>NC_050071.1:93681963-94903463 GCF_009764565.3 Dermochelys coriacea | reverse complement strand
TTTGTTCTCTAAGTGGTGGGAATTTTTCTCTTTATAACTTATCTTCTTATGTAAATATATTTCTTTTCATTCTCCATTTCTACCTTTTCTTTATCATTTCCTTTTTTATGTCAACTTCATTCTAATTTTTTACAGTCCTCTTGTATCTTGAATAGGTCTCTTATTTTCCTTTACAGTTTACATATCCTTGTTCATACATTTCCCCCCCCTTGAATAAAGTGACTGGTACTCATAATACATGGGCATGTAATTTATATTTCAATATTTTTCACTTCCATCACATTCCTTTTTTAATTTATTCAATTCAGATTTCACTCAACGTTTCCTGCAGTTAAAAGGGACACAGTAATGTTTCAAATTACAGTTTAAAAATTGTCTTACTTACACATATTAGATTATTCAAACACACATCACTTAAAATAATCAAATGTACAATTTCCTCTTTATGCTGCTTATTTACTTTTTGCATTCTTCTCATCTTAGACCATGAAAATAACCTAAACAGTTTCACTTATATTTATGGTCAGTTTCTACCTAATTTCATTTTCAGTTCTCAAGCATAATGCTGGAACATGTAGAATACAAACACTGCAGATGGATTTTTACTTATTTAAATGATGTATTGAATATGTGTTGTAACTGGGATATGCTTGGCCCCAGTTCAAGAAAGTATCCCTACCCAGGACAGCACTTTAGATGTGCTTAAGTGCTGTTTTGAGTAGGGATCGCTTTAGTCCACGCACAAGTGTTTTCCTGAACAGTCACCTTACATGATAGGCAGCGAAGTTTGAAAATCTTGGTCTATGTTATTTGCAGGTATCTTGAAATTTAATGTGTTTACCAACGTACAATATTAGTCAACATTTAGAAGAATAAAGAGGTTCATGGAAGAGGTGACTACAGCTGAAGAAGGGAGGGCATTCCAAGCAGGTTCCAAATTCTGTGAGGTTGTAGGAATGACTAAATAATGTGGAAGATGATAAAGAAATATAACACTTTATGCATCCGATGAAGTGAGCTGTAGCTCACGAAAGCTTATGCTCTAATAAATTTGTTAGTCTCTAAGGTGCCACAAGTACTCCTTTTCTTTTTGCGAACACTTTAGATAAACGCCTATGCATGATGACTGAACAACAAATGGGCACAGGAAAAGGCAGAGTTTTTGCAAAATCCTCACAATCAATTCAAACAATTCTCCTCTTCCTGCTCTACAGCAGTTTAGGCATACAAATACCACAACAAGGAAATAAGAATATACTTAATGGGAAACTCTCCCTTAGAAGAGAGGCTCACAAATATTTTCACAGTATGGACCATATCTCACTAGATTGTCATATAGATGTTCTTGTCTCCCATTTGTTATTCTGCAGACCACATCCCCTCCCACTCGCAATTGCTTACATGGAAAAGTAATGGTGGAAAAGTACTGAATGTATGTTTCACTTCCCTTAATGTGATTAAGCAGCTAGAAACAGGGAGGCACTGTGGTCTAAAGGGTATGATGATGAACTGAGAGGAGACCTGGATTCTATTCTCCACTCTGCAATGGACCTATAATGTGACTTTGAAAAAATCTCTTCCCCTTCTGCCTGTTTATTTAGATTGGAATCTTTTCTGAGAGGAGACTTTGTGACTGAGCAGAGAAGAGGTCAAATCTTGCCTGGGGCCTCTAGGTGTAATATAGTAATACTGCTAACAACAATGAGTTAGTGCCATGTGACCAACCAGCTCTCCATAAAACATCACCAAATACTGAGTGGACTTCTAATAGTCTATGTACCATTGCTTTGGAATTCCTGATTTACAAAGAAAAACAAAAACAAGAACCATCTCACCTTAGAACTGTTCTCAATTACTCAGTATAGTTACAGCAATGTATAAATACTTCATACATTAATAAGGATTTTCCAGCATTCACTTCAATCTCCCCTAAAATATCAGCTCATGCTCACTCAGAATAAATTGTGATGATGTTGCCCAAAATATTTTTTGGGATACTCTAATGGTTCTGCAAGCAACACAGAGCTGTCCTTTCAAAACTGTTACTACCTGGAAAAATTGAGATAGGTGGTAGCCCTGTAACGGGAAGTAGTTACAATATATTTACACTGCCCTAATGCCTTTCACAGTGAAAACAACATGCTTAGGGATACCAGTCTTGTGATAGTATATCTTTTGCTGTCATGCTTCAGTAATTTACTAGAGAATCCAAAAGATCTGCAGCTTTCAGTGATGCAAAAAGGTAACAGATCTTCCACTGGCAAATAATTGGCAAAAGGCTGCATTAAACCACAAAAGCATTAGAGTTATGATAGTACCACTATTCTTTTTGCAAAGGATATAAAACCTATTGCTTCAGATTTTAAACCTATCTCTAACTATTAGAGATTAGGATGAGATTTCAGGAGAGGCAGATTATCCCACCCCGTCTGCTCCTGGCTTCCTCACAGCTTCCTGTGAATCACTGGGTGTTGGTCACTGTCGGAGACAGGATACTGGATTATGAATCACAAGTCAGATCCAGTAAGGCAAATCCTACATTTGTTCGTGTCATATGGTATACACACCCCAGCCTCTTTAGGATTGGGTAGGGGCAGTGATGCCACCTTGGTTACAGTCTATCAAACTGTCGTTAGGCTGAGAGAAGCACAGCCCAGAGGCCGGAGTCAACATGGCAGCCTTCAAGTACAGGGCTGCATGGCCTAGTGCCCAAAGTCTATCCAATTGCCCTCTGGGTCAGGGCTGCGCAGCCTAGTGACCAGAGTCTATGCAGCTGCCCTTGGAGTCAGGGCTGGCGTGGCTTAGTGCCCAGAGTCAGGGAAGTGGGCCACCACCTACGAGTGGGTGGCGGCTGGCTAGGGGGACCTGGGCCTTCCCTCTCCACCAGATCCCAGCCCGGGGCCCTGTTGGCAACAGGATTGGTCGTCGTCCAGTCAGCGGTGACTCCTATCACAACACACTTACCTTGTTTGAGTGATAGATACCACTCCCTCCAACTTTCTGGACCACTTCCTACCACATCTCCTGAGATAGCAGTCCATACAGCATCAGGGTCTCCAGATTCCCTTGCGGGGGTAAATCCCTGGGAGAGTCCGACTCCCAGTGTCCACCAGAGATAGCAGTTCACCAGCCTGGTCCCCAGGTTTTCTGGTTTCCCGCAGTCTGTGGCTGTAGCAGCTTCTGGTCTGGAGCCTCCCGCAAGCATGTTCTCCCCATGGTGGTCAGCCTAGAATGAGCTGGGCTCTTTTAAACTGAGGCAGCAGTTGAAGCATGGCCAACCCAGTCTGAGGGGTGGGACTTCTGCCACCCATAATGTGGAGTGAACTCTCTCTTGTCCAGTGTGGGGTATGCACACCCCATCACAGTTTGATTTATGGTAGTATCCCTGCTCCTCGTCAGAGACTTTGACATGAAGGGTGCAAATGACAGAAGGTTTTGTGCCACTCAAGTCAATAAGAGAGGAGCTTGTTTTAAACGTGCTGCAGACCACATTCCATCTTGTTTCCTTTTATGGGCTACGACAGAAACATTGTCTAGTAAGACTCATTGCGCACAGAATGAGTGAGTGTTCTTAGGCCATATCAGACTGCTCTGAGCTCCAACAAGTAGATGCTGTATTATAATCTCTCTTTTGGGACCATGTTTACTGGAGCAGGGTCAACTGTGTTCACCATCCTCCCAGACTGGCATATATTGCAAAGACCATTTAGTCTAGCTTTGCTGATTGAGTACCACATTATTAATCTGTTCTTTTCAGGACACTATTTCAGAGAGCTAGATACAGCCTGTGGGATCTCTATGCTCATTGATCGTTGAGATATGGGTAAGCCTTGAATGTGATCAGAACTACTGTAGCGTGCACATACACACAAAACTGGCATCCCTAAAATTAATTTGAGATTGAATTGTCACTTCTGTTTCCCTCTTATGTCCCTTATACTATCCAAATTCCACTGATGTTCCATGGAGATGAATACCTTATGCCTGATGGTATCTATTATTTATCTGGTGGTGAAGGTAGAGTTCACAGTGAATATTTAACTTTATACTCCAATTATTATAAATCTGTAATTCTCCAAAAACCTTTATTGACCTCAGGATGTTCATTTCCATGTTGCCTCAACAGGACCATGATCAGCTGATTGTCTAAAAAGGGTACAGTGACCACTAGAACTCTGGTAAAGACTCTGGCTCTCTGGATAGTCCAAATAGGAAAGATTGGTACTGTAAAAGTGTTGCCAGTCATAAGCAAAGTAAAGAGAGACTGTCTATGGCAACAGTTACCTCTGTCCAAGCCACCAACACCCCTGAAACCAGGAGTGGGGCCACAGCTCGTGAGGGGGGATGTGGACAGCGGTAAGGGGGCTGGGAGCGGGGCCGGGACCAGGGGCCAAGGCTGGGTGCGGGAGTGGAGCCGTAGCCAGGATGCAGTGTAGGCTGTCAGTCGGGCCCACAGCCGGTGCAGCTCCGCTTCTTGCCTTCCTCCCAGCCTCGGCCCCAGGCCAGGAACGGAGCCATGTCCAGTGGCTGACACTGGGGGCTGGTGCAGGGTTGGGAGAGGTGCTAAGGCTGGGGACAGGGACAGGCACAAGGCCGGGAGCCAGGGATGCGGCTGGGAGCGGGACCAGGACTGGAGCAGAATGGGGGCAGAGAAAGGCTGCGTGGCACTCCCTCCCTGCACCCCTGGGGCCTATCCCAGGCCCCACCATGTCCTCCCGGACATTCCTCCATGCCCCCTAGGGGCATGCGCCCCACACTTGGGGACCTCTGGTCTATAGGGATGGGAAACTGGAATGTGAAGATAAGCTTCCTTCAGATCTGTGGAAAACAGGAATTCCCACGTTAGGATGAGGAGGAAATATGATAGGTTGAGAAGAGTGGGATGAGGCATTGTTGGCTCTTTTGTGGCAGGGAGGGTAACAATTGACTTGGCAAATTTTTTTTTGAAGCGCGTAGGGAAACGAGAATTTTGCATTAGGGAATGTCACATATCTTGCTTGGAGAAAAGTTGCGAAGCAGTACCTTGTTAAAATTTGGGGAGCACATCACAAAGGCAGACATTCAGATGACTCAGTTTTTATGTGCAGAGTTGGTGCAGTATCGTTATATGTGAGTAAGCCCTTCAGATACTTGGTATGGGTATATTCCTTGAAGATTAGAATTATTTTGTATTAATATTTTAGTTCAGGGCTGAGGGTTTATGCCTAATGTTTTTTTTGTTCTTTTATATGTTGTGAGCAGATGATCTGTTAAATCTCATCTTTCCTCAAACCAATCCTGAGATTGACTGATTTGCGCTGTAATTTGTTCCATACCTTGTATTTCATCTAGCCACAGTCTGATTTTACGAGTCTTTAGTGTGCCATATATGGAGATACATTTCCAAGAAACAAATGATAAGATTCATTTCATTCTGTGTTCTTCTGAAGGAGCTGGGGGTCTATTTCCAGCATCACAGAAGGCTGGATTGAGTGTTGAAGGTATTTTGAAAGCTGTTGCATGAGAAATTAAACTTTTTAATTACAAATATGTTTGCTGAAGAAGAGACACAGACACTCAAATGCAATGCCTTACAAATATGTTTCCAATAAATTAAAATGAGGACTGGGTTATATTAATACAATTTAATTATTTAATTTATACATAAGAATGGCCACACTGGGTCAGACTTCAGGTTTTGTGACCGATATTCTAGATTCTACCTTGGTACCAGTGGCGTATTAATGCCTAGGCCGACAAGGCCTAGGCCTAGGGTGGCAAATTTATAACAACAGCCAGAGGCTGCTTCCCCCGGCGCCGGTTCATGCCCTCCACCCCACCCCAACTCCACCCATTCCCCACCCCCTCCCTGCTCCTATTGGTCCCCTTCCCCAAATCCCCGGCCTCACCTCCTCTACTGTGTGAGCCGCATTCCCCCCTCTTCCCCCTCCTTCACGAAGCTGTTTCACGCACAAGCACTGGCAGGAGCGGAGAGAAGCAGGACCCAGTGGCGCGCTCAGGGGAGGAGGCGGAGCGGAGGTGAGTGGGGGGGGCAGCAATTATTTCAGGGCCTAAGGGAGGCAAAATCTTTAATCCGCCACTGCTTGGTACATTAATGATGAGTCTATGTCCACATCCTACTTTACTGGATGTGCTATAATCTACAATGGATCATGCAAAAGCATGAAGTAGACCAAGTCTTATTGTAAGTCACAACATCCAATTGCCAGAAGCAGGCACTAGCTAATAAAGCCAAGGCATACATCTAGTAAACCGGTATAAAGGCCAAAAAAATAACCATACAACAGGACAACCCTAATCTACCTGATACTCTAGCGCAATAGCCACAAATACGCTTTACTGAAATAACCAGGCAATTCATTTTACCTGTGTATTTGAGAGAGAAAGAAAGAATGTGGCAAGTTTGAAAAGGAAATAATACCATTCTCAGTCAATTAATTTACAGTACCACTAGCATTCAGTCCTGCCATTCCAGGGAGTATTGTGCCACCGTTGGCATATTACTTCTTGGCCAGTTGATAGTTTAATATTTTGTTAATGAGCATCTGTTTAAACTATAAGCCACAAAATGTAAAAATGTACAACATATGCACAAGGAGGAACATTGACTGGCTCAAGGCTGAAAAGGACTTCTGTTCTTTACATAAAAATTGGAGTTAAGGTGCTACGTCTATAATTCTAAATGCACACAGATATCATATAAAGGCAGGGAAAACAACAGGTACAAAACCAGCTTTGTTCTAACTAGAAAGTCTCCCAATCAGCAGCACAGCACACTGCCAAAAAGCTGAAGAGCAAGACACATGAGCAAGTAAAAATGTTATTGTGAGGGGGTGTATGAAAATATGTATTCACAATACTACATATAGTATTCATTCCAATGTAGATCTGAGTCTGTTAAATATATTATTCTGAGGATTGTTTCACTATGTATTTAGGTAGGTGATCGTCTAGAAACTAAATAAGCACAATAAGGAGCCATGAGTTAGCACAATAATTGTAGTGAATTAAAGTCACAAGCTTAGCTGGAGGGACAATATATGATGGGACTGATAAACTTACTAAAATTTGTGCCCTGAACGTTGAATATTTATTTATTTTGTATACTTCTAATTGCCTACGAGAGGAAAAAGTGAAAGGTTAGTAAGTCTTTTTCCTCTTAAACACAAACTGAAATGAAAGAGAATGTTGTATTATTATTCCAAAAACTCTCTGTGAAGTTAACTTATTTGTAAAATGGAGGGCTGATACTTGACTGCCTCCTAAAGTAGAAGTACAAGACCTTACTCAATAAGAAATATTATAAGCATCAGTGAGTAGAAGAGGTGAAATGTGACCTCATAGGGCTTGTCTATACTGGCAACGCTAAAGAGCTGCTGCAGCAGTGCTTTAACGTGCCTTGTGTGGTCTCGGTCCAGCGCTGGGAGAGAGCTCTCCCAGTGCTCTTAAAAAAAAAAAAAAAAAAAAAAAAAAAAAATCACCTCCATGAGGGGCACAGCTCCCAGCACTGGTGCACTGTCTAACTGGCGCTTTCCTGCTCTGAAACATGCTGCGCTCAGGGATGTGTTTTTTCACACCCCAGAGCCAGAAAGTTGCAGCGCTGTAAATTACCAGTGTAGACAAGCCCTATAGTCTCCTGGCTCCCACCCCTGTGTATCTTTACTTACGCTAAAGGGTACTTTGATTCAGAAGACTCTTCCTTTCTCTCTCTCTGATTCAACAGTGCTTCAGATCAGGGAGCCTGCTTCAGCTGAACTACAGAACATCCCACAAAACCTGATGCACTTAAGAGCTCTCCTCTTCTGCCTCCTTATAACACAGCTGCAACATATATGTGTTTCAACAAAAAGTCAAAATAGTTTGAGGTAAAAATCATTTTGATTTTTATCTTGAAGAAACACTCCCTGTCCTTTAAGATAAACCAACATATGTAAAAGTATTCTTTTTTTTTTTTCTATTTACTGTCAATTAGTGGTTTAACAGAATACCACACAGAAGGTTTCTAAATTAAATGAACATACTTTATTGGACCTCTGGATTCTTTACAATTTTCCCTATTGCTATTTTTGTTCTTAGAAAACACTCACATGGACTATGCTTGACCTATGCCAGTGACTTAAATCTATAGAGCACACTCTGTTTCCAAAACAACAAACCAGAAATGCAGCCACATTAACTCAAACTTCTTGACTGGAAAACACATTTCTCCCCTTTCCTTCCAACACAGATGTAACTCAGAGTATTCCTTTACTAAAGTGCTTTAAAGGAATTTAATTTCTTTTATTTAAAATAAATTTTCAGTCACCTCTTATTTAACAGAGAAGAAACCAAAACCTCTCTGTGAAAATTATCTTTTGTTTCAAAACCTCCGACCTATGGGATAAAAGTTAAAACTTGATGATACTTTTATGTGACCTATCTTCCACTATGTTATAACAAGAATTACAATAATAGTAACAATTTTACTGTACTTGGTTTATTGCTATGGCGACAACTAAGGAATGTTTAGTACAAACATAGGCCAGTGATATGAATCAACCTAAGGAGTAAACTTAGGAAGTTCCATACAAAAAAAGCAATGTTAAGAGAACACTGAGGTTACAAAGGTTACAGCAAGGACATCAGAACCATTAAATATATGGAGGCAATATTTAGTCAACTACTGAATAGTGAGGCTGTGGCCAATCCCCCGAAATAGAGGACGGAGACAATCTGTATGTCAGATGAAGGCCAATCACCAACGTAGATGTAAAAATGGCCATCAAGCGGTTAAAAATGGAAAAGGCACTGGGTCTGGACAACATTCCGACAGTGGTTCTTAAGGTAGTCTACTGTGGTCTTCTAGTCATTTTTTATAGGCCTCTTACAAAAGATATAGGAAGAAGTAAAAACACCAAACAAATCGAAACGTGTCATACAGTGAAACTGCCAAAGAAAGGAGAACTCAGTCAGTGTAAAAGCTGGAGGGGCATTCATATGCTGTCTATTCCAAGTAAGGTATTTACATGCATTATTCTATACAAAATAAAGAGAGTGGTCGATCAAGGGTTCAGAAGGAGGAATTACATATAGGTCAAATGATAATCTTATGTATCATCATAGAACTTGGATTGAATTGCAATCACTACCTTATTTGAATTGTATAGATTTCCAGAGAGCCTTTGACACAGTGGATGGAACAGTTTTATGGAAGTTGTTTTACCACAATGGAATATCTCAGAAATTTTTGAACATCAAGAGCTTTTATGAAAATATGACATGCCATGTTACACATAACAGCAAACTGACTAAACCATTCAAGGTTACTATTGGCATCAGGCAAAGATGTCTTTTGTCACCCATATCTTTTTTACTGAGAGTCGATTCGGTAATGAAAAAGACCACAGAACCAAGGGGCATACAATGGACTTTCACACAAAAGTAAGAGGACCTTGACTTTGCAGACATCATCAACTTACTATCCCATACGCAGAGAGACATGCAAGCTAAAATTATCTCTAGGCTTATGCACAATTAGTAGGGTTGAAAATCAACATTGAGAAAACTAAAACCATGAGAATCAACACAAGAAACACCAATAAAATTTTGAGACTTACAAAGAAGAGGTCCAATATTTCCCATAGCTTGGCAGCACTGTAAGTACAACAGATGGAATAGACAAAGACATAAAGCCAGAATAGTGAAAGTCAGACATACCTTTGTAATTCTAAAGCTGAATTGGAGTAACAACAAGCTTGCCCTCCAAACTAAACTTTAAATATTTAACACCATTGTAAAGTTGGTCTTACTATATGGCGCTGAAACTTGGAGCCTTATTAAAACCTTACTGTTGAAATTCCAAATTTTCATAAACAACTGCCTTTTAGACAAATCCTTAGTATTACATGGCCAGAAAAAAAAAAAAAAAAATCAGAAATGAAGAACTCTGGAGGAGAGTGAAACAGAAACTGATAGAATAGGAAATTACAGAATGAAAATGGAGACAGCTAGGATATACACAGAGGAAAGACTAGAACAACATAATAAGATGGGATTAGATGGGAACCCTCAGGACAAGTGATGAGGTAGACCAAGGATAACAAGAAACACGCAATAGACACAGAATTGAAAGCTATCAAAATGGCATGGGAAGGAGCTAAGACTGTAGCAGGAGACCAGCAAAGATATGTAACCTCTTGTAATACAGTGTGAACCTTACTATAGTATATTTTTCATTCTTCTTTATTTAATTGCATTTTACTAATGGTCAAGTATATCATATAAAAAGTATGCTCAAAGATAACTGCTCTTCTCTCTGCGTTATTTATTTTAATCATTTTGTTAGGACTTATGTATTTTTTTTTCAACTAGCAGCATAGGCTTCCTTAGACAAATTTCACAGGCTAATGCACTTAATTTTAGCTGATTTAGCTGCATATTTAGGTTCATGCCTGCAAAACTGCTCCATCAGTCTATGTTGAATAGTTGACATATAATATTTTGTACAATTTATTGAGTACTTTTCACATAAATGACTTTCATGGATTTTGTCTGATATACACAGAATAGACTATGCAATCTAATGGCCAGAATCTGATACCCTTGTTTGCATCAAGCAGTCCACTAGTGGTAGCAGTGCTCTCGCCTGCACACCTTGCTGTTAATTTTGTAACCTGAATTAACCTATTTGTACCTTTTAGAGATTCATAAGAGACAAGGCCTGGGCTCCACGCCAAGTATTGTTGCAGGGCCTTTGTGTCAGCCCTTGTGCACATTACAAAGCAAACTTCAGCCCACACTGTGTCTTCAGTACACTTTTCGCTATGCGGCACACATTCATGCACAGTGCAGCCTTCCTTAACTACAAACTTTGAAGCTTAGCTATAAACACATGCAAAATGTGGTATGGATGTATAACCCACACACCTCCGGGGTGTGGTGTTCTGTCCCATCTAGTGGCACCGAGACCACTTAGAGAGAGAGATAAAATGAGTGCTCTACAACCTTAGCTAATAACCAGTTGGCTTTTAGCTCATGCGGTAGAGGCTCATGCACTAAGCTCCAGAGGTCCCTGGTTCGATCCTGACCGCCAACAACCAGGGGGGAGGGTCTATCGGTGTTACATATGCACAGCACAAAGTTGTCATAAGTCACTTAAATCAAAACCAATTTTCACCAGAACTCTCAAAAGCACACATGCATCATCTTCCCCCATGGTGAGGACACTTCTTTCATCCCAGTGGGAGCAAAGATGAAGAGAATATCCTGCTGCTCCATTAAAGAATCCATGGAATCCATCATGTAAGACTAAAAGAAAAGGAGTACTTGTGGCACCTTAGAGGACCAGGATCCTCTGCTTCCTTGTTATTAGTGCCCAGGAGAGTATTGGGATTTCACAAGTTATCTTGCAGCCAAACTCTCCTGCCTGCCAATATATGGCAAACATTTATTTTAAAGGGGAAACTAAGGTAATTCCCAAACCAACTCTCCTTCTGTTCCCTTTCACTCCCTCCCCCGCCAGTAAGCTAGAATTAAGGTTGAGAGGTAACATATCAGTAATTTACAAGGTCGGGGTGGGGGGAACCCTTACAAATAAGTTGCAATTATCAACAGAAAGCCCACCATTTGAAACTCAGGAAATTCAGATTTAAGGTTTAAAAAAGTGTATGTTGTTTTCTCTTTACACAACAAAAGCATGAAGAAACCACACTATCACAGTTGCATCCCAAATAACCAGTTTACTAAATATACACAAACATGCCAGGCCTACCTAAATTCATATTGCTGCTCTACCTGGTTTATTTCAGCTTCTAAAACATAGAACACTGAACACCACGAGGGGGCTCACAAACTATTTAAAGGGGTACTATTCTATTCCTATACATTACAGAAACTCAAAGATCTGAAAATATAGGAATACACAGTTCAGACTGCCCAAACCAATTTTAGTCCTGCTCCTGCATTAATCATAGAATCATAGATTTTAAGGTCAGAAGGGACCATTATGACCATCTAGTCTGACCTCCTGCACAACGCAAGCCACAAAATCTCACCCACCCACTCCTGTAACAAACCCCTAACCTATGTCTGAGCTATTGAAGTCCTCAAATCATGGTTTAAAGACTTCAAGGTGCAGAGAATCCTCCAGCAAATGACGCATGACCCTCGCTGCAGAGGAAGGCAAAAAAACCCCAGGGCCTCTGCCAATCTGCCCTGGAGGAAATTTCCTTCCCGACCCCAAATATGGCGATCAACTAAACCCTGAGCATGTGGGCAAGACTCACCAGCCAGACACCCAGGAAAGAATTCTCTGTAGTTACTCAGATCCCACCCCATCTAAGTTCCCATCACAGGCCATTGGGCATATCTACTGCTAATAGTTCAAGATCAATAAATTGCCAAAATTAGTCTATTCCATCATATAATCCCTTCCATAAATTTATCAAGCTTAGTTTTGAAGCCAGATATGTCTTTTGCCCCCACTGCTTCCCTTGGAAGGCCGTTACAGAACTTCACTCCTCTGATTGTTAGAAACCTTTGTCTAATTTCAAGTCTAAACTTCCTGATGGCCAGTTTATATCCATTTGTTCTTGTGTCCACACTGGTACTGAGCTTAAATAATTCTTCTCTCTCCGTGGTATTTATCCCTCTGATATATTTAGAGAAAGCAACATATCTGCTCTCAGCCTTCTTTTGGTTAGGCTAAACAAGCCATTAATGCCCTGAAGGGGGAAAAAAATCCCACACTTTGAAAGAAAAACACCCTTATCCATTTATATACAGGTTCATCTCATTACCACAAAAATTTAAAATGCTTTACTTTACAGTAGTAACTGACAGTCCATGTCACCACACAGGTGTAGCAGTTGGGCCATGTAATCCATCATCTGTCTCCCTCATATAACCAATGAAATGCAAATTAGCCGTATAGTAAGGTTGATGATTGGTTGAGTTACCTTTGATATCATAGTGATCTAGGACTCTTGCCATGGCATAGATAGATGCCTTCCTGTCACATGAGTATAATTTGTAAAGTCAAAATGGCTGAGACTTTAAAAATTGGATGGTAACAAATCACAAACCCCTGTGATGACTGAACTTGATGATATTCTAACTAAAAAGAGCTCTCGACCATACTTGTAGCTGTTTCCATCACTTCACACTGATTCAACAGACATTCTAGGCTTCAGAGTGACACACAGAGTGACAAATCCTGGAATCTTACTATATAGATTAGCCAGACTCCATATTTCCAGTAAATTCAGGCATCCCAAACTTGACGATTAGGCCACAAAGATATTACTGAGCCCAGGCATTTCAATACATTTACACACTGTCTTGTGCAATATGATATATACTGTATCTATCCAATCAATGAAAATTAATCATGAAGACATCATGACCCAGAAAAGAAATAATCAGCTCCTGTAATACATCTTTAAAAGGTAATGTTCAAGGACGAGGAAGAGCATATTAAACTATGATTTTGCTCTATGTTAAATTAGAAGCTGCTTTGTTTGAAGTTTGTTTTTGGTTTGTTTGTTTTGTTGCTAAACTGGCAATAATGGCATTTGTAAAAAATATCTCATTCCAAATCTGTAATGGCCCAGTATATTTCTATGCTTTTGATCAGTGCAGAGACATAGTAGCAAATTAAGTAAATCAGTAAAATGGCCAACAGGATGCAAGTGTGGGCATGCACATGTGTGTTTTCAAATCTGGGAAGAGAAGACTAGCAATTGGAGAACATACTACATCCAGTAAGTAATCAGGGTCTCAGACAGTATGTTATAGAAGCTCTGTGTCCTTCAGATTACCTGTGAAACAACCTGTCACAAGTTACAGAAACCCCACACTTGCACAGAAGGGGCTAAGGAGTTGCTTTGGGCTGAAGTGGCCCTGCCCCTCTGCACCTGCAAATCATGCCAGTATTGTAGAAGGAGTTAAAATGAGGGAAATCCACTCTGATGGGGGCAACCCTGGGGAGGGAACAGGCTGTTGAGTTTCTCCAGCCCTGAAGAACGGGCTAACAGCCAGTAGAGCCTCTGCCCTCACAGAACTAACAAAGAGAAAAAAGACTGATACTTGTGCTGAACTCTGAAGTGAATTGTGATACTCCCAGGGCCCTCTGCAATAAGAGAGGCCCATATCCTGTGACAGATGCCTACAGATTTTTTCCCCCTTGCTTTTCCTTCATACCTTTATTTAACCCTGTTAGCTGACTGTGCCTAAATGCCTGGGCTTAGTAATATCTTTGTGGCTCCCAGCCATCCACCACTTTCCATGGGAGAGGTTACTACAACCATCTTTTTCAGAAGCTTTCCCTGTTTTTATGTCTTTGTAGGAGGAAAAAGGAAATAGGATTTGAAAATGTCTCTTTGGATTTAGCAAGGGTTTATCCTCTGTTGTGCTGAAGAAGAGAAAAGCAGATAAAGGAGCCCTCAGTGCTGAAGATATAAATTGTATCTCGCATGAAAATTTTACACTAAAGGTTTTCTGATGTGACATTCTAAAATCACATCAGCTCAGCTTGAATACAACAACAATTAAAAATTTCAGATAAATCAGTATTGGATGTTACTGGTTAACGAGCCACAATGCCTGGCAGCAGAGTATGGTACACATCATTCTCCTCAAAATAACCAGTAGTATAAATCTTTCAGAAGCAGTTACAACTATGAGACACTGTCTCTCTATTCCCACTACAGAAGTTCTCAAAAATACCATGGTATTACTAATAGACTGCCATTCTCACATCATTCTGGTTACCATTTCATCTCTGATGAAATATGATAGCTGATTTATTCCAGTTATGTGAAGATACCTTTGTGGTATCAGGTGATCAATAGCAAGACAGGGGTATCAAAGTAAAAGGAAGCATTCAATGTTAGTTTAATACTGTACCATTGTGTTTTAGAAAACTATGCAGAAACGATACCTTGGAGTCCCTCCCCTATCCCGCCAAACTCTGCTAATAAAATTACCATAGTGTTACGGTATTGCACCAGTAGCTGCTGCTGTCATAATGGTAAAACCTGACCACCATTATCTTCAATATTATTTTTTGTTGTTGTTTATTTCTTTAGAGTCCCCACAAATGTGATAGGTTCTTTACAAATACATATTCTATTAGCTTCAAATTGGGCAGGTATCTATCCAATAAGATACGAAAAAATGTAACCTTAACATTAGGGCCCACATTCTGCTCAGTGCCTAATTTTAAGCATGTGAGTAGGCCCATTGACTTCAGTGCAACTACTCATGTACTTAAAGTTAAACATGTGTTTAAACCATCTTACTGAATTGGGGCCTAAACTGACTTTTAAAAATCACTGAAATATGAAAGAACTCAGTCTAAAACACAGGGTTAAAATCTGCAATAACTTACTTTCAGCTAAGATAAACATGCATAGCTGTCACAATATGCAATATGAAAAGGAGTACTTGTGGCACCTTAGAGACTAACAAATTTATTAGAGCATAAGCTTTCGTGAGCTACAGCTCACTTCATCGGATGCATTTTTCCACCAAATGCATCCGATGAAAAAATGTGTTGTTTTTTTTTCCACCAAATGCATCCGATGAAGTGAGCTGTAGCTCACGAAAGCTTATGCTCTAATAAATTTGTTAGTCTCTAAGGTGCCACAAGTACTCCTTTTCTTTTTGCGAATACAGACTAACACGGCTGCTAGTCTGAAATATGCAATATGTAACCAAACAAACAGCAGTCTAAGTAAGAGTTACTTAACCATAAAGGAGGTTCATGTCTCTTCCTCATCAGGGCTGACTATGTATTCTGAAAAATTGATTCCTTAAGATACGGAACCTGCATGTTGAAAACTATCTAGAACTGACTTCTATTCCTGAGAATTCATGGGTTTGGAAAGTATTCCAATCACAATACCAACTGTATATTTTTTTATACTTTTTTTGTCATAATTAGTTATAGAGTCAAATAAAATACCTTACTTTTTTTCAGATTCATTTCTTGTACAGCAACTGGATGGACAGAACTTAACGTAGGTAGAGAGGATATCCTGTCTGTGATCTTGATGGATGTGTCTGTGGACCAAAGAGTTTTCTCCTCTGTACTGGAAAATGGCCATGTATTGTCTTCGGGGGCTCTTGTCAAAATACCAACATCTGTAGTCGTGGGGTTAAGTGGAGGGGCTGGTGTAATAATAGGAGCCAAGGAATCTTCCTGCAAGCCCTGCCTGAACATACTTAAGTTTTCGTGCATTTGATCAACATGGGATAAAGGGCTTTGGGTCCAGGATGATGGCAGCATTTTGAGATCCACCGTGGGAACCACATCCGAACCATTTTCAACAATATTTGGAAAAGCAATGTCCGATGTTCGAATGTTGCCATCAGCAGCTAGAAGATCACTTCCATTTGAATAAAAACATGTTTTTTCTAATATACCTGGAAGAGAAAAAAAAAAAAAAAAGTTCAACACTTATAATCAAACACACTCACCAGGATTATTAGGAAGGACAGAATTTTGACCCAATAGTTTTTGAAGGCTAATACTACTTCTAACACAATAATTGTTAAAATAATGTTGTGACACTGCACCCCATATCCTTCACAGTAATATTATGATGATATGATTGTGACAAAATTATAATGTATTTTATGCAAGATCAGTCATGTGAGGTGTCATTGGAAAAGTTATGATTTGCTGAATATGATTAGATAGTGGGTGGGGAAGGGCCTATTCATGGCAATGGGCTATTAGGGAAAAAAATAGGCCTTAGGAGAAGCTTATCTCCCATCTTGGGTGCCTTCCTGAGAACGCTACAGGCAGCCTCCGAGTAACGGCTGCTATGACCCTACAAGGACATGTGATGAGACTACATGTCTCTGGACTCCATCTTGGGATGCCAGTATTTTTCCACAGACTTGTCAGGAAACAAAGCTTTGCAAAAGCTATAGAAGACAGGGAGAGACATCATCTGGTCTGTGTTCTTCACTCCTCAAACAAGACGACTCCTGAAAACACCTGAGGAACAAAGACTGAACTGGGGGAAGTGCTGGACCCAGGGTAAAGGGATTTTTAGCCTGTGAATGAAACACCTGCGGATTCCAAACTGTTAAGCAAGTGCAGCTTGCCCCTTAAGAATCTGCAATCTGCTTGTATCGTCTCTTAAGGTGATATTCATATCCAATCTATTTAGTATATCAAGCTTAGTTTGCATTTTTTGTTTATTTGCCAAGTAATCTGCTTTGATCTATCACCTATAATCACTTAAAATCTTTTGTAGTTAATAAACTTGTTTTTGCTTTATCTAAACCAGTGCATTGGAGTGAAGTGTGTGGGAATCATAACTCAGGGGCAAAGGTTGTTGCATATTCCTCTCCACCTTGAGGGACAGAGCTTACGCTGTACAGTTCCCTGTGCAGCACAAGACGGCAAAATTTTGGGTTTATACTCCAGAGGAGGTGCGTGCCTAAGAAGTTGGTAGTTGCCTTAGCTGTGGCCTTCCTATGCAGGGACTGGTCAGAGAGCCTGCATGTAACTGCAGCTGAGTGTGTCCCTACCTGTATGTATGCTGGCGAAAGTGCAGGTTGGAGGGCTTTGCAGCTTGTCACAGCAGTATGGTGTGAGAGGGAGCCCAGGCTGGTGGGTCAGGGGGCTCAGTGGTACCCCAGTTCCAGGTGGCACCCGTCAGAAATGTATTTTCACTTTTTAAAAGTTTCATTGGTCAGATAGAATAGAACTAAAACCAGAATTTTCAAAAGGGCCACCAAGTAAAATAAAGCCACAGCCAAATAAAAGCCACAATAAACATATTAATTCATCACCCAACACAAATAAGCAGTCCTCACAAAACACAAACTAAAAACATTTTGGCCTTATCCAGAATGAAGTCAATGGGCTTTTACTTTTTTTTTTTTTTTTTTTTTTTTTAATATAACTGTGGATTAGAATGGGAGCAGATGTGATGTATAGTTGTTCTAGGGCATCATTTTATTAACAAGACTAGAAGTATATTTTAAACATAGTAACATTTAAAATGGAAAGTAGACATTGTTTTCTATGTATAACATGATGCAATTTAAAGTTAAATGCTAAAAAATAGATTCAAGAATTATTTGGCTTCCTACTCTGGTGCTTAAAAGATTTTTTTTAAATATATTTATATCTAGATTTCTAGACAATTGATTTACTGTATTTTATTGGTTTAGAGTAAAACAAAATTATTTTGTGTTTATCTGTATGCTTATTGACACTTACAAATTACTAGATCATAAATCAAAATAGATATACAGCTGCTTTCTAGCTTAACTTTGTGATAACTCAGAAGATGACAGTTCTATATGCTTCAGAAAATTCAACCCAAATGATAAAGTAGTCTGTTAACCTTATAAAGGCTGTTTATAAAGGTATTTAATTTGTTGTAGAACATGATGAAGACCTATGAATTACGTACAGGAATAATTAACTTGCTGAAAATTATTACATTTAAAAATGGGTATGGGCACATTTATCTAATAGCTTCGTTATTTGATCAGGAATTATATTTAAGGGCTATTTACACAGTGGATAAAAAGCACTATTCTGTACTGTAGTATATGAACTATATGGTAAATAGGAATTATTTTTGCTTCTAGTTAATCATTTAAGGGAATATAATGACATAAATTTACTTGTAACAGCTAGACAGATAGATATATTCCATTACAAATAATTAAAAGGGAGTTCCTCAGCACATAAACCATTTCATCAGCTGTTCTTAAATACCCCACGAGTAGAGATTAGTATTATTAATAGCCAACCCTATCGACTTTTCACCAAATGCTGAAATGTGAGACCACCCAAAAGCAAATGTGAAGCTGAAGTCTTAATTGAATACAGTTGCTTTTATTGTCCAGGTATGCTACAATTGCACTGCCTTTCTGAACACAGAACAACACTCTTTCTTGCTTTGAAGTTCCCAAGTTCAAAATGTTTCTACCTCAATAAAGAAAAGCGAGCATGTAATAGCTATGTTTAAGGCTATTGGAACTTGACAGGATTCTACCCCATCATGAGTTTAAACACTTTCTGGTATGCATTATTATATAAACAGAAAAGTAAATGCAAAGAATGACTTTCCCTTTAGGGAATAAACATAAATACACCACCACTGTTCTTAATCAACATCTAAAGCAAAAGTGTGGCTCGCTTCAGCCAGGTTAAGATGGAAAGAAGAAACAACCCACAATCTGCAGAGAGCACAAAGATGGATTAAAACCACTGTAGGCATAAGTTGACCCTAACTCTGAGTCAACTGTAAAAAGTATATAAATGTTCATAAATATCACAATAACCTATTATACTAAATGTTAATAAAAGGGGTACAACTCACCCATAAAAGCTGAATTAGGCCACACAAAAGCCTACTAATATAACTCAAAGACTGTTAAAATCTTGTTTAGCAAACAAGAAAATAAGTCCAACAATAATAAACCAAAATTAGAGTGTCAAATATTAAGCCTAGTTAGTAAACTAAATAATGAGGGAATGGGCTATTCCACCCATCCCTTTCTTTCTGAGTCCTTAAATAGAAAGACCTTGGGTAGGATGACCATATTTCCCTAAGGAAAAATGGGACACTGCACTGGGCTGGCCCAAGCTGTCCGTCCCCCCCGCCAGGCCTGTGCAGAGCTGGCCTGAGCTGCTCACCTGAGGGCACACACCCCTGATCAAGTTGTCAAGAGAAAATGGGACAAATGCCCATTTTTGCCAAAAAAGGCAGGACGGCTAGGACAAGGCTTAAGAAAGGGACTGTCCAAGCCAAAACGGAACATCTGGTCACCCTAACCTTGAGGGGAAAACACAGAAAACAGCATGGAGGCTACTAAGACAAGCGTCAGCCTTATGACTGCCACCACCACTGTCTCCTGGGACTCTGGGCCTTTGTCAGCCTAATCCTGAGGTGTCCTGACCAGACCAGGCCACAAAATGGCACCCAGTTGACACTGTCAGCTCTGCTGCCTCCAGTTGAATCCCAAACAACCCGAGATGACATGGGATCAGACTTTAAGAACAGCTCCAGCTCATCTCAACTAATTTCTTCTCTTTTACCCAAAAAGACAGTTATTACCATCTTCAATGCCATCTAAAAAAAGACTGTCAAACATGGGGTATATGTTCTAAAATTCTGTCCAACTAAAAGGAAAAAAATATTGTTAAAATAAAAGCCTAATTTAATGCTTTAAATTTCAAATGTTTTAAACTGTATTTCCTTCTTTTCTTTATCTTTAAGAAGAAGTTAAAAGGGGTTTTAATAGTGTATTTGCTAAATAGTACTAGGCACGCTAACATCTCCATATACCAAACCTCAGAGACCTTATTTAATACAATTTAATTTTAGACAGCAACAAAGTTACGTTAATACCTTTAGCCAATATATTACATCTAAATTAATACAACTCTCTCCACACCACTCTCTCAGCTACGAGTTCTGTTGCACACCACAGAGACACAGCACAGAATCTTACCCTGAATGTATGTAATATTTTAGAATGCAAGGGTAAAAAAAGCCATCTAAAATTGCAGTATCAAAGTTCTATTCTTTCTTGCAACTTTCTCCTGTCCCTGATTTTAAGGGAGTTGTGGTTTGGAGAAATTTGCTGTATGTGTTTCACTGGGACACTTAAAATCTCCCAAATGTAGATCTTCTCAGCAGCAGTAACCCCTTGCTTGAGCCTTCTGGTCAGGCTAGACAGAAGAATGAATGTGCACTGATGTCACAAACAGCAACAATACTAATACTAATAAAAATCTTAGCGATGGTACTGGGCATGCTCAAAAATTACTTTCAAGCATTTGTAGCTTTATTTGAATATTGTTTCCCAAAACCAAGCAAAAGCACCAACTCTCAATGGCTATGACCCTTCCATGTTTCAAGTTTCAAATTTATGCCACTTTTTGTTCTACCCTTTAAAAATGGGTTCTTTTTTCTTCCATTGGAAAAGTGTAATTTTTGTTTTCAATCTCCTATAAGGCAAACAATAGTAAGAGGGTTTTGTTCTAACTCTGCCTCCTCTTTCTCCCACAGCTTCAACCTCCCCTGCCCCTTCCCTCATGTTCCCCATCCTCAACATGGAATACCCAGAATGCAAAATTTCAGCCCAAAAGTTGAAAGTTTGAAAGAGCTGTGAATACAAGAAAATTAGGGCATACATTATTAATTATTTATATAACACTGAAAATGCTAGGCACATTATAGATATATTGCCAGACAAGTCCATATCCCAAAGAGATTTTAGTCTAAACAACATACTGCAACAATGTTTGAAAAAGATAAGATTTTTTTTAAAAACTCTTACTCAAGTGTCCCTATTATATTCCCATACAGTTTATTTCACTCTTGGTTATAAACCAGAATTATACAGATTTCCTATCATCTCTGGTTGCTTCATTTTTAAAATCTTTTGTTGATTTCACCTAACACTTGCACATTTAGCCAATCCTTTCTCTTTCCTACATCAAAAGTTTTAGTTTTTCCCTTCCCTAGTGAGAGTAACTCCCACCCTCTAGCCTCCCATCCTCCTAGTGGCTGCACACATTATATCCCTACATTCATCCCCAGCACAATGGCTTTTCCAAATCTATTATGTCCTCGGTCAATTGCTGCAGACTTCTTAAAGCCCTTTAAAAGTCCTTAGACTAAAATAAATCTTTCAAAGAGGGTAGAAAGGTGGCAAAGAAGGGAAGCTAAGAGGCTGGTGTCATTGTGGAGGCGGAGCTCTGGCTTTTGGGATATTACCATACTTTCAAACCTTTGGGCATATGCTAAATTTGACCTTAAATTTGAATTTCATAGGTTTCTAGCAGTTGTTTGTTTTTGGTTTTGTATAACTCCACTGTTCTTGTAAGAATTTTAATCCCTAAATTACAGCTACATACCCTCAAACTTTAACCTAATTTTAACAGAAATGTTTTTTTGTCTGGGAACAACATTCCAGAAAGTCTAGTGGAACCAGTTAATTTCAAGGCTCATAAGAAAAGAGCACAATCCCAGATCCTCAAAAGTATTTAGGCACCTAACTCCCACTGATTAGAAATTCCTTGAGGAGCTCCGCCATGGGGCTTTAAAACAATATTTTATATCTCTCCAAGGTACTTAAAGCTGGGTCTCTGCAAGGTCTTAAACAATACACTACAACATGCATTATATAAAAAAAGATACACTATGGATTTCATTCATTTACATACGTGTGTTGTATCAAAATACTCTGCAGACACGTCTGCATATATAGATATATATAGTAAATCACAACTGTGGCCAATATCAAAGTTAATAAACGTATCTGCTTTGGATTTGTGTCTCAAACTACATTTGGAGATGACCAGATGATGGAAGCATACAGCACACTGGCAATCAGTATGTTCAGTATAAAAAAAAATATGAGAGATATGCGCTAAACTCATTCAGTTCAGAGCAATACCATGCCAACAATTTTACTGATCATTTTCCAGTTGTTATGCGCTAGTGGAAAATTAATATTTTATTTAAATATGTGCAACAGACAGTGATGAGATCTAAAAAAAGATTCACATACTCTAAGCTAGAAGCCAAACAAAGATCAAATGGCAA
The DNA here is from genome assembly GCF_009764565.3 of Dermochelys coriacea. NCBI lineage: Eukaryota > Metazoa > Chordata > Testudines > Dermochelyidae > Dermochelys > Dermochelys coriacea. The sequence goes on along the minus strand of NC_050071.1, from coordinate 94,880,892 downwards.
TTTTGGCTGCGTGTAGTGAGGGTGACTTCTAGGCCATTCCTATAGCAGGAAAGGTCAGGCTAGTCTAAAAATGTGATCAAACAAAGCAAATTGCTAATGAAGAGTATGTAACAGATCAAACAGTTAGAGAGAGAACAAAATATTGGTTTATGATTGGTTAAAAATATTTCTGTAATTAGTTAGCAAGTATCTACTGTACCTCCTCAGCAGGCTCAGCCCAAGGCTAGTCCTATTGCAGATACTGAAACGTATAGAATTGGAAGGCAATTTGAATACAGGACTTTGATGTTTTGACAATTTGTGGTGGGAGAGTAGGTGTTGGTCAATCCTGCCAGGATAGGCAAACCACTGGATATCACAGCTCATTCTAGTCCTTATCTCAACCAGGAGCTGACCCAGCACTGGGCCCTTTGAAATGAGTAGATAACAGTAATATGCTTAGTGCTTAATTTGGGATATACACTGAGATCACTTATAAACTAAAGCAATCGCAGAATGCAGTGGCTGGTTTATTACGCAGGAGTTTCTTATCAGGAGCACATTACAATTGTCCAAGACCTGCACTCTCTGCAAACAGGCTTCTAGGGTGAATTCAAGGTGTTTTCTTGTAAGCCTGTAAAGCCCTAGATAGTTGTATATTTTACTGTATGTAAATAGAGCCCAGAGTGCCCCTCTGCAGCCTCAGAGGTGGGGGGCTTTGTCTGGGAAAGAAAAAGCCTTTGCCCCTTTAAGGATTGCTGCATCCCCTCCCTTCCTCATGGGCTTGAAGAGAGGAGGAGGATGGCACTCTGTTGCTGATTGGTAGGACAGAGTGCAACATAAGCCTATTCACTCCCACATACTCAGTGGGGAGGTGTTATAAGCCCTTCTGCCTGCTCAAGGGTGCCATTCTGTGCTAGGAAGAAAACTTCCCCCTCCTTCCTCTCTTGAAATTAGAGTAGGATCCAGTGTGGCAGCCTTGCTGTGGGTATTATGCTAATCACCTTTATGGGGCTAGGAAGGAATTTTGCCCTCACTGCCAAACTGGCCTGGGAGGGTTGGGTTTGTTACCTTCCTCTCAGGAGTGCAGGGACTCAGTGGGGTAGGTTTACTTGTAAAATTCATTTTGTCACAACTGGCACAACTTGGCAGGTACCCAGTTCAGATTGTTCAGTAAGGGGTCTGATTCCCTGATCAACTGGAATTGGATTAGGAGAAGGTATCCCCTAAAGAAGGTGCAGCAGAGCTCCTAATGTCTGATACAATGAAGAGACAACCCCATCTTCTCCACCCTCTCATCCCTTATACAAGGGGAGAGTGACAGGGAGCCTGAAATGGTGCTGGGACCAATTTATTGGAGTGGGGAGGATGATGGCAACCATTCAGATTGCAATAGGAGGGATGACCTGCAATGAATGAGTTATTGCCCAGTAGTTCTCAGATGTATTGTTTAATAAAACTGTGGCCTTGCTAAACCACATTTCTGGTGTCTTGTCTTTCTGCCTGCATTGCCCAAGACAACATAGCATAGGTACCTATTGGGGCTCTTATAAACCTAAATGAATATAACACTGACCTAAAGCAAACACTGCATCTCAGAAATCAGTCCGAAAGTCTGTAACAATGTTAATCAATCCTTTGCACTGGCCACTGAATGTTGCTTGATTGGCTCCCCAGCAACAAATACACTTTCGCTGTATCTATGTCTCAGCTATCACACCATGTGTTCATGCACTCCAGCTTGCCACATTTATTTTTTGGGTGGCAGAAGTCACTTTAAGATGGAGAAACCATTCTGCATTAGATACAATGGTGTCATGTTCTGGCAATTTGATTGGGAACTGGGCTCAGAGCTACATGTATTGTTCCAAGCTTCCAGGGAATTCAGTGATGGGGAGTTCTTTAAAGGGAATTAGTACATAGATTCATAGATACTAAGGTCAGAAGGGACCATTCTGATCATCTAGTCCGACCTCCTGCACCGCGCAGGCCACAGAATCTCACCCACCCACTCCTATGAAAAACCTCACCCATGTCTGAGCTATTGAAGTCCTTAAATCATGGTTCAAAAACTTCAAGGAGCAGAGAAGCCTCCCTCAAGTCAACCATGCCCCATGCTACAGAGGAAGGCGAAAAACCTCCAGGGCCTCTCCAAACTTCCCTGGAGGAAAATTCCTTCCCGACCCTAAATATGGCAATCAGCTAAACCCTGAGCATATGGGCAAGATTCACCAGCCAGATACCCAGGAAAGAATTTTCTATAGTAACTCAGATCCCATTCATCTAATATCCCATCTCAGGGGATTTGGCCTATTTACCCTGAATATTTAAAGATCAATTACTTACCAAAATCCCATTATCCCATCATACCATTTCCTCCATAAACTTATCAAGCAGAATCTTAAAACCAGATAGATCTTTTGCCCCCACTGCTTCCCTTGGAAGGTTATTCCAAAACTTCACTCCTCTGATGGTTAAAAACCTTCATCTAATTTCAAGTCTAAACTTCCTGGTGGCCAGTTTATACCCATTTGTTCTTATGTCCACATTGGTGCTGAGCTTAAATAATTCCTCTCCCTCTCCGGTATTTATCCCTCTGATATATTTATAGAGAGCAATCATATCTCCCCTCAACCTTCTTTTACTTAGGCTAAACAAGCCAAGCTCCTTAAGTCTCCTTTCATAAGACAAGTTTTCCATTCCTCAGATCATCCTAGTAGCCCTTCTCTGTACCTGCTCCAGTTTGAATTCATCCTTTTTATACATGGGAGACCAGAACTGCACACAGTATTCTAGGTGAGGTCTCACCAGTGCCTTGTATAACGGTACTAAAACCTCCTTATCCCTACTGGAAATGCCTCTCCTGATGCATCCCAAAACCGCATTAGCTTTTTTCACAGCCATATCACATTGGCAGCTCATAGTCATCCTATGATCAACCAATACTCCAAGGTCCTTCTCCTCTTCCGTTACTTATAATTGATGGGTCCCCAACTTATAACTAAAATTCTTGTTTTTAATTCCTAAATGCATAACCTTACACTTCTCACTATTAAATTTCATCCTATTACTATTACTCCAGTTTACAAGGTCATCCAGATCCTCCTGTATAATAGCCCGATCCTTCTCCGAATTGGCAATACCTCCCAGCTTTGTATCATCTGCAAACTTTATTAGCACACTCCCACTTTTTGTGCCAAGGTCAGTAATAAAAAGATTAAATAAGATTGGTCCCAAAACCGATCCCTGAGGAACTCCACTGGTAACCTCCCTCCAACCTGACAGTTCGCCTTTCAGTAGGACCCGTTGCAGTCTCCCCTTTAACCAAGTCCTTATCCACCTTTTGATGTTCATATTGATCCCCATCTTCTCCAATTTAACTAATAATTCCCCATGTGGCACGGTATCAAATGCCTTACTGAAATCTAGGTAAATTAGATCCACTGTATTTCCTTTATCTAAAAGATCTGTTACTTTTTCAAAAAAGGAGATCAGGTTGGTTTGGCACGATCTACCTTTTGTAAAACCATGTTGTATTTTGTCCCATTTACCATTGACTTCAATGTCCTTAACTAATTTCTCCTTCAAAATTTTTTCCAGGACCTTGCATACTACAGATGTCAAACTAACTGGCCTGTAGTTACCCGGATCACTTTTTTCCCCTTTCTTAAAAATAGGAACTATATTAGCAATTCTCCAATCATTCGGTACTACTCCTGAGTTTACAGATTCATTAAAAATTCTTGCTAATGGGCTTGCAATTTCAGGTGCCAATTCCTTTAATATTCTTGGATGAAGATTATCTGGGCCCCCCGATTTAGTCCCATTAAGCTGTTTCAGTTTTGCTTCTACCTCCGATATGGTAATATCTACCTCTATATCCTCCTTCCCATTTGTCATGCTACCATTATCCCCAAGATCCTCTTTAGCCTTATTAAAGACTGAGGCAAAATATTTGTTTAGATATTGGGCCATGCCTAGATTATCTTTAACCTCCACTCCATCCACAGAGTTAAGCGGCCCCACTTCTTCCTTCTTAGTTTTCTTCTTATTTATATGGCTATAGAACCTTTTACTATTGGTTTTAATTCCCTTTGCAAGGTCCAACTCTACTCGACTTTTAGCCTGTCTCACTTTATCCCTACATGTTCTGACCTCAATTAGGTAGCTTTCCTTGCTGATCCCTCCCATCTTCCACTCCCTGTATGCTTTCTGCTTCTTCTTAATCACCTCTCTAAGATGCTTCCTCATCCAGCTTGGTCTACAGCTCCTTCCTATGAATTTTTTCCCCTTTCTTGGGATACAGGCTTCTGATAGCTTCTGCAGTTTTGATTTAAAGTAATCCCAGGCCTCCTCTACCATAAGTTCTTCAGTCCAATCCACTTCCCTAACTAATTTCCTTAATTTTTGAAAGTCAGCCCTTTTGAAATCAAAAACCCTAGTTGCAGATTTATTTTTGTTAATCCTTCCATTTAGTTTGAACTGAATTAGCTCATGATCACTTGAGCCAAGATTGTCCCCTACAACCATTTCTTCTATGAGGTCCTCGCTACTCACCAAAATTAAATCTAAAATGGCATCCCCTCTAGTCAGTTCAGCAACTACTTGATGAAGGAATCCATCAGCTATCGCATCTAGGAAAATCTGAGCCCTATTATTATTACTAGCACTGGTCCTCCAGTCTATATCTGGGAAGTTAAAGTCTCCCATGATCACGCAGTTTCCATTAGTATTTACTTTATTAAAGACATTAAAAAGGGCTCTATCCATATCCAAATTAGATCCCGGAGGTCTATAGCACACCCCAAGCACTATCGTAGGAGAGGCTTTACTAGTTTTCTTCCCCAATGTAATTTTTGCCCAGACGGACTCGGTCTTATCCATTGCATCGCTTCTTATTTCTTTACATTCTACCTCATCATTGATATACAATGCTACTCCACCACCTTTACCTTTGTTTCTGTCTTTCCTAAACAGCACATACCCTTCAATACCTGTAGTCCAGTCATGACTACTATTCCACCATGTTTCTGTTATCCCTATATCTGGTTTCACTTCCTGCACCAGTAGCTCTAGTTCCTCCATTTTGTTACCTAGACTCCTCGCATTGGTGTACAAACATCTTAATTTTTGCTGTTTGGACTCGCTCACATTTTGTACCCTATTAGGCACAGTCATTCTACAGCCAGTATAACCTATTAGACTAGTATCCACACCGCCCTCGCTCCTTATATACATTCTCCTACCCACGGCTGTATCCTTTCTTACTTCATCTTCTTCCCTCTCAATGCTAAAATCTGGCGTGGAGATTTTCTGGACATCTCCCATCCATCTCCCCCCAGTTCCTAGTTTAAAGCTCTCTTTATCAGTTGTGCCAGCCTCCATCCTAGAAGTCTATTTCCTTCCCTACTCAGATGAAGTCCATCCCGAGAGAACTGTCCTCTGTCCGTAAATGTCTCCCAGTGGCCATACATCCCAAAGCCCTCCTTATAGCACCACTGCCTAAGCCATCTGTTGACAGTCATAATCTTGTCACACCTTTGTTGCCCTTCTCTAGGAACAGGAAGGATCCCACTAAAGATCACCTGAGCCTCCATTTCCTTAAGCGTCTTCCCCAGCCTAGCATAGTCTCCCTTAATACTTTCCAGCGAGAATCTAGCCGTATCATTTGTTCCCACATGAAGGATAATTAGGGGATTCTTTCCCGCTCCCTTTAGGATCCTTTTCTACCTCAGGTCTACATCCCAAATCTTAGCACCTGGAAGACAGCACACCCTTCTATTCTCTGGATCAGCTCTAGTTACAGGCCTGTCTATTCTTCTCAATAAAGAGTCCCCGATCACATAGACCTGCCTTTTCCTGGTGATGGTGCTATTCTCCAGTCTCTCCCCTGTTCCCTCTGGCTGCAAGTTCTTTCCATTCCTATTTTCCCTTATAATCCTCTTCAACCCATCCTGTATCCTCCTGGGGCTCATATTTGGTGTAGTCTCCCTTGACTCTTCTGCTTTTCCTATAGGACTAGCCTCTCTTCTCTTCTTCCTTACCCTTCACCTTCAACAAGTACCTGCTAGGTCCCTTCTTCATTTTCCAACTCTGCAAACCTGTTCCTAAGCTCTATTTCTCCTTCACTAGCCCGTCTTTTCCTCAGCCTGGGTCTTTTAGTCACATGCTTCCACTGACCACTTTCCTCACCCAGTCTCCCCTCAAAATTCCCCAGCCCTGCTTCCATCTGTGAGTCTGAGCTTTTCCCTTCAGATACCTCATGTCTTTGCTCCATCATCTGCTCAAACCCCTTCCTAAACTCAACGAGACTTTCCACCTGCATCTCCAAACCTCAGATCTTTTCCTCCATCAGCTCTAACAGACGGCATTTCATTCAGAAAAAACTCTTACCAGGTCCCCCCTCCAGGATCATGTACATACCACAGCTTCCACATCCAGTCATCCTCAATGTGTCTTTCACTAAAAGAGTCACTCCCACAGCTGCCTCCGTATCTGTCATAGCCTTCCCACCTAAGTCCTGTTAATCTGGGAAACAGAAGTCACACCAAAAAGACCACCCCCCCCAGCAAAAGCAAACCCCAAACAAGCACCACAATTCAAACTCCCCTGTTTACAGCTCTGTTTGCTAGCTCCTGTGCCGCTACAGCTGTCTGTGCTGCTGCCTGACTGGCTGGCTACCTTTATAGGGCCCCTAGTCAGAAGCCCCACCCCCTAATCAGGCTCAGCTGCTCTCCCAGCACAAAACCCCTACACACACACACACACACACACACATACTAAAAATACAAAACCAAGTACAACTACCTCCTCCAACAGAACTCCCACTCAAACTCCCCTGTTTACAGCTCTGTTTGCTAGCTCCTGTGCTGCTGCAGCTGTCTAACAAATTTGTTAGTCTCTAAGGTGCCACAAGTACTCCTTTTCTTTTTTATATAAGAAGTGAAATGCTGTATCTACACAAGATTCCCCAGATCCTATTTCTTGTTCTTTTTTAATAACTGACTGACTTTCAATTATGTTCCAATGAATATCAAATAGTTTTGTTTTCCCTACAAGGGTTTGCTATTGCTAAGCAGCTGTGACCCATTGAAAATTTTTTTTTTATTTAATTCAGAAGTGACTCAATATTGTTTTAAAAATTATTCAAAAGATGAAGGATAATTAACTTCTCAAGCCAAAAACAGCAGTGACCGATGTTTTCTAGTCTTTGTAGGAAAAGGTTTATTTTTAAAGCCAGTAATATTTGCTTGATTACTCAAGAAGCAAGGTACCACTCAATCTGAGTAATGATTGTAGAACATGGCCCATAGATTATAAATGCAAGCTCATGTTCAAGATGGTCTTCTTGCTGTATATTTAACCTCTTCTAAGGAGCTATTCAAACCATGGCATCAGTTATTGTTTGTTTGTTTTTTTAAATAAGCCAAATGAAATCTATTTTAACTTATTGTATTTCTATCAACTGCTCCTTTTCTTTAAAAGGAAGACAACCCTGTAAGTTTAACACGTACCATATTTTAAAATGTAAGCACATTTGTAAGCAAAAACTGTAATATCTAACAAAAAATTTTAAAAAATAAAATAAAAAAGGGGATGTACCTTTTGTAACTATTAAACAAGAGTTAGTTTAGAGATTGCCCTCTGCCACACAGAAATCAGAGAGCTGTTCTCAATTGAGCCCATCCATTTCATTTCTCATTTTTATGACATCCGAAATTTTCAGAATGTCTTCCCTTTCTGCCTCTTTTCCCCAATCACATATCAGCACACTATGTAGGTTATGATGCACCATAATATGATTTCTCTGTAGCTTGTAACTCCAGACAAATTTAAACTGTATGAAGTGGCCTTAATGGATCATTTTATGAACTGCCACAGTTCCTCTAACAACTAGCTCACAACTATGCTTCCGTCAGGAGAGCAAGAAATTAGGGTCCAATCTCATCAGGTGCTGATTATTCTCAATGCCCATCAATATCAAGGGGAGTTGTAAGAGATTAGAACCTTGTAAAATCCATCCCTTTGTTTCCTTCAAAGTTTAATTATTTAGGCAGTCCACAAACCAGCCTATGGCCCTTAAAGAAGGAGGATTCCCAATCCCCACTCTCTCTCTCTCTCTCCCCCCCCCCCTCTGTGATATGAGCCAGCCACTTAGTAAAGTAGGAGTGTCAGGTTTGTTCTGAAAGCCAAATTTCCTCAACAGCAGCTGAGATCACTACTTCCACTTCATATGAGAAGAACAAAGCATCCTCCTGATAGGTTCACAAATGTGCCATATTTTCTGGCAAGTAAGGATAGAAGAATAACCAGAATCAAGAAGCATAGGCATATAAAAGAATGCAAAAGCTTTCAGAGAAATATATTCCTTATTTCTGCAGTGAGATTTTAAGTGTGACTAAGTGTGACTTGCGTATGGAGTTTAAAAGCCCCTTGTTATATCTACTTTAACATAATTTTGCCAGATAGTCATATTAATTTGCACCTCCTTGTTCATTATTTTACATTGCCTTTTCTTCTCTGCATACAGATTAATAAAATTTCATGCCCCAATTTTTCAAGGATGACTAGTGATTTGGGGTACCTTACTTTAGACACCTTAGAGGGGCCTGATTTTCAGGGAATGAGTGCTTAGCATTTTCTGAAAATCAGCTTTTTAAAGCGTCTCAAGTAGGATACCTCAAATCACTAGAATATAGAGCTGTACTACCCCAGTTGCCTCATACTGGATTCCAGATTTATTTTACATCAAAACTAGGAAGATGAGAGCAGCCTATCCAGAAGTCTGCATTAGGATAAGGAGAAAGTCAGAAGGTTGATACATGTATATTTAGCAGGGTGAATGGAAATATTTTATATCAGCTGAATACTATGTGTGGACATATGTGTGTGTACCTGCCTTATCTTATGAAAATAATTGAAAATAGCAGCAGTAATAGAACATTTTCCTAAAAGTTTTCAATAAGAAATGAAACACTTTGCCTGCAAACTGGAGCCAAAATGTTCCCAATTTTCTAATGGACGTGGTAACCAAAGTTAAGCAGAGAAAGTTAATTTCAGCAATAGAATGTAAAGTTCCAAATAACACGTTGGAATTCTCCATTCATCCTTCAAGCATCTATTATTCTTTCTAGGGCACCAAGGTGTAGTATGTGAGCACAGACTAATGAAGCTTAAAAAGATTTTGTCCTTTCCATTACAAAAAGGCTTTTTTTCATTCCTTAAAAAACACAAATCTAGACTTAGTGAAAGATATCAGATTTACAGCACTGGAAACTGATCTGATCTGAATTTGAATTAATGACCTGGATGTAGCCTATTACATTATTCTGACATCACACACACTTTAAGGATGCCCTTTTATCCATTTATTTCTAGACAGCCTGGAAAAGAGGTCTACTTGTGTCATCAGTGTGCTTTAAACTAAAGCTGTTCTAATTGCTCTAGGAAAAAAGAATAATAAATAATAATCAGAATAATCTGAAAGGATGCTGGAGACAGTTTTGCTGATTTATGGGTGTCCCATACATTAGACCTAACCAATAACATTGGGTCTGAGTCTCCTCACACATATACTAGTTTTACACTAGTGTAATTTCATTGATTTTAGTTGCTTATGCTGGTTAAGTAAGATCAGAATCAGGCCCCTTTTGCCTGGGCATTTTGCAGTACAATTTCAGTGTGTATTATGTAGACACTTTCTTCTAAGGAAGAGATTGAGTATGACAGAAAAACACACCTACCTTTTTTCCATCTACTTTCTCATTTAATAGTGAAAATCTAGGGCAAAGGATATAAAGGATTCAGATGGAATGCTAAATACCAGGAAATGAACTGGGGATGTGTGTGGGGGGGGGGGGGTATCACATTTCCTAATTGTCAGACTTGTATGATCTTAATCCACTTCAGCCTGTTCTCAGTTTAAAGATAGATCCCAAGACTTAGTTATCAATCACCACATTCATTAGTTTTTTATTCTGGCCACCCATCCTAAGCACAATGAGAAGACCAGACATTATGGGTCTTGTTGCAAATCATCCTCCACAGACTGAAATGAATATAGAGATTCAATGCGACTTGAATTTGGCAGAGGCAGAGCTGTTACCTGGATACAGATTCAGTTTTATTTCCAGACATCCTAACTGCTTCAATTGTATGGTATTTCTTTAGACTGATTGATTTTTTAATAGGGAAAGAGCTGATAATTTTGTATATTTTACCATCTTTCTGGAACTGGCAAAAAATGCCCATTCCTTAGTCTCCCCAAGAGAAGTAAAACGCTGTTTCATGGATATATACTTCAAATGAAAAAGGCAGGCAGTATCATCCAGCACTGAAATAAGAGACAGCTATGCTGCTAAACCACTGAATGCATTTCAATTAAAAAAAAAAATTCTTTACGAGCAAAAAAACCCCCAAAAGTACACAAGCAACTACAACCCTACGGTACTGTACACAACTAAAAGCAAAAAGTTATATAATGTGCTACCTTCTTTCTCTGTCATCACAGGTATGATTTAATTGCAGGCACGTCAACTTTGCTGTGAAGGTAACAAAGAACTGGCTTTTTTTAAATTGTTGCTCTCTAATAAATCATTAATTTGTTAATTCCATATCAAACTTCCAATTAATTAATGGATTGAGTAACTAAGAAATTAAGTACATCTGCAAATCTATCTTCAATGAAATATGATTGTGGTTCTGAAATCATGTGTATTTAAAGTTAATAACAAAACACTTGTATTTTATTGGTGAAGGAGAGGAGGAGATCTTGTAGCCTGTTCAGAAAGTTTTATTGCAATTTGTACATTAACTTTCTCCTGAAAATAGATAATTATGTTTATAAATTGGTATGTGTAATGATAAAGGAGCAATATGTTGTGCCACTTAGAGATATTTAAATATATTTATTTCATACACACATATATATATAAAATATATATATTTTAAAACTTATCAAAAAGTGCTTGTAAGAGTTACTATTGAAAACAATCAATATAATGTATGTCCAAGGCAGCAAGTATATCAAAAATTAATTTTCAGACTCAAAAATTGTTTCCCCCAATTACTTTTTAATGATTTTTAAACATAAACAGTCAAAATCAGGTATTCTCTGCAACTGAAGCAGCATAGCAGACCCGAAAAAAAGCATAATTTACTTATAGTTTTATGTGGATGTTCTAAGACATTTGTTTACATTCTACAAGTAGACTACACTGAGTTTACAGTGCTTATTTGTATCATCTTGTTAAAATACAAACTATATTTCAGCTTCCTTCTCTTTAGTTAAGACTAGTACTCACCTACAAAGGTGAGCAGGATCACCAATAGGAGGATGAGAGCACAGATGCATGGAATCAGTATTAGTAGCAAAAGTCGAAGGTATTTGGCAGAAGCCAGCTTCTGAGAGCAACCATCCATATTATCTTCATCTGTTCCTAAGACCTGAAACACAGAAGAGTTCAGTTTTATCATTCCGATGTCACTCGGAAACTCTAATGATATATTTTAAGACTAGTATTATCTGATACACATAAACAGCAGTACTGCAGAAATATATGCCGTAAATATATTTAGGTCATAAACGAAAGGTAATATAAAAATTTGAACTGCCCTGTCAACAAATAAGCAGTACATATAAGTTGCATATTTAACTCATTCTTCAATGTGTCAGAAAGTATAGCTCCACCACCAGCATTTCAGAAACTTGTTTGCTGAACTTTTTAAATGGCTAGGCTGAGTGAACGTCATTGCATTTTGAGAGACATAAAATACATACAAAATTTTAAACAATAGAGGCTAAATTCTGCCCACCTTACCCAGATGTGCAGAAAGTAGTCCATTACAAAAAACAGTTATTAAATGGCTGCATAACTGACTCCATCTTTTCAAAGGATATATTATTAAGGAATCTGTCAGTCTGTTATAAATCCTGTTTTAAATAATAATACTCAGCTCTTAAGCACCATGATGCTTTTATATCTTCAAACACACTTTACAAACTATAACTTATTATTCCTCACTGCACACTCTGAAGCTGATAAATATTATTTCCACTTTACAAATGGGGACATGAAGGACTAGGGATCTTAAGTTGAATTTTCTGAATTCAGTGGAACTACTCAATGTGCATAAAGTTAAACATGTGCAAAAGTCTTTGAAGGATCAAGTTTTAGAATGCTTGATGTACCCAGAAAAAAGCCCTTATATGCCAGAACTGTATTCAGGCCTATGCTTCAGTTTACTAGAAAAATACTGTCCCTTTTAAACGAGACAAAACAAATTATTAACACGGTTAATGGGAAGAGTGGATTTGTTGTCATTCAATTTTTGTAAAAGTACATACACAATCCTGGTTTTAAAAAAATTTAAAATTCTACATTTTTTTTTGTTGCTAGGGTGAACAACATGCATTTGATAAGGTCATAGGATGGTAAAGTTATTAATTTCAGACTGCGTCTCCCCTAAAGCTGACTCATCAATTGAGTGATATGAGCAATCATCTAAGTTCTTTGTCAGGAAAATCTAAGTTAAGTATCCTCACAACTTCTTGTCAACTGTCTAAATGGGCCATCTTGATTATCACTACAAAAGTTTTTTTCTCCTGATGATAATAGCTCATCTTAACTAATTAGCCTCTCACCGTTTGTATGGCAACTTCCAACTTATCTGTATCTATATCTATACATCGTCTTACTATATGTTCCATGCTATGCAGCCGATGAAGTGGGCTGTAGCCCACGAAAGCTTATGCTCTAATAAATTTGTTAGTCTCTAAGGTGCCACAAGTACTCATGTTCTTTTTGCAGCTACAGACGAACACGGCTTCTACTCTGAAACCTGTCATACTGAAGTTTGTCCCTTTTGCACTCGATAGAGGGAGACAGTGACAGGACACAAGAGTACAAATGCATCCGTTACCATGACAGTATCTTACCCAAACACATAGAAAGGGACTCTGGGAAGCTGAAATCCATAACCTATGGCTGGGATCTTTGCCCACCATATAAATGCCAATTCTTAAGTGTTCTCCCACTGGTAGTTTCTGTTATAAATGCCTTTTTGTGGAGAACAGGATACCAGATTGTCTGACATAAACCAAAGTTTGACTGCTGCTTAAGAAACTGTTTCTTAACACAGAGGTCTTATTTATGTCCTAGGCTTAGCCCTCCCTTTTATGGAGGTGGCTGAGAAGATTGCAGACGACAAGTATCTAGAATAGGATTCTTTGACATCATCCAATCCATCCAGTGCTAGAATGGCACAAACAATACTGGTGTGCAAGATGGATGCGAGACAACTCTCCATCCAGATAACATAGGAGCTATCATCTGTTTTTGATATGATTTATTATGAGTTGCGGTTGATCCAATTGTATGGACAGGAGGAAATGACCAGGATTTCATGACTATGATTCCATTTATTTCTTTTGAACATCACTGGGTAATGTTACTCATCTGCACTGAGAACCCTCCAGTATGGAATTCCACACAGATTTCTTGTGTCACCATTGCTGTTCAAAGTAACATTGAAAACTGATATGGCAGCAGCATAGCCTGAGCTATTAGCAGTAACTCATGATACCCAAATAAGCATTGCTACCTCTTCTTATCACAGTTATTCAGTCTCAGCACAGTTGCATTGTCTGGCTCAGGTTGCAGGTCAAGCTACAGATGATAGAGATATTGCTTTCATGACAAGGAGAGCATTTGAAGCCGGTCACTTTGGGGCCAGGGTACTGGTAGCTTTTTATATGGTTTTCCCGAGTGAGTTGACAGGACTCCCAACTTAGAGGCCACAACAAACTGAATATGTTTCAGAGTAGCAGCCGTGTTAGTCTGTATTCGCAAAAAGAAAAGGAGTACTTGTGGCACCTTAGAGACTAACATCCGATGAAGTGAGCTGTAGCTCACGAAAGCTTATGCTCAAATGAATTTGTTAGTCTCTAAGGTGCCACAAGGCCTCCTGTTCTTTTAACAAACTGAATATGGAAACCAATGTCTCATCAGTTGCCAGGAGTACTTTTTTAACCCCCAAAATATTCAGAAGTTGCAATCTTTTTTCTGGACTAAGACCAGAATCTAGGCTTTTGTGACCTCTCAGCTAAATTACTGCAATGCACTCTTTAGGTTGTATCTACTGCACAGTATGCACAAGATTCTTCACCAATGAGAGTCCGTGAGCAGAACTTGCAGTCTAATGTTCAGCAAGTGCACTTCAAAAAACTAATCATTTCAGTTTTTAGGTCCCAGGCAAAGCCTATTGAAATCATCCTGGCTAATAACCATTGACGGACACCTAATTCTCCATGAACATGTATTTAGTTCTTTTTTTAATGCTGTTATAGTTTTGGACTTCACATCATCATCCCCTGGCAAAGAGGGAATAGTATTCCAATAGTAATAAAGTCCTTCACTGCAGGCTATTCCAGGAGATAAAGGACCTTTCATGTATAGCTGACAATGTTGGGAACTATTGCCCAATTGCTAAAAGTAACTGGCAGTCAGTGTAAATGCTGACCCATGGCAGTATCAAATGCTGAGCTTAAGAATAATGGAGATATAATATGAGACATCATAATAAAGTTTTGTTGTCACGTACAGAACTGAGAAAACAGCCAGCAGTGTAGGACCATCAATTTACTTAATTAATTTTCAATTTTCTTCCATGTGGGGAAAAGGAGATTTAACATTGGTCCTACATGAGATCTTAATTCTTTATTCTGTGCTGTGTGGCATATAAGTGAAAATATGAGAATAGAGTTGCAGCCACCATAGTACAGTTGCCTGAAGAGTCATGTAAGGCGAGACCTAAAACATGTTATGACATACTTGTCATGCCAGTGCAGACATGAACTTCTAAAAGCCCTTCACCATGTGTTCCTCAGTCTCTGTGAGAGACATTTCCAGAGTGCTACTGACATCTATGTGAGCCATTGTATGAAAGAATCTGTGTACTAGAGATGTATCACAGGAATCAGAAATATTTAAAAACATGACCAGTAATGGTCAAAATGGTTATAAAGATCTTAAATGTTAATTTAATAGTTTTTGTATCTATCTATAGCCAATACATATTTTAAGATATTTTCTTTATTACAATTCAGTTGCTAAAGGCAACCAAAGTAAATTCTAACGATTTCACTGACAATCTACTTTCACAGATGTTAATGTGATATTACGGAATTATTAGATATAAATTTGGATAGGATAGGTCCATCAATGGTTATTAGCCAAGATGGCCAAGGATGCAACCCCATGTTCTGGGTATCCCTAACCTCTGACTTCCAAAAGCTGGGAGTGGATGACGGGATGGATCACACAATAATTGCATGTTCTCTTCATTCCATCTGAAGCACCTGGCATTGGCCACTGTCGGAAGACAGAATACTGGACTAGATGGAGGATTGGTCTGACCCAGTATGGCTATTTTTATGTCCTTATGTCCAATAGAGTTAATTATAAAAGCATTCCACTTGCTATATTATAGAATCCCTGATGCCATTCTCTTCCCTGCCACCACCCAAACTTTGGGATGGGCCAGAAATTAGAATCATAAGGTCAGAAGGGACTACAAGGGTCATCTAGTCTAACCCCCTGCCAATATGCATGATTTGTTGTGTCTGAGCCATCCAAGACAGATAGCTATCCAGCCTCCTTTTGAAAACCTCCAGCAAAGGAGCTTCCACAACCTACCTAGGCAATCTAGTCAATTCATGCACCAAAATTTGTCCTAAAAGTAATACTTTTGACTACTTGACCCTCAGGAATAAATACCACCCCCATCACAACAAGGGGTATATTTTTCAATAGAACCAATAGGGGAAAGACAAACCCTGGAGTCCTGAGAGAAGGGGTCAAGGGAGGGGCAAGCTTGACTGCTCAGGGCCTTCCCACTCAGAATACATGTGGAGATCCAGGTTGGGGGAGGGAAAGAGTTGATGGTCTTACGTATCATCCTCCCTTTATTTCTGTATGTGACGCCTTCAGGGCATACAGAAGCCATTCTGCTGCCATTACTACCTGTTATCCCACCCTTCCTGCCCTATAATGCATGTATGATTTGAGCTTTGTTTCTAGGTTGCGGTGGATCTGATCAATAGTTTCTGAGAATCAAGATGGAATGTTTCCTTCAGGGAAAAATTGACAAGGTATCCAGTTTCCCCCCCCCCACACACACACACACTTTCCTTGCACCATCCTGGAGACCTGGCTTTAGATTAATAAGGAGTAAAGACAGGGATTTAAAAGCTGTACATTTATAAATGCATTCGTAATTTCTTTGCAATTTGTGGCAAGTGTCCACTGAGTATCAAGAGGCTCAAAGATAAACATTAGTAAGAGAGCCAAGAGAAAATTGTTGGAACCTGCTTGCCTGTAGAAAGATGTTAACTCTTCATAGACTAAGCTACTCTTCATGTGTACCCTCATTCCCCTTTCTGAGAAAAGGGTGAGAAGACTGGGGGATGGGCTGAATCCTAGCGGTGAGGATGAAGGGGGCTGACCCTGAATATTGGTTATTTGACAGGGAGACCACTTAACGCTGCGCTGGACCCAAATAAATGCCTGGTGTTTGTTTTGGTGTCTCTCCCCACACCACAGCTAATAAAGTTGCAGCCTTCCACTTTAAAATTCATCACTATGTCTGCATTTATTTCTCCTGCATGTCCTAATCAAAGTTATGTTGTTTAACTATTGCTGACCTGGTGGACAGGGTCTTGTAGCAAGAAATAGTACTGTAAATGCCTCCTGTAGCATGAAAGTACATAAACTTCCCTGTATAAATAAGACAGATATAGACTCATAATGACAATACCAAAGAGTCATAAAAAGTTGATTCAATGAGGGTTTCTTTCAATTAAGTTATGGGCTCACTGGTAGTCTGAAAACTTAACCTTCATTTTGTGCGGTTATAAAAATCATTTTTCTTTAACATAATCAGTTTCCATATTAATACAGGTGTCAGCTGTGAATATACAACATGCTTAAAACATCAAACTGCAGGCTAAAACATTCTCTCCTACTGAACTGCTATTAACTGCTACTTAACTAAGCTTCATTCTTCCTGTATTGATTGCTATAAAGAAAATAAAACTTGCAATAAGCATGAGCCAATTTTAATTCAGTCTACAAGAAAAACCTAATTTGATGATAGCCAAAACACTCCTTTAATCCCCATTGTCCACAGCGCAGCTGGCTCTGTCAAGTGGGAAAGGCTCATTCTGTCCCATTCTGTTACTTTGCCTGATTCTGGTCTCAGCCCACTATGAACCAAATGTGGGGGACAATGCACAAGAAAGATACAGAATGGGGGACATCAAAAAAATCAAAATGCTGTGTGAGTCATTCCTTCAGTTGAAATATTTTTCCCGTTACATCAGAAATAAAGAAGGTTAACAATTTTCAACAAATGTGTTTGTCACAGAGGTAACTTTGGGACTATGATGAGGGGCATTTGAGTGATACAGTGTTCACTATGTGTTAGAGCAGGGGTTGGCAAACTACGGCCCGCTGGCCAAATCCAACCCACCAGCCATTTTAATCTGGCCCTTGAGCTCCCACTGGGGAGCGGGATCTGGGGCTTGCCCCACTCCGGCGCTCCAGCCAGGGAGCAAGATTGGGGGCCTCTCCATGGGTTAGAACATATGTTTGACTTAGCCATCAATTTTCCATGCCTTTGTCTGCATAACTGCAATGTACACTACACAGGGCTACACCTTTAACCAACTCAGAAATTTAAAATAGTTCAGAAGGCAGTAGCTTGCTTGTTAAGTAGTTTCCCACCAGCAGCATGTAACAAGAGTGCTCTGTGATCTGCACAGGCAGCCAGTGGATCACCAAATTGAGCTTAGAGTGTTAATATTGACCTATAAAGTCCTAACTGGCTTGGGATCTTCCTGTTTAAGGGACAGGCCCTCTCCTCATGCCATACTGCTACACCTGTTGTGGGAAGAGGCAATCAAACTGGAGCTCCCTCCTTTTAAAAGGGAGGTAGCTGCTGGTATACTATTCTTTGTGGGGCCTTAGACTTTGGAATTAACTCCAACTGCACTCCACCCCACACTTTGGTCAGGGAACAGTGTAGGTCCATCGCTTTTCCCAGGTTGTTATTGAGGAAGAGGTGAGCTGACAGCTGGGAAGTGCTCACTGAGGCTGGAGTCTGTGGCTATACTCTGTTTCTTTTCATTAGCTTCTGGTTTGGGGAGAAGCTACTGTATTTCTGTATGTTTAATATATGGTAAGTGCCTTCTTAGAGCTTTAGGTAAGTGCCTATTTTATGTTTACAAAAATCTAAAAAAAAACCAAATATACTGCATGTATTCCAAGGCTTGGTTTAGAAATCAGAAAGTTATTAAAATTCAAACTACTGGCCTCAAATCTGACCTGAAGCTAAGCTAAACTCAGCACAGCTCAGGGTGAAATAGGGCAAAGGGCTGGGAGGAAGATGGCTATTTGCCCTCTTTTTAGTTTCCTTGGTTTCTGGGTATCCAGCAGAGCACTGGTTTAGTCTGGTCTCCAATGTAGATAAAGCCAGAACAGCTTTATGCCACGCACCCTTACAGCTCTCAGTGTAGAGAGGTGGTAGGGGAGAGGTACTACATTCCTCAGGAAGGCTGCTGCAGTTAATTATAAAGTAGAGCAGCCCTCCTGAGGAATGCAGCACCTCTCCCCCTATCATTGCTCTACACTGAGAGCTGTGAGGGTGGATGGCATAGAACTGTTCTGCCAATTCCCTGCCCCCTGGGAAACCCCCTTTTCCAGGAGTAATATCTCTGCACTGGTTCCACTATTTTAACTGCTCCTTTTCAACAACGAGTTAGTGGCATAGTGTAGCCATAGTGTAAGACAGAATCACAGAAATGTATGGCTGGAAGGGACCTTGAGAGGACTAATCCAGCCCCCTGTGCTAAGGCAGGACCAAGTAAACCTAGACCATCCCTTACAGGTATTTATCCAACTTCTTCCTCAAAAGCTCCAATGATAGGGATTCCATAAACATTGGAATAGACTTCCAAAGGAGGTTAACTATCCTCATAATTTGGCAGTTTTTACTGATATCTAACCTAAATCTCCTTTGCTGCAGATTAAGCTGATTCCTTCTTGTCCTACTTCAATGGACATAGAGAACAACTGCTCACTGTCCTCTTTGATCAGGCCCCTCCTCAGCCTTCTTTTAGAGACTAAAAATACCCAGTTTTTTTACCCTTTCCTCATAGATCACCTTTTCTAAACCTTTTATCATTTTTGTTGCTTTCCTCTGGATTTTCTCCAATTTGTCCACATCTTTCTTAAAGTGTGCAGCCCAAAAGAGGATACAATACTACATCTGAGGCCTCACTAGTGCTGGATAGAACAATTACCTCCCATGTCTGACATACAACACTCCTGTTAATACACCCCAGAATTATATTAACTTTTTGCAACTGCATCAAATTGTTTGGCTCATATTCAATTTGTTATCCACTCTAATCCCAGATCTTTTTTCTGCAGTACTACTGCCTAGCCAGGTTTTCCCCATTTTGTAATAGTGCATTTGATTTTTCCTTCCTAAGTGCAGAGCTTTGCACTTGTCTTTATTGAATTTCATCTTGTTTACTTCAGGCCAATTCTCCAATTTATCAATGTCATTTCGAATCCTAATCTGTCCTCCAAAGTGCTTGCAATTCCTCCCAGCTTGGTGTCATCCACACATTTTATAAGCATACTTTCCACTCCATTATGCAAATCATGAATGAATATGTTGAAAAGCACTGGACCCAAGACAGACCTCTGTGGGACCCCACTAGACACAACCTCCCAGTTTGACAGTGAACCATTTAACAGTCTTTCAATTAGTTATGCACTCACCTTAGTTCATCTACATTTCTTTAGTTTGCTTGTCAGAATCTCATGTGGGACTGTGTCAAAAGCCTTACTAAAATGAGGATATATCCCATCTACTACTCTTCTTCCCTCCTCCTTCCCCCCATCTATCCACTAGGCCAGTAACCCTGTCAAAGAAGCAAATTAGGTTGATTTGGCATGATTTGTTCTTGACAAATCCATGTTGACTTTTACTTATTGCCTTATTATATTCTAGGTGCTTACAAACTGATTGTTTAATAATTTGTTTCAGTATCTTTCCAGGTATCAAGGTTAGGCTAACTGGTTTATAATTCCATAGTGTAGGCTAGAATTAGAATCACTATACCTAGTTTTATATCTCAGTGTGGCAGTCTCCATGATAAATAGCGCCAGGTTGTACTGGTGACTATAATGATCTCCATACGTTTTATACTGTGAGCCAGGCATAGCTCCTAATTTCCATAAAATCCAATTACTCAGCCCTTTCCAAAATTTATAATGGAGAAGGAAGAAAGAGGACATTTATCAGAGAACTTGGGAACTGGTTTTCCTCTCAAGGGGAGCATTGCTGAACACCATTTATCACAAAGTGCAATTATTTGTTAAGTATTATTTCCTCAACACTGTACTATGCATGTGTGTCATGGAATCAATAAATTATAGGAGTCAGAGTAACCTGCAGTTAGACAGATAGCCAGGGATGCTTCAAAAGTCTTACAACCTGATCTTGCTGAATTTTCAACACAATTTTGGCCTACAAAATACTTGAATTGGTGACAAACTAACTCAAATTCTAGGCTCTTTCCTTGTCTGTAATAGCTGCAGGTAAAGGTGTAAAAACAATGAGGAGTCCTTGTGGCACCTTAGAGAGGCCTCGTTAGTGCTACAAAAAGTAATTTTCCCTCTGTTGATATTCACCCCTTCTTGTCAACTGTTGGGAAATGGGCTACATTCACCCTAACTGAATTGGCCTCGTTAGCACTGACTCCCCACTTGGTAAGGCAACTCCCATCTTTTCATGTGCTGTATATTTATACCTGCTTACTGTATTTTCCACTCTATGCATCTAATGAAGTGGGTTATATACCACAAAAGCTTATGCCCAAATAAATTTGTTAGTCTCTAAGGCGCCACAAAGTCTCGTCGTCGTTTTTGCAGATACAGACTAACACGGCTACCCCTCTGAAAGGTAAAGGTGTGTGACCTTGTTGTACATTTACACCAAACCTAGCACAATGATGTCCTCGACCATGATTGGGGGTCTTAGGCACTACAGTCACACTAATAGTAAGAAGATGATGATGATGATTGATGATAAGATTAAGCTTTAAACATCAAGATATCAGCCTGTTGGGTGAACTTAAGAAAAATCATTTGAAGAGAAGACAGAAGCGAACAACCCTGGAGATGAAATATCAGCTGAATGAAAGGGATGCGAGTGTTGTGAAGGAACAATGTAAACAGAAAGGGATCACACTTAGTCATAGACTTGAAAGATATTCAGCACAAAGCTCTCAGTATCAGACAGAAAACAGACTCTTCATGAGAGACCCTAAGAGATTCTTTGATCTGATGGGCATTAAAAGCGGAATAGGAAAAACGGAAAAAAAAGAAAGCCATTAAGTCATGTGGAAGCGTATTAGCACTACTGGAAGGAAATCTGGTATGAGAAGTTACAACATGATCAGACAGAGAGATGGATTAAAAATGTGAGAAATTAAAAAACCACACAATAGAAGATGATGCAGGAATATCAAAGAAAGAAATAGATGAGGTACTGAGAGGAATGAAAAATTGGAAAGCACCCAGACAGCTGGGGTGCATGGATTCTGGCTGAAACACCTAACAACTCTCCATGATTGTTTATTTGAATAACTTAATAAATGTTTGAAGAACAGATTCCCAGGATGGATAGTGACAGGGAGAATCATCCTCATGCAAAAACAGAAAGAAGGACACAGTGATCCTATGAATTAGAGGCCAATCATGTGTTTACCAACTATGTGTAAACTTCTAACAGCAATTTTGGCAAAGGAGATCCAGATAGTGCTAGCTCACAATGGAATGCTGCTTCCTGAGCAAAAAGGTAAACATTCAAGGGACAAGAGATCACATTAGGCTTTACAGGAGAATCACAGAAGATATAAAACAAAAATGAAAAATTTAGAGATGGTGTGGATAAACTACCAAAAAGCATATGAAATTCGTGGATCATCAAGACACTGAAAATGCACAAGATTCATCCAAAGATCGTTTCCTTTCTGCAGCGATCTATGGTTAACAACAGGAACATTCTGTTGGGGAAAAAATAAACATCTAGGCCCTAAAGTGAATAAAGCTCCTCAAAATGCAACAGGCAAAATTGCTAACAAGGCTTGTATGCGATTTACAAACATGGTGCTCAACATAGAGCAAAAAGTCCCTTGAAAAAGTTAAGAATATGCTGATGTTAGGACATGTTGTTCTGCATAACTTTCCTATTCAAATAAGAAAAATAAAGGTTATGTATACTGAACTAAGATATTAAAATATGAAGAAAACAGCTGAATGGTAGAAAAGAAGTGTTACATTTTGTTAGTTTAATGTTAATGGTTTATGACAATGTATGTTAAATGGTAAAAGGATAGTTGATGTAACGTTAACGACTTAACAACATAAATTATGAAAGACTGAGTAAATGTACAACTGGGTACATGAAATGTTAGATGATATAGAAGGATAAATTAAATGTATAAAAAGGACAAGTGAACAAAGGCCCAAGTTGTAGGACCCAGTCCAGAGACTGAGACAACCATCATGGAGAGCTTCCCAGTACCCCAGAACTTGGTAATTTGGGCCCCTAGCTGTTCCATCTTATCTGGATTATTGTATGTCATATGTTTATAATCAGAAAATATAAGTGACAACAATTCAGTCTGAAAATGTATAAATAAAGGAGAAAATGGACTAAGCCTAAATTGGATGGACTCATGCTGTAGTTTCCCACCTTCCTACTTGACTCTATCTGGAATGGACTCTGATGAGATCCAAATTAAAAAAGAAATCTTTCAAGAGGATTACTCATCGCCAATGCTTTTCAGGATAGCAATGCTGCTGCTGACATGGATGTTCAAGGATATAAATTGCAGATCAGCAAAGAGCAATAACCAGTTAACCAGTTGTTGTACGTGGATGATCTGAAACTATATGGACAGCCACAAAAGGAGATACAGAGATTGATGACATGTAGAAAAGTTTAGTGAAGATATAAAGCTACTAGTTGGCTTGACTAAATGTGCATCAGAAGAGGGGCAAACTTGTACAATCAGATAACATACAAGTTAATGAAGATACTCTCCAAGATCTCTCAGCATGGCCCCTACAAGTACCTTGGAATCAGGGAACTGTTTGAGTTCAACATAAAGTCAAAGAAAGATTATTACAGGTTAATAAAAACCACTCTAAGGACAAAACAACTTGAAGAATTTGATCAAAGCCATTAATATGTGGGCAGTAACTAGTTGTACGGCAGACTGCTGGATTGATCAAGAGGAAAGAAAAAAATTGACATCCAAACAAGAAAGCTCCTGGTGATGCATATGGTACAAAACTGGCAGCCATTTTGAGCACCAGTCAGATCCAGCCCAGCTCTGCAAGGAGAAGACAGAGCTTACAGGGTAACCCAAATTGAATCTGTGGGTTGGATCACAATACAGTTTCTTTACAGGAGTCAGTGAGATTGAGACTAAGAAAACACCATGAAGGAAGACTTTTACACTGGAGGCCAAATGTCTTCATGAGGTGTATTACATCTTTGAACCAAAGACAGTGTGCGAGCCTAACAACTACAGTAATTTACAGTTTTTCTTAAAGTTGTGTCTGTGCTCAATTGTGTGGATGCTGAAACAATTGGTTATGTAATACAACTAAATGCTTTATTTAATCGTCAAAATATCCAGGGTGATCTTATGTGAAACCAGAAGATCTTTGATTGTTAGAAGTCCCAATCCTTGTATTTATTTTTGAAGGTATTAATATCTATTAGGGCTTAGGCCACAGGTTATATTCTTCATTTTAAAGGAAAATAACACATTTGTAGTTAGTGATGTTAATCTAACTAGGGTACATTGAAACTGCTGTGCTGTAACACTTTATCTTTGGAGAGTTATTCCGTAAAAAGAAATTTTGAAACTACTAAATGTGTGTGTGTGTGCGCGTGCATAACTGTCTTATAATAAAAAGACTGGTACTGGATTCATAAGAAGGGAAAGAAAGTGAATCCTATTATAATTTCCACTTAGTATTTAGAGGCTTCCCATAGAAAATCCAGTCTCTTACAAAAATATGAATTCATGATCTGTGAAAATACTTTAAGTCAGATAGAGGAGTTCTGTAGCACAGAACTGGTAAGTAAGTTTACTTACCTCTCCTCTCTGTATGTTACCTATAAAATAATGAATATTAATCAAGACGTGGACAAGAGGTGCATTTGACAATCTGAAAAGGTCTGCTATCTGTGGAGGAAGCAACTGACAATGAAGAATATAATATCAAAATATATGAGGAGTCAACCAGAGTAAAAGATCATCTGGTTGCAGTAACAAGCAATGGTCGAGCATACATCCCAGTCCAAGAAAGGAGAAAGCAAATCACCAAAGAAAGACTTGAAAGACTTACGCAGAAATCAGTGCACAGACAGTGGTGGAGAGAGATCAAATGCATTCATGATTGAAGAGTAACAAACTCAGGGCTTGTAGAAAGATACCTCAAAAAAAGAGAGAGACAGAGAGCCTCATTATGAGTGCATAAGAGCAGTTCTTCAGGCTTAACTACTTTTGAAACACAATTGACCAACAGAACCGTTCCCCAAACTGCAGAATGTGTTCTGAAAAGGAAGAGATGACGGAGCATGTGTTGAGTGCCTACAGAAGCTTGGCTGAGAGAAAATATATGAACAGACAGACACAATGAGGGCACCAAGAGTCTGAACCGGAGCCTCTGTGGGAAGTATGGATTTAAACAAACCATACAGTATTATGACCTCAGAACTGAAAGTGCTATAGAGAATGAAGAGGCTAAGATTTTATGAGATCTTCAAATCACCTGGGCCTGATGAAATCCATCCTAGAATATCGAAGGAGCTTACTGAAGAGATATCTGAGCCATTAGCAATTATCTTTGAAAAGTCATGGAAGACTGGAAAAGGGCAAATATAGTGCCCATCTCCAAAAAGGGAAATAAAGACAACCTGGGGGATTACAGACCAGTCAGCTTAACTTTTGTACCCAGAAAGATAATGGAGCAAATAATTAAGAAAACAATTTATAAACACCTAGAAGATAATAAGGTGACAAATAGTCAGCATGGATTTGTCAAGAACAAATTGCGTCAAACCAACCTGATAGCTTTCTTTGGGTAACAAGCCTTGTGGATGGGGGGGAACCGGTAGATGTGTTATATCTTGACTTTAAAAAAAAAAAAAAAAGGAGTACTTGTGGCACCTTAGAGACTAACAAATTTATTAGAGCATAAGCTTTCGTGAGCTACAGCTCACTTCATCGGATGCATCCGATGAAGTGAGCTGTAGCTCACGAAAGCTTATGCTCTAATAAATTTGTTAGTCTCTAAGGTGCCACAAGTACTCCTTTTCTTTTTGCGAATACAGACTAACACGGCTGCTACTCTGAAACCTATCTTGACTTTAGTAAGGCTTTTGATACGGCACGACCTTCTCATAAACAAACTATGGAAATACAACCTAGATGGAGCTACTATCAGGTGGGTGCATAAATGGTTAGAAAAGTCATTCCCAGAGAGTAGTTATCAGTGGTTCACAGTCATACTGGAAGGGCATAACAAGTGGGGTCCCGCAGGGATCAGTTCTGGGTCCAGTTCTGTTCAATATATTCATCAATGATTTAGATAATGGCATAGAAAGTACACTTATAAAAGTTTGCAGGCGATACCAAGCTGGGAGGGGTTGCAAGCGCTTTGGAGTATAGGATTAAAATTCAAAATGATCTGGACAAACTGGAGAAATGGTCTGAAGTAAACAGGATGAAATTCAATAAGAACAAATGCAAAGTACTACACCTAGGAAGGAACAATCAGTTGCACACATACAAAATGGGAAATGACTGCCTAGGAAGGAGTACTGTGGAAAGGAATCTGGGGATCATAGTGGATAACAAGCTAAATATGAGTCAACAGTGTAACACTGTTGCAAAAAAAGCAAACATCATTCTGGGATGTATCAGCAGGAGTGTTGTAAGCAAGACATGAGAAGTAATTCTTCCGCTCTTCTACTCGCTGATTAGGCCTCAACTGGAGTATTGTGTCCAGTTCTAGAGGACACATTTCAGGAAAGATGTGGACAAATTGGAGAAAGTCATGAGAAGAGCAACAAAAATGATTAAAGGTCTAGAAATCAGAGTGGATAAAAATTAAAAAAAAAAATTTTTTTTTAAATTGGATTTTTTTGATAAAATGCTTTTTGAGGAAAAAACCTTTCTAAAGATAGGCTTTTTAATTAAGATACATTATAGCTCAAAGATATCTCATCATGGAATAGGGATTATAAATTCTAATTCTATAGTATGAGACAATATATTCATATAACGTTTAAGAAAAGTTTTGTAAATGAGTTCTAATAGTTCATGGATTAAGGACCCAATTTTATGGGGTTCCAGGGGCTTCTGTATAGATTATTTAGATTAATCTTTCTATCTACCCAATGGGACTCAGTGCTCAGTCTAGAAGATACCGTCAGAGATTCTTAGTTTTGCAGTTCTCAAACTGTTGATTTGTGTCTTCAAAGTTAACATGCTTGTTAACAGCAAAAATGTTTTTAAATAAGAGAGATGAGAAATAACAGACTTCAACCCTATTGTCCCTCTGCAAATCTGTGTACACAGAGTCAATCCCTTATTTCTCTCTAAAAGTGCAAAGTTTCAAAAAGTTCAATGAATAGAAGATTGTTGGGGGTGGAATAGAACTGGACAAGGAGAAGAAGTCTGGAGAGGAATGTAAGAAGGGAGGGACAGGCAGTAGAAACAAAAGTGAAACTGTTTGAGAAGCATATTCCAGAACTCTTGAGGTCTTTGAGTGTAGCCTTCATTGATTTGAGATCTACCCTACCTTTCTCTCACTAGAGGGGAAAACCTATAATGGCAGGAGGCTGTAAAAGAGACCTAGTTTGGGAATATACTAGTGAAGTTCCTCTACCTATGAGTAAGACAGGCATGTGTGCAAAATGCAAACAGTGCAACAAAGAAATGCAAGACCTGGCTTCCCAAATGAAACAACATCATGAGAAGTGTTCCTTCTCAGGAGGAAGCTGTGTTGAAGATGATAAAAGGAACATGTCTGAACATGAAGGAACTTTTTTATTTCATACTTCTTTCTTAAGAGCTGCCCGTCTTCCTTCTGGACTATTCTTGAATTCTCATGTTTGAGCAAAAAATATAGTTGTTACTCTATGGTACTATCATTTTAGATGCAGTTGTGATTAAAAAATAAATAGCTGAAATAGGCAGTGTGACAGGGTCAGTCACAGAGACCCCCTTGGGACTGTCATCTGATGTGCTGAAATTACCTCTGAGCCTGTTTTCCCTGCCAGCTTAGGACTTCCAGAACCCTGTCTTGTTGAGCCAGATCCGCTAGCCTGCTGCAACATAGACCCATGGTCTGGTCCACGCCCCCAAAGCAGCAGCCTTAACTGAAAACAGCTCACCAGGTCACCTGTCTCCAGACACCCAGTTATCAATGGGATCCAAACCCCAAATAAATCTGTTTTACTCTGTATAAAGCTTATACAATGTAAATTCATAAATTGTCCACCCTCTATAGCACTGATAGAGAGATATGCACAGCTGTTTGCTCCCCCAGGCATTAATAACTTACTCTGGGTTTATTAATAAACAAAAGTGATTTTATTAAGTACAAAAAGTAGGATTTAAGTGGTTTCAAGTAATAACAGACAGAACAAAGTAAGTCACCAGGCAAAATAAAGCAAAAACACAAAAGTCTAAGCCTAATACATTAAGAAACTGATTACAGGTAATATCTCACCCTCAGAGTTGTTCCAATAAGCTTCTTTCACAGACTAGACTCCTTCCTAGTCTGGGCTCAATCCCTTCCTCTGGTACAGTCCTTGTTAGTTCTAGCAGACATCTCAGTTGGTAAGGAGGGGTTCTCTCATGACTGACAGCCCTTTTTGTCCTACTCCACCCTTTTTTATAGCTTTGGCAAAAGGCAGGAATCTTTTGTCTGTGCTTGTCCCCACCCCCACTGCATCAATGAAAAAGTACAAGGATTAAGATGGATTCCTGTATCATGCGACATGGTCACATGTCACCTAGTCTCCATTCTTCCTGGGTCGGCCCACACATACACAGGAAGGCTTGCAGGTAAATAACCATTTGCAACCAATTGTCCTAGTCAACGGGACCGGACCCATCAAGATTCTAAACCACCATTAACGGCCCATACTTTGCATAATTACAATAGGACCTCAGAGTTATACTTCATATTTCTAGCTTCTGATACAAGAATGATACGTGCATACAAATAGGAGGAATATATTCAGTAGTTTATAACCTTTGTTATGATTACATAACTTATGTTACAAGAGACCTTTTCCATAAAGCATTTCCCAGTTACATCATAGTCACACTCAAAAGCATATTTCCATAAAACATATAGAGTGCAACGTCACAGGCAGATCTTCCTTTTACAATTTCACCTTTAAAGTAGAACTGAGTGTCAGTGAATGCAATGAATAATACTAAATGAACATTGACTTATTTTGTTTAGGAGAATCCATCCTCAACATACAGGATTCTGAAAACTACCGACCTTCAAGATCACCATCATTTTCTATAGTTTCAGAGTTATCTGCCAATGATAGTGTTTCAGTAACATCAAGTATGTCACATACCCACAGTATATCACCGGTAGCAAAAAGAAAAAAAAAATCTCCATCATCCCGAAACAACCACAGATAACTTTGTGATAAGAACCAGCAGATTACAAAAAGAGGTAATTGATGAAAAAATTGCCTGGATTGTTTGAGAATCCACATTTCATTAACATGGTTCAGTCAATAAGACCAGGATACAGTCCACCCAACAGAGCAGATGTCGCAGACAAATTGCTGGATAAAGTGTATGAAAGAGAAAATGAGCAGTGTGCAAAAGGTCTAGAGGGTGAAATTGTTAACCTGAGTCTTGATGGGTGGAGCAATGTCCACAATGATCCTGTTGTATGTGCTTGTGTGACAACAGAAGAAGGGAATATCTTCCTTACAGAAACAACTGATACATCAGGAAATGCACACACAGCAGAATACTTACAAGAGATAGCAGTAAAAGCTATAACAAACTGTGAAAAAAATTAAAATGTCTAGTACGCAGCTTGGTCACAGACAATGCTGCAAATCTATCCAAGATGAGAAGAAATTATATAGAAGAGAGTCCCAAGCTAATAACATGCGGCTGCAATGCTCATTTGATGCACCTCCTAGCCAAAGACTTCAGTGTTCCAGAAATAAAGGCTAATGTTGAAATTGCAAAATACTTCCGTAATAACCACTTTGCAGCAGCTGCTCTGAATAAAGTGGGAGGAACCAACCTAACTCTCCCACAAGACATGCGATGGAACTCAGTAGTGGACTGTTTTGACCACTAGATCAAGAACTGGCCTCATCTGATGACAGTTTGTGAACAAAACTGTAAAAAAATAGATGGCACTGTCACAGCCAAAGTTCTCAACATTGGGCTTAAGAGAAATGTTGAACACATGCTGAGTACCCTGAAGCCTATTTCTGTAGCCTTGAACAAAATGCAGGGAAATAGCTGTTTTATTGCTGACACTGTTGAAATTTGGAAGGAACAGAGAGATCTTAAAAAGAGAAATATGCAATGACAGAATTAAATTACAAGCATTAAAAAAAATGAATGGGACCAGCACTATCTCCAGCTCATTGTTTTGCAAATATTCTCTTAACTGCTGAAGAAGAGGAGCTGGCTATGACATGGACATCCAGCAATCATCCCTCCATAACGCCAACTATAATAAACTTCAGAGCTAAGGATGAACCATTCAAGAAACGTATGTTTGCTGATTATGTTTTAAAGCAAGGCACACCACTGAATGGGTGGAAGTCACTTAAGCACTTGGCTTCAGAGACTGTTGAAGTGATAATCTCACTTTTAACAGCAGTAGCTTCTTCTGCCAGTGCAGAAAGAATATTTTCTTCCTTTGGACTAATTCATTCCAAACTGAAAAATTGTTTGGAACCTGAAAAGGCAGGAAAGTTTGTTTTTCTTTTCCAGATTACGAACAGGAAAATTAAGGTGAACACAACTGAGTTAGCTGCAGAAGACATTATTTTAAGTTTCTCATGTTGACTTGGCTGACAGTCGATTTAATTTTTGTTGGGTTTTTGTCTTATTCTTTTAATATTTCATTTAACTATTTTACTAAAACCCTTAACAAAAACAAACCTGATTTTAAAAAACGTGAATTTTTTAATTCAAAAATTCATATGCTTGTTTTGTTAAAATAATATATATGTTTGCTGTTGAAGAAAAAAATCCAGAATACATAACATTGTTGTTTTAGTTAAATAAAACAATTTAAATGTCTGTCTGTTGATGTTCTCCTCCTAATACAGCATGGCAAGAAAATCCTCCAATCAGAATTTATGATTAACCTGTTGAATTGGAGATACTTCACCTCCCAATGATTTCATAAATATCTGCTTCAGTTACCTTTGGAAAATGAAATAATCATTCATTTTCTGATATAGCTGTAAAACTAATCTGAAAAGTTTTCAAAATAAGTCACTTTAAAAATGCATTGTGTATACCTTCTAAAAATCAAACATACATCTATCTCTGAGCTGTGAAGATTATATATTAAGGTTATAACAACCAACAAGAATGCACTTTTATGTAGAAATCCATGATTAAATCGAGTCTTCCTGACTGGTGATTTAAATCAAATCCACCCTGCTAGAAAATATGACCTGTGAGGGAAGATTGAAAAAACTGGGTTTGTTAAGTCTGGAGAAGAGAACACTGAGAGGGGAATAACAGTTTTCAAGTACATACAAGGTTGTTACAAGGAGGAGGGAGAAAAATTGTTCTTCTTAACCTCAGAGGTTAGGACATGAAGCAATGGGCTTAAATTGCAGCAAGGGCAGTTTAGGTTGGACATTAGGAAAAAATTCCTAACTGTCAGAGTGGTTAAGCACTGGAATAAATTGCCTAGGGAGGTGGTAGAATCTTCATCATTAGAGATTTTTAAGAGCAGGTTGGACAAACACATGTCAGGGATGGTCTAGATAATTCTTAGTCCTGACTTGAGTGCAGGGGACTGGACTAGATGACTTCTTGAGGTCCCTTCCAGTTTTATGGTTCTAACTGTCACAGACTGAACAGTGCAGGCAAATGGGCCGGACATAGTTGTTGTAGAAACGAAGACAAACAAGACCATGTTAATTGATATTGCCATACCAGCAGACAGAAACATCAAAAAGCAACAAGAAGAAAAGATAGTTAAGTATGAAGAATGCTGCTATGAAGTGGAATGGCTGTGGAAAACTAGAACAAAGATCATCCCTATGAAAGAGCAGCTCAAGAACACATTAGGCATGCAACACAACACGATCAGTGACTTCCAGAAAACAGTGCTCTTAAGCACTGTGTGAATTTTAAGACAAGTCAAAGGAGAATGTGAGCACCTAAAATGCTGGAATTCTGCAGAGGTTTAACAAAATTCCTGACTATCCAAATCTTTGGAGTCCATTTGTGATCAGGATTTATTGGTGACTCAAGGGAATATATTTTAGACAGTAGTTTTCCCCTTTTTATGCTTAAAGATCTTGTATGTTCTGAAGGTTAAAAAGGAAAAAAAATCTCCATGATGTAATACTGAGGGATAAGAAAGATTTGGCTAGATAAATATATAGATGGAAGACCTCCATGGAAAAAAAGAAAAGAGGAGCCTGTAGAAATTTTTTATGCACTAATTATAGCTATTATTTTATCTCTTTGAACCTCTTCCAATATTTCTTATTAGTAGGGCTTGAAAAATCCACTCACCTCATCACTAGCAGAGTGTAAAGGTTTCCCTGATGAATGTGGGAGTCTAAGCCATCAATTAAAGTGGAAGTTATGCCATTTAAAAAAAAACTACCTATGCCTTATGGTTGCAAAGATAAACTTTCAAATGAGAACTGATTGTAAACTAGTGCCATGTCTTCCTGAATCTCGTGAGATAGCTCCAGTTCCTTGCCTGTTGCCCATACTTTTGCCTCGTAGATGCAGAGTAATATTAACAAGACTTTAGTCAGCTTCACTAATACAGTACCGCTCAAATTTATGTAGACAGCAGTGAAACTATCAAGATTCGTGTCACTTTTCTGCTTCTGCTCCTTGGGAATTTGATGAGCAGAAGCAGGTGGTAGAGCTATTAACACAAGAAAACAGAGGCTGCAGGTAAAAAAAAGTAGCAGAGATTTCTTAACACTCCGCACTTGAGGCAGGCAAGAGACAGATTAGCAGAGACCCTCCTCCACTTTGTGCAGCTAGGACGATTTGAAGGGGAAGAAGAGACAGCAAGTTGCCTTCTGCCCTTAGGATTACAGCTTTAAACATATTAGACACCGGCTAGCTATAGGAATACAATAATTTATCATATTTAAATTTAAGGGAAATCCAACATCTCAAAGGAGAGATGGGTTGAACATTTGTCAGGAAAGGTAGGTGCAAGACTGTACTAACAGGAAGAAATCATCTTTGGGGCATTTGTCCCTTAATGCTTTGTGGGTTTTTTTAAGAAGAAGAAATAAGAAAAAAATATGTAAGTACTACTCCCCCTGCCATAAAATTTTCTTAATGCAAAATTAAAATTTAGGATTCAACTATGACTTTTCTGACTTGATACATTAGCTTTGCACTACTGATTTTTCTTTAGAGGGAATTATGAGACATTGTTCTATGGGGATAGGGTGGGCAGTAGCAACCACTGCTGTCTAAAAGGAAGGCTCTTATTTAGAGTCAACGTGATAATTTTACTAGCTCAGGGTAGTAGAATCCCTATTATACTTAGACCTCTTCCCAGAGAAGAACATGGAAGCATACAATGACTCATATGTTGCTAACTCATTAACTGTAAAACTGAGATAGGTGAATAATTCACTTTTCATTAGGATTCCATGATCCTCCATTCAGAAGTATTTAGACCTTGATCATTTTGCTTCAATGGAAGGGGAAGAAAGAAAGGAAAGGAAGATTTTTAAACTATAAGGATACCTTGACAGAAGTAATTAAGAGAGATGACTAGCAAGCAAATCTATTTTCTGTTTCATGAGTCAGGTAATAATGAGCTGCTAAACGAAGCTCAAGGTTAAATGGGTTAATAATGCACTTATATTCTTGTAATTTTTTTTAATTGACACTTTAATATTATATTGAAGTCTTAATGTTGGTACAGGATCCGCAGGAGAAAAAAACATCTGTCCAAAGTCACCTAAATGACATTACAAGGCTTACAAGCCCATCAATACAAGTTCCCAGAAAAATTCAACAAATCAGTCTCTCAATAAAGAAAGCTCTTACTGCTGTTATGGCTTGAGTCAGGAAGTAAAAAACTATCTGTAGAAAATATTTTTTCTTCCCTTTCACACTTTCTGTGGGATCTACAAACAGCCCACATAAAACCCCTACCATATGATGAGGAGGAAGCAAAAGAAACCCATCTGGGCATAGTACAGATCCTGTGGATCCGTGACGTTATCTGATTAAAATATGACCATCTAGATCATTGTTGCAACCACTGTTATATATTTGCAGGAAATCTTGTACAAAGGTTGTCAAGTAAGGTGTCTATGAAAATGTTATGATTTTCTGGTTATGATTATGCTATCTGTATGCATGTATCATTTTTGTATTTGAAGTTATAAGTATTGGCTATACCTGGATTTCAAGTGTTGCTCCTGGGGTACCACCCACAAAGTATATAGCCAGCATGTCTTGGAGGGATTATTCAAATTAAGTGGTTAATCAAGAACACTTGGTTGACAATGGACCATGGGAGACACCCATCTACACTGAGTGGACTGTCATGTAAATATGGCTTCCTGCAATGAGGGAGCGAAATTGGGCATGAACATGTGACTTGCCCATGTGACTCCAAACACCATCTTGTTGCTGTAATTTTCCACAGTAAGAACGATGCGATGCCCTCCACGTAGCAAAAGCTATAAAAGGCCCTGGAAACACCTCCATTTTGTCTTCAATCCTGCTTCTTACCTCTGGAGGAACTTTGCTGCAAACTGAAGCTCTGAACAAAGGACTGAATGACCCATCCAAGCTGTGGATGTACTCCAGAGACTTGACTTAAGACAGCAGTTTATTCCATCACTACTACAAGCCTGAACCAAGAACTTTGCTGTTACTGTACGTAATTGATTCCTTTAACCAATTTTAACTCTCACCTTTCTTTTTCTTATGAATAAACCTTTAGATTTTACATAAAGGATTGGCATCATCATGATTTTTGGGTAAGATCCAAGTTTTATATTGACCTGGGCATGTGGCTGGTCCTTTGCGATCAGAAGAACCTATTATTTGATGAGACTGGTTATAAAGAACCACTCATCTCCGAATCCAATATTTTTGGTGGTGATATAAGAACTGGAATGGCTGAGGAAACTGCCTTTATGTTCTCTTGTTAGCCAGTGTGGTGAAACAGAAGTTTACTTTTTGTTGCTGGCTTGGTATATCCTATGGGGGATTAGCCACCAGTTTTGGGGTGTATCTGCCCTATTTCTCAGCAGATCATCCTGAATTTGGCATCCTCAGTTGTGACCCACTGAGGCATGGTTACAGTGACACATAATCATTGAAACTCAAATAGCAAAGAAAAAGAATGGTTCCTTACTCTACAGTAAGTAGTTCTTCCAGAATGGAGTTAGCAAGTAGTTTAAACCCAGACTAGCTTACTTGCTCAGGGTACAGATTAGAACCTGAGCTCTAATTTAACTCGGGCTGGAACTCACCCACTTTTCAGTGAGGATGTAGCCAAAATCACTTTGATGCTGATAGTTCTCCTATGCCTTTCCCACAATTCCCTCCAAAGAACAGACTAGTTCTCCTGCAACTGCGAGGGAAAGACTCCTAGAGCATCTCAACACAAAGAACCATGAGATATGCCCCCAAACACACACACACACACACACACACACACACACACACACACAGATGATTGTAGAAATTGTGAGGACACTGTAACGCAGGCTTGGGCTTTGCTGTCTGAACACTCACACCCAGGTGAGGCTCAGGATCTCAGACCTGGGTGCCAGTCACCCAGGTTAATTGTGCAGTGAAGACATACTGTTTGCAGAACCTTGTGCAGATGGAATACGACATAAGGTGGACCCACAATGAAGATTTGGCTCTCTCCTATTCATAAAACTAGAGGTAGACCCACTAAAAGGCAGTCTTCAAATAGGTGGTATAGAGCAGAGGTTCTCAACCTTTTTCTTTCTGAGGCCCTCCTCCCAACATGCTATAAAAACTCCACAGCCCAGCTGTGCCACAACTACTGGTTTTCTGCATGTAAAAGCCAGGGCCAGCATTGGGGGGGTAGCAAGCAGGGCAATTGCCTGGGGCCTTACACCCCAGGAGCCCCACGAAGCTAAGTTGCTCAGGCTTCAGCTTTGGCCTGAGTTGGTGGAGCTCAGGGCCCCAGCTATAGTCCTGTACAGGGGGGCTTTGGCTTGCTGCCCTGGGCCCTAGCAAGTCTCACACCAGCCGTGCTTGGAGGACCACCTGAAACCTGCTCATGGCCTCCCAGGGGGCCCTAGACCCCAGCTGAGAACTACTGGTATAGAGAACAGGCTACTAAAAGTTCAAAGGGGGCCCCATGAAACCTGATAACGTGACACTGAGGTCCCAAGAGGGTGGAATATCCCAAACAAAAGGAAAGATGAATAAACACCCTTGAAGAATCAAGCAACTGTTAAGTGTGAGAAGACTGTGTTTGTGCCATCACCTTGAGAGTGGTCATCTTTCCTACCCCTTTCCTCTGAATATTGGGTGGACAAAAGCTTAGATGCCCTTCCTGGTTCAGTAGTACAAGAGTGCTACTTTTGGAGGAAGAGCAAACCCTGGAGCTTGGGTGTCTGTTTCTTTCATGTTTCAGAGTAGCAGCCGTGTTAGTCTGTATTCGCAAAAAGAAAAGGAGGACTTGTGGCACTTAGAGACTAACAAATTTATTAGAGCATAAGCTTTCCTGAGCTACAGCTCACTTCATCGGATGCCAAAGCTCCGATGAAGTGAGCTGTAGCTCACGAAAGCTTATGCTCTAATAAATTTGTTAGTCTCTAAGGTGCCACAAGTCCTCCTTTTCTTTTTGTTTCTTTCATGTTTGTATATCAGCAATCTAAATGAAAAACAATCACACTTGGACAGGAATTATGGGTTCGCCACTAGTATACTAAGAGCTGGGTGTGTCTGGAAAGCTCGTCTCTCTCACCAAGTTGGTCCAATAAAAGGTATTAGCTCACCCACCTTGTCTCTCTGATATGTTTTCTTTACCCGACAACGGCTCCATACTCAAACCCGTTCAGTTCACAAGTAAAAAGGAGGTTTCCTTCCTAACCTCCGGCTCCGGCTCCGGCTCCGGCTCCAGCTCTGCACCCTCAAGCTGGGAACCGAAAACGAGCTCTGGCTCCTGCACCGTCCCGCAGTATTAAATGTTCTGCGATGGGCCCTTACCCAGCCGCCCGGTGCTAACGCACAGGGTGGCAGCCAGCTCCCTCTCCCTCCGCTGTGCGGAGCTAACAGGCGTCCCAAGCGCTGGGCACTTACTTCGCTCCCCCAAGGCACGCACAGGAGACTCCCCGTAACGCCAGCGGAGCCAATGGCGCTGCACCTGCCCAAGCGGGGCACTGAGGGAAGAGACGCGGGAGGCAGCCGCACGCTTGTCCCACCCCCCTCCCCCCTCCCGCGCCGCCCGGCTCGCTCGCCGCAGCGGCCCGAGGGCCCACGTAGAAAATCTGACCAGGTCCTGCGACAAGCTCCCTGCGGACAAGCCCCTGGGACTCCGGCCCCTTGGCGCCGCGGCTCGGCGCTAAACTGGAGGGAGGACTGGGGGCGCGCTCCGGGGTCTCGCCAGGGCAGCGGCTCCCGCCCGCCCGCCGGCGCTAGGACCGGCCGCGGCGCCGCCCGTCTACTTTATTTTTACCGCGGCATTTTCCATCGGCAGTCAGACTTTCCAGCGCCGGCGGCCCGGCTCCGGGGACTCTGACAGCTCAGCCGGGCCGGAGCTATTTATAGCGGGGGGGCTGCGGACTCTGCAAAGCTCCTGGCCGGCTGTGGGAACCCGAGACGGCAGCGAACCGCGCCCCGCCCGCGGGGGCCCTTGGCGGCGGCTCCTGCCCTCAGCGCGGCTGGGCCAAGCGGCTGCGGCGGCCGGGGAATCCCCGTGGAACGCCGCGCGCGCGGCTCCATGGCCTTGGCTCGCCGCGCTGCCGTTCCCGCCACGCGCTGGAGGAGAGGCAGCCCCAGCGCGGGAGCCGCTCACGGGCGCCCGGAGCGTGGGGTTTCAGGCGCGCGGTGCAACAGGGCAGCTCCCCCTCCACCTCTGCCCCGCTCCAGGAAAGGGCGCCCCAGTTCTCCGCTCTTCCTCCTGGCAGGCTCTGCGAAATGCTGACCGGCGACCCCAGGGCAGCCTAGAGACTTCCTATCGCGCCCCTACTAGCACAGCCCCTCACAAAGCTCTTGGAAGGTGGCAGGGTCACGGGCTGGGAGGGCCAAGCCTTGGGACGCTTATAGAGGAGGCTACAACTGTCTGGATACCCCCTAAAGAGCTGGGGGGGGGGGGCTTGTCTGAAATGGCCTTTTTGAGGTTAGCTGACAGCTAGTAAGAAGATGGGTGCAGATGATTTGAACTTTAAAGGCATGGCCCTAGGGGGGAAACTGCCAAATGGTACAAGGTGATGTCATCCACTTGCCTGTCACCAGCGTTTCATAGTTGTGCTCCTAATACCTGCTCATTACCAGAGTCATTTCTGTCTTGGGGGAGGGGCTTGCTCACTGAGGTTTTTTTGCCTTCCTCTGCAGCATGGATCACTGGCAAGTTTAAACTAGTGTAAATGGTGAATTATCTGTAACTTAAAATCTTGAAGTCATGATTTGAGGACTTCAGTAACTCAGCTAGCAGTTGTGAGTCTATTACAAGAGTGGGTGAGTGAGGTTCTGTGGCCTGCAATGTGTAGGAGGTCAGACTAGATCATGATGGTCCCTTCTGGCCTTAAAGTCTGAGCCCTCCTGGATGAGCATGCAGTGAACTGGTAACAAGAACAGGAGGACTTGTGGCACCTTAGAGACTAACACATTTATTTGAGCATAAGCTTTCGTGGGCTACAGCCCACTTAGTTTATGCTCAAATAAATGTGTTAGTCTCTAAGGTGCCACAAGTACTCCTGTTCTTTTTGCAGATACAGACTAAGACGGCTGCTACTCTCAGCTGATAATGAATCTGTGATAAGGCGTTTTCTAGGAAACCAAAGTTTAGTCACATAAATAGTCTTATGCCTAAAGACGATAACCTTAAATTTTTTCAAAACACCAGGCAGAATTTACATTAAAACTTGAAGTTCAATGATTGGGTGAATGGCCACCCAGTGGTGTGCTGGAAATACAGGACTCATTTGGTAATGCAGAATTTGTACTTTGCTGGGACCTGATCCGTTCTTTCAAATCCCTGAGTGGATCCCCTTCAACACCAAAAGTGCTCCTACCCAAGATCCTTATGCTGCTATTGATTAAGTCTCCTAATCCTAATTGGAGGATGACCCAGTTCTCAGTACCCCTGGATTCTGCTAGCTGCCACAGCTTGTTGATATTTTCACTAAACCACAGACAAAGTAATGAAGAGTGAAGTTGGTTGATTGCTTTTATAATGTTAATTACAATCGTGAGGTTTCTCTCTGCCTTGGTCCACCAGCCCATTTGTATCTCTCAGTTTATGCCATGTAAGCAATGATCAGATTATGTGCATTGCAAAATGTGGATTTAGGGCAACAGTAACATCCAGAGGAGGAACAAAGTGCTAAGGGCTAAAACCATTGTTGTATATCCTTTTTACCAGTAAAATGCATCCTGCTATATTGATAATAAGGCAGCATTTTTTTTTAAAAATTGCTGAATCTCACCATAGGCTTGACTTTCCATTCGTATGTTGGGATATTATCAAACAGTAATATAGATATTTGTTAAATTGTACTATAAATCTTGTATTTATATAGCACCTCACATCCTGAAGAATTACAAAGTGCCTTATTCTTTTGATTCCCTACACACATAGTTATATGCCATAGATACGGAATTACCTGTGGGGTAGAATACACAAGCCACTCAGTGCCAATGCAGTTTTTAGGAGAGGAAATGAACAATACTTTATTCCACTGAAGCTACAAAGGGCATTGGAGTGAAAATCGATATCCTACTGGAAAACAAATTGGAACACTGGATTTAATACCCATATTATTGCTAAAAGTGTCATGAGATTTTATGTATATAGATCATATAACATAAATCAAGAATCTGTCATACCTCCAGTGTCCAACAGATGGATGAAAAACAGACTGGCAAATTCCCAGAAAATGGCTCTATCAGATATTAATGTAGTAACATGAACACAGATTTTTCTAGTCTGGAAAAGTGAATTTGGCCACTTCATTCCCTATCCTGCAACCTTTTTCATGAGTAGCTTCACTGAAGTCAATGGAACTAATCATCTGAGAAATGTAGCAAAGCCTGCAGGGCTGGGCTCTATCACTTTCCTTCAGAAAGAGAAGCTGAGCTGGAGGGGAGAAAACCCTTAGTATAACACTCAATAATGCTGATTTTTCAATAAGTCTTGCAACACCAGACATGTTCCAGAAGACTGGAAAAAAGCTGATGTTGTGCCAATATGTAAAGAGGGTAAATGAGATCCCCTGGGTAATTATAGGCCTGTAGGTCTGACACCAATCCTGGCCAAGATAATGGAGAGGCTGATACAGGACTCAATTAATAAAGAATTAAAGGAGGGTAAAATAATTAATGTTAATCAACATGGGTTTATGGAAAATATATACTGCCAAACTAACTTTATATCACTGAGATGAGATTACAAATTTGGTTAATAAAGGTAAATAGTGTTGATGTAATAGACTTCTTGAAGGCATTTGTCTTGGGAATGCATGACAAAAAACAGAACAATATATAATTAACATGACACACATTAAATGGATTAATAGATGGCTAACTGATAGGTCTCAAAATGTAGTTGTAAATGGGGAATCATCATTGAATGAGTGTGTGTGTGTCCAGTGGAGTCCCATGGGGATTGGTTGTGGGCCCTACACTATTTAGCATTTTTATTAATTACCTGAAAGAAAACACAAATTCATCACTGTTAAAGTTTGCAGATGACATTGTGACATTCTGTACCCCAAAGCAACACCCTGGCACCCCAATATGTACCATGGTGATATATATTTTGTATAAAGTATGCTTTTGTGTGGTATCATTTTACAAGTCTTAGTCTGTTGTATATTCATATCCTGTTGGATTGTTTTTGCTGTTGTATCTGGTGTTATGAAGTTTTGCTATGAAATACGTTGTGAGGTTAAAAACATCCAAAACCAGCCTTTCAGGTACAACAACAAAAAGGCCAAACAGCATTGATAGCCCATTGAGGGAAATACACATACTCACAAGGATTTCCCCAAGAACCGTGTACAATGGAAACCTCTTAGAGGTTTGTAAACATACACAAAGGAGACTGCTTGAATCATGTCACAGCAAAAGATCTTTCCAGCAAGCTGGAAGAAGCTATAAAAGGGGGAAGTGACATCATCACTGGGCCTCACTCCCCACACCACTAAACACCTGGAAACACCTTAGGAACAAAGACTGAACTGGTGATTTAGTCCCAGGTGGAAAAGAAGTAATCCCAGCCTGTGTACGGAAGATTGATGGACTGTTTATACCATCAGAGTGAGACACTTCTTGATTCAAATCCTGTCTAGAGTATAGAACTTACATTTTATTTCTTATGGTAATCAACTTTGAACTGTGTGCTATTACTTATAATCGCTTAAAATATATCTTTCTATAGTTAATAAACCCATTTTACATTTTTTACCTAAAAACTGTGTGTTGTTTGAAGTATAAAAGAAATCTGCTCAGGAACAGGGGCTGATGTATTGTCCTCTCCACGTTGAGGAAGGAGCGGACTGGGTAATAACTTACACTGGTCAGGCTTCTGATCAGAGTAGGACAGTACAGATCTGAAGTCCTAGGCTGGGGTGCTGGGGGAAGTTGGCTGGAGCCTCTCTGTTGTTAGTTCATGAGTGGCTAGGAGAAGCATTCAGATAACTGCAGCTGGGTGTGTCCCTGTTTGTATAAGGCTGTGTGAGTGCAGGACCTGGAGGGGTCTGCAGCTTGTCACAGCATCACAGTGGGAGAGGGAGCCCAGGCTGGGGAGACAGAGGGCTCAGCAGTACCCCAGTTCCAGATTGAACCCTGGGGAAGTTCACCACTGACACAAAATTGGGAGAGGTAAATAATGAAGAGGACAAGTCACCAATACAGAGCAATCTGTATCACTTGGTAAGATGGGACAAACAAACACTGTGCATTTTAATATGGCTAAATGTAAATGTTATATATTTAGCAACAGAGAATAAAGGCTATACTTACAGGATGGGCGAATCTATCCTGGGATGCAGTGACTCAAAAAAAAATTGGGAGTTGTGGTGGATAATCAGCAGAACATGTGCGATGTTGTGGACAAAAGAGTTACTGCAATCCTTGGAAGCATAAACAGGAATCTCAAGTAGGAGTAGAGATATTATTTTACCTCTCTATTTGGCACTTGTGCAACCACTTCTGAAACACTGTGTTCAGTTCTGGTGTCTACAATTCAAGAAGGATGTTGATAAACTGGACAGGGTTCAGATAAGAGCCACAAGAGTGATTAAAGGATTAGAAAACATGCCTAATGGCAGACTAGCAGGGTCTGGAATAACATGAGTGCCTGAAGCAATCTGCCTCCATTGACTTCCAAAACCTATTAAAGTACTCCTCCCAAAAAAATAGCCAAAAACAAGAGCACAGAATTACAGAGGATGGATTCTCCAAGAATATCTGAACATTTAAAAAGGTACTTCACCAAGATGACTGTTTCTGGCTCACAGCATGGAGAGACCTTTCACACTTTATGTGAACACGTGGCCACCAAATCAGGCAGAAGTGCCAGGGCTGAGGAAAATCAAATGGCTAACAAAGCAAACATTCTGTAGATGATAGCTCAGCTTAAGGCCAAAAAGAAAAGGAGTACTTCTGGCACCTTAGAGACTAACAAATTTATTTGAGCATAAGCTTTCGTGAGCTACAGCTCACTTCATCGGATGCTTAAGGCCGTGAGAGATGATCTGACAACCAAATTTCTCACAGTACTGCACGACACTGATGGAGCAGAGAGAGGGAGAAAGAGCTGCATCTTAAAGTGAACTATACAGAAAACAGATTCAGAAGACACATCATCAGAATTAAGCGGTTGCCTGGAAATGCTGAAGGAGAAAACCCAATCTGGTTTGTAAAATCTTTAATTGTGGAGCTGTTACATCCGAACTCCCTGGAAGAATTAAAAATAGAGAGAGCCCATAGGGTGCTGCTCCCCTTGCCTTGGCCTCATAATAATACAGTAATAAAAACCCAGAGATCTAATTGTGAAACTTTATAATTATCATCAGAAAAATTTAATTATGAAAAAGCCAGAGAGCACTCTGAGCTCATACTCAAAGGCCACAAGCTGCATTTTTTTCCATGAACACTTTGTCCTAACTTTACAAAGGAGAAGAGAGCTGGGAGAAATTACAGCAGCACTCAGGTGGGCAGATATCTGCTACAGATTGGTATTCCCATTTAAACTCTCAGTCAGCTTCCAAAATCAGTATTATACACTAAGAGACTTTAAGCAAGGAAAAAAACATACTCCAGTGGCTTGGAACAGAAATCCAAACCGCTGATGTACAAAACAACTGTCCAGAGGGAGAACTCCAGATAAGTTTCTGAAAAACTCTTGGCAAATGGTGAAATACAGGAAAAAGAAGATAGGAACAGACAAAAGACTCTAGCAACTGTATTGGCAATGGCAGAAGTAAAGCTGAACGAAAGAATTTGGATACCCAATGAGTAATCTAAAGACCAAGCAGAAGTGACTTTCTGGGAGTCACCAGGAATGAACAGATAAACAGTAACTATGTTACTGTTATAAAGAAAATAGTATAAAATTTGCTTTAATTGCAGTGATCAATAATAGCTGTGTTCTGTATTTTAAAATGTAGAGGAAATAAAGGACAATAACAGAGGAAGCGGAGAGGATGGAGGAGACTGGAAAAAACAGAGAGGGAATGGCGAGGAGCCTTTAGGGATTCTCTGTAAATTCTTCTCTGTAAAATGACCAGACAGTAATCCATCCCTAAGGGCAAGGTCCCATAGGTAGAGATTGCACCTCATTTGGATTGCAAGAGAAGCAGGCCAAGTGTCCTTAGGGAGAGTTTAGGGTTCACAAAACACAATCATTTGGGTTACATTTCACATATTATGTTGGTAATTTATTTGTGGTTGTATTTAGGTCTAGTCTACACTACAAACTTATATCGGTATAACTACGCCACTGAGAGGTGTGAAAAATCCACACCCCTGAGCAACACAGCTATACTGATATAATTTTCCCTCATCCCCATGCTTCTCCCACTGACATATCTACCGCCTCTTGGGGAGGTGGTAGGCTAGCGTGAGAGAGCTCTCCCGTCGATGTAGAGAGTCTTCATTAAAGAGCTACAGCAGCACAGATGCATTGGTGCAGCTGCACCAATGCAGCATTTTAAGTATTGATTTGCTGTTAGAGTAAGAGGAACACAAGAGAAGGGAGGGAACTGGGGAGATGAGGAGGGGGTTACAAATAGAAACCAAGTTATATTCAGACACACAGTCATGAATGCAACAATTAAAAACAAGAGAGACATTGACAACACAAGGGTTCATGTCATCAGGCAGCTAGAGAATCTCAACAATTTCAAGTTTTTCAATAAGCTAAATAGTTACTTTCAATGGTTATTCCTTTTAAAGTGACATCTTTGTCAAAAGGCTAAATGTCATTAAACGGGGGGGGAGGAATGTAGGTATAATTTATTTTTAAAAAACTTTCAGATTATTCAACTCCAAGAAACCCATTTTCAGGAAGAACAAATTATGGGCATGAAAAGTAATTGGTTTCAGCACACATTTTTTTGCTTCAGCAAAAAGAAAAGGGGAGTGGGCATTACACTTGCTACACATGTGCCTTTTCAAATTAAGGATCAATTTAAGGAGGAGACGATTTATAATGTTGAAGAGCACAATTGCTAGGTTAATAACAACACTGGGCTCAGTGTATGTTCCCAACCAAAAGCTAAGTAAATAAGAATAAATAAATAATAAATATTAAGGACATCTTTAAAACACTGCAACACTTTGGTGAAGGGGAAATTATATTTGGAGGAGACTTCAGTTGGACTGGCACAAATCTGATAAAAAAAGAAAAGGGGGATATGGAAGCAGATGAAGCATGGACTTCTCTTGACAACAGTTTGATCTCTCAGATTGCTGAAGAGAATTGTACCC
This sequence comes from Dermochelys coriacea, assembly GCF_009764565.3. Taxonomy (NCBI): domain Eukaryota; kingdom Metazoa; phylum Chordata; order Testudines; family Dermochelyidae; genus Dermochelys; species Dermochelys coriacea. Next base: position 94,836,356 of record NC_050071.1, on the reverse strand, counting down.
AAGAGAAAAAGATTACACATTTTATTCACACCCTCATCAGTTATACACTAGAATAGATCTAATATTAATATCTAAATCTTTAATGAAGCAGAAAAGATCTGTGGAAATTGGCAACATTACATGGTCAGATCATGCACCCATGGAAGTAATATTGGTTGGGTTCTAAAGATAATTTTTTGGGGAAAATGAACTGCTTGCTTCTCCATAACAATCATCGGGTTCCAGCCATTAAAGATGACGTTGTTCGAAACTTTCAAATAAATAATACAGACAATATAAAAAAAAGTCTTTTCTGGGATTTAGGTAAATCAGTATTTAGGGGCCACTTGACAAGCAATGCCTCTCAATTAAAAAAAAAGAAAGTGCTCAAGTAAAAATAGAATTAGAACAGGAGATAAAAAGTTATAAGATATTCACAAAAACATAAATTAAAAAAAATACCAACAATTAACTAATATTAGAGGGAAGATGAATATGTTGCAGGAGAGATGCCACTGAAAAAGCCCTTGGATATACAAAGCAGAAGTTTTATGAAAGTGAAAATAAAAGTGATAGAGTATTGGCTCAAAAACTTAAAGGGATTCTAAAGCAATGTATTATTCCACTCATAAAAACCAATCATCAAAAGATAGTTACACACCCTGATGCAATACGTGCAACTTTTGCTGCTTATTATAAAAATCTCTACACCTCATATACTGCAAGCTCTGAAGTTATTCAAAAATATCTGGAAGTAGAAGACTTGCCAAAGATAAGCAAAATTGATAAAGAGACTTTAGATAAAGAAATAACAGAAGAAATTCTAGAGACAATAGCACGTATGAAAAGTGGCAAAACTCCAGGACTTGCTGTCTTTCCAGCTAAATTTGATAAGGTATTTAAGGAAGTATTAGTGTGTCTCCTTTGAGAGATACCTTCAATACTATTCTGTTAGGAACATGTTCTGGAGGCACTTCCACAACCAATGAAAGAAGCTGCTGTGGTTGTCCTCCCTAAAGATGGAAAAAGGCCTTACCTTAGGCAGCTTCTATAGGCCCATAACACTTTTAAATCATGACATGAACATTTTAGCAAAAATACTAGCTAGCTGATTATAGTCTTTGCTCTCAGCTTTTATAAATCCAGATCGAAGTGGATTAATTAAGGATAGACAAATGTCAGACAATATTTGGAGAGTACTTGGAATCACCCGTAATGCCAGATCAAAGTAAGATCAATGTCTTATATTATCACTAGATGCAGAGAAAGCCTTTGATAGAATAGAATGGAACTGTTCATTTCAAGGCCTGTTCCATATGGATTTAGACCCCCAGTTCCTGAAATGGATAACTGCTCTTTACGGGAGCCCAAAAGCAGCTGTGTGAGTTAACAGGGTCAAACCTCTCCTATTTGAATTGTCCCCTTTATTTTTCCCACTGGCCATGAATCCTTTTGCACAGAGGATAAGGAACAATGAATCCATCACAGGAATAAAGCTTACAGAATACATCAGAAAATGATGTTATATGCAGATGATATAATATTATTTCTATTTACACCAAATATTTCCCTAAAATTAGTTGCTAAAGAAATCCAGGACTTTGGGAAAGCATCTGGTTTTAAGGTAAACTATGCTAAACCTGAAATGCTAGTTATAAATTTGTCAGGTTCTGAAAAGTCACTCCTCCAGAAAACATTTGGGTACAAATAGGCAGCAACTACAATACCTCGGAATTCAAATCTCAAACAATCTAGATGATCTCTATGATTTAAATATCAAACTATTACTTCAGCAAACGAACCAAGATCTGAATGCTGGGAGAAGTATGCAATTTCTTGGTTGGGAAAGAGCCAAAATCAAAAGGAATATTCTGCCAATATTTTTTGTTTCAAAATCCTTCTGTGATTATCCCCAATAAAACCCTAGCAAGAATACAGAGGGTGTTGTTAGAATTTATATGGAACAAGAAAAGACCAAGCGTGAGTGCAGCTATTTTGTACAGACCCATTAAACAGGGTAGACTGGCTGTTCCAAATATTCTGTGGTGCTATCAAGCCAGCCAGCTCAAAGCGGTAGTGGAGTTGGGGTGCTCTAACCCAGTCAAATACTGGATCTTTATTAGACAAGAAAATTGTAACAGTGTAAACATCGCTAGGCTACCATGGACTAATAAAATATTGTGCCCTCCAGAAATTTACACACATCCTTTAGCAAAGGCCGATCTATGGGTTTGGGACAGAACTAGAGCTAAGATAAATTCTTTCCCCTCACCAATGACACTCATTGCAAATAATCCAGATCTTAACCCAAATTGTGAACCAGAAAGCTGCAAACATTGGAAGAGTTATGGAATACACATGGTTGGCCAGGTATTCAGTAAAGACAATTTTCTAATTTATTTAGAGATCAAAACTAACTTTAATTGGCCCACTCTACCCTGGTACCAGTACTTTCAGGTCAAAAGTTATGTTTCTCAACTTTCTGTAGAAGTGATAGTGTCTGGTCAATTTGAAAACAAAATAATGTATTAATTAAATTATTTAATTAATTTATATCAGTCTTTTCAGACAGCTTTTCTAACAAAAAAAGTCTCCATATATGACACACTGGAACAAGGATGTGGATAGATAAATTACCACAGAGAAATAGGGTTTGACCTGGAAAAGAGGACCAGCAACCTCAATCTGTAGAATAATAAATGAAAATGTCTTTAAGATATTGTTTCAATGGTACCTCACATCAGTCAGGGTAAAAAACATACATAGATTGAAGTCAGAGAAATTGTGGTGAAATAAGAGATATTATGCATGTATGGTGGATATGCCTGGACATTAGAAAGTACTGGGATGCAATTCATAACAGTATATCCCAAATTGATGGAAATGTATTACCAAATGATCCCTTGGTAATCCTTCTGGGGCTTCCTAGTGGAAACGGTCACACAAGAGGAAATGAAGAATTAATCTCTCATATACTAGTAGCTGCTTGACTATTGGTAGCCTCTCTCTGGGGAAAAAAAAAAATAGTCCCACCATAAAGGAATGGTTCAATATTATGAGAGGTTTTGCTTATGGAAAAATTAGGACACCAATTATGTACCCACCAAAATAGAGGACAGATTGATATTTAGATATTTATATTTAGACCTTTTATTCATTACTCACACAAAGTACACTCACCTGCAAAAATGCCCCAGCACACCTCTCCAATTTTTTAATATTAATATTTGATAGATGTGCCTGATCTGTTAAATATGTTTATATTGAAATGTCACTTAATAAAATCACTAGAAATTACATATTATAGGTGTTGTAATGATGCTCAATCTGTAATATAGTAACACCCTGTTAAATAGAAAGATCTGATGATGTATTCCTGTATAATGTCTCTTAAACAAAAGCTAACTGTTGTAATGTTTGTTATGATTCTGATATTTATATGGTAAGGCTTTATAAACTTGTGAAAACCTCCCAAATAATGAATAGTTTTAAAAAGAAAAAAAAGGAAAACATGCAATATAGTGATAGAACCCAGGAGTTCAATTTATGTAGCTTAACAAAGAGAAGGTTAAGCGATAACTTGATTTCAGTCTATAAGTACCTGTATGGGAAACAGATATTTAATAATAGGCTGTTCAGTCTAGCAGAGAAAGGTATAACACAATCCAGTGGCGGAAGATGAAGCTAGACAAAATCAGACTGGAAATAACTGCACACACGTTTATCAGTGAGAGTAATTAACCATTGGAATAACTTACCACAGATCCTGGTGGATTCACCCTCACTGGCAATTTTTAAATCAAGATTGGATGTGTTTTCTAAAAGATATGCTCTGGGAAATTCTATGGCCTGTGTTATACAGAATGTCAGACTAGATCAAAAATAAAAGGAGTACTTGTGGCACCTTAGAGACTAACAAATTTATTTGAGCATAAGCTTTCGTGAGCTACGGCTCACTTCATCGGATGCATGCCGTGGAAAATACAGTGGAGATTTATATAAATAGAGAACGTGAAACAATGGGTGTTACCATACACACTGTCACGAGAGTGATCACTTAAGGTGAGATATTACCTGCAGGATTGGAATTAATTTGCAAACTGGATACAATTAACTTAGGCTTGAATAGAGACTGGGAGTGGATGGGTCATTACACAAAGTAAAATTATTTCCCCATGTTTATTCCACTCTCCACCGTTCCTCAGACATTCTTGTCAACTGCTGGAAATGGCCCACTTTGATTATCACTACAAAAGTTTCCACCCCACCCCCCACTCTCCTGCTGGTAATAGCTCACCTTAAGTGATCACTCTCCTACAGTGTGTATGGTAACACCCATTGTTTCATGTTCTCTATGTATATAAATCTCCCCACTGTATTTTCCACTGAATGCATCCGATGAAGTGAGCTGTAGCTCACGAAAGCTTAAGCTCAAATTAATTTGTTAGTCTGTAAGGTGCCACAAGTACTTCTTTTCTTTTTGCAAATACAGACTAACACGGCTGCTACTCTGAAACCTGTCATTAGACTAGATCAGTGGCTCTCAACCTTTCCAGGCTACTGTACCCCTTTCAGGAGTCTGATTTGTCTTGCATACCCCCAAGTTTCACCTCACTTAAAAACTACTTGCTTACAAGGACATCAGACATAAAAATGCAAAAAGTGTCTCCGCACACTATTACTGAAAAATTGCTTACTTTCTCATTTTTTACCGTATAATTATAAAATAAATCAATTGGAATATAAATATTATACATTTCAGTGTGTGGTACAGGGGTGGCCAAACTTATTGACCCTCTGAGCTGCATACGATAATTTTCATAACCTTGAGAGTTGGGCATGCCTGCTGGGGCTCAGGGCTTCAGTCCTGTGGGGCTCACCTGCCGGGGCCTGGGGCTTCTGCCCTGCAGCAGGGTGCTATGGTTTGAGGCTTCTGCTTTATAGCGGGCACATGCCAAGGCTCAGGGCCCCAGCAGGCGCAGCCAACCGGGCTGAAGCCCTGAGCCCTGTCAGAGGCCAGAAGCCCCAAGCTCCCTTCCCTGCCAGTCTATTGGCAGAGAAAGAGGGGCATGGTGGGCTCCAGAAGCTGCATTTTAACTGTAAAAGAGCCACATGTTGCTCATGAGCTGCAGTTTGGCCACCCCCGTATAGTATACAGAGCAGTATAAACCAGGTCGTATGAAATTGTAGTTTGTACTGACTTCACTAGTGCTTTTTATGTAGCCTGTTGTAAAACTAGGCAACTCTCTAGATGGGTTGATGTGCCCACTGGAAGACCTCTGCTTACCCCCAGGGGTACATGTGGCCCTGGTTAAGAACCACGGGAGTAGATGATCACAGTGGTCTCTTCTGGCCTTGGAATCTATGGCTGCTCTGCCCTGAGCTGTGACTGAAGGACCTGGATTTTAAATCAAGTGGAGAACGGGGACGACATAATATACGACAATATTTACCAACGTTTCAGATAATGGGCTGTGTTAATTGTTCAGTGTATGCAGCGTATAAAATGTTTTCAAAGTGTACTAAACGCTATTGCTGTACAGCGCCAAAATGTAAAGTCGGTGTTTTGCGCTTCCTTCCTAGACATTGTGTAAGAAGCCATTAGCTACTTAGCTAGAAGTGAGTTTTGAAATGTTGCCCCCCCCCCCCCGGGCTCATTCCTTCGCTGGGATTTCTGGTCCTCTCATTACAGCAGGACATTATAACACCCCGTGGGGAGCCAGGCTCTGGCCATCACACGCGCACTGTTCAAGCAATTGCCCCAGCGGCGGTATATTATTACATCTTAGCTCTGTGCCAAGTCGGGAATCCTTTATACATCTCCCCTGGCTGCTCTTTAGGAAGCTCAAACGTTTATATTCACGACTTTCCCCTTAGTCTGCCCAGCAGCCCCCGACTTGGCGACCCTTCCTTCCCAGAGTACCCCGAGTCTGGGGCTGGTGCGGGAGAGCACAGCTCCGAGACGCGCCCGCTCCCCTAGTCCGGCCTCCCCGGCGCACCTGGGCGAGCGACGTCGGGTTAACACTACGATTTTGCCCCGTCTACAGTAGGCGTTTACAACGTGTTAGTTAACACGGCATCGCGGTCCCCTGGTCTCTCTTCTTCCTAGCGCAGCCATGGCCCAGCGAATGGGCCTGGCGGCCTGGGAGCAGCCGAACTCTGCCCATCTCCCCGTCGGGAGTCACCACAGCCGCGCTGTCCCTCCGAGCGCCATTGACGGCCCGTTTGCGCCTCACGGTTCACTGCCGCGTCTTCGGCGAGCCCGCAGGAGACGGGCTCCGCGCGCTGCCCCTGGGCGGACAAGCACATGCGCGGCGCTACCCCTGGCCCTGCTGCTGCCCGGTTCTGCCTCTCCCCCGCCTAGTCCTCGAGGGCGGGCAATGATCGCATGGACAACCGCAATACAAACGCGGGGCGCGCACTTGCCCCGCGCACCGGGGGGGGCAGAGGCGCTGCGCGAGCTCGCCACCCGCCGCGCTCTGCATAACTTTTCTCACACCCCCCCCCCCCCGCCAGTCGCCGGCCGCGAACGGATCCGGGGTAAAAACCAATTAACCCCCCTTCGCTGTTCTCCTTGGGCCCGTGTCGCTCACAGGAGGCGGCGGGGCTGGGCACAGGAAGGTGGCTGCGGATTTAGCATCTGTATGGCAAGTCTTACCCTGGGCTCAGCCCTCGCCTGTCTCCAGGGCGCCCGTCCTGCCTGGGGCGAGCTAGAGGCGGCGGTATTTTATTTCAGCCCTAAAGGGCATGGCTGTTGGAACACGTTCATTCCGATCACTTCCCTGATTGCTAAGCGAGGCTGGGGACAGAGCTACTGGCGGCATTTGTTGATTACACACCGTCCTCCCTTGACAATGAAAGGAAACGAAACGTTCCCTGGTTACATTAAAGGGCAGCAGGGCGGTTTCTCCTTGCCAATGATTCGCCGCTGTAAGCTGGTGTGTCATTGTGGTGTCTCGACGGTGACGGGCTGAACTTTCTCCGGTGCGTCCGATGAAGTGAGCTGTAGCTCACGAAAGCTTATGCTCTAATACATGTGTTAGTCTCGAAGGGGCCCCAAGTCCTCCTTTTCTTTTTGCGAATACAGGCTAACACGGCTGCTGCTCTGAAACCTGAACTTTCTCCAGTGTCTTAAGTAAGCTAAAGTTAATTGCCCCTTTACACACTATAAAGCGGGCGGTGGAAAGGCAGAGGGCGGCTACGCGTGCTGTGCAAGGTGCAGCGCCTCGGCCACCAGGCTGGACCTGCTCAAGAAGTTTCTCCTCCCCCCCCAGCGCGTTTCTCGAGCACACACGTCGGACCGGAATGAGACCCTCCGGTTTCTGCCCCCAAGGAATTATGGCCCCTTTAAATGGGATCGTTTCTGCAAAGCTAAATCGGCGTGAGCTGGTTTCCTTGGGACCGTGGGGTCCCCTAACCGGAACCATGTGGATTCCTACCCTGCTGCCCTTCGCCCCCGTCTGCGGGCGACTCGGCGAGGAGAGCGCTAGGCGCTGCCCAGATCGCTACGCGGCAGAGCGCTGCTGGAACCGCGGGGTTCTCCTCCCCCATCTGCAGCGCATCTTGCGCGCCTCTGGGCGCGGTCCGCGGGACCCCCCCGGCTGCCACAGCCCGAGACCCCCGGCTGGCAGCCGCTCTGGGGCTTACTTACTCATCCGGGAGATGGAGGTGACTACATAGGTACCCGATGGGCTACGAACCCAGCCCCGGGCACGCCAGGACCCTGTGGCCACCGCTGGTGCCAAGGGAACAGACCCATGCGGTAGCTGCGTAGGGTGGCCGGGGAGCTGCGCTTGCCTTACCCGGTCAGTGGAGAGGACCTGGCGGTAACGCTCTTCTTCCGGCGGCAGGGCAGGGAACGGTTGCATCGAGAACATGCTCTGGCTGCTGCTTAGTCTTCTGCACCTTCCTCCCCCCACCCCTTCTCCTTTCTACATCTCACACGGACGTGCCACGACTGCCTCCCTCCCTCCCAAACACACAGGCTGGGCTCGGGGGAGGGAGGGGGCTCCGCATTTTGTCTGCTCCCCCCGCCACCCTCTCCCACCCAATAATAATAAACCTCAACGCGCAAGCCACCATCCCCCCCCCCTTTGTTCGCAAGGACTCGATTCCCTGGGAACAGGCTGGGAGACAACTTGTTTGTTAATTTCTCCCCGAACTCATCTTACTGGGAGGAGAGGTAACCGGGGCCAGGAAATTAAGGCAGGGAGACTAAGAGTCAGGCTGATCAGCCCCAGCTTTTACCCCCATGGCAGATGACGCGCAAAGGGATCTAGGCTATGCCCGGCCACCACTAACAACGCGCTAGAGCTAAGGGCCAGGGGCTGGTCACGTACCTCACCCCACTTGTGTAGATGAATTTCTGTCACTCTGACCTGTCCTCGCCTTATCCGGGCTACAGGGGCTCTCCTGGAGAAAAGTGGCAGCACTGCCTTGCCCTGCCACCCTTTGGTTCCCTGCCAATAAAACGATCCTATCGTCCTACCAAGTTCGGCCGGCTGGCAGGTAGCCTTTCCGGGGTGAGCCAGGTGCACAGCTCGCCCAGAGGAGCTAGCCTCCATTCCTTCCCCGACTGATCACAAAGTAAAGGGAAGGGTGGAATCTATCCCTCCCCTAACCCAGGTTTATTTTACTCAGGCAATCTTGAATAGGATGCCACTACTGGCTGCAAAGAATATTTGGCTTCTGGGTTTATTTTGTTTTAATGGTCCTGTCGCTGACAGTGTGATGCAGCAGGGGTTGCAAAGCTCTTCTCACAGCAAGGGCTTTTACTCTGTGCAAGGAAACATGAAAGGTGGGGAGATAATTGATGATCATATTTGATTAGACAGAATGCTGTGCTCTATTTCTACAGGCTCTTGGACAAAGTACTCGTTGCCCGCTCTGCAGCCTCCTGAGGGACTAGAGAAGAATGGGAATTAAGCCCCCGGGGAAGTGCTGATTAAGACACCATTCACATTCCCCACCGAAGATGGCAGGTGGGGGAAGTTATCTGGGCACATTTAAAATTAATGATTGTCCTCTGAGCCCATGGACTAGGTGAAACTGAGGCTAGAATTCTACAGAGAAATGGGTTAGACGTTGCCAGTATAAAAGGAGAGCCCAGCTTGGACAGGGAGAGAAGAAAGCTGGAGGAATAGAGTCCCGAGAGCTTGAAACAGGGCCAATGAGCTCCCTTCACCCTACCAGGGGCCTCCAATCCCAATTCGTTTAGGTACCTGAGCAAGATCCCTCTCTTCACTTTATTTCCTAGGGGGTAAAAGTGGCATGTTGCTGAAGGACTCAAAATCCCGGAAGGGGGGGGAGAGCAAATCACAGATGGATGATTTCATATACAGCCTTCCCAGCCCATAGTCTAAACTCCAAGGCCTAAGAAATATGTAAAACAAATTTAAAAATAGTGTGACAGCTACCGTCCCCGGGACCTCAAAAGCTGAAAGTGAGAGTCTCCACAGCTTGAGCCACAGAGCCAGGCGCTCAAGCTCAGAGCTGTGCCAGATTGGTATCGCTGTGGGTTAGGCACAGGGAGAAACCCTCTCACACACTGAACAGTGATTACAATACATACAAAATTTGCACATATTTTGATTGGTTCCCCTTCTCCTTGTACATTGCTTGTTGGCTCATGCCCCAATCCTGCAACTGGATCCATACAGAAGGACCCTTATAGCCAGGTGGAGCCTCACTGAAATCAGTGCGTCTCTGCAGAGTTTCCAGGGCCCACATCCATGCATCTGTTTGCAGGACTTCAGCCAAAGATCAAGGCAGGGAGTACCTGTGTTTGCGGACAATGCCTACTACATTGTGGATGCTACCAGAATATAAAAGGATTCAGTACTTTTCCAGGAGCTGCAGTCACCCTTCACTTAGAAAGGACACCATCTTGTGTAAGTAGATTATGAGAATATGCTTCAGCTCTACTTACTAAAACAAATAAGCTTCTACTATTGTACTTTAAGAATGTTTTTTAGCGCTAGTGCAATGTCATTGTAGTAATCATAAGAAAAAAAGGGAGAATCTAGCTCCAACTAAAAAAACCCCTAGACTTGAACCCAACTTCCATCACTGATCTCCATCCTGGCTCTCATTCCAGACACTACACCATATTTTAGTGTAAAAGATTGACCACCAAGATACTTAAATAAGTACATCTCACAATCTTCTGCCAACCCATACTCTTCCCCAGCCCTCCTGTGTCACCATCCCTTGCTTTATGCCATGCCTAATCTACCTGCAAGCTCCTAGGGCAGGGACTGGCCATTTTGTTTCTCAAATGCCATGCACACCAAACTTAAATGCTTCCAATCCAAATGCTACGGTCCAATCTTGCATTTTTCACTTGGGCAAAATCCCCTGGTAGAAAATTAAGAGTAGAACAAGTTGCTGCTACTCCACAAATAACAGCCAATGTGTAAAATAAGAAACAGAGAAGCAAATGGTTTAAAAGACTTTGCGACGGCTGACTGTTTAACAGTAGACAGACACGGAATTAGCCTTTACACAGTGATTTTCTTGGTTAATATTTTGTAAAGTATGATAAATATTCCTCTCAAACGCCTAAGTTATGAAGAGGGTGAATAGTGGCATTAACCCCATTTTACAGATAGGGAAACCAAAGCCCAGAGGTGAAGTGTATTGCTCAAAGCCCACACAAGTCAGGCGTGCAGCTGGAATTAGAACACCTGGAACACCTCACTCCACCCACATTCTATGCTGCCACTCCAGTTGCTGAAGCCTCTGTGGAAACTATCCACATTTTTATTGTAAGGTATGGAAGCCAGGGCAAACCTAAGTGAAGTTCTGTTTCTAGCAGCTATTTTACTGAGACCACTACATTCCAGACATTAATATATTAACAAAGTGTTCTGTTATTTTAAAATGCTTCGCTTATTAGTGGTTTCCAGATCAGGAACATATCTTGCCATTTAGTCTGTCTTCACACTAACTAGATACCCACACACAGTTGGTGACATTAGTCTATCAGCGGAAAGCAGAACTTGTTTTCCAGTGGAATGATTTGTATACATTTATAGTACAGTGCACATTTTAAAAAAACTGTTACTGAGGATAGTGAAACAAGGGAATACATATTATTGTCTCCTAACAAATTTGATTTACTAATGTAGATAATTTCTCTTTGATTTTATTGTTCTCAACCATATGCCTTGGCTTCCACTGCCTGGCAGAGTGCAGAATAATTTTGTTAAATTTATATTTATTGAAAGCAACTGGTTAGTTTGGTTGGAGCCAAAAGATAAAGACTAAAATATATACTTGCATTTCAATGCAGCTAGAGGGAGAAATGTCTAAAATGGCCAGAGCATGAAAAATAATTTAAGAGGAAGAGAGTGGAGTAAACAATATTTAAGAGGAAAAATGGGACTACACTATGCCTGACCTTTGCCGGGGTACGCAGCCTTCTCCCAACCGGTGCATCACAGAACAGCAGCCATACAAGAAGTGTAGTTCTTAGGCTCTATGGCACAAGAACTACTTCTGGCTAAGAGTATTAGCCATCCTACAAGTGGTAGGAATTAGCTCTCTGTCCTCGTCTTCGTCCCGCACCCTAGCAGCCAGATACAGCTGGAATCAGAGAGGAGCGCACGCACACACACACAAAATCTAAAAGAGTGGTTTATGAGCTGCACCCCACCAGGCATCGTGGCTGAAGCATGGCTGTTGGCGCCCCTACTGGGACAGTCCATGTTTGTATATTATCCAATATGGAGCAGCATTTTAAAGCTTCAATTGAGCCCACAAACTTTGTACAAATAGTTTTAGTTTCGGTGTGTCTACATAGTGAGATTTTAACCATGACTGTTTAATGCAGAGGAATGATGGGATGTCTGTGTGACAGATATTGCAATCCCATGCAATATCTTTGAGACCATATTTTATTAAGGTTATGAATGGCTTATGTATCACTGTGGGCCAGGAACTGTGTGCAACTCCAAGAAGGAGGGTTATCACAGCTCCGAAAGGCGCTAAACACAGTGGGTCAGTGATTAACGTGACTCACTCATGATGCAAACACCACCACAGAAGTATCACCCTCCCAGGGAGGGTTGCATAAAGTGGATTTTCAGACACAGAAAAGGCATTTGGTATAAAAAGGTTGGGTTTAAACTGACTCAGGGCCTTCTCTCTGATTCAGCATATGGACCTTCTGTCCAAGGGAAGCCCCCAATCCTTGTGGAAGGGTCGGGAAAATTTTGGCCTACTAGGGCCCCATAACACTGATAAGCTTTTAGCACGTATATAGGAACTTTCTCTTTTAGGTTTTTTTCTGTAATGCTTTTTTAATGAATATGCTTGCTTAGAGCTCAGTGGCAACTGGAACGTTTCTAATACATTGTTCATAGCCCTTGGAGACAGAGCAATGCATAGGTCCTGGCCATGAGGCAGACTGGCTTGCTAGAGATACCACCATGTAAGGCAGGGAGCTGTGCAGCCTTAAAACCCCTTGTCAAAAGGAAGTGCGAGAAAGGTCCCACCCCAGAGATAGGTAATGGCTGGAGTCCTCACACCTGACTGGTTGCTCCTGGAATGGACTACAGGAGCAGATACAGGTGCAGTTACCATGAAACTGTTTGTATTTAAGTTGGATGTATATTTGAATAAAGTGCATGGATAGGGATAACAGTGCTGATTGACCAACATGTTGGTCAAAGAGCTGAAGACCATTAATTCCCTCCCACACGATCTACTTGAGTGGACTCCCCCTCTTTCAGGTCTCACTTTTGCCAGTGCATTAAAATGAATAAATATGAATAAATAATTGCAATATTAAAGTTGCCTTTGTTGCTCTATCTCCATTCTCTCCTCACTCCCCATTTCTCCCCTTTTCATCCTTTTAGTTATTGTTTAAGCATAACCATCAAATTAACTTTATTGACAGCAATTGGGTAGTATAAAGGTTTGAGACAGAAGAGACCTATGAGGTCGCCTTCTCTAACTTTGCAGTAGTTCAGCATTGTTCTCTCATCTACAGTAGACTGGATAAAGTCCTGGAGAATATAATTTTAAATGACAAGCAATGGAGCTACCACCCCTTCACTTGAAAGAGTAATTCCACAGTTTAATAGATCTCAGTTAATTTTTCCTAGAATAAATTTTAATCTCCTTCCTCCTATTTATAGCTCAGTGACTGAAATGAATCTTCAGGAGGGGCAAAGAGAAAATCAGGGAAGTAGCCATCAAAAAGGGGGATATGACAAGTAGGAAATTAACAGTTTTTCCATTTTGATCCATATCAAAGTTTACTGTTTAAGTACTATGCGCTCCTTTATCATATTACTACTTGAGAACAAACGCATGATCTAGATTTTATTCCACGTTTGTTGTCTGGCTGGGTTTTTAACAGATGGCTGCAAGGTATACAGTGCCAAAGGTATGCATGATACTTTACAGATAAATGACAGGTCTCGTGCTACCAAGGGGCTTATAATCTAAGGGCCCAATCCTCCAAAATGCTGAGTGACCCCTGAAAGGTAAGGGAGCACCTTTTACTCCCATTAATACTAGTGGGAGATGAGGTTGCTTAGCACCTTGCAGGAGTTATTCAGATTTGGAAAATGCTTTGTACTTAAATATATAGCGAAATATACTGTATTTGAAGACGGACAAGTACGTATGCCAATCAGGCACTTCCCTTCTAGTACTTATGTGGCTGATATAGACTTCTCCATTCTTACTTTCTTTGTGAAATAAAATTCTTAATAGTTGAATGTTTGTTCATTATGTTGTAATGTAGTAGAAACATACTATTTAAATGATTGCAAATAAGCTTCAATATTTTCCCTATACAAGTTATAAACAATTCAAGTACTGAGTAAATCATAAATGTGTTATTTGCATGTTGTACTTCCAAATACTTTGTTGCATCTATAAACAAACTGACTAGCCTCCTCATCCAACATTAAAATGTAAGTAATCAAATGTATAAGATCATATAAGTGGAAGAAAAGAAAAGTTAGTAATCTGTTGCATTTAAGATGCAGATTGTTTTAACCCACTCACATTCCTTGATGCTAGGATTCATGAATATTTATTCAACAAGCACTGCTTGTAGCCGACATACCAACTTTAGAGAGTGCAAATGACTAAGATACTTTTCTGTGATTTGATTATACACCACTAGTTTTGATATTTTGTTTATTTTAAGTTCTATCTTTCTCTCATACCAACAGATCAGCAGATAATTAGCCCCTTTAGTAAGAGGATGCGACTTTTACATATGAAAAGAAAGAATTTAAAAATGGCAATGTTGTTTCCTGCCAAACAAGAAATACCAATATTTAACATGATCAATGAAGTTGCCAGTATTTCCCTCCAATATTTTACATCAAGTTGATAAAAAAAATACTCAAAGCAATCTACACAAAGCTTCTGATGCAAGAGCAGATCATTTTCATACGGTTTCTCTATTTCGAGAGATGGATTCCTTCTCTTTTGGCAACAGAAGTAGAGCTAAGCAGGCAGACACTTTACAATGTATTTGTTTTAATGAAGAAATAGCCAACACTGTCGTAGAAAAAAAATGAGTTCATTTCAAGTAAGGTGAGAACTGCTTCAACAAAGCCCTGCTCACATTGACATGAACATTTCTGCTGCAAACAGGTCCGCAACGTATTACTTGACAATGGAACAGACTATCTTCATACATCTGTTTAAGGAAAATCTCCTCCTCTTTTCTCCTCTCTACATCAACAGGATGATTACTTGGCATAAGTGTTCACAAAAAAATAATGTTTGCTCTCTGGCCTGGAGGAGCAAAGTCCGCATTTATGGCATGGATTTGGAATAAGCCTCTACTTATCACTAAAGGAATATATGAAAGCAGAAAAACAAAGTGGGTTTTTCCTTAAACTATAAAGGAAATTTGTTCAAGAAAAAAGTGTCACACGACAGCACAGCTTTGAGAGCTCACTTCATTGTCAAGCGACTTCCCAATAGATCAGCACAAGTCTGCGATTCCATTAGGCTTTTTATTTTTTTTTGAGGCACAGAAAAATTAAGGATTTGAAAAGTAAAGACGTGAGACCTACTGTGCTGTTTGTTATAGCGCAAGCGAAGTAAATAAATCTTTTGTGAGGAAAGCTGACATTTCCACTGTGGGAAGCCCAAGTCTTCTAGAACATTTGAAGTTCTATATCAATAAAATGATGATTAAAAGTTGCCGAAAGATGGATCTTCCTATTTTGTTTTGTATGAATTATGATTTATCTAAATCAAAGACTAAAAAACTAACCTTTATTAAGAGTGGCAGCTCAGGCAATCTGCTGCCCTAGGCAATGCTTCAGTGCACTGCCTTCACATCACTGAAATGTGGTCTGGCCGCCGCTCCATCATGACAGAGTGGTGGCCAGGCCAAATCTGAGAAAGTGGTATTGCAACCTAGGGTCACACCACCACTCAAATTTGGGCTGGCTATCCCCTCTGTCATCATGGGGTCACAACATCACTCAAATTTGGCCTTACTGTCCCCCATCATGTCAGAGGAGCAGCTGGACTAAAATCTTCCTTTCTAGGCAGCTGCCCAGAAATCTGCCATCCTGGCAGCTGCCTAGCTTGCCATACACAGAGCGGCCTCTGCTTATTAAAGTGGCAAAAATACTATGTTGATTTACTGCAAATGTGGCTCAATTTAACCTTATTTTACAAATATACTGGTATGCAATACAACCAAATCAAAAAACCTATGCTTGACATTGCAAAGTGGAGTTAATGAGACATAATACAATATATTAAAACAGAGATGGTGAAACTGTGCAGGATAGACTGCATGACCACATGCACTGTATAACTTTAAATCATTCTACTCTGAATTCATCTTTTTGTGCTGTTAACTAAGATTTAAAAGCTTCACATGCTTTTTGTTTTTCCCTCATGACATCAATTAAATATACAACTGAACTATGAACATGAAGTTCTAGTATATACAGACTAACGTTCTAGCAATAAGAGGTACCTAAAGCCTAACTGAGGTATATTACAATAGATCAAATTATTTCAGTTGTTGTAAGCCATGAGCCACGCAAGCATCACAACAGCAACTCCACATACTGGCAGCATGATAAAATTCTTATATTTTTGCCACACCGATTGCTCAACTTCTACTTCATCCTTTCTTCTCTTGTTTTTTCGTCGTCCTTTTAACCTGTTCTCAAAAGCCTCTAGTTCAGCCTAGGTAGGACAGAAAACAAATAGTTGACATGTTTTCAGGATTAAAAACTTGGAAATAATACATTTATATTTTAAATGTCAATTTATGACGACAAGTTAGTGGCTTATGAAATAGATCTATATACGATAGGGGGGGTTGGCAGCACCACCTACTATTCAGATTGTCCCAAACTTCCCCTTTTAAGACCTTGTTGTCAGTTGCTTATAACATAGCTAAAGTTTAACCATTAGGGCTGAACTTTTACATGCCAGATGTCTGCCTCATTATGAATTTATTATTATTATTTTGGAGAGGGAGAGGGGAATTTAAGTCAAAACTGTTCAGTCATTTCAGGGAAAGGAAAAATGTATTTTGTCCAGATTAAAAAATTCTGGTAACCTCTTCTTTGAACAGCTCCGGAGCACAGACCTGACGTTTTATAGGGGGTGACCTTGTGTCAAGGATGTGCCTTTTGCCATCTCTGTAAAAGAATGCTCAAATTGCTCCAAGTTATATATTTGGGGGAAAAAAAAAAATATCACAGTTCACACATGCTCAGTAGAGACTTTTCAGATTTTAAAAGCTAAAAATCATTGAAGACTCCATCCTTGCCGAGTATACTCAAGCCTCTTGTAGCTCCTAGTGCTGATTAGACAGCACGTGCACCATCCCACAAAGCAACTGAGCATGCTTTGGACCAGGCAAACAGAGGTGAAGCCAGACTTTCCCTGTAATGGCTGCTCCAGGCCATGGTGGAGCTGGGCACCCGAACTGACAGCAGGAGCCAATCTCTCCTCTGTTCTCAGTGACCCCATTCCTGGCACCCCGGCAGCAAGAGGAAGACCAGCTGATTTGAATGCAAAGGGGACAAAAGCCAGACAGGGGGAAGGAAAGGAGTATATTGGGAAAAGGTATCTGAAACTGGAACTGGTTGGGCAAGAAAATTAGGACTAGGAGCCAGGGAGGCAAATGAGCAATGGGGTGGGGAGATAATGAGATTAGAGAAGGGAGATCAGGATTCAGACCCAGCACGTGTGAAGGTGTGAGGGGGAAATGGGAGAGACCTGACAATGACCTGGATGCGGGAGAAGAACTGAGACTGGCTGGGCAACGAGACACAAGGAGAGTGGGAAGACAGGGACAAGGAGCAATGGGGGGGGGGGGGAAGACATTGGATGAGGAGCCTGGGGAGGTAGACAAGGTCTATGAGCCAGTGGGAGGGCAGAGACACATCAGACAAGGAGCAGGAAGGGGAAAAGAAACCAGGATTCAGACTGCAAGGGCAGAGAGGTAGACTAGCATTGGTTAGGCAAGGAGACTGGGATGAGATGCCTGAGGAATGGAGATTGGGAATGCGTAGGAAACGAGAACAGGGCTGGGACAAAGAGTCAGAGGTGGGGAAGAGACAGGCCTGAGACAGGTTAGGTGGGAATGTGACCTCTTCTTGCCCACACTTGGGATGAATGGACAGAAGAGTCTGTGCCCACCAAGGACACTTCCATCTAGAGCCTGGAATAGAACATTCCTTTGCTGTCAGCACATATCTGAGAAACCCACTGGCAAAGTGTGTCATCCCCCTCTGCAGCTAGTCCAGAGAGGATGACAATCTACTACTGATAGGAGTTACTCCCTTAGCTTAAATGACAGGGATATGTGTGGTGGCTCTACAAGTTCCAACCCTGCTAATGTCCCACATGGATGTCAATATGATGCCACATGTTGGAATGTGTTTTTTCAGATTGTAGTTTTTTTAAAAACCTACAAAATTACACACACAAAAATTAGGTTTAAAGAACATTAAGGTGGCAAAGTCAAGCACTCAAAAGTTGGGAAATACCAGAATTAGGTTGCCGGTGGAAATTTGAATGTGGACCCCTTGTGCATGTGCAGTAGGAGACAATATTTAATTACATGATCAAATATTTCCCCTCCCCCACATAGGACCCCGGCCTCATTCAGTGCACAGGATTGAGCGGCTCTAGATAAAAATCAGGTTTGTGAGCAAAGGAGGCTGCTCTCTGTTGGGCCCATTTCATTTTTTGCAGAGGTTGAAGGGTGTGTAGTGAACAAGGTGGGGGTAGCAGGAAGAGAAAGGAGGGTTTCATGGTTAGGGGCAATTGAATGCTGCACTGGAGAACTGGATTCTATCCCTGCCTCTGCCACAGAATCCCTAGTAATGTAATGCTAGTCACGCCCCTTAAACCAAAACTTTTCAGTTTTTCACAGGTGGCTACTAACTCCAGTCCTCATTTTCTAGGTGTCCAATTTGATTCCCGTGGTCTGATTTACAGAAGTGCTGAGCACTTACAGTTGAAACTTAAGTCATCTGGAGCTGTGGTTTTAACAAGTGCTATTTAATGCTAAGTCCTCTAAATAACTAGGTTGTACATGTCTAAAATAGGGCACTCAAAACTTAGTGGAAACTTGACCTTACTCTCTCTGTGCCTTGATTTCCCAATCTGTATGGGGACAGAGCCACCCCCCTCACCTAGCAAGATGTTGTAAAGTTAAATAAACCAAAGGGCTGTACACTTTGTAGCTTCTCTAGGCTCACCTAGCAAGATGTTGTAAAGTTAAATAAACCAAAGGCCTGTACACTTTGTAGCTTCTCTAGACTGAGCTCATTGCTCTCTCTGCACAACCCTCCCATCACCCTCTATTTCAGGGACACCCTGAAACCCCAACCTCCACATTCCAGGACCTGTGCACCCCCCCCTCCCCTCTGAAGCATATGCAGAGGCTCTGTGTACCCTCCATGTCCCTCTTCCCACTCACTACTGTCCCCCATTTCCCTCCCATGCCAGGGGGTAGGTGTGCCCTTATTCTTCCCATGCCCTCATCCCCTCCATTACATGGTATCTGTGTCCTCCCCAGCCCTGCCCCACCTGTCAGGGATTTCATGCGACTCCCATTACCCTCATGCCAGGGTTCCAGTTTCCATCCCTCCCACTATACCAGGGGTTATGCACACTTGCCCTTTCCCTCCTGCCTCTGCACCATTCTTATTGATTTTATTTCTGGGAGATAAATCATTCATGGTGTCAAGAGTATTGGGAGCATCAGCAGAGCTGAGATGGGGTATTGTTATGCTGGAAAGTGTTAACTGGTTCTTTGATCTATAGGCAAGGGTCCACAAACTTTTTGCTGCCATGACCCTGTTTTAATGAAGTATTTCCTGCCAGGACCCCAGACAACATGGAGGACACTATTCTGAAGGGCAAAATGGCATTCTCAGCCCATTGGGGCCTTGCACACACTGTACATTGAGGTCATGCCGATCCCTATTGTGTGGAGGACACCTTTTTCCTCTGCAGAATGTGACCGTATACATATGGTACATGTGAGGTCACGCTTCATCCATTGTTATCTCACATTAACCATACATGTAGGGTCACATTGTGCAAAGCAAAAGGACATCTTCCATATGTTAGGGTTCACCATGACCCCATCGGCTTATAGCCTGACCCTATTTGGGGCTGCATTCCACGGTTTGGAAACTGCTGCTCTGTAGACAACTGCAGACCTGGATGAAGCTGCTGGGCCTGCTAGCTAGATGCCAAAGGCACCATACGTCCCCTCTTTCTCCCTTCCAGTTTTTCTCTCACACACAAAAACCCACCAATAGGATCCTGCCCATTGATGCCTAAAATATTCCCATAAATGTTGTGATTTAGCAGATGTGTTCAGAAGTTACGCTACGGGGCACTTCTCTATCCGAGTTGAGTGTGAACATTTGTCTACATATGAAAATTAATTCAGAAAAAGGTAGTGTGTGAATTTAAAGCAGATTTACTATTCCTGATTAATGCTAGGAGTGGTGGAATAGTTTGATTCCAGAGGCAGAGTGACTTGTTTATATATTAGAATTAGAAAAGGTACAGAAAGGGGGGGCGGGGGAAGAAAGGATAGGAACCAGCTTCCATATAAGGAGAGATTAAAAAGACTGCAACTTAGAAAAGAGATGACTAAGAGGTTTATATAAATCATGACTGGTATGAGTTAGCAAATAAGGAAGTGTTATTTACTCCTTCATATAACACAAGAAGCAGGGGTCACCCAATGAAATTAATAGGCAACAGGTTTAAAACAAACAAAAGGAAGTACTTCTTCACACAACACACTTGTGTTGGAGCTTGTTACCAGGGGATATGGTAATGGCCAAAATTATAACAGTATTCAAAAAAGAACTAGATAAATTCATAGAAGATAGGTCATCAATAGTTATTAGCTAGGATGGGCAGGGATGGTATCTCTAGTCTGTGTTGCCAGAAGCTGGGAGTGGATGACAGGGGATGGATCACACAATGACTTCTGTTCATTCCCTCTGAAGTATCTGGCAGTGGCTACTGCTGGAAGACAGGATACTGGGCTAGACGGATCACTGGTCTGACCCAGTATGGCCATTCTTATGTTTCAAATTAGCTTAATCAGACTAATGGTGTCCATGCATGGAGTTAATCAGGAACAGCTATTCTGGAATAACTCCCTGTATAGCCAAGCCCTTAGACCTCACTTTGCTTAGCCAATTAACATTTATGAAGCACTGTGATTCTATAGTGATAGGCACCATAAAAAAAGCCCACAAGGAAATTAATAATTTTATTTCAGAGTAGCAGCCGTGTTAGTCTGTATTCGCAAAAAGAAAAGGAAAAATTTTTTCCACCAAATGCATCCGATGAAGTGAGCTGTAGCTCATGAAAGCTTATGCACTAATAAATTTGTTAGTCTCTAAGGTGCCACAAGTACTCCTTTTCTTTTTAATAATTTTATTGTCAGAGCTGGGTTTGACTAATGCACAGTAAATAAAGCCTACAGCCAAATCAGCAATGAGGTTAAAACAAAACATTGAATAGCAGCTGATTAAGTGAGCTCTATGCATCCTGTGTGCTAAATGAGATGGGGGGTCCTGTAGAAAAAAATAGTATGTGATCATATAATTAAAAATGGAATCATAATGCACGCACACAGACACACACACACGGGGAACGGACAAATTAAGTTTGCATGAGCAACTATAAATCCTAACTTGTTAGGGCTTGACTTTTCTCCTTTTCTAAAATGTTTTTTAAATCTTTTTGCATACATAAAAACAATTACCTCTCAGCAGCAGGGTTTGAACCCTGAACCTCCAATACTACAGCAAAAGACTACCACCACTTGCACTTCAGAACTAAATACATTAACCGCCAGCTGCAGAAGTCTGTTAACGCAGAATGAGGGGTGGACAGCTGGATCTACATGGTTGGGCAGCCCAGCCTGGCATTACCCCCACATGGAGGAAGAGAGCACTAAAACTCCAGCCCCATGTGGTACCTTTGTGTTAGGAGAGGAAAGGAAGATGGGTTGCTGGATCCAAATGTTGGATCTAAGGGTGGTCTATGGTGAGGGCAGGGAACCTGACCAGGCCCTCTTCCCCCCTCCACTGGGAAGATGGGAGCTCCTCCCCTATGTGATGTCCTCAAAGGGGCTTGGGCACTGGGGCCATGTGTCGTACACAGACCAGCTCTCTCCAGCCCCATCTCACTGCTGCTACAGTACAATCTGCTGCTACCACTATTTGGCATCAGCTCAACCTTAGAATTTTTTTGTTCAGTTATCTTGGAAGGCTACCAAAATTTTCCTGGAATATGTGAACAAGAGAAGAGAAATTGCAATTTTAAACAATTTCTAGCTCCAAAAGCGTGAGCAAGGTTTCATTGAAGAAAAAAAAAAAAATAAAAGGTACTTCTGCAGCCTGAGTGCTATCAGGCCTGCTGCAAAATAATGGAGGTGCGAAGTTCTCAAAGAATAGGTTGCAAGAATATTTTATAAGTGTAAAGTGTTAGAGGGATTGCTACATCAATATATCTAATCAAGCATAGGCATTTATTTTAATAAAATATATAACTTATCTTGTCAGAAGGAGAAAGCAGAAACAGGCGATGTTTTATTGTACAACAAGGTCCCTAAAAAAATTGCAGCCTCTATTTAAATGCTTATAGGGTCTGTTTCTGCAACCAAAACTACATTTTCCCAAAGTTTATTTTTCATATTTTATAAAGGTTTGGCAAAATGTAAAAGAGCAATTGCATGCAAAAATACTAATTTAATACAATATTTAAGATATTTGAACTCATGAAACATGAATAACGTTAATCATTTATACACGATTTTGCACATACTTACAGATGTTTGGTGATGTGCAAGACCACTTTGGCTTTACTATTATAAAGTCACTCATAACACAGGCTTGAGTTCTTTGGGCCAGAATCCTTAGCTGGTGTGAAAAATCTTGGCCCTTAGCATCTAAAGACAATGTACTGCAAACCTTTAGCTATGCATAAATTAACAGATTTACCAAGAGAACTAAGGCTATGTCTACACTAAAACTTATGTCGGCATAACGTATCACTCGGAGATGTGAATAAATCAGCCCCCCAGAGCAATGTAAGTTACACTGACGTAAGTGTCAGTGCGCACAGCACTATGTTGGTGGGAAAGCTTCTTCTGATAGCACAGCTTCTGCCACTCGCAGGGGCTGGAGTAGTTAAGCTGACAGGAGAGCTCTCTCCCCTTCGGCTTAGAGTGGCTACACTGGAGAGCTTACAATGGCGCAGCTGTAAACTCTCTAGTGTAGCCCTGCCCTAAGACTTGGGGAGAGGTGCTGGGGTCAGAGGAAGAAGGGTTGGTACCTGTTGCCTTCGCTTTTCTTCTTCAATAGCAGCTTTGGCTTCTGCCTCTTTTATCTGTTCAAACACATAAAAAATAATGGATAACTGACATTTTAAGTTACTGACTGTAGTATAAATTCTGTTTTCTGATTTCTCACAGGATCATTTTGGCTTTTCATAGAATGAGACTCATTAGAAAAATACCAAAAAAGTGTAAACTTCCTCCTGGGTGAGCTTCTAATCTACTACTTAGATTGTAAGATACTCAGGGCAGAAATTGCATTGTCATATATTGGGGAAGTATCTAGCACATAGCGGGGTGCCTTTGGTTTAAAAATAATAATAGCATGCTGAGACAATTTGTGAATCTGTCTATACAATTTATTAATTGCGTTTGATACTGGGGGCATTGTATGTATCTGTGTCAGACTGCAAATTCCATTTTCAATGTGCAGCCTTTTGCCTTCTATATTACTTGTTTGCCTCCATGCTGGACTGAAAATTCCAAAGGCTGGTGGCAAAAGAACAACAAAGTTGTTAAAATATGATACTCAGCTTTCCAAATGTCAAAGATCAGGGGAGAGATTGCCTTGATTACAAAGTCAATTGGCAGGGCTCTCTGATCACCTAGGGATGCTGGCAGCAGGGTCACCTGACATAGGGAGCCAAAAGTTATAAAAATGGGGGGAGATGAGTTTTCTGGGCCCTCTGGCCATTTTGTCTCCAGCTAAAGAGGAGAGAGAAGCATCCCAGCATATAGGTACCTGCAGGAGGTAGGGGGCCCTGCCCAGTTCCCCCCACTGTCATTGGAAGGGTAAGCTATGAGAGGCATTGTGGTTAGGATGTTTTTCATCTTCTAAATGATGAAATAAAAGAGAAACTACATTAGACTCTGGTAAAGTAGTAAATACTTTACAACTATCCTGTTTCCCCCTGAGAGAGTTCACTGATAAAGCAGAAGGCTCAAACCTTAAGGAGTGATTCTGTGAGAAGGTGTCTAAGTACAGGGGAGTCCGAATGGTCAGCAATGAATCTAAAGGGGCTAGTTAGCTGAACAGCAGGTTTCAGTTCTCAGGATGGTGAGACAAAGGATCAGAACCCTACAGAGTGTGCCTATGGGCCCCGAGATTGGGACAGTGACTGGACTCTGTTCAGGCCTAGAGGCTTAAAACACCTGGGGATCCAGTGACCCAGAGGCTTGGACTCCCTTCACAGCAGTCTTGTGGGTGGCCACCAAGGGCATTCAACCAGATCTGACACATGCAACATTCAGCAACTCTAAGTTCCTCAAAGATGTACTGAGTTTCCTGTTACACATACACTTCTGGAACACCATTTCTCAGAATACTATAGTGTAAACAAATAGTGAACTAGCAGCAAGTAGGAAAAATAAAACATTAAGTGTATATAAAATGAAACTATTCCTTGTATCTGAAATCAGCAAAAAAACCTCACTCAGTAATGATGCGAAGTCAGGGTTTAGCTTTAGCTCTTGAAAGCAAGGGCATTTCTAGACCTTTAATATTTTTAGCTATGGTATTACTCTGATAAAGTTACATTCAAAATCTGGTTAATAACCTGAAAGCAAGCACCATTTAGATCCCAACATTAAACTTGAATAGATATTTCAATTATTTATTTGCATTCTGACAGTGACAATGTGCTAAGCATTGTCCACATAGACAAGTCCCTGTCCCAAATAGCTCATAATCCAAGAAGAAATGTTGAGGACAAAGTGGAACTCTCAGAAATTCACGCTATATAGTACATCTACATGTTCATCATTGAAGGCAATTTAATAAGCAGCCGAATAACCTTTGTAGATTTTCATGTAGCCTTTTAAAGTGTTGAGGCATGAAGCTTAAAAAGCCAAAAAAAATGACTTACAGAATTAAGAACTTCAACAAATAAAATGCAAAGTGAAATTTAAAAAAAAAAAAAAAAAAAAAAAAAACTTTACTGGAAAAAAATTTCAACCACATATACTTGTATCCAAAAAGTGTGGTGTGAATAAGTGTACAAATTCCAAGTGTCTGATATTTTACTGCCACCTACTGGTAAGGCATCAGCTCTGGAAGATGAGTTAGCCATCCATGATATAACACAGCTAACAGTGTGAAAGAGAGCAGCAGAAAGGCTGTTTCAAAATAGACTACTGTGCTTGAATTTGAACCAGGGGGAGAGGATTAACCAAAATGATCAGTGTATGTTCCACTGAGAAAATGAGGTAGAGTCGGTAGAAAAAATGTTCTTTAAAAAAAAAAAAAAGAAAAAAAGAAAAGAATGTGCATTAAAAGAAATCTCAAACTACTCAGCAGTGCACATTCATTAGGCACTATTATACTGGCTTGTACAGTTAAAATGTCTGATTTCTGGAAACTGATGGTCACCTTGTAACTCTGCAAGATGATTTCTTTTGTAAATGTCTGCAGTCTTAATCAAAATGCTGCTCAGTCTTGATATGCTGCTCTGAACTGTAATTATGTGGAGTGTACATAATAGGAGTTAATTCTAGTTTGTCATTATCAAGCCTTCACATGTTCCAGAATGTTGCCTAATAATAAGCACTTGTATAACACTTTTCAACTTCAAAGCATGGAACACTCAATTCTGAGGCAGGTACTCAGTTATCCCATGCCCAACATGTCCGTGGTGCCGCATGCAGTGAAACCTGGGAGCACTTGGCTACTAGTCTTATGCTCTGTGCACGAGACAATTCTTCCCTGCGGATTACAACAAGATTGCAAAAAAAAACAGCAGAGAGTGTACAGCCAATTTATGCTGTCACTTGCTAGTGTTTAATTTTGAGTCTGAAAATCTCAGTTCTTAAACAGAAAGAGTCTAGTCCGAGACTATTGAAATGACTTGTAAGATAACCGAAGTATTTTTCGGCTAGGCCATGGACATAAGTGGCCAGACTGCTTGTTGTCATCTGATAGCTGTTCAGCTGCTAGTGAGTTAGTGGTTTCAGTTCAGTCTCTAGTGAACATGTGTCCACACCACTAAAATTACAATCACAAATTGTGGTTTTAGCAAAGGTGCCAAGGACTGAAGAAACAAATTCTCCTATTCCTAGTGACTGATTTCTAGTGCAAGGTGGAGGCATATTGATAGCATGAGAATGCTGGTATTACAACTACATGTGAGGACAAAGGATGTCAGTCTCCTTAAAAACTGCAGTCACGTTGGCAATCTTTATAGAGAGACATTTTAATTGAAAAGCACCATAGCTAACGAGACTTGTTCAAAATCATTATACAGAGAATGGGCCAAATTCATTTGTCATTTACACTTTCATAAATCCAGAATAATTCCATTGATTTCAGAGTTATTCCAGATTAAGGTCAGAATAAATGAGATCCCAGTTTAACCCAATATATTTTCTACCAGCTATTGAGAAAGTTCTACGATTTCCCAAACAGAGCTATTCTAACTAATTGCAACAGGGTACATAGAAACCCACCATATGGCTACCTTGCACTGCTTCTGACGAAGAGGGATAATTTTGGCCATTCACAGTTTGAGTTAAATTCATTCTCTGACATGACTGGAAATCAGTAGTAACATACCTTGAGCAAGCAATGTTCCTGGGGGACAGTTAAGAGGTGCCCCAGAATCAGAGTTGAATAACTATATAGTTTGAGGATTTCAAGGGCACGTCCTGTTCCCACTCCACAAAAATGCAAAACCCTCCCCTAACAATAGTATAAAAAACGGGTCCTCCACAGGGTCAACTGTGTACAGACTGAAGCATTTTTCACTCCCCTCAAAGGCTTTGCCATAGTAGAGCACAATTTAGCCCATGAGACAGGCTAAGACACACCAGAAATAATTACTGGAGTATTATTCTAGCATAACCCAAAAGTTCACTGACTCATACTTATGTTAAGTATTAGCACTAACTATTATTCCACATTTAACCAAAACCAACAGTCTGAAGCAGCAGCTGTTAAAGATGTACATTTGATTTGATTACATGATATTTTTTGCTGGTATTGTCTTGGAAAATAAAACTGTATTCATTTATTTTTTTTCCTGAAGCAGTGAGAATATATTATAACCACAAGAGACAAATTACCTCAGATGCTTTCCGTTTTATTTCCTTACACAAAGTGTCACATTCTAGTGAAACCTGGCCTTCTTGTACCTTGCTGCATTGTAATTCCTGTAGATATGAAAAAACTTCAAATTTAAAAACCATTTCTCTACATAAAGTATAGTTATTAATCATCAACATAAGATATGGCAGATTTCTATTTGATAAAACATGCTCTAAATAATGTGTTTTATAAAATGGAAAAAAGCTAATTAGAACATTTTCAAGTCTATGATCTTCACTGAATTACAAAAATAAAAGTATCAATACAATTAATACCATGCAAAGTGATTTATTTTTCATTAGTTATGTTTATATTTCACTATTTTCATTGTCCCCTCCACCCCGCACAGCCTCAGAGGTAGGTGGAGGCCTTTGTCTGGGCCAGCAAGGAAAAAAAATCCTTGGCCCTTTTAAAGAATTACATCCTTAAGCGTAATGCATCTAGCACCTTGAACATTCAGGTATAGACTGGGGTGTGAAAGCATTTACTCCACTCCATTTGAGAGCAGAGTAGAAGCTCTCTCAATTTGAGATTACAATCTTGGGTGTCATGGGTACACCCTGGGCTGGCATCAGACACTTATTGGGTTGTTTATTGAGCAGCAGATTTTGCAACAGGGTATCAGACTACCAGAAACCGTAGGAAGTTCTAGCTAGGCTATTGGAGGGGTGAAATCTACCAGGGCTAAAAAAGACAGAAAGGCAGATTCAGATGGGGACTTTGGTGTTTAGGGGTTTGCAATGGGTTAGGAGAGAGATCTGCCAACCTGAATCTCAGAGCATCAAAAGAAACCAATTAAGGGCTGACAAGGTTAGTCATTATACTATGAGTCTTGGGAGGCTAGGATCTGGCCAAAGCAGTATAAACTTGCTGTGCATGGAGGCTGCTGGTGCCAGGATGCTCTTCCCTCACCGGGAAAGAAATTACCTCAGAAAAGGAAGTTTTAGTTCACAGTGATGTCAAAGAAGCTGTATTTCTGAGGTTCTCCTATTGAACTGGGATCCCATTTGTTCATGACTGGAGTGGTTGGAATAGGGGCCAAATGGTGGCATCCAAATGCAGAAAGGGGTATGGAGGCCCATCAGGGAGGATATTCAATGCATTGTATGTACTAAACTCTTCCTATTTATCTCTCCCTCACAGGAGTTGGTGACAGGATGTTTGGGCACAACACTGCATTTGACCCATAGGTAGGAGGCCGGTTCATGATGGAAGTTCACTGCTGGGCCTCAGTGGTGAGGCAACTCTGGGCTGGTCTGGATGGAGGGGCATGCTCTGGTGTCAGCAGATGCCCTTTTATGTCTGTTGGCTAGGGAAAGGCCACATGAATGGATCAATCTATTACAACCTAATGATGATGCCACCATATTTGCATTCAGATTTACACACAAATTTAGCTGTGTCAATGGATTTTTTATGTAATTAAATATGCACTTCCCTGATCTCTGGTCAGAAAAATGTACTTTGTTTCTTTTATCTGAAATAGTTTTGAGTGAGACTAATCATATACTAGTCTCCCAGTGGAGTAATAAAAATCTAAGTGTATTTGAAACAATTCATTGCAATATTACAATATTTGTAGGCTACAGAACAATTTTACATCTTCAATGAATACTCTGATACTAAGGGTAGGATCCTCAGCTGACATAAGTGTTTTAGCTCCATTAAAATACTTGGATCTACTGTATACCAACTATTTACTTCAGTGATGATTGTGCCCTGTGGATGCAGAGATAAAGCAAAAAAGGAAGTTTACAGCTACAATTCTCTCAAAAACAACAACATGGAATTTACCTTTTTCATTCTCTTGCATGGACATCTGAGTTTAACCTTCTGGTTGCAATTTTGAGGACAATCACCCGAATGGCAAATCTCTTTACATCGATGACCACAGGGCAACTGAGAAACAAAGAGACCGGTTCGCCGCAACTGGACTAAAAAATGTTTCTATTTCAAACACAGCATTTAAACAGAAGTAAAACCAGGTAAGTGCAATTAATGTATCAGTTTCCCATGCATGTAGTAACTAACTACATGAAGCTGGGAATGGACAACAGAGGATGGATCACTTGATTACCTGCTCTGTTCATTCCCTCTGGGGCATCTGGCATTGGCCACTGTCGGAAGACAGGATACTGGGCTAGATGGACCTTTGGTCTGATCCACTATGGCCCATTCTTATGTTCTTAGCTTGTTCATTAATATTTGCTTTTTATTTATTCACAGCATTTTTAGTTCCTATTACTAGAAACTATGCAACATGCAAAGTATGATTTTTCTTTATGAACTTCATTTTCAGTTTGATTGAAAACAAGATCGTTATTTTAAATACAAATTTTCAGTAAGTACAATATCCCCTTTAAAATGACACACAACAATAATATACAAGTCCAGCCATGTGTATTTTGGAGGGAATAAGGTCTGGAAGAAGGGGAAAAGGAGGGAAAGAAAAAATTAGAAGCTGCTGTTCTGCATCCATACCTTCAAGTTATATTTCAAATCGATGAGAACAAAACCAAAAGAAAATGGAAGTTTCTACTATGACATATTTCACAGATGTTTTGAACTATAAACTGTACAATAAGGATACACCACACGAAGGATTTTTTTAGCCTCCTTTCAAATTCAGAAAATCTTAAGTGTAAGACTTTGAAGGACTATCCCATTTCTTGTCTTTGGGATTAGGTGGACTACAAACTTTTTTCCTAGAATAAGTAGAAATCCTTTAAATAAGACTACAAAAACACAATTCAACTGCTTTTTTAAAAAAAGATGTTTTTATTATCCTATATGACAGTCATTTTTTAATGTTAACTATGCCTATTCTTGTATGTGCTCATTGAAAATTTCACTAATTTCTTACAACAGTATGGTGATTATAATTAATTTAGGGATGCACTAAATACTATACTAGATATAAAATGCTAGAGGGCAGACACATTTTTCATTTAAGGTAAAGAACTTAGCTTCACATAACCCTTTACATATATATGAAAATACTTTTTTCACCCGCAACTGCTAAACATGCTTTCAATAACCTAAGCTGCTACCTAAAGGTAGCACATTTGATTAAGTGATTTATAGAGGAACTTTAACTCCCAAAAGTGTTCAAAAATTTTATCTGGAGATACTCATAATTTAAAGTAAACTTTCAGTTGTAGTCAAGTGATTAATACACTCTGGAAAATGTCAAAGGGAGCCACAATTATTTTAATATTTAGGATGTGTGTTTTTCACATTTACTGGTAACTGTAAGTTTATAACATATTACATGAATAAATCCACAAGAATATAACATTGCGTACTATTATAAAATAACCCAATGAAGTGCATATATACAAGTTAGTAAATTCAGATTCATAGACTTAAAAGTTATGATTAACTATGATTAACTGATTTAACCAAGAGTCTATAGATACAGAGCACATGCTTCAATCACAGAATTTGCATGATCTTTAGATAGAAAGTTTGTGCACATAACTGCTCCTACTATGTCTCAGACAAAATTTCTTTGTGCAAGTAGGTAGCCCTAGCAATGTCCATCACTATACTATTAATGTACCCAACTTTTTGAACGGAGTACAGTTGACATTATGCAACAGTGTTTGACCGTGTTTACCTGCTGGTGAGCATAAAATTTGTCTTTTACAGGTTTTGACAGTTTCCTTGCACTGCTCAGCAGTGCAAGCATCTCAAGGAAGAGCAGAAGGAACTGTGTTTGCCTCCCAGACAGAGAAATAACATGTCAAAATATATCTAACAAACATTACATGGCACAGCAATATTTGTAGCCCAGTACTGCAGTTCTTACTCACATAAATAGTTCTGAAGTGAGTGAGATTACACACAAGTGCTACAGGACCAAGCTCCAAGGCCTACAATGTTTTTTTTAAAGTCTCCCACTGTTGCACTGCCACCAGTGTAACCTCAGGGTGGGACTGCTAGTGTAGACCACCTGCTGGCATTTTAATTAACATGAGCCGGGTTAGATAACTGTGGTAAAAAAACCCTGTGCCTTCAATTTAAATTAGATCCCATTGTTGCTGCCGCCAAATTAGACCACCAGTAGTGCAACTGTGGGAGAATTTTTTTTTTTTTTTAAAAAAAAGCTTAGTGTATATACTCAGATCAAACAAGAATGCAATGTCTGCATTCCATTAGCTCCCTTTTACACTATGCAAATCACACTCTCAGTAGTCCATAGCAACTAGACCAAATGCTGCACCTATCTGACTAGGTAGTTGATAGATGCCAAACATTTTAAAAGGAAAATCCTTTATGAAAAGCACCAAAACCAAATAAACCAAAAGCTACAAGTATGAAAACACAAAATTCCAAAACTTCTTTCATCTGGGTGCCCAGTTCAAATCCTGTTCTCTGTTTCATAAGGAGTGGAAGAAGGGCTACTGCAATTTTCTGCCTCAGCAGAGAGTGAGGCCACACCACCAGGGCGCCCGCCCACAGATTAGCATACATATCCAGATACTTGGAATTGAGGTGATCATTTTGGTTAGCTGATTCTAAAATTTTTTCTCAAGTGCATGATCTAACTATACTATGCATACGTCAAGGTGGACAGTGGGAGGAAGCAGCTGGTTGTTTCCCACAGGGTCAGAGCACCTGAACTGTCAGAGCTGGATGAAGGGATTTTTAAAAAACAAACAGAAAGGGATAGAATTTATCTATCTTATATTATACTAAAAATAAATAAGAAAGAAACTAGAAATAGAAAAGAACTAGTCCACCATGTGCATATCCCTGTCAGGGTCCTGTGTGTGTGAAAATCAATAGCAATCTGACTGAAACAGTTACCATTTTTGGGTGTTCACTGGCTTCCATAGTTCTAGTGAACAGATGTCTGTCTCTTAAACAAAACCGCCACTCCCGAATGGCACTCTTTTTGGCAGCCACAGAGGCAAAGTACAAACGGAAACAAAGATATTCTTCCTTTCAACCCGAGTTGTGGGCCCTCAAGTTTAAACGTTAAAAGACCCATTATGCGGGGCTATGTGGGAAAGCTTATAGTCCTCCTGCCATACCTTGTTCTGTGTGGCCTTTATCCTCGGGACATTAAATGCAGTACTTGCGAAACACTTTTTAAAAAATTTACAGCAAGCTGCCTAAATTGTCAATATTTTATGTTACGACTCCAGTAAACTATAGAAGGAGAAATTTTATAGCTGTACATCAGCAGGTAAAAGTTAGAGCTACTACAGGTTTTCAAGTATGACTTTTACCTTTACAGTGCTGGAATGTTAAAATAAACTATGCCAAATCACAGGTCACCTATTACTGTTAAATTGAAAACCAATCTCCTTTGTAATAGTAAATTCGGATTACAGAGAACCCAAAAGAGTACAATGAGTAATATGTTTAAGCAAAGATTGATATGAACATACAAACTTGGAAAAGTTTCCAAATTGTGAACACTTCCCTTTTAGAATTGTCCTAAACATTTACAAATGTGCTCTGCATAAGAATTTGAGTAGTCATTACTGATCTATAATTTCCTTCCTCAGGATATTTGGTTTTACTGCCAAATAAAAAAAGCACTTTAAAAATGTTTTAACTTTACTAGCATCTCTGGCAAATCAAAGTCTTTGCTATTTCCTAAAGCAGAAAGGACATCTGAAATAAAAAAAGAGCACCACTTGTATCAGATTATGGAAGTCCTCTGAGTAGTTTATATAACCATAGCCAAAACACAACTATGAAACTTGGCAAAAGTTTTATAGTTACTGCTATATCTTTTAAGCCACCAGTCTACGTAATTAAGGGTCTTTCACAATTCCCAACAGTAATATCAGACTTACAATTCAAATATTGCATGATTCTGTCTATTACAAATTGCATCAATTCTCAAGTAAAAAAAACAGTAGTGCCTAAAGGCTATGACTTAAGAAATAAAACAGTTATTACATTTTAGAGAAGTAAATTTTTCTTACTCTGGACTTTGGTGGAGGTTTCGTTAGAGAGCAATGTGCAACGTGCAAGAACAAGCAACAAGGTCATTAGGCTTTTCCATACTAACATGGGGCCAGTTACTGGCATTTATATGAGGATTTGCTTTCACAATAAAAGGAAAATTACATTTGAATAAAAGAAAACAATCAATTTAACATGGCATTGATTAGCTTTTTTTGAGTTTGTCACAACAGTATGTGACCTCATGGTGCAACGATATTAATTACACATTATGGAGGCATTGTTTGCAGCACCATTGTTAAGGCTGAATTGAGTTTCATACCTGAAACTATCTCACTATCCTTCAAAGAATCTTTCCATTTACCATTGGCCTTTTTTGTAAGTCTAAACCATTCAGCTCCCACTATCCATATCAACATTCTGACCTGTGGCCTGTCTATTAAAATTTCTGGTCTCTGAAAGATTTCTCTGCCATATTCAATAGCTGATTGATTTTCAAATTTACCTAAAATTCCTTTAATGGCTTTTGTGCTTGTCCAGGTCCTACTTCCATATATTAGAATATTTTCAACTTGGTTCTTAAAAACAACAAACAAAACAAACCTTGACAGACCTACTTTCAAAGCCTCCCACAGTGTGCAGTCCTATCTATATCCCCTAATCTTTGAACGTCACTTAACCCTTGCCAGAAGGGGGCCACAATTAGCTTGGTCTTTTCACACCGCAAAAGGTAAATATGTTCTGAGCCTGTTCCTTCATATTTTGCACCTGTTCAACATATTCATATTTCCTTTAAGGTAGCAAGAGCTGCAGAAAGGTTTTCTGGAAAATGGTAAGATATGACAGAGTGACAGGAATAAAAACAGACAGTTTTATTCAACTCCCATTTAAGTCAATGGCAGTCTTTTAATTAACTTAGCAGATCTGTGGCCTTCTCCAGTTCCAGTGAAATAGATTGGAATAATCCAAGAAAGTTCTTAAAACAAAAAGAACAATTTTAAACTGGATTCTAAAATACGTGGGGCACCCACTAGAATTATTAGGGTTGCAAGTTATGTGGTCTTGCTTTTTTTTGTGGATTTTGCTTCTTTGTGTGGGTGAAGCTGGGTCATTTAAATCAGAGAAGTGAGTTACAATAGTCAAGATGAAATATGGAGGTGGTTTCAGAAGTGGAGTTGAGGCACTGGCTTATTCAGTAAATGTTAAAGAGAGACAGGTACATTAGTAGACATGAGGAGGAAATTTCAGAGCAAAGGACTCCAAGATTACAGAAGAGGCAAATGAAAGAACTGAGTTAAGGAGGTAGATGGAGGAGATAAAATTGTGTTTGAGAATGCTCCTCTTGCCCCCAAAAAAGCACTTTCAGATACCTAGCTGAAGGAAATTGTGATAATCTACTTATTTACTTGCTCAACGTAAGGAGAGACTGAACAGGGAAGAGTCATTAAAAGGCACAAACATGGGCTGAAAGCAGCAGAGGGAAGGAAGTAAGAGGAAAAAAGGATTCTGAGCCTGGAAGGCTGGTTATGTGTTTCTTGCAAGCCTGGAAATATTGGCTGGGAGGATTCAGAGCTGTGGAGAGGTTAGGCAGGAAGAGAGGGATTCTCAGTCTGGGTTTATATATAGATGTATCGCGTTTCTGAGTAGGCTCGCTTGACGGGAGCTGGGGGAATTTGGAGTCTGAGCTGGCAGGGTTGTGTGAAAGGAAATGGAGTTAACTGATGAATGAAGATTTAAGTGAACTGGTGGGGTGTATGTAGGAGATAAAGGGAATTTGTGGGGCAGAGGTAGATTGGAGAGGGACAGCCTGAGGGTAGGAGAAAAGAGT
Source organism: Dermochelys coriacea (assembly GCF_009764565.3). Classification (NCBI taxonomy): domain Eukaryota; kingdom Metazoa; phylum Chordata; order Testudines; family Dermochelyidae; genus Dermochelys; species Dermochelys coriacea. The sequence continues at coordinate 94,801,706 of NC_050071.1, read as the reverse complement.
GAAGGGTGGGCAGAGGGATAAATATTGTCTCCCTGTCCCGCCCCGCTACTCTTTAATGTAAAAATGCATCCTAGTTTTTCCACTCGCAAGTGGGGAAAAGATTGCCCCTTCTTCTTACCCAACCTCCTCCTCCCATCTCCCTGACTGCAGTATCCCTGTTTCCCTTCTTGAAAATCCTACCTGCATTTGGGAGGGGAAGGAAGAAATTGTTATTTGTAGCCCCTCCAGTTAATTTGGCACTAGCCAAAGAACAAGGATATGATAACCCAGAGAGGTGGACGACAAAACAGAAAAGAATAAATTGCTCCCTGGGAAAGCCAAAGAAGAATCAAAGTAAACATTAATTTACCAATACAGCTTACCTCTTTTGGACACTGGTTTTTGCAGGAACTGAGAAGATCCTTTTCTTTTAAGTCAGCACAAGTTATTTTTCTATTAAAAAAGAGAAAATGTTTAACAAAGCCAAATTAAAACTAATTCAAATCAAGTATAGTTATGAACACATTTAACTATGTATTTTTGTGCGGCAAAGAGACAGTTTCAGCTGCCTGCATGTTGTACACAAGAGAAACTGTCTCAAATAAAAATTCTTTAAGATCAATTGACTTTCTGGACAACTCAGATCACCACCATTATGCTGGCAATTTAATAATGCAATCAGCTTCTTCACTGTCAAAGCTTAAAGCAATTGTTGACGCAGCTGACTGGGAACATTTAAATTTAAAGTGGGAAGTGTTAATTAAAACAGGGAATTGTTCAAAGATATCCTGCTGGATACCCAAAACACCCCAATTTGGCAGAGATGGAAAAAAAGCCATACTGGTTAAAAGGATATGTGGAAACAACGACACACACATGAAGCTAAAGGAATCAATGAAACATCAATGGCCAAAAAGTTAAAGGCATTTTTAAAAACATATTAAGAACCAAAAAAGCCATGGTCTTGTCTAGGTCTATCACTAGTTATAGATAGTGGAACAATAAATGTTGATGTAGAAAAGGCAGAAATGTTTATCGATATTTTTGCTCTATACTTGGAATGAAGCAGGATGTTGTGGATGGAACAGAAAATTTACCATCTGTAGCAAAGAATAATGTGAGGTAGCATTTGTTAAAATTAAACATTTTCAAATCAACAGGCCCAGATAACTTACATCCAAGAGTTTTAAAGGAACTAATGGAGAAGCTCTCAATGGCTAGTTAATGTTTTAACAAATCTTGGCAAACTGGGGCAATTACAAAGGAATGGAGGACTGCCAATGTAGTTCCAATATTTTAAAAGTGCAAAGAAGGATAACCCAAAGAACTACTGACTGGTTAGCCTGATGCTGATATCACGTACAATAAAGTAATGCTTTGTTGGGGATTTTATTAACAAAGAACTAGAGGCTAAAAATATAATTAATGCCAGTTAGCATGGTTTCATACAAGGTATTTTTCCGATTTTTTTTTTTTTTTTTTGTAAACCACCCTTGGCCATAGGCTTGGTTGATATAGGCAGCTGTGTTGACACAGTGTATCTGGATTTCTCCAAGGCATCTGACTTAGTACCACATGATATTTTTGCAAAAAATTGCACTGTAGGGAATTAACACGGTAAACATTAAATAGATTAAAAACTGGCTTAGAGGGGTCCACCAGGGATTGATTCTTGGTACAACACTATAATATTTTAATCAACAATCTAGAGGATGACAAAAATCTCTGCTGATATTTGCAGATGACACAAAGATTGGTGGGGCAGGATATAGCAGGTCACCACTAGAGGGATACGAATTGCTTGATTAAATCATCATAATCCAACAAAATGGGTTTTAATACAGCCAAATGCAAATTTATATGTCTTAGGAACCAAGAATGCAGGTTTTACCTACAGGATAGAAGATTGCCTTTGAAAGCAGTAACTCAGAGAAGGACTTAGGAGCATCATAGATAAATTGCCTCAAAATAATGTTCCAGTACAAGGCTATGGCAAAAAAAAAAAAAAAAAAAAAGATAATGCAATCTTTAGCTGGATTAAAAAAGGGAATATCAATTAGAGTAGGAAAGTGATCTTGCCTCTGTACAAAGCATTGGTAAGACCAACATCAGAACTGAATATAATATCAAGAAGGTATGGAGATACTGGAGAGAGTTCAAAGAAGGGGACACAAAAATGATCTGGGGGTTGAAAACAAACTTTATAATGTGAGGTTTGAAGAGCTCAGCTCACTATTGACTGGTGTCTTTAAAATGAGATTAGATATAGTTTTAAAAGTTATGTTTAATTCAGCTTCTGGGGAAAATTCTGCAGCTTGTATGCATGCACTTGGGCTGGGTGGTCATGGTGATCTCCTTCTATTCTTGGTGTCTGAAACTGTGGGTTCCGTTCATCCCATTCCTTTTTGGGCCACAGAACAGGATTATCTGCATTGCTCTCATCATAACTGTAACATTTGCAACTCTGCATTAATGTAATCACTATCATCAAATCTCACGCTTCAGCTGGTCACTTGCAGAGGTCAGGAAAGGTTTTTTTTTCCTCCAATGCACAATTGGCGAGATTTATTCTTCATTTCCCCCTCTACCCAGTTTTCCTCTTAAGCATGAAAAAGACTGGCCATAGCTGGAGAAGGGACACTAGACATTCCAGATCAGTTCTCTGAGATGGCACAGAGAATCCTTTGCAGGTGCCTTGTTCACCAACTTCTAGTTATACTGATCACCAGACCTGTGGTTGAGAAGGAGTTTTCCACCAAGTCAGATTGGCAGGAAGCTTGGAGGGTTTTCATCTTCCTCTGCAGCATAAGGTCATCCAATATTTTTAAAACAATTGGCTGAGGAGCTTACTGGAACATTATTGTTGATTTTCAATAATGCTTGGAGCACTGAAGAAGTTCTAGAAGACTGGAAAAAAAGCTTATGGGCCAATATTTAAAAAGGGTAAATGGGATGAGTTAGTTACAGGCCCATCAGCCTGATATCGATCCCACACAAAATAATGGAATGGCTGCCATAGGATTCAATTACTAAAGAATTAGAGGGTTACATTAATAACAATCAGCAAAAGTTTATAGAAAACAGATCCTGTCAAATTAACATCAAGTTTGGTTGATAAAGTAACTAGTATTAATGTAACAGACTTCTGTAAGGCATTTGACTTGGATCACAAAACATTTTGATTAAAAAAAACTTGAATACAAAGTTAAAATGACTTGAGAACTGGCTGACTGGTAGGTCTCGAGGTGTAATTGTAAATGGGAAATTATCAATGAGTGGATAGGTTTCCAGGGTGGGGTCATAAGAAACACAAGAATGGCCATATGGGTCAGACCAAAGGTTCATCTAGCCCAGTATCCTGTCTTCCGACAGTGGCCAGTGCCAGGTGCCCCACAGGGAACAAACAGAACAGGTAATCATCAAGTGATCCATCCCCTGTCGCTCATGGCAAACAGAGGCTAGAAACACCATTCCCGCAGGGATTGGTTCTTGGCCCCACACTAAATATTTTTATCAATGACAGAGAAAAAAATAATCAAAATAATAATTGATAAAGTTTGCAGATGTCAAAAGGTTGCAGGAGTAGTAAATAATAATGAAGAGGACAGGTCACTGACAGAAAGCAATCCAAATTGCTCTGTAAACTGGGCACAAGCAAACAATGTGTGTTTTAATGCAGCCTCATATAAAGTCATATCTAGGAACAAAGAATACAAGGCCATACTAACCGGACAGAGGATGCTATCCTGGGAAACAGTAACTGAACAAAACCTGGGAGGCCATGGTAGATAAATCAGGTGAATCCAAATGCAATTCCAGCGCAATGGCATCACCTAAAGGCTTGTGCAATCCTTGGATGTACAACAGGGGAATATCGAGTAAGGGTAGAGAGGACATTTTTGAGTGCTACTCAAATTGTAGACACAAACTAGACAGTAATCCACAAGAGTGTTGATAAACAGGAGATGGTTCATGGAAGAGCCGCAAGAATGATTAAAGGATTGAAAAACATGCTTTATAGTGAGTCTCCAGAAGCTCAATCTATTTAGTTTAACAAAGAGAAGGTTATGGTGTGACTTGATCACAGCCTATAAGTACCTATCATGGGGAACAAAAATTTGATAAACGGATCTTCAATCTAGGAGTGAAACACACAACAAGATCCAGTAACTGGAAGTTGGAGACACAAATTCGGACTAGGAATAAAGGCACACATTTTTAACAATGAGGATAATTAACAATTTGAACAATCCACCACAGACATGATGGCTTCTCCACAACTGGCAATTTTAAAAATCAATGCTGGACGATTTTCTAAAATATAAACTCTAGTTTAAACGGTAATTTGAGGAAGTTCTATAACCTGTATTATGACTATAATCTATGAATTACAGAGTTTTAATTGAAAAGATCTTTATAGAACCTAGTAAGTTTGTGTACTACATTCATTTTAAAACTACCCAGGAGAATAAAATCCATTTCTGGCATATGTTACCAAAAAATCAACTACATCCAGAAACCAGTTATGCTCTTAACACTGTTGTAGAGTCTTAATATTTTAACTGGCAATAGTGAAATAGATCTGAATGGACAGAAAAACAGATGGAGATTTTTTTTTAGTGCCGCTTTTTCTGAGCCACTACCAATTGTGTAATCTTCAAATAAAAAATTAAAAGACCTGACCAAGAGACACATTTTAAATGCCTCCTTCCAAGTAGTCATATTTCTGAAGTCAAGCTTCCCCTTTATCTACTTACATGCATTCAATATACAGGTTTGTGAGTTTGCAGTGACACTTTATTTTAAGCATTTGGACACATGGTGGACATTGGTCAGGATGACAGGGCAAAATGCACACGTGAGGGCAGCCTGGTGGTCGTGGCTTGGTACATGCCTCCTCACAGCGAGAACATTCTGGACTAGCCTAATAAAACAATACAAGAAAAATTATTGAACCAAAACAGTTGTTTTGCTAAACATTTTAGTGAACTATTACATCTAGGGAAAAAATCTACGTAAAAAGGGAGCTTTTTTCTTCAACGAGATGTCTATCAAACTAAATACTAAAATATGTTTTTAATAGAATGGAAGGAATGCCTGCAATCGGTAGTCAAAGAGAGAGGCTCCTACTTTCCCTCCCAGACATAAACTTAACTTAAGGTTAATACTTTGAAAAACTGCACTACTATATTAAGTTTGCATGGTTAAAAGTAGTTAGTCAGGAAATGTTAAAGTTAAGACAGCATATACAAAACTTTAATTCTGCACCCCCAGTGTATATTCATCATGATGCAGTAATCTTGTAATATACTACTTCTGAAATACATTATTTTTTTCTACAACAGCTTTAAAATACACTTGTACTAATGTAAGTTTCATTATTGTCCAAAAACTACTGATTTAGTACCACATTTTGAGGGCTGCTGAATACTGCCTCAACTATGTACAAGTTACAAAGTCTACAAGAGCCCTAGTCAACAGGGCAGATCACAGAGTTGGCTGTTCCTTAGATGCTCATTTAGCCCTTGATTGTACTATCAGATCCACACAGATGAGCAGATCCGACTACAGATGGGGCCTTAATGAGCATAGCAAAATATTTCTACACATGACCACACTCCAGTTCATAAGTTAGCCAAATTAAAGAATTTCCTAAAGAATTAGGTTGGGCATTGCTCCTCCAGGGGGACTAACTCCATGATGTTTTGACTGCAGGGCTGTTCAAAATAAGGTCATAAGTTATTTTTTATTTATTCATTCATTCAATTAGGAAAACGCCATTTCCCTCTAATCCCTCTCATCCTGCTCACACATGGCTGAGCTGTTTTCACTAACTTTTAAAAGAAGTAGGCACCTCTGGGTAGTGACTAAGCATGGAAAGTGTCACCCCAAGAAGTGTACCTTCCAGTTACTCTTAACTTTCTGAAAGCAGGTTGTAAAGTTGCATAACAGCCTTCTTTAATGAACAGAACAGATATTAGTACAGTGCTTTTCACATGCAAAGTACTGAACAAACTTTAACTTAATGCAGGAAGGAGTTGTTGCTCAGAGATATCAGAAAAATAAAACTAACCAGGATTTTATAGTAAGCCTGTAGTTTTGTGTCTGCCAAACTGCAGAGAAAAAGTACTAAAAGTAAGGGGTTAAAAACTTTATTTAAAAAAGTATTCAAAGCAAACTTTATGATTTACTGATATTCTGCACTTTTTGCATTTCTCCCCCCTCAAACAGCAGTTTAAACAGCATTGGGATGGAAACCTATTATATAGCAGGTGGAAAAATTAGTACATCAGGATTATTATATGATTAAAGTATGCATTTCAGAAATAGGACAGACTCAATTCCACACGACATGGAGAATAATCTTTAAAAGGTTAAAGCTTTTTTTGTCTGTATTGTAGTGAGGTTTAAATATATTCCAATAGGGTTATTTACTTAGCAAATTCTAATCTACGTTAGCACAGAGTCAAGGAAACAAGCACTATTTCCTTCAGTGGTTAAGATAAATCTCGTTACTGAACAGTTCGAGATGGGCACAAAGCAACAGACAGTTTTACTTTCATTCATACACTAAATGTGCCACTTTTTTTTTTAAACACACTTTAAAACATTTACTTTAAAACATTTGTGGAATATAACAGTTAATTTATTTTTAACCTTCAGAATTTTATAATAGCATTTGATTGACAAAAAAGGAAAGGAATACTTGTGGCACCCTAGAGACTAAAATTTATTTGAGCATAAGCTTTCGTGAGCTACAGCTCACTTCATCAGATGCATCCGATGAAGTGAGCTGTAGCTCACGAAAGTTTATGCTCAAATTTGTTAGTCTCTAGGGTGCCACAAGTACTCCTTTCCTTTTTGCGAATACAGACTAACATGGCTGCTACTCTGAAACCTGACAAAAAGGGTAACATTTACTTCTACTGTTCTCTCAAGCCAATATCTTCCAGTTAGGCTTATTCAGATGGCCATCAACATGCCATCCACAGAGCACTTCAAACCATATAATTTCCTAGCTGCCTTCCCTATCCAGTGACAAGTAGATCTCAGGGAGGGGCTTATGTCTCACCAGCTGAGCTCAACATTGAGTAATGGTGAGTAATTAGGTGCTTTTTCCTCACCATTAGCTCAATTTTGAGCTGGGCTAGTGAGACACAAGCCTGATCTATACACACAATATCAACTAAAGGGTGTTATTGTAGACCAATTTAGTTACACTAGTGCAAACCACTACTTTTACAATCAGTTTAAACCTGGCATATGTTGGGGTTTACCTTGTGTTGGTGAATTTGCAGTTGCAAGCTAAACATCTACATAACCAGCTTTATACAGATTGGGGAGTGTCCAAATAGGGGTTTACACAGTTTTAACCTAGTTTTTTTTTTTCTTTTTAAAAAACAGTTTTTAGTTAAATCAGTGTAACTTATGAGCACAGACAAGGCCCTATACAGATTGTTTCTTTCCAAACAGAAACATACAATTTCAGGTAAGTAATTTGTCCTCACTCCAAGAGGCAAGTACCGTTCGTTGTTCCACTTGTGAAGATTAAAATTTTACAGTGAGCCACAAAACGCATATAGTTAAGCTAGACCCAGAACAGAGAGTAACTGAAGGAAAAGTATTACATTAAATTATATTAATTATAATAGTATTAAATTAAATAACCTTTATAATAATTTCTTTGATGAGACGCAAGAAAGACGACAACTTACAGGTATCCCACAAAACTAAGATTCCATTACCTCCTTTGGCTCCCTGTTTTATACTTGCAACAAATTCTGCATATCCTCATCATTATTGCCTTTTGAAACTCCGCCCCTCCCTTTTTTCCATTTTAAATGAGTTCTGCCCCTTCCACTCCAACAATGCTATGCAAGATCACCAGTTTGTGTACGTCCCCAAAAAGCACAGTCACACTTCTTCCATGCTGCTTCTTAAATGTGGAATGATCTTCTTGAGTTAGCCCATAAACTCCTCCTCAAAACACACTTCTACCATGCTGCTGACGGGGGAAATGCAAATTCATAATGGCTAAATAGACGGCCAGCAGGGATCACTGATATTGATTTTGTTTATACCTTATGATATTAAAAAAACAAGCAATTCATCATCTAATTGTGTACAACTAGCCAAGGCAACCAAGTATTTTAGGGAATGGAATGAAGAAAATGATTGTTACATCAGCTTGTTGCATCTTGTCTTAATTTAAGTAGTAAGAACCAACTCCTATCCTAAAGAGCTAGTAATGTGTTAGTACATAGCCTACCACATCAGTGCCCCAAATCCAGAATGAAACTTTTGGATGCTTTATATAAAACAAAATAAAAGCCATAATTGTGTAACATGGAATTAAAACAGGACATTTCATCTATAGGAGGCTGCATGAAAGAAGCTTGTCAGAGAAGCGGGAAAATCTACACTAAAATCTCAAATCACTGACTTGGTGATAAAAATTTAGATGAAAAAAGGTTCCATGCAGTTGGCCTTATAGATCTCATGGAACGAGGTGACAAGTTGGTTAGAATCACTGACAGCTTCTAACTACCTCTTGTTCTGTGGTGGCACTGCTTCAAGAGTCAACTGACAAACAAAGTAATGTACTACTGGCTAGCATCAATTTAGCCAAGGAAGATGATGGGTTTTTATAAGTCTGCCTCAGAGAAAACGCAGGGTGCATTTTTATGTCCAATTTACAGAGCATGAAGAAACCTACACTGGTAGGTGGGTTCAATGGTTGTTAGAATCAAGTTTTACAGTGAGTCCTCCTACCTCCTTATCCTGTTGGGAGTATAAGATACAACTTTCAGAATTAAAGTTGTATTTTGTACCCCAACTGAATGTTGCTGAACTGGCCAAATTTCTAGCATGCCCATGTAAATCCAAGATCTCTGGACTAATCACTGGATGTGAAACCCTTCTTGGTGAGCTGCTCAACTGAGGTTAAGCATACTGGAATTAACAGAACCTGTATCTGAAGAGCTTGGAAAGTTGTCTTTTCATACCCATGAATGGCTCAAAAGAATTGCTGAAACAGTCAGCCCCAAAACTTGTGCCTTTGTTCTAATTAGAATTTTACTCTGCCCAAGTCAATAATCCTCTATTTGGAAGGCCCTAAAAATTGGAACTTGTTAGTGTCCAAAATCATCTTAGTTGTGTCATACTTCGCGAGGAAGGAACAGATCATCTAACAGACCAAAATGTTCAAGGAGAAAATTTCAATAGTGGTTCCCAAATCAAGAAGGGAATGTGATCCTTTGTGAACTGAGACAATCACGATGAACCTTTGCTGCACCTCAGCAAAAGATTTATACCCTTCTCCATGCAGTATGAGGGTTCAAACACCTTTTCTTTCTCCAATTTTTGCAGGAGCACCGACCCTATGACCCAGGGACCTCTAGTGCCAAATGGCAGAGGGCACAGGGAGTGCTTAGTTTTAAAGGGATCCCCTGCATTGGATGTATGCATAATATTTCACTATGGGTGGCATCTACCAAGAGCTCACTGGCATCATAATCATTGCAAAATGTATGAACAGATAATGATTAAGGAATTATGTATCTGAACTGAAAATTATGTTCCTAAGGTATACGAGTTAAGGCAGGTCACCAGAAGGTGATAAACATGCTCCTTTCAGGTAGGAGGGTGAAGATGCTCATCTCTCCTCAGTCTGGTCACATATGTATTGTCCACTTCACAACAGAGGCCTATCTACAGTCTGAGCCAAATGCCAATCAAGAGATTGTGAAGTCGACAAGAAAGAGGCTAACAGGAAAAAGCAATTAGCAGCGGGACTTCCTGTGTAGGAGTAACAGCAATGTTTTAGGGGAGTATTGCTGGGGGTACTGGGAGACATCCTAGAGCTCTTTCACTGAGGGAAGCAGACAGCATGACTTGCCTCATGAATGAAAGATTACAGCTAACCTGGCTGTAAAATGCTGGAAGGACTTTGGGGGGGGGGGTAAGCATTAGTTACATAAGTCTAGGTTTTAGAATGCATGTTATGATTTTATTTTATATGCAACCATTTATTTCCAATATTTCTACCTGCCACCATTTGGATCTCTTTCCTTTGTTAAATGAACTTTTAAACTTATACTTTAAACTTATTTAAGTGCTACAAGTTAAGCAGAGCGATGAGCTCAGTGGTAACTGGCAAGATGGGGAGTACTGCTTCTTTGGGAGCAGTGAATCTGTAAATACTGAAAGTGTTCAGTGGAACAGGGACTAAACATTCCAATGGGACACTCGGAGGGCTCAGGGGTTGAAGTGTGCCCATCACTAGCCTGCAGAGAAACATTAGAGCCTGCATAGGCTGAGAGCGAAGTGTTTGTGTTGCCTGTGGCCAATGGAGTCAAGAGCTGACCCACAGCAGACACAAACAAGGCTTCCCCACGCTAAGAGCTGGCGGTACCAGAGTGCCTCACAAACCTAGGTAGACCCAGGAAGGACCACCAATCCTTAAGGACAGACACGATGACCTTAGTTGTCTTTACTGGCTACAATAAGTTTTGTTTCCAGTCCTGCTGGATCTGATCAGGCTTTAAGTATGCCAGTTCTGATGACTAACCCCCATTTTTGTCCTATTACTACAGTGGCATTAGTGGACCACCTTCACCTTGAAAGGGCCCTGGTAATGTGTGTTACCTACTTATGTTTAACAATCTGTTCCACCTAGTATTTAGCTGTGACACTTTGAATACTTTTCCCAGACCTGAAGAACTGCTATGTGTAAGCTTCAAAGCTGGTCTCTCTTACCAACAGAATTTGGTTCAATAAAAGATATTACCTCACCCACCTTGTCAACTCAAAACTAGGGCAGTTCTTCATCCTTGCCCAATCTCTCATTTTTGTTTCATCGTACCTCCAGCAACTACAATCTTCTAGCCCCTGGTTTCACGTACTCAACAAGCAAATAATGTTATAGTGTAGGAATTTTTTTTAAATAGTCTCTAATGATCTCTTGATGAATCTTAACATGCAGTCTCACTACTTTTTTGTGTGTGGAAATCTCAGCCTTGTGGTTCTGACATACTTCTAGTGACGAGGTAGAATTTCTCTACTGTTAAAGGGTTGCAGTACAGGAGGCCAGCAAAGTTTGCCTGGTGAGCAATTTCTCCCCAACAGATGGGGTTTGGGAGCCCCCCCTTACCTCACCCCTCAAGATAAACCTGGATTCCTCCCAACACTACATCAGTAGGTCACACAACCCAGGAAGGGTTGTCATATTTGACTTTGGAGGAAGTTTATAAAAATACAAAAATGATACTGGAAGGGGAAAAAAAATCTACACTACTACTTAGCTTTAAATGTTACAACAGAAATAATAATACTGCTTAACATTTACAAAATAGCTAACTAACAATTATCCCAATTTTAAAGATGAAATGAAAACACAGAAAGGTTAAGTGACTCGCTAAAGGTCACCAAGTAAGTCACTTATAGAGCTGGAAACAGAACCTTGGTTTCCTGACTGCAAATCTTGTGCTCTTGAGCCAAGGACAGACTAAAGAAAAATACAACCTCTAAAACTTACCTTTTGCCTGTCAGCATTACCATTTACTTTGGTAAATTTATGACATTCCTTCATGCAGGTATGATTCTGACAATCAAGCAGCCGTCCACAAAATCTTTTACATGAGTAGGGGCCCGCAGAGTGACATGGTAAAGGACTCACCTAAAAGGTTAAAAAAAACCCCAACATATGGCATTAGTACCACGATAGAGAACTTCTGGTGCTTCTGAACATCCGACAAATAACCTTAATTAACCCAGTAAAATGAAAAGTTCAATTAAGTTTATGTACTTGATTTTATATTATACCTAAGTAAATTAAAAAAACAGGCTTGCTTTCTGAAAACACAGCTGCTAGTCTATTTTCCAGATATTCATCAGTTGCAGACTGAAGACTTTCAGTGTGTTTTAGTAATACTTTGCACATCTATTGTGCCTTTTGCTGGAGACTTTCAAAGTGCTTTACAACTGTTAAAGAATTAAGCCTCACAATAACCCTGTGGGGAGACTATGTATAGTGACCTCACTCAAAGTCCATTCTAGTTCTAGAATTAAGCTCCAGAATCTCCCTACACATAGGATATATCACTGAATATATCATCTCTAAAACCAGAACTTTAAGCATATCCACTGTAACTCCACAGAGAAACAACGCAGAAAGGTGTCCAACATCAAACGGCATGTCAGTGGCAGAACTAGAATTTGAACTTATTCACTCCCAGTTCCCATCCTTTAACTAATACACCATGTTCACATGCAAAATTGTTTGTGATGCTGTCACCCATCCATTATGAATTGAAAATTGATAATTTTACAGAGCACTGAATACAAATTTTGTCAGATTAGGATAACTTTCAGTAACTACTTAAATTTTGGCTAAACTCCAACTGAGAAGTTAGGAGACTAAAGGCTCCATATTGTTACCTATACACTGATACTTCCAAATATTTTGTGGGCCTTATGCAAAGTTCTGCCCCTAACACATAACTGGGCTCTCCCCACAACTCTCACATACACCTAATTTCTATAATAATTCATTTTTGTGGCTGTGTGGACTATGGTGACAGCCCTTTCAGGGGCTGGGAAGACAGAAGATGGAACTGAAGTAGGATATCCTCAACAGGGAATCTGAGAAGTGCTCTGGATGGCGGGTTGGTTATATGATTCTGGTATGGGACATGTGGAAGGCTGTCATTGCCAAATTACTCCATCTCTCCACAGTATCATGTGGAAACTGAAGCTAACTATGCTGTCTAAAGCGTGAGTCATCTTCCCAAATACCTAGAAGTAGGTGGCTCTTTGGGGTAAAAAAAATTACACTTTAATATTTTAAGTAGCTTCCTTTTCTTCTCAGGTTTCACTTCCGCTTCCTGACTTCAGGCAGGTATCAGTCATTCTGCTGTGAATGTCAGTGACAGATCAAAAGAGCATCTTAAAGAAAGCATTCTAGTTTAGTCTCCTGCTGCTGGAACACTATATGACTCATATAATTAATCTCACTACCATTATCAGCACAGTACAGCTCAAGAAATCCATAGCTTCAAGAAGGTTGATGAGGTGGAGATAATAGGAAAAAAATTGATGAGAGTGGAAGGTCACTTCTTGAAACTGATTAGGAACAAGTAAATATGGCCTCATTTCCCAGTACAGATCTACCAGAAGGAGATTGCAGAGGGACAGAGCTAAGAGAGGAAGTACAAAACCTTCTAAATTTGAGCAGTTCATCCCAGTCTTTTCTGCATGAAAAGTGGTTTTGATATCAGCAACAGAACAACCTGAAGACCTGCCTGCAACTGGAAAGCAGAATTAAAACCAAAGACAAAAATATAGAGGAAGTTTAAATACTAGACATGGAGGATTTAGGAGTGGATGGATTGTCTGTTTTTGGTTTTAACATTAGTATTTGATTACATTTTAAATAGGTGGTTAGGGAACTAAAACCACAATAACTGTACTTTAGGCTAAGACTGAACCACATCTAAAAAGGAGCTAGCATAAAAGAATGTACACATGCAGAGTCAGATTAATATATCCATTGCCACAGAAATCAAAAATGAAATTAAAATTATGAGAAAAACAAATTAGAAGAAAATCAGAACATAAAACCACAAAGAAACACACAACCAAAATGGTTGTGCAAAAAAAAAAAAACAAAAAAAACAAAAAAAACCACCCCGAACAAAAGCCTGGCTGTTCTTTGCATACAGAGGTCAGAGGGATGAAGTGAGAAAGGCTAAAAGTCAAATAGAGTTGGACCTTGCAAATTAAATTAAAACTAATAGTAAAAGGTACTATAGACATATAAATAAATAAATAAAAAAGAGAAAAAAGAGAAATGGGACCGCTAAACACTGAGGATGGAATGGAGGTTAAGGATAATCTAGGCATGGCCCAATATCTAAACAAATATTTTGTCTCAGTCTTTAAATGAGGCTAATGAGGATCTTAGGGATAATGATAGGATATGGAGGTAGATATTACCATATCTGAGGTAGAAGTGAAACTCGAACAGCTTAATGGGACTAAATCAGGGGGCCCAGATAATCTTTATCCAAGAATATTAAAGGAATGGCACATGAAATTGCAAGCCCATTAGCAAGAATTTTTAATGAAACTGTAAACTCAGGGGTTGTACCATATGACTGGAGAATTGCTAACATAGTTCCTATTTTTAAGAAAGGAAAAAAATGTGATCCGGGTAACTACAGGCCTGTTAAGTTTGACATCTGTAGTATGCAAAATCTTGGAAAATTTTTTTGAAGGAGGCAGTAGTTAAGGACATTGAGGTCAGTGGTAAATGGGACAAAATACAACATGGTTTTACAAAAGGTAGATCGTGCCAAACCAACCCGATATCCTTCTTTGAGAATGGAACAGATTTTTTAGATAAAGGAAATGCAGTGGATCTAATTTACCTAGATTTCAGTAAGGTGTTTAATACGGTGCCACATGGGGAATTATGAGTTAAATTGGAGAAGATGGGGATCAATATTAACATCAAAAGGTGGATAAGGAATTGGTTAAAGGGGAGACTACAGCGGGTCATACTGAAAGGTGACCAGTCAGGCTGGAGGGAGGTTACCAGTAGAGTTCCTCAGGGATCGGTTTTGGGACCAAATCTTTTTATTACTGACCTCGGCACAAAAAGTGGGTGTGCGCCAATAAAGTCTGCGGATGATACAAAGCTGAGAGGTATTGCCAATTTAGAGAAGGATCGGGATATTATACAGGAGGATCTGGATGACCTTGTAAACTGGAGTAATAGTAATAGGATGAAATTTAATAGTGAGAAGTGTAAGGTCATGCCTTTAGGGATTAACAACAAGAATTTTAGTTATAAGCTGGGGACGCATCAATTAGAAGTAACAGAGGAGGAGAAGGATCTTGGACTATTGGTTGACCACAGGATGACTATGAGCCGCCAATGTGATATAGCCGTCAAAAAAGCTAATGTGGTCTTGGGATGCATCAGGCAAGGTATTTCCAGGTGGTGTTAGTACAGTTATACAAGGCACTGGTGAGACCTCACCTGGAATACTGTGTGCAGTTCTGGTCTCCCATGTCTAAGAAGGATGAATTCAAACTGCTACAGGTTCAGAGAAGGGCTACTAGGATGATCCGAGGAATGGAAAACCTGTCTTATGAAAGGAGACTCAAGGAGCTTGGCTTCTTTAGCCTAACAAAAAGAAGGTTGAGGGGAGATATGATTGCTCTCTATAAATATATCAGAGGGATAAATACCAGAGAGGGAGAGGAATTATTTAAGCTCAGTACCAATGTGGACACAAGAACAAATGATATAAACTGGCCATCGGGAAGTTTAGACTTGAAATTAGACAAAGGTTTCTAACCATCAGAGGAGTGAAGTTCTGGAATAGCCTTCCCAGGGAAGCAGTGGGGGCAAAAGACGTATCTGGCTTCAAGATTAAACTCAATAAGTTTATGGAGGAGATGGTATGATGGGATAACATGATTTTGGCAATTAATTGATCTTTAAAATATTCATGGTAAATAAGCCCAATGGCCTGTGATGGGATGTTAGATGGGGTGGGATCTGAGTTACTACAGAGAATTCTCTTCTGGGCATCTGGCTGGTGAATCTTGCCCACATGCTCAGGGTTCAGCTGATCGCCATATTTGGGGTCGGGAAGGAATTTTCCTCCAGGGCAGATTGGAAGAGGCCCTGGGGTTTTTTTGCCTTCCGCTGTAGCATGGGACTTGGGTCACTTGCTGGAGATTTCTCTGCACCTTGAAGTCTTTAAACCATGATTCGAGGACTTCAATAGCTCAGACATAGGTGAGAGATTTATTGCAGGAGTGGGTAGGTGAGATTCTGTGGCCTGCATTGTGCAGAGGGTCAGACTAGATGATCATAATGGTTCCTTCTGACTTTAATATCTATGAATCACAGTATGAATACCCCATTATACAGGGAAAAAACTGTCTAGAATGCCTATAATAAAAATCACTAAATCAAAGCAAAGTGGAATTCTTTTATAATTACCTCTCTTAATATTTAATGAACTTAAGCAAACTAGTGGCCTATGAGTACCTAGTATTACAGGTGAAAGCAACTTTTGCCCTAGTAATGTAGTATGTGCAGAAACCTAAATGAATAGCTAATCATATGACAATTTAGAAAGGTGACAAATTTAATCCTCTCACTTTCCAGACAGCCAAACAAATGTTTTTAAGGACAAAGATACTCATCTACGGTCTTTAAACACTGTGTCAATGTACTGGATATTTATTTCTGCATGACTGATATAGGGACTATTCAAAATAAGCCTATTTTAAAACATTCTGTGACATTTCTAAACCAAGTCTGGAATGAAAATTAAAGCCTAAACCATTTAGTGCTAGGAAGCATAATGCATTCTAAATACACAAAAAGTAAATGCTATTTGATATTCTATCTGGTTAAGGCATACTTGGCTCTGTTTCCATCTGCAGCGCGAAGGTTTTAATTAATGCATCCCAGAAGGACAGACTTTGTTCAAACGTATTCATTTTCCCAATTTCAACCATCAAATGACCATAAGTTGATACATCTGTTGTTACAGCTACGAGAAATGAGTTTTCACACCAATCCAAAGTTAAAAGTAATCAGTGAAACAAAAAACTTTCAGTTTAGATTACAACTATGATTTGTCAGGTAGTTTTATTACTAGACTATAACTTGATAATTAAAATTGGAATGCAGCCTTTTGGTTTCTATAAACCTGAAAATGAAAAGCTATTAATTGTTCTAAATATGTAAGACGACTTTTAAAAACCCTAGCAAGTGATATAATTTGAAGAGCAACACTAAGAAAAAAGTTACAGCAAACATTTACAGAAATTGTATTCAGTAATAGGTTTCAGAGTGTTAGCTGTGTTAACAAGGAGAACATCAAAAACAAGGAGACCTTGTGGCACCTTAGAGATTAACAAATTTATTTGGGCATAAGCTTTCGTTAGTTTTGAAGGTGCCACAAGGACTCCTCATTGTTTTTATTCAGTAATACTACATTGTAGCTCACAGGGAATCTCATTTTAATGCAAGTCTTATTGAATCATACTTCTTATGCTTATATTTTGCTGCACGCATATCGTCTGGCAATAAAACTTGTAACTCTGCTGTCCCAAGTGGTGGATCATTTACTAGAAATATACAAAAGATACCCAAATTCTCTACACCCTACTTCTCCAAAAAACAACCCCTCCACCCAACTTTCTGAAAGGAAGAAATGCTAATACAAAACAAGCAACGCAAGGGAAAGGATCTACACTACCATGTTTATAAGCACAACACCTAAATAAATTAAAAGTGCTCAATTCAAATCTTATATATGTAAACAAAATGAAGTCTATTTTTGATAGCATGAATATCTACTTCTTGAACTATTCTTCTCTATCATCTCTTACCTACTTTTCTTCAGGCATTCAGTGTTAAGAACACCCAAATAGGATCCAAAATGTTTCATTCTTAGGGTTTTTGTTTGTTTTTTTTAAATGATCACACTACTTGAAAATATCAGCAGTACAGTATAAATGATAATATAGTATAGCAAGTGTTGTAATGAATTTGTAAATGGTTTCTCTGACAGGCATTGCTAAATTAACCAGAACTCCTTTTGCTGGGTGGCTGCCAGTGTAGCAGCAGAATATTGCAGATATACATTAATAATGTATTTAAGATCTTAGAGGAATCCATGAAAAATGTTTAATGTATGTAATATGCATCATAAATAAATACAGATTTTCCAGATAAGGGCCTCCTTCCTTCTTTTACTACCAAGCATCTAAAAGTTTAGGTTATAGTTCATTTGGATTCATGATACTGTAAAACTGAAGCAGAAAGAAATCTGCACTCTGCTGGCTGACAAAATACACAAGTTTTATCCACTAAAGTACACAGAACAAATGCATACAAGCCACTAGGATTTAATAAAAAGACTTCCACTACCATATATTCACAACAGCTTATATAAAGGACGGGGGAAGGAAGGTAGAAAGTTCCCTTTTGTGCTGAATGCCACTCTTATGGTAGTCAAATGATTCGGGAGTGTGCACGATGTTAACCTAGACACATTTTCACTCCATTTTTTCTATAGTACCTAATCAGTGTAGTATTTAAGTGCTTTAAGAAGCTATTTGCCGCTATCTTTAATGAGTAATTCTATGGAATTACTTTGTTTAATGAAAAATAAACTCAAAGACAGACTTCCCATGGTGAAGGTGTAAATTCATGCACTTTCTCTCAATATAGATTTGAGCCTAGCCATAAATTCTGTTTTCCTTCCATATAGGTATACAGAGGAACATGATTAAATGACATAACTGACATCGGGTCTTTATACAGGCTCAAATTTTGTTGTGTATCAATACATGAAATTTTAGTGATGCGTCAAATCCTGACCATGATGAGAGATTGTTTTGGATTGAAAAAAACTTTACTTATAATAAACCTACAAGTTTTAGCATTGAGAGTATTCCATACATGAAGATGAAAGTCTATATTTTGACAAAGATATGTGCTCATCATCTCCTCCCATCCATTCTTCACAGCATGCGTTTATCTTACATGATAGGCATGCTGCCTGAACAGTAATCTGCTGAAAAACCCAACCTAATTTCACATTGAATACCTATGGGTTACTTAGATTACTGTAAAAAGGAAAGGAGTACTTGTGGCACCTTAAGAGACTAAAATTTATTTGCGCATGAGCTGTAGCTCACGAAAGCTTATGCTCAAATAAATTTGTTAGTCTCTAAGGTGCCACAAGTACTCCTTTTCTTTTTGCGAATACAGACTAACACGGCGGCTACTCTGAAACCTAAGATTACTGTATGTACTGCAATAACAGTGCATTTGTTCTTACATTGTCTGCACAACTATTATTTGTAGTAGAGAGTGAATAAAAAAAGCCAACAAATTTCTACTCTATCATGTCACGTTTATCTACATAATTTATTAGATTGTGTTTAGTTGTCTATATATATTTGGGGAAGTTTTAGGTTATGTATTTTTCTGTAGTGGGTATTTTAGAAGTCTATGCACCAGCCTTTAGAAGTCACGTAATGAAAGGGGTGCAACAACATGCAGATTTCAAATATGAGCATGAGGATTTATTTATGGCACACTTTTGGAGTTCATGACAGAGTACAACTTACATGACTTAGTACTATAAATTTGTCTCAAAGCCCACAAATCTCTCTAATGTGGGTGGGGCAGGGGGAGGAAGGATGACACTGTCTTGAAGGGGTCTGTGCTATAAGTAGTGACATACGTAGAACTCAATCCTATACAGCAATGAGATATAAAAGGACACACGAATTCCAAAATCAAATGAGTGGGATTGTCCCAGCCACACAGGAAGGAAGGTAAAATGCAGCAGATGTGATTTAATTAGGTGACAATTTCATTAACATACCTCACCTGGAAAATACTCTGCAATCAATTGTACAGCACAGGCCATCATTATTTCCTTAATCATTCCCACCTATTTGGGAGTACTGTCATCAGGCCTCACCCCTCCCAACCTGGTCCTTGCCCATTGTTGTGACCATACCCCCTCCCCCCAAACGAGGGTAGGGGAAGCAATAGGAAAACGGGGGTTGTCTCCCTACTGTACCAGACATTAAAAGAGCCAACCCCTTTTCCCAGCTTCATCAGGGGATGCCTTTCCCAAAGTCCATTTCCAATGTCAGTTTTATGAGAGAACTGGACTCCTTACCTGCACTGGACTCTTGCTACCTGCTAGGTTGAGACAACTTGACCTAACCTCATTACCTACCCCAGTACACACTATGGCCAATGTCCCACCTGAGCCAGCCTCTTCCAGTTGCCCTTGGCTTTGGTAACTGCACCCTTTGCTCTCCCTGCATAGGGAAAACTTAAAGGCAGCAGGGGAAACAAAGGTGCCACAACCCCTTTTCATCCTGCCGCGTAGACAAAACCCCACTATGCTGAGACTGCAGTGAGTGCAGACTCATTGCCATCTTTGAGAAATAGCTTGAAGTGGTTGAAGTAAAACAGGTAGAAAGAAGGTGTGCATATATGATGTTGAAAAGGAGACTACTTACCACAAAGAAGAAATTATTTAGATCAATTATAAAATTACTGAGGTCAGTAAAAATACTGATTTTGGTTACACACATTAAGTCTATCTGTACAGAAGGCAATTTCTATAAAAAAAATTCTAATACTTTCAAGAAAGCACATGTGTAGTGTATATCTTTTATCTAACCTCTGAAACTTTTCTTATTTTCTCCCCACTGAAATTATGCACACACAAACAATAAACCTAAATCTTGACTCTCACATCACAAGTTTCCACAGATAAGTACTAAATGACCAAGGAAAAAAAACACCAATTTCATTTAAATCGGAGGAGACACATTGTACATAGATTCATAGATACTAAGATCAGAAGGGACCATTCTGATCTAATCTGACCTCCTGCACAGCGCAGGCCACGGAATCTCACCCACCCACTCCTACGAAAAACCTCACCCATTTGAGCTATTGAAGTCCTTAAATCATGGTTTAAAGACTTCAAGGAGCAGAGAAGCCTCCCTCAAGTCAACCATGCCCCATGCTACAGAGGAAGGCGAAAAACCTCCAGGGCCTCTCCAATCTGCCCTGGAGGAAAATTCCTTCCCGACCCCAAATATGGCGATCAGCTAAACCCTGAGCATATGGGCAAGATTCACCAGCCAGATAATACAGAAAATTCTTTCCTGGGTAACTCAGATCCCATCCAATATCCCATCTCAGGGGATTTGGCCTATTTACCCTGAATATTTAAAGATCAATTACTTACCAAAATCACATTATCCCATCATACCATCTCCTCCATAAACTTATCAAGTAGAATCTTAAAACCAGATAGATCTTTTGCCCCCACTGCTTCCCTTGGAAGGCTATTCCAAAACGTCACTCCTCTGATGGTTAAAAACCTTCGTCTGATTTCAAGTCTAAAGTTCCTGGTGGCCAGTTTATACCCATTTGTTCTTGTGTCCACATTGGTGCTGAGCTGAAATAATTCCTCTCCCTCTCCTGTATTTATCCCTCTGATATATTTATAGAGAGCAATCATATCTCCCCTCAACCTTCTTTTACTTAGGCTAAACAAGCCAAGCTCCTTAAGTCTCCTTTCATAAGACAAGTTTTCCATTCCTCAGATCATCCTAGTAGCCCTTCTCTGTACCTGCTCCAGTTTGAATTCATCCTTTTTAAACATGGGAGACCAGAACTGCACACAGTATTCTAGGTGAGGTCTCACCAGTGCCTTGTATAACGGTACTAAAACCTCCTTATCCCTACTGGAAATGCCTCTCCTGATGCATCCCAAAACCGCATTAGTTTTTTCACAGCCATATCACATTGGCAGCTCATAGTCATCCTATGATCAACCAATACTCCAAGGTCCTTCTCCTCTCCGTTACTTCTAATTGATGCGTCCCCAATTTATAACTAAAATTCTTGTTATTAATCCCTAAATGCATGACCTTACACTTCTCACTATTAAATTTCATCCTATTACTATTACTCCAGTTTACAAGGTCATCCAGATCCTCCTGTATAATATCCCGATCCTTCTCTAAATTGGCAATACCTCCCAGCTTTGTATCATCTGCAAACTTTATTAGCACACTCCCACTTTTTGTGCCAAGGTCAGTAATAAAAGATTAATAAGATTGGTCCCAAAACCGATCCCTGAGGAACTCCACTGGTAACCTCCCTCCAACCTGACAGTTCGCCTTTCCGTAGGACCCGTTGCAGTCTCCCCTTTAACCAATTCCTTATCCACCTTTTGATGTTCATATTGATCCCCATCTTCTCCAATTTAACTAATAATTCCCCATGTGGCACGGTATCAAACGCCTTACTGAAATCTAGGTAAATTAGATCCACTGCATTTCCTTTATCTAAAAAATCTGTTATCTTTTCAAAAAAGGAGATTAGGTTGGTTTGGCGCGATCTACCTTTTGTAAAACCATGTTGTATTTTGTCCCATTTACCATTGACTTCAATGTCCTTAACTAATTTCTCCTTCAAAATTTTTTCCAGGACCTTGCATACTACAGATGTCAAACTAACTGGCCTGTAGTTACCCGGATCACTTTTTTCCCCTTTCTTAAAAATAGGAACTATATTAGCAATTCTCCGATCATTCGGTACTACTCCTGAGTTTACAAATTCATTAAAAATTCTTGCTAACGGGCTTGCAATTTCAGGTGCCAATTCCTTTAATATTCTTGGATGAAGATTATCTGGGCCCCCCGATTTAGTCCCATTAAGCTGTTTCAGTTTCGCTTCTACCTCAGATATGGAAATATCTACCTCTATATCCTCATTCCCATTTGTCATGCTACCATTATCCCTAAGATCCTCTTTAGCCTTATTAAAGACTGAGGCAAAGTATTTGTTTAGCTATTGGGCCATGCCTAGATTATCTTTAACCTCCACTCCATCCTCAGTGTTAAGCGGCCCCACTTCTTCCTTCTTAGTTTTCTTCTTATTTATATGGCTATAGAACCTTTTACTATTGGTTTTAATTCCCTTTGCAAGGTCCAACTCTACTCGACTTTTAGCCTGTCTCACTTTATCCCTACATGTTCTGACCTCAATCAGGTAGCTCTCCTTGCTGATCCCTCCCATCTTCCACTCCCTGTATGCTTTCTGCTTCTTCTTAATCACCTCTCTAAGATGCTTGCTCATCCAGCTTGGTCTACAACTCCTTCCTATGAATTTTTTCCCCTTTCTTGGTATACAGGCTTCCGATAGCTTCTGCAGCTTTTTTTTCATTTACACTACAGAACGATGTGTGCACAAGATTAGGACAGTTGTTTGCCAGTATTAAATATTTACTTAGTCTTTTAAAGACTACATACATCTTTGTAACATTTGACCTTCCATATTACTATACAAGATGGTGTCATTTCTACTTCAATTTTCAAAACTAATTTGTAGATGCACTTACATGATATATCTACATCATCAAGCCAACAGTACATGGTGTACCAAAACGTAGACACATTTTATATAAAAACATTCTAGCATAAATTGGAAATAATATATTGAGGGAAGTTATATGGGAACAATGAACATCTGATTTAACAGGTTTCAAAGTAGCAGCCGTGTTAGTCTGTATTCACAAAAAAAGAAAGTAAACGAGTACTTGTGGCACCTTAGAGACTAACAAATTTATTTGAGCATAACCTTTCGTGAGCTACTGTTCACTTCATCGGAAGCAGTGAGCTGTAGCTCACGAAAGCTTGTGCTCAAATAAATGTGTTAGTCTCTAAGGTGCCACAAGTACTCCTTTTCTTTCTTTTTCATCTGATTTAAAAATCTCATGGTTATGATTACAACAATTATGTGAATTATGAATCAATGACAGCTAACAAATTTTACATCTCGATTGTCTAATTTAAAAGGGCTCTAAATTAGAATGTCACTGATATTACAAAAAGAAAGGGAGTACTTGTGGCTTCTTAGAGAATAATAAATTTATCTGAACATAAGCTTTCGTGAGCTACGGCTCACTTCATCGGATGCATTTGGAATGCATCCGTTGAAGTGAGCTGTAGCTCACGAAAGCTTATGCTCAAATAAATTTGTTAGTCTCTACGGTGCCGCAAGTCCTCCTTTTCTTTTTGTGAATACAGACTAACATGGCTGCTACTCTGAAAACTGATTTTACAAAAACCTGACATATTAGTGAAAAGTCTGCAGTAAGCCTAACAAAACACCTGCTAATCATTAAAATGTAGCTGTAATTTTAAAATTAGTGAAAATTTAATTATAAAAAGTGGTAAATGATTTTTGGATTACTTTTCTAACCATTTCTAACTGTTAAATGATTGTGAAAATTAAATTACATTTTTCTCTAGAGCAGTGGTTCCCAAACTGGGATTCGTGAAATGTTACAGGGCATTCTCGGGAAAAAATTCCCTAATGGCGGACAGAGCTGTCCCTAGGGACCCTGGGGTCAACAGCCCAGAGCCCCTCGACTTCCAAGAGCTAAGCAGATCAAAACCAGCATATCTAACACACAGGGGAGATTTTAACTTCAAGACTCCTTATAAGAAATGCAAAGGGAGGTAGATATTTTTTGCTGTTTTAAAATGAAACAAGCAGATAGTATTGTTTTTAAAATGATAATGAACAAGTTTAAGCTTGGTTGTAACCTGCGTGGTTTGCCTGGACTGCTCAAGACCTGAATGCTTGTATAGGAGAAATTCTTGATTTGAGTTGGCTTTTTAAATCCCTTCATGCCATCTGACATCCGATACTCCTTGATGAAACCTAGGAGCCTTGTCGTTTAACAGGCTTATTCAAAAATGATACAAGCGACAGACGTGAGATCTCGGAAGAGAGTTGCCATTTTCATAATGTAATAAAGAAAAAATGATAAATAATAAATAATGCATAGCGTGTGATCAGCACGTCATAAAAACCAATTTTATATTTCCAAGGTCACTGCTTTTCTAATTTATACTCAGGTAAAGGAGAAAATCCCTGGAAATGTTCATTTTTAGGAGGGAGTTCGCAAGACTTGACATTTTAGTGAAAGAAGTTTGCGGGTTGCTAAAGTTTGGGAACCACTGCTCTAGAGTAAATCAGCACAGAAAACCTCTACTTCTAGATTATAGAAGGCTGCACCAAATGACAAGTTAATTCGCTGGATCTCTCAT
This sequence comes from Dermochelys coriacea, assembly GCF_009764565.3. Lineage (NCBI taxonomy): Eukaryota > Metazoa > Chordata > Testudines > Dermochelyidae > Dermochelys > Dermochelys coriacea. The sequence goes on along the minus strand of NC_050071.1, from coordinate 94,777,025 downwards.
AGGAGAGTCTTCACCACACATCCAATCTTCCCACTCTGCATCTAAATCACACAGTGGCATTACCATTTACTGTCCCATATGCAATGCAAAGCCTCCATCCCTTCTGAGGAATAATGTAGTGATGGTAGCTACTTGGACAAGAAAATTTGAGGGGGAGAGGGGGAACGTTGCTTACATACAAGTCAAACGAAAAAAGGGAGCGAAATATTTAATGAAACAGACAACATGCAATTAAATACACTCACTAGTCCAAGAGCATTTCACCATTATAACTGTATAGAATGTACAAAAACAATAATTTTGCGGATACATTTTAACACGGCTACCCCGATACTTGTATAAAATGTTCTTTCAAAAGCCAAGAATTTAAACTTTGATCAAACAACCTAAAATTCAACTGCTATACATTTTCTAATACAGTGCTGTAATACTGTCCTAATGAACATGACAGCACTCAAATAAAAACACTTACAAAAAGTATTTGTTGCATTAAAATCTAGTAAGAACTAATCTAAACAAAATGATGCACACTTCATATTCACTCAAATGGTCATTTCTCTGTGACTCACCTCATGCTGCCCAAGACATTCCCTGCAAAGAAGAAAAAAAAAATTGAGAGAACTGCAAACAGCTGTACTCCTTAAAGCAATAAGGTATCTGAAGCAGTGTCAATGTTTTGCTGTGGGAAATAATCCATTATAAAACATCTGTTCCACAAATGCATAGAACTTCTGATGCAGCTGTGCTGCTACAAGGTCTCCTCCATAGCCACCCTACGCCGATGGGAGAGAACTCTCCAGTCAACATAATTAAAACAACGCAACAAACAGTGGCAGCTGTCAACACTGGTGCTTCTGTCAGTGCAAGTTATGTCACTCAGGGGTGTTTTTTTCACATCCTTGAGTGATGCAAGTTATACCAACAAAAGTGCTAGTGTAGACATAGCCTAAGTCTGAGAGTTCACATGAATTTAAGGGCATTCCTAGATATGGCCTCAGTTAGTAGGAGTGACCAGTACCTTTTAGCAAGGATGCTCCCTAATCCACTTGTTCTAATGCTCCCCTACCACCACCCCCTTTCAGCAACAGTCTCATGGAGGCAGCTCTACATGGCACCACATCAAGGTCAAAGGATGGGTCCAACATTCATGCTGCTTTTGGAGCGCAACTACACCATTAGATCAATGTGTTAACCTCTAATTTTCCATTCTTAATTGGATTCTAATTTATCAGTTTTATAGACAGAATAAAGTATTCCAACTGCAGACTCAGCAAGGCTGTATAAAGAAATGTATTCTCTTTATTGCAGAAACTTCTGAATTATTGTTTTCTAAGAACACTCCTTTGAGTCTTTTAATAGGCATTATTTTCCCTATTTCGCAATTTCTGTAGAGGCTTTTTTGTAAGCGGTCTAGTCCTGTAGAAATTTATTTCTTCCTTCAGATGATCAAAGATATGAAACAATGGCAGAACCCAGGAAAGGCCTCACAGACAGCTGCAGCAGCACAGGAGTTAGCAAACAGAGCTGTAAACAGGGGAGTTTGAGTGGGAGTTTGTATTGTGGTGCTTGTTTGGGATTTGTTTTTGCTGGGGGGGGTGGTCTTTTTGGTGTGGCTTGTGTTTCCCAGATTAACAGGATTTAGGGGGGAAGGCTATGACTGATACGGAGGCAGCTGTGGGAGTGACTCCTGTAGTGGAAGACACAATGAGGATGACTGGATGTGGAAGCTGTGGTATGTACATGACCCTGGAGGGGGGACCTGGTAAGAGTTTTTTCTGCATGAAATGCCATCTAATAGAGCTGATGGAGGAAAAGATCCGACGTCTGGAGATGCAGGTGGAAAGTCTGGTTGAGTTTAGGAAGGGGTTTGAGCAGATGATGGAGCAAAGACATGAGGTATCTGAAGGGAAAAGCTCAGACTCGCAGATGGAAGCAGGGCTGGGGAATTTTGAGGGGAGACTGGGTGAGGAAAGTGGTCAGTGGAAGCATGTGACTAAAAGAACCAGGCAGAGGAAAAGACGGGCTAGTGAAGGAGAAATAGAGCTTAGGAACAGGTTTGCAGAGTTGGAAAACGAAGAAGGGGCTCAGCAGGTACTTGTTGAAGGTGGAAGGGTAAGGAAGAAGAGAAGAGAGGCTAGTCCTATAGGAAAAGCAGAAGAGTCAAGGGAGACTACACCAAATATGAGCCCCAGGAGGATACAGGATGGGTTGAAAAGGATTATAAGGGAAAATAGGAATGGAAAGAACTTGCAGCCAGAGGGAACAGGGGAGAGACTGGAGAATAGCACCATCACCAGGAAAAGGCAGGTCTATGTGATCGGGGACTCTTTATTGAGAAGAATAGACAGGTCTGTAACTAGAGCTGATCCAGAGAATAGAAGGGTGTGCTGTCTTCCGGGTGCTAAGATACGGGATGTAGACCTGAGGTTGAAAAGGACCCTAAAGGGAGCGGGAAAGAATCCCCTAATTATCCTTCATGTGGGAACAAATGATACGGCTAGATTCTCGCTGGAAAGTATTAAGGGAGACTATGCTAGGCTGGGGAAGATACTTAAGGAAATCGAGGCTCAAGTGATCTTTAGTTGGATCCTGCCTGTTCCTAGAGAAGGGCAACAAAGGTGTGACAAGATTATGACTGTCAACAGATGGCTTAGGCAGTGGTGCTATAAGGAGGGCTTTGCCTCCCAGTGGCCATACATCCCATTCATGGACAGAGGACAGTTCTCTCGGGATGGACTTCATCTGAGTAGGGAAGGAAATAGACTTCTAGGATCAAGGCTGGCACAACTGATAAAGAGAGCTTTAAACTAGGAATTTGGGGGAGATGATTGGGAGATGTCCAGGTAATCTCCACGCCAGATTTTAGCATTGAGGGGGAAGAAGACGAAGAAAGGATACAGCCATGGGTAGGAGAATGTATATAAGGAGCAAGGGCAGTGTGGATACTAGTCTAATAGGTTATACTGGCTGTAGAATGACTGTGCCTAATAGGGTACAAAATGTGAGCCAGGCCAAACAGCAAAAATTAAGATGTTTGTACACCAGTGCGAGGAGCCTAGGTAACAAAATGGAGGAACTAGAGCTACTGGTGCAGGAAGTGAAACCAGATATTACAGGGATAACAGAAACATGGTGGAATAGTAGTCATGACTGGACTACAGGTATTGAAGGGTATGTGCTGTTTAGGAAAGACAGAAACAAAGGTAAAGGTGGTGGAGTAGCATTGTATATCAATGATGAGGTAGAATGTAAAGAAATAAGAAGCGATGCAATGGATAAGACCGAGTCCGTCTGGGCAAAAATTACATTGGGGAAGAAAACTAGTAAAGCCTCTCCTACGATAGTGCTTGGGGTGTGCTATAGACCTCCGGGATCTAATTTGGATATGGATAGAGCCCTTTTTAATGTTTTTAATAAAGTAAATACTAGTGGAAACTGCACGACCATGGGAGACTAACTTCCCAGATATAGACTGGAGGACGAGTGCTAGTAATAATAATAGAGCTCAGATTTTCCTAGATGCGATAGCTGATGGATTCCTTCATCAAGCAGTTGCTGAACTGACTAGAGGGGATGCCATTTTAGATTTAATTTTGGTGAGTAGTGAGGACCTCATAGAAAAAAAAATGGTTGTAGGGGAAAATCTTGGCTCAAGTGATCATGAGCTACTTCAGTTCAAACTGAACGGAAGGATTAACAAAAATAAATCTGCAACTAGAGTTTTTGATTTCAAAAGGGCTGACTTTCAAAAATTAAGGAAATTAGTTAGGGAAGTGGATTGGACTGAACAACTTATGAATCTAAAGGTAGAGGCGGCCTGGGATTACTTTAAATCAAAGCTGCAGAAGCTATCGGAAGCCTGTATCCCAAGAAAGGGGAAAAAATTCATACGAAGGAGTTGTAGACCAAGCTGGATGAGCAAGCATCTTAGAGAGGTGATTAAGAAGAAGCAGAAAGCATACAGGGAGTGGAAGATGGGAGGGATCAGCAAGGAAAGCTACCTGATTGAGGTCAGAACATGTAGGGATGAAGTGCGACAGGCTGAAAGTCAAGTAGAGTTGGACCTTGCAAAGGGAATTAAAACCAATAGTAAAAGGTTCTATAGCCATATAAATAAGAAGAAAAAGAAAGAAGAAGAAGTGGGGCCACTAAACACTGAGGATGGAGTGGAGGTTAAAGATAATCTAGGCATGGCCCAATATCTAAACAAATACTTTGCCTCAGTCTTTAATAAGGCTAAAGAGGATCTTAGGGATAAATGGTAGCATGACAAATGGGAATGAGGATATGGAGGTAGATATTACCATATCTGAGGTAGAAGCAAAACTGAAACAGCTTAATGGGACTAAATCGGGGGGCCCAGATAATCTTCATCCAAGAATATTAAAGGATTGGCACCTGAAAGTGCAAGCCCATTAGCAAGAATTTTTAATGAATCTGTAAAGTCAGGAGTAGTACCGAATGATTGGAGAATTGCTAATATAGTTCCTATTTTTAAGAAAGGAAAAAAAAGTGATCCGGGTAACTACAAGCCAGTTAGTTTGACATCTGTAGTATGCAAGGTCCTGGAAAAAATTTTGAAGGAGAAATTAGTTAAGGACATTGAAGTCAATGGTAAATGGGACAAAATACAACATGGTTTTACAAAAGGTAGATCGTGCCAAACCAACCTAATCTCCTTTTTTGAAAAAGTAACAGATTTTTTAGATAAAGGAAATGCAGTGGATCTTATTTACCTAGATTTCAGTAAGGTGTTTGATACCGTGCCACATGGGGAATTATTAGTTAAATTGGAGAAGATGGGGATCAATATGAACATCAAAAGGTGGATAAGGAATTGGTTAAAGGGGAGACTGCAACGGGTCCTACCGAAAGGCGAACTGTCAGGCTGGAGGGAGGTTACCAGTAGAGTTCCTCAGGGATCGGTTTTGGGACCAATCTTATTTAGTCTTTTTATTACTGACCTCGGCACAAAAAGTGGGTGTGTGCTAATAAAGTTTGCAGATGATACAAAGCTGGGAGGTATTGCCAATTCAGAGAAGGATCGGGATATTATACAGGAGGATCTGGATGACCTTGTAAACTGGAGTAATAGTAATAGGATGAAATTTAATAGTGAGAAGTGTAAGGTCATGCCTTTAGGGATTAATAACAAGAATTTTAGTTATAAATTGGGGACGCATCAATTAGAAGTAACGGAAGAGGAGAAGGACCTTGGAGTATTGGTTGATCATAGGATGACTATGAGCTGCCAATGTGATATGGCTGTGAAAAAAGCTAATGCGGTTTTGGGATGCATCAGGAGAGGCATTTCCAGTAGGGATAAGGAGGTTTTAGTACCGTTATACAAGGCACTGGTGAGACCTCACCTGGAATACCGTGTGCAGTTCTGGTCTCCCATGTTTAAAAAGGATGAACTCAAACTGGAGCAGGTACAGAGAAAGGCTACTAGGATGATCCGAGGAATGGAAAACTTGTCTTATGAAAGGAGACTTAAGGAGCTTGGCTTGTTTAGCTTAACTAAAAGAAGGTTGAGGGGAGATACGATTGCTCTCTATAAATATATCAGAGGGATAAATACAGGAGAGGGAGAGGAATTATTTCAGCTCAGCACCAATGTGGACACAAGAACAAATGGGTATAAACTGGCCACCAGGAAGTTTAGACTTGAAATCAGACGAAGGTTTTTAACCATCAGAGGAGTGAAGTTTTGGAATAGCCTTCCAAGGGAAGCAGTGAGGGCAAAAGATTTATCTGGTTTTAAGATTCTACTCGATAAGTTTATGGCGGAGATGGTATGATGGGATAATGGGATTTTGGTAAGTAATTGATCTTTAAATATTCAGGGTAAATAGGTCAAATCCCCTGAGATGGGATATTAGATGGATGGGATCTGAGTTACCCAGGAAAGAATTTTCTGTATTATCTGGCTGGTGAATCTTGCCCATATGCTCAGGGTTTAGCTGATCGCCATATTTGGGGTCGGGAAGGAATTTTCCTCCAGGGCAGATTGTAGAGGCCCTGGAGGTTTTTCGCCTTCCTCTGTAGCATGGGGCACTTGAGGGAGGATTCTCTGTTCCTTGAAGTCTTTAAACCACTATTTGAGGACTTCAATAGCTCAGACATAGGTGAGGTTTTTCGTAGGAGTGGGTGGGTGAGATTCTGTGGCCTGCGCTGTGCAGGAGGTCGGACTAGATGATCAGAATGGTCCCTTCTGACCTTAGTATCTATCAATCTCCTGCTCAGTTTGTTTGTTGATGATGATTACTTTCTACCTTTGGTTGAGTACCAGGTTCAGATCTGCAGTTTCTCATTTCTCTATTGGAACCTCCTATTGAAAGCTTCACTAAATTTCAGATACAATGACCCCAATCCTCAGATCTGGCTAAAGAACATGGAGGAATTTAGGCTAGAAGGTGGGGGTGGCAATAATTGTTCTGACATTCGGCAGCTACCAACAACTCCAAATGGCCTTTCCTGTTGTCACAAAATAGCAGGATACAGGGACACCCCACTGATGCTACTTTCCCCTGGCTACAAGAAAGAGTTGGGAGCAAAGGAACCTCTGAGGGGCTCTACATCATTGAGGAATCCCCATATCCTGAGATGATTCACCTGTAGCCAGTTAATCTGGTTTACAGCATCTTTGTGCTTCACATCAGCACAAAATCTGTCCTAGTGCAGGAGGAAAAAGCTGGCCCAGTACGTTCACAATACTTAACTTTCCAGACATTCCTTTTAAACTCTTCATAAAAGCTGATATTAAATTTGTTCTTCTCCAGCCCTTTGGCCTCTCACCTATCTAAATTTGTCAAATAATGATCAACAGAACTACTGTCAACTGTTTATGAACATGGTTGTTTTGCTTTATTCTGAAGTGTGCTTTCTACATCTCCAAGCCCCTTTCACTTCAAGTATTGAACAGGCCCAACCCTGATTAACTTTTAAAACCAGATGAGATCATGTATGTTCATCAGACTAATATCAGCTGTTCTTCAAAATATTTTGCATTTAGCCATTGTCTTTTCAATTGCAAGTTTCTCCCTACCTCAAAACTATTCATTCCAGGATACCATTAGGAATGTACCATATCTGATTTAAGGAGATGTATATTTTGTGGTAAGGCACTTGACTGGAACATTGACTAAGCAGGGCAGAAACATTAATATTTATAATATTGCTATTCATATCAAGTCAAACAAGAGCTCAGAGCCAATTTAACATTCTATTTTGAGAATGGTCATTTCCTTATTTAGGCCCCAAAGCTGCAATTGTTTATTCATGAGTACTAACAACGAAATCAATAAGAACGCTCAGATGATTAAAGTGAAGCACATGCTTACATATTTGCAGTATTTTAGTCAACTCTGAATGCTCAATATCCAGCCTTTAGGTATCTGTAAATGTCTTCAAGCAAGGCAAAGCATGCGTTCTTCATTCAGAGCTATATACTGTAGCTCACAGAGCTGTCTTTAGCATTTATTTTATTCAGCAGTAATGCAAGGAACCTACAGGCCTGTTTCCTGTAAGACATTGGCTTTAGCATTTAACATCAGGCTTGAAGCCTATTAACTCTGGCACAGATAAATGGTCTAATGGTCACCCCTCAGTTTCAGGGAACTTGGAATAGAGTGCTTAAGGGGGAAGTTTGTCCATAACACCACCCGCCAACCATAGGAACATGAGCTAACACCAGCTTTTGGATACTGTAGGATGGGAACCTCTGCAGATGCAGTTTATATAGGATAATAAATTGAGATCACTAATATACTAACCTATAGGAGAAGGGCACCCCAAAATTAATAGGGTGAGGAAATACAAATAAGGAAGAGGGGAGAAACTCCTCCTGAATATGCACCAGACAGAGGCTTCAGCGTAACATATTATAAAAAAGTGTATCCCAGACTGTGGGCAGGAGGAGAGAGATATAATCCTTAGGAGGTGCCAGGATGATGGCCACTGGTGGTGATGAGGAAAATACTGACTAACATTTCAGGTTGTTCTGCAAGATCTGGTGTGAGTATATAGATGTTCAGATATATATTCTGTATTATCTCTATCTACCTTGCTAGAGTGTTTGTGACTTTGCTAAATGTATGAATAAACTATTACAAATACAGAAGGGCTCCTAAAGTGTGCGTGTTGTAACTGCACATCGGGGTTCTCAACTAAACAGTAATTTTAATAATACTGGGCCTGATCTTGGGACAAGAACCTGTCAAATCTCAGAGTGATAATTGTGAATTCTTAAGTAATCAATATAACTAATATACAATTCACAGATCAGGCTACAATACACATCAAATCTGAAATGAAACAGGTATTCAAGTTACACAACAGCAATAGAATTGACAAAAAAGTAAAATATTAAATAGACGATAGGTATTTACTTTCCATGCATGGTTATTCAAAATGACTGGACAGGTGAGTTTTTAAAGGAGAAAATGTAGCCAATTTTATTCTTGTTCTCAGCACAAAACTGTACTCTAGAGAAAACTGTTTTCTCTAGAGTACAGTTTTGTGCTGAGAACAAGAATAAAATTACACAGCAGTTTAACACAGAAACGACATCTATATCAATCTTAAATACAGCATTGCTATATTCTTGTGTATGTATTTAGGGGGGCTTATAACTTTACCTAACTTTAACTAATCAGGCTGAATTTTTCCATGCGGGGTGTCTGCCTCACGTGAAATCTGGGAAATTCAAGGACTGGGCTATGGAAAAAAAAAACGGAAAATATGTTTTGTCCATGCTAAAAAAATTCTGGTATTTTATTTGAAAAGCACTTGCAGACCCATGCTTTAGAGAAGAAATGTTGAATTTTGCAGGGGTGTGACCTGTGTTTCATGGATGTGCATTTTGCTGTCCCCATGAAAATCCATCCAAATTTGGCCAAGTCATAAACCTCTGAAAATGTGGGGAGGAAAGGAAATTGGAACTAGAAGCCTGGAGAGGGGGACAGGACAGAATCTGGGCCTAGCTAGGCAAGGAGACTGGGGATGGAGAGCCAATGGAGTGGGGCTGGAAGATGGTGAGAAGAGAGAGATTTGATGAGAACCCCTGAAGAGTGGACAGTGGGACTGGCTAGGTGAAGAGAATGGAACTGGAGTGGGGAACAAACAAGACTGGGAAAGGGCAGAAGAGATCACACTGGGGGGGGAAATGGGTAGTGTGCCCACTACCCCAGCCTGGAAAGGAACCCAACTTTCCTGAGTTTTGTCATTTCTCTGCTATCAGTAAAGGTATAACTAAAGTGTTTATTCGCTCTCTAGTGCTGGTCCATTTAGATGACAACTACCTTATGGCTATTAATTACTCCAATAGTTCAAGTGCCACGTCTGCGTGGTGGATATAAAAGCTCCAACCCACCTGATGAACCATCTTGGTGTCAGTATGATGCAATGTGATCAGATTTGTTTTCCAGTTTGCTAGGAAATTACACACACAAAATGTCTAAAAAAACATTCAGTTTGCAAAGTCAAGTGCTTAAAAACTAAGAAATGCCAGAAATGCTGGTGCCACCTGAATTTTCCTCCCTTTGGGTGTATGCACTATGTAATCACATACTATTTTTTTTCCCCACTGTAACCCTGCCTCATTCAGCACACAAAATGGAGCTGCTCTAGGTAAAAAAACCACAAAAAAAAAACACAAAAAAACCCATACTTGTATAGTGAAGGAGGCTGTTGTCTGTAGGACCCTGCCTCATTTGTTCCAGAAGCTCGAAAGTGAGTATTGAAAGAGGCAGGAGACTACAGGAAGACAAAGGAGGGTTTCATGGTAAAGGCAGTTAAATGCTGCCCTGGAGAAATGGATTCTATCCTGGCCTCTATCACGTGTCTGATTGGGCTCTCCCTACTGGCTACCCACCACCACACTCCTATGAAGGAAATCCCAACCTCTGGATCCCTGTGTGTTTTAAGCTTCCCTGGGTCTTAGAAAGTTACAGCACTGTTTCCTTCCTTCATCCATGTGGCACATTTCCTGCGCACCAATTCTCAGTCTGCTACACCTTACTGAGTAGCCCACCTGCCTTAGGACCCAGGACCATGCTGGCCCCCCAAGATACCCCAACAGCTGGAAAATATACTCTCCCAGAATCCCATCAAATGCACAAGCCTTCTGGGTTATAGTTTAACTCTCGATAGAGGCATGTTGTAGTTGTGTATATGTTATATGCTTCACATTTTGACAAAGACATTATTTGCTCTTTAATTACTCAGATGAAAAATATATGGATTTTTAAAAAATAAACTCTACGTGCATTTTCCTTCACTGTAGCTCACCCTTTCCTTGGGAGTCCTTTCGGGACCACCTGCATTGGTGGTTCTCCAGTCCCCTTGCCTCTGCCAGAGCCTGCAGTAGCTTCCATCATCTTCAGCTAGTAAAAACGGCTGAAGAGAGCCCTGAAGAGAGCAGTTCCTGTATTTTTATAACCTTCCTGTCCCTGTCAGGTGACTCCCAGGATCAGACTCCTCAGGTGATCACAGAACCCTGCCAGGTAACTTCCAGATTACATTTCCCACAATAAACCAATTCCTGATGGAGATAGTGTGTATTGTTTAGGGATATTCCTTTTCAATGGAAGGGCACTTCAGATTTAGTGACCTTCTATTGGCAATCCTATCCCACTACGCTGTTGGAATTTCAGTCCAACATGGAGGTAAACTGATAATAGAGAAGGACAAAGAGGATGTACATTCAAAATGGAGTCAAAAGATACATACAGAAGGTTCATAATTTCACACAGAATTAGAATGCATCTGTACTGTCTTTTACGTCATCAGAGCCTCTGCAACAGAGTTCCTATGTGACGCTAGCCAAGTCATTTAAACCACACTTTTCAAAGGTGGTCACTAATTCCTCATTTTGTGGGTAACTGACACAGGATACTGGATTCTAATTTGCAGAAGTGCTGGGCATTCAAAGCTGCAGGTGAAGTCAAGGGGAGCTGTCCTTTTGAGCATGAAGCGCTATGTAATGTTATGTACTCTGAAAAATAAAGTCCTACGTGTCTCAAATGGGACAGCCAAAATTAGTGGATATTTTTGGTCTCTCTGTGCCTCAGTCCCCTATCTGTAAAATATTCTTTAAACGTAGCTTTGTGCATTTGTTTATACAGATTTTAAAATCAGGCACTTATTTTACTCTTCCTATCCATCCCTTAGTGCATCGGGCAGACCATTCTAGGATGCTACCTATTGGCCACCGAAAGAAATTCCCTGCCTTCAGAGATACTATGTTTTCACCAAAAATGTAAGTCAGACAGGCTGCATCAGTACAAAACCTTGTAAAATTCTGAAGCACAAAAAATGATGCCTTCAAAAAACACATTATATAGCAATGTAAAATTTGATACAATTTCAAAGCAAAATTCCTTTTATACTTACGTTAGTAAAGGAATCTGACATGGGGGGCAAGGTAATGCAGTTTGAATAAAAGCTGGTTCAGATGGTTGTTCCCAGGGACCGGCAGGTTGGTGCTGAGAGCAAAACAAATACATTGCTGTGTTTATATTATTGTATTATATAAATTGTGGCGACAACTCGGAGCCATCTGTTTAGCTATAAATATCCATGATGCCTGGTAAGATCTTAGTTCTAAGAAGTCTATTTTCCCCCAACTGAAGAAATTTTATTACTAGAACTAAGACATGAATGCAGTACATGCCTGGATAATCATTTCATTTTCTGTCATGGCTAAGAATAGGAGACTGAAGGCCACGTGGCTTTATTATACTACAAGTCATAATTTCATTCCCTTACTGTTTAATCTGAGGACAAGGACAAGTCAAAAATTAATAAAATCATTCTAAATGTTGAACAGAGGAAAGGTAAGTAAAATTAAACAGTACTTTCTCACCTGTTCAAAATACTCTACTCCAGGAGTATGATTACTTTGAAGTTCTTAATATACTTTGCACATAAAGTTTAAGGTCTGAAAGCGTCAACGTACAGTTTCCTACTTTGAAATGTAAAGTTTTCTATTTTGCTTCCTAATATGATAGTTTAGCGAATACCTGCCAGCTAACCATCAATTTTAATACAGAGGCAAATAAAAATTAAGTTGACAGCTGATATTAAAAGCAAACAAGATAATAAAATTGTTGACAACAAACTTAAACAACATGGGGGGAAGAGGAAAGAAAAGGAAGACTAGATTTACCTGTGGAAATGCATGAAGAATTGAGCATCAGTTATGGCCAGGATAAAAAGCAATTAGATTTTAAACAAGGCAACTAGAAGCAGAACCTTAATTTTTCAATTAAGTATCACACAGCATATCAATCCCTAAATATTTACTCCTAGTAGCTATACTTTCCAACATAAAATCAGGGACAGAAGTGTTCCTCATTCTTCTTGTTAAGCAGAGTGCTAGTACTTAATACATTTCTGGCTATTGTCTTACCAAGCCAGTTTGCTTCACAAGAGCTTCATCGTGGCAAGAAGCAGGACACAAGTGACCGCACTTTAACACTTTCTGGCAGGACTGACGACATGCAGGGCAAGGGCCAAAGTGACAACTGTGTTTCTCTTGAGTGGGGTGATGGCAGGTTGGTGGCCGACTAAAGTAGAAAACCAAGAACAAATGCAATATGAAGCATGTAACTGCAGTCACTGGGTATATGCATTAATACAATCATAAAAAAATCAGGGAGCACAGTTTACTGTATTTAATAATTTTAAATAAAAACGATCAGTTATATTTAGCAGTGCTTTGATATGCCTATATAAAAAGACACACACTCACACAATGTATTTCACTAACTCAAAATGACCTTAACACAGAATGTCTGATTTGCCATACTAGAGCAAGCCACTGGTCCATCAAGTCCATTAGCCACTTCAGGGGAAAAGATTAAAAAAAAAAAAAAAAAAGTACCTAGCCAGTTATAAAAAACTATGCATTAGGGAAATGCCTTCCTTCACCTTACACCTTGAGCAGGATTAAAAATTTACACTGAGCTTAGTAATCATAAAATTATCCAGCAATAATATTTTACTCTGGGCCCCCTGTAGCAGTGAATTCCAAAGGCCAACAAAACACTGCAGGGAAATGCTTCTTCCCACATATGTTCCAAGATGCACTAACCATTGTGGAACATCCATACCAATACAAACAGTCCAGCACATAGTGTTTTCCAGCTCCACCTATTAGGAAGCAAGGACGTAAAGAATCTAACAAGACACCAGTTTGTCCACTACGTTCTTATATGCCTCAAACTCTGTGGAAGTCAAGCACCTCACAAAAAAACACTGATAATTCATGGAGTTCATCCTCACAATGATTGGGAAGAATGATCTTCAATTTATAAATGGGCAACAGACATGGAGGGTCTACAGAAAATGAGATACAGGAACTGAACGCAGATTTCAATTGTCACTCAAGTACTCTAATCACCAATCTTCCTCTGCCTTCCACTCCAATGTAGACACTGGCCACTTTATATTTTTGCAAACCAGCCTTTTGCTTTCATGGTTTCCCCATCTTCTTCTCAGGACAAGCTGCACCCAAGAGACTTCAGCAGCCCCATCACCTCTTCTGCTGCCTACCAACGTAAGCAGCTCTACTGAGATCAGGCTGGCTCAGTTTCCACCTTTGCTTTAAGTGGAAAGTCAAACGTGGCACTTCTCAGGGGCTTCAGCCACTTCTTCTCAGGACAGCCGAATGAGCTATTAACTTGTAAGTGTTATGCTCTTCTTGGGCACTTTCACTAGTGCTCTCTCTCCATCCCTGTAAACCCTCATGAACTATCAAAAATTTAAGATTTTCTGGGTAAGAGCCATTCAATCAGTTGCCATAGGCAGTCAGGGTAGGTCAGATCAGTATTTTACTTTCATTACTCTTTCAAGCACAGGAATATGAGGTTTTGCAGTTGCTTCCTGAACTTGTGCAAATGAAAGGTTTGGATGGAAGCCTTAGGGGTCTCTCACACGGGAAAGTTTCCATTGCTCAGATGATCTTCAGAATACTTATCTCCATGTCCCCATCCACCTGGGCCACCGGAACGTTCTCTACTTCGCTACCAACACACTACCAGTTTGTCCCTCACTCCTTCAGTCTGTTCTATATAGGTTTTTTACACCATCCTCTTCCCTGTAGCATCCAAGCACTTTACAGTAGTGCACTATATGACAAGATTAACATCTGTCACATGTGGTTTGTTCTCAATCCTCAGTTTTTCATCTATCCCCCTGGAGCTTCACAAGAACCTGGAATTCTAGTGGCCAATTTTGATCAGCATAGGATATACTTGTTTCCCCCTCTCAAAGGCATCCTGATCAGAACCCTGTTGAAGTGGTTATGGGACAAGGTTCTGTAGTACCATGCAACCCAGGGTTTTCTAATCAATCAGGACAAAAAGACAGCATAGCTCACGAAAGCTTATGCTCAAATAAATTTGTTAGTCTCTAAGGCGCCACAAGTACTCCTTTTCTTTTTGCGAATACAGACTAACACGGCTGCTACTCTGAAACCAATCAGGACAGTTCACATTTGCTTCTTTCAGGCTCTTCTGATCCTGGACAGTAGTGTGGCAAATGGACACACTTCTCCAGATAGGCGTTAGGGCTCTACTGAAAAGACCCAAGACATGAAATAATCTGGTCAAACCCTTTCTTTGTCTTCTGAACCATGTTGTAGCCTGTGGTGAGCTACATCCTGGATTTATTTTCATCATCTACAATATTTCCCTCTGGCCAGATGGCATTCTGCCTCTTCCTCCAAGTAACTCCTCTTTTCCACTAGCTGTGTCTTCCTTCCCTTCCAGATGTTCCAATTTACCCGATAACATGGTGGACCTTTCTTTTGCTACCCTTTTCTAGTTTGACCATGGATACCAGTCCCAGGATATGACTTGCACCAGCGTTCCCGCACACTCCAGCGGACTTGGTTCCTTCACAGAGACTGATCATCAGCTGACTTGAGTCTCAGACCATCTTAGCCCTTCAGACACAAAAGGTATGTACTTTCACAAGTACCTTCTGATTCAGCCTGGCAACTGGGCTGAGCAAGCAGGGACCAAGTGCATGCTTACTTTCAGAATCCCTCTCCTGGATCAGGGAAAAAGTGGCACTTCTTGTCATTTCAGGCAGTCTATTTGCAGGGGAAAATTGGAAGGGCAGTTCAGCTGACACCAACTGACAATCAGTGAATGACATTTCAATACCCTCAGCTTCAAGCAAATATGCTGCATTCTAGAATTTCACTGATTGACTGTTACAGAATAAACTGATCTATCTTCCTTGCTCTCTGTACACTCAGGGCCTCACGCAAATGTGTCAATCTTTAGCCCGAAGTACTAGGCAAAGAGCCAAGATTCTGCTCCCCACAAACTTACTCCTCCCGCTCCCCTCAGTGCTTAAGGTGGTGAAGCAGGACAAAGAAGAGAATACTGTTAGACTCTTGGTGAGACAGATACCCCTAGTTTCAGGAGCTGATGAGCCTGCTTGCAGACTGGGTCAACCTTCGAATCACATCAAACTATCATTTGCCCACTCTGCCAAAAACGGCTTTTCCCAGACAGACTTCACTTCCCAGATAAACGAGAGGTGTGGCAATTATTTTGAGAACTGTCATAAATCCATCACCACCAGACAGCATCTTGCTTGCCCATGAGCAAGTAAAACACCAGGGTCACAAACTGGTCAAAGATCAGTCTGCTAGTCATAGCCACTCCCCAGACTGAGAGTTGAAGACCCCATTTCAAAGGTGTTTAAGAAGCAGTACAGTCTTCTCTACAAGTGGTAAAGTGCTGTCAATCCGGATCTGTCCATATCTGAGAATTGTTCCTTCAGACACAGTTCTTCACAGGGTAATAAATTAAGATCTTTCGTATGGTACCGCTATAAAGTTTGCTGCGCGTCAGTGACTGTCCCTACTGCTTGGGTGAAGGAAGAGGGATGTACAAAAGAAAATTACTCATTGGCAATTTCTTGTGTCACTGTCTCTCCCACCCTACATTTCACTCTTCTCCCATAAGATGGGATGCTCCCTTATATACTTAAATCTTTTTTCTTCAGTTCGCTAACTCTCCTGCAGAAAGACACTTCTTAAGAAGGTAGGACTGGGACTTTATTTATAGTTTGACAGATTCCTTGCCTCTTTGAGGTAGAGCCATGACACTGTATGTCCTGGACTGTTCCATAATGGTAGAATAGGACTGAAAAAAATAATTGCAAGCAAATATTCCTTTAACATTATTTATTTTAACTTCATAGTGAGACAGTCAATCTGGATCTTTCTAACAACTCAATAGAACCATTAAACCATTTAAATATATATGTACTTAATTATTAAAACTGATTTTTTTCCTTGAACAAATATAGTTGACCAAATTGTTTTTAGTCCTATGCCACACAAAAGCCTATCAAGCTATTAAGCTTTAAAATGAGCACATTAAAATCAATAAAATAAACATTATGGATTTCAGTGCGTTTTCCTCTTCCCATACCCAAAGGCCACTGATTTCAGTGTACTTTCATATCATATACAGATTTTTTTTTTAAATGCCAGCTCTATTGGCAAATGAAAAGATTTCAATAGTGCAAGGTATAAGCCTCTAAAACCATACTTCAATTGTAAAAATGAAAACAAGGCCTTTACTCTCAACATCAACAACTTTGACCAATTAAGAAGGAGAATTGTTGAGCTCCAAAGAGATGCAGTCTTTGAGACAGAAGAATAAGAGCCAGCCAACTAAAGGGGGAATCAGAGTGCAAAGGACATTGATGCAATCATCTGGTACAGAGGAGTATAAAAACAATCCTGGGAAGACAATGGTCTTACATACCACAAATCTGACATAATGCATCCTTCACAGAAATAGCAGCATGTAAGTGTTTAGATGCATTCAAATCCTTCAAGTAATCCAAAGAACTGGAAATCAGTGTGCGCATAAGTCTTCTGTACCAACCTGCACAGCTCTTTGCATTTTGGAGGCTTGGTGCTACGTTCTCTGCCACAGGGTACTTTGAGAACAGTTTTACCGCAATTGCACAACACATCTACTGTCTCTGGACATGGGTAGCAACTACCTAAAATACATGAACAGAGTGATAGTCAAAACATCCCATTGCTTCTAAAACAGTAATCACCAAAGTTCTGAATTTGGGAACTCTTTTGTACTAATCTGTCTACTCTGCATGGTCTGAAGAAAAAAAACCTGATGTTACACTTGCATCTCGATTCAAAGTTTCAAGAACCAATTTGTAGAGACAATTTCAGACGTTTGAAACAAAACATTACGTTTGACTGTTCTATAGTGATATAACTACTATCCAAGTAAGAAAAGTTCAATTTGTAGACTTAAAATGCAAGGCAGTATCATCAATGCAAGACAAGTCACCCTGACCAAATGGCATTTACATAATGCTATTTAAATTCACAGACTCTTATGAATGTGAAAACAAATTATAGCCTTTCATCAATTTATGAAAGGTCAACAAAGAAAGTCAGATTTCTGACATTTATAAGATGCCATTTTGCAACTTTTATCATGTTTGACAAAAATGCAAAATTTGTTGCTTAACTACACAGAGGCTGATAAAATGCACGTATCTAATAAGTCTTCCTCCTTTTTAAATGATTAATATTATGAAATACTAATACATATTTCAAAATTAAAAAGGTAAAGATCAGACAAGGTTAAAACACCTTTTAAGACTCTTACATTCATTTTATTTATAAAATATCACATGTAAAGTTTTATTGCGTGTGCCACTCCTGACATCAATTGCATAAGAAAGAAGATGATGCATAGATGGAAAGATTCAGGTTTTCACCCAATATCTGTAACTCTGTTTTCTTGTTAAGTATATGAAAAAATATGTACAGTTTAAAACCATTAATGGGGATATAACTTTGTGGATAATCCTGGCTGTCTCAATGGTATCGGAGATGCAATATTTCTAGAATCAGGAGTCCTCTCACTGACAGCACAAACAAACTGCCCAAAAAGGATATGCAAGTGTCCAGTTTTTATAAAAAATTAAAAGCTCTATGGCAAGACTACACCTCAGACTCTGGATAATGCGTGTACAACTTATTTAAATATTTGCATCAATGGGAACAAATACTAGCATTTCTAGAAAAATGGAAGGGGCAGATATGAGATTTGACACATTTGGGGCTTTCCATATTTTGCATTCCTACGTTTAATACATACTTCAGAGGGTCATTCATATTTCTGCCTACTTCTGTCACTTTTCAGCTGACAAATGCACCTTTACGTGAAGAACAGGTGACAGCCATTGTGCATGCAAAAGATTTTGGAACTGCCCTATCAGCTATGCAGCAGCAGAAACAGACACATCCAAGTTAGTGATGTTCCTTCTAAGGGGCACATCACACACAGAGATAGCTCTGACAGACTGCAGACTCTAGTCAATATAACAGAGACAGCTTAATAATGATAAAAGCTGCCAGGTAATGTGTTATTGTTCTTGTCTTTTTCTTTCACCCAAGAGTTCTGAAGGAACTCTGATATGAAATTACAGAACCCATCACTTAAAATAGCCTCTGTATGAAATGATCGGAAGATAGCTAATGTAATACCAATTTTTATAAAAGCCTCCAGAGGGGATCCTGGCAACTACAGACTATTAATCCTAACTGCAGTACCAGGCAAACTGGTAGAAACCTATAGTTAAGTACAGAATTACCAGATACATAGATGAACACAATATGTGGAAGAGCAGTCAACATGGCTTTTGCAAAGGGAAATCTTTTCAAATTCTTTAAGGGGTGGGGGTCAACAAGCATGTGGACAAGGGTGATCCAGTGCATATAGTATACTTAGATTTTCAAAAAGCCTTTGACAAGTCCCTCTCCAAAGGATTCTAAGCAAAGCAAGCAATCATGGAATAAAAGGGAAGGTTCTCTCATGGATCAGTAAATGGTTAAAAGACAGGGGACAAAGGGCAGGAATAAATAATCAGTTTTTACAGTGGAGAGAGGTTAATAGTGGAGTCCCTGAAGGGTCTGTACTGGGACCAGAGCTGTTCAACATAGTCATAAATGGAAAAAAGGGATAAACAGTGAGGTGGCAAAGTTTTCTGACAATACAAAATTATTCAAAATAATTAAGTTTAAAGCTAACTGTGAAGAGTTACTAAGGGATCACACTATATTGAGTGATTGGGCAACAAAATGGCAGATGAAATTCAGTGTTGAAAATGCTAAGTAATTCACGTTGGAAAACTAAATCCAATTACACATACAAAATGATAGGCTCTAAATTAGATGTTACCACTCAAAAAAAAAAAAAAAAAAGATCTTGGAGTAATCGTGGACAGTTCTCTGAAAAATCTGCTCAATGTGTAGCAGCAGTCAAAAAAGCTAACAATGTTAGGAACCATTAGGAAAGGGACAGATAAAATGACAGAAATTATAATGGCACTATATAAATGCATGAATACGGTGTGAATCTCTAATCTCTTCTCAAAAAAAGACATTAGAATTGGAAAAAGTACAGAGAAGGGCAACAAAAATGGTTAGTGGTATGGAACAGCTTCATATTTGAAGAGATTAAAAAGACTTGCACTTTTCATCTTGAAAAAGAGAGGACTAAGAGCGGATATGAAAGATCTACAAAATCAGGACTGGTATGGAGAAAGTGAGTAAGGAAGTGTTATTTACCCCTTCACATAATACAAGAACCAATGAAATTAATATGCAGCAGATTTAAAAAACAAACAAAAAGTACAGCAACTCCTCACTTAAAGTTGTCCCGGTTAACATTGTTTCATAGAATATCAGGGTTGGAAGGGACCTCAGGAGGTCATCTAGTCCAAACCCCTGCTCAGAGCAGGACCAATCCCCAACTAAATTGTCCCAGCCAGGGCTTTGTCAAGGTTCTGACCTTAAAAACCTCTAAGGAAGGAGATTCCACCACCTCCCTAGGTAATCCATTCCAGTGCTTCACCACCCTCCTAGTGAAAAAGTTTTTCCTAACATCCAATATCCTTGTTACGTTGCAGATCAATTAGAGAACATGCTCGTTTAAAGTTGTGCAATGCTCCCTTATAACGTCATTTGGCAGCAGCCTGCTTTGTCCACTGCTGCCAGGAAGAGCAGTCCGTTGCAGGTAGCTGGTGGGGGCTTGGAACCAGGGTGGTCTGGCAGCTCCCCCATCAGCTCCCTATTCCCCGGGCGGGCCCAGCAGGCTATCAATTGCCAGCAGTTCAGCTGTCCCTCCCCGCACTGCCATGCGCTGCTCCTGCCCTCTGCCTTGGAGCTGCTCTCCAGAGCCTCCTGCTTGCTGTGCGGGTGAGGAGAGAGGGACTAATGTCAGGGTGTCCCCCTCCCCCGTTCCTGCACCCTGCTTACCCCACCTTCCATAGAGCAAGGGGGGGGGGGGGAACACACGACAGGGTTCAGGACGGAGGGTCCTTCCTAGCAGCAGCTGCCGTCTCAGCTTGCTGATTAACTTAAAAGGGCAGTATTCAGCCCTGGTTTACACTACGACTTTAGGTCGAATTTAGCAGCATTAGTTAAATTTAACCCTGCACCTGTCCACACGACCAAACCTGTTTGTCAACTTAAAGGGCTCTTAAAATCGATTTCTGTATTCCTCCCCAGCGAGGAGAGTAGAGCTAAAATCAACCTCGCTGGGTTGAATTTGGGGTAGCATGGTTGCAATTCGACGGTATTGGCTTCCGGGAGCTATCCCAGAGTGCTCCATTGTGACCGCTCTGGACAGCACTCTCAGCTCAGATGCACTGGTCAGATAGACAGGAAAAGGCCCGGGAACTTTTGAATTTCATTTCCTGTTTGGCCAGCATGGTGAGCTGATCAGCACAGGTGACCATGCAGAGCTCATCAGCACAGGTGACCATGGAGTCCCAGAATCACAAAAGAGCTCCAGCATGGAGCTAACAGGAGGCACTGGTTCTGACTGCTGTATGGGGAAAAGAATCTATGCAGGCAGAACTCCATTCCAAAAGACGAAATGCCAATATATTTGCAAAAACCTCCAAGGGCATGATGGACAGAGGTTACAACAGGGACACACAGCAATGCTGCGTGAAAGTTAAGGAGCTGAGGCAAGCCTACCAAAAACAAAAGGATGCAAACGGTCACTCTGGGTCAGAGCCCCATACATGCTGCTTCTATGATGAGCTGCATGCAATTCTAGGGGAGGCCCCCTACCACTACCCAGGGACACCTGCAAGGGGGATTCTCACACAACAGGGATGAGGATTGTGTGGATGAGGAAGATGAGGAGGAGGAAGTGGATGAGGATAGCGCATAGCAGGCAAGCGGAGAATCCCTTCTCCCCAGCAGCCAGGAACTGTTCATCACCCTGGAGCCAATACCCCCCCAAGATGGGCTCCCGGACCATGAAGCCAGAGAAGGTACCTCTGGTGAGTATACCTTTGTAAATATAATACAGGGTTTAAAAGCAAGCACGTTTAATGATTAATTTGTTCTGAAGACTTGGGATGCCTTCACAGCAAGTATAGCTACTAGAAAAGTCTGTTAACGTGTCTGGGGATGGAGTGGAAATCCTCCAGGGACATCTCCATGAAGCTCTCCTGGAGGAACACTTGTTTAAGGGGACATTCAGAGGGTGCCTGTTCCTGCTGGGCTGTTTACCTTTGGCTGAAAAGAAATCAACCCCACTGTTAGCCACGCAGTGGGAGAAAGCCCATTCATGGTAAGCTGTTCGCTTTCGGCCAACAGGAATCTTCCCTGATACTAGCCACACAGTGGTGGTGGGAATGGGAGGGGGTAGGGAGTGCGGGTGTGAAGAGATCATCCCAGAGAATTGGATTGGGTTCAGTTGTGCTGCACATTCACCCTGAAACCGCAGCCCCTCCTTTTAAATGGCCAACCCAACGGACTTTGCTTGGTATGGGAAAGGACGGTGCTGCTGTTTGAAACCATTCCATGTTTTGAAGGTTGAAGAAGCTGAAACCCTTGGCCTTACCATGGCTGTCTGCAAGCCGAATTCTGCTGCCCAGCCAAGCGTGTGCGATGTCTCACACCAAACCGGCAGGCACTCAATGTAAGACGCAAAATGTGACCTTGTACCAAAAGCACACGTGCTATGTAATTTGAATCGCTTGATTCAGTGTGAAATAATCTTACATTTTAGAGAACAAAGGAATCTTTTTAAATATTACTCTCCCCTTTCTCCTCCCACAGCTGCAAAGTTTTTACGCTCCTCCTATCATCTCCATCCCAGAGGCTAGCGCAGATTAGAAGGTGAAAAAAAAAGCACTCGCAATGAAATGTTCTCAGAGCTCATGCAGTTCTCCCATACTGAAAGAGCTCAGCAAAATGAGTGGAGGCAAACAACGGCAAAGTCCAGGAAAGCGTTAAATGAACGCAATGAGAGGAGGGAGGAGCGCAATGAGAGGAGACAGGATGCAATGCTGAGGCTAATGGGGGAGCAAAGTGACATGCTCAGGCATCTGGTGGAGCTGTAGGAAAGGCAGCAGGAGCACAGACCACCGCTGCAGCCCCTGTATAACTGCCTGCCCTCCTCCCCAAGTTCCATATCCTCCTCAGCCAAACGTTCAAGAACGTGGGGTTGGGGGGAGAGAAGGGGGTACGGGCATCCAGCCACTCCACCACAGAGGATTGCCCAAGCAATAGAAGGCTGGAATTCAATAAGTTTTGAATTGTAGTGTGGCCTAGTCCTTCCCACCTCCCCTCATCATGCAACCCTCCCAGGCTACCTTGCAAGTTTTCCCCCTATTTGTGTGATGAATTAATAACGAATGCATGATTTTGAAACAATAATGTCTTTATTGCCTCTGAAAGTGGTGATCGAAGGGGGGAGGTCGGCTTGGCTTACAGGGAAGTAGAGTGAACCAAGGGGGCAGTTTTCAGCAAGAAGAAACAAAATAGAACTGTCACACCGTAGCCTGGCCAGTATTGAAACTGGTTTTCAAATCTTCTCATGTGCAGGGCACTCAGCTACGTTCTTCTAATCACCCTGGTGTCTGGCTGCATGCAATCGGTCGCCAGGTGATTTGCCTCAACCTCCCACCCTGCTATAAATCTGTCCCCCTTACTCTCACAGATATTGTGGAGCACACAGCAATAACAATGGGAATATTGGTTTTGCTGAGGTTTAACCTAGTCAGTAAACTGTGCCAGCGAGCTTTTAAACATCCAAATGCACATTCTACCACCATTCTGCACTTGCTCAGCCTATAGTTGAACTGCTCCTTACTTCTGTCCAGGGTGCCTGTGTATGGCTTCATGAGCCAAGGCATTAAGGGGTAGGCTGGGTCCCCAAGGAGAACTATAGGCATTTCAACATCCCCAACAATAATTTTCTGGTCTGGGAAGCAAGTTCCTTCCTGCAGCTGTTCAAACAGACCAGAGTTCCTGAAGATGCGAGCGTCATGCTCCTTTCCCGGCCATCCCACGTTGATGTTGGTGAAACGTCCCTTGTGATCCACCAGTGCTTGCAGCACCACTGAAGAGTACCTCTTGCTGTTTATGTACTGGCTGCCAAGGTGGTCCGGTCCCAAGATAGGGATATGCGTTCCGTCTATCGTCCCACCAGAGTTTGGGAACCCCATTGCTGCAAAGCCATCCACTATGACCTGCACATTTCCCAGAATCACTACCCTTGATAGCAGCAGCTCAGTGATTGCATTGGCTACTTGGATCACAGCAGCCCCCACAGTAGATTTGCCTACTCCAAACTGATTCCCAACTGACTGGTAGTTGTCTGGTGTTGCAAGCTTCCAGAGGGCTATTGCCACTCGCTTCTCAACTGTGAGGGCTGCTCTCATCTTGGTATTCTTGCGCTTCAGGGCAGGGGAAAGTAAGTCACAAAGTTCCATGGAAGTGCCCTTACACATGAGAAAGTTTTGCAGCCACTGGGAATCATCCCAGACCTGCAACACTATGCGGTCCCACCAGTCTGTGCTTGTTTCCCGGGCCCAGAATCGGCGTTCCACGGCATGAACCTGCCCCATTACCACCATGATGTCCAAATTGCCAAGGCCCATGCTTTGAGAGAAGTCTGTGTCCATGTCCTCATCACTATCATGATCACATGGTTGTCACCTCCTCACCTGCTTTTGCAGGTTCTGCACATACTGCAGGATAACGTGCGAGGTATTTGCAATGCTCGCAACAGCAGCGGTGAGCTGATTGGGCTCCATGCTTGCTGTGGTACTGCGTCTGCAGGAGAGCAGAGTTGCAGCGGAAGCGGTGGATGACTACGAGCAGTCCTACTGCACTGTCTGCTGACAGCAGTATGGCGTCTGTACGGAAAAAAGGCACGAAACGATTCTCTGCTGTTGCTTTCACGGAGGGAGGGGCAAATGATGATATGTACCCAAAACTACCCGCGACAATCTTTTTGCCCCATCAGGCATTGGGAGCTCAACCCAGAATTCCAATGGGCAGTGGAGACTGAGACCCACAGTGCAACACTCCGAAAGTTGATGCTAGCCACGGTAGTGAGGACGCACTCCGCCGACTTAATGCTCTTAGTGTGGATATACGCAATCAACTATAAAATAGATTTCTAAAAATCTACTTCTATAAGATTGACCTAATTTCATAGCGTAGACATACCCTCAAAAGGAGCAATGCGCATCTCTCTCACACACAGACACGGTGTGTGTGTCTGCCAGCCATGCTGTCTCCCCTCTCTCCATTCGTGCTGCCTTGTAGAGTGTGAGGCTAACAATTAACAATAAGTTAACCCTTGAGGGCTCAGCCAATTGCTAGTTCATCATTTAGCAGTAAAGCATCCCCTGGGAAATATCCGACCCTCTGACTTCACCACCTCAACCAAGGTTCATCGCGGTGTATCAGTATTAAATTGTTTGTTTAAAACTTATACTGTGTGTGTGCGCGCGCGCGCGCGCATGCATCTCTCTCTCTCTATATATTATGTCTTGTCTCGTGAAAAAAATTTCCCTGGAACCTAACTCCCCCTATTTACATTAATTCTTATGGGGAAATTGGAGAAAAGCTTAACATCATTTTGTTTAAAGTCGCATTTTTCAGGAACATAACTACAACGTTAAACAAGGAGTTACTGTACTTCTTTACACAACGTATAGTCAACCTGTGGATCTTGTTGCCAGGGGATGTTGTGAAGGTCAAAAGGGTAACTGCATTCAAAAAAGAATTTGATAAGTTCATGGAGGATAGGTCCATCAATGGCATTAGCCAGGCTCGTCAGGGACACAATTCCATGCTCTGAGTGTCTCTAAGGGCAGGTCTACACTACAACTTTACATTGGCGCTGCTGTAGTGTGTCTGGTGAAGACGCCCTATGCTGACAGGAGACAGATCTCCCATCGACTGAATAAGCTGACCTCCGCAAAAGACAGGAGCTATGTTGGAAAGAGAAGTTCTCCTGCCGACATAGGGCTGTCTACATGCAGGGTTAAGGTCAGTATCACTCAGGGTTGTGGATTTTTCCCATCCCTGAGCGACGTAGTTACACTGGAGTAAGTATGTAGCATAGACCAAGCCTACACCTTTGACTGCCAGAAGCTGAGAATGGATAACAGGGAATGGATCACTCAATAAATAGCCCTGTTCTGTTCATTCCCTTTGAAGTATCTGGCACCAGCCACTGCTGGAAGGCAGGATGTCGGGCTGGATGGACCATTGGTCTGACCCAGTATGGCCAATCTCATGTTCCTTTGTAACGGGGATCTGGGGCTGCTGGAGGGAATTTTTCTTAGGTTCCTTTGTCATGTGTTTAGTAACTAGTTTTTATTTTTTCTAACCAGGAAAATACCAAACACTCATCTTCTATCAAAATAAATAAATAAATAAATAAAATAAAATCAGAGCCCTCTAGCATAGGATTTCTCAACCCATGGGTCTAGAACCAAAATGGGGTCACCAAAATGTTTCAAAGGATCATGTGGCAGCTCTTTACCATGGGGCTGGCTCGACTTCCCTCCCTGCTCCCGGCATTTTAATCTATGGGAATCCAAGCGCCACTCACATTTAGCCCATTTGTCATGACGACAGGAGTCCAGGTAGGCCTAATTTGAATGAGTAGCACTGCAACCCTATGAACCAGATCACAGCTCCACTCACAAATTTGGTCCAGTCAGGAGGACAGGGCCAAACCGGAGAAGCACTGCAATCCTGGAGTTTGTAATGCCTGGAGCAGAGAGCCACACCCAGTTAGCCCCACAGCACAGGAGCCGTAGGATCTGCACTGTAGAGTGAGTGCCAGGCAGGACCAAACCCCCACTGGAGGGCAGGATCCAACCAAAACCACCTCCAGACTATTTACTGGTTCTCAACAGGCCATAAACATTTACAAATGGCTCATGAGCCCCCACTGCATATTGTGTTTTAGAAACCACCAAACATGACCACATGAACAATATGTAGATGTAACTAGGCCTCAGACATTGCATATTCAATAAACACAGTTACTTTGAAAGAAAAATTAACCTACAAAAGACCAAAACAGTTATTAGGATAGGTATTCCCTCTCAGTGGAACTTTGTCAAACAAAAGTTACCAGGTAAGAAACCCCGAGACTTGGCTGTCATTGTGCAAAATGAGAAGATCCAAATACCAGTTCCTTACTTATCCCTACCCAAAGAGGCAGACAGACTCCAGGAAAGGAAGACAATTCTTCCAGGCAGCATGGTTGGAAAAACCCATTCTAGTGCCAACAGAAAAAATATTCCAACAAAAAGGCATCAATACAACAGGAATTTTTCAGCGTAATCTTACCTCTGTGGCAAACTGAAGGACATTTGTGATTTCTACACCCTAAAGTCCGTCCGCAGAGTTGATCACAAGGTGGACAGTTTCCAGAACAACACTATAAAATCAAAAACAAACATTCCACGGAACTGGCTATTTTAGAATTTCCAACATGTCATCTTCTTACAATGCCATTCATATGAGACACAGCAGAAGTACAGAAACTGAGCGCTTGTAATAAAAGATGACACTTTCAAATGACTTTCTAGTGTCATTTCAGTACATTAGCAAGATATAGATCTTCTAATAAAAAAGCCCACACCTATTAAGATGAATATCTAGAATACTTTTGCACATGGCTGACTTGTGAAGTCATTTTAGACTTTACTGCACAGTTTGTGTGATTATGATTGTCATTAGCCTGGGTCTCCCGCAGCACTCTTCAAGTTCTGTTTTTCTACCATCTCTGTGCCTGCAGCATGGGAATACTGCTTACACACTTGTGGTATCTGTGGTTTATTCACTGTGCTTATTCTCAAGTGCGTAATACTATCCATTCTGCCCAGTACACATGTATTCAACCAGAACAAGTGAATGGACTCCAGGGTAGGAGACAGAAATCCCTTCCCCTTGCACCTGGGGAAGAACTGAAGAAAGAAGGGATAGGGATTAGCAAAAAGAACTTGGGCTTTTTTTTTTTTGTTCCACTGAAAGATGGCAACTCTTTGTTCTCTTCACTGTACCAAAATTTTTAAAATGCTTCAAGAGTGTGCCAGTCAAAACTAAAAACCAGTTATCTTTACCTCAGTGTGACAAATTCAAAGTTTTAAAAAGTAACTCAAATGAAAGATTTTCACATTTTGCCTCATGGATCTCTTTAATTGGGCTCATGTACCCAAATGTGTAATTGATATACATTAGCTGTGCCATGTTCTCCCAACTACATAATCTTAAAAAATGTCAATACTAGAATACCTCTTCTATTTCTGAAATATTTACTTTTAACATTTAGAGGATAACTAGTCAAAGGTAGGGAAAGGGCCCAAAGGAACTGGAATTCCTTGCTAACTACAACATTTCTTGTTCTTTGTCTTTAAAGAAAGAAGAGAATTACTAGGTCACCTAGTCTACCCCACTGAAAATTCAAGATTGCTCCTTACAATACATTTACTTGTGCTTTGCCCAATCTAGTTTTTAAAACTGAACTGCAGAGCTGAAAAATGTCTGTACCTTCGTCATTTATGATGCATATAGATAAACTTAAAATTTTTCTTTTACTTTGAGGAATGAAGGTTGTTTGTCTTTTACATTAGAAGTAAAGACTCAGCATCTCATCTCCTCTTCGTTGGGAGAACGAAGGAAGGGGAAGGCTGCAGCTCAGATGACAACTTTTTGTGACATTATTCATGTCCTTCAACAAAAAGGAGGAATTAGCCCCTGATATTTCAAGTGTTAGAAAAAAGTTTTGAAGTGTCTTAGGCAGCCTTTGTATAGCATAAGTAGCAGTGCAGACAGTAATTTTGCTCAGCAGACCATCTATAAAATAAGTGTGCTTGAAATAAAAAAAAAACACACCAGCTTGTAGACTCTTTGAATCAGAAACTCCACCTTCCTATGTTTGTCTAACACTTCACAGATTCTGGATACTACAATACTACTAGTTTCAGAGTAGCAGCCGTGTTAGTCTGTATTCGCAAAAAGAAAAGGAGTACTTGTGGCACCTTAGAGACTAACAAACTTATTTCAGCATAAGCTTTCGTGAGCTACAGCTCACTTCATTGGATGCATTTGGTGGAAAATACAGAGGGGAGATTCATATATATATATATATATCACACACACACACACACACACACACACACACAGAGAACATGAAACAATGGGTTTTATCATACACACTGTAAGGAGAGTGAGCACTTAAGATGAGCCATCACCAGCAGCAGGGGGGGAAGGGAGGAAAACCTTTCATGGTGACAAGCCCGGTAGGCTATTTCCAGCAGTTAACAAGAACATCTGAGGAACAGTTGTTGGGGTGGGGTAGGAGGGAGAAATAACATGGGGAAATAGTTTTACTTTGTGTAATGACTCATCCATTCCCAGTCTCTGTTCAAGCCTAAGTTAATCGTATCCAGTTTGCAAATTAATTTCAAATTCAGCAGTCTCTCCTTGGAGTCTCGTTGGAGATTGACAGAGCCAGAAGAGTACCCAAAAGTCACCTACTACAGGACAGGCCCAACAAAAAAGAACAGAATGCCACTAGCCATCACCTTCAGCCCCCAACTAAAACCTCTCCAACGCATCATCAAGGATCTACAACCTATCCTGAAGGACGACCCATCCCTCTCACAGATCTTGGGAGACAGGCCAGTCCTTGCTTACAGACAGCCCCCCAATCTGAAGCAAATACTCACCAGCAACCACACACCACACAACAGAACCACTAACCCAGGAACCTATCCTTGCAACAAAGCCCGTTGCCAACTCTGCCCACATATCTATTCAGGGGACACCATCATAGGGCCTAATCACATCAGCCACACTATCAGAGGCTCCTTCACCTGCGCATCTACCAATGTGATATATGCCATCATGTGCCAGGAATGCCCCTCTGTCATGTACATTGGTCAAACTGGACAGTCTCTACGTAAAAGAATGAATGGACACAAATCAGACGTCAAGAATTATAACATTCAAAAACCAGTTGGAGAACACTTCAATCTCTCTGGTCACTCGATCACAGACCTAAGAGTGGCTATCCTTCAACAAAAAAGCTTCAAAAACAGACTCCAACGAGAGACTGCTGAATTGGAATTAATTTGCAAACTGGATACAATTAACTTAGGCTTGAATAGAGACTGGGAATGGATGAGTCATTACACAAAGTAAAACTATTTCCCCATGGTATTTCTCCCCCCCCCACCCCACCCCACCCCCCACTGTTCCTCAGATATTCTTGTTAACTGCTGGAAATAGCCTACCTTGCTTGTCACCATGAAAGGTTTTCCTCCCTTCCCCCTCCGCTGCTGGCTCATCTTAAGTGATCACTCTCCTTACAGTGTGTATGATAAAACCCATTGTTTCATGTTCTCTCTCTCTCTCTCTCTCTCTCTCTCTCTCTCTCTCTCTGTGTGTCTATATAAATCTCCCCTCTGTATTTTCCACCAAATGCATCCAATGAAGTGAGCTGTAGCTCATGAAAGCTTATGCTCAAATAAATTTTTTAGTTAGTCTCTAAGGTGCCACAAGTACTCCTTTTCTTTTTACAATACTACTACTAAGACTGCTGAAAAGAAACCCATAAACCAAATCAAGCCAGAAATTCACCCACACAACTCAAAACACAGTCAATCTGGTCATTTTCGTTAAAAATGACTGGTGGGGTCACTGAGATTTCTGAGGACAACTGATAGGCAAGCTACCAAAAAAGGGAGAAAAATAAAGACTGCTTCTTCTTTTCTCTAATATCCTATGGCTCCCTTACTGCATTCAAGGACATTCTTAAGGATGACAAAGAACAAATAATGAACAGGAAAAGATACAATTTCAGAACCCTTTCAGCCTTCCTCAGGTTCCACTTATGAATTTTGCTCTTTCCAAATATGAAAGATACAATGGGGATAGAGTTACCCTTATTAGCAGCAGTCAAATCTTTAAAAGAATCAATTTACTTTTGGGCTGAGGTTTGCGCCTTGGCATACAGAGGAACATTGGGAGTTTTAGTTATAATAATGAAGCAAGCAATAATCAAGCAAAACGCTACTTGGAGCCTCTTGACTGACTATTAGTGCTCTCTCTACATACAAAACTGGAAATTATGCTTCTATGCATATTTAATTTGGCCTCATAGATCTACATATAGCAAATATAAGGAGAATTTTGAGAAAAGGACTGCCTAAACTGATTTTTATAATCAAATTCTAGTACAGCAGCTTAGTGCCGCACCCACATACCTTTGAACGCAAATGTCAGGAGCTATGAGTCTCTCTAATGGATGATTTGATGTATAAGTGTACTCCAACTGCAACAATAATTATATTTGGGAGTTTTCATGTTTAAGTTTACTAGATATGAAATTATTTCAGAGTTGAGCACAGACAAACTTCTACAGCAAATTTTTGTGGTAATGATGCCACAATAACATACTATTCAACTCATACTGTAGATTTTTTCCATCGTGAAGCTTCTTAATACATAAACCACACTAATTGTATACAAATAAAATTCTCTGAATGATCTGTGACAATTTTATTACTAAATGTGTACCTAGCCCATCAGTATTAAAATCTATAAGAACACCAGCACTGCCAGTGTTCTTATAGATTTTAATACTGGTGGGCTAGGTACACATTCTGTACCTACTAACATTTTACAGAAGAGCTGAGATACAGTACAAAAGAAAAATCATTAAGTATGGTGTACACTTACTTTCACCACACACACACACACACACACACACTCTTTTCAGACATGAGCTCTTCCTTTATGTTAACAAAAGGAATACAGCTGGGTTAAGATTTAGATAGGCTGTTACCCTGTTCTTTAATATTCAAAGAGGATTGCGGGGGTGGTGGGGAGGATATTATTTCTATTAACATTTAGATGGAGATTTTCTAAGTCACAAAGGGTAGTTTAAGCACTGAAGTCCCAATGAAAGCAAAAGCTGATCTACTTGGCGAGTAGCTCTCTTAAAGTTGAGTAAGCTGCAAAAATCTACTAGGTGCCCTCTAAAGATAACTTGCCAACAAATTAGCCCCTCAGATCAACGAGAGACACTTTCTGCAAAGGCTATAGATGTTCTGAGACTTTTGTACAACTTTACTGTCAATTTAAACCTTCAAAAACATATGTTGAAATAGAAGGGGAAAGTTATTTCAGAAAAATGGAGATAGTTAATATCAAAATATATTCCCAGCAGCATAGCTAAAGCAACCTGTGTTCTTCAGTTTTGGAATTTGCCACAGAAACTACCCTATGCTGCAGATTCCGAGCTTTTATTTATTAATTAGCTACCCCTTACAGTTGAAAGAAAGCCTACCAAATGTGAAACAAAAGTATGTTGATGCAATGCTACATTTGTACAACAAGAATATAAAATTGGACCAAAAACTGAAAAAGAGCCACATTTAGAAGTTTAATGATTGCTGTGTAAGTGTACTGTTAATACACATTTTAACACTCACCTTTCTCTTACATTGGTGCTTCTGGCAATCACGAATTTTAGTACACTTTGTCTCACACAGATACGGTTTATGACACGGCATGCGTTTAGTATGCTTTCCACAACGACACTGCTTTTCAACTTCCTGGGGTGGGGTGGGGGGGAGGAGGGAGAAAATGACAACACATTACAGTTGGAAGCTAAAAAGAGAGAGTTTTCTACTAAGAACCATAAGACAAACTGACTAATTTTATGACAGTATCACCCAGAGACTGCATAGGCACCATAGAAACGTATGAAGACACTGTCTCTGCTCAGCTTACAACCCAAAAAGACAAATGACTCAAAGGTGTGAGGAAAGGGGATACAAATATACACAGTTTATGTATAAATTAAATAAGCAAGCTTATCTGACCCTCTTTCCAATTACCATACATTAGCTAGTATCCCACAGGCATTGTAGCTGAGATTATCTGAAGGCGATAATGGAAAGAGGATGGGAAGAAAACCTTAAAAATCAATTGAGAGCGCATTCCATGCATAAAAAGGACAGAGTGAAAGACCCCAGCACCCAAACACAGGATATAGTCCCAACAGATTCTTTCCTGATGCCACAACTTTTAAGCTTAATTCAAGGAACGCAATTCAACATAATCATCTATGACTAAGAGGCAGAACTGAATATTCTTTAAAAACACAATGTGGGCCTTATGGTCTCTAGTTGCAGCAAAATGCCATGCACAGAACTATGGTACTGAGCTCAATACACAAATCACTTCCATCCTCTCTGAGCTGCAGTGCTGCGTACACACACACACACACACACACACACACACACACACACACAAACACGCGCGCGTGCGCACACACACGCCCATCAAGGGAGGGTAACTTAGTGCCTTGGAATGCCTTCAACTCATATGCTTCTGCTAGACCAGAAGCATCATCAAGTGGCTGAGTCAGCCACGTCCAATTAGCCTTATCATAGACAGTACAGTTGTTAGGAAGACATGCTTTCAACAGCAAGTTGGAGGGAAACCTCCTTCCAAATTGCCATAAAGTGTTTTCAAGCCAACTTATCACTAGAATTCTAAACGAAACCCCAGATCTCCAGGTTGTGCCAAATATAAAAGAGGCAACGAACATACATCTTAGGTACTTGTATAGCCTCCATTACTATTGTATCTGAGCACCTCGCAATCTTTTCATGTATTCATACTCACAAGCCTCCAGGGTAATACTATTATTCACAATTTACAGATAGGAAATTGAGGCAGACAGACTAAGTGACTTGCACAAAGTCTGTGGTGGAGCAGGGAACTGAACTTAGGGCATTGGCTTGAGTCCTAGGGACCTTACCACTGGACAGTCCTTCCTCTTGGTCATGTTAAATTAAAAACTTTACCTAGTACGAATAGCTAGTTTAAAAAAAAAATTCATTTTATTAATCTGTGTCATTTATGCAGCTTGTTTTCACATTTAACTCAGCTTGGACTAAATAAATAAGAAGTCAATTTGATTTCTACATTCTCATGCCCTGGGAAAAATTTTATTTGGGTTAACACCCTCCTAGGGAATGCCTAAAAAAAGAATTCAATACTGAAAACTTACAAAAAAAAAAAAAAAAAAAAAAAAGCCTTTTTGCCACCCACATATTTTAAAATTTTGGCCTAAAAATAGTTCTCAGCATCACTTTAGCAATGTTAGTGGCCTATTCATAGTGCTATGGTGGAAGATGTGAATTACCCACACAGGACTTCCAGTTAAGTTTGCTCAACTACCAATTCAAACTTGCCTTTAACATGGTCTTTAGAAACTGGTTAGGTACAAGACAGGTGTAATGCATTTTTCTGAACACATTTACCCCAAGAATCTGGTCTTAGATAGGTGCTTTTAGTGACAGATATGCCAGTTTCTTAGGAGGCAAAAAAGAGTTACAAAGTATTTAAAAGCTACATGCTGGAAGAGATTAAAACTAACCTGTCTACAAATTTCACAGGGACCTCGATGACAACGCTGCGAACACCTATGGATTCCACATTCAAGAACTTTGTCACAACTATCTCCACAAGTAGGTACATCTTCCGTACAAGGCAAAAAAAACACTAAGAGAAAAAAGATAGCACATGTACTAAAGAAAATACTAAGATACATCTAGATATGCAGTTGACAATTTGATTTTTATTTTTAGCTTCACCCTCTCATTTTTAAAAAAACTCTACAGAAACTATATACAAATATATTGAGTTAAGTTAGCACCTATATCATAAAATCATAGTTAAATTAAGTCAATGTCAAACTTGTAAAGAATCAAGCAAGAAAGTTATACAAAACTTGCAGCTTTCATTGCTTATTGGAACCTGCTAAGTAACTGCACTGCAGAAGCCGTTGACAATCACTACTGTAAAAAACATTTATAAACCTAAGCTACAACATTCTCCTGTAAGTTCATACTAGTTGGGGAATATTTGAATCCTATTACAGCAAACAGATGTGCCTCAATGAGAGAAAAAAAATCCTTACTTGATTTCTCACATGGACAGGGCCTTTTCCCAGATCGAGGACATTTGCCACAGGGACCAGAGTGACAAACTTGTTCACATGTGTGATTACCACAAGGCAAAGTTCTCCCACATACCTTAAAGAAAAAATAGAACTATAATAACTCAACAGCTGACAGTGAGCAATTTAACAAGATAAAAGGACGCAGAACCCAATGGGATTGTGAAGGAGAAGGGAGTTTTTTCCCTGACTTTTGAGTGTAGACTTAAGCTACAAATTAAAATCAGAGATTGTGCGCTGTTTTATGAGAGCGCTCACCTTTTGCTTTCCTTCAATTTAAGATTTTTACAATCTACAGTGTCAGTTGTAGCTCTGAGCCA
Source organism: Dermochelys coriacea (assembly GCF_009764565.3). Classification (NCBI taxonomy): domain Eukaryota; kingdom Metazoa; phylum Chordata; order Testudines; family Dermochelyidae; genus Dermochelys; species Dermochelys coriacea. The sequence continues at coordinate 94,742,314 of NC_050071.1, read as the reverse complement.
CAAATATTGAATCATTCTTAGAAAATTGATTAAAGCTTTTCATAGTTGCTACTAGTAAATAAACAAAGCTCTAGAGCACATAGTAAGCTGTGTTTCATACTTGTTTAAGATGGCAACAGAAGTTTCTCTCAAAAGAATCTAAATGTTTCTCAAAATAATGGGGACTGAAAGTAAAGTTTACTACTGTCATAAGCAAGCAGAAATCCAACAGTCAACAAAGCTGTGAATTCTAATGTCAAGAGTGAACTGGACCCATGTAATGTATCCGTCTTCAACTGACCGCTGCCTAGATTTGCATGTGTACGTTTAAAAATACGTACCTTAAAAATTAAATAACAAACAACTCTTAAAAGGCAACACATTTCAATTTTCCAATATAGGAAGTAGCCCATTTTCTTTTAGATAAAGACAATACAAAAAGACTTTTGAAACATACCTGCTCACACTGCCAAAATGGACATGCACAAAGTCTTTCTGCTATTTGTCTACCACAGACACACCTTTGTTTACTGACTCGTGGGCAAGACTGACAATCTCCTAAAAATAAGTGATTAATATAGATTTAATTGTGAGGTGACAGAGGGAGAAGAATTACAATAATTTTTTCCTTTTAATTAGTTCATACAGGCAAACTTCAACTCTTAATAACCCTAATGCAAACTACTTTCTGAACAATTAAGAAGGTCAGGTCTACCTGGGTGACAAGGGTTCTCACAATTGTGCTGTCCACATGGCAGTTTTCGACCACATGACAGCTGACATGACCATTCTTTGGTACTGCACCTTCTCGGCACTGGTTTAGCCTTCTTACAGTAACAGGCTATTGTGACCATCTTTGGGCAAGGAGGACAAGGACCTGAGAATGGTTAAAAGGAAACAAAATTAACATTTCATCAGTAGCTCCATAACTCATTTTATTCTTTCATTAGTGTTCAATAACTTTTACTTACCAATAACTTAATAATGCAATTTCCTACAAATATTCACTCTCTCCTATTTATTAAAGTTTTAAGTCCAGTGTCATAATTGATTTTAAGCATGATAGTTTTCATGACTAATTGTGAACAGTTAATCAATAGCATAGAAGGGACTTACCCGGGTGACAGAGCAGTAGGCACTTATGTCCACATGGAGGTCTAAATTCCCTCTCACATACTTGGCCACATGAGTGAGGTACCAGCCATGGGTCCAACTCTGGGTCTTCTATCTTCCCACAGTAGCAGTAGTATCTAGTGGGAGTTTCAGAACGTTTGTACTCAAACCTACATTTTGGACTGACGTAGGCAAGAAAAGAAAAAAAGGACAGTTTTACTAATTCTGTTCCGCAAAGCAACACAGATGTTATCAACTACACAGATTTTTGTCCACCCTGAAAAAAAGCTGTATGATTTAAAAAAAAAAAAAAAAAAAAAAAAAAAAAAAAAAAATCATACAATCTTTAGATTTTTTTTATTTTGATATTTAAATAATTTTTTGTTTAAAAAATAAAGCTGTTTAAAATATAAGTGTAATATAAAATATATTAAGGCCTAAATTTATAATCTCTTAAAACATTTAAATAAAAAAAAATATGATGAAATTAGCTTCTATCAGAAACTTTATATAGAAAAGCAGCCTTTGACTCAAAGTATCAGAGAAAAACATCTAACTTTTGAGGTTAAGCTTTACAAATATGGCACAACACGTCAGCTTGTTGGGAGCCTGTCTCATTTCAGGAATTTACAGTTCAGTCACTTCCACTTAGGCATATTTGAAAAATCTTCCCAGGCTAAACAGAAATAATCAGTTTTATTAACAGAACAGAGTGCTTAACTATAGTCAATAAATTCATATAATTGTAAATGTGAAATATATTTTGATAAGCATATGTATCCAAAATATTTAAGCTTTTGTTTAATAAAAATAAAATGTTATATGCTGTTGTGTTTAATTAAATTCCAGTTACCACCCTAATGCTGCTTGATACAAATCATGAACCAAAAGTTAATAAAGCAGTAAGTCATTCACTATTTTCTAACATACCAAAATGTACAATTAAGAAACTGAAAGTATTAAACTATGTAACTGCTTAAATATATATAGATATATAGTTATAGTGTACCCTCCTAGATAGCAAAAAGATGTGTGAAATATAGTGTTCTATTTAATTGTAAATCAATGTGTTGACCTATTGAGGTCCCTTTCGTCCTAAACTTCTATGATTCTATGTTTTAATGGTTATGTTAACCAATGAGAACACACCTTTCTTTAGAAGATAATTGAAGTACAAATGGAAAAGTTGATTAAAATCAATTATTCAAACTGAGACTTTCTACTTGATTTAAAATCAGCCCACACTGCTTTTTGCAACTGGTTTTAGTTAATGATATATAGTTAAATTTATAAAAAGAAAAGGAGTACCCATGGCACCTTAGAGACTAACAAATTTATTAGAGCATAAGCTTTCGTGAGCTACAGCTCACTTCACTTCATGAAGCTGTAGCTCACGAAAGCTTATGCTCTAATAAATTTGTTAGTCTCTAAGGTGCCACGGGTACTCCTTTTCTTTTTGCGAATACAGACTAACACGGCTGCTACTCTGAAACCAGTTAAATTTATAATACAACAGGATGGCTCATACATACTAATTTTTAAATGCACAATTTCACTATGACAAATTCTTCAGGCTCCCTCCACAATACCTTTTCCATGAACAAGTGTAAACTTGAGAGTATTTAGTATAGCAAGCCTTTAGAATAATATTTTACACCTCAAGTAATATCCAAATACTACAATTTTATTCCAAAACAGTACCTGTAACAAAATTATTACTTCCTCTGCATAGGACCACAAATAGTGACATTAAAAACTGGGAACTCTTACTGGACTAGACGCCTAAGATATTCAAACCAAAAACTTAGTGATGCGAATACATTAAAATATAGGTCTACAAGAGATTTCAACAGGTCTACAGCTGAGACTTGGTATAGTCAGTCCTTGAAAAGTATCAGTAGACTCAGGGACCAATGACAATTCCCAACCACAAGGGCTATAAACAACAGAGGGAGTTTGACTGGGAGTTTGCCTGGGGAGAGCCCTTCCCACTGTGGAGAGCCCATGAGAAGCAAGTCTAAGGGGAAAAACAATTGAAGACAGTTGGCAGTTTTTCCAGAGACATTATTAAGGGCACAAGAGCAAACTATCCCACTGCACAGGAAAGACAGGAAGTATGGCAAGAGATCTTCAATGATCTAAAACTGAAAAGAGTCTTACAAAAAGTGGAAACTGTCAAATTACAAAGGATGAATATAAACAAACAACACAAGTATGTAGGGACAAAATTAGAAAGGCCAAGGCACAAAATGAGATCAAACTAGCTAGGGACATAAAGAGTAACAAGAAAAAACAAACATTCTACAAATACATTAGAAGCAAGAGGAAAACCAAGGACAGAGTAGGCTGGGCACTCAATGACAGGGGAAAGACAGTAACAGAAAATGTGGAAATGGCAGAGATGCTTAATGACTTTTCAGTTTTCACCAAGAAAGTTGGTGGCAATTAGACATCTAACATAGTGAATGCCAGTGAAAATGAGGTAGGATCAGAGTCTAAAATAGGGAAAGAACAAGTCAAAAGTTACTTGGACAAGTTGGATGTCTACAAATCACCAGGGCCTGATGAAATGCATCCTAGAATACTTTGGCAGCTGACTGAGGAGATATCTGAACCATTAGCAATTATCTTTGAAGAGTCATGGAAGACGGGAGACATTCCAGAAGACTGGAAAAAGGACAAATAAATATAGTGCCCATCTATAAAAAGGGAAATAAGGATGACCCGGGGAACTACAGACCAGGCACCTTAACTTCTGTACCCAGAAAGATAATGGAGCAAATAATTAAGAAATCAATTTGCAAACACTTAGAAGATAATGAGATGATAAATAACAGTCACCATGGATTTGTCAAGAATAAGTAGTATCAAACCAACCTACTAGCTTTCTTTGACAGGGAACAAGCCCTGTAGATAATATGGAAGCCGTAGATGTGGCATATCTTGATTTTAGTAAGGCTTTTGATACTTTCTCACATGACCTTCCATAAAACTACAGAAATGCAACCTAGATGGAGCTACTATAAGGTGGGTGCATAACTGGTTGGAAAATCGTTTCCAGAGAGTAGTTATCAGTGATTCACAGTCATGGTAGAAGGGCATAACGAGTGGGGTGCCGCAGGGATCGGTTCTGGGTCTGGTTCTGTTCAATATCTTCATCAGTGATTTAGATAATGGCAGAGAGTACACTTATAAAGTTTGCAGGTGATACCAAGATGGAAAGGATTAAAAATGCTTGGAGGATAGGATTAAAATTCAAAATGATCCGGACATACTGGAGAAATGGTACGAAGTAAATAGGATGAAATTCAATAAGGACAAATGCAAAGTACTCCATTTAGGAAGGACGATGAGTTGCACACATACAAAATGGGAAATGACTGCCTAGGAAGGAGTACTGCGGAAAGGGATCTGGGGGTCATAGTGGACCACAAGCTAAATATGAGTCAACAGTATAATACGGTTGCAAAAAAAGCAAGCAAGCATTCTGGGATATATTAGCAGGAATATTGTAAGCAAGACACAACAATCTACTCCGCTCTATTCCGCACTGATTAGGCCTCAATTGGAGTATTATGTCCAGCTCTGGGCACCGCATTTCAGGAAAGATGTGGACAAATTGGAGAAAGTCCAGAGAAGAGCAACAAAAAAGATTAAAGATCTAGAAAACATGACCTATGAGGGAAGATTGGAAAAAAAATTGGGTTTGTTTAGTCTGGCCAAGAGAAGACAGAGGGGACACAACAACAGTTTTCAAGTACATAAAAGGTTGTTACAAGGAGGAGGAGGAGGGAGAAGAATTGTTCTTCTTAACCTCTGAGGATAGGACAAGAAGCAATGTGCTTAAATTGCAGCAAGGGTGGTTAAGGTTTTACGTTAAAACTTCTGCCAGTGGTTAAGCACTGGAATAAATTGCCTACGAAGGTTGTGGAATCTCCATCATTGAGGATTTTTAAGAGCAGGCTGCACAAACACTTGTCAAGAATGGTCTAGACAATACTTAGTCCTGCTTTGAGTGCAGAGGACTGGACTATATGACCTCTTGAAGTCTCTTCCAGGTTTACATTTCTATGATTTTATATTATGATATGATTCTGACAGTTATGATGTATTTTATGCAAGATAAGTCATGTGAGAAGTCATTGGAAAGGTTATGATTTGCTGAATATCATCATCCTATTCGTATACATGTATCATTTTTGTATCTGAAGTTACGAATATTGACTAGGTCTCTATTTCAAAATGTAGTTACACCTGGGGAACTCCCACTAGACAAGATGCTTTCAGTCTAACCAGTGGGTGGGGAATGGGCCATTAGGAAAATAGGCCTTAGGAGAAGCTTATCTCTCACCTGGGGTGTCTTCCTGAGAACACTAGATACAGCCTCCGAGAATGGCTGCTAGGACTCTGCAAGGACATTTAATGAGACCATTACTCTAGACTCTAGTCTCCATCTTGGAATGTCAGTGTTTTCCCACAGACCAGTCTGGGAACCAAGCTTTGAAACAAAGGATTCCCGCCCTATGCAAAAGCTATATAACGCAGGGAGTGAAATCAACTGGGGTTCTTCACTCCCCACACAAGAAGATTCCTGGAAATACCTGAGGAACAAAGACTGAACTGAGGGAAGTGCTGGAGCCAGGCTAAAGGGATTTTTGGCCTGTGAATGGAACACCTGGGGATTCCAAGCTGTAAGCAAGTGCAACTTTCTCCCTAAGAATCCGCAGCCTGCTTCTATCATCTCTTAGGGTGAGAATCTGCTATTCATATGCAATCTATTTAGTATATTAAGCTTAGTTTGTGTTTTGTTTATTGCCTAGAAAATCAGCTTTGATGTTTGCTATCCCTTATAATCACTTAAAATTAGGGCTGTCAGTTAATCGCAGCTAACTCATGTGATTAATTCAAAAAAATTAATCGCGATTAATCGCAATTTTAATAGCACTGTTAAACAGAATACCAATTCAAATTCATTAAATACTTCGGATGTTTTTCTACATTTTCACATATATTTTATTCTGTGTTGTAACTGAAATCAAAGTGTATATTGTTTTTATTAGAAATATTTGCACTGTAGAAATGATAAAGATAGTATTTCTCAATTCACCTCATACCAGTACTACAGTGCAATCTCTGTTGTGAAAGTGCAACTTACCAACGTGTAAAATTTTTGTTACATAACTGCATTCAAAACCAAAACAATGTAAAACTTAAGAGCCTGCAAGTCCACTCAGTCCTCCTTCTTGTTCAGCCAATCGTTAAGACAAACATGTTTGTTTACATTTACAGGAGAAAATGCAGCCCTCTTCTTATTTACAATGTCACCAGAAAGTGAGAACAGGCATTCTCATGGCACTGTTGTAGCCAGCACTGCAAGGTATTTATGCTAAAAATGTGTAGCTGTTGACGCTCATTAAAAAAAATGTATTAAATGAAATTTGTGACTGAACTACATGGGGGAGAATTGTCTGTCCTCTGCTCTGTTTTACCAACATTCTGCCATATATTTCATGTTATAGCAGTCTTGGATGATGACCCAGCACATGTTTGTTTTAAGAACACTTTCACTGCAGATTTGACAAAACGCAAAGAAGGTACCAATGTGAGAATTCCAGAAATAGCTACAGCACTCAAAGAATATGAAGTGCCTTCCAAATCACATGTGGAACATGGTTTCAGAAGTCTCAAAAGAGCAACAGTCTGATTCGGAAACTACAGAACCCGAACCACAAAAAAAAACAAAAAAATCAACCATCTGCTGGTGGCATCTGAGTCATAGTGAAAATGAAGGTGTGTTGATCCGCACTGCTTTGGATGGTTAATGAGCAGAACCTGTCATCAGAATGGATGCATGTCTTCAGGAATGGTGGTTGAAGCATGAAGGGGCATATGAATCTTTAGTGCATCTGGCACATAAATATCTTGCAATGACGGCTACAACAGTGCCACGCAAACACCTGTTCTCACTTTCATGTGGCATTGTAAATAAGAAGCAGGCAGCATTATCTCCTCCAAATGTAAACAAACTTGTTTGTCTGAGTGACTGGCTGAACAAAAAGCAAGAATGAGTGGCCTTGCAGGCTCTATTGGTTTTGAATGCAGATTTTTTTGTACATAATTTTTCATTTGTAAGTTCAACTTTCATGATAAACAGATTGCACTATACTACTTGTATTAGGTGAACTGAAAAATACTATTTCTTTTGTTTTTACAATGCAAATACTTGGTTTCAGAGTAGCAGCCGTGTTAGTCTGTATTCGCAAAAAGAAAAGGAGTACTTGTGGCACCTTTGAGACTAACAAATTTATTAGAGCATAAGCTTTCGTGAGCTACAGCTCAGTTCATCGGATCACAAAAGCTTATGCTCCAATAAATTTGTTAGTCTCTAAGGTGCCACAAGTACTCCTTTTCTTTGTGTAATGACTCATCCATTCCCAGTCTCTATTCAAGCCTAAGTTAATTGTATCCAGTTTGCAAATTAATTCCAATTCAGCAGTCTCTCGTTGGAGTCTGTTTTTGAAGTTTTTTTGTTGAAGTATAGCCACCCTCAGGTCTGTAATCGAGTGACCGGAGAGACTGAAGTGTTCTCCAACTCGTTTTTGAATGTTATAATTCTTGACGTCTGATTTGTGTCCATTTATTCTTTTACATAGAGACTGTCCAGTTTGGCCAATGTACATGGCAGAGGGGCACTGCTGGCACATGATGGCATATATCACATTGGTAGATGTGCAGGTGAACGAGCCTCTGATAGTGTGGCTGATGTGATTAGGCCCTATGATGGTGTCCCCTGAATAGATATGTGGGCAGAGTTGGCAACGGGCTTTGTTGCAAGGATAGGTTCCTGGGTTAGTGGTTCTGTTGTGTGGTGTGTGGTTGCTGGTGAGTATTTGCTTCAGATTGGGGGGCTGTCTGTAAGCAAGGAATGGCCTGTCTCCCAAGATCTGAGAGAGTGATGGATTGTCCTTCAGGATAGGTTGTAGATCCTTGATGCGTTGGAGAGGTTAACCCACATAGACCTTCCTACCAACACTACAAAAAGAAGGATTCTGGGTGGACTCCTCCTGAAGGTCGAAACGGCAGCCTGGACTTTACACAGAGTGCTTCCGCCGACGTGCACGAGCTGAAATTGTGGAAAAGAAGCATCGCTTGCCCCATAACCACAGCCATGCAGAACACAATGCCATCCACAGCCTCAGAAACAACTCTGAGGATCATCATCAAAAAGGCTGACAAAGGAGGTGCTGTCGTCATCATGAATAGGTTGGAATATGAACAAGAGGCTACTAGGCAGCTCTCCAACACCACTTTCTACAAGCCATTACCCTCTGATCCCACTGAGAGTTACCAAAAGAAACTGCAGCATTTGCTCAAGAAACTCCCTGAAAAAGCACAAGAACAAATCCGCACAGAAACACCCCTAGAACCCCGACCTGGGGTATTCTATCTGCTACCCAAGATCCATAAACCTGGAAATCCTGGACGCCCCATCATCTCAGGCATTGGCACCCTGACAGCAGGATTGTCTGGCTGTGTAGACTCCCTCCTCAGGCCCTACATTATCAGCACTCCCAGCTATCTTCGAGACATCACTGACTTCCTGAGGAAACTACAGTCCATTGGTGATCTTCCTAAAAACACCATCCTAGCCACTATGGATGTAGAAGCCCTCTACACCAACATTCCACATAAAGATGGGCTACAAGCCGTCAGGAACAATATCCCTGATAATGTCACGGCTAACCTGGTGGCTGAACTTTGTGACTTGGTCCTCACCCATAACTATTTCACATTTGGGGACAATGTATACCTTCAAGTCAGCGGCACTGCGATGGGTATCCGCATGGCCCCACAGTATGCCAACATTTTTATGGCTGACTTAGAACAACGCTTCCTCAGCTCTCGTCCCCTAATGCCCCTACTCTACTTGCGCTACATTGATGACATCTTCATCATCTGGACCCATGGAAAAGAAGCTCTTGAGGAATTCCACCAGGATTTCAACAATTTCCATCCCACCATCAACCTCAGCCTGGACCAGTCCACACAAGAGATCCACTTCCTGGACACTACGGTGCTAATACGCGATGGTCACATAAACACCACCCTATATCAGAAACCTACTGACCGCTATTCCTACCTACATGCCTCTAGCTTCATCCAGATCATACCACACGATCCATTGTCTACAGCCAAGCTCTATGATATAACCGCATTTGCTCCAACCCCTCAGACAGAGACAAACACCTACAAGATCTCTATCATGCATTCTTACAACTACAATACCCACCTGCTGAAGTGAAGAAACAGATTGACAGAGCCAGAAGAGTACCCAGAAGTCAACTACTACAGGACAGGCCCAACAAAGAAAATAACAGAACGCCACTAGCCATCACCTTCAGCCCCCAACTAAAACCTCTCCAACGCATCATCAAGGATCTACAACCTATCCTGAAGGACGACCCATCACTCTCACAGATCTTGGGAGACAGGCTAGTCCTTGCTTACAGACAGCCCCCCAATCTGAAGCAAATACTCACCAGCAACCACACACCACACAACAGAACCACCAACCCAGGAACCTATCCTTGCAACAAAGCCCGTTGCCAACTCTGTCCACGTATCTATTCAGGAGACACCATCATAGGGCCTAATTACATCAGCCACACTATCAGAGGCTCATTCACCTGCGCATCTACCAATGTAATATATGCCATCATGTGCCAGCAATGCCCCTCTGCCACGTACATTGGCCAAACTGGACAGTCTCTACGTAAAAGAATGAATGGACACAAATCAGACGTCAAGAATTATAACATTCAAAAACCAGTTGGAGAACACTTCAATCTCTCTGGTCACTCGATTACAGACCTAAGAGTGGCTATCCTTCAACAAAAAAGCTTCAAAAACAGACTCCAACGAGAGACTGCTGAATTGGAATTAATTTGCAAACTGGATACAATTAACTTAGGCTTGAATAGAGACTGGGAATGGATGAGTCATTACACAAAGAAAAGGAGTACTTGTGGCACGTTAGAGACTAACAAATTTATTAGAGCATAAGCTTTCGTTAGCTACAGCTCACTTCATCGGATCACGAAAGCTTATGCTCTAATAAATTTGTTAGTCTCTAAGGTGCCACAAGTACTCCTTTTCTTTTTGCGAATACAGACTAACACGGCTGCTACTCTGAAACCTGTCAATACACAAAGTAAAACTATTTCCCCATGTTATTTGTCCCCCCCACCCCACCCCACCCCACCCCCCACTGTTCCTCAGATATTCTTGTTAACTGCTGGAATTAGCCTACCTTGCTTGTCACCATGAAAGGTTTTCCTCCTTTCCCCCCCCCCCCCCCGCTGCTGGTGATGGCTTATCTTAAGTGATCACTCTCCTTACAGTGTGTATGATAAACCCATTGTTTCATGTTCTCTGTGTGTGTATATCAATCTCCCCTCTGTTTTTTCCACCAAATGCATCCGATGAAGTGAGCTGTAGCTCACGAAAGCTTATGCTCTAATAAATTTGTTAGTCTCTAAGGTGCCACAAGTACTCCTTTTCTTTTTACATTACACACTGTAACAAGAGTGATCAGGTAAGGTGAGATATTACCAGCAGGAGAGCAGCGGGGTGGGGGGGGGAGGGAACCTTTTGTAGTGATAATCAAGGTGGGCCATTTCCAGCAGTTGACAAGAACTTGTGAGGAACAGTGGGAGGGGGGAGGAGATCAAAGAGGAGAGAATAAACATGGGGAAATAGTTTTACTTTGTGTAATGACACATCCACTCCCAGTCTTTATTCAAGCCTAAGTTAATAGTATCCAGTTTGCAAATCAATTCCAATGCAGCAGTCTCTCGTTGGAGTCTGTTTTGAAGCTTTTTTGCTGAAGGATAGCCACCCTCAGGTCTGTGATCGAGTGACCAGAGAGATTGAAGTGTTCTCCAACTGGTTTTTGAATGTTATAATTCTTGACGACTGATTTGTGTCCATTTATTCTTTTACACAGAGACTGTTCAGTTTGGCCAATGTACATGGCAGAGGGGCATTGCTGGCACATGATGGCATATATCACACTGGTAGATGTGAAAATGAACAGGTCTCTGATAGTGTGGCTGATGAGATTAGGCCCTACGATGGTGTCCCCTGAATAGCTATGTGGGCAGAGTTGGCAACGGGCTTTGTTGCAAGGATAGGTTCCTGGTTTAGTGGTTTTGTTGTGTGGTTGCTGGTGAGTATTTGTTTCAGGTTGGGGGGGCTGTCTGTACGCAAGGACTGGCCTGTCTCCCAAGATCTGTGAGCGTGATGGGTCAATATATTTTATCAAAAATATAAAGCGAGTACTGTATACTTTGTATTTTGTGTTTTAATTGAAATCTGTATGTGAAAATGTATGAAACATCCAAAAATATTTAAATAAATGATATTGTATTATTGTTTAATCACTGGGTTTTTTTTTTTTAAGTTGCTTAAAATCTCTCTTTTGTAGTTACTTATTTTGCTTTATCATAACTCAAGGGCAAAAAGCTGTTGCATATTCCTCTCCACACTGAGGGAGAGTGTGACTTTTACGAGCTTCTGCTGTACCGTTTCCTGTGCAGCACAATATGGTATAATTTGGGTTTATACTCCAGAGTGGGTGTATGCTTGAGAAGCTGGCAGTTTCCCTAGCTGTAGCCTTCCTATGCAAGGGCTGGTCAAAAAGCCATTGCGTAACAGGAGCTGGGCGTCTCCCTATCTGTATTTATGCAGGTGAAAGTGCAGGCTAGAGAGGGCTTTGCAGCTTGTCACAGCAATACAGTGCAAAAAGGAGCCCAGGCTGGTGGGTCAGGAAGGCTTAGTGGTACTCTAGTTTCAATGGCACCCCGGGGGGAAACCCATCAAAAACACATTTTAACCGAGGGCAAAACATGATATTTGTACAACAATCAAGTTACTGTCTTCACATGTTGAAATTTCAATGCAGTGTTTTGTTTTTTTAATGCTTCCTAAACACAAACTGTGCCAGTGTGAACTTCAAACAAATTCACAGAACAATGTGAAAGCAAGTATGGAATACACATTTTCCAGTTACAAGTTCTGTTACTTTTTAAAATGAGTGCAGTTCTCACTTAGTCCTCAATCAAGGCATCTTTTTAAATGTAACATGCAAAGCTTACCAAGGCCATGGATAATCTTTCTTCCCAAAATCATCATCTGTCAAGGGAGAAGATATAAGAAAAAGACTGTCCTTAGCCCATTTTTGGATACATGGCATGTGAAATATACAGAAACATCCAGAACAGCTCCAAACCTAAAAGATAAACATAAAAGAAATGACTAGCACCTATTAGGCTTGCTTCTGATTAAATGAATGAATAAATGAAAAAAAAAGTGTCTAAAAGGAATACCAACTTTAAATCTATTCAATCAAAAAAAGGTAAAACTAGTTTCATATAGTACATGTATTCCTGTATTCACCTGCCAATTTTGATGATTTTACTACTACAGCTTCATACTGTTGTAAAATGTTGTTCTCTTCTATTGCTGTGTAAGTTTTTCCTGTTGCTTATGTGGGCCTAATTACACAAAAGAAATAGTTAAACATTTTTTACCTCGCTAATCTTAGGTGTTATGTGCAACAATAATAAACCAAAGACTCATGCAGAAGTGTAAGTTTAAATGTAGTGTCCCTTTTAAAGCAGGTACTTTCATAATTGACAAACTTAAAAAAAAAATCTAGTAATTTATTGTGGCCAGTCTCCTTCTGTGCTCCCTTGCCATTACTGAAGTTTTGTGTTCTTGTTCCTGGCTGTATTTCTTTGCTGATCCTGAAGCGAAATCATAATTGTATGCTCAGTACATCAGTTGAGAATCAAATGAAATAGAACAAATGCAGCTTTATGATTTCACTACAAGATGAAATAGAAGGTGAGCGGTGAAGGAATATACTCTGTCTAAAAGAGGTAACTGGAAACCTGCAAACAGGATAAAAACAGTTATGAAAACACCTCAATGGTGAATAAATTTGTACTGTCGGTCTGATATTTGAAAGATTACTATGCAAATTATCTCAAAGCAATATTATAAGCAAAAAAAAAATCTATAAAAATACATCTAATTTAGGCACACAGCCTCCAGTGCATAAACGTGAATCAGGGTCTGTGAACATACATAAGTATGTATGCAAATCTTCTGCAATGCCCAAGGAAGGTACACACCTATGTCACAGCCCTTTAAGTTAAAATGTTCTTGTTTGCAAGTTTATAGTCTAACTTATGATGTGACACCCTTTAGAGTACGTCTACACAGCCCATGGCAGAAAGTCTCCCAGTCCAGGTCAACAGACTCAGGCTTGCTCTACCGTGCTAAAAAAAAAAAAAAAAAAAAAAAAACCACCACAAACACAACTGTGTACGCAGCACTTTGATGTCATGGCTTGGGCTGGAGCTCTAGGTCTGAAGTCTACCCCCTGCCCAGGGCTCAGAGCCTAAGCTGCAATGATATTTTTAGCATGGTAGCATGAGCCCTACAAACCTGAGTCCATCATCCCAGAATGGGAGGTTCACTGCCATGATCTCCGTAGACACCCTTAAAAGATTCAGTGTGTTGCAGGAACCGGACATAATGAGGTAAGTGAAACAGCTGAAGATTTAAGTTTGAATTTCCTTTTTCTCTGCATTTACCCTAGGATATTTTAAAATGGAAGCAGGTTATTTTACATTTAGCTTGTGAAAGGCAAGAGAGAACATTTCCAATCTTCTGACTCAATGTCAAAAGTGTGTTACCCCAGACCCACTAAAAGTTACTAACAGCTCAATTGCTAATTTCCAAAACTAACATTTATACAGTTGACAGGTTTACTAAATTCAAATTAAAATGCTCAATGGAAAAAAAAATGTTAAGGATCCAAGATGAGTAACAATGTGTTGATTAAAAAAAAAAAAAAAAACCCAACCAACCAACAACAAAACACAAACAACTTTCATTCAAGTTTCCAAATAATTTTAGGTCTACTCATAAGTGATTTCAACTGTCACAGGACAAATCAAATAAAGAAAAATCATTAAAAAAAACCCACAAAAAACCTGGCCTTGACATTAAAAATGCATTTCATTTGTAAGAACCAAAAGGTCTAATATAAAAATCACATACCATGTGTTGTACGAGACTTCTGTGAACAAGTTAATGTCTTCAGTTTTATTAGGTATGTATAACAACCATCTACCATTAAAAAAAAGTAAAGTTTTTCTGCACACTACCTCTTTTGCAGCAAGATTTGTTATTGCAAACCAAGGGCATAGCCAGTCTGTTTCCCCTTACAATATTTACTACAGTGAAGTATGATGGGCCCAGTCATGTACCTATTGAATTAATGGAGTTTTTCCACTAACTTCAGTGGGAGTAAAATTTGGCTTGAGATGTTGGATTACGGAAAAGTGTGGCTGCATGAAATAAAAAAAAACGTGGGTCGGGGAGGTGAAGTCATTTTGGCTATATTTATTCAATCATGCAGATCTCAAAACCCAGACAAGCAAAATCCCACATTTTTCTCTCATTGTATCTTACTGACCCATTCTGCAATGCTGTAGCTTAATTTTGGTTCCCCTTACTATATGATCCAACTGTAATACTCACTTATTGCTGATTGTAACAATCTTAACCAAGATTCAACAACCGTATCCTTTTGAAATGTAGGCCTTATTGCTGCTGCTTTTTGTATCTGTGACTTTCTAAAATTTAAAAATATGATCCTTCTAATTAGGCTTGAAAGGACTTAGTTTTTATTGATAAAAATCAAATACATTTCTCTTTATACACACAAACCAATGAAGAAATATTTCCCTAGATAGTAATCAAAAGTTAAGACCTCCTGAAAACTTTTAAAGCTATTTTGTATGTTTTGACATAGACAATTTGTATTTTAACCGTTATAAAGCTTTACCTTTTTGAATCTCAATGTTATTAGCTAAATGTCTGACTCCCCTCCCCTAATTTCCTACAACTATGAAAATTTAAATAGTTAAAAATAAATATTGATATTATCCATCAAAATTATATTAAAATAAAAATCAAATTATGTCAAGCTTGTACTGTATACTGTACCATGACCACTGGTTTAACAGAAACCTCACAGAACAAAAACCAAAATTCAACACTATGATTTCAAGCTATGTATGCACATGCTTTGATACTGCAGAAAAATGACAGTTAGCTGAAAGTGAACTATAATTTTTATGTAGTATTTAGCACTCCTAGAACTTTCATATTAATCCTCAACACTCCAGTAAGGCAGGCAAGTGTTCATATTTAAGTATTTAACATTTGCTTGATACATATTAATAAAAAACAATTTAGCTGGTTAATACCTTGAAGACTATTGTAAAATACTTACAGCTTGGTTTCTCTTAACTGAAGCAATGCAAATCAAGCATGTCAAAGCCCCAGACTGAAATGCTTCATTCAGATATTGTCTTGTACGTTCTAGTTCACTTGCATCTCCATCTTTAATACACAAAAAACGAAGTCTTCTTGTAAGACCATTAACAGTGTTTGATCCTCTATATCTGAGCACCCAAAGATAAGCACTCACATTTAAAGATAATCAAGTGTTCACTTGTGCACCATTTGCAAGCACAAGTCAAAGAAAATGTCATGTTAGAGTTTTATTGAGCTTAGAAGAGGAAAGGAAAAAAAAAAAAAATCACACTAATCAAGAGTGCAAGTCTGTCCACCCAGCATATAATTGAGTATAAATAGTCAGCAGGTGCATAGGGATTTAGTTAGTTTCATTTCAATTCTTGGGACCAAATGGTTAAATGCTGCAGCCCTCCTCCTCACCTGCATCTCACCAAATCACTTCTTCCCCCCATCAAGTGGTGGAAAGTATACAAAAGTTGCTACTCCCATCTCCCCTCACCAACTTGTGCCTCAGACGGCACACCTCCCATTCCCCAGCTGCTACCTATCCATACCCTACCAGTCCAAACACAGCCCTGCCTGACCAGTTCTGCTCTGTTACTTCTATCATCTCCTCTCCTCCAATTTTCAGGAGCTCTTCCACCACTACCATTTCACTTCCCTTGCCCCACCAAATAAAAAAAAAAAAGTAGACATGAAAGAACCGAAGAACCAAAAAGGTCCAGATGCTACATCTCCCATGCATGGGACTAGGTTACCCAAGTTGCAGGGCTATAACAATTCAGCATAAGGAGTTGGGATACATGTAGGCATTTATTCTCTCTCCAAAAAACAAAACAATACAAACCAATGAAAAGCCACACAGTTCTGAAGCCTTGTTTTGCAAACCTGAGACTTTTCTTCCCCTTTGCCTAATCAGCCAGCTTTTCTCCTCAACTAGCTGGCCTGGTGTATAAGTGGCATATGCAATTATGATAAGGTGCTAGCAGCAGCATCCTTATCAATTGCTGCAGTATGAAGTCTGCTGCAAGATCAGCTGTGAACAATTAAACACTTTCTGTTGTGGGATTGTGAGCACCTGGATGGTAATACTGGGCTGACAACATCATTGGGAGGATATAAATAGAAGGAACAGGAAACAAGGGTGAGCTCAGAAGGGAAGCTCAGAGAGTGAGCTGTACTAAGGAGGGAGGCTATACTGAAAGCTTCTGCTACACAATACTTGTGTGATGTTCTGTGCCTTTAAAAAAAGCATAGGAATAAAAGATACATGTAATGAAAGGAAAACAGCCTAGGAGTGTTTGTAACTGTGAGGTGACAGAAACATTCTAGACAGCACAGCACACCAGGTAGTGACAGAGATACCCTGTGACAAATCTTCTACCAATCTTCACCACCACAGAAAATTAAGTACTTAAAGTCATATGTTAAGAACATTACAATATCAGAATTATCTACCTCTAATTATCAAAGCTTTTAAATATAAGATGATCGTGCAATGCTGCCAATTTTTTTATACTACAAACAGAGATGTCAATATATTAAAATATTTTACCAGTTTGATTAGTGTAAGTTGTGAATGTTTTGGCCAGTATCTTTCCATGTTTTCCTTCACTATCTTCATCTTCTTCAGAAGAGGAACTAAACTGGTCTTCAACAAACTTTTTTGCTGCCGCTTGATTAGCCTTCTTAATTTCATCAAACTTCTTCTGAGAAGATAATTCTGTATAAAAATACATTAATTTTAATGCCATATTAAATTCTGAAGACTCCACTGTCCTTTTTATTTTTTTTTTTAAACTTAATGTTCTCAATAACCATTCTCTCCTTACAGCCAGTTCAGCATTTTAGTGTTTCTAATGCAGGACAAGTAAATATGGCTTCCCCCGACCCCCCAAATACTGTGCATCAGCATGAATGTTCACAGTTTTGGGAGTAGTTAATTGCATCTGATGCACCAGTATCGCTATTTCAAAAGAAATATTAATCTAACCAAACACATATATCCTATCAAAGTATGCTGGCTAGACAGTACATACTGCTGCTTTACCTAAAGACTATTAAAAACACTATTCCTTTTTGTTGGGTTAGGCACATAAAATTTCACAACTGTTTGTAATAGTGCATCTGTGCTATTTTGCGGAAACTTTGGAGGTACATTTAATTGTTTCTATTACTTTTACAATTGTGACTTTTGGGGCTCTCTCACCAATCCAGTGCCTCGCTACTGCAGTAATGGATCCATACCACCACTTCATTTGACAACATTAAGTAGCCTCCACATGGTCATTCTAACAGATAATTTCTTAGACTACTGAGTATGATGTAGCGGGAGACTGGATCTGCAGCTGGGACTCTACTGCGAAGTCTCACTTCCTTCCTTTGGAGAAAGACTAGTAGTCTTAATAAATACAATCTTGCCCCACTTATATTCATTCAGAATGCTACTGCAAAGAATTTTCCTAGCCCATTGCTTTGATCATGTCACCTCTTTGTCTTTGCATCTCTCCACTGGGTCACCCTTTTTTATTGCAAAGAAACTACTTGCTTTCATTTTCAAAGCCCATCACAACGTATCCCTACTCTACTCATGCCTTATTTGGTATCAAAAGGTTGATTCTTAACTCTGATCAATCGATGATACCAGCCTCCATCAGGCACTTGTTAAATTTTCAAACAAGAACTTCCATATTTTCCCCATACTTTCATGCTTGGGAGGATGTCCACATCAGCATTCCCTCTAATTTTTCCCATGCACGTGTGGAATGAATTTTGTTATATGCACCAATATGGAAGTGATATGACACACATCACTTCCATATTGGTTCACATAAAATTCATGTGGTGGGGGTAGGGCTAAGGGGTTCGGAGTGTGGGAGAGGGGCTCATGGTGCAAGAGGATGAGGGCTCCAGCTAGGGATGAGGGGTTTGAGGTGTAGGCTGCCCAGAGGCTACAGTGGGGAGAGAGGACCCCCCCCAGCTCTCTCTCACCACCGCAGCATGTCCATGCTGGGGGAGAAGTACCTCTCCCCGTGGCAGCCCTGAACCCCTGCGCAGGGCTTAATAGGCAGCTGCGTGGCCGTGCAGGTTAGAGGGAACTTAGGTCCCCGTAACAGTCTGCAAAGCTACCTCATATCCACCTTCATAACTCTCATCTGCCACGATGCATACAAAAAGCTTGGTAATGGTTAAGCTGCTGATATACTGAGCCCACTGCCCATCCTGTCAATCAATACTATTTCACTGTTCATATGTACTCCCCTCACTGTCTGTATCCATCTATTATCTCTTAACTTATATTTAAATTGTAATCTCTTTGGGGCAGGGACCATCTTTCTGTTCTGTGTTTGTATAGCACCTAGTACAATGGAATCCTGGCCCATGACTAGGGCTCCCAAGCACTACAATAATATAAATGAATACTAAAAATCACAACTTGTTAAGAGTCCAACATAAGAGTATAGTAGCCATAAGATCAGATACTACAGAATTAGAGATGCAAAAGACTTCTTAGGCCAGTCATTTCATCCCCATGCCACATGTAAGTTTGTTCCTTACAATGTATTTATAAGTGCTTTAAAACTAGACTTAACAAAAGTCTTCTTTGCTTTCCTTGGGAGACTATGCCATGACCTAACTCAGCTCACTGTAAATAAAAGAGGAGTTTACTAATAAAGAGAAGGTGGGTGAGGTAATGTGTTTTATTGGACTAATTTCTATTGATGGAACAAACAACCTTTTGAGATTCATAGAGCTTTTATTCATGTCTGGAGAAAGTAACCAGAGTGTCACAGCTAAATACAAGGTAAAACACATTGTTAAGCATAAGGAGTTAAATATTTATTTATAAACTTTTCCCATGGCCCTCATCAACATAGCAGCTCGGTATTTCACAACCAGAGAATGTATATTCACAATACTCCTGTGAGATACTGATAATCTCCATTTTACAAATAGGAAATGGCGGCAGAAACTAGGGGCCAGATTATGGGGCCCTTCCCCACACTGGGGAGCACTTATTCACGTGAGCAGCCCCACCAAAGGCAAGACTAGACTTCACGTAAGATATTGCAGCCATCGTTTGGGAACAATCGCTGCAAGGGTGCAGCCTGTGACCCTTGCACAGAAGGGTGGGAAATCAACAGCGCCACTCACGGGAGCGGGGGCTCACCAGCGCGGGCAAGGCAGACACACCCCGGCACAGCTGGGAATTAACTCAGGCCTCCCGACCCGCAGCCCTGGGCTGTCGGGTACCTCTGGCTTGCGTGGCTGGGGCTTCAGGCTGCGCCCCCCACTGTTAACGAAGCCCCTCTGCGCTGGCCCCAGCCCGCCAATGCTGCGGCCCTATAAACTGGGGCCGCCGGCGGCTCAGGGCGCCCCGTGGAGCCTGCCGGAGAGTCCAGCCCGGCGTCAGCCTGCCCCGGCTGTGCCGCCCCGGGAAGATACTCACCTCTGGCTCCCAGGGAGCCGCCGCTGCCGCTGCCGCCGCCGGTGAGCGGGATACAGGCAGCGCCGCCTCCTCTCCCACGGCCGGGCCCGGGCCGGGCGGCGCCGCCGCCGCCGCCGCTAGCTCCCCCGCGGGCACAGAGCCCGTTCCCGGCCTGGCCGCTGGCCCGGGCTCGCCCCCTGCCCCGGCCGGCCTGGCGCCACGCCGCCTCCATCCCTCTGGCCAGGCACCGAGCAGCCCCCTCGTCCGCTCGCCCCCGGCCCCTCTGCCCGAGCAACGCCAGCAGCGGGAGATTAGCCCCCGCCCCTTCCGCCCGAAGCTCCGCCTCTTCCGGAGGCCCCGCCCTCGCCGAGCCGCCGGCCGGCCCGAGCATGATCCGCCCATTTCTTCGGAGCTGCCCTAATAGAAGTTAAGTGAGAGGCGGTTCAGAGAGGGAGGAAGGCAGGAGAAATGATCGCAGCTCTGGGGCCTGGTTACATTACTCATCTTTTATGGTGTTGCACGTAGCAAGGTCAACTGTAATTTAGCAGGTTTCAGAGCAGCAGCCGTGTTAGTCTGTATTTGCAAAAAAGAAAAGGAGGACTTGTGCCACCTTAGAGACTAACAAATTTATTTGAGCATCAGCTTTCGTGAGCTACAGCTCACTTCATTGTAGCTCACGAAAGCTGATGCTCGAATAAATTTGTTAGTCTCTAAGGTGCCACAAGTCCTCCTTTTCTTTTTTGTAATTTAACAGTGTTGCGGTGTTTCTGTTTGTGTTATTTAATAAATAATTGAGTCCAAACTATGCTGTTCCAATTATATGGATATTTATTGTCCTTTCTTTTTTATTGCTCATTTACCTGCTAGTTTGCAAAATTCAGTCATTCATAATAGGTCTCTGAGTTAGTGCAAATTAGCAGGCACTATTACATCTTTTTAATTACACTTTATAAATTAAACTTCATAAGACCTCTAGTAATTAGGATCAAGAAATGCTAGAACTCAGTGTGCATATTATATAATATTCATTTGTTTTTGTTCTTAACTTACTTTAGGTTATGACTAACAAAGGATCATCTTGTAAAGGGGCCTGACTGGAGTCTTGTTTTTTAGTTTTCTACAACTAGCAAAATAGATGTAAAACCTCTTGGCAAGTAAATAGTAGATGTCTTTGGTTGGTAAGTATGCTTGTATCTTCAGTACTAATGAGTATTTACTTTTCTAATGCTGATTTTTTTTTGAAATTCCCTCATAAAGATATTACAGTAGAACCTCAGGGTTACAAACACCAGAGTTATAAACTGACTGGTCAACCACACACTTCATCTGGAACCAGAAGTACACAATCAGGTAGCAGCAAAGACAAAAATAATAAAGCAAAGATAGTACATTACTGTGTTAAATGTAAACTATTAAAAAAAATAGGGAAAGTTTAAAAAAAGAATTTGATAAGGTAAAGAAACTGTTTCTGTGCTTCTTTCATTTAAATTAAGATGGCTAAAAGCGGCATTTTTCTTCTGCATAGTACAGTTTCAAAGCTGTGTAAACATTGGAATGAACAACCATAAAGTTTTGTTCAGAGTTATGAACAACCTCTGTTCCCAAGGTGTTCGTAACTCTGAGGTTCTGCTACACATATATGTGGTGGTAATTTTTGTTGAGGTAATAAATGCACCCTTGTCTATAAAGAGAGTAAGTTGGGGGAAAAGTGTTGCTGTTGGGAGGGTTTTTTATGTCTGTTTGGAAGAATTGTTAAAATAGGAATGACCCAAATTTAAATATGAAAATCAGTTATGATTTTTTAATCCTCTTCAGATAGGATTATATTAATGCGAATGAGGAACCTTTAAGTTTGTGCCCAAAGCCTCTTCACAGGGAAGTTACAGCACAGCACTCAGGTGCTCACTGCTATTCACACCCTCAGAGCTTGAACTGCGGGGCTGTGTAGACATGCCCCAAGTCTCCATGTAGATAAGCCCTAAGTAAAAGAATGAAAACTGCTTACTGGAGTAATTCAGGACATATGTGAAGAGGACAGAAAAAAAAATCTTAAGTGTCAGGCCAGTAAATCAGGGTATTCTGAGTTATGGAGATATAGAAGGGCCATACTGAACTGTTACTTTTAAACAGAGTAGATTACAATCTAGATAGAACATGTTATTTAATAAATAATTAGTCTATTGCGAGATTAAAAAATCAACCACTATCCATACTCGGCAACTTCACTGTAAGAATGTCTCAGAAGATTTTTACTTCACAAAACAGGAATTGAAGAATATGTTTGTAATTGATGGGATTTACTTCAATGACAAGTTCTTAAAAGTTGTTGCAATATTGTAGATATTTATTTCATACACCATAGATTTAATCTATTAAATACATAAGATTTCCTAACCATATTTGTATACATTTATGACTGACAGTTGCTTCACTCTTAATGGTAAATTCTGAAGATGAGAATTTTGAAATAAAACACTCCAGTTTTGCGGGGTTCTTTGAAATCCAAACCCACATTTGAATATAGTAGGATCTGTGTCTATAATGGACCAATCTAGAACCCCAGTTGCTAAGTCCTGATCCTGCAAATACTGAAGCTTGTGCACAACTTGACTCATCTATGAAGTCCAACTGTCTTCAGCAGAACTACTCACGGAAGTAGTGTTATGCATGCACTTAAAATTTTGCAGAATTAAGGTATGTAGGATGTTTTACAAGAGCTACAGTGTCTTTAACATGAAACTTGAAACATTTTTTAAAATGTTGACAGATAAACAATGTGGAAGAATTTTAGTATGACTGGAGTGTACACATAACCCTACATTTTTATTTCAAAGTACTTCCTTTGTCAGAAGAAAACTTTAAACATAGTTTTATTTTAGCAAATACATGCTTGTTAAAGTTAAAAAAAATCAATATTTTACATTATAAAACTTCTATCTGTATGAAATATACCAGCATATGATTTGGTGTTTCTATTAGAAATACAGCATTTTGTTTTGCATTCAATGATTTTTGGTTCAAGATTTCTATTGTCAAGAAAATTTGTTCATGTAACAACAGTGGCATCTAGTGGCTATTACTAATGTTACAGCCTGATGGGCCAATTAAAACAAACCAAAAATTGTGGTTATAACAATAGATGACCACTTTTCTTCACTAAAACACATCAACACCATAACAGTGATATCTGGCAGCTACTTCATGATACTATCACTGAACCACAAGTTTCACTACTGTAGATAACATCTCATACCAGGGATTGGCAATGTTTGGCACGGGCCAGAACGGTTTGTTTACTTGCCGTGTCTGCAGGTTCGGCCGATTGCAGCTCCTACTAGCCGCGGTTTGCTGCTCCAGGCCAATGGGGGCTGCGGGAAGCGGCAGCCAGCACATCTCTTGGCCCGCACCGCTTGCCGCAGGCACCATGAGCCTAGAGCAGCAAACTGTGATTGGCCGAACCTGCGGATGCAGCAGGTAAACAAACCAGCCTGGCCCGCCAGGGGGCTTACCCTGACGGGCTGCGGGCCAAAAGTTGCCGATACCTGTCTCATACCCTTCTTCAAATTGTGAGTTTTATTACTTAGACTCTTAGAGTAAGCCATTCAAGGCAGGGATAATTTGTTTCTGAAATGCTTGTACAGTGCCTAGCAAAACAGGACTTGGTCCTGTAAGTGCTGCAGCATTATAAATAATAAATTACATAATATTCTTTTACTATAAGGTTTTTTTTAAGGTTGCCAAGCCAAGCACTAAGAAGTTAGGAAATGCCAAAATTAAGGTTGGTGAGGTAATATCTTTTATTGGACCAACTTCTGTTGGTGGAAGGGACAAGCTTTCAGGCTTCATAGAGCTGCTTTTCAGGTCTGCAAAAGGTAACCAGAGTGTCTCAGCTAAGTACATTGTGGGACAGCATGTTAAACATAAAGGGTTAAACACATTGCAAGAAACCCCTTAAAATGAAATGGGCAAGTAACACCTCTGCATTCATAGGACCAAACAAGGATTAGTGGGTTACAATTATTGTAATGAGCTATGAAATCACGGTGTCTTTGTTGAGACTATGATTTTTAGTGTCCAGCAAAGTTATGAATTTAAGTTCCCTGACTTGTCTTTTGAAGGAGTTGTGCAGGTTTCCTTTGAGGACGAGATGGGTCAGAGATGAAGTAATCGCTTTGTGAAAAGTGTTTGCCCACGAGTGATATGTTGTTTTTGTCTTTTATCATTTTTCTATGAGTTCATTTGAGAGTGTAGTAATTGTCAGATTTCGCCCACACACTTGTTTTTGGGGCATTTGATGCACTGGATGAGGTCCACCACAGGTTGTGATAGGCATGTATAGGACCCAGGGATCTTGAAAGGTGTGTTGTGGGAGGTATTGATCATTGTAGCTGTGGAAATATGTCTTCAGGTTTTACATCTATTGTACATCTACTGGCAGGGTGTGGTGCCACTTTCAGTTGGTGTATCCTGGTCTGTGGGGAGCTTGCTTCTGGCAATGAGGTTGGTGAGGTTAGGGGCTTGTTTAAAGGCCATATTACATTTATAGTATAACCTCAGTTATGAACACTAGAGTTACAAACTGACCAGTCAACCACACACCTCCTTTGGAACCAGAAATACATAATCGGGCAGTAGCAGAGACACCCCCCCCCCCCAAAAAAGCAAGTACAGTACTGTGTTAAACATAAACTACTAAAAAAGAAAGGGAAAGCAGTATTTTTCTTCTGCATAATAAAGTTTCAAAGCTGTATTGAGACAATGTTCAGTTGTAAACTTTGGAATGAACAACCATAATGTTTTGTTCAGAGTTAGGAACATTTCAGAGTTATGAGCCACCTCCATTCCCAAGGTGTTCGTAACTCTGAGGTTCTACTGTATACCTATGCAGACTTCAGATAACCAATAAAAACGTTACCTAATGTTACCTAATGTTTCCTAATATTCATAGTGAATGAGAAGGAAATTATAAAAAATTATAATATGGAGTACAACTTTGCATGGCTATCAACATATTATGGTATGTAGATTAAATGCACTTGTTTTTACAACGTTACGTAAAGGATAATATAAATAATCCATTAGCAAACATTTTATATTACTGATATTTATTATTTATTTTGCTTTAGGGCCTAACATATACCAGCTATTTTCAAAATACAGAGGAAATACAAATACACAGTCCTTGTCCTGAAGGGCCTACAATTGTAAAAGTCAAAATGATTGATAGGTTTATATTGTAACATTTTCACTGAGATTAAATATCAAAACACTACATTTATGTACTCACTTCATAAATATAACTGCAAGCCCAGGACCGAGTAGCATTTTGTAGCATGAAAACAACGATAAATGATATTTATGCTCCTTTCTTATTCCTGATTCTTCATCTTATTTTTTTCTTGACATTTACTGTGTATGTATATTGCCTAATATGAAAAAAGTGATGTTTCATGACTAAGTAGTAGCTTATAATAAAGGGCCACATCCTCAAGGATCAGAGTTGAGGGCACTTGGTAGCTTGCAAGATTTATCCTTAACTGCTAGTGGCAGTCCCCGGTGTTATTCTAGTGTTGACACTTCAGATTTATTTATCTAATTCTTCTAAATCTGAGAATTCAAACTGCATAGTTGATTTCAGTATTTTCTCAACCTCTGTCAGTCGTTTTTTCAGTTTCTGCTGTGTGGCGTCATACTCAGCCAAAAGCCTGGCAAGCTTGGTTTGTAAGTTGTCCATTGCTCCTTCCATTTGAATGACCTTTTCTTCAATGTTTTTAGGGTCACTTCCTGTATTTGCAACATTTATATCCAGTAACCCATCCTTCAGCAAGATTTCCTTACCTTTCTCTTCCAGCAGGGTCTTTGCATCTGGGTATTCTATTAAAGCCTCCATGAGGTCATCTTTAGATAGACAAAATAAGTCTGAGTATCCAATGCTTCTAATGTTGGCTGTTCTTCGATTGCCAGCTTTGCTGCCTTTGATATTAAGTATGCTAATCTCCCCAAAGTAGCTGCCATCACTTAAGACCACAAATTGTGTAATTCCATCATCAGCTACTACAGCAAGTTTACCTTCTTTGATAATGTACATCTCTCGTCCAATGTCCCCCTTTCGGCAGATGTAATCTCCTGGACTGAAGACTTGAGGCTGCAGTTTCAAGACTAGTTCAACTAACAAGCCAGCTTCACAATCTGCAAAAATTCGAACTTTCTTTAACGTGTCCAGATGAACACTGATTGCAATCTCTGCTCTTAATTTATCTGGTAGATATTTTAAAACTTCCCTTTCATCCACTGCCTTTTTATTTGTCCACAAGTAGTCGAACCACTTAATAACTCTTTTTTCTATTTCTTTATTCACATTTCGAAAGTGCATATACTGCTTGATAGCATCAATCCTTCCTTGAAACTCTGCTCTGGCTGCATTCATGTTGGAGATCATAGAACCAATGTTACCAACAATAGTAGCAAAAATCAACACCCCAACCAAGAAGTCAACAACCACAAAGAAGTACTCAGAATCCTTTACAGGAGGAGGTGTTTCCCCAATAGTGGTCAAGGTCAGCGTCGACCAGTAGAGGCTATATACATATTTTCTAGCCAGACGGGCAAATTCAGGATCAGAGGTGTTTGGATAGACCCATGTGTCTGCCCCAAATCCAATGGCTTTGGAGATAGAATAGTACACACATGCATTCCAGTGAATAATAATCACTATGTACATGACAAGAGTAGAGATCCTGAAGATATTTGGATAGTTTGTCCTTGTTTCTGTTCGCTGGAAGAACTCAAACATACGAGATACTTTAAGTACTCTGTTTATTCTTAATTCTGGATAGGTCAGACCTAATTTAAAGTACAGTAGATCAGTTGGTATGACTGACAGTAGATCTAGTTTAAATTGTAAAGTTCCTGTATATTTCTGTTTAAGTTTAAGTTCTTCTTTCACCAACAAACCTTGCTCCAGGTAACCTAAAATAAAATATAAAATCTTTAAAATTCTTTGACTTTGACTTTTTTGTTGCTTTATCATCTATTACATTCTGTTATATGTGAATTTCAAATTAATCTTTAAAATGATTTTGGCTATAGAGTTTCTGGCTGTACATAATTTTCCATCTTTTTATTAAGATGCATAGTTTTAACAGCTATATATTTTAACTGGATTTGAACTTTAAGGCCCTATGTTGAATTTTTGTAGCTAAGCAATTGAGGCCAAATCTTGGACCTAGATGACTTGATTAAGCAGAGCCATCTGTACTGTTTGGCTTGGCTGGGCTCTGTGGAATCTTACGGAAATCCTGAAGGGAGGAACCATCCCCCACGGTGGAAGTGTCACACTTACAGCCTCCCAAGTTCACCCTCTTCCTGCTACCGTTTGTGCTGCCCTAGCACCTAGTAACCTTCATGGCCCTTGTGTAGGAGAGAGAGAGAGTTAGAGTGAGGGCAGCGCTCATGCGCTCATTCCATTCCTTGTTTACCCACCCCACCCGCAAACAACTCTCCTTCTTGGGTAAGATTTATAAAAATGGATACATAAATAAAATGAAGCTAACTGGAGCTGCTGTGTGCTCATCACTCTTGAAAATCAGGCTACTGATTTAGATGCTTAAATATGGAATTAGGAACCTAATTTTATTAACACATTTTTGAAAATCTTGATCCTAACTCCTACAGACAACAAGTGGATTCTCTGCCTTGCCCTGTACTAGATGTACAAGTTCAGCCAGCAAAGGTTGCAGGTGGCTTAAATATTGGCAAGAGATTTATATATTCCTTACTACTGCATAAAGGTTGTGCAGGGTTTTATCCACATGGTATATCCTGGTTTGCAGTTCATAAAGTAGGTTCATTACACCTGGGGTAAGGAGGTATAATTTTATTTTTCCTCCATCAATATGACCTCTTGCACACTAGGGATTCACCACAAAAGAGGGCAAATGGTTCCTCTTCCCTTGGGGTTTTCTTCTATTCTTTTAGAAAATGTTTACAATTTGGATTATAAAGATATTTTAAAATCTTTAACAAAGGGAAAAAAAGATAAAACTTCTAGCTTTAGTTTGATTACGCAGTATATATAGTTTGAGTATAGTTTCAGTGACGGGGCTTTCTAGGAGTTTTGTCAGTGGAGAATACAAATCAGCACATCGCTGCCATATGTATAATGTTGTTCTCTATTTAGCAATTTCACCTACCACGTCACATTTCCTGCCAAAGCCCTGTTTTAAGCATAAGTAGCTTGACACTGCCTTCCTTTTTCAGGTAAATTCCAATTGAATTTCAGTGGTGGTTATGCCTAAAAAGGGATTGCTGGATTGGTCTCTGCTTTATGGAATATTTAAATTAGGACACTAAAGTAGATTATAGATAAATTTATGTCTGATTTATAAAACATGATGAAGTACATCACAGAATATAAAGTGTGTGTGTTGGTGAAATATTTGAAGTGTAACTCTAAAACTGCAGAAATTATGTTTGCAGTGGAAGGACTTCAGTTCAGTTCCTTTCTGCTAGAAATCAGGATGACCTTGTATATCAAGATATATTTCAGTGTGAAGTCCTTCCGAACTCCTTTATTGAGGGAACATTGCCAGCAAGATACTTCTTTACTTCATCATTTCATAGACAAAGTGTAACTGGAGAGTCAATTTAACTGGTCTATTCTAGGAGAGAGCCAATTCTTCTTTAATTGTTGTATTTGGCCCCTAAATCATATACTGATGGGCACCTTAAAATGCGTAACACAGATAAATGTAGATAACTAAACAGTGAGTACATCTACCTGTTCTTGTCCGTACAAACATATCAGCAATATAGATTATATCTGATATATAATCAAAAATGAACCACATTCCTAAATGGTCGTTCTGAAGTTCATCAAAACAAGCTCTGGATAGGAAAAGAAAAAAAGCACACAATTGAAATAGTCCCATGAGACCAGTAATTAATACAGTAAATTTGCCATATATTCAGAGGCCCTACCATTTTTTTAATGTGTCTTTAAAGGATCTCTGTTATGCTTGATCAAACTTTGGAAAATGTAATATTTTTATTGAAACTTTTATAACATAAAAACAAGTATTTACAAAGTGTATTTTAAAGCTTTGTGAAAAAACCTGTTTTCAGATCTGCTTTCAGAAAATGTTTACAACTCGGATTATAAGGATCTTTTAAAGTATTTAACTGAGAAAAATTAATTTTGAGTAACTGTAGGTGGAGCTGATAGCTATGCCAATGGTTAAGATTGCCTAACACTTTCCTTTATAAGATCCTGTTTTATGTTGCTTTGAACTTTTCCAAACCTCCATTAAGGTATATGCATTTCATTACCAGGGAGCATAAGACTGATAAAATATTGAAGCTTCAGACAAAAAAATATAATGAAATTAAGTTAATGAAAGTCCTTTATTGAACTGGACAAAAGACATGATGGAAAGAACTTTAGAGATTGTAAATAAATTTGTGTGATCTCTGCTATTGAACCTAAAAGACTGTAGACTGTATTCAATACCAGACTGAAAGGATAAACGCAGTAAAAGTACTGGGTCAATAGATTATTTGTATCCATTCTATCTGATAAAAACAAGGCTTTCCTTGTGGCAACCAGATGTGAGGATTTCATTACTTTAATGGGGAAAGAGAGAGGATAGGAAAATGCACACTGTTATACATTACCTAGCAATGATCATAGTCCAGTTGTACATGACAGGTAATGTGATGCAAAACAGCCAGTAGTAATACAAGTTTCCTGATGGATCAATAACAAAAAGATCTTTCTTCTCCCTGAGCAGTAAGCAGAAAGGAAAGGGAATATTAGTGAAAAACTTATAAAAATGGAAATGGGTTTTCTATGGTTACTAACATATGCTGGTCATTTAGTTTAGTAGGCAGTTCATTTGTGCAAGAACACCCTTAAATGAAAATTAGCCTCCTTGCTTGAATGCCTGGATAAGGAACTAGTTGGTGAAGATGATTTGGATTCTAGAACCTAGGACACAAGGGAAATTAAATTGGCAGGCCTCAACTCAAAGTCATAATGACACATGTAGTTTTAACCTTTTTCAAAATAACCTGTTTCCCACTATGTTAATTTTCTTCTTTGTAGGATAAATGACTCAAAGCATCTATGCCTCATTTTTTCAGAAGGAAAATGGTTATGTGGCCATTAGTATTTGAATGTGTTGAACAGATCATGCCTTCAGTATTAGGGGAGTGACTGGTTGTGAAAGATGAAACACTGCAAAGGATTACAAAAGAAACTGTCTACGCTACCTGCCGGATTGTGATTGATCCCCGATCACTCTGCCATCGACTCATGTATTCCACTGCGGCAAGAGGCGGAAGTGGAGATGATGGGGGAGCAGCGACAATTGACCCCTGCGCCATGAGGAAAGTCGACCTAAGGTACGTCGACTTCAGCTATGCTATTCTCGTAGCTGAAGTTGCATATCTTAGGTCGATCCTGCTCCCTAGTGTAGGCCATAGAGCACTTCATTGCTTTACATTCCTCCTGGCCCCCCAAATTCTATTTATTTACAAAGTAAAATGCCTAAACATACTAAGAGAAAAACAAGATTCTTTACATTGTAGGTGCTGTTAACTCACCTTTGGATCAATATGAGTGGATGAGGCTGCTTTATTGTGGCCCAAGTACATCCTTGCAGTGGGTTTTCACAAGGGTGGTGATGAAGTTTTATATGAAGTTCTGCATAGTTCCATCTTATCACCCCTCTTATTCAATATTTTTGTGGCATTACTGAGAGGGTTAACAAGGAGACAAGGCCTGCATCATTTCCAGTATGCTGATGACAATACAGCTTTGTCACCATTTCAGGTGAGCAATTAAAATGCTCAGTGAGCTTAATACGTGTGTGAAATTGGGGCATGGATGACAGCTAGATAGTTTTCAGAGTAGCAGCAGTGTTAGTCTGTATTCGCAAAAAGATAGATAGTTGACATTCATCCCAGTCAAGACTGAGGTGGTGATACTTTTGGGGAGAAGCAACAAGAATATGTGGCAAGAATACCTCTCCTTTTAATGGAGAGCACCTCTTCTACTTGTTGGTTAGGTTTGCAATCGTCTGGCTCGATTTCCAACTGCTACTAGAAAATCAGGTAGCAGCAAGAGTCAAATCACATTTTTATCATTTCTGTATAATCAGGAGAATGTGCATGTTCCTTTTGGAAGCAGTCGTTGTGACTGTCATCCCTGTCTTTATCATCTCAAGATTGAATTACTGCACTGCACTCAATATCAGCTGAAACTTGTGGAGAATACAGCAGCCTGTTTGATCAGTGGAGGATCTCACTGGGATCGTAATCATTCAACAAGTGCTCCAATCTCTGCACTGGCTGACTGTAGGGCTTCAGGTGAAGTTCAATGAATTGTTTTTGACCAGTGAACATTTATGTCTCAGGAGCTACCTTCATGAGAGACCACTTCTCTCCTCATGCTAAAATACCATAGCAGAGAACAGCAGAAGTGCCGGAGCTGAAGCCTGGTGTTATAAATTGGGCTGCTGATGGGTCATTCTCTCTGAGGGACCCACAGCTTTGGAATTCACTCCCCACGTTGCTTCAGGAAAGCCTGAATCTGATGAGCTTCAGAGCATACTGTAAAGCTCCTCTCTACTCCCCAGGTACTTGAAAAGAGGGTAATTCCTGGACCGGAGGGGAAGGGGGTTTGAGTTCTTAAGTTGCATGATTTGCTGGTGCTCGGTCATACTGAATTGTACTGCTTCACTTCAGTTCTCTTGAGATAGTTTGATGCCTTTTAGCTGTATAGCTAGCGCCCTTTTCAGCATTTATATAAATCTAATTAATAGATAAATGTAAAGAGTCAGAGTGGCATTAGTAGCCACTTCCATAATAAGTGTAATTGGACACTGCACCAGTTGCAGTTCCTGGAGGCATTTTGCCCATGGAAAACACAAACAGATAAAAATACTATTTGAGGGCACTGCCACAGTGCACCGTAGAGCATCATTTAGTGCATCCTTTAATGGTGCAGTTTGTACTTCTCCCACCATTCACCCTGGTTGTCCAGCTACTGGTGGAAAAGGAGCAAGGGTATAGCCATACTCCATCATGCCTCCTTTGGAACGTCTGATAGCTCTCTTACTCTCCCTCAGGAGCACAAGCATCACAATTTTGGCTGCCCCCTGCACAAATGAGGAAGTGGAGGTGCTCTCTTCCCCCTTTACACACTCACACAACAGCAGCCAGAAATTGGCCCAATTATTCTTTACACTACATGCAGAGAAATTTCAGTACATTCATTATATACAATACAATAGTAAAAACACATGCAAAGGTAAATGATAACACGAAGTGGTAAAACATACACAACACAAACAAAAACAGTTTTGCAAACCTATAAGAATGGTGTATAGGTTTGTATTTTCTGTAATACTTTGTCTACCACCTTGACCTTTATTTCTGTCTTTTGTGAACAGCACATACCCTTCAATACCTGTACTCCAATCATGACCACTATTCCACCATATTTCTGTTATCCCTATAATATCTGGTTTCACTCCCTGCACCAGTTGTTCTAGTTTTTCCATTTTGTTACCCAGGCTCCTTGCATTGGTTCACAGACATCTTAGTTGTTTCTGCTTAGCTTCACCCAGATTCCTCAACTGAGTAGGTACAGTCGTTCTACTACCGGTATCGCCTGCCTGACAATTAGCATCATTGGTATTGGCACTGTCTTTCCTCTTAATATCCTACCCACTGGTGTTCCTTTCTCCATTCCTGTAGTCTCTCTTTCTTGATTTTTCTCTTGATCAATATTAGCCTTTGAAGGCTGTTTCAAAACTTCTGATGGTTTGTCCAATTTCAAGTCTAAACTCATTGTTGGCCAGTTTATATCCATTTGTTCTTTTGCCAGCACTGGCCCTTAACTGAAATAGCTCCTCTCCCTCCCTGGCCTTTATCCATCTGATGTATTTATAAAAAGCAACCATATCTCCCCTCAGCCTTTGTTTTGTTAGGCTAAACAAGCCAAGCCCCTTAAGTCTTCTCTCATAAGGGAGGTTCTCCATCTCGCTGATCTTCCAAGTAGCCCTTCTCTGCACCTGTTCCAATTTGAATTCATCTTTCTTAAACATGGGAGACCAAATTTGTACACAGTATTCCAGATGATGTCTTACCAGTCCTATGTATAATGGTAATAACACTTTCCTATCTTTCCTGGAAATATCTTGATTGATGCATCCTTAGATAGCATTAGCATTTTTTACAGCCACATCAAATTCATTGCTAATAGCCATCCTCTGATCAACTAGTACTCCCAGGTCTTCCAATTGATAGCAAAAATTCTTCTTGTTCTTCACTAAGTGCATGACCTTACACTTTGCACTATTAAACTTCATCCCATTTCTAATATTCCAGTTTTCAAGGTCATCCAAATCTTCTTGTATGATATTCCAGTCCTCCTCCTATATTGGCAGTACCCTCCTACTTTGTCTCATCTGCAATTGTTATTAGCATATTCCCACTTTTTGTGCCAGGACTATTAATGAAAATGTTAAATAAATTTGGACCCAAGACTGATCCTTGAGGAACTCCACTGGAAACCTCCTTCCTGCATGACATTTCATCTTTTAGCATAACCTGTTGCAATCTTCCCTTTAACTAGTTCCTTACAATCCTTTTGATTCTTATATTAATCCCCATCTTCTCCAATTTAACTAATTTCTCCTGTGGAACTGTATCAAATGCTTAACTGAAATCCTGGTATATTAGATCTACTGCATGTATCTCCGTGTATGAATATCTATTCTCTGTTGAGTTTAGTAATAGTGAAGTTATCAAGATTCTGAAAATACAATACTGGGATATTTAGACTTTTAAACTAAAACAAGTTACCAAAATCTATATACTATATATTCAGATTTCGTTTGATTTGAAATTACACCCTGCTGTTAAGAGGAACAGTAACACTCTGTCTTGCAGAAGGAGTGTTAATAGTTATGAAAATGGCCTGGCTTAAGTGGATGGAAGAATTTAAATACATAAAGGGCTTGGTCTATACATAAGGAATTTTACACATGGAGTTTTGCTGATTAATTTCATGTATGGACATTGTTATTCTGGAATAAGAATGCCTTGTCTCTGTTTAGCTCAACCTCTAAAAAGGAAACAAGGCACACTTAGACACGCCAGTTCTAGAATAAGGTTATGTATACACTAGCACTCTATCAGTCAGGGACATGGGCAGTGGGTGAAACTTTCCCTTGTGGAGGCTAGCACCCTATCCTACATCTTCTGGCCAAGGCCATACTTCTCTGAGGCCCCTTGTGGCCCTGGCCAACGTGGTGGGGGGAGGGGCCGGGAGCTCAGTCGGGGCCACAGAGGTGGGCTGAGAGCATGGAGCTCCTCCCTCATGGCCAGTGACTGCAACAGCAGAGCTCCAAGCCCCTCCCCCATTTCATTCCTTCTCCTGCCACCCTGTCCTTGTTCCACTCTCAGTCCCTCCCCCATTCCACTCCCACTCTGTCTCTTCCCCCCTGAGGCCCTGCCCCCGGCTCACCCCTTTCCTTTCCGCTGCAGCCCCAAGACTGGAAAAGCTCTGTGGCCCTAGCAGGGAGTCAGATCTCCTCCAGCCCTGGGGCTGTGGTGGGAGGAGATTTTTCTGGGGGCCTCAAATTGGCTGGGGCCCCTGGGCATGGGCTCTATAGGCCCGTACAGTAATATGCCACTGCTCCCCACTTCCCCCCCCCCCCGGCAGCGCAAGGTTTGGGGAGATTTTGCCTACCCCAGCCTCCATTATGTGCTGCCCATGGTCAGGTGTGTGAAAAAAACACCCCCTAAGCGACATAAATTTCACCAACAGAAGCACCAATGTGGACAGCGCTATGTCGGTGGGGGACACTCTCCCACCAACATAGCTACCGCCACTTGTTGGGGGAAGTTTAATTATGCTGATAGGAGAGCTCTCTCCCCTCAACATAGAGCAGGCTACCGGGAGACCTTAGAGCGAAAAAACACAGCCCTGACCAACAACAGTTTTACTAAGGAAAAGTGCCAGTGTGGACAGCGCTATATTGGCAGGAGATTCTCTCCCAATGACAAAGCTACTGCCCTCCATTGGGAGTATTTTATTCTGTTGGCAGAAGAGCTCTCTCCCATCGACAAGGAGTGACTATAACAGCACGACTGTACCAGCACAACTGTGCTGCTAGAAGGTGTACAGTGTAGACATAGCCTGTGCCTTACTCGTGTTTAGGATTTAAGCTTAACAGAGACAAGGCATTCTTATTCTGGAATAAGAGTGTCCACACATGGAATTAATCAGGAACAACTTTATGAACGGACAAGACCTAACAGTGGTCAGCATATTCACTTATCTAGGGCTAATATACACAACATGCTTGCAGTATACCCATGATTGGATTCAGTTGTATAGGCAAGGCAATCTTACTAGAAGAACATAGCACTATTCTGAAACCAAATGAAGAACACTTACTCTTCTTTCTTGTCTTTCTTCTTATGCTTATCTTTATTTTTGTGTTTTTCCTTTTTTTCCTTGTTCTTTTGCATTTCTGTGTCCTTTTTCTTTTCTTTTTTACCATCAGACTTGCTGAAAAATGGATTAAAATATTATGGTTTTACAAAAAAACTAGAATGATAGCTTGTAAAGAAACTATCTTCTACAATGTAATATTATTGTCTTACCCCTTCTTTTCTTTTTTCTTTTTCTCTCTAAAAAAGAAATAATATCTCTGTGATCAGCTCTTGGGATGCATATAACTATTATTTCCACTATTTTTCCTATTAAAATCAGCTGAGGTCTATAAGTCTAACATTATACTTAAGATTTTGGCCTTTGAATAAAACCTTTGTTTACAATTTTCAACTATTTCCATTTTTACATGGTTAAATAGGACACTAACAACTTTTGTGTTTGAAAAACATTTGCTGTGCATACAGTTCAGATGTACATGTAATTTCTTATTGGATTACTTGTATGATGCTGCAATAATTTGCAAGAAAAGAACTAGGTATATTGCTTTTTTTCTTACTATTCTCTACAATATAAATAACTTTATAGTGAAACTGTAGAGTACTTACTCATCTTTATTACTGTTGTTGTTGATATTGTACTGTGCAATGGCACTAGGTAGGTAATGTTCCCTAAGAAACAGCAAAATAAAATAGTTATATCTGCTGCATGACACGAAATAGGCTAGTACCTGTAAATCAGGTAAGATTAATGTAAGATTTACAGCTGCATAAGTTAGTTAAGGTTGCCTAACTGGTTTGATAAGTTTAGAATGAAAATATTCACCAGTAAATATAGAGATGAAGAAAACCACTGAAATGTTGATTATGTCTCTGTTTTCCTTTCTTGGAGTTTCAACATTTCTGAAAAGAAAAAGGGTGAAATCTTGGTGCCATTGAAGCCATGAGGAATTTTGCCATTGACTTCAGTGGAATCAGGATTTTACCATTGACGTTTGTCCTGTTAAATGCCTGATCACATGTGATTTTGTTTTTAAACTGCAGGTTTCTTCATAGCCTCATAGGGTATTTCATGTTTAGACATTTAAACTGAACCATATTTTTATGACTGAGCAAACTGAATGCTCAGGTAGGGAATCTGGTTGTGTTATCAAGGTGCCTGTGTTTTAAATCTAGGCCATGAACATTAATGTTGCACCTAATCAAAATTGATTTTACTGAAATTAGATAAAATTGTTTTGTGGCATAAAGTGAGATACAAAAACAAGCAGATAAAAATCCACATAAACAGAACCATATGGACACAGTCAAAGATTTGACATATACTCCATAACACAAAACTCACATGATTTCTTCTGATATCTCACCACAGAGATTCTGATTATTAAAATTCTTGCTCCATCTTAGCTGTGGACCTTGAATTTTTTCCAAGAAAGAGTCTGAGGTTTGGCAGCCTTCATCGGAAATCCTCTTCTTCCAGTCTTTTAAAGTAACCAAAAAGTTGGGTATTCTAAAAATAGATAGAAATATTAGTTAATATTTTTAAAAAGCTTAATTTCTTTGTGGAGGAAAAAAAAAACTTTGTAGGAAACCCAAATGTCATAGTGCGTTTGCACATATGTAACTTTCACTGTAGATTTCATTCACCATGCAGAGTGAGGATGGATGGCTTTGTACAAATCAGACAGATCCAGAAGAGGAAGAGCTGCCAGACTATGGAAGTGGGGAATCACAATACCTCCATCCTTCCTTGCACCTATGGGACAGGGAAAAATCACTGAATTCAGGGGGACAGCAAGAGATGAACTAATAAAATTGCCCACACACATACACAGAAGAGAAAGTCACCAGCTGCAAGGGTGGGAACTGAAGAGCTCACACAAACTCCTTCACTTAGCTTTTAAGTAAAAGAGAATTTCATAACTTCCTCCCAGAAGCCAGGTTGATGGATGACACAGCTCCCAATAGGTGGAGTCCTCTCCCACCTGCCTCATTTACCAGTAGGAGGGGAAAGAGAGCCACAACATCTCATTCCATCAGCAGAAGAGATTGTAGAGCCTTTTGCCTTACCAGCACCTAGGGGAGCAGAGTGTAGATCAGTGTATTCTGTGGGTGGCACACACACTAAAACAAGGCCCCCATTAGAGAACTTCAAAGAACCAACACGT
This sequence comes from Dermochelys coriacea, assembly GCF_009764565.3. Taxonomy (NCBI): domain Eukaryota; kingdom Metazoa; phylum Chordata; order Testudines; family Dermochelyidae; genus Dermochelys; species Dermochelys coriacea. The sequence goes on along the minus strand of NC_050071.1, from coordinate 94,704,763 downwards.
CGGGAATGGAGGTTGTTTGTAACTCTGAACAAAATGTTACAGTTCTTTCAAAAGTTTACAACTGAACATTGACTTAATATAGCTTTGAAACTTTACTATCCAGAAGAAAAATACTGTTTTTCCTTTATTTTTTTAATAGATTATGTTTAAGACAGTATTATACTGTAGTTGCCTTTTTTCGGGCGGGGGGGAGGTGTCTCTTCTACTGCATGCTTGTGTACTTCCGGTTCCAAATGAGGTATGGTTGACTGGTCGGTTTGTTACTCTGGTGTTCGTAACGCTGAGATTCTACTGTATCTCCAATGTGTTAGCCCTGAATTCTGAGGCAAGGTGTAAATTTTGTGACACTATGAAATACATGGTTAAACATTCTAATTGTTATTGAACTAAGTATAATGGTGTTAATGCTGTAATTTTAATTTTTAATTCAGTGAACACTTTTACATGCCATAGTAGTCAGAATTTCCCATGCCATAATAGTATAATTTTATTCTTCCATGCACCAAAGATACCAAGGACCCTGGCACATAATATAGATCCAGTATTGAATACATAGGACCCTTGCACTCAATATTACTAGCTTTAAGACTATCAGAGCAATGTTTCTCTCCAGTAATTTTTCCATGTTGTGTTAAATGTTATGGCAACTAAAACAGAAAAGTTGAAAATAAATCTGTCAATAGTATATCAACTTAAGTTTAATTTTCTCCTTATATGAACAAATATTTTAAATTGATACTGTCTAGTTTAGATATCACAGTGACAGTATAGGCTTAGAGAAAACTAAATAGAGAGATCTGAGTATAGTTTCATTATTTCAGTTTTTAAATACTTTTCTTACAGGCTGAATACAAATCAGTTTTTTTTAAATTGATTTCTAAAAAGTGTATATTAATACATTTTAATTTTTCAAATTAAACCTACTTAAAATTAAATTTGAAATTATCTCATCCTCTATTATGGCCTAAATTTACTAAAATCTGTTAAAATTGTTAAAATTATATTTTAAAAAATCAAGCAGTACGTTTGCTGCCAAAAATTTTTAAAGAAAGTCAAACCACTGAACTGATGAAAGTCACTGGTTAAGCACGTGAAACCAAAGTTTGTTGAAGTGCTAAACCAGCTTTTGATTGCAATAGCCTCTTCTGCAAGTGCAAGGAGAATATTTTCTTCATTTCAGTTTATTCCACTAGTTCAGTTTAATGACTAGTTGAATCAAAATTGAGAAATAGATTAGGAGTTGAAAGAGCAGGAAAGCTTCTTTTTCTCTTCCAATCTATGAGGTGTGAGACCATGAGATATATTAGTTCTAAAATTGTGGAGGATGTGATGACCAGAAACAATTAATTCAGTTCACGAACAGCAGATAATACTTCCTTTGTTTAATAAATCAGTTAGTTTTAAATGCGAAATATGTTTTGATAAACTTTGATTATGTATCCAACAAATTTAAGGTAAAAAGAAAAGGAATACTTGTGGCACCTTAGAGACTAACAAATTTATTAGAGCATAAGCTTTCATCATGAAACCCATGTTTAAGGTAATTTCAGTTAGCTATCAAACCATTTTAAAATGCTGGTTTGTAAATTTTTAATTGAATTATAATTTCCATCCAAATTCAGTTTGATACAAATCAAAAGTAAAAAAAGTTAATCATCTAGTAAATAAGAAATGTCATTCATTATTTCTAACATAGTAAAAAATGTAAAAATTAAGAAGCTATATGTATGTATGTATCTATATCTATATATGTATGTTATGCTATATAATTGCTTACATTAATTTGTTTAGATATAATGTATCCTCCTGGTTAGCAAAAAGAAGTATCAAATTTAGTGTAAAAGCTATATTTAGTTGCAAATCAACATGTTTTAATAGTTACCGACCTTTCTTTAAGAAAATAACTAAAAAGTTTAAATTCAAAACAACATGACAATTGATTTAAATCAAGGTTTTCTTCTTGCTGATTAAAATCTATGATTTAACTCACTTTGATTTAAATCAGTCCACTGTTTTCTTATATTGCATTGTTTGTAATTCTCACTTCAAAGCCTGAAAATAAGATTTCTTATTCTATGAATTTTGCCCTTTTACAATTGGAATACGTATTTTTCTTGTGTATTTTCAGTGGGAAAAAATTGTGGGTTTTGTTCCTTATTTGTGTATCAGCATCACTGATGATAATAACAGTGATGTCAGCTCAACACAGCAATCAGATAGATTGCTTGTTTTTTTAATTGCCTTTGGTTAACTCCCTTTGTTGACTGGCTGATTCTGTAGTAAACAAAATATTTAAAAATCACAAGCCAAAATCCTCCCTGGAGCATCTCTCCTTATTAGAGAGAAGAAGGATGGTCTTGTGATTAAGATGGATGGGATCTGAGTTACTATAGAAAATTCATTCCTGGGTATCTGGCTGGTGAATCTTGCCCATATGCTCAGGGTTTAGCTGATTGCCATATTTGGGGTCGGGAAGGAATTTTCCTCCAGGGCAGATTGGAGAGGCCCTGGAGGTTTTTCGCCTTCCTCTGTAGCATGGGGCATGGTTGACTTGAGGGAGGCTTCTCTGCTCCTTGAAGTCTTTGATCCAGATCATACCACACGATCCATTGTCTACAGCCAAGCTCTACGATATAACCGCATTTGCTCCAACCCCTCAGACAGAGACAAACACCTACAAGATCTCTATCATGCATTCCTACAACTACAATACCCAACTGCTGAAGTGAAGAAACAGATTGACAGAGCCAGAAGAGTACCCAGAAGTCACCTACTACAGGACAAGCCCAACAAAGAAAATAACAGAACGCCACTAGCCATCACCTTCAGCCCCCAACTAAAACCTCTCCAACGCATCATCAAGGATCTACAACCTATCCTGAAGGACGACCCATCACTCTCACAGATCTTGGGAGACAGACCAGTCCTTGCTTACAGACAGCCCCCCAATCTGAAGCAAATACTCACCAGCAACCACACACCACACAACAGAACCACCAACCCAGGAACCTATCCTTGCAACAAAGCCCGTTGCCAACTCTGTCCACATATCTATTCAGGGGACACCATCATAGGGCCTAATCACATCAGCCACACTATCAGAGGCTCGTTCATCTTCGCATCTACCAATGTGATATATGCCATCATGTGCCAGCAATGCCCCTCTGCCATGTACATTGGTCAAACTGGACAGTCTCTACGTAAAAGAATGAATGGACACAAATCAGACATCAAGAATTATAACATTCAAAAACCAGTTGGAGAACCCTTCAATCTCTCTGGTCACTCAATTACAGACCTGAGGATGGCTATCCTTCAACAAAAAAGCTTCAAAAACAGACTCCAACGAGAGACTGCTGAATTGGAATTAATTTGCAAACTGGATACAATTAACTTAGGCTTGAATAGAGACTGGGAATGGATGAGTCATTACACAAAGTAAAACTATTTCCCCATGTTATTTCTCCTCCCCACCCCACCCCACCCCACCCCCCATTGTTCCTCAGATATTCTTGTTAACTGCTGGAAATAGCCTACCTTGCTTGTCACCATGAAAGGTTTTCCTCCTCTTCCCCCCTCCTGCTGCTGGTGATGGCTTATCTTAAGTGATCAGTCTCCTTATATATATATACACAGTGTGTATGATAACCCATTGTTTCATGTTCTCTGTGTGTGTATATCAATCTCCCCTCTGTTTTTTCCACCGAATGCATCTGATGAAGTGAGCTGTAGCTCACGAAAGCTTATGCTCTAATAAATTTATTAGTCTCTAAGGTGCCACAAGTACTCCTTTTCTTTTTTTTAATCTCTCTGTGTCTCAGTTTCCCAACTTTCTCCCAAACTTTGTCTGTCTTGTCTTTAGATTGTATACTCTTTTGGGAGCAGAGATGTGGGATATGTTGACCAGAGAGTAGAAGAGCTATTAGAGATGGGACAAAGACCACAAGGAAGACCCCGAAAAAGGTGGTTTGAGATGCTGAAGAAAGATATGAAGAAGGTTGGTGTCAGCTTGGAAGACACACTTGACAAAAATATTTGGAAACAAAGTACAAGAGCTGCCAACCCCAACTGATGGGAGAAGACAAAGGTGAAGAGACTCTTTGGGGCAGGGACTGTTTCTTACTAATGATGTGTTTGTACGGTGCCTAACGCAATGGAGCCCTGACATGCGTTGGGGCTTCTAGGTGCTAATACAATAATCATTGATATAATTAATTATCAGAAACAAATTTGGCACCGTGCCATAGGCTTCATATAACTAGTGATTATTGCTGAGAGTTTCTCAGTTGCTTTGATTTGAGGGCATTTCCTTCCAAAAATAATGTATCTATGTCAAGTTTTAATGGTAAACTCAAGAATGTCCCCTTAAAATTGATGTTTTAAACATGAGAAAGATTACCAAAATATTACCACTAAACTTGTGTAAATAAATAGATCCATGGAGAGGTAAACACATAAATATGTAGGTACCCTGTGCTAAACATGGATTCCTGGGATGTACCTCACCTCTGTAGCACTCCTTTCACTGCCTGTGAGTTGTTTGTGGAAGAATAACCGGGGCAGCTGTCCCCATGCTCCTGTGTTTGTAATATGGATGAACTATCATACTCTTCAGCCAGAGACCTATAATTAAACAGTATGTACAATGAAGAAATTATCGACTGTACTACAGCAACAATTCATAAATAGTGGTTCCCAGGCATGATTTACTTATGTGTTTTATCTCTAAACCTTAAAGTTGCATTCACATTATTTTTTGGTATGGACTTTTGTTATTTGTTAAGCATTGAGAGTGTCCTGGGAACTCTACAAAACACAGAAGAACTTTCCGTATCTGTCCCCACATAGTCCCTGATCCTGCAGAAATGTACAAATCTAAGACCCCAACCTTGGAAAGTCAGTGGGATTACCCACATGTGTAAAGTTAAGTGTACGCAAAATCTTTGCAGGGTTAAGGATTAAAGAAAATGTACCCCTGTATCAGTGTACATTACTTGGTTATAGGATGTTCCCATGCAATCCATGGTGCATTCTTTAGTGAACTAGAAAGTGGATTTCATAGCAGAGGGAATAGCAGTTTTACCAAATTAAGTTAACATGTCTGTTGAATGTCTGTTGAATGCTACAGCCTGTTAATGGCAGCTCTGAGCACACATTTCTGGCGTTAGCACACTTTTTTCATTTAACTTTAAAATTCACCTGTTTTGTGAACCAATTTTTTAAACCAGCCTCCAAAATTGCAGATACACCAGAGGTGCATTGTACTTGCAAATTGTCTAATTAGATATTCCTCAAGCAAAACTTGTAAGCACAATCTTGTGCTGAACACCTGTAACTCCCATTGAAATCAATAGAACTTTCTGCAGGTGCTCATCAGGCCACTTTTATTTGTCTAAACTTAGATGCCTGACTTTAGACACCCAGGTTTGAAAAATGTGACCATAGTGACCAGTCTGTAAACAAGCCATAGGCTATAATTTGACTTCAGTGGGAGCTCTGGGTGTTCAGCACCTCGGAAAATCAGAATACTTTTTATTTAGAAGCCAAAACATGGATTGAGTCGTCTAAATTTGGCCACAAAATATGAAAGTATTAGCCCCTGAGCATTCACAACTTGTTATTCACTTTTGTTTTTGCTATATGATCAATTATCTGAGTCACAGGATATTATTTCAGTTCCCTGCTTTGATGAACTAAGCTTTAGAAACTTGAAAGAATCCCCTTTTCTGTGTGTAAAATTTATCTACAAACATTTGTAACTGTGTAGTGGTTTTCTGAAAAAAAGTTTTTCTAAATGGTTTTCCCAGTGTTTAATGCTCACAAATATTTATTCAGAATAGTATTCATCTTGCTTAGCTTTTAGTGGACTTTCTTGATAATAAAAAGTGGCTCAGTTGAACGTCTACAAATAATCCGACAAAAAGGGTTGTGAATGCCAGCAAAGTGGGATTTACTCACAACTATATTTTTTACAGTATTGTCCCAACTCAAGGCATGAGCCACTTTGCAGGATGGTGAAACATTCAAATAGTCATTACCAAGTTATTTTTTGACTAGCTGAACTCATTTTTAAGGAAGCCAAATAATTTGACTAACAAATATAGTCACATTTTACCTTATCCTAATTAATTACAATGGGCAGTGTATCACAGGTAGGTTAAAAGCTAAACTTCTTATGAATGGAAGAGAAAAGACAGGGACAGACATCTGTCTCCTGTCACTCTCATGCAAACTAATAAAAATTAAAAAATCCCGAGAGCAGAATTTGACCTACTTAGTATACTTGACTTACCTCCTGTTTCTATTCTCCATCCTTCCTATGCCCGCATCAGCATTCTGTACTGCCAGTTTGGGAACATTTATATAGGAGCGATGGGTGTTAATCACACCAACCTTCATGGTCAGATTGGTACTCCTTGGTTGAGAAGGGAGGAATCATTTCAAAATGAAAAAAAGTACTTTTATGGTTCTATACAAAAAGAAACCCCGGAATGGCTAACATCTGCATGTTACATGGTCTAGGGCAAAGAGTAGAAAATTGATCATAGAAATTAGAGAGATGCAATTTAAACATAGATCTCTTTGCTCTTGATTCAATCATTATACATCTGGAAAACAGGAGGTAGAATCAGGAAAAAGCAACAACCCAGAATGTCTTCCCAATAACAGAAAATGGGACCATTCAACCAAACAAAAATATAAATGTAATAAGACACAATTGTATGTTTTAAGAAGGTTAAGCAAGGCTGCTTTTCAATGTAATTCTAGATATATGGATGTGATTTAAATTTATTATGTACAATTCAATAAAAATACATAGAACACATTGTCTGTATTCACAATACTTGTATTACAGCATTAAAATCTAGCTCTATGTAATGTACCTGATTCTATAGTTCTTTACACATGTGTAGCTCTCTCAGAAGTCAGTGGAAGTTGTGTGTATGTCAGTAATTTGGCTTCAGGCTTAATATGTGATTTACCCCAACAAAAGTAGAAAAAATATTAAGTATTATTAAGTATAAAATATGTCAAGTATTCCCCCTATTACAACAACAAATTGCAAAGGCACTCTAGCTGAAGTGTACTGCCCTCATCCTCCCTCCCCTCTTCTTCCAGTTACTTTTCACAGCCACTTGTCGCATCTTGCCCTTGGTTAGATTGCAAACATGTCAGGACAAAGGCTATGTCTTTCTACATGTTTGTACAGTGCCTGGCACAAATGGGCCCTGCTCCTGATTGGTGCCTTTAGCTGCTGCTGCAATACAACTAAGAAGTAATAAAAATTATAAAATATGACACTGTAAGATTAAGGAGATATGAGATTAGACTGTAGGTTTGAGTGCAAGCCACAAATTACAAAACTGAATGCAGTTCAGCTCACCTATGTACTATAATTTTAGAATAAATGTAAAGAAGCTAATTCTCCTCTCACTCTGGTGTCAGTCAGGAATACTTCTACTGAAGTCAGTGGAATTACGCTAGTTTTAAACTGGTGTCAGTGGCAGGAGAATCAGGCCCAATATCTTTGCCTACTAAGTATGTAGGGTGGAATTCTGGTCCTTTCAAAGAAAGCTTTGCCATTAATTTATTTCACTGTTAATGCTTTTCCAGGAATTCACAAGACAGTAGCAGCTGAGAGAGTTTGCTCCTTTGGGCCTTCTGGTGGTCCCCATGAAGTCAACAGCAAAACTCCCAATGTAATGGGACCATGGAAGGAGCCCTCCATGTGGAATCATTTAGGTTTTTCAAACATGGCCCATTATATAGCTGAGTGAGACAGGAAGGATGATTTAGGGTAGTTAGGGTACTAGCCTGGGATTTGAGAGACCCAGGTTCAATTCATTGCTCTGTCACAGACTTCCTGTGTGACCTTGGGCACAACCCTTAGTGTCTCTGCCTCAGTTCCCCATCTCTTAAATGTACTTCCCTACCTCACAGGGTTGTAAGGATAAAATTATTAAAGATTGTGAAGCACTCAGATATAATGTTGATGGGGGCCATATAAGTACCTTAGATAGAGTACCATGCAGTCACATAAATAAGGGACCTGTGCCTGACATGAAGTTTTACTGTTGGAAAGAGAATTTCATAGCAAATCATGAACTAAAGTTGGTACACTAGCCCTTGCACAATGCATTCTGGTTAATATGCAATCTCAGTGTTCAGTTACAAAATAAAGGTAGGTGTTTTATAAAATCCTTTCAGAAATGCTGGTAAAAGTGAGTCACTATACCCAGCATGTTATTCGGTTGCCTGTCCTGAGTATTTTCAAATTTGCCAACATGCACAATTTCAATCAGCCTGTCAGTTTGAAGATGCATGAAGATGATAGTTTTGAAGTTGCCAGCAACTGATGGGAATTACTTCAGAAAAGGCCCATTCATGATTTGCTGTGCTGCTGAGAAGTGCCATAAAATGCCACTGACGGGATCACTTTTGATGAAAATACCTTTGCCATTCAATCCAGCCTGCGGCTGGGAAGATGATGGAAGAAGCATTGTGATACTGCTACAGCATGTGTCTACTAAACTAAACAGGAATATGATGTATTTGTTGGTGGATTATGTCTTTGTGTTATCCAGTGAAACTGAAGGCACCATTCCCACTTGCCTAACTCATTTCATATGGGAGAGCTGAGAGAAAACTCTGTTTCCAACAGGCAAACAGGCAGTGCATGCAGGCTATGCAGACATCTACCACAGTCCATAAAATAAAAAGATTAAGATTGAATACTAACAAGTATCATTCCATTATATCTTGCCTTTAAAATGGCTAATTGTGTGGCTTGGCTATAAGGAGGCAGGCACATAAGAAAGACATTTCTAAACCTAACCAATGAGTCAACCATGACATAGGAGCTGGAAGGAGGATTTTCTCTGGATTGCTTCAGCAAGGGCCTTAGGGATTGAAACTACACCAGCTTTTATTAAGCAGCTGTATCTCCACACATGAATGGGGAGCAATATCAAAAGTGCGCAATGCTGGCACCCAAAGGCCATCCTGATTCAACCACTCCCTGAAGAAGCTATTAAAAAGATCCAGTTTAGATCATTAGTGTAAATTAAAGCTGTGCATCTTCCTGGTCAAAACTCAATACTGGACAAAGGCAGAAACACTGTTTACCCTTCACAGGGGAAATCTCTTTTCTAACAAAATTGACTGGGGGCAGAAAAAGGGAATGGGGGGAGGATTGGGGATGCATCCAGAGCCCCTACCATGGGGGAGAGAATGGGGAACAATGATAGGGGGAGCAGGAGATGGGCCACACACAGCCCTTGGCATGAGTCAGAGAGGAGTTGCAGCAGGGGATGGGAGAGTGGAATTCAGGTTACTTGGTGGATGTGGGGAGGAGGACTGGAGGAATGTAAGGAACACCAGTGTGTGCAATCCATTCAGCCTATAGAAACTATAAAGTGTGCAACCCCCTAGCTATGAAAGGGGCTAAGGGCTGCCCAGTAAAGGTTGTTGATATAATCACATATGACTAATCTGTCCATAGAAAGATGAGATGCTATAAAATTGCTGCATACAAAGAGTCACTGATGCTGGTGTGGGTCAAGCACTCAGCTGAAGCCCCTTTGTGTTGTAAGGCTGCACAGATGGAGCAGGGCACTGAATCCAAAACAGTGTTAAGCATCTAGCAAACAATATTTGGAGAGACTTTGTGTTAAGCTTCAGGAGACAGTTTGTGGTCTCTGTAAGAGCCTTAAAAGTGTTGTGTGGGACATCGTAAGAAAATAGAGGCTTCTCGGATACCAGGCTGGAATATCTAGCTTAGAATTTCTGCAAAAGCTGGTCTGCTGTATATTCCTCTGCTGTTCAGAGAATCAGGACTTTGTGTATATTTCAGTAAATAAATGGATTACATCAAGGTTACATCCAACTTCTTGTCACTGACTACTCATTCAAATGGAGCTACCCCATAAGGCTCTTCCAATCGGCCTAAGGGACAATCATAGCAATATAAATCCTGGCCTAGAACTTTTAAAAGAAGCTATCAGCTGGGGACAGGGAACCAATGGGACTGAAGCATTCCTTCCCCCAAGACACTGGAAGTGAAAAGGGGACAGTAGAGACTCTTCAAACCCTCCCTCAGCCTCAAGCACTGGAATTTGGAGGCTTTGACTGAGCCGCATGTTTCCCTAAGATCCTTGGTCTCATACCCACACAACACTCCACAAAAGATACAGATGGGCCAGAATATATAGAGGCCCTGTGAGTAGGGTTGCCAGGTGCCCTGTTTTTGACCTGAATCCCCAGTCGAAAAGGGACCCTGGCAGCTCCGGTCAGCACTGCTGACTGAGCCATCAAAAGTCCAGTCAGCAGCACAGCGGGGTTAAGGCAGGCTCCCTGCCTGCCGTGGCTCTGTGCAGCTCCCAGAAGCAGCCGGCATGTCCCTGCGGCCCCTAGGCACAAGGGTAGCCAGGGAAGCTTCACATGCAGACCCCACCCCAAAAGCTGGCTCTGCAGCTCCCGTTGGCCGGGAACCACGCAGTTGCCTGGCTGCGCCTCCACCTAGGGGTCAGACATGCCAGCCACTTCCAGGAGCAGCATGGAGCCAGAGCAGGCAGGGAGCCTACCTTAGCCCCACTGCACCGCCGACCTGGACCCACCTGAGGTAAGCACCGCCTGGCCTGAGTCTGCACCCTGAACCCCCTGCCCCAGGTCAGAACCCTATCCCGCACTCTAAGACCCTCCCAGACCCTGCACCCTCACCCCAACCCTCTACCCCTGGTCATAACTTCCTCCTGCACCCACACTCCCTCCCAGAGCCCACACCCCACACCTCCTCCCATACCCCTGCCCCAGCCCTGAGCCCCCTCCCACACCCAACCTCTCTCCCAGAGCCTGTGCCCTAACACCCCCTCACACCCCAACCCTTTGCCCCAGCCCTGAGCCCCCTCCCACACTCCAAACTTCTTGGCCCAGCCTGGAGCTCCCTCCTGCACCCCAAACCCCTCACCTCTGTCCCCACCCCAAAGCCCACATCCCCAGCCGGAGCAATCACTCCCTCCCACACAGCAATCCCTTGCCCCAGCTTAGAGCCCCCTCCTGCACCCTGAAACATTCATTATTGGCCCTACCCTTGCAGCCCGCACCCCCAGCTGGAGCTCTTACCTCCTTTCACACTCCAACCCCCTGCCCCAGCCCAGTGAAAGTGAGTGAGGGTGGGGGAGAACCAGCAACAGAGGGAGGGGGACTGGAGTGAGTGGGGGGTGGGGCCTCAGAGAAGGGGCAGGGCCGGGGCAAGGATGTTAGGTTTTGTGTAATTAGAAAGTTGGCAACCCTAGTTCCACTGGTTCAGACTGTGGAGCAACCACTCTGAGGCCTCTTCTTCCCCAGCCTGATAGTTCTGATTAGACGGTGTGGAACTCCCCTGCACAGACATGGAAAGGACTTGACCCCCCATAGTTCCAAATTAGTGGGTCACAATTTGGATCTCAGTAAAGAGTGCAGGATCAGGTTGTTTTTCCTGTCTTCAAATTCTATAAGCATTAAAGAATATTTTTGATAATTTCAGATGTGAAGGGCCACATTTTTAAACTCAGAAGCCCAAAATTGTCCTGTAGAAATGACAACACAACTGTCTGCCTATATGTGCCTGACCTGTGATCGTGGTATTTTTATTGAGCACTTGTGGGTCAAAATTCCTGCCCCATTAAAGTTATGTTAAGCAAAATATTTTTGGACTATATTAATTATGTTAATAAAAAGAAAAGGAGTACTTGTGGCACCTTAGAGACTAACAAATTTATTTGAGCATAAGCTTTCGTGAGCTACAGCTCACTTCATCGGATGCATCCGATGAAGTGAGCTGTAGCTCACGAAAGCTTATGCTCAAATAAATTTGTTAGTCGCTAGGGTGCCACAAGTACTCCTTTTCTTTTTGCGAATACAGACTAACACGGCTGCTACTCTGAAACCTGTAATTATGTTAATAAAGCTTTTCCTTATTCTCTAGCTACACCAGTTTTTTTAAAATATTATATTAGCACAAACTATCATACTGATTATTATCTTCTAGCCCACTCCACAACAGCAGATTATAATATTTAGGAAGTTAGAATTCAAGGTCATGCAAATGAACTTTTGCTTTAGAAATATTACACAATTATTATCAAGTCATGGATTTCACAAATAATCTGACTCTATGTATTCTCTTTTTAAAAAGATAAGAGAGCTATGAAGAACAGCTAAATGTTCAAACTCTTACTGTTTTTTTTAAAAAAAAAAACTATTTTACCAGTGATAAGCCAAGAGCTTTAGGATGCAAGAAAACTAAAGAGAGCATTATCTGTGAACAGAACTGTAATGAATGGAGGATTAGCAGATCCATCTGCTGTGCTTTTTTACATTAGCCAGTTCTCACTTTCCTATTAGCACAATGGTCCAAATTCACTCCTGCTGTATCTACACTGACTTCACGGATGTGGTGACTTCAACAGAGAAACACCAGGGATTAATTTGGCCCAGTATGTCTATTTGCTTACTTTTAATTATTGAAGAACAACATACAAAATATTCAGTTACATACATTAAATACTGAGTTGTTACAAAATCTCTAGATTTTGCCCTCTAGAAAATAGGATACATCTAGAATAAAGCAAATTAAAAAAAAATACCTAAGTGGAAAAAAAAGACACCGATATTATTGTTGTCACAAGAGTGCTTTGCTATTGTGGGTGCTTACCTTGGTAATGTAATCTACTCCAAGTAATGATTGCCGTCCTTTAAGTTGTCAGCATTTCCACGCGGAATGTAAACAGCCACAATGAAAATCCAAACATAATCAACATGTCAGGGTATTAATTTCCTTATTGCTGAATTTCTTAAATGGGCAGTCTAATGGTACTTCTCTGTATTATTCCAAGACTAGGGCGTGGTCATTAGACAAGGATTTCCTTGACCTAGTGCTGGATTTTGAGATTTAGAGACAGATGAAAGTGACAGTGACAGTCACCTTTATCCCTCACCTGAGCAGAAGCTTATGAATACTATGAATATGCATGGGATTTGACAAAGACTATTGAACAATTCCTGTTCTGAAACTAAGGAAGATATTGGAAAAGTGTTACATAGCAATATTCATTGGTGATATTTTTGTTACTTTATTAATTTATTGCAGATTCATTCCTTATTATTGTACTAGGGTTTTTCACTGGAATATATATGGATTACTGTTTATTCTTTCATATTTTATCAAACAGCCTAGAATAATAATAATTACAGTTTTAGTCAATTTGGAAACTTCTCAGCCAAACTAATACAGCTTTGTAAAGGACTATAATGTTCCCACTGTGATGCTTAAAATACCTGTAAAATGTTTCATATATGTTTAGTTCAAAATGTTATTGTTTATAACATCTTTCTTGCCAAAAAGTATTATTTTAGCTAGCGGCGAGAGAAAAACTATTAGTAGTAATCTCCTTGCTCTATCTTAGGTTTTGAAAAAAGATAAACTATGTCAGAAAAGTTTTATGTGTCAGAACATAAAATTGCATCAGAACATAATACTGCAAAGAATTAATCATAAGCTGACAAGAAAGCATGATTTGTGGTTAAGGCACTGAGACAGATGCCAGGAGATTTGGTTCAGATCCTAGCTTTGCCACAGGTTTCCCTTCTGTCCTTCCCTTAGGGTTCAATTCACAATTTCCCTGAGGGCACTTTGGGTAAGTCTACACTGCAGTGTAAGTGGGATTTGAGTCATCTGGGCCTGAGTTAGAGAACCCAGGTCTTGAGCATCTACATTGATTCTTAACCCTACATTAAGAATTTTCTAATCCAGGCTTGAACCTGGGGCTCTGGCATCATAGAATTGATCATAGAGACCTCAGGAGGTCATCTAATCCAACCCCCTGCTCAAAGCAGGACAAACACTCACTAAATCATCCCAGCCAGGGCTTTGTCAAGCCGGGCCTTAAAAACCTCTAAGGATGGAGATCCCATCGTCTCCCTAGGTAACCCATTCCAGTGCTTCACCACCCTCCTAGTGAAATACTTTTTCCTAATATCCAACCTAGACCTCCCCCACTGCAACTTGTGACCATTGCTTCTTGTTCTGTCATGTGCCACCACTGAGAACAGTCTAGCTCCTTCCTCTTTGGAACCCCCTTTCAGGTAGTTGAAGGCTGCTATCTAATCCCCCCTTTCTCTTCTCTTCTGTAGACTAAATAAGCCGAGTTCCCTCAGCCTCTCTTCTTAAGTCATGTGCCCCAGCCCCCTAATATTTTTGTTGCCCTCCGCTGGACTCTCTCCAATTGGTCCACATCCTTTCTGCAGTGCCGAATAGGGGGGAATAATCACTTCCCTCAATCTGCTGGCAATGCTCCTACTAATGCAGCCCAATATGCCATTAGCATCCACACTGCAGTACACAGACCCAACTCAAACCAACCATATCCTAGCTCCCTAATACCATCTTGAAGTGTGACTGTTCTAGCCCTTTGACCACGTTGCACTGTGGGAGAACTTGACTGTCCACCCAGCACATCAAAGGAAGTTGAAGAGCCCACCAACACATCCTGCTGAGCAGTCATTTCGATCTGTGTGCACCCAGATACCAGAGCCAGAAACGTGGAGGAGGCACCTTTTGAATAACTTTTTGTTTGAACTATAACTTCTGTATCACTTCTGGAACCGTATGGGTTTCAGTGTGGGGTGGTAGGTGACAACTAGGGGTGTGTGGTCAGAGGGGGTTTTATTTCTGTATTGAAGCAAGTTCTATCAGGGTGTTAACATGCCACATCACCTTCAATGGCCCCTTATAATATATGCTAACTACTTATACTACTGCTGGGGGAATTCTGTGCACTACGCAATGCAGAGTTTGCACAGAATTAATGTTATGCATAGAATTTCATTTTTTCCCCACAGAATTGGTGCCACAGAACTGCTGGCCACCACTAGGGGCTCCTGAACCAAGCAGAGCCCAGCTCTCCAGCTTGCAAATACAGGACACTGCTGGTGGAAGTGGGAGGGAGAGCTGGAGGGTTCCAGGCAACTACAGCTCTCAGCACATCTTGAAGGAAAGAGGCAGTGTGCAGGAAACTCCATACAAGCCCTGGACCCAGCACCAACCTGTTTCTCTCTCTGGATCCCTGAGCTCTGGGGGTAGGGAGCGTGGGTGTGTGCGCTTGCAGGCACCCCACAGCTGGACTCTGGGAAAAGGGGTGTGTGTCTGAGCTGGAGGGCACCCCACAGATGGGCTCTGGGTGGGAAGGGATGCAGGTGTCTTGGCCAGGGGACATCCTGCAGCTGGGTTCTGAGGGATGGGGGTGCAGGTGTCTGGGTGTGGTGGGGGGGGTGCCCCAAAGCTGGGGGGGGGGGTATCTGAGACCAGAAGGAAGAGTTTTCCCCTAAGATGTGCCCAGCTGGCATGTGTGACAATCCCAGACTGAGGCGCCCAACAAAAACAGAACACAGAAACAGAAACTGGGTTGTTGTAGGGATTTCTTTAACTCTCTACTTCTGGGGGAATCTATTTTGTTGTCTGTATTATTACTGACATACCTGTTGAAAGGTATTTTGAAATAAATTACCAAAATAATTCAAACTGGTGTGATTATATTGTGATAATGTGATATATTTGACAAATAAAATATGCAGAATTTTAAAATATTGGGCACAGAATTTTTAATTTTTTGGTGCAGAATGTTCCCAGGAGTATTATGCTAAACTATCTGTTTTGATTTTGTATGTAGCTGTGATACTTTGAATAACTTCCCCATACCTGAGGAATAGCTCTTTGTAGTTCGAAAGCCTGTCTCTCTCACCAACAGAAATTGGTTCAATAAAATATATTATCTCATGTACTTTGTCTCTGTAATATCCTATCCCGGGACTGACATGGCTACAACAATACTGCATTTACAAGAACATTGTAGCTATTAGAAACAAACAAAACACCACATATTAGAAACCCAGTAAATTCATAGTTAATGTTATACCCAAATATGCAGATTCACAAAAGGCACCCAGAATATCAAATAAAATCAGATGCAAATCATACGTCAAATTCAGGCAAATTTTCAGGACATAATTTATTGTAGTTTCAGCAAGGCTGAAAATTCAACTTCTATCAAGTTAAATGATTTTTCTTGAATCTTTTATTTAACTGCTCCTGTGCCTATATTATAGAACATGGTATTTTATTACTAAAAATATCAAATTTCATGTTGTTTTCATGTTGGTCCACAAGTACTGTGGACAAAATCTATTTGTTTCCTTCTCAACAATTTGGTTATGTTTTATGTAGAGGAATTTTGAATTCCATCTAAAATCCAATGGGGTTATATCTTAACTGAGATAGGGAAAGGTCAGATTTGCTTTAAATATGTGGTTCTGTTCTTGCAAACCCTTACTCCAGTGAGTAATTTTTATTCATATTTCCATTGGAGTCAATGGGATAATTACAACTCTTATGAGTAAGGGTTTGCAGGATCAAGCCCTATATTTGCTGAATGACTTGACAAATAGGCACAATTCTGCTCCCTTTTAAGTCAAAATCAGAAATCCCATTAATGTCAGCGAGAGCTCAATTAGTCCCAGTGTTTATACAAGAGTCAATATTTTCCCATAGGGATTTCTTACATTGTTTTGTATTTGAATCAAGTAACCTTGACTGATGGGAGGAAGATAGAAGTCCTGGATTATTGTTTTACTAGGCTTGCTTTAATCTAGTTCCATATGTGGCTTTGTCAGCTCCTTTATAATTCTTCTCAATCCTATTAAGCTGTCTCTATTTGCAAGCTCTCATTTACATGACATGTATACATATTTATTTATAAATAATTAGTTTCTGAAAGGAAGGGCTCTGCTTTGTAGTCACAAAGGAAATCAGAAATTTACTATTTTGTTGTAGTTATCTAGGTGGATAAATGCTTAGGTCTTGTCTACACTGTAGGTATGTTTGTTTGTTTTTTGTTTTTTGCAAATATTCCCCGCCTTTTCCTGGTGCTGGTGCTGTTCCAACAATGGTAGGAGCACCAGTGTAGAAAAGGCTCCTGCAGCTCCTAGCATTTTTAATCTTATATCATTTAGGCCTCTCTGAGCAAGATTAGAAACATAAAGTTAAAACACAGGCAGCGTCAGAAGCATTGTTTATAGAATCACAACTGATTTGTTAAGGTGGCCAGGGTAATATCTGAGGCAAGAACAGGAATACTGATATACTACAGGCAGTCATATTTTTCAGCTCTGAGATAGTCACATCTTAAAGAAGTTTTCATCTATTTATTCGGGGAACTGAATGAATGACCACAGAAAACTTGAACCTGTGCCATGAACAAACTGTCTCTTACTGAAAATAAAGGGTTAGTAAAGATGATTTTGTAGCATTACGTTTGTACATGAGATGTAGAACAGAACAGAACTCAATAATACTAGCCAACTCCTTCATTCCTTAATCAGGAAAAATTTCCATTTGAAGTCAAATGGCAATTTTGACTGAATAACATCTGCAGGGTTAAGTCCATTTTAAGAAATCTAAAGTGTATTTGTAATTTACATAAAAACACTTTCAGCACACGTACCATAAAGGGTTCCATTGAGTTTATTGGCATTTTTATCTTTGACTAAATGAGAGCAGGATTGGAACTAGTATGTAGTTAAATTTAAGGCCTCATGAGTCTAGAACAGAGCTGCCAGGTCACTAACATCTCCAAACTGCCACCCAGCAGTAACTGTAACCAACTTGTGCTTCACTGCTCACGTGGAGACAAACTACAGGAAGTCCTGCCTCAATAAGTCTGACAGGCCCAGCCTCATGGCTCTTGATTGGTTCCCCGCCATAGATAAACATGAGTGTTCCAGGAAGTGTCCAGGTAAAAGATGGATTTCCTGTAGCTGCTATGACCTTGGATTGATTTGGACTACACCTCATGACTCGGACTCTGAGCCTTGGTATTGACTCCAGCCTGGAAAAAAGACTAACAATGCTTCCAGTACTCCCAGTCTCAGGTTTGCCCCTGCTCTGACCCTTCATCCTGAGTGCCCTTGCTGGAACCCTGACAGTAAACAAGATATAATGTTCACTTTAAAAAGGCCTCAGGATGATTCTCATTTTATCTGAACTGCACTGTAATTAATGGTCATAAAATATATTCTACTCCAGCTCCTCAGCTAATGGATTCCTAAAAGTTTCTTGGACCATCTTTTGCCTGCCCAACATGGCCAGCGAACTATCATTTCCTTTTCTTCATATTGATGACAATCTTTGTCTGTTGACAAATCCACATGCTGATTCTCCTGACCTTCAACATGATATCCAGCAGCACTTGCTCCATTCATCTTTGGCTTATCTCTAAGAGATTTTCCATTTTCGTAGTCTACATACGAGTTTCAGCACCATAGGTGACAACAGACAAATGCAGATGTTGTATAATTTCTGCTTCAAGCTAAGTGGCATCCTTAAGAAACTATTTTAGTCTGCTGAATGCCCTGTAGCCTGTGTTCATTCCTCTTACTACTTCTCCTTCTTGGTCACTATCTCTGCAAATCATCTCTCCCAGGTAGACATACTCTTCCATATCTTCTGTTGCATTGGCCTTTGTCAAGGTTACTTTCCCAATCTGAACTCTAGGGTACAGATGTGAGGACCTGCATGAAAGACCCCCTAAGCTTATTCTTACCAGCTTAGGTTAAAAACTTCCCCAAGGTACAAACTTTGCCTTGTCCTTGAACCCTATGCTGCCACCACCACGTGTGTTACACAAAAAACAGGGAAAGAGCCTACTTGGAGACGTCTTCCCCCAAAATATCCCCCCAAGCCCTACCCCCTTTCATGGGGAAAGCTTCATGAAAATCCTCACCAATTTGTACAGGTGAACACAAACCCAAACCCTTGGATCTTAAGAACAATGAAAAATCAATCAGTTTCTTAAAAGAAGAATTTTAATTAAAGAAAAGATAAAAGAATCACCTCTGTAAAATCAGGATGTTAAATACATTACAGTGTAATCAGATTCAAAACACAGAGAATCCCTCTAGGCAAAACCTTAAGTTACAAAAAGACGCAAAGACAGGAATATACATTCCATTCAGCACAGCATATTTTACCAGCCATTAAACAAAAGGAAATCTAACACATTTTTACCTAGATTACTTACTAACTAGCAGAAGTTCTGAGACTGCATTCCTGATCTGTTCCCGGCAAAAGCATCACACAGACAGACAGACCCTTTGTTCCCCGCCCCACTCCAGCTTTGAAAGTATCTTGTCTCCTCATTGGTCATTTTCGTCAGGTGCCAGCGAGGTTATCTTAGATTCTTAACCCTTTACAGGTGAAAGGGTTCTGCCTCTGGCCAGGAGGGATTTTATAGCACTGTATACAGAAAGGTGGTTACCCTTCCCTTTATTTTTATGACAGCCTTATATTTAGATGTTAAGTGTCTGTGCACCAGGTATATTTGATATGGGTCTTTGTCCTCTTGTGATTCATGTGCAGATCTATCTTCCTGCTTGTCTCATTGAGCTCAGGGAGTATATCTCAAAGCTAACTGCAGTCTTTGCTAATAGAACAATATTATCTGCAAATTGCAGATTGTTCAATCATTTCCTGTTAATGTTTAGACTCTTGTCCTACCAGTCAAACTCTTTGAAGATTTCTAATACAGCCATAAACCAATATAATGTGACCCTTCTGTTCTCTTCTTCCAATCTGGAATGACTTTGAGCTGGACTAACAAATCAATATAAATGTTTTTAAGCAACTTGATGTAAGTGGTAGGCACACCTTGCCTCTGCCATGCTTGGAGCACTGTTGAAAGCTTTCTTGTAGTCCATGAAGGTGAGGTATAAGAGGGGTGAATGTATTTTCAATTCTTCTGTGTCACTCCACCCACTATGAGCACACGTTCTCTGACAGAATAGCTCACCTTGTTCTCTTGACTGGTTTGCACCCAGTTGTGCAATCTATCAGTCAGTAATGACCTTCTTGACATTTTATATGCACATGACATGATAAAGCAATACACTGGTTGCCACTCTCCACACTGCAAGGACATCATTGCTCTTTTGACATTTAAAGAACAATTGGACCAGTTCCAGTAATATCTTCCAGCAGTCAGTGTTTCAACCATGACTCAAAGTGGCCATGGGGTTTGCCCTTTTTTTATGGAGTTGAGCACAGCACTGACTTTTTCTAGTTGAACATCTGGCATTTTGACAAAGTTTTCATCAGTGGTGTTTAACATTGTCAAAGTGGTTGTCTCCTTCTACACAGATTGTGATAAAACTGCTTCAGTATTTTATCAGGATCACGTACAATCCATCATCTTCAGTTTTCATGCAGGCCACTTGATTTCAACGAGAACCAGCATCTTTCATGCCATTTTAGTCCGTTGCAGTCTCCAGGGCTTACTGTTCATCATTCACAACACCCCTTGTCACCTACTCACTATTCTGAGGCTACACATAGGATTTGGTGAGGAGACTAAGGGCTTGTCTACACTTAAAAGTCTACAGCAATGCAGGGGTACTGCTGTCGTGTTTCAGTGAAAAGGCTATCTAAGCCAACAGGAGAGTTTCTACCATCAGTGTAGGTACTCCACCTTCCCGAGAGGTGGTAGCAAGGTTAACAGGAAAATTCTCCCATCAATTTAGTGCTGTCTACACCAGGGTTTGTTTGGTTTAACTGCATCATTCAAGGGTGTGGATTTATTATACTCCCGAGTGACATAGTTATACCAACCTAATTTCCTAGTGTAGACAGGCCTGAGTCTCAAAAATTTCTTTTATTTTCTAATGTTTGCAGGAAATAGATTGAATAAAATGTAATGAGAGGCTGTTCTCATAATTCCAATCTCCTGAAATTATGAAGTTCTGGAAATCTCACAAGAGGAACTGAACACAAAAGACTTCCAAAATACACATAAACATCTGAAATTTTGTACATGTAAACATCACTGTTTTTAACTTTAACTTCAGCTTTGAATTTCCTGGATATTGCTGGGTTATGTTAGTCCATAAATGTTACTGAAACAGTGTTTTTTCTTTTAAAATTACTCTACCTATTAAGCATATTTGTTTATTAGTTTATTCATATAACAATGAACTGACAATACATACAAAAGATGGTGGTTTTAAGAAGATTAATTCCTTCAGACACAATGATAAATAGACTTGGAAGGATTAAATTTTTATCAGTGTCTGTAAACCTTGATTTCACTGTATACACACAGACAAAAATATGTCCAGTGATAATTTTCTAAATCTACAGATAGGTTCTCAAGCAGCATTTTTCTTATTTTACCTATTAGAGTACAAATTCAGCAATTTAGACTTTTGAATAAGGCTTGTTACAAATGGACAAATGAATGGTGAAAACAGGTATGATTTAAGGATATTTACCTTGTATATTTTGACATGAGATGTTGATAATTTCTATTAATGGTTTAAGACACTTTAACATTTTGAATCTTAGTGTCTCCTGTCATTAAATAATTGTCTGACTTCCTTATTTCCTACAACTTTGAACATTTGTTTTGGGTAGATGTGGGGCGGGTGGTGGCAGAACATAAAGAAACTGAGAAAGAGTGAGGGGTGGTCTACACTGATAAGTTAGGTTGACCCAACTATATTGCTCTGCTATGTGAAAAATTCACATCCCTGAGCAACATAATTAAGCCGACCTAACCCCCAGTATAGATCAATGGAAGAATTCTTCTGCCAATCTAGCTACCAACTCTTGAAAAACTGGATTAAATACAGTGATGGGAGAACCCCTTCTATCACTGCACTGTCTACAGTGAAGCACTATAGAGATGCAGCTGCAACTGTGCCAAAGCAGTGTTTTAAGTGTAGACATAGCTGTGAGAGAAAGAGCGAAAAGGAGTAGTTGAAAGCACAGTGGCTGACCCTGGAAGAAACCTGGATGGTTGTTTTTGTATTAGGAGTGCAGGCTGAAGAGAGTGCCCACAGTCTTGTGCGCACAAAAAATTGTTTCCTGCTATTTGATTCCTTCTGTGTTCAGAGACACAGGACTCTGAATATTATTTGTAAATAAACAAAACTGCATCAAAGAAAATACCAGACTCTATCAATTTCTACTTCCAAGTGGAATATCCCCAGGGTCCTGAACTTTGAGAAGCCACTTAGGTCAAAAGGGGCAACAGTACCATAATTCTAAATTTCTGTCTTTCAACAATGTGACTGTAATTAAAACTTG
The DNA here is from genome assembly GCF_009764565.3 of Dermochelys coriacea. Taxonomy (NCBI): domain Eukaryota; kingdom Metazoa; phylum Chordata; order Testudines; family Dermochelyidae; genus Dermochelys; species Dermochelys coriacea. The sequence continues at coordinate 94,682,592 of NC_050071.1, read as the reverse complement.
GGTCTGCAGTAATAACTGACAAAAATATTTCAGAATATTTTTAATTTATATGACTTTACCTTAAAGAAGCTTTAATTTAATAAAGGATTGTGGAACTTAATCTCATTACTACTTTACTTAACTTTCTAGGTTGATTGCATTGAATAATCATGCCAAAGCCTTTAGACCAGGGGTGGCCAACCTGTGGCTCTGGAGGCACATGCGGCTCTTCAGAAGTTAATATGCGGCTCCTTGTACAGGCATTCCTTGAGGGCTGGAGCTACAGGTGCCAACTTTCCAATGTGCCGGGTGGGTGCTCACTGCTCAACCCCTGGCTCTGCCATAGGCTCTGCCCCCACTCCACCCCTTTCTGTCCCCTTCTCTGAGCCTGCTTTGCCCTCGCTCCTCCCCCTACCCCACAAAGCCTCCTGCATGCCACTAAACAGCTGATCAGGAAGTGTGGGGAGGGAGGTGCTGATCGGCGGTTCTGCCGGTGGGTGGGAGGCGCTGAGAGCGGGGCGGGGGGAGCTGATGAGGGGCTGCTGACATATTACTGTGGCTCTTTGGCAATGTACATTGGCAAATTCTGGCTCCTTCTCAGGCTCAAGTTGGCCACCCCTGCTTTAGACAATCAGGATAGATTCCAGTAAGATTAATCTTTTTTATTTGAAAGATAATCACCAGATATGATGTTGATATCAGTTACAACATGCAAAAGAATATATACTCTAGGTAAAATAGTCTTGGGACTCTGTCTTTGACTTGCCAGGAATCCATCCTCAATTCTCTGTGTTAAAATAGTAGTAGAAGATTGTAGAAAAATTGTATGATATTATATTGCATTATTTGAGAAATAGTGTGTGATAATCTGAAAGACTGCATAATAATATATACCCAAAAGACGTTCTGTGTATGAGAGGGAGAGAGAGAAATTCTCAGTTAATAGAATAAAAATGTTAATGGCCTTTTATATGATGAAGCAAAGAAGTCCTGGAAGGCTTGTTTTGTTAAAGTGTTCACAACTGATAGAAACCAAAACCCAGATTTTGTTCAATGGCAAACTGTTTTTAGTGTAGAAAAATACATTAGGGTTGTGGTGATATATTTATAAATAAAAGGAAAAGCTAAGATTTAAAAGGCAACAAAAGCCATTGTGCAAAGGAAATCATCAGATTTCAAAAGAAAGACAGATGATTTTTAGATACACGACAGTTATTGAAATAAAAGTAATACAAATGAAGACACAGAGGGTATATTTACACTACAAAATAAGGTTGATTTTATTTAAGTTGACATTGAGCCTCCGATTTAAGTAAGTCAATTCTCCATGTCCCCACTATGCACATTGTGTTGGCAGCGTACATCCTCACTAGCAGGGCTTGCATCAACTCACGGAGCGCTGCACTGTGGGTAGCTAGCCCACAGTGCCTGGAGTTGTGTGGAACGGTGAGTTGGGCTTGCAATACCTCATGAGACCTCCTTCTGCTGGTTCGGAGCTCTGCCTGCGCAGACTCTTCCCCCAACACAGCAATGAGATCCACTACCTCCTGTGTGCTCCATGCCAGAGTGCGTTTGCGGCCTTGAGCATCCATTGTCAGCTGTGTTGACGAACTCTCCATGCCGATCATACAGGAATTGAAAATTCAAAAGTTCCTGGGGCTTTAACAGGAGGGCAGCTGCTTCCTGTGTACCTGGCTGAAGTGCAGTGGAGTTGAAAGTGATCTCCAGAGCGGTCACAGTGGAGCACTGTGGGACAGCTCCTGGAGGACAATTCATTCAAATTACAGTGCAGTGTCTACATTGTCCCTATGTCAACGCGTGGATGGCGACTGAAGCACTGTGCCTCTCGTGGAGGTGGAGTACACAAGTTGACTTTACAAGCCCTTTAGGTCAGCGGAAGCGACTCGGTAGTGTAGACAAATACATTATTAACTTGACCTAACGTGGCATATGTTGACCTAACTTTGTAGTGTAGACCAGGCCTGAGCCAGATTCTCTCATTTCACTGATACTAATTTTACTGACTTCAGTTAATCCTGATTCAGACTGGTGTAAATAAGAATCAAACTCATTATTTCGTTCTTCTCTTATCTCAATATATATAACACTGTTAATAAATCACTATTATATGGCACCTTTCTTCTTAAATAGTTCCAAAGTCCATCACAAGGACAGTACCCATAGAATCACAAATACACTTACTCACATACACCTTTACATGATAATCCCATATACTATGTGTTCTAAAATAATTTGTTAACATTAATTATGTCTTTCTGTAGTTCTGGATTTTTAGTTATGGATTTTTATTCATTGGATTTTTTTTTTTAGAGACAGAAAAGTTTGAAATTATTGTTACAGCTGCTTCTGTGTGGCTTAATAAACACAAGGGACAACTGATCCAAAGTTAAAGATATTATATAACACAGATGAAAACATTCCATTCTGTAACTAAAATAACCTATTCTCCCTGGGCTGCTAAAGGAGCAGCACATTAGGTGGTTTATATGGTAAGAGTCTGAAGAGGGTGTCTTGACTCTGATCCTGCTCTTGCAATGAGGAGGTCTCCCTATGCAGAACCTACTGATGGATCAGGACCTAAAAAAAATTTGATGTACATGTTAATACACTGTCAAGAATGTTTGTTTCTGGTTTCAAAGTTAGAGAGAGATGTTTTCTGTCTTAGCTACAACAGCTTTCTTTACTGTTTTGGGGAAGTAAATTTATTTTTGTTCTTTCACTCCAAAGTGGATTATTAATTATATCTTTTAGGAGGACTTCTTTTGAAGTTATAGAACTAAAACCATCAAGATGAGCAACTGATTGCACATGAAGAGCCAAATTCTTTACTGATATAACTCCACTGACTTTAGTGGAGAATTTGCCCCTATGATTAAAAAAGCAGTTACACTGAAGAAAAAGCTCTACATTCATATAATATTAGAAGGAATGTTGTGTTTTCAGACAAAAGGCATTTTCAAACCTTGGAAAGTTTAAAATTGTATAAATATATCCAATTACCTCAATTTTAACTATTACATTGAGACTAAGGTCCCAATCCAATTGCCTATTTGGCATGAGTTGTCCCATTGACTATTTATATGCAAAAAGTTAAGCAGATGTATAAATCATTGCAGGTCCAGGGCCAGATTAAGTAACTGGGATAACTCACCCAAACCTAATATCCACATGACTTCCACAGCGGTAAGGGGGCACACTTTTGTAATGGTCTCTTGATATACTGTAGCTTTTACAATATTCATTTTTAATAAAAGGGAGCATGACTCACTGCAATTGTCATGTTACCTCACTTTTGTTGAGTCCAATTCTCCCTTTTGCCAGAGCCCCTTAGTCACAGTGACCTTGATGAAATAACTACATCAAGTTTGCTACAAAATAAATTGAACCTTATAAAAAGTGAATGCAATATTGGATCCCAAATGTTTAAATTGTGCAGTTTGTTCTGCTGCTAGCCGGCATACTGCCAGTGCTACTGGTCTGTTATACTCGGTCTTCATTTCTACTATGCTTAGCATTTTTGCTCTTCAATCTTTCGTCTCCAGAACACAGGAACCAGTGGATAAACGATACAGTTGAAACATAAGTAAGTCTGCTAGCTGTGTGTTCAGGTTTTATTGCTTCTTAGTATTGCTGTTTAAAAAAAATACATGCCATAGTAGCAAAAATTTTTCCTGTCATGCCTGGAATTGAAACAGAAAGAATGGAAGAAAGTTTATATATAAATTAGGGCTGTCAAGCAATTAAAAAAATTATATTTGATTATAAATATTTGTACAGTAAAAATGGCAAACAAAAGAAACAGTATTTTTCAATTTACCTCATACAAGTATTGTAGTGCAATATCTTTATTTTGAAAGCTGAACTTAAGTGTAGAATTACATACAAAAAACCCTGCATTAAAATAAAAAAAATGTAAAACTTTAGAGCCTACAAGTCCATTTAGTCCTACTTCTTGTTCAGCCAAATCACTAAAACAAGTGAGCTGAACTGCCCGGGACAGAGTGGGGTCAGTCCTAAGGAGAGAGCAGGGCTATGCCAGCCAGAGAAGCAGCCCAGGAACTAGATCCGTGCTGGTAGCAGAGCCACAGAAACAACCCAGAGAGCAGCCCTGTGCTGGGAGGAGAACTGCAGCAACCAGAGCCAGAGGGGCCAGAAAAAGCAACCTAGGGGGCAGGAGCCAGAGCAGCATCAGTGCTGAGGCAGAGTGGACCTGGGGCTGGAGCAGTCCGGAGCCAGGTGCGGTGAGCAGCTGGGTAGAGCGACAGGGGACCCTGGGCAACAGGCCCAGTGCAGGGAGATGCCCCCAGCCAAGAGGCCTGGCAGGCCAGACTTGGAGGGGGATCGTAACCCCGACAGTGGGGGCTGACGCTTAGAAGAAGGGTCCTGCCACGTAGAGCCTGAATGCACGTGGCTACTGCCAGAGCAAGTGTCTGACCCGCAGCACCCCTGCAGCACAGCCAGGGCCTGAGAAGGAGGCCTGGGACATGTGATGAACAGACTGTGAACTTCCCCGACATTCCAGAGATGCTGGCAGAGGTGGCAGGTTTGGATAATTTTTGGTGGTGCCCAGAACAGGTCGAAGGTCTCCCCCTCAAGGCTCTGGGAGGGAGTTTGGGTGCTGGGTGAAGGCTCTGGGCTGGTGCAGGAGGGGGTCGGGGGGTCCACGCTTAGCTTGTGTGGTGCCGGCTCCTGAAAGCGACCCCCACACCCCTCTTGCAGCAGCTCGGCACTGGGGGCGGGGGCAGCCTGCGGAGACATTCCCCTTGCCCCAGGGCCGCAGGGACATGTTGGCTGCCTCCCGGAGTGGCACGGGGCGGGCGGGCAGCCGCCATAGGCTGTGTCTACACTGCCGCTTTCCGCGCTAAAACTTTAGTCATCCAGGGGTGTGAAAAAACACCCCCCCCCCCCGCGGGAAAAGCTTCGGCGCCGAAAAGCGCCGGCGCAGACAGTGCTTTATCCCCTCTGAGCTCCCCTTTGCCCTGGCTTCCCCACGGCCCCGTCACCGTGACACCACAATGCGGCGAGCCGGGGCAGGGCGCCGGCCGCAGCCTCCGCACCTGGGCGGGGAGTGGCTGAGGGAGGTGGGGGCCGGTGCAGCGCCGGGCGGGGCCGGGATGAGGCTGTGAGGAGACGCCGCGGCCTGCGCTCCGTGAGAGCCCGGAGGCCTGGGGGAGCCCGTGATGGTACCAGCCCGGGAGCCCTGCCGCGCAGGTCAGTCACCCCCGCCCGGGAGCGGGGAGCAGGGAAGAGCCGAGAGGGGCTGGGGCGTCCTCTGGCTGGGTGGCGCGGGCAGGAGGGCGCACCCGGGGGGCCCCGGCCTGAGGGAGGGCGGAGGGGAGCCCGGAGCGGGCAGATGGCTGGGGAGGCGGCGGCGGCGGACGGGCTGACTCGGGAGAGAGCAGCCTGTGGGGAGGCGATGGGGAGAAGAGCGCGGACAGCCGGGAGGAGGCGCTGCTGGGCGCAGTGGGGCTGGCGTGGGCTGTGTCTCCACAGCCGCAGCGTCCTGAGGCTGGTGCGACCTTCCCGGGAACAGAGCCGCCTGCCGATGTAGTGGGGCGGATTGAGAAAGATCCTGTCTCTGGGGCAGCACCTAGCGAGCTGAGATACCCAGACTGAACTCTGTTCTACTACGGTGGTTGTAGCACTGATTTCACTGTAGCTGTTACATTCAACAAGCCAGGCATAATACCGCTGTAAACACTCTCAGTGATACAGCCTGTGCCCACAGGAGTTGCACTGGTGCAAAAACTGTGTGCGGAGAAATCAAGAGTAGCTAATGTGATGCTTGCCTCTCTCTCCGCTGTTTTTGCAATTGTCCCATAATTTAAACAACAAGAAAAGGAGGACTTGTGGCACCTTAGAGACTAACCAATTTATTAGAGCGTAAGCTTTCGTGAGCTACAGCTCACTTCATCGGATGCATTTGGTGTTTTTTTTTCCACCAAATGCATCTGATGAAGTGAGCTGTAGCTCACAAAAGCTTATGCGCTAATAAATTGGTTAGTCTCTAAGGTGCCACAAGTCCTCCTTTTCTTTTTGTGAATACAGACTAACACGACTGCTACTCTGAAATCTATAATTTAAACAGCCTCCCTTCAGCACAGGTACACACAGAGCAGAAGTTAGCATCCTGGGTCTCTGATCCTGAGTGGGATTTTTGGTTGCTGCTGCTGCAATACAATCATAAATATATTAAAGTGAAGTTCTGCCCTGAAAGATGACTAAGAATGTCACTTTCACAAATCTGCTCTCAGTGTATTAAAGTACCAAAAAGCAGCAAGAGGGTGATGTCTATTAGTTCCATTGACATGAGTTTGGATGCAAGTAGCTACAGTACAATTTCTACAAAAACTGAACATGTAACTTTATTTAATATCTTAGGGCCTGATCTTACTATCCTTGGACAAAACTCTCAAAACTGCTGGAGAAGAGAATTATTTTACTGAACTAAAATATACTCAGTAGGCTCTGCTGTGTTGAGCAGTAACTTAGTATCTGGATAAAGCAGACCAAGTCAAGGGTATTCTGCTCCTTTCTTATCTCACCCTTGGGGTTGCCATTTAAAAAAAAGTGTATAAAAGTTAGCCCCTGTTACAAGATGGCAACATCTGTGTTTCATTATATCAGAGCTGCAGTTATGTGTTTAGTAACTAGTATGAAGAGAAGGATCCTGTACTGATACTGCCATCGAATGTTAGGTCACACCAACTCTGAAGGAAAGTTGGAACTATTTTTGGAAGCTCTTTAAAGTTTCCAGGTTTGGCTTTGTACTCTTCATAAATGCTACAGTATTTCAGCCTTATTCCCTGAACAAATGTTTCTTTAAACTGGCTTTTTTAGCTTAAACTTTTCTTCCTGTTTAAAAAAAAAAAAAAAAGGGTAGTCCTATTTGCCCTGCAATGTCCAAATATTATAACTCATTTTTTTAACATAAAACAAGATGGTAAAGGAAGAGGTTAGAACATAAGAATGGCCATACTGGCTCACCCCAATATCCTGTCTACTGACAGTGGCCAATGCCAAGTGCCCCAGAGGGAGGGAACCTAACAGATAATGATCAAGTGATCTCTTTCCTGCCATCCATCTCCACTCTCTGACAATCCGAGGCTAGGGACACCATTCCTTGCCCATCCTGGCTAATAGCCATTAATGGACTTAACCTCCATGAATTTATCCAGTTCTCTTTTAAACCCTGTTATAGTCCTAGCCTTCACAACCTCCTCAGGCAAGGAGTTCCACAGGTTGACTGTATGCTGAGTGAAGAAGAACTTCCTTTTATTTGTTTTAAACCTGCTACCCATTAACTTCATTTGGTGGCCCCTAGTTCTTATATTATGGGAACAAGTAAATAACTTTTCCTTATTCACTTTCTCCACACCACTCATGATTTTATATACCTCTATCATATCCCCCCTTAGTCTCCTCTTTTCCAAGATGAAAAGTCCTAGCCTCTTTAATCTCTCCTCATATGGGACCTGTCATAATTATAAAGGGAAGGGTAAACACCTTTAAAATCCCTCCTGGCCAGAGGAAAAACCCTTTCACCTGTAAATGGTTAAGAAGCTAGGATAACCTCGCTGGCACCTGATCACAATGACCAATGAGGAGACAAGATACTTTCAAAGCTGGAGGGGGGAGGAAACAAAGAGTCTGGGTCTGTCTGGGTGAGGCTTTTGCCGGGGACAGAGCAGGAATGGAGTCTTAGAACTTACTAAGTAATCTAGCTAGATATGTGTTAGGTTATGATTTCTTTAAATGGCTGAGAAAATAAGCTGTGCTGAATAGAATGGATATTCCTGTTTTTGTGTCTTTTTGTAACTTAAGGTTTTGCCTAGAGGGATTCTCTATGTTTTGAATCTAAGTACCCTGTAAGGTATTTACCATCCTGATTTTATAGAGGTAATTCTTTTTACTTCTATTAAAATTCTTCTTTTAAGAAAACTGAATGCTTTTTCATTGTTCTTAAGATCCAGGGGTTTGGGTCTGTGGTCACCTATGCAAATTGGTGAGGTTTTTTACCAAACCTTCCCCAGAAAGGGAGGTGCAAGGTTTTGGTGAGGATTTTAAGGGGAAAGACGTTTCCAAACGGCTCTTTCCTAATAAAAACCCGGTTAGATGTTTGGTGGTGGCAGCGAAAGTCCAAGGGCAAAAGGTAAAATAGTTTGTATATCTTATTTTGAGATGAGGGGACCATATCTGTATGCAGTATTCAAGATGTGTGCGTACATGGATTTATATAAGGGCAATAATATATGGCTGGTGTTGCACCTGAATGCTCAGTGATTGTACCTCTCAGCCTGGTTCCTCAATGGGTAAAACCAGAAGAGGCTCACTGTTCAGAAGCCGTGCAGAGTGTCTTGCTTAATAGTGGGAAACAAGAGCTACTTACTTTAATAAGTGGAAGCATTTCTCTATCTGAGAGGCTAGCTATGTGATGTCTCTTACTCATTCTGTGATACAAAATATCTTAGACTATTTGTTTCACTTCAAAGAGTCAAGTTTGACAGTCAGCTCCATCAAAGGGCTTTGGGCTACAATTTCAGCATTTCTCCCCTATATTATGGCAGGACTGTATTCTCTATTCCTATGACTACCAAGTTCCTAAAAGATGGAAACAGTCTTTCTAGGCCAATCAGAGACCCTACTCCACAGTGAGATTTGAAGCTAGTGTTCTCAGCCGTTATAAGTCCCCCTTTCAAGCCACTAGCCTCCTGTTCATTGTTACACCTCTCAGAGCAAAGGTGGCTTTTTTAATAGCCATCACCTCTTCCAGGACAATAGGAGACCTCTGTGCCCTGATGTCACAGGATCTACCCACTGCCAGGGGTGCTTCCTCCTGGCCCCTGTGGGTGATAGCTCCTTCCAGGTCTGAGGCCGCCCTCCTGCTGCTCACTGCACATACTGCTGCCAGTCTCTCTCTCTCTCTCTCTGTGCCTCTGGGTATTCCCTCTTTGTCACAGCTTGGCCCTCCAGCCAAGTCACTATATGTGTTTCCTCCTTCCAAGATATCAAAGTCTTTCCTCACTAGCAGTCTCTGGTAGTCTTCCCTGTCACTGCCCCTGATTGTCATAAGATTGAACTCTGCACTTTGAGAAATCTATTTTGCAAACTTGGCACAAATAATGCAGTACTTGATTTGCCATTTCTTCACCAGTGTGGCTTTTCAAAGTCCTTCTCCAGTAATTGACAGGGGAATCTAGGCCCACCCTCTAGTCAGCAGTCAAGTTTTGTTCCCTCCTAGACCTTTCTGCCTTTTTCCTAAGCCCTTTCTTTAACTTCTGGTTCTCCCACCCTCTCTCAACTCTCTCCTCCCAGTGTGTAACTGTGGGCTACCTCTCTGTGTACCCCAAACATTCCTCCTTTCTCCCAGGGAGTGACACAGCCCTCTGTGTCATCAGCTTCCTGCATTTATAAACCCAGCCCAGCTCATTCCTCCTCAGCTGTGCTTCCTCATTCAGTCAGGGGATTACTTAAGCCACCTGATCCCCTCAGCTGTGGCCTGTCTTACTGGCCCCCTCCTTCTTCGTCTACATTAACCCCTTCAAGGCAAGTGTGGGGGGTGGACACCCCATCACACCTGCTAACAGATTCTCCATACACAGTTTTTGTTTTTGTTTTTAAATAAGGACAAGGTAGAGCATTAGGCCACACCCTAAATTTCTCTCCAAAGTAGCATCAGATTTCCAGCTCAACCAGTCAGTATATTACCCGTCTTCTTTCCAAAGCCACATGGTTATAAAGATGAACAAAAGCTCCACACTTTGGGTGTTTGCTGAGCCACTGGCTTCTAATCTAGATAGATTAGCCCTTTTGGGTCATTTCACAGCTGCTTGTCTCCTAAGTAGAAAGAATGATAGGGAATCTTGGAACAGCACAATGACTGTCCATGTGGATCACCAGCAGTAATGTCACGTGCTACAAGATGAAGGGCATCGCACCTCCTGAAAAGCACTCTGTACATTCAGCCATATCACACTCAGCCTCCATGGTGTTTGTGAGAAATGTCCCTGTTGTGAACATCTGCAGAGTGGCACAATGGTCTTCAGAGTATTCGGGGCTGGATTAAGACCTTTAGAGGCCCTAAGCACTGAAAAGATTATGGTGGCCCTCCCCATATGTAATTCAAAATAAAAACAATACTATACCATAAAATAAAATTTTATTTTTCGAAATGACACAAAACATACTGTATGCTGAAATTAAAATAGCTTCTTTCTAGATTTTTCTGATTGCAAAATTCTGGATAAGTTCATCGAAGCTGACTCGACAAAGCATGTCCTCTTCCATACAAAATAGAGAAAGTGAATCAAGTCTGTCCTGACACATTGTTGTTCTCTGACGGTTTTTTATTCTTTTCAGCTGAGAAAAAGAGCGTTCTGCGGAGCAGTTAGTAATCATCAATGTTAGAAAAATACGTAGTGTGATCTCTACATTTGGAAATACACATTGTATTCCATCTTTCAATATTGTGTCATGAAAATCAATGTGATTGAATTTCATTTTTCCTGTTTCATTAAACTGTGCGCAAATAATAGTGGAACTGCTGTTTGCAATGTTTTCTGCCTCTCGTATAGATTCTCCCTTTTGTGATTGGTCTTCAGCTATACTTTCTAATGCATCCACAATCTTTGAGTAGGACTCCAGAATTGCACTTGTTGCCACTGCATGTGCCTGTCAGCGAGTATTAGAAAGAGATTTCAACACACAATCGTTGCCCAAATATGTTTTAAGAACTGCCCATGGGTGTGTTGAGGCAGAGAAAAATGTATAAAGTAACTGGACTGTTGAGAAAAAACTTACTGCCACTGGTCAACAATCAACAGCACTGTGGCCAACAAGACTGAGAGAGTGTGCAGCACATGGCATGAATATGGCATATTTGTTCTGTTCTAAAAGCTTCTTCTGCATTCCTTGATTTAGCCCTGACATGTTGGCAGCGTTGTCATAAGATTGACCTCTGGACTTTGAGAAATCTATTTTGCAAACTTGGCACAGATAATGCAGTACTTGGTTTGCCATTTCTTCACCAGTATGGCTTTTCAAATTGAGGAATGTTATAAATCGTTCAACTGGTTTTCCATCTGTGGGAGACACACATCTTAGTACAATACTCAATTGATCAGTATGTGAAAGATCAGGTATAGAGTCGACAGATAAACTGAAGTACCCAGCAGTACTTATTTCATCCACAATAGCTGAATGAACTTTGAAACCTCTCCAACGCATCATCAAGGATCTACAACCTATCCTGAAGGACGAGCCATCGCTCTCTCAGATCTTGGGAGACAGACCAGTCCTTGCTTACAGACAGCCCCCAATCTGAAGCAAATACTCACCAGCAACCACACACCACACAACAGAACCACTAACCCAGGAACCTATCCTTGCAACAAAGCCCGTTGCCAACTCTGTCCACATATCTATTCAGGGGATACCATCATAGGACCTAATCACATCAGCCACACTATCAGAGGCTCATTCACCTGCGCATCTACCAATGTGATATATGCCATCATGTGCCAGCAATGCCCCTCTGCCATGTACATTGGCCAAACTGGACAGTCTCTACGTAAAAGAATGAATGGACACAAATCAGACGTCAAGAATTATAACATTCAAAAACCAGTTGGAGAACACTTCAATCTCTCTGGTCACTCGATCACAGACCTAAGAGTGGCTATACTTCAACAAAAAAGCTTCAAAAACAGACTCCAACGAGAGACTGCTGAATTGGAATTAATTTGCAAACTGGATACAATTAACTTAGGCTTGAATAGAGACTGGGAATGGATGAGTCATTACACAAAGTAAAACTATTTCCCCATGGTATTTCTCCCTCCCACCCCACCCCCCACTGTTCCTCTGATATTCTTGTTAACTGCTGGAATTAGCCTACCTTGCTTGTCACCATGAAAGGTTTTCCTCCTTTCCCTCCCCTGCTGCTGGTGATGGCTTATCTTAAGTGATCACTCTCCTTACAGTGTGTATGATAAACCCATTGTTTCATGTTCTCTGTGTGTGTGTATATAAATCTCTCCTCTGTTTTTTCCACCAAATGCATCCGATGAAGTGAGCTGTAGCTCACGAAAGCTTATGCTCTAATAAATTTGTTAGTCTCTAAGGTGCCACAAGTACTCCTTTTCTTTTTGCGAATACAGACTAACACGGCTGCTACTCTGAAACCTGTGAATGAACTTTGTCACTCATTAGACCAATGAGTTCATTGCATATTGTCTTGGATAAGTATGATGCGTTACCTTTGCCAGCATTCCCATATTTTGAGATATGGCCTGCTAAAAATGGGTCAAACCGAGCCACAATACATGACAGGATCTGATTTCCTCACATTATTTCGATCTACGTTAGTAGGATGCCTGGTTTAGGTGGGGATAAGTAATAAAAAGAGAAGAGAAAAATGGGGGAAGAGTGTGTAGTGGAGTGTCAGGAAGTTTAACAAAGTTCTGATTTTTCTCATGATGACTACTTCGATGCTTTTTTTGAAATATCAAATATCAAATTTAAAAAAAAAAATTTTTTTTTTGGTGCCCCCTGCTTTGCTGGTGCCCTAAGCACGTGCTCAGTCTGCCTATTGGGTAATCCAGCCCTGAGTGTATGCTTGTGCTAAACATTATGCGATTACCACCGCATCAAGAGAAGAAGCAACTGTAGAGAAAGCAGTACTATAGTCCCTCTTCTGATGAGACTCTTAGCCCCACTTCTATTGGAAACTGCTTGGGAGTTATCTACTGTGATGGACATATGCAATCACTTGAAGAATTAAAAATGGTTACTCACCTCTCTATAATTGTTGTTCTTTGAGATGTGTTGCAAATGTCCATTACATGAACCACCCTCCTTCCCCAGTGCATCAGAGTCTTTCATCTAAGAGTCTGGTAGGAAGGTACTGAAGGATGGGAAAAGTGGCTCTGCCCAGTGATGAGCTGCCAAAATCTTAACTGGTTCCCTCCTCACCCCACAGAAGGGTTGTGGCCCATCCCCCGGGACTCCTGACCCATCCACCCCTCTCCCCTTTCCCCTGACTGCCCCCAGAACCAGGCAGGAGGGTCTCATGGGCCACCATAGTGGGTGCCTACTGTGCCCCACCCCTATGAGCCAGAGGGACCTGCTGGGGGGGGCAAAGTGGGGAATGTCCAAGCAGTGCTTACCTGGGGCCGGTCCCAGGAAGCATCCGGCAGATCTCTCTGACTCCTAGAGGCGGGGTAGCATAGCTGGTGGGGAGCAGGGGGAGCAGCCGCTCCCCCCACTGATCACATCAAAAGTGCACCAACTCCGTGGGTGCTCCAGGGCTGGAGCACCACGGGGAAAATTTGGTGGGTGCAGAGCACCCACCGGCAGCTCCCCACCCCGCCCCCGGCCCCAGCTCACCTCCGGTCCACCTCCACCCCTGAATGCGCCGCCCCACTCTGCTTCTCCGCCCCATCCCCCAGGTTTCCCACAAATCAGCTGTTCGCGCAGGAAGCTGGGGAGGGCTGAGAAGCAAGCAGCGGCTTTGCACTCAGGCCCTGGGAGGCGGAGGTGAGCAGGGGCTGGGAGCGGTTCCCCTGCGCGCCCCCCGAGTTACCTGCTGTGATGCGGGTGGCCCTCCTCGTGCCCCCCCACCCCAGCTCACCTCCGCTCCGCCTCCCTGGGCCTGAGCGCGAAGCCACTGCCTGCTTCTCAGCCCTCCCAGCTTCCCGCGCGAACAGCTGAGGTTTTCAACCTTTTTTCATTTGTGGACCCCTAAAAATTTTTGAATGGAAGTGTGGACCCATTTGGAAATCTTAGACATAGTCTGTGGATTCCCAGGGGTCTGTGAACCACAGGTTGAAAAAACATTGCTGTAAACGGTAATTCTCAACTTTACATGTGAGTGCCCACATGTGTAAGCGTTTATAGGATTGGGATCTAAATTTGTATTCACTTCTCACAATGGCACTAAACCTTTAGTCTTGCATTGTTTTATGATTCAGTCATAACTTTCAACTAAACTAATATAAACATTGTCTGTATTTGTATAAACAGATACTGGCAGTATACCTGACCTGTACAAAGTACAATAAACAATTGTACGTGACAGTTAGCAATTCATTTCCTGTATGTATATGAAAAGGATCAAAGACGGATTAAAGGACAGAGGAACAGGAAAAGAAACTTTTGTATGTGGACAAATGAGACCCCTTCCTGAATTATCTACCTCTTTCTCACCTTACTTTCTTAAATAAAACTTTTAAAATCCCTGTATCTATCCTGTTATTTTCACTTAGTCTATTTCTACATTTGTTGTTTTTTAAACTTGTTTTAAAAAAATAATCATGTTAATATCAGCACAAGTAAGTCATGTTACAATTAGCTCTAACAAGCAATCTTACAAGCTGTAACATTCTTTTCCAATGGCTGAATTTTGATTTGTTCCCTGTAAAATGATGGAATATTTTTTGTTATTGTTACAAATTATTCCAGTTAGGACACGTACAGTTTATTTCTAGGCTGAGGCAACCAAATAAAGACAAACTGCAGAGTATCTCAAAGTTTGTAGGTTTATTTCGCTCGAGCATGGTACCATTCTGTTAAGCAGAATGGGACCCCGATTACAGGTTACACAAAGATTATATACTGTTGGCAAAACATCCTGCCTGTGTGCCTCAGGTGGCCTAAACCAATAAACAGGCCTTCTCCTTATCTATTACCAATCCCCTGCAGCCACCTTCCCCATGCAAAAAAGCTGAAGTGGCAACTATTTCAGGCATGGCGGCTGGTTCCTGTCTCCTTTGTTTCCCTTATCTTGAAACTGTCCAGCTGTCCACCTTGAAGGATCCTTGCTTGGTATGTGATGTGCTCGCTTCTAGTTAATGGTCGAGAAGAAACCCAAAATGGAGTCACATATGCTAACTAGGTTGATTTCGCCCTAACAGTTGCTTTCCAAATTTTTTCTCTTACTTGTGATGTTATTCTAATTTGATTTCCTTTTCCCATTTAGGCAAGTTAGGCATCAAACTGATCATGTAAATCTAAATCCTGTTCTTTGAACATAGGATTGTTAAATAACATTAATAATGCTATTTTAATATGTTTAAACTCTACCAGCTTCTAAACAACAAGCAAATCTGATGTACAAACTTCTGTTGAATTGATTTTAAAATTTAAATAGTTAAATCCATAGACTTTCAGGTGGATTGGCTTAAAAGAAAAAAAGTCCTGATCTAGTCCAATTTGATTTTATGGTTCAAAAGGAGGGACATGCTGTTAATGATTCATAGTTTAAGGTCAGAATAGACCATTAAACCATCAATTCTGGACTATACATCACAGGGCATTAAATTTCACTTAGTCACCCGGTATTGAGGCTGAAGGCTTGTTTGGCTGAAGTATAGCATATATTAGGCTAAAGCATATCTTCCAGAAAGGCATTCAGTCTTGATTAGAAGACATCAAGAGATGCATAATCCACCACTTCCCTTGGTAGTTTTTTCCAATAGTTAATCATCCTCACTGCTAAAAATTTGTGCCAGATTTCTTATTTGAATTTGTCTGGCTTCATCTTACAGCCATTGATTTTTGTTGTGTCTTTCTCTTCTAGATTAAAGTGACCTTTAGTACCCAGTATTTTCTCCCTATGTAGGTACTTATACATGGTAATCAACTAATTTCTCAATCTTCTTTATGATAAATGGAACAGAAAGAGCTCTTTAAGCCTCTCCCAGTAAGGCATTTTCTCTAGCCCTTGAATCATTTGTGTGGTTCTTTTCTACACCATCTCTAATTTTTCAACCTCCTTTTTAAAATGTGGACACCAGGGCCCAGATCCATAGAAGGACTTAAGCATTACTACACTGAGTGTTGCAGCACTTAACTTTTAGACACTTAGAAAATCACAGGAACAACACTGCAATTCACAAAGCCTGAATTAGGCAGCCAATCTCCCTATACAGTGAACGGGGAGAGGCAGGCACGTTACACTGCATCTACTCAATGAATGGCAGGAAATCTGAGCCAAGTCAGGCTTGGGCTACCACACTGAAAATAGCTGTGTAAATATTGCAATTCAGGATCTGAAGCCTACTCTTCTCCCTAGAAGGGATTTGAACAGAGCTCTGCCATCTTTCAGGTGAGCACTCTAACCATTAGACTATGGAATATTCTGATGTGGGTCTCCCTCTGTCTCTCCTATTGAAGTTGTTCTACTATTAAATAACTAAATTGTTAAATATTAATTGGGCCAGTGAAAAAGTTAGAATGACACTACAGCCTACTGTTTAGGGCAATAGCCGGAGAGGTAGCAAATCCCTGTTTAGATTCTTTTTCCCCCTCAGAGAGAAGAGGATCTTGAATCAGGAGCTTTCCACATCCTGGGTGGGTACTCTAAGCTAAAGGTTATAAGGGGAAGCCTCCAACTCCCTCCTAACTCCCTGGCTGTTTTGTGGGGCTAGACGGCCTCTGAATGTACATGCTAGATTGGGTTCCACATGCAACTTAGGTGGCCAAACGCCTGTCTTCTCCAGTTTGTGGATCACTCTCGGTCTTCTTAGGCAGGAGATGAGTGCCTGAGCACCTAGAGAGGCATCAGTGGGAATGCTTAGGTGGGAAATTGGTGCCTACAACGAGGTTGCAGTGTGCATGCCCAGATGCAAAATCTTAGGCGCCGAGTGAATTTAGGCACCTACAGGTTTAGGCGGCAGCTTATCGGGAGCTTTGTGGATCTTAAGTGGCGCTTAAAAATGGAATGTAGGCACCTAAGTACCTTCATGGATCATACCCTCGAACTGTGTGCAGTATTCCAGTACATGACTCTCGGATAAAACCTTCCTGCTCCTGCTCACTATTTCCCTGTGTATATATCCAAGGATCCCATTAGCCTTTTTTGCAATAGCTTTACTCTCTGGAAGCTCTGACCCCTAAATCCTTTTCTGAGTCACTGCTTTCCTGCATGCAATCCCCCCTTCTGTGGGTATGGCCTGCATTCCTTATTCCTGGATGTATAACTTTGCATTTGGATGTATTTAAACACATTTTGTTTGAATAGGCCTTGTCTACCAAATGATCTATGGAGCTCTCTATGACTGCCCTCTCATCATTATTTACCACTGCACCAGTCTGTGTTGTCTGCAAATTTTTGTAAACTCTGATCTTATGTTTACTTCCAGATCACTGATGAAAATGCTGAATAGTGTTGGACCTAGTATCAATATCTCTGGAACCCCACTAGAAACCTCTTCTGTGATGATTCCCAGTGACAATTTATGTTTTGAGATTTGTTAGTTTTTAATCTATTTAATGTGTGCCTTATTGATATTCTATAGTGCTAATATTTTAATCAGAATTTCATGCAGTCCTAAATCAAACACTGTACACAAGTCTAAGTGTATTACATCTACACACTTACTTTTATCAGCCAAACTTGTAATTTTATCAAAGAATGAAATCAGGTTTGTTTGAGAAGATCTATTTTCCACAAAAGCATGTAGACTGGCATTAATTATATTTGTTGTTCTTTATCAACTGAATCCTGTATCAACTTTTCCATTATTTTGCCTGGGATTGATGTTATGCTAACCAGTCATTAGTGACCCGTGTCATCCTGCTTGGCATAATATTGGCAAATTAGCATTTTACCAGTATTTTGGAATTTTCTTGGTATTCCAAGATTTATTCAAAATTTAACAACAGTGTGTCAGAGATCTCTTCAGCCAATTCTTTTAGGAGCCTTAGGTGCAAGTTATCCAAGCCTGCTTACTTTAAAATATTTATCCTTAGTCAACGATGATTTACATGCTCCCTAGTTATTAGTGGACTAAAAAGTACTTCCTCATTCTTATGTGATACTTCTTTCCAAATACAGAATAGAAATATTTATTGAACATTTCTGCCTTTTCTACAGAACTATTAACAATTTTATCATCACCATCTACTAATGGGCCTATACAATGTTTAGGATTTCTTTTGTTTTTAATATACATAAAAAGCTCATTATTGTTCATAGGCCTGCTGGTCATGGATTTTTTTCCTTGATGTTTTTAGCTTTCCTTATCAATTTTCTGCACTTCATAAATTCTAATTTATATTGATTGCTACCTATTTCTCTTTTTCGCCACTTGTTATATCTTGCTTCTTTATTTCTAATTGCTGCCTTCACTTTGCCACTGAATCTGGATGGGCTTTTAGCCAAAGTTGTTTTCTCTCTTCATTATGGAATCGTGGCTTTTTGGCCATCTAATAAACTCTTCTTAAAGAACCCCCAATTTTTATTCACATTTTTCTGTCTAATTTTTTTCTCACAATTAGTTTTGCTCATAATTTTCTTCAGCTTTGGGAAAGTAGCCAACTGATAAAATGACATAAATGAATACAATAACAATTGAGCTTTCTTTATCTAATTTAAAAGTTGAGAAGTGAGGAATAAATTGCTTAATTTCATCAAATCATAGTAAATTCTAGGTCTCTTACAAATTAAGCAAAAAGTATTTCATTATAAACAGTCTAGCACATGGGTGGCCAACCTGTGCCTGAGAAGGAGCCAGAATTTACCAATGTACATTGCCAAAGAGCCACAATAATACGTCAGCAGCCCCTCATCAGCTCCACCGCCCCCCCGCCCCCGCTCCCAGGGCCTCCCCCAACTGGCAGACCTGCCAATCAGCGCCTCCCACCCCTCAAATCAGCTGTTTTGTAGCATGCAGGAGGCTCAGGGGAGGGAGAGGAGCCCGGGCACAGCAGGCTCAGGGGAGGAGAAGGGGCAGGGCCTGTGGCAGAGCCAGAGGTTGAACAGTGAACCCCCCCCCCCCGGTACACTGGAAAGTTGGCGCTTGTAGCTCCAGCCCTGGAGTCGGTGCCTATACAACGAGCTGCATATTAACTTCTGAAGAGCCGCATGTGGCTCTGGAGCCACAGGTCGGCCACCCCGGTCTAGCATTAATTTAACGAGAAATGAATTAGCTAGATGAGAGCTACTACACATTAGAATTTTATAATAGGATCAACAAAAGTAATTTTCCATAATTTTGTATGAAAAATAAGGATCCATCAGCATAAAAATGTCTCTGTTCTTTCAAAAAGGGATCTGCTAACAATAAACTCTCCTAGTTTAACATCTGCTGGAAGTTTTCAGCAGACTGGACTGGAAAATGTCCACACAAGAGATCCACTTCCTGGACACTACGGTGCTAATAAGCGATGGTCACATAAACACCACCCTATATCGGAAACCTACTGACCGCTATTCCTACCTACATGCCTCTAGCTTTCATCCAGATCATACCACTCGATCCATTGTCTACAGCCAAGCGCTACGATATAACCGCATTTGCTCCAACCCCTCAGACAGAGACAAACACCTACAAGATCTCTATCATGCATTCCTACAACTACAGTACCCACCTGCTGAAGTGAAGAAACAGATTGACAGAGCCAGAAGAGTACCCAGAAGTCACCTACTACACGACAGGCCCAACAAAGAAAACAACAGAACGCCACTAGCCATCACCTTCAGCCCCCAACTAAAACCCCTCCAACGCATCATCAAGGATCTACAACCTATCCTGAAGGACGAGCCATCGCTCTCTCAGATCTTGGGAGACAGACCAGTCCTTGCTTACAGACAGCCCCCCAATCTGAAGCAAATACTCACCAGCAACCACACACCACACAACAGAACCACTAACCCAGGAACCTATCCTTGCAACAAAGCCCGTTGCCAACTCTGTCCACATATCTATTCAGGGGATACCATCATAGGGCCTAATCACATCAGCCACACTATCAGAGGCTCGTTCACCTGCGCATCTACCAATGTGATATATGCCATCATGTGCCAGCAATGCCCCTCTGCCATGTACATTGGCCAA
The DNA here is from genome assembly GCF_009764565.3 of Dermochelys coriacea. NCBI lineage: Eukaryota > Metazoa > Chordata > Testudines > Dermochelyidae > Dermochelys > Dermochelys coriacea. Next base: position 94,662,754 of record NC_050071.1, on the reverse strand, counting down.
ACTGGACAGTCTCTACGTAAAAGAATGAATGGACACAAATCAGACGTCAAGAATTATAACATTCAAAAACCAGTTGGAGAACACTTCAATCTCTCTGGTCACTCGATCACAGACCTAAGAGTGGCTATACTTCAACAAAAAAGCTTCAAAAACAGACTCCAACGAGAGACTGCTGAATTGGAATTAATTTGCAAACTGGATACAATTAACTTAGGCTTGAATAGAGACTGGGAATGGATGAGTCATTACACAAAGTAAAACTATTTCCCCATGGTCTTTCTCCCTCCCACCCCACCCCCCACTGTTCCTCTGATATTCTTGTTAACTGCTGGAATTAGCCTACCTGCTTGTCACCATGAAAGGTTTTCCTCCTTCCCCCCCCTGCTGTTGGTGATGGCTTATCTTAAGTGATCACTCTCCTTACAGTGTGTATGATAAACCCATTGTTTCATGTTCTCTGTGTGTGTGTGTGTGTGTGTGTATATAAATCTCTCCTCTGTTTTTTCCACCAAATGCATCCGATGAAGTGAGCTGTAGCTCACGAAAGCTTATGCTCTAATAAATTTGTTAGTCTCTAAGGTGCCACAAGTACTCCTTTTCTTTTTGCAAATACAGACTAACACGGCTGCTACTCTGAAACCTGGAAAATGATTAGTTCCTTGCCTGTATTGAACTGTAGTGGATGTTTTTGTTCTTGGTCCTAGAAATGACTCACTGTTTGACACCAGCAAAGCAAAAGTAATATTTCAGTCTTGTATTTGATTTCTGAATGATCAATAACAGATCAAATTTGAATTCTAATATAGTGCTTACGTTAGGTGCACGCTAATTTATGACCTCGACAAAGACGATCTTGAAAAAAGCACCTTTCTAAAACAATATATAAAGCAAGCAGCTTCTATGGTGACCAAGGGCACTGAAATAGAGCATGTGATACCCTTGAGCTTGTGTAGTAATGCTGATTCTTAAACCTGCAGCAACTGTGGCTGATGCCAGTTTGAAAAGTAGGATTAACAGTCTGAACTAACTTGAGGCTACTAGATCAGGTAGTAAGTGCTTAAACATTCATTAATATAACACGATTAGCTGAAATCTGAGAGCATAAGATGACTTAAGGATGAAGTGGCAGCCTTAACTCAGAAATTCTTTACTGTTGTCATGAGCTTTAAGTCAAAGCTTAATGCCTGTATTTATGTGTGAGGAGGCATATTGGTGGCAAATGCATATGGCTACTTTTTAAATGTCCAGAAGTGGGGAAATGTAACAGCTGTTAAAGGAACTAGATGCTACTCAGAGACCCATTTTCATGAATGTAAAATACTCTTTAAAAGAAGTCTATCAGTTGGATCTGGTAAGATTACTCCATTTGTCTGACTTTCCCCCCTTCAGTCTAATCTTCCTCCTTCCTACTGCCAGCATTAGATCACTAGCGGTGGGTAAAAGAACAGTGATGCATATTGAGTCCACTAAGAAATCATGACTATATGATATTTCTTTCCCCAGCCCTCAAAGGACCTTTTGATTTATATAGTGGCACTTCTTTTTGCACACATTTTTAAACTTAGATCAGAAATCATAACTGCCTTGATATTAATATCTATCTTCATAATTGGTCTCTGGCAGATACTGTGATTCCAACTTCCCTTCATATACTTTATGATCTTACAAACTCAACAAAGGTTTGATTTAATAAATGAAAGACATTTTTCATGGTAGTCATTGAGAAGAAATAGTTTTGTTCACATGGGATCCTCCTACACTGACCTAAGTGACTGACTTAATATATTTGGAGTGATTAAAAGTTCATTGTTAGATGGTATGAAAGCTGTTCATGGGTGGGAAACTAAGGAATCAACTGAAAACTGATAGAAACAGATGTCATTCTGTTTGGGTAGGATTCTTTTGACAATGGTATATTTCTTTTGAACCTCTGCTAAAAAGAGAGTTTACTGTCCATTTATAGGTGCTTATATTATGTGCCTTTGTACCTAAACAGTGGTATAGATATTGCTTCAGAATGGGGAGTAACCTGAGACACCCTTCAGTAAGGCCAACACTTATTAAAATTAGCAATTAAACTTGATTAGATGTCAGAAGAGATCATCTGAACATCCACTCAGTGGCAGCTAAAATAAGGACTTTTCTTTAATGGATCACAAACACTGTGCATCCTTAACATGCTCAGAGTTTTGTCTCATTATTTCGCATTATCCAGAGTACCTAGTGGATGTCAATATTGCTTCTAACAAATTCAGCTTGCTGTAAATGTACCGTATTTGGCATTCCAAAAATGTTTAAATCTTTAGCAAATAAAATGGACTTAGCATCATTGTAAAAAGACAAAGTGATGAACCATATGTGATTAGTACCTCTCCTTCCATCGCTCTGTCTCCTCCCGCCCCCACCATGCCCAAAATCCTGCCCATGTGTAGTTTTTCTTATGGTTCTTGTTCAGTACATTTACTTTTTAAAAAAAAAAATCCCAAAATAAACTGGAGTTAAATTACCAGGAAACAAAATAGAAAAACAGGGCTACCACCTGTCCTGTAGGGTATGTTTACACGGCTGTTAGACACCCACGGCTGGCCCCTGCTCAGCTGACTTCTGCTCACAGCACTAGGGCTAAGAGGCTGTTTAATTGAAGCGTAGATGGTCAGGCTCGGACTGCAGCCCTCGCTCTGGTATCCTCCCACCTGGCTGCAGCCGAAGCCTGAATGTCTACAGCACAGTTTCACAGCCCTTTAGCCCGAATCAGCTGGCACAGGCCAGGTGCATGTTTTTAATTGCAGTATAGACATACCTGTAGTAGCTACCTGTGGAGTCCTCCTTACACCACCTGCTGGAGAATGTGATTGGCCAGCAGCCTCCAGCCCCCACTAATTCTTTTCCTAAGGGTGGGGCAAGTCAAGCTGCAATTAAACTTTTTTTTATTAGTGGCCTGTTAGTGCGCATTCACCAGGTCACAATTTATTAAAATTACTTTTATATATAAATACCAGTATGAGGACTAGATGCTAATTTCTAAATGCTGTGTATAATGCTTTCTACATTTGTTTTTGTTGTGCATCTTACGGAGGAAAAGTATCTCCCCCCCCCCACTCTGTTCCCCAGGTGCGGTTCTTTCTTTGGTTTGTCGTGACTCTTATGAAGCATGGTGCCAGATCATCAATGTGTCAGAAACACAGGCCCCTTTCTTTACCTATCCAGACAATCATTCCAATGAAACAAACCTGAGTGTTTCCACATCTGCGGGAAGCAAATATAGGCTCTATGTGGGTGTGGCCCTGGCAATAGGTTCCAGTATTTTTGTTGGCTCCAGTTTTATACTGAAAAAGAAGGGCCTTCTGCAACTGGCTGACAAGGGAGTCACCAGAGCAGGTAAGAAATATTTACTTGCTTATCTTTGACAGAAAGAATGTCTGTCTATTTTTTAATCATAAATCAGCAAGTTCAAGGTTCAAGCCAACTGATGTTTTCTGTAGTTGACTACAGGTAATATTGGATTTAAGAACCTTTAGGGGGATGCAGATGGGAGTGGGTTTTATATGTATCCAAAGTATTTCTAATGCACCCACCACAATAATACCTAGGAGCCAGATAAAAAGTTCTTCCTCTGCCCCACTCCCCAAAGATTTTTTGCTGTTTCTTCCATTTCAGTATGAGTGTGGGAAACACTTGAGTTATGATAATACAATTTAAAAAATAGGTATTTGAATACATGCCAAGCTTGTGGATTTGCAGGATGTGGAATTAGGGCAGTCTGAAGAGAACTTAGCTCTGTTTTTGTAAATTAAAAGCTATCAGAATAAGTCACTGCAAAACAGAGTATTAATAAAAAGAAAAAGAGTACTTGTGGCACCTTAGAGACTAAGAAATTTATTTGAGCATAAGCTTTCGTGAGCTACAGCTCACTTTATCGGATGTAGCTCACAAAAGCTTATGCTCAAATAAATTTGTTAGTCTCTAAGGTGCCACAAGTACTCCTTTTCTTTTTGCGAATACAGACTAACGCTGCTGCTCTGAAACCAGAGTATTAATAAAAACTTACTAGCTAACTTGCTGGCAGTATTTTTAACAACTGTGTAGTACAGGAATTATCTCTGCAGTAAGAGTGAGTTGGCCCATCAAAGTCAATAGGAATAGACTTAGACTAGTTTTGGAGTGCTTTTGAAAATCCCAATAGGATGCTGGTATTAGAATTATCACTTAAATTCTTTTTTGAAGGTTTTGAGTTTGTTTTGATTTGCTATTTTTAATTTTGTTTGCAATGTTTCCTACAAAATATCATACCCTACCATTCTGGATGCTCTCAGTATTTGAGGAAAAATGGATTTCTCAATATATAACTTGTTTGTATTTTGGATGAGAAAGCTTTGGATAACTAACAGATTTATTTTTTATGTAGAAAAACAAGTTTTACGGACCTGTAAGCGTGTTCCAGATGTGTCTTGGTATAGATAGCTATGTAGGCTATGATGTAGCAAATAACTTAAACATATGCTTTACTTTAAGCACATGTGTAATGAAGACTTATTATCCCTTCTTGTGTCTACTGAAAGTTCATGTTCAAGATACAGGACTTGAAATAATAGAATTTAATATTAAACAATTACATTTTTAATAATAACTCAAAATTAGGTGTAGCTGACTCTCTCCATGTCCCATAGAAATTAAGCATTGCACATTCAAGTTTATAAAACTTATTCAAATTGAAGTAGTTAATCTGTAGAATTTGAAATATTAATTACAAATCAGAATTTTGAAGCATCATTTTAACTATTTTTTCTAATAATAAATATTATCTTTTCAGGACAGGGTGGATATTCTTACTTGAAGGAATGGCTCTGGTGGGCAGGATTACTTTCAAGTGAGTCACAATAAAAACTTTCTCTGTTAAAGTACATCTAAAACAGGGCAATGTGTGTAACTTTAAAAGGGGTGTGTGGCAGGGAGGACTAGGTCTGGAGGCACCTGCTGAAGGCCTCATGGCCCTATATCACCTTGGTCCAGAATAGAGCAGTGAGAAGTCCTCCAGGCAGCCTAGAGTGGCTGCAGAAGAGTGGCCAATCAGAGGGGCTGCTGGAGCAACTAATAAGGGGCCAGAAGGGCTATATATAAGACAAGCAGCAGAGCAGAGAAGTTCAGTTGCTGGGTTGAGCTTGAGGAGTGAACAATGGGTGACTAGTTGGCTGAAAGAGCAGCAGTACTGTGGAGAGCTCACAGCAGACAGGACTGAGGCCCAGGGAAGGTTTTTGAAGACTGTATGCCTGGCTTGTGGGAAGAGCAGCAGGATCAGTGGAAGGTCAGTGCAGGCAGTGAAATGCAGGGGGACTGAGCACAGAACCCAGTTAGGCCAGCAAGGGTACCGAGATGGGCTCTGCTGGTCTGGCTGAAGACTGAGCCTAGGGAGGGCTGCTGAAACACCACCAGCTGCAGGTACTGAGATGGGCCCCAACTGGGTGGTTGAAGAAGGCAGTGCCTTTGGGAAGAAGTTTAAGACCTGCAGTCCCATACCAGGACTGTGATAAGAACTTGGGACTGTGTACTCCAGAAGGGGGACAGTGTGTGCGGCTTGGCTAGGGGGCTGAGCTGTTTAAGACCAGCTGAGAGAATCAGCAGCTGCAGGGGTTCTTAAGAGAGGCAGGCCCCACCCTTATGTAAGACCAAAAGAAAAAGCAGGCTCATATCTAACAGAGAGAAAGGGGGCCATCCACAAGAGGTGGATGCCCTCCATAAAAAGGGCAGTGATTACAAGTATATTGGCCAGAGAAAAGGGGTGCCCATGAGAGGCGGGTGCTGACCCCGTTACAGGGTGTTAAAATTTTTAATAAAAAGACTTCAAGGGAAAAAAGACTTGTTTGTTTTTTTGTTCTCTTCCCTCCTGCCCCAATCCTGTTCAACAAACCTAGGAATACAAACTGGAGTTGAGTGGAAAGAGGAAAATAGTAGTACATGAAAAGCTGTCCTCACCACTACCATTTCTGTTACATTTTAATATACCAATACAGTACTTTGAAAACTGTTCCTGTGTGTGCATTAACTCTGTAATATCTTTATTTTGGTTACATCCAACAGTTATTGGTAGATATGTATAATTTTGAATATTGTTGGACATTAGTGTAGATAATAAGAAATATTATTTTACTACCTACCTTTCTTGTCAAACATCTTATCATCTTTCTAGTGCCCATCATCTTAACACTTCTAGCAGTTTTTTTTCTGTACTAATATTGTTTCTCTTCTAGTGGGAGTAGGGGAGGCTGCCAACTTTGCTGCCTATGCCTTTGCACCTGCAACCTTGGTTACCCCATTGGGTGCACTGAGTGTTCTTATAAGGTTAGTATGAGTCAAAAGCAGCCACTGAGAATTGAGCCTTTTACTATATAAGAAAATACTGTATTTTTATTGCACAGGGAGGATTTTAATAGAAAACTCTGTATGGCAAATCCAGATAAAAATTTGGCTCATAAATTACAAGGCCAGAAGGGACCATTGGGATCATCTAGTCCAGTGGTTCTCAAACTTTTTTTTTTTTTTGTAGACCACTTGAAAATTGCTGAGGGTCTTGGCAGACCACTTAATAATCTTTCCAAATGTTGTTTTACCGTTAGCTAACTATTGTAAAGTGCTTTGGATAAAAGTGATATATTAAAAAAAAAACCTTAATAATCGTTTTTTATGCTACAAATAAAAGCACACAACTCCTATTTTAATATCGGTAGTCTTACCTTTCTAATGCGATGGATGTGCTCTCTCTTCCCTGCCATGGAAGCTCCAGAGCTGCGGCTGGGAAGGAGGGAGATCTCTCCCTCTCTCCCCTGCCACAGCAGCCACAGAGCTGAGGCTGGGAAGGAAGGCTGTCTCTCCCCGGCAGTTGCAGCCCTGGAGCTGGGGAAAGTTGCCTCTTTCTTTGGCCACCACGTGTCTGAAATTCCCCCCCACCCCCTCTTCTCACCCCACTGCCCCTTCCCACCTACCCCCCTCTTCCTGCCAAGACCATATCACCTTATGTGTGCATCTTTTCCAGGGTCCAGGCACCTAATTAGTGGGGCTGCGCAGGCGTGGCTCCACTAATTAGGTGGGTGACCCTTCATTCTCTTGTGTGCGGCTGCCCAGGTGCGCACCTTAGAGGGAACTATCCACGGACCACCTGAATAGAGCTCATGGACCACAGTTTGAGAACCTCTGATCTAGTCCGACTTCCTCAATAACAAGGGCCATAGAACTTCTCCCATATAATTCCTAGAGCATATATTTTAGAAAAAGAAGCTGAGAATGGGCGAGAGGGGATGGCTCACTTGATTACCTGTTCTGTTCATTCCCACTGGATTGGCATTGGCCACTGTTGGAAGACAGGATCCTGGGCTAGATGAATCTTTGGTCTAACCCAGTATGGCCATTCTTACGAGCATCTCCCTTACAAAAGGAGACTTAATGAGCGTGGCTTGTTTAGCCTAACAAAATAAAAGCTGAGGGGAGATATGGTTGCTCTTTATAAATATATCAGAGGGATAAACACCAGGGAGGGAGAGGAGCTATTTCAGTTAATGGCCAATGTTGGCACAAGAAGAAATGGATATAAGCTGGCCATCATCAAGTTTAAGCTTGATATTAGACAAAGGTTACCATGAGAGGAATGAAATTCTGAAACAGCAGTAGTGGGGGAAAAAAAACTGACATGTTTCCAGACTGAGCTTGATACGTTTATGAAGGAGGTGGTATGATGAGGTTGCCTACAATGTCATGAGGCCCATCTCCAATAGCCAGAGATGGGATACTAGATGAGGAGGGCTCTGAGTTACTACAGAGAATTCTTTCCCGTGTGTCTGGCTAATGGGTCTCACCATATGCTCAGGATCACCATATTTGTGTTTAGGAAGGAATTTTTCCCACAAGTCAGATTGACAGAGATCATAGGGCTTTTTTGCCTTCCTCTGCACTGTGGGGCACAGGTCATTTGCTTGTTTGAACTAGAATAAATGGTGGATTCTCTGTAATTTAAGTCCTAAATCAAGATTTGAGGACTTCAATAACTCAGCCAGAGGTTATGGGCTTATTACAGGAGTGGATAGGTGAACTTCTGTGGCCTGCAATGTGCAAGACGTCAGACTAGATTATTATGATAGTCCCTTTTGGTCTCAAAGTCTGAGATTTTGTTACAGGGAGAAAATATTGGGTACTAAAGGCTTTTTAATCAAGCAAAGAAAGGCATAACAAAAACCAGTGGCTCAAAGTTAAAGCCAAACAAATTCAGATTAAATATAAATCAAAAATTATTATCAGTGAGGGTGATTAATCATTGGAAGACAGTAGCTACCAAGGGTAGTAGTGGAGATGATGTCTTGTAGTGGAGCATGTCTTGATGATTTCATATCCTGACTGGATGCTTTTCTGGAAGGTATGCTTTATTCAAAGCCAAGTTACTTTAATCAGGGTAAGAATAAATGGGTGAAATTTAATGGCCTGTGATATTATCAGAGATCAGACTAGATGATCAAATTGTTCCCTGTGGCCTTAAAATCTAGCAATTATTATATCCATTTTCTTAGCTTCCAGTTTCTATATAGCCATACGCTTCTCAATTTGCTTGTTTGCATTAGTGTGTACTTAAAACAAGCTGTTGTGTTCACCTAATATATGTTTTGCAATTGTCTAATATTGTATCACTTCATCTAGTCATGATGTTTCAAAGTTGTACAGTATAACTAATTAATACATTAATACTAACCATACCATTTTGGCCCATGATCCTGTTGGATCTGACAAGCTTAGAAGCATCAGGCTGTCAGTACTTGGATGGGAGACTCCAGGGAATATTTAAGTGATTAAGTAGGTGATGATTTTCCTTCCAAATCAGTACTGTACTAGTTCCTCAGCATTGTGTCGGAAGACACTGTGGTATGGATCCTGGTCACTTGTAATCACATGAATGTTAAATGATCTCATGGCACTTTATGTAAGAGTAGAGATGCTTGCCTTTTTGACCTGGCCAGATTCCAATTCAGTTAATTACATTCCATTTACCTAAAATATCCCGTTGCCATTTCAACTGGATCATACCACTTTTCTGTCCAAATTTATTGTAAATGTTACTGTGCATGCACAGTTTCAGAAGTAGATAAAATGATTTCTAGATGTATCTATGTTTGAATATTGCACTCCATCACAGTGTTATCTGAGTGCATATAAATCCCTGATCTCATGAGAGAGTTGAGATGCTTATCTGTTTGTAAGCCCTGGTATTTTGTATGTGTGATGTGTTAGATGCTAAAGTAGTATAATGATATTATGCTGAAACAAAGGCAAATTTTAAAAAGCTGGCAAATGACTGGGGCACCAGTCTTGCTCGGATCCCATGTGAAAATGACCTAGTTCTAATCCCAAATGGTTGCAGACCAACAGGACTACATCCTGACTTCTACTCTACAGTCCTATGTTTTCCTTTCCACACTAGCTCCAGAAAAGCCCGTCTCCAGCTTTCTAAACCTGGGGGCCATTGATTCTTTAAGTCTTTTGTTCTGTGGCTTGTGTGTCAGTAGGGTTTGTCTCTGTATTCATTCATAGGTATCCAAAAGGAAAAATGACTGGAAAAACTGGAGCTCTGTCTGACCTTGTAAAGTTATGGGGAAGGATTGGGGGGGGGGAAGAAGAGTCAAGGCCTGTTGGAAAGCCCCATAGAAAATGGGGCAAGATCTATCTGACCTTTATAGAATTTAAAAAAGCTTTGGAAAAAGGTTGATTTGGCTGGTTTTTATTTACTCTCAGCTGGTTTCCTTATCCCCAAATCCAAACTTTTTTGAATTAGTATCACTATACATAAAAGCAGTATGAATACATTATAAAGAGGTTCAGCTGCACAAATCAATTACCTTTTTTTAAATCCACAGTGCAATATTGTCTTCCTATTTTTTAAACGAAAAGCTCAATGTTCATGGGAAATTAGGCTGCATATTGAGCATTTTGGGGTCAACGGTGATGGTTATTCATGCCCCTGAAGAAGAGGAGGTCACTTCTTTAGATGAAATGGAAATAAAACTGAAAGATCCAGGTCTGTAACTTAAATCATCCGTATTAATGAAAAAATGCCTCTCAATGTCTCTTATTTTTATAGATCTGTCAGCTAGTACTAGACCTGTCCATAAGTGAATAATTGGAGGGTTTTCCTGGGTTATATGTTATCACCACCATCACCCCATTCACTTTCACCTGAAGATGAAATGGAATTTGATATCACTTTTGTGCTTTACTGTAGCATACCTTGAAAGCAAAAATCAGGCTGTGAATGTAAGCAAGCAAGACTTACTTGAAGCATCTTTACACTAGTATTTAAAAAATAAACAAAGAAAAATCAGCATTTACAAGAAAGCATGGCTAAGTCTAAATGCTGTGTCTCATCACATGAAGACCACGATAATACAGGCAGTCCTCGACTTTACGAGGTTCGACTTACGAACAGCACTTACAACATTTCTGAATTGACACCCTAATTTGACTTTATGATGCTCGGTCCCGGAATAGAGTGGATTGCGGTTCCGAGTGATGACAATTCAACTTGTGACATAATTTTCAGGAACTGATTGTGTTGCAAGTCCGAGGACTGCCTGTAGTTTGTATGCTGTAGTTAATTTCTTATTCTTGCTTGGTGCTCCTGGTTTCCAATCTGCAGATCTTGGAGAATATGATGAAGGCACAGGGCCATTTGTGATGAGACTTTGTGTGAGCCAGTTATGACAGCAGCCAGAGTTCTCTTCTGTTAGTGCTATGCTGGCAGCAGGGGAGTTATTACTATCTATGCATTACCTATTTAAACAGAATAGCTAATATTTATACATGCTTTCTTAAAAAGATTGGGAGAGTGGGAAAGACTTTTTAAGGGTCTAGTGGTCAGTCCTCCAGAGGCTCTTCACTCTCTCTGTCCCCTTCACTAGCCCGCTTGCACCTAGTCCCAGGCAGTGGAGTCATTTTTGGGAGGTGGGGATGGGGAGGAATACTGTCTTTCCTTTTTCTGTCTACCCTTCTCTGGGGAGAGACCATGAGAGAGAGAGAGAGAGACTCTAGGGAAGGGAGTGTTGTATTGGCATCTGTCCTGTCAACCAGTAATCATAAAAATCATAGAATATCAGGGTTGGAAGGGACCTCAGGAGGTCATCTAGTCCAACCCCCTGCTCAAAGTAGGACCAATCCCCAACTAAATCATCCCAGCCAGGGCTTTGTCAAGCCTGACCTTAAAAACCTCAAAGGAAGGAGATTCCACCACCCTCCCTAGGTAACGCATTCTAGCACTTCACCACCCTCCTAGTGAAAAAGTTTTCCTAATATCCAACCTAAACCTCCCCCGCTGCAACTTGAGACGATTACTCCTTGTTCTGTCATCTGCTACCACTGAGAACAGTCTAGATCCATCCTCTTTGGAACCCCCTTCAGGTAGTTGCAAAGCGTCCAGTGGAGGGCAACAACCATGATCAGGAGACTGGAACACATGACTTATGAGGAGAGGCTGAGGGAACTGGGATTGTTTAGTCTGCAGAAGAGAGAATGAGCGGGGATTTGATAGCTGCTTTCAATTTTTCTACATCCTTCTTGTAGGTGTGGGGCCCAAAACTGGACACAGTACTCCAGATGAGGCCTCACCAATGTCCAATAGAGGGGAACGATCACGACCCCTTGATCTGCTGGCAATGCCGCTACTTATACATCGCAAAATGCCATTGGCCTTCTTGGCAACAAGGGCACACTGTTGACTCATATCCAGCTTCTCGTCCACTGTAACCCCAAGGTCCTTTTCTGCAGAACTGCTGCCTAGCCATTCGGTCCCCAGTCTGTAGTGGTGCATGGGATTCTTCCATCCTAAGTGCAGGACTCTGCACTTGTCCTTGTTGAACCTCATCAGATTTCTTTTGGCCCAATCCTCTAATTTGTCTAGGTCCCTCTGTATCCTATGCCTACCCTCCAGCATTTCTACCGCTCCTCCCAGTTTAGTGTCATCTGCGAACTTGCTGAGGGTGCAGCCCACTCCATCCTCCAGATCATTAATGAAGATATTGAACAAAACAGGCCCCAGGACTGACCCTTGGGCACTCTACTTGATACCAGCTGCTAACTAGACATGGAGCCATTAATCACTACCTGTTGAGCCCAACGATCTAGCTAGCTTTCTATCCACCTTATAGTTCATTCATCCAGCCCATACTTCTTTAACTTGCTGGCAAGAATACTATGGGAGACCCATATCAAAAAGCTTTGCTAAAGTCAAGGAATAACATGTCCACTGCTTTCCCCCCATCCACAGAGCCAGTTATCTCATCATAGAAGGCAATTAGATTAGTCAGGCATGGACTTGCCCTTGGTGAATCCATGCTAACTGTTCCTGATCACTTTCCTTTCCTCTAAGTGCTTCAGAATTGAATCCTTGAGGATCTGCTCCATGATTTTTCCAGGGACTGAGGTGAGGCTGACTGGGCCTGTAGTTACCCGGCTCCTCCTTCTTCCCTTTTTTTAAAGATGGGCACTACATTAGCCTTTTTCCAGTCATCCGGGACCTCCCCCGATCGCCATGAGTTTTCAAGATAATGGCCAATGGCTCGGCAATGACATCCGCCAACGTCCTTTAGCACTCTCGGATGCACTGCATCCGATCCCATGGACTTGTGCTCATCCAGCTTTTCTAAATAGTCCCGAACCACTTCTTTCTCCACAGAGGGCTGGTCACCTCCTCCCCATGCTCTGCTGCCCAGTGCAGTAGTCTGTGAGCTGACCTTGTTTGTGAAGACAGAGGCAAAAAAAAGCATTGAGTACATTAGCTTTTGTGAAGGAGAAACAATATTTATTGACAATGTGCTTAAATTAGTCCCAAACGGCTGCTGCTATTGACTGAGCTGCAGGATTTTAGAGTGGTGCTGTTTGTTCCTGTGTCCCCACTCCTACCATTACCAGCATGCCCCATAACTGCTGAGCAGCTTCTTTATTTAACAGCTAAGTGCCTCCTTTGCATTCCCTACTGTGTTGTTCCACTGAGAAGTCCCTAGGGGGACTGCCTCACAGATGTTAGAGCAAGGGTGGGTCTTATTCCTATGCAGAGGGCTGGATGCTCCTGGTAGCCCCATATCCCACTCATCCTATACCTCCTCAAATTATTATTATTTTTTTAACATAAACACAACTTTGGCCATGATTGACGTATGCAGATCTACTCTGAAAATGAATTAAGTAAAATTCACTCCTATCTGCTCACTTGAGTAATAGAAACAAATATTTAGGCCCAGATTTTAAAAAAGGGATGCCAAAAGCTAGGCACCTGGCTTGATTTTCAAAAGAACGAACTGCCCAGCAGTTTCCATTGATTTAGTGGAGTAGTTGGGTGCTAAGCACATCTGAAAATGAGGCTGAGATAAGGAAATTTTTTTTTTTACTAGTAAATTGAAAATAAAAATGGTATGAAAACCTATTGAGAGGCAATAATCCTGGAACCCCACAAACTCCAATATTCCAGAGTCACTTTACAGAACGACATGCACATTAAGTGGTCTGTGTTTCTCTGTCTGTTTGTAACTCCACATTAGTAATATTTCAGGAGCAAACTTTTAATTTATCTATTTATTATTACAAAAAAAAACCTTAAAGTTCTCATAAGCAGCTTCTTTATGCACAGAGCAGCCAGAGGTAGCTGGTACCCCCCTGTGAAAGGGAACTGTCTGCCAGGAAAGCTGGCGAGAGGTCCCCACCACCTCCTGCATCAGTATCCCACCTTCTGTAACACTAAGGCCCATTTTTAAAACTGGTTAAGTGGTTTTGCACACCACTAGTCCTAATGAAAGGCTGCTCCAGAGTGTCGCTCTTCTGATGGCTAGAAACCGTCTTCTAATTTCCTCCCTAGTATTTACCCCTATGATCTCTCTAAATACATCAATTATATCATCCTTTAGCCTTAATTTTGCTGGAAGCTAAGATCACTTAGTCTTCTTCCTCTTCCCATAAGACTGCTTTCCAATTCTCTTGATCATTGTAGTAACCCTTCTTGGCACCTATTCTAGTTTTGAATTCATCTTTCCAAACATGGATGATCATAATTGTACACAGTATTTGAGATGAAATCTTATCAGTGCTTTGTACGTCATTAAAATTCCCTGTCTCTATTGGAAATACCTTGACTGACACCATCTTAGATCCCATTTGCCTTTTTCACAGACCATATCACCTTGATAGCTAATAGGCATCCTGTGATTGAGTAGGTACACCCATGTCTCTGTCCTCTTCTGTCATTTCCAGTTGATTAGCCTTTAATTGTTACAGTTCTGGGGATGCCCAGGACTAGGTCACCTTGTTAGCCCACCCCCACCCCCCGCCTCCAGTGAGCGAGAGACTTACTAGTGCTTAACTGGGTGTCATCTCCTTGATCCTGCCAGCTTATTAGCCACACAAACAGTCTTCTCAGGCAATGTCAGCCCTTGCTTTACCTTGCAGAAAGCCCAGTACCCAAGCCCTTTTGAAGCATTCCTTGTAGTATTTAGCCCCTCAATCCACTGAACACTCACAGAATTTCCAGGTTGGCTGTCCCCAAAAGGAGAGTATTCATCAACAGCTTGGATGATTTAGTTTAGGATCAAGCTTTCTCGCATAACACCACAGCACTGAGTTATATTATAGTGAAAACAATCATAAGTTTATCATCAAGAAGATAGAGCTTTAAGAGAGTATAGATAATGAAAAGTGAAAGGCTACATGTAAAAACAAAATCGTGACTCACTTTCTAGATTAAACTTCCATTCTATTTAAGGAATGTTCTCACCCCAATGTCTTTTGCAGTATTTCAGCCAAGCCTGGGTTGGGATCCCATTTTCATGAATGTACACAATGTCTGTTTAATTTCCTTAGGTGCAGGCTAAAAGGTGTCTTTTTGCCTTCCCCTTATGTTCCCCAGAGTTAATTGTCTGCCCCACAGGACAGTCAACCCCCTTTGGTTCAAGCTCTGGTGTCTTGTTTCCCTGTTGACTTGCATGTATGGGTTGTGTTGTGTTGGCTTACAATACTTAATTTACATTTCAACAGAGATACACATCTTGCCCCATCTGCAAGAAACCTGTTTTTTTCTTTGATTGGTGACAAACTTTAAAACATATTTGCAGTAAGTATGCACGGCTCCCTAAATATCACCCATACATACATCATATGACAATCATAAGACTCAGCATGATATAAGTTATTTGGGTTTTTTAAGAGACCTCCCATGACCTTATTCATGGATAATACCATTAAAGCTGTGTGCTAGGTGTTGTGAGTTTGTCAGGCATGTTAGGAATTTCGGTTACACAACAGTAAACCTTTTGCTAGTTGGCATTGAGGAGTTTCTTTGGGTCATGTTAGCTTATCGCAGAACCTTTGTTTTAAGTAGCATCCCTATATATGTTCCACTTCAGGTGCACATGTACCCCACTATCTTTAATTGGGAGGATTTCATTAGCAGTGTCTGTCTGGCCTGTGCATATGCTGCTGCTATCTTTGTGCCCACACCAAGGCTATATCAGGCTGAACAGGTGAATCACCCTCCGTTTCTTCTCAACTGCCTTGGCTTGAAACAGATCTTCGTGTGTCCGCATTATGCATGCCCTGGCTGCTTGCTGACTTTGGCCTAACTTATTTTAGTTTAGATAGCTTGTTTGTTTTATTTCCTTTGGGGAAATCCTCCCTTTGAGGCACATGCCCAGTTCGGCAGGGTTTTAAACTGTGCCTCACTTGCAGAGAGTTCATCCTGGTCAGTGATGGGACGTTCTATGCATTCACTGCCTGGGGGAGTCACATGTCGCACAGAAGTGCACGTTCTGTTTAGCCCTCAAATCCAGGGCACAAAAGAACCTGGGAAATCAAGCTGCGGCAGTTAATGATGGAGCACGCCCTTCACCCTGGTTTGAAGCTGGGTCAGGAGAACCCATCTGTACACCAATCTCTGGGAGTCTCTAGTGCCCCTTCAACTTCAGCACAGCACTCTCCTTAAAAGAGAAAAGCCTCAGACCTTTTCTCAAGATCCCAAGAAGAGGAGCTCTAATTTGCCTCTTAAGGAATCCATTTCAAAAAGACCTCGCTCTCCAAGCTTGTCAACAGCCTCAGAGACTTTGACCTCGAGGCTTGATACCATAAAGGTGAAGGGCTCCTCTGGTACTGGCAAAGTGGGAAAATCCCACAGATCTTCTAAGAGAAATCATGGCTGTGAGAAGGCTCCAGTACATTCAGATGGTCAGAGCAAACACAGAAGGCTGGTACTGTCAGGTTTAACCCCTCTTGTATCCCTGTTGGGCTGTTTGGTCATGTAGGACTAAGCTTCCAGCTATATCAGCAGCATCTGTGAAGCACTCAAAACCATCTTGCAGGGACACGCATACTGGTCTGTCAATATCTCAACCTCACTCGGTGCCGCAACTCTGCTTGGTATCACAAGACCTTAGGTACCTGAAAAACTTATTGGTGACTGCTGAACCAGATGGACCATTGCTTGCAAATACCGAGTGTGTCTCAATACTGAGAACCACTCAGTCTCCAAACTCTTATGCATCCCTGGTATCATCTAATTTACTTCCCTTTTTGGTTGGAGCTCCCCTCTTAGAGAAAGAAGAGGACGATGATGATGATGATGATGATGGAAACCTACCTTCAGTATCTTCAGTCTCTGTCCAGGGTTCTCCCACATACACATATAGGAACTCCACTTCTCAAAGACAGGGAGGATGTCCAGGGAACTTATCACTCTTGGTGGGATGCCACCTTCTCCCCCTATGGCCCTCAATGGCCATACTGGGATCCCTGGGCAGCTTATCGCCAACAGTTCTCCAGGTTCCCAACCCCCTCCCATTGGGATAAGGAGACTCAAGCTTCTCCTTTCCAGCTACAGGAGGAAACATTTGATGATAAGGAGGTTAGGGCAGACAGAGAAGCTACTCCTCGGACTACTATCTCCTCCTTATCACCAAATGAGGCAGTAATGCCTTTTCCATCTATAGCTGATTTTCAGCAGGTTCAAGTCTTCATTAGACAGGTGGCCAACTTCTTACAGATACCTCTTGACAAAGTCAAAGAATCTCAACACAAACTTGGATATTCTTCACTCTGAGATATCATCTAGAGTAGCCCTTCCTGACAACGAGGCTCTTATGGAACCTGCAAAAACCATTTGGCAAACCTCAGGCACAATAACACCTATATGTAATCATTAATAAAAAGTCCAAGGACTCGGAGTTCCTATTTTCTCATCCTCCACCCAAATGTGTCTGAATGGGGCAAACAACATAGATATAAATCCACCCTGTACAACAGTGACCAGAAGCACCTGGAATCTTACTCATCAGCAAACCTACAGTTTCACATTGTGAATTATCAGGTGCTGATGGCCAAATATAACTTTACAAATTATGCAAGATGTGGTTCTCTTATTCAACACCTTCCTCCAGACCAAAGGGAGCAATATCAGGCTTATATTGCTGAGGGGCAGTTACAGCCAGAACATCGCTTTAGGAGGTTCGGGCACCACAGCCTGTTCTGCAAAGGGCAGCCAGCCTCCAGTTGCCTAGTTTCTCCAGAGAAGTCCAGAATATGGTAGAGGATCTCCCGGTTTGATGGACTGATGATGTTCACAGAGAATACTGATGAGTCATTGCATAACCTTAAAGACTCTAGGTCCATGTTACATTCATTAGCCCTCTATACCCCTGGAAACAAAAGAAAATTCAGTGGATCGCAAATGGGTGGGATCTTTGAGTCAATGTAATTCTCTGGTTTTCAGACACCAATTGAACCTTCAAGAAAGAGACATAGGTTCCAGAGAAAGAGATTCTCCAAACCCATCAGACACAAGTTCGCAGCAGACTTCATCTTTGAAGCACCAGTTTTGACCGGATAGTTGAGGATTCAGACCCTCTGCTCTCTTTAGCCTATCGGCTGCAATGATTTGCACGCTTCTCCACAGCTGGAGACAAAGTTTCCCATTTCTGACAAGCATAGGAACATGCCACCTCAGACAGATGGATGCTGAAAATAATATTATGCTACACCATTCATTTTACTTCCCTCCCTCCTTCTAATCTCTCTCTCTCAATCAGTCTTCAGGGACCCCTCTCATGAGTTCTTACTAAGATAGGAAATACACTTTTTTCATATAGAAGCAATAGAGCTGGTCCCCACTCAGCACCAGGGAAGGGGCTTCTACTTGAGGTACTTCCTTTTGCCAAAAAAAAAAAATGATGGTGGAGACTAATCTTAGATTTAAGACTCCTGAACAAATTTGTGAGGTCTCAAAAGTTCAGGATGGTGATTCTAAGCTATAATTCCTTCTCTAAATTCAGGGGATTAGTTTTCAGCTCTTGACCTTCAAGACACATACTTCCACATAGCGATACACACATCCCACAGAAGGTTCCTGCATTACCATAGCCCAGAATCATTTTTGGTACCGGATACTCCTATTTGGTCTCTCCTCAGCTCCAAGAGTTTTCAAAGGTTCTATCGGTAGTTGCTGCCTACCTGTGTCATCAGTAGGGCCCTATGAAATTCGCAGCCATGAAAAACATGTCACGGACTGTGAAATTTTATCTCCCCTATGAAATTTGATCTCTTGTGTACTTTTACCCTATACTATACAGATTTCACAGAGGAGACCTGCATTTCTCAAACTGGGGGTCCTAACCCAAAAGGGGCTATGGGGGAGTTGCAGGGTTATTGTGGGGGGGGTCATGGTATTGCCACCCTTACTTCTGCACTGCCTTCAGAACTGGGTGGCCAGAGAGGGTGGTTGCTGGCCAAGGGTCCAGCTCTGCAGGCAGCAGCACAGACATAAGGATAGCAATACCATACCATGCAATCCTTACGTCTGCGTGGCTGCTGGCAGTGGTGCTGCCCTCCAAGCTGGGGTCTCGGCCAGCAGCTGCCGCTCTCCAGCTGCCCAGCTCTGAAGGCAGCCCAATCACCAGCAGCAGTGCAGAAGTAAGGGTGGCAATACCATAACCCCCCCATCAATAACCTTGGGAACCTCCACTACCCCCTTTTGGGTCAGGACCCCTACAATTAAAACAATACTGGTAACTTTCAGATTTAAATATCTGAAATAATGAAATGTGTGATTTTTTTTTTTTAAATCCTATGACCGTAAAATTGATCAAAATGTAGGGCCCTAGTCATCAGGCAATTGTAATATTTCTGTACCTCAATGATTGGCTGGTTAAGAGTTGGTCATAGCAGGAGGTGTTGACCACCAGACAGAAAGCACTTTCTCTGTTCTGAGACTTGGGTCTTCAGTTGACTGGGAAAATCCACACTAATTCCTATACAGAACGTACAATTTATAGGGGCATCCCTGGATTTCTTGGCATCCAGAGCCTTTCTTCCTATGGACAGATTCATGACACTATCAACCTTATCAGAACTATTCAAGATGGCCCCCAGAGTTGAATCAGAAACTGTCTTCAACTTCTGTTACAAATGTGCAAGTTGCCATATGACTTAGAACATGCTAGGTGACATCTTCACTGTTTCCAGGGATGGCTCAGATCAGTTTATTTGCCAAACTGTCACAGCCTCGACAAAGAGTGTCAGTATCTCAACAAGTGAAACACTCTCTAGACTGGTGGAAGCTTCATCACAAGGTAGGGATGGGAGTTCTCTTCTTCCAACTGATGCCAGCTATAACTGTAACTAACTACAGATACATCTCTGTTCGGATGGGGACCACATCTTGACACTCTAATGGTAAAGGGCAGATGGTTATCCCAAGAAACCACACTCCACATCAACCTGTTGGAGCTCAGAGCTGTCAGAAGTGCCTGCCTTCATTTTCTGCCTCTCATCAGACACTGGTCTATCAGACAATGTGGCCTGCCGGTTTTATATATATATTGGCAGGGAGGAGCAAAATCCCCTTCCTCTGTACCAGTGCAATAAGGTTATGGAACTGGTGTATAAAACATTGCATAAGAATTTTGGCAATGTGTCTTCTGGGCAGGTAAAATGACAGTGTGTCAGCTGTATTTTTTTTCCCAGATTACAAATGGAAATTGGACTCCCAGATTCTTGCTGGCATATTTCAGACTTGGGGATTTCCAGAAATGGTCCTCTTTGCCACAGCTACACACACAAAATGCCATTGCATCTGTCTGAGGTGGGGGAGGGTCAGGTTGCCATTCCTTGTGGGATCCCTGAAGAATCTGTTTGTGTTTCCCCTGATGCCTGAATTCTCTGAATAGTGAACAAAATCAGAGAGGAAAAAGCTGGATTGATATATGATGCTACCCCACCATCTTTGCCTTTTATGTCTATCACTCCTGAATAGTGCATACCCTTCAATACCTGTATTCCAGTCATGATTACTGTTCCTCCATGTTTGTTATCCCTATAATACCTAGTTTCACATCCTGTATCAGTAGTTCTAGTTCCTCCATTTTGTTGCCCATGCTCCTCACATTAGTGTACAAATACTCAGTTGTTTCTGTCTGACCTCACACAATTTCCTAGCTGGATTAGGTATAGTCCATTAGCTACCCCTACTTCTGCCTATTTCTGATGTTCCTTTACTATATCCTCATTTGCCTGATTTTCCTTTTCCTATGTATTAAAACCAGGCATGATGATTACACAAGTCTCTCCCAACCTTCTCCTCCCATTTCCTAATTTTAAGCTCTTCTCATCAGTTGTGCCAGCCTTGATCCCAGAAAGTTAGTACTTCAAGTACTCTGGTAGAATCCATCCATTGAGAAGAATCCTCTGTCCATGAATGACTCCCAATGAATAAACTTCCCCAAACCTTCCTCATAATGCCAATCCTTGAACCATCTGTTGATCTTCTTTGTCTTGTTATTCCCCCACCTTTCTTCTCTAGCTACTAGAAGATTTACACTGAAGATTAACTGAGCCTTCACTTCTTTGAACATCTTCCCCAGCCTGGCATAGTCCATTAGGAATCTTTCCCCCTCACCCCTCCAACTGCCATCAGGATACTTTTCAGCCTCAGGGTCCATATATCCTGGCAGACAGCTCTGGTGACAAGTATGTTGATTCCACTTTGTAAGGAGTCCCCAGTCTCATAGACTTGCCTCTTCCTGATGTTGGTGTGAATGTCAGGTTCCCTCCCTTTTGTTCTTCCTTCTATCTGTCTATCTATTCTGTCTTCTGTTCTTTCTCACAGCCTCCTATATATAATTCTCATCCTTTCTAGACAGGACCCAAGCCCTATCTTTATAGTAGTGATGGGATGGGTCACAGAAACTCCATCAAGACTGTCACTAGATGTGCTGAGATACCACTGAGAACAAACCCCCCGACAGAAAAGACTTCCCTCCATTCCTGTCTTGCTGAGCTAGACACACCAGTCAGCTCCAGCACAGACCAAGAGGTTGGGCCACCGCCCCCTTACCCCGCAGTACACAGAAACAAAGATTCACTTAGCCCAGGGGCTTCTCAGTTATCAGGGACTTTCCCAGCACCCGGTATTCAATCTTTCTGGGACCCTAAACCCTGAATAAATCTGTTTTACTCTGTATAAAGCTTATGCAGGGTAAACTCATAAATTGTCCACCCTCTAGAACACTGATAGAGTGATATGCACAGCTGTTTTCTTCCCCCAGTATTAATCACTTACTCAGGGTTAATTAATAAGCAAAAGTGATTTTATTAAGTATAAAAAGTAGGATTTAAGTGGTTCCAAGTAATAACAGACAAAACAAAGTAAGTTACCAAGCAAAATAAAACAAAACATGCAAGTCTAAGCTTAATATAGTAGGAAGATCTGAGTCATGGGGGAAGCCCTGGCTGAATGGTCCAGGAATCCCCGGCAGTTAATGTAGGAACCCAAAGCTTTCACATACATGGCACTGTGCCTCTGGCATATTCTCCAGGAGATGCCAATTTTGAAGATAGAATCCTCTGCCCTGTCTTGGGCAGAGGTCCAGACTGATCTTTAAGAAACTATGTAAATCTATTATTTTTTTCTTCTGCTCTTTCGGCCAACTCGTGTAGGTTTTTCCCTGGGAGGAAGAAATCTGACTAATAAAGCTTTCACTTCCAAGCCATCTGGATGGCAATGACCAAAAATTGTTGCCCTCTTGTGACTGATTCTTGGCCTATGTGAAATGAATTGGTTTCATTCTAATTTCAAGCAAACGTGGCCACGTCTCAAACTGACCCATCGCTGTCTGACTTAGCAGACAACCCAAAAATTGTTGTATGCATGGGGGAAACTTGCACTGCTGCTATCAGCATTGTACCTGTTCTTGCGTCAAATTAGAGCTCTTCATTCTTCTTGGTTGTTAATCTGGAACCTTCAATGAATAATATGTTCATTCTTTATGTTAATAATAATTAATCAGCATGTGTGTTGTGAACTCTCCAAAATTTGTCATACAGTCTGAAGCCACAAAGGATTTTTGGGTTCAGGACTAGTTTTAGGACTAACATCTAGACTGAGTGGAGGTGTTTTGGAATAATAAATACTATATAATAAGCACAGAAGTAGCTATTAGAATTGTGTTATATTCAAGCACCACTGTGAAAAAGAGGGTAGGAGGGCTTGACAGATTATAGTGTGGAAAGGAGGATTGCCCAGAGTGAGAGTTTGAAAAACTGGGTCTATCAAGGCCAACCAAAGACTATGAATTTGCTTTGGTGAAGTGAGCATCCCTTGGTTAGGCTAATGCAATGGAACCACTCATGGGGCTGAGAAAGAGCACCAGTATTTTATAGGGGTGTGTGTGTGTGTGTGTGTGTGTGTGTGTGTGTGTGATATAGTTCATTAGTTGTCTTTTAAATGGCCAAGTAAAATGCATAACTTCATTTACGAATATAATAATGTCTTAATGTATCAGAATATTGTAAGCAGAAAGCAGGTTAGATTCTTGTACCTAATTACTGCGCTAATTTCCCTGTTTGAGTAAGTGGGTGTAACTCTATCGATTGCAGTGGAATTGTGCCTCGTGAATTTGTGCCAGTATTTATATTGCAGTTAGAAGAGCTATATAACTTTTTGTACCTGACAAACTGATTTGAAACTGTACCTCATTCATTGTGTGTAACTTCTTTTTCTCCTTCCCAAACAGTGTTTATTGCATTTGCTGTGGTTATAACTGTGGTCTCCCTGGTGCTGATTTTTGTTGTGGCTCCAAGGAAAGGTCAGACGAATATACTGGTCTACATATCAATTTGTTCAGTGATTGGTGCCTTCTCTGTCTCATCTGTCAAGGGCCTTGGCATTGCTATTAAAGAAATACTGGAGCAGAAGCCAGTTTACCAACATCCGCTGGTTTATATTTTGGTGGGGACTTTAGTGCTCTCGGTCAGCACTCAGATCAACTATCTTAACAAAGCATTGGACATGTTTAATACATCTCTAGTGACACCTATTTATTATGTGTGTTTCACTACTACAGTTGTGACATGTTCCATCATCCTGTTTAAAGAATGGAATAGCATGGACCTGGGTGATATCATTGGCAGCCTCAGTGGATTCTTCACCATAATCATAGGCATTTTCCTTTTGCATGCTTTTAAAAATACTAATATCACCCTCAAGCAATTGACATCTACAGCTGTAAAAGAACCCTCATTGCTTCTGCATGGATATGATGCTCATCATACTTTATTGGAGAACATGGAGAGCCCAACCTTGGCATATGAGGAGGACAATCCTTTGTTCAGTCGAGGAAATGCACAGGGAGCTATTCGCCATTAAAATTTTGACATGCAAACCAGATCCACCTATATCAATAAGAACTGTCTCTGCTTTTTTCCTGGGGAAAAAAAAACTTTTATGAAGTGAGATAAATGTTGGCAACGACAGTGTGTGAGAAATAGATAAGTCACTATGATGTTAGTTATTGTTTAGATACAACAGTTTTCCATTCAATGACGCAAATAGAAACCTGCCATTGAGACTTTTTCATTGCCCAGATCTCTGACAGTATATGATTTCCTCAGTCTCCTTATTGCGGTTTTGTCAATTGGAAGACTTTCTTTTTCAGCTGAAGAATTGCAATATGTGCAATATATATTGATAAAGTGCAATTTTCCTTCATGATATGGGGTAGTAAACACTTTTGATTAAGGTAACAGGCACTTTATAGGTATCTTAATAAAGGCATTCCTAGAAGAATATGATGACCATTTCAAAGATTGAAATGCTTAATATATTATCACGGTTACTGCATATATAACATTCAACTTCGAAGCCTATCAATTCGCAGATGTCCTGAAGAAAACACAGCCTTCCCCCATAACAGTTCTATACTAAAACTTAATTTGTTTAAATGAGAACTTCATTTGTGAGCATTGAGCCCAGTTCAGATATTTTGAAACATAAAAAGCCTACTTTCGTAGCAGTTTTCTGGTATCTGGTCTCCAAGTTTTTTCTTTTTTCCTTTGTTAGTTCCTGTTTCTTGATAAAGTCCAGTTCTTCTGAGTCTGGATTTTTTTCTATATAAAAGCTATACATGGAGCTTTTAACTATTTCTAATAAACTATAGTGTTGACTGTATATTAAGCAAAGAGAATACCATCATTTACCTTTACTGTATTGAGTGATCAAGGAACATCATTGCATTAAGTGATTTGTCTAGCCCTTATTTTCCACAACTACTTAGTATTTGCCTCACAAATGTGTTAACTTCTTTAAAACTAGATGTCATGATGGCCTATCACCTGTGTTGCGAGAACCTCTAGGTCACAGTGTTGGCCATGAAACCTATAAGACAGCTGATCTATGCACGATGATATTTTATTGCATAATTTCTATTTAATTTATTTGACACCTCTTTCCCTGCCATATTGTGAGCCGGAAAGTGACTTCAGCTGTCAAATGTGTAGGTCCAATAGACTAGGATGGTCAAGTTCTATAGCGTCTCCTCAGCACAGCATCACCACACAGCGTGGCTCCCTTACTGAATTCCGAGCCTCTTCAGCAAGAGGTGATTTTAGGATTTAATCAATTCACATTCCTTGCTCAAAAGAGATGTGTAAAACATGATATGGGATTGACTGTGTGTAACAAAGAAACACAAACATCTTTTGCAATTTAGAGAATGAAATGTTGTTCTTCCTACTTTTATAAAGTAAGCCTGTGCTTTGAAATTCACTTTAGTTTAGATGCATAAGAAAGTTTCTTTAACTTTTGAAGAGTTCCTGACAAGAGGAAAATGGACTGCAATGTTTCACAAGTATTTGTATATCTGCATAACTTATAAGGTTGTGTATTTTATTTATTTTTGGGAGGTATTCTTAATGTGTCTTATTTGCTAATGATGATTGTTTCCCCTTATTATTTGGAAACCACCAAAACCCAGACTAATAGGGTTCAGAACACTAGTTTTAAACCATTTTAATCCCAAGTTTTAAACTAAATATACCTTTTTAGCTTGGTTATGAGGGTAGTTGGAACACATTGACACAGACTCTATCAGTTATAGCAATCATTTGCAGATTGCCTTTAAACCATCTTCCTGTGAAATACTAGTTTGACTGAAGTGGCTTGTCTAGCTGTACTCCTCAGTAAGGTAAATACAGTATTACAGGAAATATTGCTATCATAAGATCCTTTCTTGACTAAGAGTTCAGGAGCATAGCCAGTTATGACTTCTTTTGAGAAGCATATGGAATAAGGCTGGAATAGTTGCAGCAATGTTGCATGCAATGGGAAGAGACTTACAAAAATTCTTCTCACTTTTTAAATACGAGCGTTCATATAGCTTTAGATGTTCTTCAGACATTCCAAATAATGAGCCATACAGGGATTGTACAGATGTACAGAGACTATTTGGGGTTTTATTAGTTAGGTGTGTAAGATCAAACTGTTCAGCACAAAAAGTGGGTAATATGTTACTGTAAATTTACACCATTAACTTTAGAGAGTTTGGCCTTTTAATAAAAACTTGCATTGCTTCTTAGTGGAAATTAATTATGCTGGTTACAGTGTAAAATTTGGACAAAGTTGTATTTTTTTTAAAAGGAAGTCTATTGGCATATGGCTTGCCTATGTTTTCATGTATAACTATTATAGTTGTTTGCACAAATGGTTATTTGCATGAACAAATGCCCAGTTAGACATGTCTGTATATGTATTACTATTTTTTAAATCAACTCATACTTGTACTTTTTTTGCATATGCACATGGGCTACCTATTTTTAAACCTGGCTCTGACAATCTGCTTGGTTATAATAAATGAAATAAGTCTTTCCTGATGAACCTGCTTAGTTTATATTCATACAAAGTTAACTTCCATAAAGAAAAATGGATGTAAAATTTGTTTTTCCTAAAATATCAAAACCCCATAGCTAATGCTTATTTTCATTATGTCCAAGAACACTCTTGAATGTCAATAAAGGAAATAATTGTTTTTATTATGAGATTTGATTCTTAAAATATTTTTGAATGAATTACTTAAAGAGATTTTATATTTTGTTGGAAAGGTTTATATTTAGTGATTGCTTCCCTTGAAGGGTTTTAAAGTTTTAATTTGAGTATAAAGATATTCCACTGTTTTGTAATAAAAAGTATATATTAATTATGTGCTAGATCATGTTTTCTTTAAGAGAAATGCAGTAACTAGGTTAAATGCTATAGTAAAATTACAAACATCTGTTTAATCTGAACAGAACTGTATTATCTCTATGATATCCATCATGTATATCATTTATATACATGCCCATCTAAATGAAGGAGATTGTTAGGCTGAGTTCAGTGTAGATAATGGCCTGATCATGAACTCTCACCTGTATCAATTTTGCGCAGTGTTAACTGCATTGACTTGAAGGGAGTCAGTTTGCACCAGTACAGCTGAAATCAGAATCTAGCCCATAAGCTTTAATCAGTACAATTACCCTATTATAACTCATTCATTACTATAATTCTATTTTTGAATACCCAAAGATGTGCAAGGACTTTCCAAGACAGATTAAATACAGGCCCCTCCAGACAAAAATGGCACAAGGAGAGGAAAAAGAGGGTGACAGTAACAAGTTCATATAGTTTTTTGCAGCAAGGCACGTGTATAGTTTGGTAGGCTTTGTTTTTTTTGTTTTTTTAAAAGGGAACTTTCTTCTTGTTTCTCATAGACAAGAGGGCAAAAGTAAGATTTTTGGGGGGGAACCATTTGTATGTGGTAAGGGAGGTTGGTATATAGGTGTAGGGATGAGAACAGTTCCAAGTTTTAAGAGAGCAGCATGGTATAAGGGGTGGAGAGAAAATGCCAAAGAAGGTATTGAAGCTGCTTTCAGCACCAGAGCAGACTGAGAGTTAGAAAATGAGATCAGGTCTGAGAAATGCTGTGGATAAGGTAGGGATTTACTGTGGACTTTGCACAGCAGAAGATCAACAGTTGAAAGAGAGTGAATGATACAGAAGATGATGGACCAAAACAGGATAGAAACAGGGCCAGATCACACCCCCAGACATCCACACATAGAGGGTTACCTCCTCCTCTGTGTGAAGGTGGGGTGTCAGTTGCTTCCTTGGCACCGTATTCAGTCTGTACATACACTCCATTCTGTGGAGTCCTCTCTTGGTCTGCAGTAGAAATAAAATGGAAATTCATGAGGTGATAGCAATTACCATCCATTTCCTAACTCTGCAACTTTCTTGCTGCAATGACAGCAAGGGAATGGAATCTCTGCTCTTGGTACTACAAGATAGGCAAATAATAATACAAAAAGGACTGTATTCACAGAAGATGGCCTCAAATATTTCTTTTTAGTAACTTGACTATATTGTTGTGATGGTAAAGAAGGCCAAATATGCTCTGAAAGGAAAGCAAGCCAGCTGTTAGACTAACTGATACTTATATTTAGCAAGATAATGCTATAAAATTCTATAATGCTGTAGGGATAATTACGGGGGGATGGGGGTGGCATGAGTGGGAAAGAGAAAAACAAACCATGTCTAAAAAGCATGTTGGCTAATGACCTGAGGAGGTACAATGCCTTTAACTAAACAGCAAATCTCAAATGATCCCTGTTAGGTCAGGGTAACTTTGTTGAAGTTATTTTATCATTTGCATGGAAAACTTCTGAAAACTTAGCTGAGCAAAACACTGGAAATGCACCATGGGAACAACCCAACATTAGCAGGATATGGACTAGTGAGAGGATCTAATAAGTTGTTCCCACCTCTGGATTCTGAGATTCTTCTTTCCTGAGTTTTAAGTTGTTTTTCCTCAAATACCTAATACAATAAACACAAGAATGCTTTTTAGAAAGTAACATGAAGTGTTTTTGAGGAGTGGGGGATGGTTAAAGAGTTCAAAAGGTGATATCTTTGTCAGAATTTGAAAGAAGCCAGATATCACCTGGCTGTTAGCTAATCTATATACAAGGTATTCATAGTGTAATACAGTGTCAAGGTGCCAAATGCCAATTAACTAGTAAATTATATATCCAGCTAGTGAATGATAGTGCAGACTTTGTTATTATTGACATAAAACTTGTTAGCTAAGTACAACATATTTCATGATAAACATATCCGGTAAAATTTTCAAAAACACCTAACTGGCATAGGGTCCTAAGTTTGGCTTCTAGGTCATTTAGGCACTTTTGAAAATTTTATACATTATGGTTTAGTGCATTGTATTGGGATTGGCAGTAATTGATGTTTAAAGGATCTAAAGCTACAAGGAAAATATATCCGTCTAGTTGATTATAGACTTTTTGAGGGATCTCAGATATGTCAGACAGCCGTGAGTAAGTAGAAATTGATTAGATCCATGTAAATCAAAATGATAAAATATAACAAAATAGGGAAAATCAAATTTCAACATAAATTCTTGGTAATATTAGGCACTCCCTATGTCCCATATTCTAAAGTTAACAATAAGTAATTTAATCATCTGAGGCATTCAGTCTAATAGTAAGCTGCATCTGCCTTGTCAGAAAATGTCTAATGATTCTGATTTTTGTCACGTAGTTTCAATTTACTCTCTAAAATACTTTTCACTTGTTACCAGGCAACTATGAAAATCCTGTACATATAAATATTAGATATTTACAGCTGAGATATTTTTCAATAGTAACTTTAAATGTGCTTTTTTTCCCAGCAAAGCCAATATAAAACTTGCATCCAAAATATTAGTATGCCTCCTATATCCTCCTACCAGCCCTTTACTCATACTGTGAGTAATGCGAAATGGTTGAGTGTTCTTATTTTGTAATTAGGCATTCTGTACATAGAAAAAATGAGATCTTTATTCACCCACACAACAGGGCTAGCAATACAGACTTTAGTCTTCTGTTTTCCAAGAGCACCGTAGAGCTGATCTTTCTTTTAGTACCTGTTAGTAAATAATAATATCTTTAATTCTTTCTTTCTGTATATTTGATTCGTTTATATGTATTAATTATTCTTTAGAATCTTTATCTTTCACAAAGAATATGTCTGAAGTCTAAGGCCCAAAACACGGATCTTGATCAATGTGTAACCCTTTTCAGGAAAAAGAAAAGGAGTACTTGTGGCACCTTAGAGACTAACAAATTTATTTGAGCATAAGCTTTTCAGGAATTTATTCATTATGCTGTATTTAATAACTCTAGGGCATCTTCATGTCTGTAAAACTCTAGATATTCTTGGAACCCATCTCCTTAACATATATATAAAATGCTAACAATAGCATATAGACTAGGGAAACTAATAAGAGATTATTGTTATAGCAGATGTTTTCTATTGGGGAAGTCAACATGGAAGAATGATTGTGGGGTAAGAAAGATTCAGAGATATTAACCTGAAGAATTGTTAATCCTCTGAACTGTAAATAATCATGCCTTCTTGTATGAGTCAGGTAAACTGAGACTGTATAGAAATGACATCACAACACATGTTTCGGGCAGAATATTCTTGGCAACTAGGTTTCCTTTATCTGAAACCCTATATAAAGATAGTGATATCAAAACTTAGGTTTGGGGGAATGAAAACTGCACGTCCCTTTCAGATGCAGGTCAGACACACATCCAGTTCTTAGTCTGACAACAAAGGGTGGTAATGTATCTATTTCTGTGTTCTGTATAGTGCTGTACTAATCTCTGATTAATAATCTTAGATTAAATTTCATTTGAGCCTGTTATTTTGACAATCTCGAGTCATTAACTCAGACATGCAACGCCTTCAAAGATGGTCAATAGGAGTTGAGGTCACTCAACACCTTCCAGGATCAGGGCAATATATATTCACTCTAAAAAGAGAGGATAAAAAACTTGATCTCTCCTTCACCTGCCTATTATTTTTAAATTTAAAGTTCACTAAGTATATGTTCTACAGTTTTTTATAAATCTTACCATAAAGCTTGCTGATAAAACAGTTGGCTATTTCTTTTGTATATTATCCACGGGCACTTTAATTACACTTTGTAGTACAAGGACTAGGAAAGAGCATTTCTTCTGCTTAAGTTTACTCAGTACAGAATATTGAGAACGATGAATCAGATTCATTAGCCTGCTTCACTAAATATTCAATGAAGTATTATGATTCAGAATGAGTCAACAAATTACTTTTTATTAGTACATACTGTAAAACTTGCTTCACTAAGTTTTCATTCCATTGTGCCAGGCTGGCTACTGTCTTTTATATTGTTACAATAACATTCACCAGCACAAGGACACACAGATGGCATGGTGATGTGGACCATGTAAGGACAGGATAAGTATGGTTCCACTGACACACAGAAAGAACACTGGTTAAATAATCACAAACAAAAGGTAAATGGCATTGTATTATGTTTGTGGGATGCATCTAGTGGGGGGCTGCAGTGATCAGTATTCAGTTAGAGGGAAAGGAGAGACACATGCTAATCAAACTTGCAAATTATATTAAATGGAAGTTACTGCAAACATTATGTACACAGACCACGTCCATTCGTCGTCATCCTCCCTGCCCCCCCCCACCCGCTTTTTTAAAAAAAAATTTGTCCTGAAAACTATGTGGTAAGCAATGTATGTGGGATGATTACAGACAAGTAACAAGGTGAGGTCGCTGACCCAAAGATCTTACAATCTAAATCAAATGGATAATTGACAGACAATAAGGAGGAGAGGGACAACAGAAAACCAAGAGAGAAGGAAAACCTGCTTTTGTTGGTAACATTGTTTAATGCAGAGCTGAGTTTTCAAGCTTTTCTTCTTACAGATAAATTGTGGATGAACGTAACATAAGAATGGCCATACTGGGTCACCAGAAGTCCATCTAGCCCAGTATCCTGTCTTCTGACAGTGGCCAATGCCAGGTGCCCCAGAGGGAATGAACAGAACAGATAATCATCAAGTGATCCATCCCCTGTTGCCCACTCCCAGCTTCTAGCAAAGAGAGGCTAGGGATACCATGGTTGCTTTGCAATTTTCCCCCCTCTTTGATATACTCATGGGTAAGAGAAGAAGTGGAATGTTGTAACATAAGTAATGATCAGAAGCTGAAAGAAATTAGTTGGAAGGGAGAGGGAGGACGGCACTTGATGTAAAGGAGGAGTTTAGTCTATTCCAAGCATAGAGTGCAATATGAAAAAGGCAAGAAGTCATGAGCATAGGGAGGATATTAATGAAGCAGACTGGTAAGAGCAGATGAAGCATACAACACGAATGAGGATAGAAGGATCCAAGATTTGATGTGTAGGCCGAAGTGGAGCTGTGTGAAGCCTTGACAATAAGGAGCTTGAATTTAATACAGAAGAAGTCAGGAAAGGGACTCCTAGAAAGGAATGGCATGGTCTGAACAGAGAGAGAGAGAGAAACAGATGTCCAGTGAAGACCAGAATAATACCTAATATCCTGGGAAAAGTTTAGAAACATAGGCAGGCAATGACAAAAAGAGATTCCATCTGGGAAAATGCTTTGGGTGTGTATCTGTTCTCTTTCATGACAAAAATAACACTACTTTCTCTGAGTGGTTGCTGGTGGATATTTGAAGATGCTCAATAATTTGAAATCTTAGAACATGTGATGTGAGAACCTGATTAGTAGGTAGAGTCCAAGTGAGGCAGTCAAAGATGCATTATCTATGCAGATTGAGTCTGTGCATCATTCATTATATCCAGATCAGAATTTCAATTCTGTGATTTGCTAATGGTTGTGAAATTAATCTCTCTAATAACAACAAAAAGAATAATTGTATTGGTTAGTTTGGGCTCTATATGAAACTGAAAAAATCCCTCTGAAGGGTCAGATTCTTCAAATTGTATGCATGTTGAGTAATATCTTATGCTGTGAGACGTCTCATTGAAGAAAATGGGATGAGTCACTAAAGTGCTACTAAACATTAATATGGGTTGCACGATCAGATTCTATATACGAGTTTCCCCAGGAGGTACTAAATATTTCAAAAGCTTTTTCTGGATGGGACAGTAAAGGTGAAGGATTAAAGGCCAGAGCAACAAGAAGTGCTGAAAGAATTGGACTCTGCCAGAATGTGATAGTCATTGGGGTAGGAGAGTAAAAATAATAATAGTCTGAATTACTGCAACATCCTTCTCTGTGACCTTCATAAATGCAGTTGTGCCCACTTAATGCTGCTGCGAAGATCATTCTCATCTTTGAGTGACTGCACATGTGCATTCCATTCTTGGTGTCTGTGCTCCCAGCACAAAACTGATGGAAAGTTTTTCCTTCAGCAGTACTCGTTGGGTGGTTTAAGAGCCCCCTGCACCACTGCATGAAGGTATAAAGCGCATAGCTGGCCCCTCCCTCTCTGTTCCTTCTTACTGCCTAGGACAGTCACTGGAACCTCTGTCAATTGCTAGAGCAGTTTTCGCTCAGCCTTTGTGTACACAGTCTAGTTGTAGGTTAGTTTTAGTAGGTAAAAGCAAAATGTTTGTTTTTTTCCTATTTTGGGGTTCTGCTGTCATTCTGAGGTATGGCTCAATCACTGGACTTCAAACCATGTGCTTCCTACTCGAACCCTATGCCTGTGAGCCACCCACATGGCAGTTATTTTAAGTGCCTAGGCACAGCACACATGAAGGACTAGTGCCAGATTTGTTGGGACTTCAAGGCCAGGATGATAAAAGATAGGGAGGCTAGGCTGAAGTTCCTGCTAATTGAGGCAGTGCTGAGAGCACCGTGGAAGTTGTCCTGGTCTGAGTTGGGGCCGAGTGCTGCAGTTTCAGTCAGAAGAGTGCCTTCAAGACTGTTGGGAGTCCTGGCACTGGTTACTCTCGCCTGTGCTGAGGAAGTAGCATAAGCCTTCCACAAAGGCACCATCAAGAGGAAGATCTCCACCCCACAAGTCAGGAAAGGGCAGTAAAGGGGAGTCAAGTAGAGTGCAACCGAGATCGAGGCACTCCTCCAAATTAGTGCCTAAGATGGCACCATTGAATCCAGTGCCAAAACAGGCATCATTGAGTCTGGTTCCAGAAACGGAACTGTCAGCATCAGTGGCTCTGCATCGATCAGATACAATTTTGGTGCCAACTATGCCAGAGGTATTTACAGTGGCAAGGAATTTATTCTGTCAGTGCCAGTATCGCTAATTGTACAGGAATCGGCTCCCTTGGTATTATTAGACCACCCAACACCAACATTTGCAGTGCAGCACTTATACCACACCAGCTGCCTACTTCCTGGACAGTCTGTCCATTGGTACCATCTAAGAGAAAAACAACAATGATGGTGTGTCTCCAGCCATCATCAGGCTTTCAGAACTAGTCCCTGTGGTTGACAGAAAGGGAGTTGTCTTCATCGGATTCTGAGATGGGATCATATGTGTCTCAATCTCTGAATAGAACCTGCCACTCCACACCTAGATCCTTCCTCTCCAGGTACCCTCGCAACTGCACAATTGGAGCTCCTAGGGGAATGTGGCCAGGAGGTCACTGGGGTCTGGTCCCTTTCAGTGGCTCTTTTGGAACCACAAAGAGTTTCCCCCAGCTTCTGGATCCTCCCCTTATCATTCCTACAAAGTGCCCTAGTCCAGATGGGGTGAGTCCTTGCACCAAGCTGCCCTGACTCCAATGTCCGGTACTGGTCCCAGAGCCGAGCATCAGGAAGAAATCTTCTGCAGAAGAGGTTCAACCACAACCAGTTTTATCTTCATCTTTGTCCTCTCTGGATGAGGTAGTTTCCTCGGAGACAACATTACCCCCTCCTGACAACTAAAAGATTTATCAGGAATTGTTAAAGAGAGTGACTTTTTGGACTTTTGCATTCGGGTCAAGGAGGTCAGGGAGTCCTCTCATCACCTGAGGTCCTCCAGGGTCACTAGTGGTCACAGTAGCAAACGAGAGGGCACGCCGGAGGCATAATGCTGTGACCCCCAAATCAAAAGAGGCAAAAGAACTGGATTTATTTGGTAGAAAAGTTTATTTGACTGGGGGATTGCAGCTTAGAATTGCCAACCACCAGGCTCTACTGGGGCATTATGATTTTAATTTGTGGGGATCCCTGGAGAAATTAAAAGATCTGCTCCCTGCGAATGTAAGACAGCAGGTCTGTTCACAGTTGAACCAGGGCAGATTAGTGATGGGGACTTCGTTGAAGGCTGGGCTGGATGCTGCCAACTCGGCTGCCAGGACCCTGGCTTCTGCAGTCTCCATCCACAGATCCTCCTAGTTGCAGTCTTCTGGTCTACCCTATGCAGACCAGATTACTATGCAGGACTTGCCTTTTGAGGATCCTTCTCTGTTCTCAGAGCGGACAGACAGCATTTTCCTTGGCCTTAAGGACTCATGAGTGACCTTGAAATCCTGGGGTCAGAAAGTACTATCAGCCTCAGCAGATACATTGTGATCCCACTTTGCCCTGCTCATCAAGGCCTGTCAAAAAAGAAGAGCAGGGGTTTTAGGTGCAGGCTCACCCATCCTTCTGTATTGGCTCCAGCTCCTGGGCCTTCTAGACACACAGGAAGTGCTAAGCAATCATTTTGATGGGTTGGTCAAGGACACCATGCCAGTCTCCATGTTTCCAAACCCTATTTCCCCCATATTTGCAAACAGTTTTCCCACTTCCACAGTGTATGTTCCCAAATTACTTCAGACCCATGGGTTTTGAGCATGGTGGAGGTGGGATATATCCTCCAGTTTGTTTCTACTCCTCACTCCTACCCTTCCTCCCTGCCCCTCCAGAGACCAGTCTCATGAGGAGCTCCTTCTCCAGGAGGTACAATCTTTCCTTCAGGCAGGTGCCATAGAGGAGGTTCCACAGTATCATAGAGGGACAGGGTTTTATTCCTGCTATTTCCTAATCTTGAAAGCAAAAGGGGGTCTGAGACCAATTTTAGACCTGAGTCAACTCAACAAATTCTTGAAAGAGAGAGGTTTGCGTGGTCACCCTAGCTTCTATTATCCCTTTTCTGGAGACTAGTAACTGCCATTGACTTCAAAGATGCTCACAGGAAGTACCTCAGATTTCTGGTAAATTAAAATCATTATCAGTTCACCATGCTACTATTTGGCTTGTCAGCAGCTCTCAGAAGTTTTATGAAAATTAGTGGTAGCTGCCTTCCTCAGAAGATCAGGAGAGCAAGCTTAGCTCTACTTGGATGACTTGTTAGGGACCAATTCAGGGTGCAAGTGTTGTTCACTATATCTCTGATCCAATCAATATTCATTGTTCTGGGACTGCTAATCAATGCAGAGAAACCTCTCCTCCCCCATGAGCAAAGAATAGAGTTTATAGGGGGCTGTAACGAACTTGATTAAAGTCAGAACTTTTCTTCCAGACTCAAGGTTTCAGGCAATTCAGTCAATTGCTATAGCTCTCAAAACTCATCCAGTCATGACACCATGAAACTGTTTGAGGGTCCTGAGGCATATGGTCTTGTGCACACATATGCTTCAATATGCCAGTCTGCACCTCAGAATGCTACAGGATTGGCTAGCCTCAGTTTACTCACCAAACCATCACCATCTAGTTCAGTGGTGAGGGTGCTCTCTCATGTTCTGCCTCCCTAGATTGCTGAGCAAGTGACCATCAAAGTATGCAT
This sequence comes from Dermochelys coriacea, assembly GCF_009764565.3. Lineage (NCBI taxonomy): Eukaryota > Metazoa > Chordata > Testudines > Dermochelyidae > Dermochelys > Dermochelys coriacea. The sequence goes on along the minus strand of NC_050071.1, from coordinate 94,626,852 downwards.
CGATGTTTCCTTTGCCCGCCCACAACCAATGCTTACTTTAGTGACTGACACTTCTGCCGTGGGCTGGGGGCCCATCTGAGTTCTCTACAGACTCAGGACTATGGTCTGCAGAGGACTTAGTTTAACAAATCTACATCAGGGAGCTGAATGCTGTGAGGTTGGCATGCCAGGTATTTCTGCCGCAGATCAAGGGAAGCAGCCTGTTAGTCCTCACAGACAACAGAGTGGCAATGTTGTACTTCAACAAGCAGGGAGGAGCGCACCCTGCTTTGCTCTGTCAAGAGGCATCTCTGCTTTGGGAGTTCTGCATTGCCAGCTCAATAGATCTAGAAGCTTCTTACATATTGGTGTTCCAAAACAATCTTGCAGACTACCTGAGCAGATCATTTATGAGTCACCACAAGTGGTTTTTTTGCTTGGATGTGGCTAGATTCACCTTCGAATGGTGGGAGTCTCCCCAGGTAGACTACTTGCAACCAGGATCAACAGAAAGTGTCAGCAGTTCTATTCCCTATGTGGTCACAGCCCGGGTTCCCTGACAGATGCATTCTTATTACCATGGTCAGGCAGGCTCCTCTATGCTTTCCCACCAATTCCACTCATTCACAAGGTATTACTGAAGATAAGAGGAGACCAGGCCAAAGTCATACTCATAGTCAACACTGGTTTGTCACTCTCCTGGCATGGTCTGTGAAACCTCCAATTTCACTTTTACTGGGCTCGGACCTCATGTCCCAAAATCATGGTTGTCTATTCCACCCAAGCCTGCACATCTTCATTTAATGTATGGATGCTCCATGGCTAGACATTAGGGAGCAGTCTTGCTCAAAAGAGATTCAAGAAGTTCTGTTAAATAGTAGAAAGCTAGTAGGGTTACTTATCTCTTTAAGTTGAGATGTTTTTCCATCTGGTCATGGCCATTCTGGAATCTCACTGTCCTGTTCTTCAATTCAGCCCATACTAAATTACTTATAGTATCCAAAACATCAAGGATTGACTGTTAATTCTATCAAGATACAGCTATCAGCTATTTCAGTTATCCTTCAGAAGGATAATCACTCTGTTTTTTCTAACAACATGCCAGTACGGTTTTTTGAAAGGCTTAGTCAAATTGTATCATTAGGTACATGACCCTGTTCTCCCATGAGACCTAAACTTAGTGTTGTGAAACTTATGGGTCCCCCTGTTTGAGCCTTTGACTACTTGCTGTCTGCTACATCTATCAATGAAGGTGGCATTTTTGGTTCCCAGCTTTCTGATAGAGGTAATGGCAAAGCTGCACATGTTAATGTCTAGACCTCCCTATACTATCTTCTTTAAGGAAAAAGTTTACCTGCACCCTCAGCTGAGGCTTATCCCAAAGGCAGTGTCCTCTTTCCGTATCAACCAGCCAATTTACTCACCTGTATTCTTCCCAAAACCACACTCGATCTGGGAAGAGGAACATTTGCACACTCTGGATGTCATAAGAGCACTGGTGTTCTACCTTGACAGAAGCAATTCCATAAGTCCTCTCAACTCTTTGTGCAGTTGCAGATAGAATGAAAGGACAATCAGTCTCTACTCAGATAATTTCTTCTTGGATAGTTTCATGTATATGCATGTCCTATGACCTGGCTAATGTCACACCGTCGAGCAGAGTCGCAATTCATTTGATGAGATCTCAGTCAGCCTCTGTGCCTTTTCTGGCAAATGTTCCAATTCTGGCCATTTGTAGAATGGTAGCTTGGTCCTCTGTCCACATGTTTGCTTCTCATTAAGCTGTCACTCAGGACTCAAGAGACAATGCTGGAGTTGAATGAATTGAGCTCCTGTCTTTATTTGGATAGACTCTGATCCCACCTCCTGATTCATGGCTTGTGGGTCACGAGGAGTGGACTGCACATGTGAACCACTCAAAGAAGATAGACAGTTACTGAACTGTTCCATAATTGCTATTTTTTGAGATGTGTTGCGCATGTCTATTTCATGACTCACCCTGCTGTCCTCTGCAATGGAGTTCTGGCAAGAAGGAACTGAAGGGGGCTGGGGGCAGCTTTATCCTTTTTACCTGCACACAGTGGCATGTGGCCGCAGAGGGCACTCGAGGCATCCAATGGGTACCACTTAGGGGAAAAGGTTTCCAACAACTGTGTGCTGGGAACTGTGATACAGGAGGGCCCGGGAGCTGTGGTAGAAGGGAAATATATAAGCCCTAGGCTAATTAAGACGTGGTTCCCTGTAGACTAGGGAGGGTGGCTACGGGTTAATTGAAGCACCTGTAGTCAGTTAAGGACCTGTCAGGAACCTAATAAAACCCACTGCTTCAGGCAGTCAGGGAGGAGGAGGAGGAGGAGGAGAAGAAGAAGAAGAAGAAGAAGAAAGGAGAGAGGAAAAAAAAAAAAAAGGACTGGAACTTGGAGGTATGTTTTGAAAAAATCAGAGAACCAGAAAAACCAGAGAGACCCTGCCCCAGTGTCTAAGGACTGAAGGTACCCCACCCAAGGGGGAAGAGGGTAAGAACTCACAGGGGCTGGGGCTCAGAGTGAGGAGCAAACCCAGATTCCTCCCCTGCTTCCCTCCTCTACCACCTTCCTGGGCCACTAGTGGGGGGCCCTTGGTGCCCCAAAGAGCAGGGGCAAGGGGTGGCATCTTAGCCCCTGCCAAGAAAAGCACAGGACCCACCATACTAACATCGGCTATCTTGTCACAGAACACAGACACCAAGAGTGGAATGGACAAGAACAAATGGATATAAACTGGACACCAGTAAATTTAGGCTTGAAATTAAATGGTCATTTTTAACAATCAGAGGAATGAAGCTCTAGAACAGCTGTTGAAGGGGAGTTGTGGGGGCAAAAACCCTAATATGTTTTAAGACTGAGCTTGATAATTTTATAGAGGGGATGGTGTGATGAGACTGCCTACAATGGCATGTAGCCCATCCATGACAGTTATTAGCAAATATCTCCAGTGGCCAGAGATGGGACACTAGATGGATAAGGCTCCGAGTTAGTACAGAGAATTATCTTCTAGGTGTCTGGCTGGGCGGTCTCGCCCACGTGCTCAGAGTCTAACTGATCACCATGCTTAGAGGTGGGAAGGATTTCAGATTGGCAGAGACACTGGAACTTTTTCACCTTCTTCTGCAAAATGGAACCCAGGTCACTTGCTGGTTTGCACTGTAACTTGAAGTCTTTAAATTAAGATTTGAGGGCTTGAGTAACTTAGCTAGAGGTTATGGGCCTACTGCAGGAGTGGTTGAGTAGATTCTGTGGCCTGCAATGTGCAGGATATCAGACTAAATGATCATGGTAGTCCCTTGTGGCCTTAAAGTCTATGAGTCTATGCACAACACTTCTTTAAGAACAACAGTTATGGAACAGGTTACTAACAGGTTTTTTCCTAGCCTGTTACTATGACCCTATCACTCCTCTCTTTGAATCCCTCCACTGGCTCCCCCTTCTCTAGTGCATCATATGTAAGCTGCTTGTATTTAGTTTCAAGTTCCTTCACAGTCAATTCCCACGCTACCTATCCTCTCTCATTTGCTATCAGGCTGCCAATGTTGCTTCTGATTGGGCCATAATGCCAGTCTCTACTGCCCCCTTGTTAAATTTTCAAACAAGCACCTCAGTGCTTTATCCCTGGCTGCCCCACACTCTTGTAAACATCCAAAAAACTACCTCATTATCAACCTTCAAATCCCTCCTCAAAACTCTCCTTTGGTGTGACACATAAAAATAAAACTTGACAACAGTTAGATTGCTGATATGCTAAGACCACGGCTTATCATTCTGACTAGTATTGTCTCATTGTTTCCTTGTACTCCCCCGTCTGTCTATATCCAACTTGTCTCTCGTCTTATTCTTAGATTGTAAATCCCTTGGGACAGGGAAGGTTGTTTTGTTCTGTGTTTGTACAGCGCCTAGCACAGTTGGTTCCTGATCCATGACTAAGGCTCCTAGGCGGTATGGTAATACAAATAATAATAATAATACTTGGTCCAAAGCACATTTTTTTATATAACTTATGTTGAACTGTAACTGAGTTTAAGAAAATTGTTGTTTTGTAGATAGGGGAGGCAAAACTCCCTTGAGCTCCATTATAATCTTCTTTATTATCATCTCACCTTAATGTACATACTCCTTATGGCCAAGAGGACCTTACCACAAGAAACCCAAGATAACAGTAGTATATCATTGGGAGAGATTAGCTGTAACTAATAGATTGGTAAAGTTCAGCATAAGGGCAAACGTAGAATTATGATTTATTAGCTTGTAGTGCACCCATGAATAAGCCATGGGTTATCAGCTTGTCCCATGAGTCTTCCTGTATGTCTCCATTCCTTGAGTAATTTTTGTGTCTGGACACAGGGTGTCAGAACAAGGAGGGCTAGGGGGCCATGTCCCCCCCCCCTTTTTATTTGACGTAAGAGTGAGTGACGGGGAAAAGGGTGGAGAGGAGTAAGCAGGGGATGGGGTCTTGGGGAGAAGAGCTAGCATGGGAGCAGGGCTTTGGGGGAAGAGGCAGCGTGGGAGCAGAGGCCTGGGGGAAGGGGCAGCATGAGGGCAGAGCCTCAGGGGAAAGGGGTGGTGAGAGGGCGGGGCCTTGGGAGAAAGGGGTGGTGCAGGGGACGAGGCCATGGTTTGGGTGCCCATGGCCCCCTCACTTTTAGAGAGCTTCTGCTGCTCCTGTCTAGACATTTCTATTCTCCCCCACCCTCCATGTCTTGTCTTTTCTTCAACTGCTGCCCTATTAAAATCTGAAATCATTGTTAAGTGAAGGCATTGACAGCAGAAGTAAGGACACACTACGTATTTTAAGGGTATGTGTTGATCAGGTTGTGGTTAGGTCAGGGTTGGCTAATCCCAATTTAAAATCAACCTCTCTTCCAAATCTACAGTGAGTAGAGAGTGGGGAGGATGCATAGGCATACTATGTTTTTTCTTGCATAATGACAGGTTTCAGAGTAGCAGCCGTGTTAGTCTGTATTCGCAAAAAGAAAAGCAATACTTGTGGCACCTTAGAGACTAACAAATTTATTAGAGCATAAGCTTTCGTGAGCTACAGCTCACTTCATCGGATGCATTTGGTGGAAAAAACAGAGGAGAGATTTATATACACACAAAGAGAACGTGAAACAATGGGTTTATCATACACACTGTAAGGAGAGTGATCACTTAAGATAAGCCATCACCAGCAGCAGGGGGGGGAAAGGAGGAAAACCTTTCATGGTGACAAGCAAGGTAGGCTAATTCCAGCAGTTAACAAGAATATCAGAGGAACAGTGAGGGGTGGGGTGGGGGGCAGAAATAACATGGGGAAATAGTTTTACTTTGTGTAATGACTCATCCATTCCCAGTCTCTATTCAAGCCTAAGTTAATTGTATCCAGTTGCAAATTAATTCCAATTCAGCAGTCTTCAACAATTTGAAGATTTCAACAATTTCCATCCCACCATCAACCTCAGCCTGGACCAGTCCACACAAGAGATCCACTTCCTGGACACTACGGTGCTAATAAGCGATGGTCACATAAACACCACCCTATATCGGAAACCTACTGACCGCTATTCCTACCTACATGCCTCTAGCTTTCATCCAGATCATACCACTCGATCCATTGTCTACAGCCAAGCTCTACGATATAACCGCATTTGCTCCAACCCCTCAGACAGAGACAAACACCTACAAGATCTCTATCATGCATTCCTACAACTACAATATCCACCTGCTGAAGTGAAGAAACAGATTGACAGAGCCAGAAGAGTACCCAGAAGTCACCTACTACAGGACAGGCCCAACAAAGAAAATAACAGAACGCCACTAGCCATCACCTTCAGCCCCCAACTAAAACCTCTCCAACGCATCCTCAAGGATCTACAACCTATCCTGAAGGACGACCCATCACTCTCACAGATCTTGGGAGACAGGCCAGTCCTTGCTTACAGACAGCCCCCCAATCTGAAGCAAATACTCACCAGCAACCACACACCACACAACAGAACCACTAACCCAGGAACCTATCCTTGCAACAAAGCCCATTGCCAACTCTGTCCACATATCTATTCAGGGGATAACATCATAGGGCCTAATCACATCAGCCACACTATCAGAGGCTCGTTCACCTGCGCATCTACCAATGTGATATATGCCATCATGTGCCAGTAATGCCCCTCTGCCATGTACATTGGCCAAACTGGACAGTCTCTACGTAAAAGAATGAATGGACACAAATCAGACGTCAAGAATTATAACATTCAAAAACCAGTTGGAGAACACTTCAATCTCTCTGGTCACTCGATTACAGACCAAAGAGTGGCTATCCTTCAACAAAAAAGCTTCAAAAACAGACTTCAACGAGAGACTGCTGAATTGGAATTAATTTGCAAACTGGATACAATTAACTTAGGCTTGAATAGAGACTGGGAATGGATGAGTCATTACACAAAGTAAAACTATTTCCCCATGTTATTTCTCCCCCTCACCCCACCCCCCACTGTTCCTCTGATATTCTTGTTAACTGCTGGAATTAGCCTACCTTGCTTGAAAGGTTTTCCTCCTTCCCCCCCCCCCCCCCCCCCCCCCCGCTGCTGGTGATGGCTTATCTTAAGTGATCACTCTCCTTACAGTGTGTATGATAAACCCATTGTTTCATGTTCTCTGTGTGTGTGTATATAAATCTCTCCTCTGTTTTTTCCACCAAATGCATCCGATGAAGTGAGCTGTAGCTCACGAAAGCTTATGCTCTAATAAATTTGTTAGTCTCTAAGGTGCCACAAGTACTGCTTTTCTTTTTATGTTTTTTCTGTATATTGTTTTATTTAGAATCAGAATTCAGAAGAATTCACTGAAAACTTGGTTTCATATTGGAATCTAAAAGAATGTTCAAGAAATTGTGCCATTTCTATGCAAATCAAAATGATTCATTCCCCTCTGAAGCAATAATCATCCATGTATTTATTTCAAGTCTGTATTTACTTCATGTTCTGTGTAAATGACAACCTGGATGAATAAGTCATTTTCCACCTCCCGCAATAGAGCTTTTACTATCGAATTAATTTGCTGTTGTGTGATATCACCAAGGCAGGTCTTGGATGTTTAAACATCTGCATCTCTCACAGTAACTAGAGTTCCATTCAGCCTTTCAGCCATGGTAGGAGATCTTATTTTCAAAGAAAAAGGGGAAAAAACCTTTCTGATAAATGTAGAACAGACTGAATTTTCTTTCCTTTAAGACATCTCAGTATAACTGGAAATCGTCAGCCCAGGAGGAAAAGGCGGACATTTACAACAAGGAAATTTCAAAGGTATGAGAGAATATATACGTTTTTCATTTTAACTTTTTTCCATCCTGCTTTTTCTTGAACCTTACTGGCTGATCAGTGATTTCGCTTCCCAGGTTGCTCTGAAACCATTAACCATAAGAGAAATTAAACGGCTAAATAATTTACCTTAATGAAGCATATAGAGAAGATATTCTGTCAGAGTATAAAGAAAAGGAGTACTTATGGCACCTTAGAGACTAACAAATTTATATGAGCATAAGCTTTCATGAGCTACAGCTCACTTCATTGGATGCATCAAATATATGCTTATGCTCAAATAAATTTGTTAGTCTCTAAGGTGCCACAAGTACTCCTTTTCTTTTTGAGAATACGGCTGCTACTCTGAAACCTGTCAGAATATATTTTCCCATGTTAATTTCTACCATCTATGCTTGTCTGATTTCACCTTAAGTGGTGAAATATGAATAATTTTCTTAGGGCAATAAAAGCCATAAAATGCAAAAGTGAATCACTGACTTCCACTGTTGCGAACAGCCTATGAGAAATTTCTGATGGCCCTTCTTTGTATTAAAGTGGTATTCCTGCTTATAATCTTTAACTCATTGTGACACTCTTCTCAGGACACCAAGAACTGTAAGCCACTGTATTATCCCTCTGCCTCAGCAAGGGAGAGCTTTGCTGGGGCTTGACTGTGTCATTTCCCTGACACACCAGTCTGTCTTCATTGCCAACAAACTGCTCGAGACTCTCCCAGTCTAAACCTTGCCTTGCAGGTAACAGTCAGTGAACCCAAGTTCTAGTCAGAGAGTTCCCCAGAGATGTCTGACTGCAGCGTCCAGTTCCTCTCACTAAACACTCTCAGAAATTGTTTACTACCTCCAGAGTAAGAGAGAATGCACCAGTCTGCCAATTTAGCTGAGATTCACTCTATTCTTCATTATAGCAGCATTGACATGGTACATAGTAAAATTAAGAACAAGCTTATTAATGAACAAAAGAGATTAAAGTGATACTAACCACTAGAAAAAGAGGAGTATGGTTATAAACAAAACACATAATATGCTTTCTAGTGACTAAAATTTAATCTTAGCAAGTTACAATCTTTGCCTATGCAGTTTTTTCACTTACATCAGGATATCAGCATCTCTAGACCTCCAGGCCAAAAGATCCAAAGTTTCACAAACTCAGAGGGTGCTGTCCTCTTTGTTCCCTAAGCGATGGATAATCAGAATGTCTTTTTGTTCCCCTTATATTTCCCAAAGTCCATTGCCTTTACCTCAAGAGCCAGGAAAACCTTCTCCTGGAGATTCAGACTTCAGTTTGTCCCCTGATATGATCATCAAGCTGCCACTAGTGCTTTGTTACCTTATATGTGAATGTATTTTCATTGTCCTCTGGCTTACAAAGTTTGACCCCAACAAGTACATCCATATTCCTTTGTCTAAGGCAGACTTGTTTATCAACTCCACAATATATTTTAGAAACATATTTGCAGCAACCATACATAACCATATATACACTACCTGTACATACCCCAGGCAATGATATTCATGACCAGCATTTCATCAGTTTTCATAAAAGACCTTACTCAATACACATTTGTAGTACAATATTATTGTATTGTAATCAGTTGATTCAACTGCCTGTTTTTTCTCCTGGGGGTCTGGACCCTGATTGTCCACTCATCCATATCTATTTCACTGCCATTAACCAATTGCATTTGTAGCTTTATATTATGTACTCTGGACTCACATTATTTGGCAATTCCAACCCTCCTGTAACAAGATGTTTTTCGAGAACATTTCTTTTATAATGAATCCCCCTCCCTGAGAAAAGGGGCAATTTAAATTAAAAGGGACAAATTAAATATAGGTTTCAGAGTAGAAGCTGTGTTAGTCTGTATTCGCAAAAAGAAAAGGAGTACTTGTGGCACCTTAGAGACGAACACATTTATTTGAGCATAAGCTTTCGTGAACTACGGCTCATTTCATTGGATGCATGAAGTGAGCCGTAGCTCACAAAAGCTTATGCTCAAATAAATTTGTTAGAAAAGGAGTACTTGTGGCACCTTAGAGACGAACAAATTTATTTGAGCATAAGCTTTCGTGAGCTATGGCTCACTTCATGCATCCGATGAAATGAGCCGTAGCTCACGAAAGCTTATGCTCAAATAAATTTGTTTGTCTCTAAGGTGCCACAAGTACTCCTTTTCTTTTTTTAAATTAAATATACTATACTTAAAGCTTCATAAAACAGATACTGCAGAAACAGATACAATAGTAAAGAGTCAAAAGAAGTGATGACATATCCAGGAACCATTAGTCTGAATATAAATAAAAATAATAAAAGTTATAGCAATCAATAGCCATTCCTTACATAGTTTGGACTCTGAGACAAATAGATCTTTATCAAATGCTGTGATCTGGCTTTGAGTGTACCTATTATTTCTATTTTGCCTATGCACTTTCATATGTCACCAGCTCCCATTGAATAATGACTCTAATCTATGTAAGGCATATGTATTCAAGATCATATCTCTTGGTGTGATATTGCCTTTTGTAACCTTTTGCATTCTGTCATTCATGCACAGGTTTAACTTTTCCCTGGAAGTAAGTTTCAGTCATGTGGTTGGGTTCTCACTCTCTCAGTTGTTGTTTGGTCCCTGATCCAACTCTCATTGAGTTCAGAGATGTGGCAAATTGCCAGTATGATTATAATGGGTCCCGCGCTTCCTCTTCTTTGGGGGCAGGGGGTTCAGGGTGCAGTTGCCTGCCCCTGAACTAGGGTATCTACTGTCCCACCACTAACCCAGAGAAGGGTAGTGGAGACGAAGGGACCCAGGCCCGCCCTCTACTCTGGGTCCCTGCCCAGGGGCCCTAGGGATAGTGGTAAACCACTTGAACTAGTGCTTCCTTTCCCTGGGCTACTTCCCTCTCCTGCTCTTCAGCTTGTGGGGCTTCCTGCTCTCTCTCTCTCTCTCTCTCTCTCTCTCTCTCTCTCTCTCTCTTTCTGCCCAAGCTGGGTGTCTCTTTACCTAGGGTCTTGGTTTTCTAGCCAGCCACAGCACTTCTCCAAACTCTCCCCTGCTCCAACTCCTTCCCCTAGCTGATTGAAGCAGGGGGTTTTTATCAGGTGACAGACTTCAGGTGCTTTTAATTAATCTATAGAAACCTTTCTTCCCTCTACAGGGAATAAGGCTTCTCCTCATCCTGAGACTTGCATATCTCTCCTGTATCACTCTCCTGCTGCCTTCTGGCCATGCTGTATCACAGTGGTCACATATGACCTCTGAGAGGGTGCTGCTGGATGCTCAGTATTTTTGAAAATAAAGTCACTTATTTAGGTCTCTAAATATGGACTTAGACCAAGACTTAAAAAAGAAAAAAGGGAGTACTTAAACAGGGGGTCCTAACACAGCAGTTTTCTCTAGCATGTAAGTGTCCATTGTCCTGCAGCTTGTGAAGTCAGCTATAGTGCCAACATCTGCATATGGCAGCTGGTTTTACAATCTGTAGAGTGAGGGATGTCATCCTTTTGGGAGGCAGAACTGAGCCACAAATGTTCAATAACCTAGTTTGTTTTTTGTTTTTTCCTTTCAGGGACATGAATTCTACCCAGAAAAAAGGAACCTGCTCTTCTGAATTATTCTCTGACACTCACTTTCTTTCTGCTGTATGGAGATAAATAACCTTTTTGTGTGGTGCATGTGTGTCAAGGTAAGTGTGATGCAAATGCCTCCAGTCCAGCTCACTGCACATAAGAACATAAGAACAGGTTTCAGAGTAGCAGCTGTGTTAGTCTGTATTCGCAAAAAAGAAAAGGCGTACTTTTGGCACCTTAGAGACTAACACGAAAACTTATGGTCAAATAAATTTGTTAGTCTTTAAGGTGCCACAAGTACTCCTTTTCTTTTTTATAAAAACATAAGAATGACCATACTGGGTCAGACCAAAGGTCCATCTTGCCCAGCATCCTGTCTTCCAACAGTGGCCAATGCCAGGTGCTCCAGAGGGAATGAACAGAACAGGTAATCAACAAGTGATCCATCCCCTGCTGCCCATTCCCAGCTTCTGGCACAATCCATTCCAGAGTTTAGCTTTTTACTGATACAGACTATGTTAGGGCAGAGGGGAGTTTCTAAGACAACAGGAAAGCAAGAACAATAGCACCTGTTAGTTCCTAATAAAAACAAACCTTAAACAGTCTTACTGTAGCTCACAATAAAACACTGTAGTAGTGCTTGCTTTAAAGTATGAATGTGACCGTTGGGGACTTTCCTGCATTAATGCCACAGCTGTTTTTTTCTGTTTCATAAGTGAAACCACTAATGTATAAAAGAAGTAACTGGCAAAAATAGATCACCTTTAAAGGTGTTAAATGTATATTTTAATGTGAAAAGATGCTATGACATAGAACTGCTTACACAAAAGAGACAGCCATAGATGGATTAGCTAGCTGCTTCTTCCACAAAACATATGTTTTCTTATATAATAGGTAGCCATAAGATGACATTGGTATCAAAGTAATACTAAATCTAAACCCAACATGGGCATTAATTTGTGTCTTTTGTATAACTGGGCAGAACTTTTCATTAGCCAGCTAAGTGTTACAAATAGTTTATGGTATTTCTGTTCCCAGTGTTGAAATACATTTAGGTCTGTATTTAAAATGTATATTAGATAAATTACTTTAGCTGCATCTGTACAGAAATAAATGTGTATTGTATAACATTTTAAAATACCAAATGTGTGTTTCTTCTTTCCAGGTCTAATATATATGTAAAAGAATTATGATGATAAAATTAACATTAAGAATGTCACCCGTACTTCAGCTTTGGTAATATGGTCACATGAACATTATACCTGTCCTAACAAGTTTTTTACAGGGTCATATATTGGCCCAGTTGGAACAGCATCTTGTCTGGTGTTTTGCAACAGAATTTTCACCAGGAGGAACTTATACCTTTTGAGCCATGACTTCTTAACCTTGCAGAGGCGAACACCATCTACAAACTATATCCTGTGTGTTCCGTTGCCAGGGGATAGAGCCTTCTAGAGGTCAGTGTACCAATTTTCATACAATGGCCAGAGATGCTGTGTTTCCAGCCAGCAAGATGATTGACCTGGCTATGGTTATTTGGCTCATCAGCAGTGTCCTTTTTATCATACTAGCCATGGTACTGCTCTATGGATGCCTTAGAATGTGGTGCAAGAAGTGTAAGAACACCTCAAATGGTCCTGGGACTTCAGAACATATTAGTGGTCATGCAGAATATGCCCATTCCTGGAATGGAGTTGACATTGAAACAACCCAAATCAATGAATTTCCTACATTAATTGTAACTGATATGTTTCCAGAGATTAAACCAGAGAGAATTCCACCACTGGGTGGAACAATGGCTCTGCTCTCCCACAGACAGGATGCTCATAAATTAGAAGTCCTGCCCCTAAATGATTCTGGATAACTATAAACATTTATACTCCATGATTTTGAAACTTTACTTTAGCCAATATCCTTTTAGTATTTTCAGGGACCTGAAAATACCCCTCAACAATAGACCAGCCTGTAAAGGCATATTTTTCAAAGGAGGACACAATGGGTATAGCTGCAAAAATATGGATGCACCCATTCTCCCCTCAAAATCCCATAAATAGACATGCAGATTGGCACTTATACATACCCAAGTATTTTATGGAGGTGATGGATATGACTCCATAGTTAGAATTTCATTCTAAAATGGGATATAAATTAGGTTATCTACTTTTAGAGAAAAACATTATGTGGAATTTCGCCCAGGGTCAGTTTTTATGCCCTTTGAATTTTCTGAGTAGCTTTTGTTTGGTTTTTCTTTATAGTATTTAGAACTTTATAGTAATAACTCTTGAAAATTGGGCTCTGGATGAAAGTTGTCTGTGGCATTTCTACTTCTCATTGTTGACTGACTTGTTTTAAAAAAAAAAAAACATTATCTACACAAAACCTGGTAGAGAAGTGAATCCTGAGCACATCTGGGACAACTGGTGAAGTTTCTTTCACTGGGATTTAAAGTGACTTTCAGCAATTATTATTTATAGCTCTGTGTGTGTGTGTGTGTGTGTGTGTGTATATAATATATGCTGTGCACCTAAACCTGATTGTTTTGGGCCATGTGCACATAGCTCCTTCTCCGTCAGGAGCTAGACTTTTTCCTACAGCAGAATTACCTAAGCATTCATGTGGAACTGCTGATGGATAAAATCTTCCCTGTTAGTAGCTGTATTTCTCCCTCCTCATAGATCCATCCATATCAGGCCCTGCTGATCTCAAACCCTGGGTTTGTGGGTTCCTGAGAGTTGCCATACTCCAATCTTCCACCCAGCAGCTCAGAGACAGCAGCTGGGAGCCAGGTCCATGAAGCCCAACTGAGGTACAAACCTCACCTCTGGTCTCTGACTGGGGGAGCTCCAAGGCTCCTGATTGGGTCACAGTCCTATTTATGCCAAAACACTAAGTTGTGCATACAACTGGACTTCATCCTGCTGTGGACCGCTGGGCTGGTGTTTACTGGTTCGTGCCCTCAGATCCTGACCTCCTGGTATTCTGACTCTTAGTAACTGCCTCCAGGTTCCTGCCCTCTGGTTCTGTCACCCTAACCTGACCTCCTAATATCCTCAATTGGCCTGATTCATGGTAACTGACCCTTGATCCCTGCCCTTCAGGTTTGATTCTCACCTTCTAGCATTCCAGCCTGGTCTGATTCCTGGTAATTAACTCTTGGCCCCTTACCCTTCAACCCACACCTGATGCTAACCCTTAGGCCAGGCTACCCATGCCCTGGCCCTGATAATCTATCTCTTGCTCAGCTTCTCTCCCGCCCTCAATTTTTTTTAAACAAGCAAATAATACACACACAAAAATTGGTTGGTTGTGAAGTTAGAGTTCCTATACACATAATGTATCTGAAACAAAAGCAAGGACATGAAAAGTTATGCTACCTTGACAGTAATAATTCCTACCCCTTCAATTACAAGCACACATTTACTACAACTACCATGCACCACAGGCACTCATTGCATCCTTAACTCTGGTCCCTCAAAGGAATGCCATTCTTCCATCACCACCTTTAACTGCCTCTCATTCCACAACCAGCTGCTGCACCAAACATCTCCAACTACTAGTTTTTTTTGCAAGGGCAGGAAATCTGGTAAAGGAGTGTGTACAGAAGAGCAGGTTAAGGTGGGAGCTTGGAGGATGTGGTACTTGGAGCATGGTGAACAGCAGTTGCAGAATTGATAGTGTGGAGGAAATGAGATGAAAGTGTGTACAGTTAGGTGGTTTTACTTTGCATTTACTTGTTTTTGTGGGTTTCTGTCAAGTAGAATGAGTGTGGCAACCTTAGGTGCTTCCAAATTAAAGTTGTTTGTATATTGAGATATCTGAGAGACAAGTTAATGGTCAGAAGAAGATACTGACAGCAAAAACTCTAGTACTTGTACTATCACTTAACTGTGATAAACTAGGGTAAGAGATTTATGTGTATTTCAGTAGCTTTTAGGAGACCCTGTCATGGACCAAGGCCCCATTGTGGTAGGCGCTGTACAAACTCATAACACGGACTGTCCCTGTCCCAACGATCTTAAAATCTAAGAAGATATGAGACAACAGATCGGTACAGGCAAACTGGGTAGCACAAGACAATACTGGTCAGCATGATCGGCAATGGTCTTGCTATATCAGCTGTCTACCCATTGAGTTTTTTTGGGGGCAGGAGGTTGGTAGGCATCACAGCAAAGGGGAGTTTTAAGTAGGACAATAAGTTCTGTGGATATTTACAGGGAACTCTTCCCATGCAAGAGGGGAAACATGGGAGAAACCAGGAAAGTGCCTATTTGAAAATTTTAACAAGAGGACAATGAAAGCTGGTATCCGTTGGTATTTGCCAAAGGGAGGCAGGAACTGACATATTAATAGCATATGAGAAAAGGAGTACTTGTGGCACCTTAGAGACTAACAAATTTATTTGAGCATAAGCTTTCGTGAGCTACAGCTCACTTCATCGGATGAAGTGAGCTGTAGCTCACGAAAGCTTATGCTCAAATAAATTTGTTAGTCTCTAAGGTGCCACAAGTACTCCTTTTCTTTTTTGCGAATACAGACTAACACGGCTGCTACTCTGAAACCTAATAGCATATGATAGATGATGGGGGAAGGGGCTGACAAGTGAAGATGAGTAGTTGCTAAAATCACACACACTGTAATTTGGTGTTATTTATCTAAACAACTACTTTCTCCCCTCCAAAGTTTCAGGATGAGTGTGCCTTGATCAGCTCTCACTCAGAAAATGATTGTAAGTTCATTGAGTTGTGAATATGGGAGCCTCTCATATTAAAGTTAGATTGGATTTGTTCTCCAATTTAACTGCTTCTAGCCCCTTGCAGTCCAGTCACCTGGTTTTGACCTTCCACACCATCTATGGGCAAAGCTCAGTTGCTTCAGATAGTGACCAGCTGTGCTGCAAATGACAATAAGTGGGGCCTTTGACTCTTCCTTTGTGGTCATTTAGAAGATGTAGATCAGTAGTTTTCAACCTGTGGTCCACGGACTCCTGGGGGTCCGCAGACCATGTCTAAGATTTCCAAAGGGGATTTCCAAACTTCACATGGCTTTCCAATACATCCTTAAAGTTATATTGCTAGCATTTTCAAAACTCACTTCACCCATTTTCATGAGCTAAACATAAATGTAAAATTAAGTAAAACAAAATAAATAGAGGGACTGATAGTTGTAGTCAGTTGTCAGCTGCGTATGTGTGTTCTTCCTGTTTGCTGTGCTGGCTCTGTCCAGATAGCAAACTTAGCTGACCTCAATTGAACTACCCCAAAAGATCAGTCTCAGTTCTGTAGTGAAAGCACTCAGCCAGGTTTATTGCCGACGAAGCACAGTACTAGCTCCTTGGATCAATGTCTAACATTATTACACTTGCACATGTATGCCCATGACAATGGACTCAGCTCAGTGAATGGCAGGACTTTCCATTCCCCCCTCGGCCAGACAAAGACCCCTCTTTTATACACTGATACAAACATGTTACATATTGCCCCTCCACCATGGTTAATTACCACCCTTTACCTTGTACCAGTTGGTTCAATCAAAACATCTCTATCCATTACCCTGTCATCCTGACCTTTTCTTTAAGAGGGGTCAGTGTGTCCTTGTCTCATCTTTGGAGAGTGTGTTTACCCCATAAACCTGTATCGGGGTGTTCTGGCACTACCCTTCTGGAATGTATTTACACGAATACTTAGTGCGTAGGAGTTCTTGTGTTTTTGCAAAACCAGCCCTGTTCTTGCCAAGTTCATGTATTGGATAGTGAATCTGCTAGCAAGCATCTGCTTTGTAACTGGGCAGGGCCTGAGTTGGCCTGACTCTTTCTAACTGTGCTTTGTATTAGCAGGGCTTGGCTCTGTTTCGGCCTTAGGCCTTTTATACCAGGCCCCATGGCTCAGGCTCTCTCTTTCTACAACAGTAGTCACCTTTTACATTACTTTCCAATACTAAAAGGGTCTAAGGACCACTAAGCAAACTATAGCTCAGCATAACAGAGAAAAAATGCTTGGAAACATTTGAGCAATTTGTATGTATTTACTGTGGAGCAGGCTTAGCTTTCAGCTCACAGCCCTCCCACTGCTTATCTTCTTTGCTTTCATAGTTGAGTGATGTCTCCTAGCTACATATTGGCATGCAGTAACAAACAAACACGTAGCAAAACCACTTCAATACGATCTCTTATAGAACTTCTCAAGCAATTTTCAACATACTTGTATACTTTGCACTATGGATATAATTTATTTGTTGTGTTTATACATCGACGCCTGCTGAAAAGAGTAGCACATCACTGGAGTGGGCAGAAGAATTGCAATAATTAAATGGAAAACTCGCACCCAGTGTGCTCTTATAGGCACACTACTCTTTTCTCCTGACTGTAGTGTATTGTACCAATCTGTATTTAGACATACATTTGATATGGAATGAAATGTGTACTATGAGTCAATTCTAAGAGCAAACGGTGGTATAACTTGAATTATAAACTAAAATTCTTTTAAAAGGTTATGTAAAGGAACAAGGAAATCTAGTTTCTCTTGAAACTGAGATGCTTTCACAATGCAGCCAAAAGAACTGGCAACTTTCCACAGGCATACACGAAGTAATTAAACATTTCCTCTTCCTCATTGATGTTTACATTCTTCAAATAACTGCAGGTAATTACGTTGCTTAAAAATATCACACACAATTATCATCAGTGGGAGTTAACCAGGCTTACGTCAGGACTGAATTTAGTCCAGGATTCTATCATTGGGCATAATTCCAAAAATTGTGACAATGTTTATTTTTATTTAGAATAAAAAGGTAAAACTGTAGGAGTCATGCAGAATCTTCCTCAATCAATAGGTTTTAAATATTTTGTCTCCCTACAAGTTGCTGTAAAATACAAATATATACATGCATCTATGTATAAATAATACATATGATTATGTGTGCAGTATGTGAGTTATTTAGTTTTTCTTTTCTTTAGTGCTCTGCTATTTCTCTTCCATATTATAAATTTAACAGATGGTACAGCTACAAACAGTAACCTTTTCTCACACTAACATTGGTCACCACAAATATACGATGAACAAGGAAAAGAAAAATTACCTATGCAATTGTTGTTCACAGCAGGGTTCCAATTATAACAGGTATTAGTTACACAAATTGGATATATAACTTATTTTTGCCATGATTTTGCAAAAAACTACTTATGTCACACATATACAAAAAGGAGCCATTTTCCTGCCATTTTCTATCTCTTCAGCTTGTCTACTGGCACACCACAGGAGGGGGTTCAGTAGAGCTGACTGAAGGAGGGCATTAGTTAAGTATGCGTCAGCAAGAGGCAGAAGGGCAGCATGGGAAACACTGCCTTGGAGAAAGCAGGCACAGGCTTGCAGGAGATGGTGGTTGTTTTCTCGTGCTTCTAAGGAACACAGGCAGGCACCTTCACCAGCTATGCAGCTCCTAAATTATTATAGAGTGTCACTCCATTCAGATGGGATTTAAGAGTCTCTAGGATACCTGCCTCTTCCTGCATGCCTTCCACCCCTCCTCTAAGAGAATGTATAGCACACAGGCAAAGTAAGTTGTGTCTCCCTTTAATGGCTGGTCTGCTAGATGACAAAAGCTTACTATTTTTACGGTCTTAAGTTGCTCTTTTAGCTCAAATGACAGAAGTCTCTGTTGCAGTGCCTAAGGTCCTCTGTTCAGACGTGTCTGACGACCTATACAGTGACCTGAGGAAGAGCTCAAAACCTTGTCTCTTTCACCAGCAGAAGTTGGTCCAATAAAAGATATTACCTCACTCACCTTGTCTTTCTAATACTCATATAGAAGTCCATTATGGGTGCTTAAGTCTCTTTTGCTTCCACCTGTTCCCCATTCCCCAATCTATGAACCAGACCAATTATCAAATGATTTCTTAATCGAGGGCATTGTTGCAGAATTTAAATCTGCCACATAGAATCATAGAATATCGGGGTTGGAAGGGACCTCAGGTGGTCATCTAGTCCAACCCCCTGCTCAAAGCAGGACTAATCCCCAACTAAAGCAGAAGGGTTTGTTGTGCAGTTTAGACCTATGTGCCATGTACTAGAAGGAACTTTGCTTATTCCTCTCCAGGATAGACTTGATCATCATGAACCTGGTCTTAATTTGAACTAGCAACCTTGAGGCAAAAAGCTTAAGAGCCCATCACCGATCCCCTGAACTATCCATTTCCCCCAAAACACTAAAAATGTGATGAACCTTGAAAATGAAAACAGACTAAACCGCACAGATTCCTCAATATTTACTGTACTGTTGATTGATGTAACTAGCTAAGACTGTAAAAGACTGAGAATTACCACATGAGGGACTTTGTGCTATCTCTGCAATGAGAATACCTATATATGGAAAGTCTGATTATCAAGTCTCGGCTATATCTGTGAGGGTCTGGAGTAACTCAGCAAAAGCAGGGCGACCTGCAGGTTTCTGAAAAACAAAGCAGAGGGTAACTCTGTAGTACAGGCTGATCTGACATAAGAATAGACTTTTAGAAGCAGACTACCCAGAACACTGTTACACATGTATATTTGCGGAAAGAAAAGTTGCATGTTTGTCATTTTAAGGAAAATCCTGGCTTTGTCATGTAAGTATGTTAGCTGATGGGGGTGCTTTCTGAACAACAGCATCATGAGCATAAACACCTTTAAATGTAGATCTAAGGGCAAGTCTACACTCAAGTGCTACATCAGCGCTACTACACCGTGAGAGGTGGAAGCTATGTTTGCGGGAGAATGTCTCCCACCGACATAGCATCAGTGTGGACAGTGCTTAGGTCAATGTAACTTACGTCACTCGGGGGGGGTGTGTATTTTTCACACTCCTGAGCGACTTGACTTAAGCACTAGAGTAGACCAGCCCTAATGTCTGTTTAGGTTATATTCATTTCAGCCCTGCATTGGGGGTTTTCTATAGCCACACCATTCCAATAGGGCTCTGAGAAGCAGTGTGCCTCGGAATCACAGTGTCTACCAGGGCTCTCTGGAATACTGTGCTCCCACAATCAGAGCTACAACATTGCAAGGGATGCAGCATATGTTTCCCAACACAGTCAGCCAGCAAGCTCCATTGGCTGATATAGGGAAGGTAAGGATGGCATGTGGCTAGCATCCCAGGAGGCATCCTAGAAGAGAGCAAACTATGCATTTTCTGTTTAAATCCCTTAAAATATAGTAGCTTTAACTTAGAAGTACTGTAGCTATCAAACATCTAGAGCAGATATTTTATAAGCTGTTAGATACACATTAGAGAGGAGATGTGGGAAGGAAAGACAGAGTTATAGCAATAAGATCACACTGTTACTCATTTTAGGCATGTGCCTATTAGATGGAATAGTTAAAAGTACATCTGAAAAAGATTTTATATATTTAAAATGATAGACTTCTGTGGGCACCATGGGGGAAGTGGGTCTTACAGAGGGATTCAAATTACGAGAGGTTAGTGGCTTAGTGGACCATATTAGGAGTGAATTCCACATAAAGAAGCAAGTCTAGAAAAAGGCACAGACAATTATGGGAGAAGCAGATAAACATGGCATCAAATCAGGAAACATTAGCAGAATAGAGAGGTGTGGAACGGATGGAATAAGAGAGTAGAGCCAGGTTCTTTGCTTCCCTATACCTTGTATGGTCATTAACAACTGTGCAAAGTGGATGTAAGACACAACTAAATCAGAATGGTAGTTGTCTGTGCACGCTTTGCACGTGTTTTGTACTCACATAAATGGCTGCACAAGGCACTGGACAACAGAGAACCATGCCCCAGGTTCAACATATAAGCAGGGAAATAGTTATATAAAGCCTTGATGCTATGGAATAGGGAGAAGGGGATAGAGAAGGGAAAGATCAGGGAGGGATTCAGACAGAGGGTCAGGTGATCAGATTGACTGGTGAATGATATGATGTAAGTCATTATTTATATTTATTGGTTTTAATGGTTAAAAGAAACAGAAGCTTCTAATCTTAGCCAGGATATATGAAAAACACATTAAAGACTCTGAGGCTATCACAAATGTAAAGTAGGTATTTAATTTCCCTGCTTTCAATGATTGTCTTTAACTCCACATTTAGAATGAGGATCCTGGCGATGGAATATCAATATACAGAACAGGAAAATAAGAGAAACACACCTCATGCCAGCAGCTGTACATGACTTTGTACACAGTGAGCGATGCCAGATATGGTTGATACAGTCTGTAACCTTCGGAAATCTCATGGACAACTTCAGAATTTGACTTATTTTCAAAAGGCATTTTGCCCTCTGTAAAAACTTCCCACATTAAAACTCCTAGGAATAATCCAGAAAATTAAATGTTCACAAAATTATTCCATAATATTAAGAAGCATGAACACTAGAGATTTTGTGTCCTGGATAATACAGGAGACAACTGTATATCTGAACTGTATTGAGAGAGAGGACCAGGTCAATCCTCAGATGACGTAAATAAGAATAGGTACATTGATTTCAATGTAGCTGCACCAATTTATAGCAGCTGTGGCACTGTCCCAATGACATGTTGATAAATTGGAGAGGGTTCAGCATAAGAATGACTAAAGGATTAGAAAGCATGACTTATAGTGATAGATGCAAAAAGCTCAATCTATTTACTTTAAACAAAGAGAAGGTTAAGAGGAGACTTGATTACAGTCTATAAGATCTACCTGGGTAACAAATATTTAATAATGGGCTCTTAATCTAGCAGAGAAAGGTATAACATGATCTAATGGCTGGACATTGAAGCTAGACAAAGACGGGAAATAAAGCATACATTTTAAAAAGTGAAAGTAATTAATCATTGGAACAATTTACCAAGGGTTATGTTGGATTATCTATGACAATTTTTAAATCAAGATTGGATGTTTTTCTAAAAAATATGCTCTATGAATTATTTTGGGAAAGATCTATGGCCTGTGTTACACAGGAGTTCAGACTAGATGATCATAATGGCCCTTCTGGCCTGGGAATCTATGAATTTATGAGATGAATGTGGATTTTGATAAGTGGAGACTTCTGACTGTAAAGAATGCACATTGCAGTCATAATCTAAATTCAAGTAACAAGAGGTTAAGGTAAAGCATTGTGGTCTGGTAGACAATGTTTTCTCTTAACAACGGAACTGTAGAACCATGGATCCTGTATAAAGGAGTGGAAATAGCAAATTTCAGCTCATGGAATTTCTTGGGAATCCTTCCATTGGGAGTCTTCAGTTTCCAACTCGTGGAAAAGACTAGTTATTCCATCCTCTCAATTTTTGGATCAGGGCCTCCTGCCGCCCTATCCCAACCAAGAAGCACTGCTTTATTCAAAATGGACAGACTCTTGCAATTTAGACAAGATTGATAGTATGAAACAGACTCATTAAAACTCATGATAGTTGTAACTGTGCAACAAATATTTTACTATAAAAGTTATGTGTTGCAGTTTTTATGAACAAAGTGATGTGTGGCAAATTTAGTTTAAACTGACCCACTCACCAAATGACCAGACATCAGACTTGCTGCTGTACTTGTTGAAATGAAAAACTTCAGGAGATGACCATTTGACTGGAAATTTGGCACCTGAAGAGCTGATATATTCATCATCTAGAACATATCTAAAGAAACCAGGTAACAAATATATTTAATATAAAGAATTGGGTAAATATTTTAGGTGACATATCCTTAGATTTATGATTATGTAAAAAACACTTCCAGAAATATTGTGTCCATATGGAAATACCTGTTACTTCCAAGAATTCCAGAGTGGATTAAAGACACAGATTATGCACGACCAGTAATCACAAAGATGTTCTGGAAATTTTTTTTATATGTTGCACTTCCCGGATCTCATTGATACCAGCTGCCATACCAGTGAGACACATAGTATGATTCTCCTTACACTTTATATATTGTAATTGTTATTACAATATATAAAAAATATTATAATTGTTTTATAATAATAACTCCATTGTCTTTAATGGAGTTACATGTGATTTATACTTGTGTAAATTAATGAAGAATCAGGTTCATAATCTGTAATCTGTGATTTCCTGGTGTCAGAATTTTGGATTAATTCAAACAAGATTCACTGTTAGCCATCTGTGCTTAATTTTTCTGTCAGCAGAATTGTGCATGTTTACCGCCACAGCTAATTAAGCTTACAGATACCACAGAGATAAGTACAATGTAAATTCCCAGATAGAGTAGTTAGAACTACAGTAGCACTTCTTTGGTCATTGACTAGAAATAAAATGGTGAAAATCCCTTAGAAAATAATGTATACCAAATCATATCATACATGATATACACAAAAATCATGTGAGTAAAAAGCTTTATATTAAATGTGTGAATTGAATTGCACATGGACACATGTCCCAATAAGTGCCAATACAGCCTATGAGATTCATCAGGAGAAGTGTAATTCAATCCCCCTAATTATGCAATACTAGAAGTAGTCCCTGTACTCTTGGCAAGCAAGTCAATAATAAATTAATTATTCTGTCTCTTTTTAAATAGACTTTGTTGTACCTAACAATGGTCTCCTGCCACCCATGACATAAACAACTTGTTAGTGAAATCCTCTACCTAGTTTCATGGCTAGCTGTAGGGTATGTGAGTCCTGTATATTATTGCAGATGGGGTTTGGAGGGGCCCAGAGCAAAATCTGAAACTCAGGCCTGCCACCCTTCCAGAAAATGACCTTGGAGATGAAAGAGTTTAAGAAGAATACTCAAAAATCATTAAACCAAGTATGCAAAAACATTGAGGGGAGGCCCCAGGGCGGTGGGGTTGGAAAGCGAGCCTGCCCCACATTCACCCTGCAGTAATGGCTTCTGTCCCATGGGGCTGGGCCCAGATCCCCACTCTGGTCATTGGAACCTGGCACAGGACATCACAGCTCTGCTTAGCTTTGGACTGGCCACCCCTCCATCACGACAAAGGTGTGGCCAGGTTGCAATGTCACTGGTTTTGGGACCCCCTCAAATATGGGGACCAGAGCAAATTGCCCCTTTTGCTCCTCTCTACCCGCACAGACAGCCCTGCAGATGAGGCTTGAATGGGAAACTTTATGGTGTGCATGCAACAGCCCTGCCAGGTGTGCTGGAAGGGTGATTTCCTCTAGACAAGCCCATAGGAGCTGTGCTAAGATTGTCTTAGCTAGAAGCTTTTAGTACCTGACACTTATGATAAAACCAAATTTTAAAAGGACCCTCAACCCAGCCTTTGTGTGTGCACAAATTTGTGTGCAAACACCATTGCATGCAATTTCCAACACTAAACTGCATGAACAGCTGAAAGATTATAATACCTGTGAGCAAAATATTAACGCTTGAAGAATGCACATGCACAGATCTGTGTATGCACAAATAGAGGTAACTTTTAGAAAATGTGCTCCTTAGTGTGTGCACCAAAGTACAAGAGAATCAAAGAGATGAGAGGTAATTCCACTGGCAGTATCTACATGCAAAATAACTGGTATTGGCAGTTTTGTAAGCTAGGAGGTTAATTCAAGGCCTCATTGTTGCTAATTGAAAATATTTCCAATGTAGTTAAGATTCAACACTGTTGTTATACACAATTGCTGCATACCTTGTCATTCCAAAGTCAGATATTTTAACTATATTCTTGGCATTGACTAAACAGTTCCTTGCAGCCTGCAGGAAAATGAGAAAAACATATCTGAAATCTAACTAAAGCATCCTGATAAAAATGCAACAGTTCTCTAGTACTTTACTCATACAGTTTGCCTTATTATTGTAGCCATGTTGGTCCCAGGATATCAGAGAGACTAAATTTTGTGTTGAATACCCCCACAACATGCCTTTCAATATCCATGGGTCCCACCATGCCTATCACAACATGTGGTATCTCTTATTCAGTGCACTAAATGCCCCAATAACAACTATGTGGGTGAAACCAGACAATCACTACGTTCTCAAACAAACTCACACAGAAAAATGATCACAGACAAAAACTTCATATCACCTGTGGGTGAACACTTTTCACAAAATGATCACTCTGTATTTGACCTCTTTAGTCCATGTCCTCAAAGGAAACCTGCACAACACCTTCAAAAGATGAGTCCAGGAGCATAAATTCATAACTTTGCTAGATACTAAAAATCATGGTCTTAATACAGACACTGGATTTATGGCTTATTACAACAACCTGTAACCCACTAATCCCACATTTTTGTCCTATGATTGTTAAGGTGTTAAGGGACCACTTCACTATGAATGGTCTCTTACAATACATGTTAACCATTTTTGCTAAATAATCTTCTATCTTGTATTTAGCTGTGATACTTTGAGTACCTTTCCAAGACCTGAAGAAGAGCTCTGTATACTCAAAATCTTGTCTCTTTTCACCAACAGAAGTTGGTCCAATTAAAAATATTACATCGCCTCCTTATCGTTCTTATTCATACAGTGTTTATCTGCTTAAATGTTCTTCTAGATGTCTCACATCAAACATAGCCAAACTAAAGCAAAGCTAAAACTGAGCCAAAATAGTTTTGGCAGGATGTTCTGATGTTGCACTAAGATGTCTGTGTTGTAGCACAAGATCAGTTGATGATAAGGAGGTGTTAAGACAACACAATATTTGGACATCACTGTCAGATAACACGGTTACTTTCTCTGACTCCATTCAGTCACTAAGTGTTCTCTAACTCTTCATGCGTGAATATCTTTTGTTTAAAGGGAGTTGTAATACAGTAAATAGTGTGTGAATTTTCAACAGCAGCAATTGCCTACAGAATTTAAGAACGTTTATAGTAAACAATTTAAATACAAAAAGAAAAGGAGTACCCGTGGCACCTTAGAGACTAACAAATTTATTAGAGCATAAGCTTTCGTGAGCTACAGCTCACTTCATCGGATGCATTTGGTGGAAAAAGCAGAGGAGAGATTTATATACACACACACAGAGAACATGAAACAATGGGTTTATCATACACACTGTAAGGAGAAAGAAAAGGAGTACCGGTGGCACCTTAGAGACTAACAAATTTAGTAGAGCATAAGCTTTCGTGAGCTACAGCAAGATAAGCCATCACCAGCAGCGGGGGGGGGGGAAAGGAGGAAAACCTTTCATGGTGACAAGCAAGGTAGGCTAATTCCAGCAGTTAACAAGAATATCAGAAAAAAGAAAAGGAGTACTTGTGGCACCTTAGAGACTAACAAATTTATTAGAGCATAAGCTTTCGTGAGCTACAGCTCACTTCATCGGATGCATTTTTCAAGTACTCCTTTTCTTTTTGCGAATCCAGACTAACACGGCTGCTACTCTGAAACCTAAGAATATCAGAGGAACAGTGGGGGGGTGGGGGGTGGGAGGGAGAAATACTCCTTTTCTTTTCATGGGGAAATAGTTTTACTTTGTGTAATGACTCATCCATTCCCAGTCTCTATTCAAGCCTAAGTTAATTGTATCCAGTTTGCAAATTAATTCCAATTCAGCAGTCTCTCGTTGGAGTCTGTTTTTGAAGCTTTTTTGTTGAAGTATAGCCACTCTTAGGTCTGTGATCGAGTGACCAGAGAGATTGAAGTGTTCTCCAACTGGTTTTTGAATGTTATAATTCTTGACGTCTGATTTGTCTCCATTCATTCTTTTACGTAGAGACTGTCCAGTTTGGCCAATGTACATGGCAGAGGGGCATTGCTGGCACATGATGGCATATATCACATTGGTAGATGCGCAGGTGAACGAGCCTCTGATAGTGTGGCTGATGTGATTAGGCCCTATGATGGTATCCCCTGAATAGATATGTAGATTTGTCCTGACACATAACTATTTCACATTTGGTGACAATGTATACCTTCAAATCAGCGGCACTGCGATGGGTACCCGCATGGCCCCACAGTATGCCAACATTTTTATGGCTGACTTAGAACAACGCTTCCTCAGCTCTCGTCCCCTAATGCCCCTACTCTATTTGCGCTACATTGATGACATCTTCATCATCTGGACCCATGGAAAAGAAGCTCTTGAGGAATTCCACCATGATTTCAACAATTTCCATCCCACCATCAACCTCAGCCTGGACCAGTCCACACAAGAGATCCACTTCCTGGACACTACTGTGCTAATAAGCGATGGTCACATAAACACCACCCTATATCAGAAACCTACTGACCGCTATTCCTACCTACATGCCTCTAGCTTTCATCCAGATCATACCACTCGATCCATTGTCTACAGCCAAGCGCTACGATATAACCGCATTTGCTCCAACCCCTCAGACAGAGACAAACACCTACAAGATCTCTATCATGCATTCCTACAACTACAATACCCACCTGCTGAAGTGAAGAAACAGATTGACAGAGCCAGAAGAGTACCCCGAAGTCACCTACTACAGGACAGGCCCAACAAAGAAAACAACAGAACGCCACTAGCCATCACCTTCAGCCCCCAACTAAAACCTCTCCAACGCATCCTCAAGGATCTACAACCTATCCTGAAGGACGACCCATCACTCTCACAGATCTTGGGAGACAGACCAGTCCTTGCTTACAGACAGCCCCCCAATCTGAAGCAAATACTCACCAGCAACCACACACTACACAACAGAACCACTAACCCAGGAACCTATCCTTGCAACAAAGCCTGTTGCCAACTCTGTCCACATATCTATTCAGGGGATACCATCATAGGGCCTAATCACATCAGCCACACTATCAGAGGCTCGTTCACCTGCACATCTACCAATGTGATATATGCCATCATGTGCCAGCAATGCCCCTCTGCCATGTACATTGGCCAAACTGGACAGTCTCTACGTAAAAGAATGAATGGAGACAAATCAGACGTCAAGAATTATAACATTCAAAAACCAGTTGGAGAACACTTCAATCTCTCTGGTCACTCGATCACAGATCTAAGAGTGGCTATACTTCAACAAAAAAGCTTCAAAAACAGACTCCAACGAGAGACTGCTGAATTGGAATTAATTTGCAAACTGGATACAATTAACTTAGGCTTGAATAGAGACTGGGAATGGATGAGTCATTACACAAAGTAAAACTATTTCCCCATGGTATTTCTCCCTCCCACCCCCCACCCCCCACTGTTCCTCTGATATTCTTGTTAACTGCTGGAATTAGCCTACCTTGCTTGTCACCATGAAAGGTTTTCCTCCTTTCCCTCCCCTGCTGCTGGTGATGGCTTATCTTAAGTGATCACTCTCCTTACAGTGTGTATGATAAACCCATTGTTTCATGTTCTCTGTGTGTGTGTATATAAATCTCTCCTCTGCTTTTTCCACCAAATGCATCCGATGAAGTGAGCTGTAGCTCACGAAAGCTTATGCTCTAATAAATTTGTTAGTCTCTAAGGTGCCACGGGTACTCCTTTTCTTTTTGCGAATACAGACTAACACGGCTGCTACTCTGAAACCTGTCAATTTAAATACATTAATTTACGCAGCACACCACACACATATGCACATTTTAAGGGTTAATACCTTAAATAGAATGTTACAAAATCCACAAACCACAATAAAAATGAGCGAGCATCAGAAATGTTTCCCTGTTAGAATACAACCTTTATCAAAATAACGCACTGTTGGTCCATTGGATCCTGCAGTAGTTAAACCACACTTACAAAATACATTAGTGCCCATAAGGTATAATGACATGTATTTTGTTACTGTCACTACAAATTACAGAGGATCTGCTGTACTTACTAAATCACGGTGAATAAATCTATTTCTTTCTAGATACTCCATCCCTTCGCAGACATCCTGGCACATGCTTAGTAGCATTTCTTTGTTAAGCTTCCCTTGTCTTTGCCGAAGGTAATTTAGCAGGCAGCCATTTTCCATGAACTCAGTCACTATGTAGAGAGGCTTGTTCTGTATGCAGACTCCATAAAGCTGTACCAGCTTTGGGTGGGATAATTTCCTGTTAACAAGGTGCATGTCAGTAACTAGACATTTGCCACTGACAAACAGTTAAAGCAGTTTTGATTATTAGGATGATTTTAGAAAGTATTTTGTGAAATGTTAATATGATATTTAAGTGTATGATACGCTGTATTCAACTGCAATGGACATAGGACCTGTTATGTCATCTACTACCATTTCTTAATTCAAATCCTTCCTTAAATCACTTGTCTGTATGAATTCTTTTAGTGATAGTCCACTGAGAAATTAAATATAATAGGCACTGTATCAAGATTGGACCTTTCAATTCCTTGTCTTCCAAAACTAGATTATGCCTGGCTTTGTGCAGTTGAATAGATAGAAAGGAGCAGCTAACAGTGTACTTTCCCTACTCAGCCTTCAATTCAAAATGGAAGTGACCTAAAGATACAGTGTTGTGCCCAGTGTACAATGTGTGTGTACTATGAAGTTAGTACAATTTTAATTGTAAACTCATGGAGCATGGTCTGTGTTGTCTTCTGTGCATTGTACAGTGTCAAGCACAATCATAATACCCATCAAATAAACCTTACGAAAACATCTTTGACTATATTTGTTTCTTATTACATCTCAGTTTAACCCTTTCCACCAGGCACGAAACAGCCATTGTACTTACATCATGACTTTGGCTTCCTCAATGAAATCATCTTCAGACATTGCACCTTCATTGATTGCCTTAATGGCAACTTTGACAAGTGCTCTCCATTTACCCAGATGAACTATTCCAAACTGGCCACGCCCAACTTCTTTCATGAAAGTCAGCTCAGATGGGTTTATCTTCCACTTCTCTGTGAAAGTGAGTTCAACATGTTATACTAGCATGGTACATGCCAACTGCTCTAACCCCTATTTATGGTGCAGGAAAAATGCCCCGTCCTCTGTAGTATATACAAAGAACAGATAATCGTTTGTTAATTTCATCCATCACCTGTTATTTGCTATGAAAATTTTCACCACCCCTATTATTTGAGATATGGGTTAATCATCTAACACAGGAATGTTTGGGGCTTGAAGGTAGGACAGATATTTAATTATCCACTACATCTGAGAACATCATGGGAGCACTTCAATATGCGTTGTCCATCACTCTCATCCACCTCCAGACAGTGATGTGATATTATTGATTAGCTGGCTCTATTGTGACATCCACAATGATTTTTGCCTTTCACAAGTAGTAGTTCTAGGAAATATATTAAATGTATTAATTCCCAGCATACACTTTTGGAGGGACTCATTCTGGATGTGTATTCACCAGCCAAGTGAGCTTCATTTACTATCATACATAAACCAGAATTATTTGTATTGCTCTTTTATGCACTGTGAAATGCCACTCTTGTTTCTAATAGTTGCATGGTTGGCAAGAACAGTCTTAATCACAATTAATGTTAACATCAATTGTCTATACATTCAAATAGGCTCCAATGGCCCTTAAAAGGCTATGGAGTCTTAGATCTTTGTTTACAAAATGTGAGAAAATTTAGAAGCAATGCTAGTAATGTGAATGAGACCATTCTTCTAAAATGATACATGCCCAGTCATGTATTTCACTGAGTTTTGGATCCTGAATAAGAAATGAATAATTCCTATTGATGGACATGTGTTTTTATATATTAATTATTATAGGGATAACTTCTTAACATACCTCAGATACCAAGATGATGAGCATGGTATAAAAACCTAAGAAGATGTCTAAAACTCTACCAAAACAATACCTCAAACTGTACCATAACTAAATCCTGCCGTTGCTGGTAAACAACTTCCCATTGATCCAATTGGATGTCGGAGGCGGGTGATGAGACCTATGGGTGACAAAGTGATAATATTCTTTAGAACAATTATCCTGTTATCCTATGCATCCATCTTAGCTTCCTAAAACAAAACCTATTTTGTTTTCCTCATTCTTACTCACTGAAGTTACTTTTTTCTATGTTATTTACGACTTGTTCAGATGTAGCCCTGGTGAAAAGGAGTAACTGAGGGAAAAGCATACTCAGTCCTTGGATGGATAGGGTGAGAACACTGGCATTTTGCAGCCTACCAGATAAGTTAATAGGTAGGAGGACAAATACATTACACAGTTTCCAAAGGCCCATAGGATTTAGCTTGTTTATTATTATTATTAGTAATTATTTATTATTTGTATTACTGTAGCACTTTAGAGCTCTAGTGATGAATCAGGACCACATTGTGCTAAGAGTTCTTCAAACGCAGAACAAAAAGATCATCCCTGTTCCCAGGAACTTGCACTCTAAATAAAAGACAAGAGGCAATACATGGATATAGACTCAACCCCAGTTTTTGCACAGTACAAAACTACTGATTTGGCACAAGGGATGGCTAAGAAATTGAACTTTTCTCTTCAACATTTTGCAAACCTGTCTCTTTTGAAAAAGACAGAACTTGATTCCAGGAAGGGTTATTCCTGAGCTCTCAAAGTCATATCTGCAGTGAGCTTCCAATCATCATCAGGATTAAATCCATATTTGTTTAGCTGCTGTTACCTGCTGCATTATGCTGGTGATACTGGATGAGTTCAGGAATGGATGGAAAGAGGTGCTTTTCTGCTACATAATATTGTTCTGAATGGTTTTGCTTAATTTGATAATGTCGAATATTTCCACTGTGGCTTCTGAAATCAACAAAACATCAGTTACTTGAAAATAAACCATATGTTGATAATATAAAGCTGTCTGATTTAAATAATATTTTGGACAAGAATTACTATTACACAATAAGATCTATGGGGAGGAAATACAATATTCTTGTTTAAAATTGCTTGGTAGAATTATGATTGGGATAATGTTTCAGGGGGGAAAAACAGAGCTTATCTGAATACTTCTCTGACCTCTGGCAATGAGATCTATGGGCTCAGAATTAAAAAAATCTATAAAATAAAGAAATAGAAATAGCTAGGGATGCTAGCCAAAAACTCCTCTGCTCCCTTTCCTCCCTACAGCAGATGTCCCTTTTGTAACCATTCTGCAGTCATTTACTAAAACCAGTGGTGGGCAACCTGCGGCCCATGGGCCACACACGGCCCATCAGGGTAATCCACTCGTGGGCCACCAGACAGTTTGTTTACATTTGCACAGCCGCTTGTAGCTCCCAGTGGCTGCGGTTCGCTGTTCCTGGCCAATGGGAGCTGCGAGGACCTGCTGGCTGCCACGTCCCGCAGTTCCCATTGGCCAGGAATGGCGAACCATGGTCATTGGGAGCTGTGAGCGGCCATGCAAATGTAAACAAGCTATCTGGCAGCCAGCCAGCAGATTACCCCAATGGGCCACAGGTTGCCCACCACTGACTAAAACATTTTGACATCCTAGATGTTTCCTATGGCCAAATCGTGGTAACTTGTAGACCAGAGTGATTTTTACTATTGAATCCAACAGGATTAGAATTTGGAATCTATATGAAAAATCAGCTACTATTCTATCTTATTTTAGTTTCTCAATCAATATATACCTCTGAGATTGTACCTCTTCTTGCATTATAGGAGTAATAGATATAGGGAACACTTCCATAAATTCAAGTGCCACTGCCCATACCTAGGCGAGAGTGGAAATAGATACAAATGCCCTATGTTTGCTGAAATCTTTATTCATTCTTTAATAAATTCCTTTCTGAACAACTCCTGCTCCCGCCCTTGTACCTCAACTCCTATAATTTCTTCTTCTGTGTTTTTCCTAAACCCCAAATTTCAGGGGGTCCAAATGCCATGGCCACTCATACTACTCTGTCACTCCAGGAGAACATGTGATGGTATCAGCCCCATTCACTGTCACTGGTGTCCTTGCATAATCCTTCCAGTTTCTCTGTGGCCTAAGCACTTCCCATAAAACCTGTATCTAGTATACCACTTCTTATCACTATCTATAGAAATTACCTGAATGATACACTAGGTTAACTATGTAATGCTCTAGTTTCCTTGCATCTATCTAGGCTTTTCTAATTATACCTATCACCAGGTATATGAGCACCTCCCAAAGAGTTAAAAAACTAATCCATAAAAAATGGTCCAAGTCCCAAATTTCCTCTCTATTTCCCCAAAGGCAGTCAAGAGACTTTTTTCATTTCAGTTTTTATTCTTTCTTTTATTTCTTCTACCCATCCCTCTTTTTTCTTCACTGCTTTTTGCTCCTGTTCCACCTCCTCTCGTCTGTACTGTTTTTGTTTTTTAAATTATTAAATTTTCCAAATACAACCACTATACCAAAATTTCAGATCCATCATAATACACAAAGGAATTAAAGGGGTTTAGGACAAAAGTGGGGGATGGGAAGTATCATATCTAGCTTCAGGGTTTACTTTAATCATAGACCCCTAAAAAGGCAGTCCAAATAGCTTTGAATTTTTTGGGCATTCCATTTCTGTGGAATGCCGGTCATTTATTAGCTGTATCATCCATATTACAGAGACAGACATCAATATTTGGTGGGGATCAACTTTTGCATTTTTCAAGAATTAATTTTTTAGGGACCAAAGCTGCACATTGGAACCATGCTGCCTTGTTACCAGGTAATCTCCTGGTATCAGGAATATATCCGAGACTGAAATCCATTTTAGCATCCAAAATCAAATTGGTCCTTTGACCACCTCATACCAGAAATTCTTAATACAGGGGCACTCCCAAAACATATGAGCTAATGTAGCACCAAAGGACTGCCAACAGCAGTCAACATTTATGAGGTCTATTACCATTAGCCTATGTGGGGACCAGTATATTTGAAAAAGTGTCTTTTGGTGAATAAGCTGTAGTATCATGTCTATAGTTGCTTTTTAAATATTAGATACAATTGTATTCCATTGGGTCAGAGATCATTGTATATCGTCATATATCTATTCCAAACAGCTCTCAAATTATCATTCTTTAGCACAGTTTTGGGGGCCAGAAAATTGTAACAGGATACCGCTGGCCAAATATATCCAGAATGTTTCCTCCAAAATAATAAAAGTTCTGGAGGTTCTGTAACTCCCAATGCATCCAGTCCAAATAAATTTACAAGTCAATGCTTTAGCTGGAGATATTTCCATGCTATGTACCAGGGTGAGCCAAATTGTTGCTGAGAGCTACAAAGTGTTTAAATTTATCATCAATTAGATTCAATACAGTCATAATTCCACTGTCCATCCAATCTGTCCACACTGATTTGCCACTAATTAGTATTTGCCACCAGGATAGTATTGCTCCAGTAGGACTCATCTCTACTGATTTTAGTTGTGGTTCTGAGAGAACCAAGTTGGACAAATGAGGTTTATACATTGTTTTAGAAATGGTGAAGCTAATAAGGATTCTGAACTTTAGCAATACACTCCAAGTGTTAGGATAGGTCTAGTTATAGGGAGGGAGAGGAGGCATCTCCCCAACCCCAACTTTCAGATAGAATGGGGTGGCTAATAACTAGGGTTGCCAGGTGTCCAGTTTTTAACTGCAACACCTGGTTGAAAAGGGAGCCTGGTGACTCCGGTCAGCACTGCTGACTGGGCCATTAAAAGCTCCCTGCCTGCCATGACTCTGTGAGACTCCCAGAAGCAGCGGCATGTCCCCCCTCCAGCTCCTACGCATGGGGCAACCAGGGGACTCCACATGCTGCCCCCAACCCAAGCGCCAGCTCTGCAGCTCCCATTGGCTGGGAACCACAGCCAATGGGATCTGTGGGGGTGGCGCCTACGAATGGGGCAGAGAGTAGAGATCCCTGGCTGCGCCTCCACATAGGAGCCGAAGCAGGGACATGCCACTGCTTCCGGGAGCTGCTTGAGATAAGCGCTGCCCAGAACCTGCACCCCTGATCCCCTCCCATGCCTCAACCCCCTGTCCCAGCCCTGATTCCCCTCCCACCCTCTGAACCCCTCAGTCCTGAGTACTCTCCTGTACCCCAAACCTCTCTTTCCCAGCCCACACCCCCAGCCAGAGCCCTCACCCTCCCACGCCCTAGCCCTGATCCCCTCCTACCCTCTGAACCCCTCGGTCTGAGCCTGGAGGATCTCCTCCTGCCCCCCAAACCTCTCATCCCCAGCCCCACCCCAGAGCCCGCATGGATCCCTCACCTTCCCCGCAGGGGCCCCAACCCCTGCCCCAGTCCTGATCCCTCTTCTGGCCCCCAAGCCCCTTGGTCCCAGCCAGGAGCACCCTCCAGCACCCCAAACCCCTCATCCCTAGCCCTACCCCAGAGCTCGCACTCCCAGCCGGAGCCCTCACCCGCCCCTATGCCCCAACCCCCTGCCCCACTCCAGACCTCCCCCCTGCATTCCAAACCCCTCAGCCCAAGCCCTGAGCCCCCTCCTGCACCCCAAATCCCTCATCCCCATCCCCACACCAGAGCCCGCACCCCCAGCTGGAGCCCTCACCCCCTCCTGCATCCCAACCCCCTGAGCTAGCCCAGTGAAAATGAGTGAGAGAGTGAGGGTGGGGAGAGCAAGCGATGGGGGGGGGGGATGGAGTGAGCGGGAGGTGGGGTCTTGGAGAAGGAGTGGGGTGGGGTAGGGTAAGGGTGTTCCGTTTTGTGCAAATAGAAAGTTGGCAACCCTACCAATAACAACAACAAATTCTGGTTGGCTGTGAAGAGGAAAGCGGGGTGGCAGCTGAGGAAGTAGAGAAGAAAGTTTGAGGCTGCTTTGTCAGCAGCCCTCCTCACTCCTCCCGGGCTGTCTAAAGCAGCAGTTCTCAAACTTCATTCCATCGCGACCCCCTTCTGACAACAAAAATTACTACATGACCCCAGGAGGGGGCACCTAAGCCTGAGCCCTGCTATTCCAGGAGAAGGGGTGGAGCCAAAACTCGAGCCCCACCACCTGGGGGGGGCGGGGTGGGGAAGGGCCAAAGCTGAAGCCCAAAGGCTTCAGCCCGAAGAAGGGGGCTTGTTACCTGAGCCCCGCCACCCAGGGCTGAAGCCGAAGCCTGAGCCCCACTGCCCAGGGCTGAAGCCCTCAGGCTTTGGCTTTGCCCCTGGGTGGTGGGGCTTGGGTTTTGGCCCCAGGTCCCAGCAAGTCTAGCGCCAGCCCTGGCAACCCCATTAAAAAGAGTGTTGACCCCATTAAAATGAGGTTGTGACCCACTTTGAGGTCCCTATCCACTGTTTGAGAACCCCTGGTCTATAGGGTTGCCACCTGTCTCGGTTTTCCTGGAATCATCCCTTTTTTAGGTAGCTGTCCCAGGAAATCTGTAAGCCTTCCCAGGACATTAAAAGTCCTGGTTTTTATCAGTCACACACCCTCTGGTTCCCCAGTCCCTAGGGGCTGTAGGGGGGAGAGCTGGGGGACAGCGATGCCTGTGTAGAAGGAGCTATCACTCCAGAGTGTCTGGGAGCTCCAGGAATCAGTGGCTCGGAATCATCAAGTGGGACGGGGGAGTTTGGGGATGGCAGTGCTATGTCACCACCATGCAAGTAACTGCTGTGGGGTTTGCCATAGGGCAAGAGCAGGGTAGATACAGCCTCTTTCGCGAGATTGTTGCCCCCAGGAACAGGAGCTCCACAGGGGCTGGTGCCCTCTCCCATGGTGGGATAGGAAGACAGTGCCCAGGATTATATGTGATGAGGTATGGGGGGCAGCTGAATGTCCCGTTGTTTTGAACCTCAGAGAATGGCAATTACATCCTCCTGGCAGCAGGGGACCCCTATGTCCTCCCTACTGCTATTGCTATGGCTACTGTGCATAGCCACTTTCTCTCCTTCCTTGCCTGGGCCCTGCGCTTGCTGGCTCTGAGGGTTTGCCCAGCTGGCGGCGACTTGAGGGAGCAGCAGGACTGGAGCAGCAGCTTCTGTCTTCCCTTCCTCCCCACAGGGTGGCAGGGACAAGTGAGGGGACACCTCTGTGGGGAACAGGCACAGCTATAGATGGGACAGACACAAAGGGAGGGGCAGGATTATGGAGGAAACAGGCACTAGGGAGCAGCTATGAGGGGAATCTGTCTAAAGAGACAAGATGGCATGGTTGAGGGGATGGGTAAGAGAGGCAGCATGGGTAGGGGGTGAAGGAGAGATTTGGGGTGAGGGAGGGAATGAGGCAAGTCTGGGGAAAGGAGCGATTGGGAGGTTCTTGGAGAGGAGAGGCTTGTGGGAGAGGGAGGAGGCTATGGAGGTGTTTGTGGGTAGCAGGAGAGGCTGGGGGGGTTCCCATGAAGGGGAAGGAGGAGTGTTTGGAGATTTAGCAGGAGGTCAGTACGCTGGCTGAAGACTGCTACAGCATTGCATGGGAGCCACCCAGTCAAGGACTGCATGGTAGGAAGAGAGGCAAGAGGATGCTACAGTAAGTCTTGTTTGCTTATTGTTTTAATTGGATGGATGAAAGGGACTTATGCTAGAACCTTTTGGGTTTCAGGAAAATGCAGGTGATCTTGTCGTGCTGCATGGGAACGTTTGAGTCTGCTGTCCCCACCCCCCAACTTTTGGGGCAAAATTACTCCATTGAGCATTAGTACTGGTATGTACCTTTTAATTAACTGTAAGGATAGTAATTTGCAACAAGGTTTTCAGTATTCCATATACACAGTATGGACAATGCTGTACAATATTGTACTGTACATGTATATTGTGCAGCAAGCAAGCCACTTTTCACAGAGAATTGTCATTAAGATATGTTTTCATCTGTTTATTTAAATTCTTAACCATTCAGAGCAGCAATCACTTACCCGCTGTATTGTGAATACACAGACATTGTGAGGGCTCCCTTTTGACTTGAATCTCTGACCATAAATGCCCCTTCTTTGGACTGAAAAGCAATTCAGATTTAGTTTATCCTTTCTTTTGTGTTTGACAGAAAATTCACGTGATAAGACATTCAGCTGATTACAAAATACTGTTCAATGTTTTATAAAGGAACCAAAGAAAGCTAAAGGTCAGGAGGTCAGAGTAGATGATGTGGTGGTTCTTTGTGACCTGTAACTGTATGACTAAAAGAACAGTAACTTCTAAAATAAGGTAATGTACTTAACAGTTGTAGTGTATTGTACAATGCAGGTGATATCTCTGTATCAGCAGGAAGCTAAGTACTTTTCTAAGAACACATTAGAGTAAATATGAATATATAAATGCCCCCCTCCCCGCTCTCCTGCTGGTAATAGCTCATCTTAACTCTGGTTACAGTGTGTATGGTAACACCCATTGTTTCATGTTCTGTATGTATATAAATCTCCCCACTGTATTTTCCACTGAATCCATCCGATGAAGTGAGCTGTAGCTCACGAAAGCATATGTTCAAATAAATTTGTTAGTCTCTAAGGTGCCACAAGTCCTCCTTTTCTTTTTGCGAATACAGACTAACACGGCTGCTACTCTGAAACCTATTTCCCCATGGTATTTCTCCCTCCCACCCCCCCACCCCCCACTGTTCCTCTGATATTCTTGTTAACTGCTGGAATTAGCCTACCTTGCTTGTCACCATGTAAGGTTTTCCTCCTTTCCCCCCCCTGCTGCTGGTGATGGCTTATCTTAAGTGATCACTCTCCTTACAGTGTGTATGATAAACCCATTGTTTCATGTTCTCTGTGTGTGTATATAAATCTCTCCTCTGTTTTTTCCACCAAATGCATCCGATGAAGTGAGCTGTAGCTCACGAAAGCTTATGCTCAAATAAATTTGTTAGTCTCTAAGGTGCCACACGTACTCCTTTTCTTTTTGCGAATACAGACTAACACGGCTGCTACTCTGAAACCTATCACTGTTAGGTGATTCCAAGGATATTACTTAACCCAAGAGAAGCATTGGTGCCTCTTGACTGTTGGATACTGATGTTCAAACTGTTCAAACTTTACTAGCATCGTTTATGATATTAGAACACAAGACTTATATAGTAACATAATACTCTAATGATCTCTACCTAACCTAATTTCTACAGCCATAGAGCTATTTCCTATTTCTAGTTATTGGGGTCTTCTTCCTATATGGAACTATTTCATTGTTTTATATCTTTGAACTAAGTATACAAGCCTAGTGATATTGTATGTTATGTTTGTAACAGTGTCTGGAGACTACTTGTGCTGTACTGTACATTTTCTTATACACTCAGTACACCAGATGAATGGCACAACGCCATGGATATAATTCACTGTTATTCATTAAAATACAGGTGACTATCAGTGGTAAGTTGAAGATAACTCATATTTAACATCTTAAATATATCAAACATTTACATTTAACCCAGTCCACTGTTTCTGTGAATGTTTATACTTCACTATGCTGTAATGCGATACAGACCCTTGAAACAATTAAAGAATAAAGAGCTAAAACTTTATGGCTATTTGGCATCTGTGGAAGGCTCAAAATATAGTGGAACCGCTGTGGTGCTTCGTGCTTCTGTTCAGGGGACCAGGAGGAGAAAGGCCATAAACTCTGGCAGCTCTCTTCATATTAACATGGAAGCGGAATTGTGAGTGGGACATCTCCATGGTAGAACTCTGGCTAGCTGAATTGTGACCTATGTAAATCCTGTAGTCACAACCCTGTATAGCAGGTTGCAGTAAGCTTTAGCTGTACAGTGTAGCTTAAGTGCTGTAGTCATAGCCATGCCATTGGCTGGAGGAGCAGAGTTAAATATTTGACTTGGTTAACACAAAACTAAAGATAGGACATACAAATCTATAAATATTTGAAGGGTGATAATGCCATGGTGACTAGGAATCATTTAGAGTGATTCTTGGGATTATAACTAATAGTAATGGAATGAAATTGAGAAATGGAAATGGAAAAATTAGACTGAATATCAGAAAAGTTCTCAGAGTTAAATATATTTGAATACTCTCCCATGGGAAGTGCTGGAAGCTCCATGTTTGGAGCACTGAAAACTAGACCATACAAATCACTAGAAAATATACTGTAAAGCAGGGTGGTAGACTGGATTATATAAGAGCTGTTCTTTTTTCCTCTTTAACACCTATAATTCTATATATTTCTGTGCACTCCCTCTGGCTGAGCTGTATTTTATCCAATCCCTGTGTTGGCCCCGGAGCAAAACTCTGTTATTGTCTCTAAAATAGTAATAATTTGAAGTCATAGATACAGTTGTATTTTATATTGACATGCACTTTTCTTCCCAAGGGTTCCACATTGCTTCACACAAAATATATAAAATAGCACCAATAAAACACAATTGCCTATGGGCAGGACTTAGTGGGACATAACATGCTGCATGACAATAAGAGGAGTAGAAATTTTTGTTAAGGACACTGGGGCAAACCTCTATGTTAACTAAGACCGTGTGAGATTTTTAATGTTCATACAGAGCAGACAGATTTCAGTTTTTAAAGTCTCACTCAAAAGACACGCACAGTAAACTGCATAGAACTCAGTTTATCTAATATGGAAGTTAGAAACCTAAACAACAAGTTCTACGGAGTCTAAGTATTCCACACCTGATGTTTAGACCATCAAGACATCCCTTCATTTTAAAGTACTCTTATCTTATTGTACAGTTAGCTCTGGATTTGATTGCTGAACTCTTCATGATGCGTCTTGTAATACTGACAGAATAATTTAGATTGTGGGTAACTTTACAAACAATGAAAGTTTATTTATAAACCAACTGAATTACCTCCTGCCTTAGTAGAAGTTCTGCCTGATTTCTGGTTATGTTTTTACAGTACCACCTACAATAAATGACCAAGAAAAGACAGCTAAATTATGTTCTGATTTCAAGCTGTTTTAATAAAAATACTTATTGACTCTATTGTAAAGAGCAACACTTCTTAACCATTATAATATTCCCAAACCAAAAAAGTAGTTAATATAAAGCTATGGTTGTAAACAAACAGCTATTAATTTTAAACCACTTTATAAGACCATTTCAGTTATAATAATAACACAAACAAAAACAAGATATTTGTGAATGAGAAAATTCAGAGCTAAGGTTAAAAAACAATGTTGAAAAGTGAAAATGTTAAAGTCATAGTTTAAAAAATCAAAATGTCAGAAAGTCTGGAAATACTTAAAGTTCCACTACCAGTTTTAACTCTGCCCCTTACTATCACTTAGCTCACCCTAACTAGTGAAAGAACCCCATTAGCTTCCTCATAAAATAAGTGTTTCCTGTTTCATAGTTATATTTTTAAAATGTGCCCATCCAGCATTCTGGGTTTCACTCTCTAATTATTTTAAAAATTCCTACACAGTAACAATGTGAAGTGTGATGGTTTCTTGCCCATGCCATAAGAGTTGTTAGAGGGTCTAGTCTTCTACCTTTGATAAATTGGTGGGTTTACATTCCAATGTGTAGAATTTTTGCTCATATAGTGTCTCATAATTGAATATGTGATGGGATTGTGGTTGGGGAAAGAGGGCAACTTTACTGATGTCAAGTCTAGCCTGATGATTTTCAATATTTTTTCCCATTTGTTGTATTTAAAGTTGAGACTAAGTAAAATCCTGGATATAAACACCCACAAGTTTGGGAAATTTTGCATTTACACTTGGTGTCTCAGGCCCATCTCTGGCTAGAATATTTGAGAATTTTACTCTTCCTCATCAGTCAATGAACCTTAAATATATTGAAGTGAGTACTGGATATTCATTGAAATGTACAAAACAAGAAAAGATCAGAGTATAATAGTATCTGGCTGTGAATGCTCGCAAATAGGAAACATCCAGATTGTGACATCTTGACTTATGCAAACAGATGCAGTTATACTATTTATTGTTTATGAGCTACCAGTGTTTATGACATTCTAGTCTCATAGCAAACAGCCATTGATTTGAATGGAGAAGAATCATGAAAACTGGAAGACAAATGGTGAATTCATTTTTAGGATGATGATTTATAAGAAAAAATAAGGGTCTTAGTCCTGCAGTCGTTATTCAGGCAAACTCCTGTTGACTTCTAGTAAGGACTGAAAGATCAGGACCTAAAAATGTACAATCCTAACCAATTCTCAGGGAGGAGGCACAATAATCATTTTCAAGTGTACTTACTCATATGCTTCTAAAGTATTTCGCTCGTTCTCAGTTACATAATTGCTGGGAATTAGGCCTTCATTGCTAAAATAAATACAAATGGAAGATATAACACAATGTAAAGTATTACTGGGATTAAAATGTGAATATTCCTTTAATTTAAGAAGAGAACAACTAACGCTTTGGCCAAGTATCGAGTATGAGTTATGTTTCTGTGAATTCAGACAGTCATTGAAGGAAGACCCCAAGATTCTTCTTATCAATCTGGTGATTTTTCAAAGGGCAGATGATGGGCAAATACTGTCTGTCTGAATTGTTCAGTATGGGACTATTCTCTGGAAAACCAGGAAATGGGTGAATTTGTGTTGCCAGCTCTGCATAAGACCCACCAGGTGGCACTGAAGCCTAGATTCTACCTTTGAACGCATATGCATGGCCAGTGCACACATTAGAAAGTAGAATCTGGCTCAAATCCTAGATTGAGTTGAATGTGTATATATCTATATATCTATATATCTATATCTATATCTATATCTATATATATAAAACCTACATTTTACATAATTGCCAATTATTTTAAATCCCACCTTCAAAAAGAACCAGTGCGTTCAAGGTTATTATGTATGTCAGCGAGCTTGTCACTGTACAGTTCATGGAGGAAGACATGGTCCCTGCTCCAGTGGGTTTACAAACTAATTTGGACATACATTATGGTTCAGATGCACAGTACACCAGATAACTGTCTAATCTCTGAACAAGGCAAATTCTTTTATATGTATCTGGTGGAGTATCACTGGGTGGAAGAAGTGTTGTTAGGGGGCTTATTCCTTCACCCACTTACTTCCCTGGTCCTTCTCGTATGAACAGAGAGCAACAATACCCGAAGTCCAAAGGTACAAACAATTCAATGTTTATTGGGGTGAACCTCCAGCAAGCATGATTCCACTTTCCTTCCTTAGTGTCCCCCTTCCCAATTCTGACACCACATAGCCTTACACCTGTGTCCCTGTTCCCATTCCTGCCCTTAGCCAAACATGATTCCAATTTCCCCACCCCCATTCCCTGTTCCCATTTCCCCCTTTAGCAAAACATGATTTCAATTTCCCCACTCCCTGTTCCCATTTCCCCCACCCACATTTCCTGATTGACTGCAGACTATATAGTAAAACTTGAGTTCTACTTTGCTATACCTTAACTAATCATTTTACTGAAATTTAACTAACCAATCCTAACATATTGTAACATGATTATGTAACCAATTATATCCCACCACCTTAATTAGTTTACACCCAGCAAAATTAATTATACAGCAGACAGGAACAATCACAGAACCAGACAGAGATTATACAGACATACAATAGCAAAGTGGGAACTATAATGACAAAACAATACAGAAGTGAGGATTTCACATCCCAGCTGTTGATAAGTGAGTTCTTGCCAATCAGGATGCTATCAAACTAAGCTTCCTTTTACATCCTCTAGCCACTTCCCTTTCTCTAAAAAAAAAAAGGAGTACTTGTGGCACCTTAGAGTCTAACAAGTTTGTTAGTCTCTAAGGTGCCACAAGTACTCCTTTTCTTTTTGCGAATACAGACTAACACGGCTGCTACTCTGAAACCTTCCCTTTCTCTGGAGGTGATAGGCATTATAGGACAGGATTGTATTCCTAACAGCCCAATAGCACCTTATTTCAATGTGGCTAGTTTGGAATGTGAGGAGGTGACCGGTCGCTTCCCAGCTTATGGCTGCCTCTATTGCTTAGCCAAAGGCCTTAGCCTAAGAACAGGGCTTCAGACTGTCACAGTAAGAGAAGGACCTTACACTGGCAGACAGTGATTTTGATTCTTTCTTTTATACCTCTATAACTAGCCTAGTGATTAGAATACACCTAAATTCTTTGAGTATAGGCCTTTACAGACAGGCCTGAATAATTATATCCTAACAAATGTGTTTAAAGGTGGGATTTGAATTAGGAGGGGATGGTTATTTGACACATTAAAAAAAAGCAGCTATTCCAAACATAAGGGAAGGAGGTGTGGATGAAGACATTAAGCTGAGAGAAGGGGGACACAATGAAAGCATTACTGTGGGAAGAGGACCATAAGTGAAGTTCAGATCCAAACTTTTTTTAAAGTTCAGGGGTATTTAGATCTAGGATTTTGGTTCAGGCAGACCTAACTCCAAAAACAATATTTTACTGAATTACATACCTTTTCTACAATTCTGCTCTCAGCCACAATGATGCAACCCTAGTAACTTCAATATAAGATATCACTGTATGAAACTAGATGGGAAGATAGGCAAAAGTGTGACTGAGAGCAGAAATTGGCTTAATTGCAGTACATCTATCTAGCTCAGAGGTGGGTAAACTATGGCCCACGGGACTGTCCTGCCTGGCCCCTGAACGCCTGGCCCGGGAGGCTGTCCCCCCTCCACCATAGCTACGCCGTTGTGCGGTGCAATGGTCTGTGCTGCGTGGCGCGGCTGCCTATCCTCATGCAGCCACGCTGCCAGCCACCGGTGCTCCAGGCAGTGCAGTAAGGGGGCAGGGAGTAGGGGTGGGGT
This sequence comes from Dermochelys coriacea, assembly GCF_009764565.3. Taxonomy (NCBI): domain Eukaryota; kingdom Metazoa; phylum Chordata; order Testudines; family Dermochelyidae; genus Dermochelys; species Dermochelys coriacea. Next base: position 94,582,623 of record NC_050071.1, on the reverse strand, counting down.
TGGACAGAGGGCAGGAGAGTTCGGGGGGTGTCAGAGGCATGGATAGGGGTCAGTGTGGTCAGAGGGTGGGGAATGGGGGTTAAATGGGGGGCAGGGGTTCTGGGGGCACAGTCAGGAAGGAGAGGAGGGATTGGATGGAGCAGCGGGGGGCAGTCAGGGGACAGGGAGCAGGGGGGGTGGATGGGACAGGCGTTCCAGGGGGGTGGCAGTCAGGAAGGAGAGGGAGGTTGAATGGGATGGTGGGGGGCAGTTAGAGGCAGGGGGCAGTTAGGGGCGAGGGGTTCAGGAGCGGTCAGGAAGAAGGGATGGTTGGATGGAGCAGGAGTCCCAGGGGGGCAGTCAGGAAGGGGGGGGTTGGATGGGTGGCAGGGGGTCCTGGGGCTATCAGGAGACCGAGAGCAGGGGGGGTGGATGGGGCAGGGGTCCCTGGGGGCGGTCAGGGAACAGGGGGTTGGATGGGGCAGGAGTCCTGGGGGGCTGTCAGGTGGCAAGAAGCAGGGGGGTCGGATAGGGAGCAGGGGCCGGTCATGCCTGGCTGTTTGGGGAGGCACAGCTTCCCCTAACCAACCCTCCATACAATTTCAGAAACCTGATGCGGCCCTCAGGCCAAAAAGTTTGCCCGCCCCGATCTAGCTACTTATATGATTGTAGTTGCTATTTTATCTGAATGCCATTTCATGACACTCACATAACCTTTCTTCTGATTCACTGTATTGTAAAATACTTTACAAATTAAGTATGAAGCACCAGATTTTCAAAACAGCTCAGCACCCAACAGGTCCTAAATGAAGTGGCCAGGTTTCCAGAACTACTCAGCTCCCAGCAACTCACTCTCTTCTCAAATTCCCAAATACTGCTCTTGTTTAGCCTGGTGTGTGTCTATCTAGATTCTAGATTCCCATTATTCTCAATGGGAGATGCTGGGTGCTGAATGTTTTTCAAATCTGGCTGCTTCATATAGATGCCTAACTGGGAGCTGAACACTTTAAAATCTGGCCCTAAAATATATTTATGCCTCTAATTTTTGTTTTTTTGTTTTTTGGGGTTTTTTTTTTAGGAAGATAAATAGAAACAAATGGGTCCAAACATGCCTTCTCTCTTACCCGTACTGGTCTCTTGCCTTCCACCAGTGGGGGTCATATTTATCAAGGATAATGTATTCTTCTGATTTCCTGAGTGTTAAGTCACAGGGTCCTTTGGCAAAAAAATCATAGAGTGCAATGACTCTGATTTTCTCTTCACACTCTCTAGGGATCTGTGGGGGTAACGCTGGTGGTGGCTTCCTTTTTGATTGCTGAACAAATTGCCTGTCATGCTGTTGAGAGAAAAAAGTATCATAATTGGTTTACATTTCGTTCCCTGCTTATTATTAGTATTATTATTAGTAGTAGTATTTTATTTTATTTTATTTTTATGTTGTCTCTGTTCCTGAAAGAAACTGATCACAATTCCTTCCCTCCCTTGGCCTTATCATCCGGTCAGTTGCACTTGCAGGAATGCAACAGAGTACTGTTGATTGCGCTTGGTTAACTGTTACTCAAGCCAAAGTTACGCTGACAAATAAATAAATAACATGCATGTAATATGATTGTAGCCAAAGTAGAGCATTTCCCCCACCAAAGTGCTTGCAGTTACATTAATGCAGGATGAATTCTGGGACAGCTCCTCAGCTGATGTAAATCAGAATAGCTCCATTGAAGTCAATTGAGTTACATCAGCTAGGTTTGGAGAACACTGCATACGTGCTTAACATATCAGCAGGAATATAAACATTTTGTTTTGCATGAACATAGGGCCTGGTGTTGCGCTCAGTTAGTTGTTGTAAAGTTGGGAGGAACTCATCGAAGTCAGTAGAGTTAGGCCAAATGAAAGTAAGACCATACTCAGGTCTTTCGTAAAAATACATAACGATGTGAATCTTCTAAATCTTTGCACTCTTATTAAAATACTCTTTACAATATTTATATGAAGTATGTATTGCTGCAACTTTAAAGATTTGGCAGGGAGTTAGTTACACTAGTGCAGTGGTTCTCAAACTTTTTTTTCACGGACCTCTTGAAGGTGATCTCAGTGGAGGGTCTCAGTGGACCACTTAATGATCTTTCCAAATGTTATTTGTACCGTTAGCTAACTATTGTAAAGCACTTTGGATAAAAGCGCTATATAAAAAAAACCAAAATAATAATAAACTTTTTTTGTTCTACAAATAAAAGCACACAACTCATATTTTAATATCAGTAGTCTTACCTTTCTATTGCAATGGATGTGCCCTCTCTCCCCCGCCATGGCAGCCCCTGAGCTGGGGCTGGGAAGGAGGGGGGGTCTCTCCCCCACCACATCAGCCACACAGCTGAGGCTGGGAAGGAGGGCCGTCTCTTCCCAGCAGCTGGAACCCTGGAGCTGAGGAAAGTCGCCTCTTTCTCTGGCCGATGCAGCCCTGCACGTCCCAAATTCCCCCCACCCCTTCTATTCACCCCACTGTCCCCTCTCCCCTACTCCCTATTTCCTCCAAGGCCACCACCTCACCTTACATGTGTGTCTTCTCCAGGGTCCAGGCACCTACTAATTTGGTGGGTGGCCCTTCATTTTCTTGTGTGCGGCCACCCAGGCATGCACCTTAGAAGGAACAATCCACGGACCACCTGAATGCAGTTCATGGACCATTGGTGGTCCACGGATCACAGTTTGAGAACCTCTGCACTAGTGCCTGCTCTGGCATATATTCAGTGTCTGGGCTTGGATATGTCACTTAACCTCTTTGTACTTCAGTTTCCTGAATCTGTATGATTTTACTTACTCTGTGCTTTTGGGTAGACACATAGGAGAGCTGTTGTGACATTGAGTATCCAGCCTCCATCATCAAGTCTCCATCATTGTCCAGGCTCAATTTTGTTCCCACTGCTCTAATTTTGGAGAATAAAAACAGTGCTTGTGAGAATATATACAATATATACATATACACACCAAACAGATTAGCTGTGGGAGAGGGAAAAGGTCTGTAAATGTTTACAAATTTCAGCAGATTTACTGAAAACTGAGGGGTTTTAGAAGCTTTTATATGTGACTAGTTTGAAAGCAAATGACTTATTTGATTAGCTTAATTACTGGCATATTGAAGCTAAAATTTGAGTTACCTTTTCTGCACTGAACAGCAGCAGCAGCAGCAGCAAAAAGCAGACTGGATGGTGTGATCTGAAAAGAAGAACATTTCTGTATTTTTAGTACTGTTTTTGGTTTACTGCACTGAAGTGTGTAATAGGTTCTCTGCCATGGACTTGCTGTGAGACTCTGGGCTAGTCACTTTGGACCAGATTGTTGGTACTCATGGGAATAGTCCAACTGAAACCAGTGGAACTACTTAAGTGAATGCTCGCCAGCGTAAGGAAGGACTCCACAGTCGAACCCCTAACCTGTCTCTGCCTCAGTTTCCTCATCTGTTAAAGTTGAAGTTATCAATGCTTTCCCATTTCTGTAAAGCACTTTGAGATCCACAGATGAAAAACACTATACGGGTGCTAAGTATTATTCCTATTTACAGATGGATAAATTATTAACCACAGTGAGCAGTACAATAATAAAATACTGATTAGGATATTTTTTCTTAATGAATACCAGAAGAGCCTCTGATGTTACAAATGTCCTCTTGTGAGGTGTGAAAAATCTGAAGAACCAACCTGGCATCCCGACACATTTTTTATGTTGAGCTCTCTATTCATGTTTTGCCTGTAATACACTCTTGCTTGTAGTGTAGTCACTGTTCTTGGCTAGGATTTAAGAGAAACCCTGTGTGGTGATACTAGATTGTTTTAATCAGTGTGGAAGCTAGATATCCAAGGAGTGCTACAGGTTCCTTCTGTATGCAATAACCTTTATATCCTTCACAATTGAGTCCTGTCTCTTCTCTTCCACAGTGGACACCACATTCTTGTCATTAGAAGATGCTCTAAAGATACATATTAGGTAGTGTCCTTCCCTCAGGACTGAGTATTTTTCCAAGTTTATCTTTCATGCATGTTCTTTTCAAAGTCACACTAATGTGTTCAGTTTTTTTATTCCCTCTTCACCATTTTTGGTTTGTTTATATCCCCTATCTGGGATGATGACCCAATTTCATTTAATTTACATGTGAGGGATTTGGATGAAATATTTCAGTTTAAGTAATAAGAAAATCCATTCTCTATGTAGTCTAAGTCTAGGTAAGAGAGGAAGTATAGTATAATGGTTAGCACATAGGCCTCTGAGTTAGAGCTCTTGAGTGTTAGTCCTAGCTCTACCACGTTCTCACTGTGTGAGCATAGCAAGTTACTTATAAGTTAACCTCTCTCTGCTTCCTTTTTTCCATCTGTAAAATGGAAATAGGACATTTAAGAATTAAGTAATGTTTGTGAAAGAGCTTTGGCATCTTTTGCTATATAATCTCAGTGCAAATCATTATTATTAGTCTTTCAGGTGTAGAAGCCTTACAAAACAAGAGCTCAAATCTGATCTCAAGAGAGTTAGTCATGCATTCCTATCTATCTTGTATCACAGCTACTGTCTTTATGTAATTCCTCTTATGCTGCTTGCAAATGAACAAGTGGAGAGAAGACACCTAATGGGGTCAGGTGCAGCAAGACAATTGACCTTTACTCTGACCTAATTTCTGGATGGATGACACCTGGGGTGGGAAAGGGGCTTTAGCCAGGTTTCTTGGTTGGAGGTTGCATGACCTTTAAGCAGCTGAAAGAGAGGGGAAAGTTAGGCAGCTGAGATGTTCCCATAACCACTAGGTTGTGGGTGGGTTAGGCAGCTGTTTTAGAACTGGAGGAGCTGCTTGAGTTGGAGTCATTTATTAAAAATCTGTGTAGCGTAGCATTCAAAAGGTTAAGTGGCCTTATTATACCTGGTGAAACTTGAATTATTTGACCAATAAAGAAAGATACAGTATTTAACAAATCTCACCCTATAAAAAGGGAAAGAGAATGGCAAAGTTCAGGGAGATAAGATCAAAATTAGTTCTTAGTCAGAAGAGGAAGAAACCTGTGGCTTATGCTTGCTTTGAAAAGTTACTAGTGAAGCTTGTGGGGGCACTTTGCCATTGACCATGACATCCTGTGAAGAGCCTACAGTGTGAAACTTTGACAAGCCCATTTTAATCACAAGATATCATGAACCGCTTGATAAATGTTTCCAGTGACGGCTATGGAAAATATGAGGATTGGAAATGCCCAAGCCAGCTGACGTTAACAATCTTTTTTTAAAGATACCAGACTAAAAAAGGTATGTGCAGTGTGATCAGTTTGCTGCATTACTTTCCATTGTACATGAAGCTATCACCTTGCCATATAAAACTGTTACTGTTTAGCTTTTCCAGAAGGTGCTTTCTCCTACTGGTGTTTGCTGTAATTTCTAGTTCACTTACTGTATTTTCCAGACACAGAGCTATAAACAAGAAAAAAGAAAAGTGTTTGCAACTTTCAGTATCTTAATATCACTGGTCTATGTTTACCTGCAAAAGGAGAAATTCAGAGGTAAAGTCTGAAATAGTACTGAATTAATTACTGGAATGGCATTAGATGGCAGTGTGGAATTGCAGGTGCTGACTTTTGAATGAGGTGATCTGACATTTGGCCATTAGCAATCTCATGGTATTTTTCATTAGAGGAAGGAGGTCTAAATTCCAACTCAGGTAACTACATACTACTTACCAAAGCTATCCAAGGTGTTTCAGCTGGGGGCAGTGTTTGCCCCGACTTAGATAATGTATTGCAACCATGCACTGTTAAAGAGCTTCTGCATTCCACCACAAAGGTGTCTACATTTCAGTGATGGTCACGTTTCAGAGTAGCAGCCGTGTTAGTCTGTATTTGCAAAAAGAAAAGGAGTACTTGTGGCACCTTAGAGACTAACAAATTTATTAGAGCATAAGCTTTCGTGAGCTACAGCTCACTTCATCGGATGCATTTGGTGGAAAAAAAAAAGTGATGGTCACGTAATCCCTGTATATCTTGCCTTAGTGCTGTGAGGCTCAATGAATATTTATGTACTTGCTGGAGATATTTAGATCAGGTGCTGTAGAACTTCAAGTATTATTAAAACAACATTCTTAAGTACACTGAAAATCTGACTATAACCACCAATGCAAAGGAATTCAGAGTTCAGGCTGGTTTGAATAAAGGTGGAATGTCAACCCAGGAATTTTCTGCCTTCACTGAATTTCAAACTCTTTCTGTAAAGTATAGGCACTTTCCACACTTGAATCTACTTTGCTAGGTTAAAAGAAACCAGCAGTAAATGAAAAGTCTGTAATACATTTTACATATATCCTAACCATATTTACCAGCTAGTTTCTTATAGTGCCTAAGGAATCATAACAAACTTTGAGCTGAATCAGTAATTAGGGTGTTTCATGGTATGCAGTGTAGGTCCCTGTTCTGCACTCTTTACTTGAGCAAAACTTTCACTGAGTTCAGTGTTTTGACTGAAAAAGAGTGCAGAACATGACCCATAATCCAGTAACTGTGACCTAGAAGATTACCATCTCTTGCAGAAAAGAGTGTGAGAGACCCTGAGAGGCAGGGTGGCTCTGTGTGGTTTGCTGCCCTTCTTTCTTCTTCCTACCCTACCATGTTCTCCTCTGGTTCTGTGGAGTTCACAGGGTGTGAGGTCCTAGGAAAGGGACATCCCCAGCTTTGTAGAGGCAAATTTGTTTGCATGCATAGTTCCTGATTTGGCTGTCTCTCTCTCCCTTGCAGCGCAGCCTCTGAAGGAGTTGTTTTGTCCTTACATTGATTCCCACTTTGGCTGCTCAGTAGCAGCTGTAGAGAGACTGAATGGGAGTCAAAGCTGTGAAATGTATTATTGAAACACCATATTTCTGTGTGGAAATCTAACAAATCAGCTGGGGACAGCATCATGAAATAAGAAGTACTGTGAGAGCTCTTCAGAGACTACTGAGAATTGCAGGTTTTAGGACTTGATTCCATGGGACTAGTTAAATTTGGAAACTTTGATTTAAAACATTGGAATGCTGTTGGGATATCCCAGCTGAAGGCCTATTCAGGTGGTCTGTAGGATGACACATCTTGCGAAGTTACTGGTGAGCCTGCTATTTACACAGTACATGTGACACTTTCTCATTCTGACGTCCTTGATTAGAGAATTTGCCGTTCACAGACCACTAAAGTGACAGAATAACTCATAGTGACTCTGCAGCCTCTATCAGGAAGAGAAGATGACCCATACCTGTATATCTAAAGTACCCACCACAAATGTCAAATTGGTTGGCTCTCCATGTGAATAACTCGATTAGACTTGCTCACATCATAATCTTGTACTAGCAAGACAGGAAGTTATATACACACAGAGCCGACTCCAAGTATTGTAGCAACGATTAATAAAGTGGTACAGGAAGCCTGCACTTCCTGACAGAAGCACATGCAGCATATTGCCTCACATAGACATCGCCACACTCTTTATTACTTATTTTTTTTTTTAAATCCCTCCATTCAAAAGAGAGAGAGAGCCAAATTCTAAACATTTAATGGTAACTGTGATGCTCGCAGACCAGGTGCCAGCCGATGCAAAGGCCTCTTGGCATGGGTGGTGGGTGAACCCCTGCTTTGGGGAGGCTAGCCTGATGGCCCCACCCCTTCCACCCAAGGCCCCTGCCCTCTCACGCCAGACCCCTGAAATCCCCCTTCTACTGTGTAAAAGGAGAAGCCCTGACTCTCTGAGGGGCTCCTGCAACCAGAGGAGCCCTGGCCCACCTGCCCAAGCCACACGTTGGGCTGAGCCGCTGCCACCGGCCCCCCTGACCCACCGCACTTCCCCCCCCCCCAAGTGCCAGACTGAGCCACCTTCCTTCCCCCCGCCCCCACTGCCGGCCCCAGGCACGGGCTGAGCCACCAGTCTCCCTGAGTGCCAGGCCAGCTGCAGCGCTGGGCAGAGCTACTGGCCTACCCCCCGCTCCAGCCCCCAAGTGCCTGGCAAGCCAAGCCGTCATACCCTTGCCAGAGTCAGGCCAGGCTTAGCCACCATCCCCCTAGAACCAGTTCCTCCTGCCCCTGAAGGCCCTGCCCCCCTGTCGAGCCACTGGCCCCAGTGCTCAGCGGAGCCTCACCAGTCTGCTAGCTCTCTGTATCCCTCCTCACTCTCCTGTTCTGAGGAGGAGGGGGGACACGGCGAGCAGCAGAGACCTGAGGGGGGGCGTGTGGAGTGGAGGAGGCAGTAGGGGTCTCAGGGAAGGGCTGGGGCCAGGTGTCTGGTGGTAGCATCAGGGAAGGCAAAGCCTTCCCTGGCCTATTATACCTGCTGCCCATGCCTCTTGGCCTCAACTGACACATGCATAGCTGGAATTCAGTCTGGCTCGCATGAGTGTTAGTAGTGCTAAAATATATTAGATTCATAAAAATGTGTTTTGAATTTATGAAATGCTAGTAGGTTGTTACATACATTAATCTCACTTATTAAGGCTGTTAGTCTGTCACGGAGGTTATGGAAGTCATGGATTCCACTACTTTCCATGACCTTCGTGACTTCTGCAGTGGCCAGTGTAGCTGACCCCAAGGCTGTCAGAACAGCAAAGATTTAATCAGGGGTATTTATAGTAGGGTTGTCTCTGCTCAGCTGCAGAAAGGTGGGGTGGGCAAATTTCAACAAGATAAAGACGTCTCAAATGGATGATGAACTGCCCGTGAAGGGAAGGAAAGGAAAGAACTGTTTAACTCCACTGTTCTGCTAGCAATGATATATGGAGCAGAAAGCTGGTCAATGATGGACACAGAGGAAGAAAAATTTGCTGTCATCCAGAGAGCAATGGAAAGGCGAATGTGCAAGATATCGCTCCATGTTCACATACTGAATGAGGAGATCAGAAGGTGTACAGAGGTTACCGATGTAGTGCAGGCAATGTACGACGCAAAGCAAAGATGGGCAGGTCATTTTAGTGTGCAGGCAAGACAATAAGTGGACAACTTGCACCAGTGACTGGATCTCCAGAGACCACAAGCAACCACTGGGCAGACCAAAAATGCGCTGGGCCGATCCCATGACAAAACTGTTCGGCCAGAAATGGAAAGAACATGCTTGGAATAAAATAGAATGGTGTGGCATCGACTTGCATTTGTGAAGGGATGGACAAGGACAAGCCAGACAAAGGTGACAAAAGTGATTTATAGTAGAAGTCATGGACAGTCGGGCTGTGAATTTTTGTTTATTGCCCATGACTTGTCCCTGACTCTTTTTCTAAAAATGCCCATGACTAAATCATAGGCTTACTTATAATATCTGTATCCCATTTATAAGGTAATATTTAAGTGTTTGCTCTGTGACTGCAAAAGTGTGTGTTTGTTTTTGTTCTGAAACCACCAGTCAGGAGAGAAGCATGTCCAAGTGTGAAATACTAGTTTTCCACAGAGGGTGTTACATCTTCCCCACTAAGAAGGGTCATTGGAACCAAATGAACCGTTGTGAAACATCAAAGAACAAAGACTTTGTTTGCTCCCCCCCCCGCCGCACATACTCATGAAGAGGAGATATGCAGGTGGACTCATCCCATCAGTTTGAACTCTGGGGGAAGACTGTATGTCTATGTTGCTTGTACTTGGAGAGAGCAAGATTTCTAAGCATAAACAAGGGATCTCCAATGTCTGCCCTGGGTGAACCTTAGGAGTACTTATGGAGCTTGCATATTATAGCAGCTTCTATTCCCTTTTGGAACCAAAGACTGTAACTCATTTGTGTGTGTATGTTTATCTGCTTTAACCTTGTAAATAACTCATATTTCTTTTTCTTGGATAATAAATAATTGGTTAATTTATTACAGAATTGGCTAGAAGCGTTGTTTTTGGTGTGGGATCTAAAGTGTAAGTGACTGGCCCTTTGGAACTGGGAATATCCTGAACATTGTTGTGATTTTTGATGTAAGGGACCATCTATCAGAAAGGCAAGCTTTACCTGGGTGGCAAGATAGGTTGGAGTACCCAAGAGGACTGTCTGTGACACCATGTTAAGGCAGCTACAGTGCCTGAGGAGTTCACACTTGAAACTTGGTTGGTGAAATTTAAGTATAGAACTCGCAACCAATTTGCTAAAAGAAAAGGAGTACTTGTGGCACCTTAGAGACTAACAAATTTATTAGAGCATAAGCTTTCGTGAGCTACAGCTCACTTCATCGGATGCATTTGGTGGAAAAAACAGAGGAGAGATTTATATACACACACACAGAGAACATGAAACAATGGGTTTATCATACACACTGTAAGGAGAGTGATCACTTAAGATAAGCCATCACCAGCAGCGGGGGGGGGGGGGGAGGAAGGAGGAAAACCTTTCATGGTGACAAGCAAGGTAGGCTAATTCCAGCAGTTAACAAGAATATCAGAGGAACAGTGGGGGGTGGGGTGGGAGGGAGAAATACCATGGGGAAATAGTTTTACTTTGTGTAATGACTCATCCATTCCCAGTCTCTATTCAAGCCTAAGTTAATTGTATCCAGTTTGCAAATTAATTCCAATTCAGCAGTCTCTCGTTGGAGTCTGTTTTTGAAGCTTTTTTGTTGAAGTATAGCCACTCTTAGGTCTGTGATCGAGTGACCAGAGAGATTGAAGTGTTCTCCAACTGGTTTTTGAATGTTATAATTCTTGACGTCTGATTTGTGTCCATTCATTCTTTTACGTAGAGACTGTCCAGTTTGGCCAATGTACATAGCAGAGGGGCATTGCTGGCACATGATGGCATATATCACATTGGTAGATGTGCAGGTGAACGAGCCTCTGATAGTGTGGCTGATGTGATTAGGCCCTATGATGGTATCCCCTGAATAGATATGTGGACAGAGTTGGCAACGGGCTTTGTTGCAAGGATAGGTTCCTGGGTTAGTGGTTCTGTTGTGTGGTGTGTGGTTGCTGGTGAGTATTTGCTTCAGATTGGGGGGCTGTCTGTAAGCAAGGACTGGTCTGTCTCCCAAGATCTGTGAGAGTGATGGCTCGTCCTTCAGGATAGGTTGTAGATCCTTGATGACCCTATATCGGAAACCTACTGACCGCTATTCCTACCTACATGCCTCTAGCTTTCATCCAGATCATACCACTCGATCCATTGTCTACAGCCAAGCGCTACGATATAACCGCATTTGCTCCAACCCCTCAGACAGAGACAAGCACCTACAAGATCTCTATCATGCATTCCTACAACTACAATACCCACCTGCTGAAGTGAAGAAACAGATTGACAGAGCCAGAAGAGTACCCAGAAGTCACCTACTACAGGACAGGCCCAACAAAGAAAACAACAGAACGCCACTAGCCATCACCTTCAGCCCCCAACTAAAACCTCTCCAACGCATCATCAAGGATCTACAACCTATCCTGAAGGACGACCCCCCCCCCCCCGCTGCTGGTGATGGCTTATCTTAAGTGATCACTCTCCTTACAGTGTGTATGATAAACCCATTGTTTCATGTTCTCTGTGTGTGTGTGTATATAAATCTCTCCTCTGTTTTTTCCACCAAATGCATCCGATGAAGTGAGCTGTAGCTCACGGAAGCTTATGCTCTAATAAATTTGTTAGTCTCTAAGGTGCCACCGGTACTCCTTTTCTTTTTGCGAATACAGACTAACACGGCTGCTACTCTGAAACCAATTTGCTGTGTGTGCCCTGTTTCTCAATAGTGTGCACTGGGGATGGTACTCACTCTCCTGAGCAACTACAGACATCTTGACAGTAACTTAGGTACAGGTGATCATGACTTGATCATATTTATAATGTGCAAACAGAATCAAGTCCACACCTGTGATATATATCCTTGGCCACTTTCACAAGGCTGAAAACAATTATAAGCCAAATCATCTGGGAGGAAGAATTTAATCATAAAAATATGAATGATAATTGGGAATTGTTTAGGAACATTTTCCTAGATGTCCAAAAAGCCATAATCCTGCAATTGAAGAAGAAAGCCCTATTGATTATAAACAGACATGGTTTAGAAGGGAAGTAAAGGTAATATATTACAAATGGAAGAAAGGGAAAGTTCATAGTAATGAATATAAATCAGAATGTAAGAATTGTAGAAAATTGACAAGGGAAGCAAGGAGACATAGGGAGAAATCTATGGTCAACAGAGTTAAGGATAATATGAAGGAATTTTTTCAAGTATATGTGGAACAAAAAGAATCCTAACAATGGTCTTGGTCCATTACTAGATAGATTTGGTAGAATTATTAATAATAATAATGCAGAAAAGGAAGTGTTCAATAAATATTTCTGTTCTGTATTTGGGGGGGAAAAACAGATGATGTAGTCATATCATATGATAACACTCTTTCCATTCCATTAGTATCTCAGGAGGATGTTACACAGCAGCTACCGAAGTTAGACATTTTTAAATTAGTGGGTCCAGATAACTTGCATCCAAGAGTGTTTTTTTTTTTTTTAAACGAGCTAATGAGGAGATCATTGGAATATTAAAGTTGATTTTCAATAAGTTTTGGAACACTGGAGAAGATTCAAAAGACTGGGAGAAAGCTGTGCCAATATTTTTAAAAGGGTAAACAGGGTGACCCAGGTAATTATAGGCCTGTCCTTCTGCCATGGATCCCAGGCAAGATAATACAGGACTTGATTAATAAGCATGAAAGGAGGGTAATATAATTAATGTCAATCTCAACATAGTTTTATGAAAAATAGATCCTGTCAAACTAACTTCATATATTTTTTTGATGAGATTACAGGTTTGGTTGTACAAGGTAATAGTGCTGATGTAATATACTTAGACTTCTGTAAGGCATTTGACTTGGTACCACATGACATTTTCATTAAAAAACTAGAATGAAATAAAATTAACATGGCACACATTAAATGGATTAAAAACTGGCTAACTAACAGGTCTTAGAATGCAGTTCTAAAGGAGGAATCCTCATCGAACTGGTGTATTTCTAGTGGGGTCCTGCAGGGATTGGTTCTTGGCCCTACACTATTTAACATTTTTATTAATGATCTGGAAGAAAACATTCATTACTGATAAAGTTTGCATCTGACACACAAATTTGGGCCGTGGTAAATAATGAAGACGATTGTCACTGATACAGAGCAAACTGGATCGCTTGTATACTGTGTACAAACAAACATGCATTTTAGTATGGTTAAAGATAAATGTATGTATCTGGTAGCAAAGATTGTAGGCCATAATTAAGGATAAGTTTTTGTCATGGATATTTTTAGTAAAAGTCATGGACAGATCACAGGCAGAAACAAATTCACGGAAGCCTGTGACCTGTCCATGACTTTTACTAAAAATATCCCTGACAAAAGGGGTAGGCTGGTTCAACACTCACTGCTGCAGGGGCTCCCAGGTCCCCCACTGCTGTGGTGCCTGGGAACTCTGGGGGCCCCCCTACCAACAGGGCTGGGCTGCTGTGAGGGTCCACCATCTGCCTGTGGCAGCTGAGCAACTGCGAAGTCCCTCCCCCACCAACCCAGAGGATGGGAGAGGCAGGGGCAGGGCTGGCTTGGAGCTGAAGCTCTGGGGCAGAAAAAGTAATGGAGGTCAATGGAAGTCACAGTTTCTGTGACTTCTGTGACATAATCATAGTCTTAGCCATAATTACATGATTGGGGGGGGGGACACTATCCTGGGAAGCAGTGACTCTTAAAAAAGATTTGAGGGCCATGGTGGATAATCAACTGAACATGAGCTCCCAGTATGACATTGTGGCCAAAAGGCCTAATACAATCTTTGGATACAATCTCAAATAGGAGTAAAGGGGTTATTTTACCTCTGTATTTGGCCCTGGTGTGACTACTGCTGGAATACCGTGTCCAATTCTGGTGTCAACAAGTCAAGGATGTTGATAAAATTGTAGGGTTCCGAGAAGATGCATAAGAATGATTAAAGGATTAGAAAACATCCCTTATCATGATAGATTGAAGGAGCTCACTCTATTTAGCTTACCAAAGAGAAGGTTAAGTGGTGACTTGATTACAGTCAATAAGTACCTATAGGGGGAACAAATATTTAATAATGCTCTCTTCAGTCTAGCAGAGAAAGGTATAACATGATCCAAAGGCTGGAAGTTGAAGCTAGACAAATTTGGAAATAAGGTGTACATTTTTAACAGAGTAATTAACCACTGGAACAACTTACCAAGTGTCATGGCAGATTTCTTCTCCATCAGTGACACTTTTAAAATCAGGATTGGATGTTTTTCTAAAAGAGATTCTTTAGGAATTATTTTGGGGGAGTTCTATGGCCTGTGTTATACAGGAGGTAAGACTAGATGATCAGAACAGTTCCTTCTGGCTTGGGAATCTGTGGATCTCTGAAATTGACTTTTGCCCATTGACTCTTTCATAGTTTAAACATTGCTTTTACACACTTTCTCCCTGAATTCATGTTGTGCTAGGGCATGAGCCAAACCCACTGAAGTCAATGCAAAGATTTTGGATCAGGAGTAATGGAGTAGCTTGCCCTTTGGAAAAACCCTTTGCATACACCAGAGGAGGTTGCTGAGCAATACTCATCTCACACACACATACATGCTGGCTGCCTGCCTCTACCCTAGTTATGTGGTTCCAAGATTTCAGTTTTTTATCGCTAATTTTTGTTGATTTCAATGGGAGTCTTGCCTCAGTAAGGAATCTAAGAGTTGGTCCTAAATGCATTTTCCAAAGGGAACGTGTGTAGTAGCTGTTGAGATTTGAAATATTGTAACCCACACACAAAATGGGACAGGGCATTGGAAAGAAAATGCCCTTTACTCCTTTTGCTGTTAATACGAAGATGCATTTTGTGTGTGACTTGTTTTCAGTAAGTAGTTGTTTGGGAATATGTCTGCATAAAGCAGCTATGGTGACGGCACACTTTTCAATCCTTACTTCTCTGAATGCTGGGCTTTCACTTAAGCTACCAAAACATAGTCAATGATTTAAAATTTATGCCAGCTGAGGATCAGGCCCTTTGGCTTTAGAGCTTGTCATGCATTTTGTCTTTGGTGGTTAATATTAAGAATCTCATTTCTCCAGCCATGATGTAGTTTGGTAGTCTGAAACAAAGCTCCATGTTGCTCCCAGATTAAAAATAATCACAAGGGGAAAGTCAACCAGTTTTATAGCTTGCCCTCTCCTCCCCAAAAGTGCCTGAAAGGAAAACACCTGTCCTTAAAACATTGACTAGTTATATGTTCTATATATTATATGAAAATACCTGAAGAGAGAGAGGTGCAGGAGACCTACTAATGGGAAATGAGTAACCAAGCATACCCTGAGGCATAGTTAGTTGACATGCTGAGCAGCTGCCATCATAGTAAACAATCTAAGAAAGAAAAGGAGTACTTGTGGCACCTTAGAGACTAACAAATTTATTTGAGCATAAGCTTTCGTGAGCTAAAGCTCACTTCATCGGATGTAGCTCACAAAAGTTTATGCTCAAATTTGTTGGTCTCTAAGGTGCCACAAGTACTCCTTTTCTTTTTGCGAATACAGACTAACACGGCTGCTAATCTAAGAAAGGACCTGCAACTGGTTCTAGCTATGCACAGCAGAAGAGTGGTGTGTTGGGTGCCAGAGGAAGGGAGGGGGAAGAAAAAGATGTCTCTGTGGGGAGAAGTAGAGGCAGGTTGTTTGAGGAGATGCTACAGAGACAGTTCTGTGAAAATTAAAGATGGCATAATGAAAGTGCAGGAACTCTTTGAGATGTTCCCATTGCCGCTAAATTCTACACTGGAACTACAAGATTAAAATTATAGGTGCTGCACAAAATTTTAGGACCCATGGGTGATTTTTAAATTGATATAGCTGCCCACATATGTGGCTGATATACACATAAGAATGTGTGCCATTTCCTTCCCATCTCCTAATATAAATTGCTCTAATTAGAATGGAATCTGTTAGCTAGACAAAAACAGCCCAGTCAGAAATTTGTTTTTCTTGTCACTTGTCTTTTATAATCTAATACTTGGATTTTTTTATTTTGTTTTGCCATTTCTATAGATTGATGCTATATGTTGATAATTAGTCTGATTCTAAGCAATTGTGTTCTTGTACCAAATTCTGAACAACACTTTTGTTTTACAAGCAGATTGAGTTACTTGTGTACATTGGCACATTGAGGGGTAGTCCACCCACCTAACCTATCTTTGCTCATCAAAAACATCTCATTTGTGACATATAGAATGCCTGACAATTGATTAGATATTGCTTGCCTTTCATCCAGACTGAAAAAAATTATAAAATCCATGTCCTGTTGGAAATCAACAGTATAGTTTGCTTCTAAAACTACCTACTTTTTTCCAAACTAAATGTTGAGTTTTTCCACTAATAAAAAAATTGAAATTCCTGAAGTTTTATCACTTAGCTCTTCATTGAGCTGAACTCTTCATAGTTTTGTTAAATTTCCCTGTCATGTCTATGCACGACACACTCTAAGGACAGTCCTTTGGTTCCTGATTCTCTTGTGTTCCCCGTTTGTTGTGTTCACTAGTCTGTCTGTCTGTTGGTAACAACAGTAGCTTTGCTAAAGCCATCACAGCAATTTTGTGAAGTAATTTGGAAAGTTAACACCAACAATTTTAACGTGTATTAATATGACAATTTAAGAGCAGGATAATTGGAAAATATGGTGATATTTATGCAGCTTATTGCTAGCTAGTTTACAAAACAGAACATAAAGCGTAAAATACATGGCCCACATTACTTACAGGTAGAAAGAATCATAGTTGATTGTCTGCTTGTATTCAAATAAAAATTTGATCCTTTCTTCTTCAGTTGTGTCGGTAACAGTAAAATCTCTCTAACTGAAATCCTACCTCAGAGAAGAGGTATGGTTTAGCACAGGCAAAATTTAACCCCACCTACTTTCCTGTTTTTTAAAAAAAAAAAAAAAAAAAAAAAATCAGAGGCTTGATACTAACCTCACACCAGAAGTATTTCCACTGACGCCTTGTTCTTGTATCACATTTGCTCTACAGCAGAAAACTCAACTTAAATCTAGATATCTAGTCTACTTAAAAAAAAAAAAAGTCTGAAATTAGGAAGAAGAGCAGACATGTACCTGAGCATTTGGTGCAATTCCGGAAGATTTTCTGTGCCTATTGTTATATGAAACTAAGTTATAACAATAAAAAGAATAAGAAAGAGAGGAGTTTCTGAAGGATGATTGAACTTGTCCAGGGAAAATTACAAGACAGCATTTACAGATTTCCCTTCAGAGTATTAAAAAGTTGAACAAAGCAACAGACTATAATGACAAGCTGACCCACTCCAAAATAACAATTTGGAGCCTAGACTATATTTAAATCAAGTGTTTTGATGGAGGACAGCACTGGGAATTCAATCTTTACTTTTTAGATAAACTTCAGTAAAAATACATATTTAGAAGTATGTTAAAATAACATAACTTTGATTGCAAAGTTACAAATCAAAAGTTAGGAAATGCCAGATTTACAGTTTCCTATGAAACCTTAATTCTATTCCTCTGTGTCCATCCTTTGCCCTGAATTTGGCAGGGATCCTGTGGGGAAAATAGTATGGGATCATGTAATTAAAGACTATCAAAACAAAAGCTAATCAAAATACAGAATTTCTGGTTTGTGGGAAATTTCAACATTTAAAAATTTCCTGCAAAATGGAAATTCCATACAACTTTCATTTAGAAAACTGACACATGGTGTTTCTGAATTGAATCACAGAAATATAGGGCTGGAAGGGACTTCAAGAGGTCATCTTGTCCAGCCCCTTGCAATGAGGTGGGACCAAATATACATAGAGCATCCCTGGCAGGTGTTTATCCACCCTTTTCTTAAACATCCCCAAAGATGGAGATTCCACAACCTCCCTTGGTAACCTAGTCCAGTCCTTAACTATCCTTACAGTTAAAGTTTTTCCTAATAGCCAACCTAAATCTGCCTTGCTGCAAATTAAGTCAAATACTTCTTGACTTATCTTCAGTGGAGAGCAGTTGATCACTGTTCCTTTAACATATTTGAAGACTGTTATCAGGTTTTCCCCTCATCCTTCTTTTCTCTAAACTAAACATGCCTAGTTTTTGTAACCTTTTCTTATAGGTCAGATTTTCTAAAACTTTTATCATTTTTGTTGCTCTCCCGTGGCCCCTCGTCAGTTTGTCCACAATTTGGCTCTCCTCTGAATTCTCTTCAATTTGACCAATTGTTTCTTTAATTGTGGCATCCAGAACCGGACACATTACTCCAGTTGAGGCCTCACCAGTGCCAAGTAGAGCAGGACAACTACCTCTCATTTCTTACATATGACACTCCTGTTAATATACCCCAGAATGATATGAAATATTCTCCCAGGATCATGGCAGGTGCTAAATGAAATTGTCATGATTCTGGTGGGATAGCCCAGAAGTTGCAGACCCTGGAATTCCTGGAGCTCCCTTGCCTTGAGACTGTCCATATGGCAGGACTACCTCAGAGCTGTGGCTCCTAGAGGCCCTGAGGTTCATCGAAAGTGAATTGAACCCAATATGTTTTCACAAAACATTTCAGGTTCAATAATTTGACATTGTCTGACAAATCCCTATTTTGCTGGAAATTCCCCAACAACTCTAATTCTGCACTAACTAAATATAGCATTTCCTAACTTTCATATGTTTGACTTTGCACCCAAAAAACTTGGTATTTTGTATGTAATTTCCTGGGTTTTTAACTTTTTTAAAAAAGGAAAACTGCCCTATCATGCATCATCAGAAGGGTCTGAGCCCTGTAACAGAGTGATTTGCCTTCATGGGCTGGAGGTTTACAGGATGAGCTGCCTGAGAGGAATCAGGTGATTGCAATGAAGAATGGGGGGTGGGCAGTTTAGAAAGCTGTGACAGAGTCTAAAAGCTGTCTGTGTAGGGAAGGGGACTGCAGAGCTTCCCAAACAGGGAGGCCTGGGAGAACCCCAGATCAAGCGGGAGGGAACTACAAAAGCAGGAATGCTCTGCTTGGGAGAAGGAAGAGAAACATTGGATTGTGTGGATTTATAAATTGACTTTTTTTATGGGAGTTACAAGTTTTACTTAGTTTGTTTTATATTAATAAACCCAGTCCCCAAGGAGGGCTATTTTTGACCAAGAAAAAGCTTGTATTTAAGTTTATTTGAACAGTCCAAGGGGGGAAACTGAGACAGGTTGCCTGTAGCATGACTGTTAGCCACAAGGGAGCGCATGAGATACAGTTAGCCAAGTTACAAGCTCCAAACCTTCAACACAGACTACTATCACTTGACTGTTAGCAAGCAGTACCCAAAGGATGTTATCCCAGGGAGGAGATGGCAACTGACATTATGTACTGGGTCTGGGACATTTACAAGGGCCTACTGAAAGCGCTGTCTCTCTCTTCTGCCCTCAGAGTTGGGGGCACTCCTTTCCCATGTGATGTCTCCATCACATGGGATGGAAGGGGTGGGATATGGGGGCCATGTGCTGGGGGTGGTTGCAGGGCAGGGTAAGCCCAGCTGCTACAGATGCTCTGGCAGCTCCCAGGCTTTCACAGTATAGCATGTGCTGTTGCTCCTATTTGGTGGCTGTTTGGGGCTGGGTCTTTAGCATATTTGTGTTTTGCTGCTTATTTTTTCATGTGGCCATAATTTTTCTGAGCAATGCTAGCAAGAGAAGCAAAGTGGTGTTTTTCAACAGTCCACAATTCTGTTAAACCTAAATGGAATTTCATGGGATAAAGAAAAGCCTCCTCTTTAGTCCAAAGACTTTCTCCCTACCAAATTTAAAGGCTCTCAGTGAACAATAGGGGGGCTAGACTTTAAAAAAAAAAAAAAAAAAAAAAAAAAAAAAACCTGTTGCAAGAATCTTTTTATAAGGTAAGTGTGAGGCAACCTAAGTACAGGGTTCACTACCAACTTCCCCCTGTAACTACTTGGTTTGAAATGTAATTGACCATACTGTTGTTCTACATGAAAACTCTGTGTCTTCAATAGAAAGGACTGCTGCATTATGTCCTAATTAATAATCCCCACCAATTTATCACCTTTGTATGCATATTACACCCAATTTGCATATGGGGACCTTTGGTGAGGGTTAAAGGAGCTCAACCCTATATAGCAACTCTCAGCATTTTGCATGATCAGACCCATCACGCTTTTGTAAACCACATCCCACAACCATGTCAGCTGTACATCTGCTGTAATCCTTCTTTTATTCAAATAAAATGTCTAAATATGTAATATTTCATAATGTGGCTCTGGGCTGTATGTACTATCTATATATATCCTCTGATACTGAATCCTGCTGTAAGTAAATTAACATACATATCTAAATATGTTCAGTCCTATACATCCCTGATGTAACTTCATGGATGTCAACAGTTATACCAGCAATATGTTTGGCCAAAAATCATTATCTGACAACAAATCAATGACAAACTGTTGTTCAAGTTTCCAAACAATTAACATTTGGTTTATTATACACATACTGTAGTATGACATTTGCTATTAAGTCTATAAAGCTTATTTCACAAATGACCAAGGACAGAATGATAGAAAATCTGCCATTTTAACAAAATTCATAGTATGTTTTCTTTCATCCACAGATGCCATATGTCACATTGTATATGTAACACATACTATAGAACAACTTGTTCTTTAACATTTTCAGGAACAAAACACTTACATTTCATACAAATGTGTACAGTATACAATTATAGTACATATAGTATATAAATTACTTAACAGTTAATTAAATTCAATGCGCTATAGTCTACTGAAAATCAGCCGTGATGTATTGCACATGCTGTTTATTGCGATGATTGGCCTCAGGACTGGCCCCAGATACTCTGTGGGTGGGAAAAAATTCCCAAGAAACACTTCCTGGCATAAAATAAATTTGGGGTCAATCCTACAGTGAGGGCTTGGAGTGCTGCACTTGAGCCACTGGTTTAGGCTGTTGACCATGGTGCTTTGTTACACACAGATGAGAGAAGTAAGCTGAGGGGAGTGGGTAAAACAGATTAATGGCATAGCAAGAATACTGGCCCCAGTATATGGCCTAAAGCAGTGGTGGGCAACCTGCAGCCTATGGGCTGCACGCGGCCCATCAGGATAATCCACTGGCGGACTGCCAGACAGTTTTACAGTTGCACAGCTGCCTGCAGCTCCCAGTGGCCGCAGTTCGCCATTCCCAGCCAATGGGAGCTGCGGGAAGCGGTGGCCAGCACATGCCTGCGGGTTGCTCATCACTGGCATAAAGCATCAATCAACAGGCTGTGACAAATAATATTTCAGGAGAATCTTTGGAAGCATTCCTATGGGAGTAGGTGGCCCCCACCAAATGACTTTGCTTTTAGTTTTTAAGCAAAACTCTTACGTACACAAGCAGCTCCTACTACTGTCTGGAAGCAAGAATAAATGAAACTCATAAACATGAACACTACATACATCATTTGCATTTACTGGATTTCACTTAAGTGTCTGCACTTTTGCTGTGTTCTATAATTTGCTCCATGCATTAATCCCAATTTTTTACTAACCCCATGGTAACCCTTCAGAGAGGGCACAGGCATGGGCAGTGTGACATGGAGGCTAAGCTGCCCCAATTCTCTGCTAATAGTCCCTGCCACAGCCCTGGGCTGTGGTGGGGCTCAGAGCTCCTCTGGGAGGCCCGGGCTCAGGGCTCAGCCCCGACCAGCCAGTCAGGGTTCAGGGCTCCTCCAGACTGCTCCAGGTGCCAGTGGGCCAGCCCAGGCACGGGGTTGTTCCAGGCACCAGCCAGGTTTCAGGGCTGCGCCGGAAGACTGGTTGGTGAGAGCAAGGCATTGGGTGGGGGCAGCACCTTGAGCAGAAAGCGCAGATGGGGGAAGGGGGGCTAGCCTCTCTGAATGGGGGGTGCACTCACCACTCATGTTGGTGAATATATTGTGCATGTTTCTTTATATTACGTGGAACTTTCCCCACACTGCTGAGAAAATGGTAAGTGTTAATGCTTAGGCTCTCCACACTTCATTCAGCAACACTCAGAAGTTTGCAGGATCATGCTCTTAAAGAATAATGCCATGTCTCTTGAATGTTGATTCTTTGCTGTACTATAGTATTCTTGTGCCTCTGTTCCTTTTCTTCAGAAAGCATCTTCACTTTCCGCTATCTCATCAATTATACGCAGCAAATCTTCAAATGTAGGGCGTCCCTCAGGTTTCTAGGAATTTAAAATGCTTTGTTGTACTATCAGTTACTAAAATCACATCAGAAAGATTTTATTTTGCTGAAGCTATAATGTTTACAAAATAAAAGAGCAGGAAAAATTTATGTGCAAAAGATAAAAATGCCATTAAATTTAAGCAGATGAGAGGCAGTAAAGAGAAACGTGACAGGTAAATTTCTATTAACCTAAAGTATTGCTAGGACATCTCAGACCCAGTGAAGCCATAAAATGATGTATACTATTCTATTTCTTATTAATCTAAAATTAATTTAGAACCTCACACAATGCTGAAAATCTTATACAGCATTATTTTTCTTTATAGATTTCTAGGTGGAAGAAGGTTATTGTGTTGATAAAGGAACATAAGAATTGCCATACTGAATCAGACCCAAGAGCCATCTAGGCCAGTGGCCTGTATCTGACAGTGGCCAGCACTAGATGCTTCAGAGGAAGGTGCCAGAAGGCTCTCATTAGGCAAAAGTGAGATTTGCCCCCTCCTTGTAAATCCTTTAGAGATTGGTCTAAACTCTGCAGCGTGAAATTTAACATCCTTTCTAAAATTTGTTAGCCTTAGCTATTGTAATTCTTGTTATTACTATAAATATCCAATCCATTCTTGAATGGAAAAATTCTTGGCCTCAACAATGTCATGTGTCAATGAGTTCCACACTCTAATTTATATATTGTGTGAAAAAGTATTTCCTTATATCGGTTTTGAACAAGGGGACCCTCAATGAAAATAAAGGTGGTAAATTCTAGTGTTAGACAGCAAAAACAGAAGATCTTGACCTACTTTTTTTTTTTTTTTTTAATACCATGAATTATTTTATACCCAGCAAATCGATTGATTCTCTATCAGGCTTCCTGACTCTGATATGCTTGAAGAATGTCTTGTCATTTTTTAAAATACCTTTTGGCTAATTGTTATTCAAAAGCATTTTGTTCGATGTTGCTGCCTCTGATCTCTTTCAATGTTATGCACTCAATATCCTTTTCTTGATCTGGAGATTGTTAGTATAGGCATACTAATATATTCTTACAGCTTGGGATTTGTATCCATAGATTCAACTGCATGGTCCTCTCATTGGATTCTATAGAATATTTTGGATTCAGCACTACATCCTCAGCACTTCAACCTTGTTTGTCTTTCTATATAGTTTATAGCTAAGGCTATGTTTTAGTCATGGGCATTTTTAGTAAAAGTCATGGACAGGCCATGGGCCATAAACAAAAATTCATGGGCCTGTGACCTGTCCATGACTTTTACTAAAAATACCTGCCCTGACTAAAACTTGGGCAGGGGGCAGCGGGTGCTCTGGCAGGGACAGTCCAGGGGCACCACGGGTTCTGGGGGAGGTGGCCTGGGATGCCTGCTAGTACTGGGGGAGGGGGAAGCCGGGTCGTGGCACACAGTCCAGGACCCCTCCTGCTGCTGTTGGAGATTGTGGGGGGCTGGCTGGGGCTTCCTTCCCAGTTCCGCATCCCTGCAGCTCCTAGCTGGTGGAGGCAGGGGCCAGGACAGGGGCTCCACTGCTCCTGCCACAAGCGCCAGCTGCCGCAGATCCCATTGGCCGAGAACTGCAGCCAATGGGAGCAGGGGGGCAGGGCCTGCAGGTGGGGGCAGGGCCTGCAGGTGTGGGCAGTGCACGGTGCGGAGACCCCTCCACCCTTCCGCTGCCTAGGAGCTGCAGGGGGCTATGCCAGTGGGAGCCGGGGATTCCCCCACCTCAGTTAAGCGCCCCCCCGTGCACTCTCCAACCCCCTGCCCTAGCCCTGAGCCCCCTCCCACACACCCAAACTGCTGCTGCTGGCACAGGGGCTGCCTGAAAAGTCACAGAATCCATGACTTCCGTGACCTCCTTGACAGACTTGCAGCCTTATTTATAGCCAGGTATTACAGTATCCCATTGATTTTTGTCATTTGACCATGTTTCTGTAATGCCTGATACATCAAGGTCCTCTTCTTCTCTGAGGCATTCTAGTTCAACTATTTTTGCTTTTATGCTTTTTGCAGTTGTGTATGGATTTCGTAATTTTTACCAGCTGCCTGTTTTTATTTAATTCCTGACACTGACACTCTGCTGATTTCAGAGATGATTCCCCTTTGGTCTTTTCCTGTCCCTGCTCTCGATCAATTATAAAGCAAAAGAAATCTTTTCCCCTAAGAAATAAACATGAAAAGTTGAGTGAGACAAATGGTGTCAGAAAGTCATTGGAATAATACTAAAAGTTACCAAGTCACAGGGCCCAGTCCTGGTTTCAGTGAAGTCAATGGCAAAATTCATTTGGATTTCAGTGGGAGCAGAATGGGGCCCATAGTCAATGAAAGAAAGTTTTCAGTTTGCATGCGCGGGGCGATTTCAGGAATGTGTGTGATCAGTTGATGCAGAAAATCCCAACATATGCCTTTAGTGCCTTCAACCGCTCTTTGTGGAACACCATATCTTTTGAACTACAACATTTAATTTTGCTGCTGTTTGTCATTTCTTCCTACTTTTCTCTCTATTCTCATTGGTACCATTATTAACCTGTTTTCACTTTTAGTTATCCTGCTGTCTGTTAATAACTGTATGTTAATGTTTTTCCCATCACTTTTTTTTTTCTTTTTCTTTCCCTATCTGTGTAATAACCTCTGGGCATCTAACCACTTTGTTTATTTCAAAGTGCTCCTATGTGGTCACTCCAATACCCATCTCTCCATCCTCCATGTAAATCAAGGCCACTAAAACCATCTTATTCTTATTCCCTATTTGATCTCTCTCTGTCTCTTTGTCTTCTTCCATTGGCTCCTCCTTTAACTCTCTTCAAATTTTAAGACTCACCTTCAAGAATATACAAAGTTCTAACCTGGCCTAGATTTCTGATCTCATCTCTTATTATGTTCTGCCCCTGCTGATCCATCAACAATAGCAGCTTAACTGCCTTATTCATTTCCCCCCCACCCACACGCACGCCTTTCTCCGCGTTTCTTTCCATAGTGCCTGTATGTACGGAATACCCTGCCTATTCTGATTCACCAAGACATACTCTCTCCACTTTGAGTTCCTCTGGAGGAAAGAATACAAGAATGGATCCTCAAGGTTAATTCATGGTTAAGCAGGGTGCTTTTGAATAAAATGCAATCAGAATTTTACACTGGTAATTAGGTGTGGTAACAAAACTCAGCTTTTGGGTGGTAAAGAAAAGACAGAAAAAGAAACGTACCTCATGCCAGCACATCACCATCACTTCATACCCATTCTTGGTTGCTAATTTTGGCCGATAAAGACGCTCTCCTTGGCTAACCATAGTTACCACTTCATAATTTGTATTTTTCTCAAAGGGCATTTTACCTTCAGTAAATACTTCCCACATTAGAACACCTGGAAAATGGAAGGCATGAATAGATTGTCAAGTAAATTAACAAATCCTTCTCTGAAATACATGTATGCCACTAACTGTGGATTTGTTTTTTTTGTTTGTTTGTTTTTGAATGGTAAGTGTGGTCAGTAAGGGCCCTATCCTGAAAAAGCTCAGTCCCCTAACTACCCAAGGGGCCTAATTCACCTAACATCTGTGTAAATGAGAAGTAATCCACTGACTTCAATGGAATTATATCAGTGGAAAACTGGGGCAAATGAGAGAAGGATCAGAACCAATGACTTCACTGAGCATCTCCTGGGAGGTTTAGATTCTCCTTGAACAATTGGACACTAATTGCTTATTGGTGAATTGGGGGAAAAAAAAATTCTTATTTAATTGCTAAAGAGTGTCTTACCAAATGACCAGACATCTGATTTGCTGCTGAATCGGCTATAATTAAAAACCTCTGGGGGACACCACTTTACAGGAAATTTAGCACCTGAAGAGCTTGTGTACTGGTCATCGAGGACATACCTAAAAAACAAAAGCATGTGATATTTCCAGTCTGATTCTGTATATGAAATCACCATTTATGTAATAAAAAATGAGCAGTACTTGTGGCACCTAAGAGATTAACAAATTTATTTGGGTATAAGCTTTCGTGGGCTAACACCCACTTCACTGGATGCATGAAGTGGAAAATACAGTAGCTCACGAAAGCTTATGCTCTAATAAATGTGTTAGTCTCTAAGGTGCCACAAGTTCTCCTTTTCTTTTTGCGAATACAGACTAACACAGCTGCTACTCTGAAACCTACAGTAGGAAGATAATTTATATACACCAAGAACATGAAAAAATTGGTGTTGCCATACCAACTGTAACGAGACCAATTAATTAAGGTGGGCTATATCAGCAGGAGAAAAAAAACCCTTTTTTAGTGATCAGGATGGCCCATTTCAAACAGTTGACAAGAAGGTGTGAGTAACAGTAGGGGGGAAAATTAGCATGGGGAAATGGTTTTTATTTTGTGTAATGACCCATCCACTCCCAACCTTTATTCAAGCCCAATTTAATGGTGTCCAGTTTGCAAATTAATTCCAATTCTGCAGTTTCTCTTTAGTCTTTTTTGGAGAATTGCGACTTTTAGGTCTGAAATGGCATGACCAGGGAGGTTGAAGTGTTCTCCGACTGATTTTTGAATCTTATAATTCTTGATGTCTGATTTACGTCCATTTATTCTTTTGCGTAGAGATTGTCCGGTTTTGCCAATGTACATGGCAGAGGGGCATTGCTGGCACATGATGGCATATCACATTGGTAGACGTGCAGGTGAACGAGCCTCTTAGGTGTGTCTGATGTACCCATAGCAGTGCCGCTATATATACCTTCAAGTCAGCAGCACTGCTATGGGTACCCACATGGCCCCACAGTATGCCAACATTTTTTGGTTGACTTAGAACAATGCTTCCTCAGCTCTCGTCCCCTAATGCCCCTACTCTACTTGCACTACATTGATGACATCTTCATCATCTGGACCCATGGAAAAGAAGCCCTTGAGGAATTCCACCAGGATTTCAACTATTTTCATCCCACCATCAACCTCAGCCTGGACCAGTCCACACAAGAGATCTAGCTCCTGGACTCTACAGTGCTAATAAGTGATGGCCACATAAACACCATCCTATACCGGAAACCTACTGACCGCTATACTTACCTACATGCCTCCAGCTTTCATCCAGACCACCTCACATGATCCGTTGTCTACAGCCAAGCTCTAAGATACAACCGCATTTGCTCCAATCCCTCAGACAGAGACAAACACCTACAAGATCTCTATCGAGCATTCTTACAACTACAATACTCACCTGCTGAAGAAAAGAAACACATTGGCAGAGCCAGAAGAGTACCCAGAAGTTACCTACTCCCGGACAGGCCCAACAAAGAAAGTAACAGAACACAACTAGTCATCACCTTCAGTCCCCAACTTAAACCTCTCCAGCGCATCATCAAGGATCTACAACCTATCCTGAAGGACGATCCCTAACTCTCACAGATCTTGGGAGAAAGGCCAGTCCTCACTTACAGACAGCCCCCCAACCTGAAGCAAATACTCTCCAACAACCACACACAAGAACCACTAACCCAGGAACCTATCCTTGCAACAAAGCCCATTGCCAACTCTGTCCACATAACAATGCCCTCTGCCATGTACATTGGCCAAACCGGACAATCTCTACACAAAAGAATAAATGGACGTGAATTATAATATTCAAAAACCAGTCGGAGAACACTTCAACCTCCCTGGTCACTCAATTTCAGACCTAAGTCACAATTCTCCAACAAAAAAAACTTCAAAAACAGACTCCAATGAGAAACTGCAGAATTGGAATTAATTTGCAAACTGGACACCATTTAAATTAGGCTTGAATAAAGGTTGGGAGTGGATAGGTCCTTACACAAAATAAACCATTTCCCCTGCTAATTTTCCCCCCTACTGTTTACTCACACCTTCTTGTCAACTGTTTGAAATGGGCCATCCTGATTATCACTACAAATTTTTTTTTTCTCCTGCTGATAATAGCCCACCTTAATTGGTGTTAGGGGGCTTGTTCCTTCACCTACCTACTTCCCTGATCCTTCTTGCATGAACAGAAAGCAACAATACCTGAAGTCCAAATATGCAAACAATTCAATATTTTTATTGGGGTGAACTTCCAGTAAGCATGATTCCAGTTTCCTTCCTTAGTGTACCCTTTCCCAGTTCTGACACCACAGAGCCTTATACCTGTGTACCTGTTCCCCTTCCTGCCCTTAGCCAAACATGATTCCAATTTCCCCACCCTTCCTGATTGACAGCAGACTATATAGTAAAACTTGAGTTCTGCTTTGCTATACCATAACCGATCATTTTCCTGAAATTTAACTAACCAATCCTAAAATATTGTAACATGATTATGTAACCAATTATATTCCAACACCTTAATTAGCTTACACCCAGCAAAATTTAATTATACAGCAGACAGGAACAATCACAGAACCAGACAGAGATTATACAGACAAACAATAGCAAAGTGGGAACTATAATGACAAAATACAGAAGTGAGGATTTCACATCCCAGCTATTGATAAGTGAGTTCTTGCCAGATAGGATGCTATCAAACAAACTAAGTTTCCTTTTACATCTTCTAGCCATTTCCCTTTCTCTGGAGGTGATAGGCACTATCAGGACAGGACTGTATTACTAACAGCCCAATAGCACCATATTTCAATGTGACTAGTTTGGAATGTGAGGAGGTGACCGGTCGCTTCCCAGCTTATGGCTGCCTCTGTTGCTTAGCCAAAGGCCTTAGCCTAAGAACAGGGCCTCAGACTGTCACAGTAAGAGAAGGACCTTTTTGATTCTTTCTTTTATACCGCTAACTAGCCAAGTGATAAGAATACACCTAAATTCTTAGTTTGGCCTTTACAGACAGTCCTGAATATCTATATCCTAACAGTTGGTCTCGTTACAGTTGGTATGGCAACACCCATTTTGTGTGTGTGTGTGTATATATCTTCCTACTGTATTTCCCACTGCATGCATCTGATGAAGTGGGTTTTAGCCCACGAAAGCTTATGCCCAAATAAATTTTAGTCTCTAAGGTGCCACGAGTACTCCTTGGTTTTGGGTTTGGTTTTTTTTTCTCATACAGACTAACATGGCTACCACTCTGAAACTATTTATTTCAAGGAGCTCACATTGCCACCTAGTGGTTCATGTTTGTTATTATCACAAAGTGTATTTGAAAATAACTTCAGTAATAGCGTTAAGGTTTTATTTATGCCTCTGTTAACTTTTCTCATTGTTGCACAGTCTTCCCTTGTAGTTATTAGTTTCATATTGTAGGTCGGGGTTCTCAAACTGGGGGTTGGGACCCCTGAGGGGGTTGTGAGGTTATGACCTGGGGGTCGCAAGCTGTCAGCCTCCACCCTAAATCCCACTTCACCTCCAGCATTTATAATAGTGTTTAAATATTTTAAGTGTTTTTTAATTTGTAAGGGGGCTTGGACTCAGAGGCTTGCTGTGTGAAAGGGGTCACCACTACAAAAGTGCCAGTTTCTTACTCAACAGAGATCTGGTGCTCATGGGACAGTTTTGTGTTCAGATATCATGTGGGTGCACAGGTTGAGTAGATGGGAAGGGTGAAAGGAGCCAGACACCGTGCACTTTGACAACAACTGGTGCTGTCAAAGTCCCTGTTCTCAGATTGCTTCCTCATAGTGTCCCCACAGGGACCCATCAATGGAGCTGGCAAGAAGTGTAGAGAAACTCCAAGAGAAATTGTACCACCCTGTGGCACTGTGCCTCCTAGTGTTCCTGCATCACCGTTTACTCAGATCCAGGCTATTTGGGGCCAGTGTGTCCTGTTTTCTTTATTTACAAAAATAAGGTGTTACAACTGCTAACCCTGCAGTCTGACTACATCTACTGAAGACTAGATTCTATTGTGCTTTGTGCATCATCAACATAATTTTCAGATTCTGTTTAGAGAATCATCTATCATAAGAAGATTGGAAAATGGCAGGAGCTGGAAATGTGAAGTTTTCTTTTTTTTTTTTTTTTTTTCATGAACAAATTTTGTCCAACTTTATTCCTTGAGATAGTACAAGAAGAGAGAGCCCAATTGTCCAAATGTGTCTGAGTTCTCATAATAACAGGTTTCAGAGTAGCAGCCGTGTTAGTCTGTATTCGCAAAAAGAAAAGGAGTAAGGAGTACTTGTGGCACCTTAGAGACTAACAAATTTATTAGAGCATAAGCTTTCGTGAGCTACAGCTCAAAATGCATCCGATGAAGTGAGCTGTAGCTCACGAAAGCTTATGCTCTAATAAATTTGTTAGTCTCTAAGGTGCCACAAGTACTCCTTACTCATAATAACAATACTTCAAGAATTTCAAAACACTTTACAACCAATTATGGCCCATTATACCCATCATTAAGAGGCCCAGTCTCCATAAGTGATGCACAGCAAAGGGTTGAGCCTAGTCTGTATATTCTGTTCAGAGCAGGGTCGAAGCTACACCTCCTTACTCCATCTATATGTAAGATGTGCTAAAGTGCATGTCACAATAATGCACCATAAAACAAGTTGCATCATATTGCTGTTACTTTTTTAAAAATAGGAAGAAAATATCACACTGCGGCCACAAAATAAGTAAGTTTGAGAGGGAGAAATTTACAAACCACTGGAAATAAGAGAAGTTAGTTACCTGGAGAAAGAAATGTCACTTTTGTCTGGAATTTTAAAGTGATGTAATGTCTCAAGTGCAAGAACACATGTTATGCCAAATCTATTCAAAAACCATTGCAAATAAGTATGTCAACTTGGCTATACCTTGTCATTCCAAAATCAGACACTTTCACCACTCCTGACTCATTCACTAAACAGTTTCTGGCAGCCTGGAAAGGGAATAATTATGTATATTAATGATGAGAAAAGATCAAAATAAGAACATGATTAGATGAAATTCTATTTATTATATATTGGGATAAATTCTGCAATCACTATTTAGAGAAAACTCGCATTGAATTTGATAGGAATTCTGCATGAATAATAACTGTACAATGGCGTCTGTTCTTGTGAAGCCCAATCATAATTTATAGTGAGAGAATAAACACAATGCTTGCATTATTTGCATGTTCATTTTCTATATGTAGTATCTGATCCTTTTTTCACTTATGCTAGCATAAATCAAAATAAGTTGAAGTCAGTGGAGTTACACCAGTATAAAAAATCAGAATTTGGCTCAGAAATTAGACACCTACTGGGTGACATGATTTATCTGCTTATATTCTTTATTATTTTATTATGTCATTTAACTAAAACTATGGGGGCTGAGTCTATTCTCCCTTACACCAGTGTAAAGCAGGAATAGTTCCTCTGAAGCAATGGAATTACATAGGTATAAACTCAATATGATGATCACAGTCAGGACCCCTGCTGTTTAGCATTTTGTTCTTTTCTAGTGCATCAGAACCTTCTCAGGCCCTAGTCTCTTTTCCCACATGTTCTAACTCATTTCAGTGGTGGTGCACATGATTTATGGGTATAAATGAGAAGAGAATCAGACCCTAATATCTTAATGATATAGCAAAGTTCATCATTCTGAGAAACAATTTTGTTGCCTCCTGTGAAAATTACCATTAGTATAGCTGTCACTTATATTCAGACAGTGTACAACAAAGGAAGACCAACTCTAATGATCTGATTCTCCATTTTATCAAAGCAAGCAGTGTTTCAAATGCAACAGGTTTTTTTAGAGCAGTGGTTCTCAACCGGGGTACATGTGTAAGCAGAGTCAGGGTGAGCTCTACCCTGACATCTGGTGGCAAGTTATGCAAAAGGACTTCAGGGGCTGATCTCATTTGCATAGGCACATCCACCCTGCCTAGATGGTCACTTTGGCTGCTGTAGGAGTCCCAGTTTCTCTGTTATAGAGGCAGAAAGAATAAACTGTTATTATCCTGATTATGTGAATCAAGGACAGTGGAACTATACTTTGGTCTTTTGTTATGATGGAGGGACTCACCATCAACTAAGCAGCACTTGCTAGGCAAGGGTCATGGGTTCAAAAACCCAGTGAATAGAGAGAGGCTAGGGATAGGCATTAGTACCTGGTGGTATGGATCCCTGAAACACCAATTGTACCTTCTCCTCTCTCCATTGTGGAATATCCGAGCTAATTTTGATTTCTATTAGGAGTCTTGTTACAGGATGCTGAGCTGAATTCACTTTGGGCGAATAGTGCACCAGCACTGAGGCTCCCCTACTACAAGCTGAAATCACTAAAGAGCTAAAATTACTAAGAGCTGAAGTCAATGAGTGCTGTGTTAAGCAGTGGGAGGGACCTGAAGATGTATTGCAGGATAGCTGGAGTGGCTCACGGGATGGCTGATGGAGCAGAGCGACTTGTGGGATGGCTGGCAGAGTGGAGCCCCAGGGAGAGGCGGGGCAGTCGGCTTTGGACCACGTAAGGTGCTCTTTAAACCCCCGCCCCATTTCCCCCCAGGCTGGGAGGTAAAACTCTGCAGATAAACTTTCGAACTCTGGGGCTGCATTGACCAGGGGCATAGACTTTTGGGTTGCTGGACTCAAGAACCAAAGGGAAAGGACATGGCATAATTTGCTTGGTGTGGGTTTTTGCTCATGGTTTGTGTTATGAGTCCTGTTGGTGGTGGTTCCCCCACATAATGCCACATTGTTTCTCTCTGTTAGTAAAAGGCTTTTGCTACACTCAGACTCTGTGCTTGTGATAGGGGAAGTATTGCCTCTTAGAGGTGCCCGGTTGGATGGTATATATTTGTCCCAGGTCACTGGGTGGGGGCTTGAGCCGGTTTTGCATTGTGTTATTGGAACGGATCCCTAGATACTGAACCCGGCCCTTGTTGCTGCCAACTCTGATGGGCAGAAGGGTTACACATGTAACCCTGGGGATATGCAGGGGTTTTCCAGTGGGCACATCAACTCATCTAGATATTTGCCTAGTTTTACAACAGGCTACATAAAAAGCACTAGGAAAGTCAGTACAAACTAAAGTTTCATACAGACAACTTGTATATACAGTTCTGTATACTATACACTGCAATGCAAGTACAATATTTATATTCCAATTGATTAATTTATGATGATATGGTAAAAATGAGAAAGTAAGCAATTTTTCAGTAATAATGTGGTGACACTTTTTTTTTTTGTATTTTTAAGTCTGATTTTGTAAGCAAGTAGTTTTAAGTGAGGTGTAACTTGGGGATATGCAAGACAAATCAGACTCCTGAAAGGGGTACAGTAGTCTGGAAAGATTGAGAGCCACTGTTTTAGAGGAACAGTAGTATATTACTTATCTTAGATTCCTACATGTTATCTAAATCTGTGTCATATTAGAACCATTGTGTAAGATACACTAAGATAGAGAGCTTTCCAGACCTCATCCCATTGCTCACCAAGGTAAATGTTTAAGATCAGTCACGAGGTCAATGATGAAACAGATGATGTAAATAAATTCTTTAAGTGCAAATATATTTGCTTACTGAGACAGACATATTATAAATGAGCAGGAGAAATTACTTTGTGGTTAGTAGGAATTCTGAATAATGAAATTAATATACTACAAAGCATAATTTTCTGTGCAGAACTGACAATAATAATTTTATTAAAATATTTAGGAGTTTTTAGGAGGTTTTTTAATCCACTGCCCATGCAGATTCAATCATTCATCCCTGCCCCAGATGGGTCAATTTTGTGGATTTTGCTTAATATTAACACAACCAGTTAAACGATAGCATATATTTTTGAGAAAGTTATGAGTAACTGAAAAAGAGAGATGTTTAGAATAGAAACAGTTCTTATCCTTAACTATTAATGCATAAATGAGAAATGTAGTAAAGAGGCTGATATGATATTACCAGATCTCTGTGGATAAAGCTGTTTCTCTCCAAGTACTCCATCCCTTCACATACATCCTGGCACATTGTCAGCAGGGTATCTTTATTAAAGTGTCCACGTTTTTGTCGAAGGTAATTCAGTAGGCACCCATGTTCCATGAACTCTGTCACTATGTAAATAGGCTTCTGTTGTGTACAGACTCCATAGAGCTGAACTAATTTAGGATGGGTTAGCTTCCTGAAAAGATTTAAAATATATCGTTATTGTAGCTTTCATCCCTCCAAGAAGTTATACAAATCTCACCTGGCTAGAATTTTTTATTTATAAAGAAATGCATATGTACCAGAAACCTGGGTCCTGTGGTATAAGTGCTAGGTACTATATAGCAACTCACATCATTACTTTAGCTTCTTCTATGAAGTCCTCCTCATACATTGCACCTTCTCGGATTGCTTTGATGGCCACTTTATATTGCGCCCTCCATTTGCCAAGACGCACCACTCCAAAGAGACCACTCCCCAATTCTCTCATGAAAGTCAATTCTGATGGATTAATTTCCCATTTCTCTATAAGAAAGAAAAAACAATGACTGTTAAAATATAATAGGGAACATATTAGATCTAACGTGACGGAGTGTGTGAAAATACTATTAAATTTTGAGAGTTAGGTGTACTTTAGAACCACTTTAAAAATCTTTGTGTATCATAAATTGTGAAACGGGCACAGCCTACAGCAAACTTTTAACCAAGACAGAGGTCAAAATCAGACTCCGTTTTTTAAACCATTAATTAAATACTAGTCACTGAAAGCCCATGCTCTTGCATAGGTGTCATTCATAAAGTTGTGTGCTTAAAAAAGCCGAAAACTTATAAAATGGATGGTAACAGACTGTGAATCCCAGTGATGATTAAACCTGGTCATATTCTTTCATAGATTTTTAAGGCCAGAATGGACCACGGAGATCATTTAGCCTGACCTCCTGTATAGCACAAGCCATAGAACATCCTCAAAATAATCCCTGAAGAGTATCTTTTAGAAAAAACATCCAATCTTGACTTTAAAATGGTCAGTGATAGAGAATCCATTGGGACCCTTGATAAAGTGTTCCAGTGGTTAATTACTCTCACCATTAAAAATGTACACCTTATTTCCAGTCTCAATTTGTCTAGCTTCAACTTCCAGCCATTGGATCATGTTATGTCTTTTTCTACTAGATCAAAGAGCCCATTATTAAATATTGTAGATACTTATCTCTATATAGATACATATCCCTATGGAGATACATATAGACTATAAGCAAGTCACTCCTTAATCTTAACTTTGTAGGACTAAATAGATTGAACTCCTTGTCACTATAAGGTACATTTTTCTAATCCTCTAACCATTCCTATGGCACTTCTCTGAACCCTCTACAGTTTATCAACATCCTTCTTGAATTGTGGGCACCAGACCTGGACACAGTGTTCCAGCATCAGTGCCAAACACAGAGGTAAAATAACCTCTCTACTTCTATTCAAGATTCCCCTTTTTATGCATCCAATGATTGCACTAGCTCTTTTGGCCATATCATCATACTGGGAGCGTATATTCACCTGATTATCTACCACAACTTGCACATTTTTTTCAGTCACTGCTTCCCAGGATAGAGTCCTTTATCCTGTAAACCTGGCCTACATTCTTTGTTCCTAGAGGTATACATTTACGTTTAGCCCTTTTTAAAATGCATATTGTTTGCTTGCATCCAGTTTAGCAAGCAATGTAGCTCACTTTGAATCAGTGTCCTCTTCATTATTTACCACTTGCTCAATTTTTGTGTCATCTGAAAACTTTCAGTGATGATTTTGTGTTTTCTTCCAGGTTATAAAGATGTTAATTAGCCAAGAATTGATCCAAGTTGGACCCCACTGAGAACCAAGCAGCTTGATGATGATTCCCTATTTAGAGTTACATTTTCAGACCTATCAGACAGTTTTTAATCCATTTAATGTG
Source organism: Dermochelys coriacea (assembly GCF_009764565.3). NCBI lineage: Eukaryota > Metazoa > Chordata > Testudines > Dermochelyidae > Dermochelys > Dermochelys coriacea. Next base: position 94,546,745 of record NC_050071.1, on the reverse strand, counting down.
TGCCATGTTAATTGTGTAGTGTTCTAGTTTATTAATCAAAATGTCATGTGGTACCAAGTCAAACACCTTACAGAAGTCTAAGTATATAATGTCAACACTATTACCTTGTACAACCAAACTTGTAATCTCACCAAAAAACATCACATTAGCTTGACAGGATTGATTTTCCATAAATCTGTTCTAAACAAAAAGAGCTCTCAACCAAGCTTGTAGCTGTTTCCATCACTTCACACTGACTCAGACATTCTAGGCTTCAGAGTGGTGTTTGAGGTTATTGTGTGTAGTGGTTGTGTTACTGTGTGGGTGGCTGCATTGATTTGTGTGTGGGTTGTGTTACACTGGGAGAGTTGTGTGGATTTGTGGCAAATGAGGGGTATGTGCTGAAGGGGGGGGCTGTATGTGTTTGGGTTTATTGTGGATGCTTGTTTTGATTTCTTGGGTGGTGCTGGGTGATGTGTTGATTTGTGCAGGTGGCAGTTGGACCAAGTAATCCACATAGTTTAGTCTCTTGAGGGATGTAATATCTTGTTGTTGTTAGGATTATTGTGTGGGTACTGGGTGGTGTGGTGACCTGTGATGTATATGAGGTCAGAGTAGGTGATCTGGTGGACCCTTCTGGCCTTAAATTCTATTGCCTTAATCCACCATTTGTGCAATCTCCCTCATACAACCAATGAAACTGAGGCATGCAAATTAGTTGTAGAGTAAGGATGGTGGTCTGTTGAGTTACCTCTGATATCACAATGGACAAAGACGGTTGCCAGGGGATAGATGCAGGGCTATCCCTAGGGGGGTGCAGGGCCTGGGACAACCCCGCCACTCTCTGGCCCAAACCCCACCCCCACTGCACCCCTTTCCCCAAGCCTCCGGCCCGCCTCTTTCTGGCTTCCACCCCCTCCCACAAGCGATGCCAAGAGCAGGCAGGGTGGAGGAGGCTGGGGCTAGGTTGCTCACTGCTGCTGGCGCCATGCCCCCTCACTAACCACCTTGGCCACCCTGAACCCTGCATCCCAAAGCATGGGATTCAAGCCAGTTGTCCCAGTCCATCCTATGGACGGGATAGCTCTGCATATATGTACTGGTGTAATCCATAAAGTCAAAGTGATTGAGAACTTAAAAATTGGATGGTAGCAGACTACACAATCCAGTGATGATTGAACCTGATTGTATTCTGAACAAAAAGAACCCTCAACCATGCTTGTAGCTGCTTCCATTGTTTCAGACTGACTCTAAGACATAAAATTCAGAGTGATACAGAGTGCCAATCCTATTATATAGATTGACATTGTATTATCATTTGTATTAGACTTGAATCAGCAAACTGCCCTAAACTACAATTTTCTCTATTCATCTAAGCATCATAAACTAGAGATGCACAATGTCTGATGTGCTAGGTGTGAGCCAGATCATTCCATTCCATCCCACCCCATGGAAAGCCAAAACAAAATATGGGATGGCCAAATTTAAGTAGTAGAAAGAGTTGGATGCCTGCAAAGGAGGAAAGGGCATGACCCTCTAACCATGCAGGTCTCCAGGCATTCCTAGGGGCAATAGAGCAGGGCAATGAATTCTTGGGGAGGAACAGACCCTCCTACAACTTTCTTCAGGAGCAATGTAGTCCTTGCATTTACTGACACACCTGGATTCCAAATCTACTCTTCCTGTGAGGCTTTAAAGAATTAATGCAGACAGTCACAATACAAATTAGAGATTTCCATCATTTTTAGTATATATTTTGTTAATTTAGATTTACACAATGTCACTTTCTAGGAAATTAGTGTATATTTATGAAGGTGTGTCATTACCATAGCTGAACCCTGCAGTAGTTGGTGCAGGCTGCTTCTTTGGAGTCACTGGGTATCGCAACCGTGTAACAAGACCTAAATTTGGAGAAAATATATATAATGGAACATAGTCCTACCCCAAAATAGTGTTAGGCAGCAAGTCACTCATATTTTATTGTGCATTATAATACTGGATAACCATGAGAATATAGGTTTCAGAGTAGCAGCCGTGTTAGTCTGTATTCGCAAAAAGAAAGGAGTACTTGTGGCACCTTAGAGACTAACAAATTTATTAGAGCATAAGCTTTCGTGAGCTACAACTCACTTCATCGGATGCATTTGGTGGAAAAATCAGAGGAGAGATTTTATATACACACACCACAGAGACATGAACAATGGGTTTATCAGACACACTGTAAGGAGAGTGATCACTTAAGATAAGCCATCACCAGCAGCGGGGGGGGAAAGGAGGAAAACCTTTCATGGTGACAAGCAAGGTAGGCTAATTCCAGCAGTTAACAAGAATATCAGAGGAACAGTGGGGGGTGGGGTGCGAGGCAGAAATACCATGGGGAAATAGTTTACTTTGTGTAATGACTCATCCATTCCCAGTCTCTATTCAAGCCTAAGTTAATTAATTCCAATTCAGCAGTCTCTCGTTGGAGTCTGTTTTTGAAGCTTTTTTGCTGAAGGATAGCCACCCTCAGGTCTGTGATCGAGTGACCAGAGAGATTGAAGTGTTCTCCAACTTGTTTTTGAATGTTATAATTCTTGACGTCTGATTTGTGTCCATTCATTCTTTGTACGTAGAGACTGTCCAGTTGGCCAATGTACATGGCAGAGGGGCATTGCTGGCACATGATGGCATATATCACATTGGTAGATGCGCAGGTGAACGAGCCTCTGATAGTGTGGTTGATGTGATTAGGCCCTATGATGGTATCCCCTGAATAGATATGTGGACAGAGTTGGCAACAGGCTTGGTTGCAAGGATAGGTTCCTGGGTTAGTGGTTCTGTTGTGTGGTGTGTGGTTGCTGGTGAGTATTTGCTTCAGATTGGGGGGCTGTCTGTAAGCAAGGACTGGCCTGTCTCCCAAGATCTGTGAGAGTGATGGGTCGTCCTTCAGGATAGGTTGTAGATCCTTGATGATGCGTTGGAGAGGTTTTAGTTGGGGGCTGAAGGTGATGGCTAGTGGCGTTCTGTTATTTCTTTGTTGGGCCTGTCCTGTAGTAGGTGACTTCTGGGTACTCTTCTGGCTCTGTCAATCTGTTTCTTCACTTCAGCAGGTGGGTATTGTAGTTGTAGGAATGCATGATAGAGATCTTGTAGGTGTTTGTCTCTGTCTGAGGGGTTGGAGCAAATGCGGTTATATCGTAGCGCTTGGCTGTAGACAATGGATCGAGTGGTATGATCTGGATGAAAGCTAGAGGCATGTAGGTAGGAATAGCGGTCAGTAGGTTTCCGATATAGGGTGGTGTTTATGTGACCATCGCTTATTAGCACCGTAGTGTCCAGGAAGTGGATCTCTTGTGTGGACTGGTCCAGGCTGAGGTTGATGGTGGGATGGAAATTGTTGAAATCATGGTGGAATTCCTCAAGACCTTCTTTTCCATGGGTCCAGATGATGAAGATGTCATCAATGTAGCGCAAGTAGAGTAGGGGCATTAGGGGACGAGAGCTGAGGAAGCGTTGTTCTAAGTCAGCCATAAAATGTTGGCATACTGTGGGGCCATGTGGGTACCCATCCGCAGTGTCGCTGATTTGAAGGTATACATTGTCCCCAAATGTGAAATAGTTATGGGTGAGGACAAAGTCACAAAGTTCAGCCACCAGGTTAGCCGTGACAGTATCGGGGATACTGTTCCTGACGGCTTGTAGTCCATCTTTGTGTGGAATGTTGGTGTAGAGGGCTTCTACATCCATAGTGGCTAGGATGGTGTTTTTAGGAAGATCACCAATGGACTGTAGTTTCCTCAGGAAGTCAGTGGTGTCTCGAAGATAGCTGGGAGTGCTGGTAACGAAGGGCCTGAGGAGGGAGTCTACATAGCCAGACATCCTGCTGTCAGGGTGCCAATGCCTGAGATGATGGGGCGTCCAGGATTTCCAGGTTTATGGATCTTGGGTAGCAGATAGAATACCCCAGGTCGGGGCTCCAGGGGTGTGTCTGTGCGGATTTGTTCTTGTGCTTTTTCAGGGAGTTTTCTTGAGCAAATGCTGTAGTTTCTTTGGTAACTCTCAGTGGGATCAGAGGGTAATGGCTTGTAGAAAGTGGTGTTGGAGAGCTGCCTAGTAGCCTCTTGTTCATACTCCGACCTATTCATGATGACGAAGGCACCTCCTTTGTCAGCCTTTTTGATTATGATGTCAGAGTTGTTTCTGAGGCTGTGGATGGCACTGTGTTCTGCATGGCTGAGGTTATGGGGTAAGCGATGCTGCTTTTCCACAATTTCAGCTCGTGCACGTCGGCGGAAGCAGTCTATGTAGAAATCCAGGCTGCTGTTTCGACCTTCAGGAGGAGTCCACCCAGAATCCTTCTTTTGTAGTGTTTGGCAGGAAGGTCTCTGTGGGTAATATGTTGGTCAGAGGTGTGTTGGAAATATTCCTTGAGTCTGAGACGTCGAAATAGGATTCTAGGTCACCACAGAACTGTATCGTGGGGGGTGGAGGGGCAAAAAGGAGAGGCCCCGAGATAGGACAGAGTCTTCTGCTGGGCTAAGAGTATAGTTGGATAGTTAACAATATTGCTGGGTGGGTTACGGGAACCATTGTTGTGGCCCCTTGTGGCATATAGTAGTTTTAGATAGCTTAGAGTCCTTTTTCTTTTGTAGAGAAGCAAAGTGTGTTTTTGTAAATGGCTTGTCTAGTTTTTGTAAAGTCCAGCCACGAGGAAGTTTGTGTGGAAGGTTGGTTCTTTATGAGAGTATCCAGTTTTGAGAGCTCATTCTTAATCTTTCCCTGTTTGCTGGAGAGGATGTTGATCAGGTGGTTCCGCATTCAAAAACCAGTTGGAGAACACTTCAATCTCCTCTGGTCACTGGATCACAGACCTAAGAGTGGCTATACTTCAACAAAAAAGCTTCAAAAACAGACTCCAACGAGAGACTGCTGAATTGGAATTAATTTGCAAAACTGGATACATTAACTTAGGCTTGAATAGAGACTGGAATGGATGAGTCATGACACAAAGTAAAACTATTTCCCCATGGTATTTCTCCCTCGCACCCCACCCCCCACTGTTCCCTGATATTCTTGTTAGCTGCTGGAATTAGCCTACCCTTGCTTGTCACCATGAAAGATTTTCCTCCTCCCCCCCCCCCCCCCCCCCCCGCTGCTGGTGATGGCTATCTTAAGTGATCACTCTCCTTACAGTGTGTATGATAACCCATTGTTTCATGTTCTCTCTGTGTGTGTTGTGTGTGTGTGTGTGTGTGGGTGTGTGTGGTATAAATCTCTCCTCTGTTTTTTTCCACCAAATGCATCCGATGAAGTGAACTGTAGCTCACGAAAGCTTATGCTCTAATAAATTTGTTAGTCTCTAAGGTGCCACAAGTACTCCTTTTCTTCATGAGAATATAGTAGTTGTAGTCATGTTGGTCCCAGGATTAGTGAGACAAGGTGGGTGAAATAATATTTTATTAATCCAACTTGTGTTGGTGAAAGAAACAAGCTTTTGATTATACACAGAGCTCTTCAAGTCTAGGAAAGGTACTTTGTGTCACAGGTCAATGCAAGTGGGGGGACAGAATATATAAATAAATAAAAGGTCAGAATATAGTGACAGTTCTTACTTCTAGGAAAAAAAAGAACTGAACTTATTCGTGATGTATTGTATACATCTTTGCTTGTCTTGATCACTTGATGATTACCTGTTCTGGTTTCATTCCCTCTGAGGGCACCTGGCGTTGGCCACTGTCAGAAGACAGGATAATGGGCTAGGACCTTTGGTCTGACCTATTATGGCCGTTCTTAAAAATTGAATCTGTCAGCATTCAGGCCCCTCTGAAACTAAGAACTCTTAAATGTGGCCTACAAGTTCTCTGCTATTGCTAAAATAATTACATTTAGCATCCAGCATAACACCACTGGCTGTTTGAGGAGGGACTGCACCTACTGTAGCTCAGTTGGAAAGGTATAGTCCTCATCAGTATGTTTGGTGAGTAGTGCCATGCAGCTCCCATTTATAATAACAGGAGTCACTCACTTAAAATCCCTTTTATTCAAACTCCGTTTTGACTAAATATTCTACTAATACCTGGTTAGGAAAAGATAATGAACATTAAATGCATAAAGGATAAAATAGAGGGAACAATAACCAAGTCAATAATTTTTTAAAATGAACTAAATTATGATGATAAAATCATTTTTATGTTTTGGAGGAGAGGAATTTGCACTTACCTTGCTTCCAGATTTATTATTTTATAATTATTTATATTCAAATAATGTAACTAAACTTTCCTGAGATAATTCTCAGTGGATCCCAGGTCACTTCAATTTGATGTAAGGCATCTTGCAAATATATCCTTTGAGATGGGATCAACCCACTGTCTGGCTTGAGGGAAAATCACTGTATTGTTGTTTTAATTTCTGTGCACTGGTCAAGATCCTGGAGTGTGTGCTAAAATGGCCAGTGGATTCTGCCTGCTAGCATAACCAGCTACAGGATCATCCCCAGTGCCAAGCCAGGATTGTCTGGTGCCATATGGCTGGTGTACAGGTTCCTAAACCACCCCTTCCTGAGTGCTGGCACAGACAGTGTTGCTAGGATATGTATATACCATTCCTAAGCTGCCGATTCAGACCCTTGAATCTGTTAGTACCTGGTGTTGGCTAAAGCCCTCAGGTTACTCTGGGGTACTAATATTGCACAGAACGCATCAGGATCAGGGGAATGCAAAGGTGAGCTTTACAACACATTTGGAGCCCCTCCCATTGTCCTTATCGATCTGTTCCTAAACCTTAGCCCAGGGATCTAGTCCACTGTGTAGTAAGTTAATGAAAGGATATTGGATGGATTCAAAATTTTATGAAAAGAGTACAGTAAAAAGAAAAAACTATATAGTTCTGAACACTCCCTAATTATGAGGTGTTTGTTCAATGTGTAAAATGTAGAGGTTATTCATGAACCGGAAAGAATAATTTTTTTTAACAAACATTTTAGAGTGACATTATAAACAGAAAATTTTGTAAAGGCAGTGTCTCATAGTCCCTTTAAAGGGCATTTATGGTCTGAAGAGAGACTGTTAAGATGGCATCATCTTCCTATTCAATTGTGCTTCTATTTAATTGACAGAAAAATCAGATGCATTTACCTGCTGCATTATGTTTATGATACTCAATTATCTCTGGAATGGTGTTAAAAAGATGTTTTTCTGCTAGATAGTACTGCTTTGGTGATGTCATTGTTTCTTTTATATGGTAGTGTCTTATTCCTGATGAACCTTCTCTAAAAAACAAGAATGAAAATATGATGGCATTTTTAGGAATGAATCCTGAAGAGAGGTACATGGTAAATAGGAAATGAAATCACCTATATATATATATATATATAAAAAAACTGTATCTATCCCTGCCAGATGGATAAGAGAGAACAAATGGCCACCTGCTTTGTCCCCCCATACAGCAGCTGGAAACAATCACTGTGGTCATGGAGCTCAAAGACTGTGTAAGGTTTGCACTCACTGTGGCAGTACTGTGTCCAGAAAGAAACGGTGATGAGTGGGCCTCACTCTACGTATTGCTCAGTATCACTGGTCCCTTGGGATTAAAGCGCGTGTACCCCACTTCAAAGGTACACTAGCTGTGCTCTCCTTGCCCTTCCTGAAGCTCCTGGAGGCACTGCAGTGCTTTTAAGCACAATGTGTCTCAGACCCTTTTGGCGCAGTAGGAATTTGCACCACTCCCAAAGTGGGGCTTTGTCTTAAAGGCACTATCAAGGCTGTAAAATTTAGGCCAAAACTTCCAAGTTGGATACCTAAAGTTAATTACCTCAGTAAATGGTCCAATTTTAAGAGGTGCTGAGCACCTTCATCTTGCACTGGAAACAGTTGTGTGGTGCTCAGAACCTCTGAAAATCAGGTTACCGCATTTAGATGCCTAACTGGATTCAGGGGGCTAATTTTAGGCATTCCACCTTTTAAAATATTGGTCTTATTCTTTGTTGAACAAATAAATCTCCTTTTTGTAACCTATGAGCTTGTGTATCTATGCAAATCAAATTCAAACAGAAACTGTAATTAGTGGGAACAGTAACTTACCTCCATATTTTGTATAAAGTGGATACTGTATACAGACCCTAGCTGACTAGAATCCTCCTCACCACAAAACCACCTCCTTTATCCTGAAATCAAGCACAATGACAATTTAGGCTCCAGCAATGTTATGGCTGCACCTTTCTTTTACTTGTGCTCCCTGATATTATTTCATGAGTCAGTAATTAACTGATCATTTCGATTTTTAATAAGGAGGAGCTACCTTAAGAGAAATTCACATCTTAACAACTTTGTGCCTGGATTGATACATAATACAAAATACTACCGTCATCTCTGAGAAGGTTGTTCTGCCTTACTTCTGTTCAGATTTCTGCAATACCATCTGAAAAAAAATTCTAAACTCTTAAAGATATTAGCAATTAAAAAACTTACATAAAACCAAAGTGTTGTGCAGTTACTAAGACAGGAAGTCAAACAGCTCTTGTTCTTGAGAACAAGAACTGAATCTATTGAACTATAGTGAATTTACAAGAAGGTTCAGTCATCATTACATTGTGTAGTTTATAGACAGAACACTTCTGAAATAAACCCAATAGGTTCTCACAAAAGCATGGAACGCAATAACATTCTAACAGGTTTCAGAATAGCAGCCGTGTTAGTCTGTATTTGCAAAAAGAAAAGGAGTACTTGTGGCACCTTAGAGACTAATGCCATTGGCATCCGATGAAGTGAGCTGTAGCTCACGAAAGCTTATGCTCTAATAAATTTGTTAGTCTCTAAGGTGCCACAAGTACTCCTTTTCTTTTTGCGAATAACATTCTAGTAATATAACTCACTTTGCAACCAGAATACCTGTCAATTATGTGTATTAACAGCTGTCATTTCATAAAAGACCGTAAGCACTAAAAATCTTAAATAAATCTTGAACAGGCGGTTTACACACCAATCATCTAGTTACTATTGGGCTTATTAGTAAGTTGTTTTTTAATTCAGCAACACTATATGAGTCGGTCAGTTAGATTGGGAGGATGACTGGATCTATTCAGAGCGCAAGTCAGGAGTGAATCAAAGTTTACCTTTGCACACTCCGATCTTGGTGTAGCTCAGTGCACAGCCATCTCTATGTGCTAAGTTAGAACAGCCAAGGGGCTGCTTCAAATTTTATGCCAGTAACTGATAGCCACAGCAGTCAAAACACAGCGTGGGGATTGGCATGGTATGGAATGTCCTGACTATGCCCCCTTTCCTCCTGCTACACTGGGAATAGGTTGGGGAAGAAGTAGCAAATAAGCCTGGCCCCTACATCAGCTCTGCAAAACTAGAAAGTAACACTACAAGGCCAAATCTCTAATAGTGCTCATCTTTTGCACCAGAGTAATGCTCCCTTAACTGGTTAGAACCAGACTACAGCATGCAGGTGACAAGGTGCCAAGTCATTGCACCAGAGAATTCAGCATGATTTCTTCCTATCTCTCCTTATTAATTTCATAGCACAGAGCAAGTCAAGACTCTCAGTAAAAGCCTCAAAGATCAGGGAGTAACATTAGAAAAGAATGAGTAACATCTAATAAAGATGAGAAAAAGAATCCCTAAAGAATATCTATCTTTAGCTAAAAATAGAAATGTGAGTCATAAATAATTTGGACCAAAATTTTGGAATTAATAATGTGGTTTTATAAACTGTTTACATATCTTTTCTTGCAGTTTGATTTTATTTAGTATGATTTCATATGAAACTTTAGTAAGTTTTTAATAGATCAGCACAGTAGTTTAATGCCTGCTCTTGTTCATAACCTGATATTTTAAAACAAAACTTTAATTTGAAGAAACAGACTTACAGAAGAGCTTCATAACTTCCATCCTCTCAAGTCTCTCATAAGTAGTTCATGATTACCCATATTGTTAGTAAAATGCTTGTTGTATTTCCAGTTGTTTATAGCTGATGAGCTGAATTTAATGCACTTATGTTTAACTGCCATGGATATCTCTTGTTCAAATTGGACTTATTGGTCCAGATTCTATCTGGTCATCTACAATCACTGTGCTGCTTATGTTCATTGCTTGGGTACAGTGGAGAATAAAGGACTCTACTTTATTCTTTTACAGTCAGATTCCTTTCAGATGACCATACCACTTCACATTAAAATTTCAACAGAGACTTATAACAGATGAAGTTCCTTAAATGTTTCCCTTGATCTAGCAATACTTCTTTGCTGTTGCTCAAATTTGGACTCAAAAGTACATGCCTGAATCTCCTCTCACTTCTATCATTGTAAATCAGGATATTCACCACCGTGAAACAGTGCAGAGAAAGAAGAAATCAGAAAAAAAATGTATTTGAATCTTTTAAAAAGTTCAATCTCTGATCTTAGTTACATAATCTATACATTTATACAGATTATTTTTAAATATATTCTTGCAATTGCTAAAGCTTAAGTTTATTTTATCCTATTCCCCCTTTCATGCTATATTCACTTACTCATACTGATCAAGGTTGTTGGACTTCTTTCCTGTTACATAGTTGCTTGGAATGTATCCTGTACTTCTAGAAAGAATAAGAGAAACATTACTCATAAACTTTAATCATGATACAATCTGGGTAACAAAATACAGAATGCATGCTTAAAACACAGTTCTTCACACTGCTAATTAGCAAAGGTCACCAGCACTCTTTACCCTTATCATTGATCAGTTCCGATTCTCATTATATAGAGGGTTGTGGGTTTTTTTTTTATTCTGACTCATCTTCCCTGCATCTACTGCGGCTACACTGAATGCAGAAGGGTCAAAGTTAAAATACTGAGCCAAGCCACACTTTTTCTACAGGAAGAATCAGTAGGGGACAAAATGAGAAGCCCTATGCTTCCATGCCAGCTTTGTGCTTTGGTGGTCCTAGCTCCATCCCTGGGGATATACCCCAACTGAGATTGTCGGGAGAATTGAGATGCCTGCTATTCCCCAAAATATACACCACAACAACCCTGCTGTCTTTCACTAACTCAAAATTACCCTGAACAATTTCAATATTGAAGCAGTGAATGTTGGACCATGAAAAGTATCATTAAGACAATGTGAGGTGTCCTAAAACACCTTTAAAAATAAATGGGAAAAGGTATGGGGGAGTGTTTGTTTTTCTATAACATTAAAATTGAGTACATTTTAGTTAAAAATTCTGATATATCACAGGAATTTACTTATAAAAGCCCCAGCTCTTCAAACTGGTTTGTGCAGAACCCACTGGGTTTCAAGGGATTCCGTGTGGGCATAAAGGTCGGATGACATGGATCAGACTGTAGGATTGTGACTCAAAATCAGATACGGGCAGCTAAACACATCTAGTTTTTAGGTACATTATTCTTGTTGTTTAATAGGAATAATCAGTATAAATTACTGCAACAAGGGAATAGTCTTACTCAATAGTGCAGTGGGGTGCAGAAAGGATGGAAATGCATCTCACCCATATTTATCTCTTGCTTTCCACCAATGAATGTCATTTTTTTCAATTATTGTATATTCTTCACCTCTCTCTAGTCTCAAATCATGAGACTCTGCGGGTTGAAAATCATACATTGCTACTACTATTTCCTCATCTTCATCTTCATCATCTTCCTCAGCTGGGGGAACAGGTGGTGGAGGCCTTCGCTGAAAATGAGATAAAATTACTAGTATTCCATTCAAGCAAAGCAAAACACTCATTAAGACATTGAAGACAAAGGCCAGGTCAATTCTGAGCTTTTCAAAAAACTAGTTAGTTGAGCTCCAAGGCCCTATACTCAACTTGAGGCATTTGGGCGTAACATCATAACTTTTGAATGCCAGCGGTGATCAATTCCAAAATGTGAGGGAATGTGTAGGCGTCAATAAGCAGAGCCCTGCTGATTTGGGGAAAATTGGAAAATTTGAAGGGGGAAAATGGGAAACGTAGCCCCTGCCATCTGTTCAGTACAGCCAAAGCTTCAAGCACCTCTGCAACTCTCTAGAGAGCAAAAAACGGTTGATATCACCCATTAAACATCTCTAAGCATAACAATACCTCAATCTCAGTTCTGCTTATCCTCCCATTAGAGTTTAACCTGTTGCCGCCCCAGGTCCCCTAGGATTATCTTCCACACAGAAAGAAAGAGAAAAAATAATGGTGGGGAAAGAAGAATTAGGGGAGATCCTGGCATTGGGTGAGGGGGAAAGGGGGGCACCCAACCACTACCATGATGGGAATGCAGGGGCATGAGGAAAGAGGGAGCATACATAGCTCCTGGCATGAGAGGAAAGAAAGATGGGGCAAGGGTAGAAGGGGGAAATAGGGGACCCGGTATAAGGGAGAGGAGGAATGGGGGGATACTGAGCCCTTGGCAGGGGAAGATTGAAGGACTCTGGCAGGCAGAGAAAGGATGCACATCAAGCCCCTGGCATGGGGTGGGGAGGAGAATGGAGGACCTTGGTTATAGGGGGAATACACACACACAACTCCTGGCATGGGGGAAAAGGGAATGGATGGCACACTAGAAGCTGTGGCATGGGAGAAAGGAGGGAATGCAGGTGTAATGCAGAGTCCCTGGCATGAAAGAAGGGGTGGAGCTTGCAGCAAGCCCCTGAAATAGAGGGGGATGAGTGGGTTGGCGCACTGGGAGCTTCTGGGGAGAATAGAGTGATGCAAGGAGCCCTGGTATGTGCAATAAATTCGGCCTAAAGAAACAACAAAGTGCACAACTCCCTATTTATTAACAGACAGCTGAATATTTAGGTGTCCTGTTATAAAGAGGGTTCTCTTTACATGTATGGTATTGAACAGTTTAGGCAAATTTGTTAAGCATTTTACATACTGGCTTATTTTTTTAAATAATTAACTATAAAAGGGCCCAATCTTATAAACATTTGTCCCCAACCATAATGGCTACTATGGTGAGTACTCTAATTCGAATCAACAGGGCTATTCAAAGTAATAATCACTATGGTCAATCCAAATCCCACTGTAATTAATAGAAAGTCCATTGATGTCAGTTTGAGCTGGATCAGGCTCTATGCCTGGCAGTGCTTGCAAGATTGGGACCCTAATCCTTGAAGAAACATATTATAGTGAGCCTAAGTACTACATACAAAACCCTTCTCAGTCAATTGCAGTGAACTACTCAGTGTTCTGAAGATTCCACCTACCTTATTTGTATCTGGTATTAGAGAGGGTGATTTCCTTATGCCTAAAAGCAATGCAATAGAAGTAACTATGTTACATTTATAAATATATTGATAAACAATAATATAAAAGATTTTAAAATTCCGACAAGATTTTAACATCTTAACCAGCCCTCCAAATAGTACAAACTTTAACTCCTAGAAAACAAAAACAGCTCTGTAAACCCACACTTAGTACGACAAAATGTAAATTGAATTTAGTGGAAAAGTGCATGCCTGGCAGACCTAAAGACTGAAGTCTTCATCTATCCACAGAAAAAATGTAAAGTCCATCTCAGGAAAAAAATCATTAAGTTGACATTAAAATTGTGAGTATATAGCAGTAATTTGAAGATTAAAAACTAAAAGGAATTCTTTTTAAAAGCCTCAAACCCACCAAAGACTATTCAAAATTAAATTTAAAAGAAACTTCCTGCCTGCACAGTTTAGGTGGTGAATAGGAGATGATCTCCCTCCTGATGACCTCAGGAGATACTCAGAGGCCTGGGAAAAACTCGTTGCTTGAGCCCTTTTTTGTGTCTTTATGATATATAGAGAAGGCTTGAAAAGATTTATGTCTGTTCGCCGCCGCGCTGCTCCTTCACTCAAAAAGAGGCATTTTTTTCTTTCTTTTGTTTTTTACATTAAAACTCAGTCCTATTTAGCCTGGAGGACTCCACTGTACACATGTCAGGGCAGGGATTATCTTCCGTTTGTATAGGGCCTAGCAGAATCAGGCCGACCATGATCCTGACTGAGGCCTTTTGGTGCTACAGTACAAATAATAAATAATAATAATAATTTATTAATCAGGCCTTACACATTTCTAAATATGCTAGACTACACTGTTGCCATTTAAGGCCCTAATAAGTCCACTGACTTCAGTTGGACTTAAGCATGTGCTTAAGTGCTTTCCTTAATATGGATGCTTTCCTGAATCGGGGTCTAAATTAATTCTATACATACAGATGTAGTATTTACTATAGTTGGGGCCAGTTTGCACGCCAGATTGCATCTATACTGTTGTGCATTCACAACCCATAAACTACATGTGCAAACAGCAACATGTATATGGAAATCAGAGTTCAGCTAGGTTTGGGCACACAAAGTCTGGTGTACACATTTATGAAAATTTTGTCCTATTTCCCTACATGTATTGATCCTGATTCTCTTCTTCTATCATTTTTACACTGGTGTAATTATACTGACTCCAACAGTTATTCTTAATTTCCACTGGTATAAGTGATAAAAATATCAGGTTCATAGAATCATAGGACTCAAAGGGACCTCAAGAGATCATCTAGTCCAGTTCCCTGCATTCATAGCAGGACTAAGTATTATCTAGACCATCCCTGGCAGGTGTTGTCTAAACTGCTCTTAAATATCTCTGATGGAGATTCCAGTGCTTAACCACCCTGACAGCTAGGAAGTTTTTTCCTAATGTCCAACCTAAACCACCATTGCTGCAATTTAAAGCCCATTGCTTCTTGTCGTATCCTCAGAAGATAAGGAGAACAATTTTTCTCCCTCTTCCTTGTTACAACCTTTTATGTACTTGAAAACTGTTATGTTTTACCTTCAGTCTTCTCTTCCTCCAGATTAAACCCAATTTTTTCAATCTTCCGTCACGGGTCACGTTTCTAGACTTAATTTTTGTTGCTCTTCTCTGGACTTTCTCCAATTAAAGTGGACTTTGTCACATCTTTCCTGAAATGTGGCCATCAGAACTGGGCACAATACTCCAGTTGAGGCCTAATCAGTCAGAAGTCTCGTGTCTTTCTTACAACACTTCTGCTAATACACCCAGAACGATTGCTTTTTTTGCAAGTGTTAAACAAATCTAATAAATCATGAGTGAACAGTGTAATTCAGATACTATGATAATAAGGATCATATAGGATCATAATAAGGATCATATAAGTATGATAGATGAAAATCAAGCTAAAATGATAATATAGGAAAAACGTATGTACTTACTGTTTTCAAAAGATTGTATTTTTCACAGCCAGGTGCTAACTTTTCTGTTTGTCTGCAACATTGATAAATTCCTTCTGTCCAGAATTTAGGATGATACTTTACCATTATATTACTATTTTTCTTTATTTCTATAAAAGGTAAATGGTAAATAGATTAAGGCACAAAAAAACTCTAATAAGAATAATTTCATGTTAATTCATAAATACTATAACACTTAACATAAGGGCATAATCAATACTACTTCTGGTACTTATTGCAATGTTACTACTCTTGAAAGATTCATTACAAATTAATGTGGATGTCATACAGTCATAATGTAGGTGATAATTTCATCAAGCTACAGGATGACTTCTCCACAAGAATACTTTTGGGAGCCCAGACTATTGTTTAAGAATTCACTTTAATGGAGCTAGATGAAACAGTCCAGCATTTTAGGGTAGCTTTATTATGAAGAGCATCAGGTAACAGCATTGCCTATCTCAAGATTTCCTGATATGTGACACAGTGATAATGCCGCTGAGTGCATTATCTAATCAGCAAAGTATTGCTGCCTACAGTTTTTCTGAAGCTCTGAATCTGAGGGGTTCAGTTTCAGAAATGTACAGCTAGTAAATAGCCCAGAAGAAAGGCCAAACATGATGTAATGTGAGCTGCTCTCACAGGAACCTACTTTTATTGACCTAAGTCTGAACCTAGTTAACCTGTACCATCAATAGCTCTGTTTACCTTAAAAGAAATAGCAATACATAATATTACAAATGTAATATTCCAACTCATTGTCCTGCATTGACAGGGATACAGGGCAAGTGGTGGCCTCTCTGACAACATTCTGCAGACGCTGATTTTTTCATCAGGGCCTTTTACACAAACCCTTAGATAGCCATATGTTTTACTGCACCTGCAGTAATTGTGATTATAGTACATGGAATGACATAGACCTGAAAGTACAAAAGGAGTTAGGTACCTAATTCACTATTTTAAGTGCCTTAGACCTGGTTTTGGCACCAGTGTGATGCACAAAACCACCTGCCAAACCCTGTAGGCACCCGAACTCACTTCTGCCTAAGTTTATGCAGTAAAAGTTCCCTAGGCACCTATGTTTCTGCCTCTGGGCATACACATTGCTGCCTCCCACTAGGTATTCAGGCACCTATCTCCCTGCCTGTGTCCAAGAGTGATTTACAAAAAAGGGGAAGATAGGCTTTCGTTGGCCACCAAGTCACATATGGGGTCCAATCCGGTATATGTTTTGAGAAGCCACCTGCTGGATTGGGCCCCTCAGGTGAGTTCACACAAAACAGCTGTGGGAGGGGAAGGCCTCCTTGATATCTTTTAGCCCAGTGGTTAGGGTTCTAACCCAGTGGTTAGGGAGACCACTGGTTCAGGTCCATGCTCCACCTGAGAGGGGTGGGTGGGAAGAAAAGATTTGCCAACTCTCAGGGGAGTACTTTAACCATTTGGCTACAGGATATTCTGATGAGAGGCTTCATTAATCTCTCCAGTTGAAGCTGTTGCACTCTGGATAATAATTAGAATGTCTAGAGCAGGAAGACTGGATCCCAGGTTTCACACCTCCTGTTGAGTGCGCTAACCACCAGACTGTGGAGTCATTCTCATCTCTGTGCTCATGGGTTGGTTTGTTTTTCCTCTCTCTCTCTCTCTCTCATGTCATTTGGGCCAGAGAGTGAGAGAATTCACAAGCATGAGACACAGCTGGTATAGCTTAAATGCTTGGAAGCTGGGGCAAAGAATCATCTTGTTTACAGCCCCCACCGTTCCTCCAACACATGCACGTACTGCTGCAGTGCATAGTTTAAGCTGCACACTAAATCAGGCCCAGCGTGTCAGCTTACAGGGATATATCTGCTTTTTAGTACTTTACTGCTCTACTAAAATATTTCCAGCAGTAGATTTGTAGAGAAAAACGGTTTGAACTTGAAGTAGCAAAGTCAAGAAAGCAGTAGCACTGCAGTAATTAATTTACAAAGTGATTTGCTCATAAACGGTCTCAAAATGCATTAGCGGTTTAAATTGATATCCAAACTACTCGTATGGATCATATCACCTATCACCAAAATTGTCTGCTACTGGATGAAAGCAGCAACTGTTATACTGTGCACAGAAAAGCTAAACAAAATTTAGAACAGGAAATTACGCATAATATCAATGACACTGCAAGGAGAAATTTAGATAGGCAAGACTTAACTGCCAAAGATAGAATGTGGACCAACCTACCAACATTACCAAATCCTTTTCTTGCAAAAAGTAGCTTTGAGATCTTAATGATCACAAGTGGTCAAAACTTCAGTTTACACATCATCCAAAAAATAGCACCTACCGCAGCACAGTGCTTCCTGATATCTTATTGAAGAATTGGTTCAGGGTGATTCAGAGATAAGCATGCTATACATTGAATCACAAATAGCACTTCCTACAGTGGCGGTTATTAGAAGATTTCCATGTCTGACCCTTCTTATCTTGTGATAATGACAGTATTGTAGCATAAGGTATTCTTAATTTCTGCCCCCAGGGACTTTACAAGCTATCTTTTTGTTCTGTGTTTGTACAGAATGTAGCACACAAGGTCCTGATCTGTCCTGGGCTCCCGGTGCTACCTCAATACAAATAATTATGGCCCTACCAAATTCACGGCCATGAAAAATGTGTAACGATCAGGAAACCTGATCTCCTTCGTGCAATCTGGCTACTGTAGGGAGGAGCAAGTCTGAGTGTGCCCCAATCGGAGGCTTCTACCATGGGATGAGCTACAGCTGCTAGTGCCAGCCGGGCTGGGGAGGGACTGGACTTCCTGTTCTCCTACAGGGGCCGCTCCTGGAGCCAGGTCAGACCCATCTCTGGGAACCTCCCCCGGCTGCAGGAAGCCATGGCTGCTAGATGGGAGTCCAGCTTTGAAGGCAGCACAGAAGTGAGGGCGGTTGTCCAGCCCCCAACCTGGGTGGGAGGCTGTGACTCCATCTGTCAGCCCCTGACCCAGGTGGAGATGCTGCTGAGAAAACCTGGGCATATGGTAACCCTTCCCCCCATACCCGTGAGTTACCCTTACTTTTGCACTGCTGCTGGCAGTGGCACTGACATTAGAGCTTGGCACCTGGCCAGCAGCTGCTGCTGTCCAGTTGCCCAGCTCTGATGGCAGCGCTCCTGCCAGCAGCAGCAGTACAGAAGTAAGGGTGGCATTCCCACGACCCCCCCTACAATAGCCTTGCACTACATACACCCACGATCCCCTTTTGGGTTGGGACCCACACACTTATAACACTGAGAAATTTCAGATGTAAACATCTAAAATAATGAAACTGATTATTTTACAATCTTATGACCATTAAATTGACCAAAATGGACCGTGAATTTGGTAAGGTCCTACAGATAATAGACTGTAATATTACTAAGGGGTACATCTGAAAATCTTAGTCCAGGGTTTCTCATGATCCAAATTTAGGTTGCCAGAATGTGTCAAAGGGTCATATGGGAAGCCAGGGGTGAGAGGGATCCTGCCAAGGAGGTTGGAAGGTCCTGGAGGCATGTTGGGAAGGTGATTGCAGAAACCCGCACAACACTCACCGTTTAGTGGCAGTTCCTGTGGATCCAATCCTGCAAGGCTGGCTGGGTTCAGCTCCCCACTCCAGGCTTTGGGACCTGGTGCATAGGGTTGCAGGTCCTCTCAGGTTTATCCTAACCGCCCCTTATCATGATGACGGGAGATCATCTGGGCCAAATTTCAGTGAGTGGTGTTGTGACCCCATGCACCAAGTTGCACTGCCACTCACATTTGACCTGGACGGACCCCCGTTTGGGGCTGGGCCAAACCTGCCACAACACCCAGAGCAGGGAGCCAAGCCCAGCCAGCCCCACAGAACATGAGTCACAGGTTTTACCATGGTATGCTTGTTTGGTATTAAATTATGTTAGTACTAGTATTATGTTAAAGAAATATTTAATAAATCAGATTTTTTTTACACTAAAGCCATTACTGGGTTGCGACAGGCCATCAAGATTTATAAATGGATCCTGAGCCCAAAAACGTTGAGAACCACTGTTTTAGTCAGTTGACCTTAATATTATTAATAACATAAGGATAATTTAAAGAATTTTTAAAAAGGCAAATGTCTGAAATGTGGCTATTGAGTCCAACTTTCCTGAACAGCACAAGATTATAGCTTTCACCAAAGGCATGAAACAGAAGTTTTCTTAGAAAAATGACAATAACTGGTTACATCTGAAGGTGAAAGAAATTCCTATGGAAATCAGCTCTCAGAAGAAGGTTGACAAATCTGTTGAATATACAGGAACTGATCATTTTCTCCTCACACAAGTGTAAGTTAGTGCCCTGTTTGTTCATTCCCTCTGAAGCACCTTGCACCAGCCACTGTTGAAAGACAGGATACTGGTCCAGATGAACCACTGATCTGACCCAGTATGGACATTCTTATGATTCTTACTTAAATCAGGAGTAACTATTAAAGTCAATGGAGTTACACTGGTGTAAAATCAGCATAAGTGAGAGGAGAATAAGGCTCATAATATTTACATTTATAAATATTTATATTTTCTGTACATGATCAGTGACATTAACTACATGGATAAGATGACTTATAGATTGTGCAACACCATAGGGGTCAAATTCTGCTTACAATTATGACAATGCGAATCAAGAATAATTTCAGTGACATCATTGAGGTTACTTCATATTTACAGAGGCATGATTGAAGCAGAATGTTGTAGTGTATGATATAAACCAATGCAAAATCTGTCCCAATACATATATAAGCCATTAAACGAACAGCATACAAGTTTGTACTTCATATTTTCTAGTTCAAGCAATTGCCTTGCCTCTTAAGGCTTCACATATTAACCTTAAGAAGTTGTCTTTACCTTCCTTAAGATTCCTCACCCACTGATCCCTGCTGTGTGCGTTGGGCGCAAAAATGTAAAGTGTATTAGCATCATATACAATCTGAAAATAAATCAAATGAAATATAAATAATGTTTATATGGCAATAATTTTGAACTTGATTCTTAGTAAATACCATCTAGTGTAAACATATTTCTTGGCTAACAGGCTCAGAAAAACTAACAAATCTGTATTCATCAGCCAAAATGAGTGAAATGCAAAAAGCATAAATGGTGAAAAATTAGACTTAAAAATTCTTTCACTTTTAATAATCTAAATTGCTGTTGATAGGACAAATAAGGAATTTTAAATTATATGTTATAATCACAGTGTTCCTTTAACCATTTGCTTGGCAATTTCTTTTGTTTATTCTTCACCCTGGGTTTCTTTAAAAAAAAAATTAACTAGTGTCATTTTGTAATTAGACGTCCCTCTGTACATGTCATTTTACAACTTCTTATGATTCCATATTGCCCTAGATAACTTCTTGCACTGTCTTCTTCATTTGCATTGGCATTTTAATTTTTCTTTCTTTCATTGGTAAAAAGTAGGCATTATTGTTAGGCAGAAGAGGCCAGATTCTCAGTTATACTAGTTAAAATCCAGAGTAATCTGGCTAGGATTAAAACAACGAGGAGTCTGGTGGCACCTTAAAGACTAAGTTTTATTTGGGCATAAGATTTGTGGTCAAAAAACCCACTTCTTCAGATCTGATCTGAAGAAGTGGGTTTTTTACCCACAAAAACTTATGCCCAAATAAATCTGTTAGTTTTTAAAGTGCCACTGGACTCCTTGTTTTTGTGGATACAGACTAACGCGGCTACCCCTCTGATACTTCACTAGGATTTACACTGTTGCAAATGAGAGAGAATCTGACCCAAAATAATTTGTTTAAACTTTTCCCTTCTGAGCCCTTTCCTTCCATTGTGAAATTAAATGAAGTAAACAATTTTTTTGAATTATTCCAAAACATATATTGAATTTAAAAACCTAAATGGACTTGATTCTCCCTGACACTAATGTCAATTGGGTTAGCTACACTGAAATTATTTAAAACAGGTGTAAGTGAGAGAGAAATCAAGCCCAGTATCTGAAGACAGTTCATTAAAATCATCAGAAGCAAACTACAAGGTAAATAACAAATATAAAATAACTGAGATATGTTGAAAAACAGAGTATAACATTTTAAATAAACCAAATGAACTTACCTGAAATGGATATTTATTTTGACAGGGAATAATGGCACCATCATTCTTCACAATTTCAACACACTTGATTTTAGCAATATCAACAGATCCCTTTCTGTATTTTTTCTGTTTAAAAAAAAAACAAGCCATATGTGATCCATTGTGGAGCAAAAAAGAAATGTGCTGTAGGGTTGCACCACCAGAGATTATGCACCTGTTGCAGGAGTGACAGGTTCTGTGGCTTGTGATGCACAGGAGGTCAGACTAGATGACCATGGTGATCCCTGGTGGCCTTAAAGTCTATGAGTCTGTAATCATGTAATCTTTGGGTCACATGACCTTTTCCATAGCCAGCTGTGTTGAAGAATATAAAATTTAAGGTTCTTCACTTTAAATAATTTGATTCAAACTACTACAAAGAAAGCAAAAATTCACAGAGCAATTACAGTCCAGGCAGTGTCCCTCTGAATATTTTTACAATCAATTAACAGAACTGATGCAAAATTCTGTAGGTTAAACACCTGTAGTTTTATGATACTGTAATCTAAGGGCTTGTCTACATGTACATATTGTTCACAGCAAATTGAAATATAAATCTACCCTGCTTTGAAACGTGAACAGATGAAGTACACTAGGGAACTTTTAGTGTGTGGCAGCAGGGGTCACAGGGATACTTTGTGTGTGGCAGGTTAGTGCAGAATAGATTTACATCCCATTTTGCCATGAACTAAGTGTTGGTGTAGACAAGCCCATAGTGAAAAAATACTTCAAAGTTTTACTTTATAGCATTCTATAAGACATTTGTTCAATAAACTCAAAGACACTACTTTCCAAGATTTCAACTCTCCAAAGCAAGAATAAATATTTATGCTTTTTTGAAGTTGTCTTGTTACAGAAGAACTATATACCAGGAGGGTCATTCTAGACGAAAAGAGTCTCCGGGTTTAATTCTGCTACTATAGTAAATTGTGGGTAGTTAAGAGTTACTTTTACATCAGTTTTACACTTGTGTAAGAGTAGCATCTAGCCTCAGCACAAGTAGTTTAAGAAATATCTCTTATAGACCTTAGAGTATACACATATAAACCTGCTGTATCTTCAACCCTAGTATGAACTGAAGGGAAAGGATTGGACCACATGTCATTCTGGGAGAGGCAGAAACTTAGTTCTGTATTTAGCTCATAGAGTACTATAGCCTATAGGATCTAGCAGCTGAAGAGCTTTCAGCACTTCCCACTACATCATGGTGTGCATGTGTCATTCATTACCGTGTATCTGAGCAGGCTTGGTTATCCAGCTCACTAATTAAAATGCTTTAAACCAGGAACTATTTTATTATGTATCTGTGCAGTACCCACCAAAGTGGAGGTACCTGATCTATTTGGAGTCTCTGGGTGTTATAGTCATCAAAATAATACATAGTTTTTGTGATGTAACTTTGTTAAAAGAATTTTAAGGTTGCAAAGTCAAACATTCAAAAGTTATGAAATGCCAAAATTAAGGGTGCCTGTGCAGTCTTAATTCACCCCACATAGTATTTTCTCTACAAAACCCTTGCCTCGTTCAATGACTAAGTAGTTATTCAAAATATTTTTATCCTCCTCATTCAGTGTGTGGCTCCAGACATTATTTACCACACACCATTCAAACCCTGAACCAAATAGAATATTATAAAAAGATGCAGAAAACTTCTTTTCCTGACTCAGAACTCACCAGGAAATATGCCTAGGTGTGCACAAAGATGACAGCAATTATCAAAGAGATGGCAAATGACAGTATGAACTGCCTAGCAGAAAGCATGCATCATTCCTCATTTATTCTAGCTACTGATGGCAGCAATGATGCAGGCATCAGCAAACTGCTCCCACTCCATTATTCAACATTTTGATGACAGCAAAGATAAAGTGATCATCTTGTTGCTGTACAGGTTGGGAATTAAAGCTTTTGAATTAAAATATGGAGGCCAGGAAAATCCCTTTGTTAAACAGTTTGACTTTTGGAAGTGACAATGCTTTTGTCATGATGGTCTTGCACAAGGGTATTGCAGCATTTATTTGAGAGCAACATTATCTGCTTTTCTTGTGGGTTGCCCATGTCACATGGTGCACATCATGGCTGAGAGAAGTGTGAAGTCCTCACCTGCCACCACAGATGAACTCCTGATTGATATCTACTGTTATATTGACAAGAACACCAAGCATCACTGGGAGCTCATTTTGTCAGAAGCTGTCCTAAGTAGAGGTCCATAAGATACTGAAGCACATAAGCACACACTGGCTGTCACCTGGCCTATGTCTGACTCGGCTCATCCAGCAGTGGGAACTATTGACCACGTTCTCTGGCTGAAGCAGCTAAGTCCAAAGGAATGCATTCATGCAGCACCAAGTGCAAATCTATGCCTGTCAATCTGCACCGTACTCCTTTGCAGCAACATAAAACTGACACAGGTGCCAATAAGTCGTGTGCTAAGGTGACAAGCCAACAAAACCAGTCTATAAGTGACAACCTATTGAAAATCATACAGAGCAGAGATCAGCAACACCAGCAAAAACCAATCAGGTGTAGCCACCATCAACCGCCAGTCATCAATGTCAAAATCATCACTGCAAAACAAGGATCATCCAAAAAGATCATCACGACAGCAAGCCTACAGAGCAAGTTGCTGATGCCAAACATGACAAATTAACTAAACTGACTTCAGACGCCATCACTGTGCCGAAACAAACTGCGAAACAAACTGGCATTGAAAGTTTTTGCGGTAATATAAGACACTTAAAGTTTGTTTGTGAAAAAATCAGTATTGCCTATTTTTGACTACATGATCCCGATCTTTGACAAATTAAACACATCAAATGCAAAAAGAGGAATCTCTGATTCAGATACCAAGACAACAGCTGTTCAGTCTTCTAAACGAACTTCTTGTCAGGTTACCAAGCCATTAGTGATTGTAGAAGCAAAGTGAAGTAGAGTACAACCTCACTTCTAATCAGAAGGATGGCAAGGATATTATGACACATTATTTTATCAGAGACAACTCAGACTCTCAGCAGTCATCAAGTCCTACTTCTCTTTCAGAGAACATCATGAGGCTGATAGACATAGACTTGGAGCCATTCTTCTATTCAGTTAATTGGTACCACCGAGAGGTGGACACATACATAGCGTAGAAACTGCTTCTGCTTGATCCTATAGTACAACATGCAGAAGTAGCTAACATTGCATTCAGAATAACGGCTACATACAATGATACTGCATTCTTCGTGCAGCACCTTCCATCTCTGCTGAGGGATCAATTTCAGCAAGACGCAAAGCAGGAGCTCGGTACCAGGTTGATAACATGCCATCATCTGTTCTGACATGCATCAGTTGTGATAAACAGCAGCATATCATATTGCAGATAATGGCCACTATGATGTTCTGGCCTGGATAATGAAAGTAACCCTTCCAATACCAAACAAGAACTCTGACTCGAAAAGAGTATTTTTCCTTGTGTGCAAGAACAAACTGAGTTCAGACCAAATCTTGGTGATAAAGGTTTGGAATCACTGATGATCACCAAAGCGGACATACTCGGTCAACCCTGCCACTTGAGAAATCCAGACAAGATAATCCTGTGAAAGGCCAAGCAAGCAACCTGTATGGTGCTTGCAAAGGAGTTGCCAATATCATGGTTGGAACTGGTCATGGCTATTGATGTTACTAAGTAAAAAGTTACTTCAGCTTGTATCACTTTTGTTATTACTGCAATATGCACAGAAATGCACTGCAACCTTTCAAGCACCTACCCCAGACTCCTATCTGTATTTGGCTTCGCACCTTTGGCACTTGCACTGGTCCAAGAAACTTCCCTAATTTTTTTCATAAACATCCCTAAAAGTCTCAGAGCAAGGCTGGCATTTCTGGATTCTCAAGTGTCCACTAATTTTGGTTGTCCAACATGAAACAACTAGACATTAATTTTCCATAGTGCTTAACATTTTTATAACACATATATTCAAAGGACAGTGCCTACAGACTCCAGGTGCAGTTATGAGTGCTCAGCACATCTGCAAATCTGGCCCCAAATGTCTCACATTTGGCACCCAGAAAATGAGGAACACACAATTAGTGGCCAACTGTAAACGTTCTGATTTAAGTGGCTTGTCCAGCATAGAAACTTTGTGGCAGAGGCAGGGACAGAATTCTCCATGGTCTAAATAAATTTCCTTAACCATCAAACTATCCATCTCTTCCTGCTGTTCCCTGCCTCATTCACTACACACCTTCCAACTTCTACAAGAAATGATGCAGGGCTCATACCAAGTCTCATTTGCTGTACAACCCTGATTCATTCCCAGAGTATGATTCATCCTGTGCACTGACAGTCAGGTGTCCAGGAAAAAAATAATATTTTATCATATAATTAAATATTATGTTATGCGTATGCACAAGGGGACCAAATTAAGGTTGCCCATGCAACCTTAGGTATGAATTTCCTAACCTTTGTGTGGTTGACTACCAATCTTAATGTAGTTTATTGCATGTAATTTCCTAATTTAAAACTGAAATTCTGTCATATGGAACAATTCTGATCCCCCTCCTGGGTCATCAGCAGGTTTAATCTTTGTAATTAGTATCAAAGGTTTGGATCTTTAAGTTCACTGCACAGATCTCTACCACTTGAGCTAACAGAGCAACTGGTAGTAGTAGTAGGCAGTTATCCTATGGGTCTGTGGTCCCCAAACTTTTGATGTGGTGCATCTCTGACCTGTAATGTAATCTGTCTGCACACACACCCCGGGAGCAGGGCTGAGGCCGCAGCCAGGAGCAGGGTCAAGGCCGGGGCTGGGACCGGGGCCAGAGCTGCAGCCGGGGTCATGGAGCCATCGCGGGGGCTGGGGCCGCGGCCAGAGCTGCAGCCAGGGCCATGGAGCCGTGGCCAGGGCTGAGGCTGCAGCAAGGAGAGGAGTCAGGGGCGGGAGCAGGGCTTGTGGCCAGGGGCAGGAGTCAGGAGCAGGGTGGGAGCCGTGGCTGAGAATGGAGCCAGGGCCTGGAGCAGGGGCCATGGCTGAGGGCCGAGGCTGGGTCCAAGCCACAGTTGGGAGCCAAAGCTGAGGCCTTGATTGGGGTCAAGGCTGGGGCCAGAGCAGAGCTAGGGGAAGAGCGGGGCTGGGTGGCGCTCCCTCCCTGCCCCCCCGTTGGGGCTGGCCCATGCCTCCCCAAATGTTCCTCTTCACCCCCATCCACAGTTTGGGGACCACTGCTCTAGGTGGATCAGGCAATAGTAGGGATGAGATACTAGAGGGTATCACAGCTATTTGTTGCTAGAGGGTTTCACAGCTATTTGTTAACAGCAAAGGAAGGTAGGGATTCCTGGGTTCAATTCCAGGTTCTGGAGAGGGATGTGATCTGGTAGTTACAGACACCTCTGTCTTTCTATCCACCCCTAATGCCCCCGATTCTTGTTCCTTTCCCTTCTGTTCCTGACGTCTTCCCCACACTCATTGTCTGTATACACCCCAGACTCCTCCCCACCCTCCCCTTTTGCTCCTGTCCAACCCCACCAGCTCCTGTCCCCAACTTTCTCTTGTCTCCTACTGCTCCTCCTTGCTAACGGTTTCTGCCACCCCTCCCCTCTGCTTCTTCCCATTCTCTAACTTCTGGAAGCCCCTTTCCTCATGTCCACATCCACCCATTCTTCACCCCTCTGCATTTTAAATCAGGCTGATTCTTCCTCAATGCTTGGATGACAACAATGGGGGCACTGAAAGGACAGGAGAGACAATTTCCCTGCTCTCAGTTCTGGTGCCTAGCACCACACTGATCCAGAGAACCATTGCAGGAAAAGTCCTGCTTAGCCCCTGCAGCCTTAGGCTGATCATTGAAGCATGCTAAGTTGCTCTATGGGGATGGTCTGCAAATACGAGCTGTGAGGGGCTGGAGCATGCTCAGTGCACACAGAATCTTCTCAGAATTTAGCAGCAAAACCCTAAGTCTCTGCTGAGTATGTGCGAACTGAATTTTTTCAGGGGTCCATATCTTGGCCAAATTTGGATGTTTTTTCATGGGAACAGAAAAAAGCACATCCCTAGCAGAGAGTCCACACCTACAGCTAAATTTCAAGTCCCTGTTCCATAGCATGGAGGGGCTACAGTATCTAAAAAAATAATTCAGTTCATTTGTTAACATGGGCAAAACAACATATTGTCCCTAATTTCATTATCCGAAATTGCTGGAACACTTTTGCTAAAACTTTCACAACAAATGCAGCCTGAGGCAGACACCTGGCATGGAAAATTTGATCCTGAATGGTTAAAGTTTGGCAAAATTATAAGCAACTGAAAACAGTCTCTTAATGGGAAGTGTAAGGAAACCTTAACTAGAGGCGTCACTACCTGTACCACATACAATAAATGATAACTGTAACAGTTATGTACTCATGGAAAACCTGAAGGCCTAAGACACCCTTTTAATACCCTGTTACTTTTAGTCAGCTAGCAGTTACAAAGAAAGCAGGCAGAGAAATTGTGTCTCAAAAGCTTATGCTTCAGTGGTCAGGCATCAGGAAGAATGACAGGATGTTTAAGTCCAGATAAATCTATAAATATTCTACAACAAAGACAAACAAGTTTTTTTCTCAACATTAAAAAAACAGAATTAGGCACATTAGTAATCTCAACTTTCAGTACAGAAAGGCAGATAGTGACACTATTACATTTTTTACTACAAAGCTGCTGGACTCCAGTGTCCTTTACAGTATCGAGAAATACTTTGCACTTAGCAAAACCTGTTTTTTTTTTGTTTTTTTTAACCAGGAAGGTGTTTTTAACAATTATTTATTATTTATATCTGCCCTCTCTCACTGAACTGTACTCTCCATATGAACACGTTTATTAGTGTGAATGACAAAAAATAATTTGTTGAATCATGTAACATCTGGTACAGAAACAATCTCTGATAGATACTTTGTAATGGTCCTTTTT
Organism: Dermochelys coriacea; assembly: GCF_009764565.3. Taxonomy (NCBI): domain Eukaryota; kingdom Metazoa; phylum Chordata; order Testudines; family Dermochelyidae; genus Dermochelys; species Dermochelys coriacea. The sequence continues at coordinate 94,518,550 of NC_050071.1, read as the reverse complement.
ACAGGTTTTAACTGTACTACCAGTATTTTAGCTTGACAACTGACAGACCAGTCAAATTAGAATGTTAGGGCCTGAAACTGCAAACACTATAACTCATAGTGATCAAAATATTATGCAATTCTGGTGAAATAAATGGGCTAGGTTGCCCCTCTAGATCTGTGTGTACATAACAAGGACTCTTTGCATACACATCTCTTCGCTTTGAAAGAGAAGCTTACCCATGGCCCCGGTACTATACACCTATTCTTCTGTACCCTGCAGAGGCCTCTCTGCCCTGTTTGGGTTCTTGCTAGGGGTGTTTGGGTGATCTGGGTGAGAGGCTAGAACAGAGGTGGGCAAACTACGGCCCGCGGGCCACATCCGGCCCATAGTACTGTCCTTCCTGGCCCCTGAGCTTCCGGCCGGGGAGGCTAGCTCCCGGCCCCTCCCCCGCTGTTTCCTCTCCCCCGCAGCCTCAGTGCACCGCGCTGCCAGTGATCTGGATCACCGCTCTTGCTGGGCAGCATGGCTGGCTCCGGCATGGTAAGAGGGCAGGGAGGAGGGAGTCCCGGGGGGGGGGGCAGTCAGGGGACAGAAAACGGGGGGTTGGATGGGGCGGGGGTTCTGGGGCAGAGGCAGTCAAGGGACAGGGAGCAGGGGGCAGTTGGAAGGAGTGGAGGTTTGGGGGTGGTGGTCAGGGGACAGGGTACGGGGGGGTTGGATAGGTGTGAGAGTCCCAAGGGGCCTGTTAGGGGTCGGGGGTGTGGATAGGGGTTGGGGCAGTCTGGTTGGATAGAGGATGGGGTCCTGGGGGGCAGTTAGGGGTGGGGGTCCCAGGAGGGGGTGGTCAGGGGACAAGGAGTTGGGGGGTTAGATGGGTCAGGGATTCTGAGGGGCGCAGTCAGGGGGCAGGAAATGGGAGGGAACAGATGGGATGGGGGCCAGGCTGTTTGGGGAGGCACAGCCTTCCCTACCTGGCCCTCCATATAGTTTTGCAATCCCGATGTGGCAGGCCAAAAAGTTTGCCCACCCCTGGGCTAGAAGGACATATACTGTTTTTCTTCTTTGGCCTCATGGAAATTCCTTGAAGAAGATGATACAGCCTGAGACTATATTATCTTTTCCGAGAGAACTCTCCCTCCCTTCTGTGAACTCCTTCACACCAATCTGGCGCTCAATGGATGTGCAAAAGGAGTGTGAGCCCTGGTCTACACTAGGCGTTGAGGTCGAATTTAGCAGCGTTAAATCAATGTAACCCTGCACCCGTCCACATGACGAAGCCCTTTTTTTTGACTTAAAGGGCTCTTAAAATCGATTTCCTTACTCCACCCCCGACAAGGGGATTAGTGCTGAAATTGGTTTTGCTGGGTCGAATTTGGGGTACTGTGGATGCAATTAGATAGTATTGGCCTCCGGGAGCTATCCCAGAGTGCTCCATTGTGACCGCTCTGGACAGCACTCTCAACTCAGATGCACTGACCAGGCAGACAGGAAAAGGCCCGTGAACTTTTGAATTTCAATTTCTTGTTTGGCCAGTGTGGCAAGCTGCATGACCACGCAGAGCTCATCAGCAGAGGTGACCATGCAGAGCTCATCAGCAGAGGTGACCATGATGGAGTCCTAAAATCGCAAAAGAGCTCCAGCATGGACCGAACGGGAGGTACGGGATCTGATCGCTGTATGGGGAGAGGAATCCGTGCTATCAGTACTACATTCCAGTTTTCAAAATGCCAAAACATTTGTGAAAATCTCCCAGGGCATGAAGGACAGAGGCCATAACAGGGACCCAAAGCAGTGCCACGTGAAACTTAAGAAGCTGAGGCAAGCCTACCAGAAAACCACAGAGGCGAATGGCTGCTCCAGGTCAGAGCCCCTAAAATGCCGCTTCTATGATGAGCTGCATGCCATTTTAGGGGGTTCAGCCACCACTACACCAGCCGTGTTGTTTGACTCCTTCAAGGGAGATGGAGGCAACATGGAAGCAGGTTTTGGGGACGAGGAAGACGAGGAGGAGGAGGAGGTTGTAGATAGCTCACAGCAAACAAGTGGAGAAACCGGTTTTCTCAACAGCCAGGAACTGTTTCTCACCCTGGACCTGGAGCCAGTACCCTCCGAACCCACCCAAGGCTGTCTCCCGGACCCACCAGGCGGAGAAGGGACCTCTCTTAAACTATAAAAGGTTTAAAAGCCAGCATGTTTAATGATTAATTTGCCCTGGCATTCGTGGCTCTCCTGGATATACTCCCAAAGCCTTTGCAAAAGGTTTCTGGGGAGGGCAGCCTTATTCCATCCACCATGGTAGGACACTTTACCACTCCAGGCCAGTAGCACGTACTCGGAATCATTGTAGAACAAAGCATTGCAGTGTGTGTTTGCTGGCGTTCAAACAACATCCGTTCTTTATCTCTCTGTGTTATCCTCAGGAGTGTGATATCATTCATGGTCACCTGGTTGAAATAGGGTGCTTTTCTTAAGGCGACATTCAGAGGTGCCCGTTCCTGCTTGGCTGTTTGCCTATGGCTGAACAGAAATGTTCCCCGCTGTTAGCCACACGGTGGGGGGAGGCAAAATGCGATCTTGTAACGAAAGCACATGTGCTATGTATGTAATGTTAACAGCAAGGTTTACCGTGAAAGAGTGTACCCATTGTTCGATAAAATGTGTCTTTTCAAATACCACTGTCCCTTTTTTTTTCTCCACCAGCTGCATGTGTTTCAAGGATCACAGGATCTTCTCCTTCCCAGAGGCTATCGAAGATTAGAAGGCGAAAAAAACGCACTCGCGATGAAATGTTCTCTGAGCTCATGCTGTCCTCCCACACTGACAGAGCACAGACGAATGCATGGAGGCAGACAATGTCAGAGTGCAGGAAAGCACAAAATGACCGGGAGGAGAGGTGGCGGGCTGAAGAGAGTAAGTGGGGGCCTGAAGAGAGGGCTGAAGCTGAAAGGTGGTGGCAGCGTGATGAGAGGAGGCAGGATTCAATGCTGAGGCTGCTGGAGGATCAAACTAATATGCTCCAGTGTATGGTTGAGCTGCAGGAAAGGCAGCAGGAGCACAGACCGCCGCTACAGCCCCGGTGTAACCAACCTCCCTCCTCCCCAAGTTCCATAGCCTCCTCACCCAGATGCTCAAGAACACGTTGTGGGGCCTCCAGCCACTCCACCCCAGAGGATTGTCCAAGTAACAGAAGGCTGGCATTCAATAACTTTTAAACTTTTAAAGTGCTGTGTGGCCTTGTCCTTCCCTCCTCCACCACCCCTCCTGGGCTACCTTGGTAATTATCCCCCTGTTTGTGTGATGAATTACTAAAGAATGCATGAATGTGAAGCAACAATGACTTTATTGCCCCTGCAAGTGGTGATCGAAGGGAGGTGGGGAGGGTGGTTAGCTTACAGGGAAGTAGAGTGAACCAAGGGGTGGGGGATTTTATCAAGGAGAAACAAACAGAACTTTCACACCGTAGCCTGGCCAGTCATGAAACTGGTTTTCAAAGCTTCTCTGGTGCGCACCGCACCCTCCTGTGCTCTTCTAACTGCCCTGGTATCTGGCTGTGTGAAACCAGCAGCCAGGCGATTTGCCTCAACCTCCCACCCCGCCATAAATGTCTCCCCCTTAGTCTCACAGATATTGTGGAGCGCACAGCAAGCAGTAATAACAGTGGGAATATTGGTTTTGCTGAGGTCTAACTGAGTCAGTAAACTGCGCCAGCGCGCTTTTAAATGTTCAAATGCACATTCTACCACCATTCTCCACTTGCTCAGCCTGAAGTTGAACAGCTCCTGACTACTCTCCAGGCTGCCTATGTATGGCTTCATGAGCCATGGCATTAAGGGGTAGGCTGGGTCCCCAAGGATAACTATAGGCATTTCAACATCCCCAACAGTTATTTTCTGGTCTGGGAAGAAAGTCCCTTCCTGCAGCTTTGGAAACAGACCAAAATTCCTGAAGATGCGAGCGTCATGTACCTTTCCTGCCCATCCCACGTTGATGTTGGTAAAACGTCCCTTGTGATCCACCAGTGCTTGCAGCACCATTGAAAAGTACCCCTTGCGGTTTATGTACTCGCTGGCTTGGTGCTCTGGTGCCAAGATAGGGATATGGGTTCCGTCTATGGCCCCACCACAGTTAGGGAATCCCATTGCAGCAAAGCCATCCACTATGACCTGCACATTTCCCAGGGTCACTACCCTTGATATCAGCAGATCTTTGATTGTGTTGGCTACTTGCATCACAGCAGCCCCCACAGTAGATTTGCCCACTCCAAATTGATTCCCGAATGACCGGTAGCTGTCTGGCGTTGCAAGCTTCCACAGGGCTATTGCCACTCACTTGTGAACTGTGAGGTCTGCTCTCATCTTGGTATTCTTGCACTTCAGGGCAGGGGAAAGCAAGTCACAAAGTTCCATGAAAGTGCCCTTATGCATGCGAAAGTTTTGTAGCCACTGGGAATGTCCCAGACCTGCAACACTATGCGGTCCCACCAGTCTGTGCTTGTTTCCCGAGCCCAGAATCGGCGTTCCACCGCATGAACCTGCCTCATTAGCATCATGATGCCCACATTGGCAGGGCCCTTGCTTTGAGAGAAGTCTATGTCCATGTCCTCATCACTCTCGTCACCGTGCTGATGTCGCCTACTCGCCCGGTTTCGCTTTGCCAGGTTCTGGTTCTGCATATACTGCTGGATAATGCGTTTGGTGTTTAATGTGCTCCTAATTGCCAAAGTGATTCTGAGCGGGCTCCATGCTTGCCGTGGTATGGGGTCTGCAAAGAAAAAAGGTGCAGAACGATTGTCTGCTGTTGCCCTGACAGAGGGAGAGGTGACTGACAACATGGCTTATAGGGTTGGCTTACAGGGAATTAAAATCAACAAAGGGGGTGGCTTTGCGAGAAACTGAATGGCCGCCTCAAGGATAGAACTCAAAACCTCAAGGATAGAACTCAAAACTGGGTTTAGCAGGCCGTTGATTTCACAGAGGGAGGGAGGAGAAAATGAATACAAAACAAATCTGGTCTATTTCTTGTTTTGAGCCACTTCATCTATCTTTATACATCATGCTGGCAGCAGACTGTGCAGTACGACTGCTAGCCATCGTCACCTCCTGGATGCTTGGCAGAAGACGGTGCAGTATGACTACTGGTCATCGTCTTCTGCTGGCTGCAAATTAAAAGACAGTGCACTGCCGGTAGGACTCAATCGCCATGAGATGAAACAAGGGAAATTACTTGGCTGAGTCACTCCCACGTTTGCCCAGGCGCCCGGTTAAAAGAGCACCCAGGACTATGTCGACGACGGCTACCAGTCATACTGCACTGTCTGCTGCCAAAAGGCAATAAACTGCTGCTGTGTAGCAATGCAGTACCATGTCCGCCAGCACCCAGGAGACATATGGTGACGGTTAGCTGAGCGGGCTCCATGCTTGCCGTGGTATGGCGTCTGCACAGGTAACTCAAGAAAAAAGGTGCAAAACGATTGCTTGCCATTGCTTTTACGGAGGGAGGGAGGGAACGGGGGCCTGACGATATGTACCCAGAACCACCCGCGACAATGTTTTAGCCCCATCAGGCACTGGGATTTCTACCCAGAATTCAAATGGGCAGTGGAGACTGCGGGAACTGTGGGATAGCTACCCACAGTGCAAAGCTCCGGAAGTCGACTGTTGCCTCGGTACTGTGGACACAGTCTGCCGACTACATGCACTTAGAGCATTTGTGTGTGGGGGGGACACACTCGACTGTATAAAAACGCTTTCTACAAAACCGACTTCTATAAATTCGACCTAATTTCGTAGTGTAGACATACCCTAAATGATATGTCAGTGCAACTGCAGCAGGATAAGTATTTAACCTCATGGGGTAAGAGAAAACTGCCTCTGCAGATAAACACCTTACGTCCACTACCTGTGCCACCTATAATAAATGATTGCATTTCCTGATTTACCACATTTTACCATTTCAGCATCTAGGTTACTCAGTTTGCACATGCACTGTGTGCCAAACCAATCCAAGTAATTTGCACTGCTTTATCACTTGACCATAATTTAATGTTTTGGAAATGATAAAAACACTGGAAAAAAATTAAATGTGGGGAATTAAATCTGAATTCCCTCCTCTCTGTCTCAAAATATTCCTTCAACAACAAAACTTATTAATTAATGGCCACCAACTTCCAAAGTGCAAGTTTGATACTCTATTTCCCCTCAGCTTCGCAGACCACTAAACCTCTTTGCGGTGAAGTAGAAGAGAGTGACTTAATACAAATGCAGCAATTGGCTACTACATTTTATACCTGTCCCCACTTATGAAGCTCTCCTTTATAATGCTATACTTCAGACAAAGTCTCCTTGGCTCCTAGCCATGATAACTCACTCATGAACATTCTTTTTCATACGTGACCCTCTATTACAAAAGAAATGAAATTGGTCTTTTAATTAGTTTTCTAATTAGAGAGTTGCACTATTTGAATAAAATTCCTTTAGAGACTGGCACAATTAATCCTGTGTCCATTGAACTTCAATATTAAAACAGTAGCTTTACTTAAAAAATTAAAGCTGCATATGGTGGTTGCTAAATGTAGAGAGTGCAATCTGTCTCCAGTTATAGCCAATGGCAAAACTCTCATTGAAGTCAGAGACAGCATGAAGTAGCCCCACAGAATAAGTCCCTTATAAATCATTGCCCATCTAGATCTAAATGGGAAACTTACTCTTAAAACACTGCAGAGTTAAAGACAATATTAGACATCTTTTTCTTCCCTCCTGATAAGATGATGGAATTTCTGAAAAAGAGACCTATTGTTCCATTAGTTTTTATGCAGAAGTTCCCATTAGCTTCAGGTGGGAGTTTTGATTAAAAATTAATACCTTGATAAGGCCTCAGGACATGTTCTTATCCATTTCCTGAGACTCTCACACTATAGCCTGCTATAACCACGTTGGATGAAATCTTGATCCCCCTGAAATGGCAAAACTCCTGTTGACTTCAATGAGGCCAAAATTTAGCCCCCCAATAAGTTAAACTGGGAGCATTACCTCACAGCACCTTTGATCTCCCATTTTCTTCTGCAGTATACTATCATGCTTCCAGCCAAAATGTTTAAATCTTGACTAAACTTTGAAAGCTTTTATGAGGCTAAAGAAACTAACTGCTTTGACCACGGCATAAAACAAGAGAACAAGAATTCTAGGTCACATTGCTAATTTTCTCTCACCACAAAACTTGGCAACCTTCACCACAAAAATATCCTCCACCAGAATTCAATCAGATCTTCTGACCTGCCGCTCGCTAGTAGAGAGAACTCAAAGCATTCATGATTTCGTTGTTTTCCTGCTTACTTTCAATTCTTGAAAAAAACATTTAATTTAATTTAATTAAAAACTTAATTTTAAAATAACCAAAACATCTACTTTCTAATAAAATCAGAAATTCAAAGTAATAATTTTAGATTGTCAAGTCAAATCCAGACTATCATGGAAGTGAGTGAAAAGTCACTGCCGCCAAATGCTTGTTCATAGACCTAAGAATGAGTTTATTTTTCTCAATACTGGCAACCTAATCATGGACACAAGTAGGTCCAATTCATCTAGTTTTAATTCTCTCATCTTCTATACGCAATAATTTCCATTTTATATTTTATCTGTATTATGTTGGGGTGAGGGAAGTGAGCACTGCTGGTTACTGTTAGTCTGAGGAACTCAGCTGGGACAAACCATGCATTAAGCTAGTCACAAAGTTTGTCTCAGAGGTATGAGAGAATCATTAGGAATATTAATTAAAGACATAAGGTGGACTCAAAGTAACTACCATTAGTGTGATAGTGTGAACTTTGTATTTTTGAGGACCCATTTGTAAATAGATAATCGCAGGGACCACTTTATATTCATTTTAGAGTTTGATACAAGTAATGAGCTGACTGGAATTTATATTAGATTTGTAATAATTAGCAGAGCACTCAGATTGGGTATGGACACTTTTTATGGTTCTAAATAAAAAGAAAATACAAATAAATATTACTCATACACATTAAAAACATAGATTTTCAAATAATAGTTTCGAATAGCTAATGTGTTTTGTAACTTGGACTTAAAAAGTCAAACAGGCATAAGGGACAGATGCTTTCTGGGACATGTGATCAGGACACACTGAACTGATTATGTGAGAGAGGGGGCTTTTTATTGCCAAGCTTTAGGCTGGACATTATTCCAAGGTTATCTAACCAAGTTTGGTGCCAGTCTAATGATGCTCTTCCTGGTCTAACATTTGCTCTATATATTACGTCATTATAAGACTGTTGTACTACTGTACATATACAGTATCTCTCTCCAATAAGATATAATGAGCTAAGATAATTATGGAGTAAAATATTATCTGCCAACATAGGTGACAGTAGTGAAACAAATATCTCTCACTGTTTTCAAGACCTCTACCTCCATCACTGGGCCAACTTCCATCACATATGGTGGAATGATTACTATTTGACTTGGTTCCTTTAGGGCCAAAGATACTACTACAGTTTCACCTAACTTCCTTTATGAAGTAGGATGAGAGTTCCTCCTAGTATGAGGAGGTCCAAAGGTCTGCAGCTGGCTAAGAACACTCACGATTTGTTAGATTGTCAACTATCCACAATAGTTCCACGGGTCAAGATTTAGCAGTTTCAATACATGATTCCTTAACTCCGACCCCACCTCCAGGGGAGAGCTTGGGAGTCACCTGATTGACATCAGGGTGAACAAGCACTTGAAGAAGAAAAAACGGTTACTCACCTTTTTGTAACTGCTGTTCTTCGAGATGTGTTGTTCACATCCATTCCAATACCCACCCTACTTCCCCTTCGTTGGAGTAGCCAACAAGAAGGAACTGAAGCGGGATTGGGTCAGCAGGGTCATATATTGAGTGCCATGAAGGCATCACTCCAGGGAGCTCCCTAGTCGACCCTACATGAGCCGCTAAGGGGAAAAGTTTCCGATGACCATGCACACGACACGTGCACACTGATTGGAATGGATGTGAACAACATATCTCGAAGAACAAGTTACAAGAAAGTGAGTAACCATTTTTTACAATATCCCAATGTCTTCCTCTGTCCTCTGGTGCCTTGTCGTGGCAGGACAGCTTGCATACTCTAACAATCTCCAGAGTCTGTGTCGGCGGGGGCTTTCTACTCCTGGTAGGTTCAACCATGCCGGATTAGTCTGTCGGGGAGGGGACTGACAAAACAGACACTCTGGTCCTCCAGGTTGGGGGTTAGGCACAGGGCTAACAACCCTGTCCCGTAAAAAACAAAATATGTTACGGAAACAGCAACGGAGAAATCGACCATTACTGTGTGTGATGGCCTTTAGGAGTTAATGACCTGTATGACTGCCAGTGGTGAAAGCCAAAAGGAAGCCACTGGCATGAAGACTGAAGTGCTCAACACCAAGACAAAAAACAGACTTGGTTCTTGGAACGTACGGACAATGTATGAAGCAGGGAAGCTAGCTCAGGTCACAGCAGAGATGAGATGCTACAGCTTACACATCCTGGGTGTCAGCGAGAACAGATGGACAGGATCAGGCAAATTCAGCCTCAGGAGAAACTTTGCTGTTATCTGGACAGAATGATGGACAACACCATGAGAGTGTTGCCATCCTTTTGAAGAAGGGAGTGGAGCATTCCCTGCTTGAATGAAAATCCATCAGCGGCAGACTTATGAGAGCCAGACTGAAAGGGAAACATAATAATATCACCCTGATTCAGTGTTATGCTCCAACAAATGACAGTGATGAAGAAGTAAAGGACAAACTCTACCTTGCACTACAGGTGGAGTTAGAGAGAGTACCACGCCACAACCTAACTCTCGTCATGGGAGACCTGAATCTCAAGGTCGGTAAGGAGAAAACAAACAATGACAGAGCAATGGGAAGACATGGGTGTGGCACTATGAATGAAAACAGAGAAAGGTTTCTTGATTTCTGTAATATGAATGACCTAGTCATCGGCAGAACCCTATTTGAACATCATGAAATTCACAAGCTGACATGATGTTCTCCAAATGGCAGAGATAAGAACCAGATTGACCATATCGTAATCAATGGCAAATGGCAACGCTCACTGACAGATGTGAAAGTGAGAAGGAGTGCAGATGTTGGCAGCAAGACAGTCTCCATCAAGCTAAAACTGAGAAGTGTGAGTCCACCAAACAAGGGACATAGACGCTATGATATTGACAAGCTAAAGTCGCTTGAAATACAGAAAGCCTTTGTTCTGCAGTTAAAGAACAGGTTTCAAGCACTTGCAGACCATGATGAAGAGGAGGGGAATGCAGATGAGGAGATCAACAAGAAGTGGGACAAAGTAACAGCAATTTATAAACAGAGCAGTGAAGCCTGTCTAGGCTACAGGCAGAAGAGAAGGAAAGAGTGGATTACACCCAGCACATGGAATGCCATAGAAACCAGACGAGCCCTGAAGAAAAAAGTTTTAGAAACAAAATCCCAGAAGCTAAAGGACAAATACCATTAGCAGTATAGCAAGGCACACCAGGAGGTCAAACGGCTTGTGAGAGCGGACAAATGGCATTATATTGATAGTCTGGCAACACAAGCAGAGGAATCAGCTGCTCGTGGTGAACAAGGAACTGTCTACAAAATGATGCGGCTTATCAGTGGTAAACAGCAGACACCAGCAAACACTCTCATCAGGAACAAACAAGGACCACCTACTGACAACCCAAAAAGAACAACAAATGCACTGGACAGAGCATTTCAAAAAATTGCTGAACAGGGAGCCACCTAAAGAGGAAGCAAACATCCAGGAGGCAGAAGAAGATCTTGATATCAACACAGACACCCCAACAAAGGAAGAGATCATTCAAGCCATCAAATTCTTTAAAAAATGTGAAAGCTCCTGGCAAGAATAACTTAAATGCAGAATTGTTCAAGGTAAATCCTAAATTAGCAGCATCTATCCTGGCCCCTCTATTTACATCAGTCTGGGAAAGGGAAAATGTGCCAGATGAGTGGACCAATGAGGTTATAGTGAAGATACCAAAGAAAGGACCTCTCAATGATTGTAATAACTGGCATGGTGTCACACTTTTTATCTGTGCCAAAAAAGTATTCTGTAAAATCATAGTCCAGCATATATCAGAGACAGTTGATAGCGTTCTCAGAAAAGAGTAAGCTGGTTTTCGGAAAGGGTATGGATGCACAGACCAAATCGTCACTCTATGAAACATAATAGAACAGTGTTTAGAATGGCAACGGCAACTCTACATAAATTTCATAGACTTTGAGAAGGCTTTTGATAGCATTCACAGGACAGCCTATGGTGCATTCTGCGGGCATATGGAATTCCTTTCCATATAATCAAAGTCATCAAAAGCTTCTATTTCAACTTTTCATATAGTGTTGATCTCAGCGAGCTCAGTTTTGAAGTCAAAACAGGAGTACATCAAGGGTGTGTCACGTCTGCAATCCTCATCAATATTGCCATCGACTGGATATGCGGCATACAACAGAAGACATGCCAAGAGACATTAAATGGACACTCTTCTCTTCTCTTGAAGACCTGGACTTCGCAGATGATGTCACTCTCCTATCACATACCCAACACCATATATAAGAAAAAAATAACTCAACTCAATGCATTCAGCCAGCAAATTGGACTGAAAATCAACCACAATAAGACAGATATCATGACATTTAATATTGTCTCACCATCACCAGTATGGATAGAAGAGTATGTTCTCACCAATGTAAAAACATTCACATACATGGGCAGCACCATCAGTCAGGACAGTGGAACAAGCAGGACATCCGGAACAAAATCAATAAAGCCAGGAACACCTTCAGGAGCTTAAATACAGTCTGGAAGTCATCAAAATACAACATCAAAACCAAACTCAAGATTTATTAGAGCTGTGTACTTTCAATACTATTTATAGTGTGGAATGGTGCGGACTGAAACAGTATGACATGTCCAAACTGTCTTCATTCAATACAACCTGCCGCAGAAAAATCCTCTGTATCTTTTGCCCTAGAACAATCTCAAACCTAGATCTATTGACACAGTGCAGCCAAGAGGATCTGAGCACCAACATTGCCAGGAGGCGTTGGAGATGTATCGGTCATGTGCTTAGGATAGGTTTCAGAGTAGCAGCCGTGTTAGTCTGTATTCGCAAAAAGAAAAGGAGTACTTGTGGCACCTTAGAGACTAACACATTTATTAGAGCATAAGCTTTCGTGAGCTACAGCTCACTTCATCGGATGCATTGAAGTGAGCTGTAGCTCACGAAAGCTTATGCTCTAATAAATTTGTTAGTCTCTAAGGTGCCACAAGTACTCCTTTTCTTTGTGCTTAGGATAGAAACTGATTCCATCACCAGAGTAGCAATAAGATAGACACCTGAAGGCAAGCAAAAAATGAGGCCGCCCAAAAACAACATGGTGAAGAACTCTGGAAGCCAAGCTGAAAAACCTGGGGCACAGCTGGGGAACCACTGAAAGACTTGCCAGAAACAGACAGGAGTGGAGGAGCTTTGTCACTGCCCTAAACGCCAGAGGCGTAATAGGAACATCATGATGAGGTCTTCCTCAAGAATGATAGAACTAAATTTTAAAAGCAGATTATGTCCAGTTAACACAGGAGTGAACTTGCCATGTAGAACTACTATAAAAAGCACCCCAGAATGCAAAATGTCCGACATAGTTCATATTTCCCCATACACCATGAGTTTGGTTTACTATCTTGCTCCCTGCACTACTGGGGAATAGAGAAGATATCCAATTTAGGTGACTAATTCAATTTCCATACACTGAATGTGAGTAACATTTAGAGGCTACAATCAGGATTGGGGCTATACAAATTCATATAAAGACACAATTCCTACCCTGAAAATCTAAGATGACAAGAAATGTACACAGGGTTGAGGAAGAGGGATACAATCAAACAAATGCAGTTTTATAAACATGAAATTGTCTCGTGGGTGAATAGTAGCAGATTTGGAACTTTTCACTGGGTCATTTCCCTGTTGGAACAGAAACTCGTGATTCAGCAAATTTTCTTGTGTTATTTATTAACTTACAAAATGTACAAAAGTTCTGCTTATCTTCAAAAGTATCAAAAAAACTGCACACAAGCCATTCCAGTTGCAAAAACCTCAGTTAAACCTACGTGAGTCCCTGTTGCCAGGAAGTAGCTCCATTCTCCTTCATCCTTGGTCTCTATCCCTTTGCTTTTAGTACTGTCTGTTCTCTCCTGCCTGTGCCCTGTACTTTACACTTTTGTGTTCCGAAAACTAATCATGAACCTAGATCAAACTAACCTTCCTTTTATACAGCTGGTCTGCAACATTCAGGAACCTCAGACAAGTTTGGCTAATCCCAGTATCCCCTGGAGCCAGCTTCTTTATTAGGGTGTGATCCAAACCCATTAAAATCAGCAAGAGTCTTTTCATTGGATTTCAGACTAGGCATTGCAAAAGGCTGTGAAGCCCAGATACTCAAAGGCATTTAGGCTCCTAACTACCCATTTTAAATATCTTTGAGGTTTTGGTACTAAATCCCTAACCATATGAATGCTTAAACTGTGCAATCTCTATAACAATCATCCAGGTGTAGCCAGCCTGTTATGTGGCCTCATTTTCATTTCTTTGCTTGTCAGTTTGTGTTAGTTATGCTGAATGTCTAGAAACCCTAAATGCTTCCAAGTAAAATTTTTTATGTATTATTATAGATTGTATTATGTATTATTATTGGCAAAGGCCAACTAATCTCAATTTTCCCCTTCAGTCTGAAATGGCTGATAAAAATGAGAGTTTAAGATAAAAGATGACTAACAAAAAGTGATAAGATTTGCTAGTAGAACTCTATGGGGTAAATAGGAAGAAAAAAATTGAGTGAAAGGAAGTGTTTAGGTTTCATCCTGTCCAACATAAAAGTGAGCATTCATTGCCACAGACAGAGCACAGTTGAATGAAAATGAAGGAGGCCAACTGCCAAGGTAAGAGAAAGGAAAAAAAGGAATATCTTCAGCATATCCACCCTATTTTCTCAGCAGCAATGCTGACGCAATTTCCTAACCATTGCTACAGCATATCTGTAATTTATTCTTCCTGTTACTGCGAGGCAGTCAGTCAAATGTAAACAGTCATACTCTGCATACATTGTTGCAATCATATAAGGCATTTAAGTAGGGCTCTGTTTATTCTGTGTCATGCATGACCTAACTTTTAGGTGCACCTTTACCTCTTGATTTCTCCAGCACATTTGTGCTAAATTCTGCAACAATTTGAAATGGATGCAGCTGCATGAAATAAACAGCAACAAGGAAAACCCCAAGAATGTTTTAAATATATAAAATTACAATATGAATTTTTAGGAGGATTTCCCTAGTTTTCTTTTTGACTCTTTTTCCAAACCATGCACAGCCAACAGTGGGAGGTTTTTCTGCAGAATATATTTTTCCTCACTTAGGGTGAAACTCATTCCTGTGAAGACGTGCATGTCAAGGCAAAATGTACCACTCTATGTTCCACTTAAGCCATTTTGAGTTCTTAAGTAGTCCCTTGTGCAGGCCATTTGCACAGGGATAAAATGTGCCTCATTCCCCATCTGTAAAATACTTACTTCCTCCCTCACATCCTTTGACCTTTTAAGAATACAGCATTTTGAGGCATAGACTCTCTTGCTATGTGTTTGTTCTGCACATAGCACAATGGGTGTGTCTAGGCACTATTGTATAAAAGAAGAAAAGAGAAAAAAGAAGGAATAATTACATAAACTCCATTTTGGCTAACATTCTAGTTCAGGTTTCAGAGTAGCAGCCATGTTAGTCTGTATTTGCAAAAAAGAAAAGGAGTACTTGTGGCACCTTAGAGACTAACAAATTTATTTGAGCATAAGCTTTCGTGAGCTACAGCTCACTTCATCGGATGCATTCGGTGGAAAATACAGTGGGGAGATTTATATACACACACACAGAGAACATGAAACAATGGGTTTTATCATACACACTGTAAGGAGAGTGATCACTTAAGATGAGCTATTACCAGCAGGAAGGAGGGGGGGAAAGGAGGATAACCTTTTGTGGTGATAATCAAGGTGGGCCATTTCCAGCAGTTAACAAGAATGTCTGAGGAACAGTAGGGGGTGGGATGGGGGGAGAAATAGCATAGAGAAATAGTTTTACTTTATGTAATGACCCATCCACTCCCAGTCTCTATTCAAGCCTAAGTTAATTGTATCCAGTTTGCAAATTAATTCCAATTCAGCAGTCTCTCGTTGGAGTCTGTTTCTGCAGTTTTTTTGTTGAAGGATAGCCACTCTCAGGTCTGTAATCGTGTGACCGGAGAGATTGAAGTGTTCTCTGACTGGTTTTTGAATGTTATAATTCTTGACGTCTGATTTGTGTCCATTTACTCTTTTACGTAGAGACCGTCCAGTCTGACCAATGTACATGGCAGAGGGGCATTGCTGGCACATGATGCCATATATCACATTGTAGATGCGCAGGTGAACGAGCCTCTGATAGTGTGGCTGATGTGATTAGGCCCTATGATGGTGTCCCCTGAATAGATATGTGGGCAGAGTTGGCAACGGGCTTTGTTGCAAGGATAGGTTCCTGGGTTAGTGGTGCTGTTGTGTGGTGTGTGGTTGCTGGTGAGTATTTGCTTCAGGTTGGGGGGCTGTCTGTAAGCAAGGAATGGCCTGTCTCCCAAGATCTGTGAGAGTGATGGGTCGTCCTTCAGGATAGGTTGTAGATCCTTGATGATGCATTGGAGAGGTTTTAGTTGGGGGCTGAAGGTGATGGCTAGTGGTGTTTTGTTATTTTCTTTGTTCGGCCTGTCCTGTAGTAGGTGACTTCTGGGTACTCTTCTGGCTCTGTCAATCTGTTTCTTCACTTCAGCAGGTGGGTATTGTAGTTGTAAGAATGCATGCTAGAGATCTTGTAGGTGTTTTTCTCTGTCTGAGGGGTTGGAGCAAATGCGGTTATATTGTAGAGCTTGGCTGTAGACAATGGATCGTGTGGTGTGATCTGGATGAAAGCTAGAGGCATGTAGGTAGGAATAGCGGTCAGTAGGTTTCCGATATAGGGTGGCGTTTATGTGACCATCGCTTATTAGCACCGTAGTGTCCAGGAAGTGGATCTCTTGTGTGGACTGGTCCAGACTGAGGTTGATGGTGGGATGGAAATTGTTGAAATCCTAGTGGAATTCCTCAAGGGCTTCTTTTCCATGGGTCCAGATGATGAAGATGTCATCAATGTGGCGCAAGTAGAGTAGGGGCATTAGGGGACGAGAGCTGAAGAAGTGTTGTTCTAAGTCAGCCATAAAAATGTTGGCATACTGTGGGGCCATGCGGGTACCCATCGCAGTGCCGCTGATTTGAAGGTATACATTGTCCCCAAATGTGAAATAATTATGGGTGAGGACAAAGTCACAAAGTTCAGCCACCAGGTTAGCCATGACATTGTTGGGGATACTGTTCCTGATGGCTTGTAGTCCATCTTTGTGTAGAATGTTGGTGTAGAGGGCTTCTACATCCATAGTGGCTAGGATGGTGTTTTTAGGAAGATCACCGATGGATTGTAGTTTCCTCAGGAAGTCAGTGGTGTCTCGAAGATAGCTGGGAATACTGGTAGCATAGGGCCTGAGGAGGGAGTCTACATAGCCAGACAATCCTGTTGTCAGGGTGTCAATGCCTGAGATGATGGGGCGTCCAGGATTTCCAAGTTTATGGATCTTGGGTAGCAGATAGATTCTAGTTCAGTTATTCTTTATATTTCTTCTCCCCATTTGGGCACTGGCTCTTGCAAGTTGAGTTAGCTTTTTAGGTTCACTATTTTTTATTAAAGCAACTATGCCAAGGTGTTATAAATGTTGTGACAGGGTTGGGCCAGATGGCTACAGGAGAGTGATAGAAGACAGATATATTAGCCCCAGATTAAGCAGGTCCCTTTTCCCTGGATAAGGTAACAGGGGCGGTTCCAGAATAATCAAGAACTTGCTAGAATCAATTAAGATAGGCAGGCTAATCAGGGCACCTGGTTTAAAAAGGACCTCACTTCAGTCAGTGAGGGGCACACAAGGAGCTGAGAGTGAGAGGGTGTGCTTCTGGAGGACTGAGGAGTACAAACGCTATCTGGCATCAGGAGGAAAAACCTGTGGGGAGGATCCAGAAGTTGTTGGGAGGAGGCCATGGAGAAGTAGCCCAGGGAGTTGTAGCTATCACACGTGTTACACGAAACACTGTGGACAGCTGTGATCCACAGGGCCCTGGGCTGGAACCTGGAGTAGAGGGCAGGCCCGGGTTCCCCCATCCCCCCAATCCCAATCCCTATCCAGGAGGAGTTGACCTGGACTGTGGGTCCCACCAGAGGGGAAGGTCCCTGGCCTGTTCCCCGACCCACTGAGTGGACCAACAGAGACTGCGGGGTTTGTTCTCCTTCTTTTTCCCCATGCTGGCCAGTGATAAGGTTAGCTGAGTGAATGACAGGTTTGAGCCACTAGCAAAAGTGGCCAAACTGAGGGCTGCCATGAATCTCTGAGGCGAGCAAATCCACCAATAAGTGCAGGACCCACCAAGGCAGAGGAATTTTGTCACAATGTGTATAAAGATTTTTAGGCGATGTCTACACTAGCAAGCTTACAGCAGCACAGCTGTACTGATGCAGCTGCACCACTGTAAGATTGTTCTGTAGCCGCTCTATGCTGACAGCAGAGATCTCTCCCATCGACATAATAAAACCACCTCTGTGAGCAGCGGTAGCTATGTTGGCGGGAGAAGCTCTCCCACCAACATAGCGCAGTCCACACCAGCGCTTCTGACGGTGTAACTTATGTTTCTCGGGTGTCTTTTTCATACCCCGAGTGACATACGTTATATCGACAAAAGTGGTAGTGTACACATGGCCTTAGTTAAGAAAACTTTTTAGAAGGATTAGCTTCAGCACATTCTTTAATTGATGGTTACTGAGATAGGACATACAAACCCCAAACTTGACAGGAAGGGGCTATGAGTTCAGTCATCCTGACCCCACCCATAAGGCATCCACACTTGATGGAAGAGCTTTAAGAGGGAGAAGCCCAGCTCAGATGGGGCAACCCTGGTGGGGTGGGCAGATGATTTCTCCCAGAGGGGCACAGTAGAGAACAAAGCTGTCTGAGATCTCCTGTGAACATGGCGTGATAGTACAAATGGCTGGAGGCCCCTTACAAGACAAAAGGCATATTAGAGAGACAAGGTGGGTGAGGTAATCTCTTTAATTGGACAAACTTCTGTTGGTGAGAGAAACAAGCATTTGAGCTACACGGAGCCCTTCTTCAGATCTGGGAAATGTACTCAGAATCTCACAGCTAAATACAAAATGGAACAGATTGTTTAGCAAGGTAGTTAACTCGTATTTCAAGGAACTATTCAAGGTGAAGTGGCCTGTTAATACCCCTCCAGTGATAGGGGGGAAAAAGGCAGATGGGATGGGGGGTTGTTAGTGGGTTATAGATTGTTATAATAAGCCATAAATCCAGTGTCTCTCTTCAGTCCATGATTTTTAGTGTCTACCAGTTATAAATTTAAGCTCCCAGGCTCATCTTTTGCGAGTGTTAAGCAGGTTTTCTTTGAGGATGAGGACTGAGGTCAGACATAGAATGATCACTTTGTAAACAGTGTTTACCCACAAGTGATAGGTGTTTTTGTCTTTTATCATTTTCTTGTGTGAATTCATTCATGGTCACAGTGATTGTCTGTCTGGTTTCACCCACATAGTTGTTATTGGGGCATTTAGCACACTGGATCAGTACACCACATGTTGTGACATGGATGTGTAAGATCCAGGGATACTGAAAGGGGTGTTGAACATTGTAGCAGTGGAAATATTTCTACAGATTTTGCATCTGTTGTTCTCCAGGGTCTGCTGCTGCTTTGAGTTGATGTGTCCTGAGGTGTGGGGAGCTCGCTTCTGATGATAAACTTGGAGAGGTGGGGGGTTGTTTGAAGGCCAGAAAGTGGGGGGGGGGGGTTTCAGGAAAGATTTATTCCAGAATAGAGTCTTCATTGCGTATGGGTTGTAATTGTTTGATACACCATATGGGTTCCAGCATGGGATGATGGTAGGTGACAATGAGGGAAGTGCAGTCAGAGGGGGGTTTATTTCTGTACTGAAGCAGTTTCTCTTGGGGTATTTAGGTGATGGGTCTTGCCCACCTGCTCAGAGTCTAACTGATCACCATATTTGTGATTGGGAAGGAATTTTCCCCTGGGTCAGACTGGCAGAGACCCTGGCGGGGTGGGATGGGGGGGTTGCCTTCCTCTGCAGCACAGGGCACACATCACTTGCAGGTTTAAACTACTGTAAATGGTTGATTCCCTGTAACTTGAAGTCTTTATATCATGATTTGAGAACTTCAATAATTTACCCAGAGGTTAGGTTATGACAGGAGTGGGCAGGTAAGGTTCTATGGCCTGCAATGTGCAGGACATCAAACTAGATCAGGGTTTCTCAAACTTCATTGCACCGCGACCCCCTTCTGACAACAAAAATTACTACATGACCTCAGGATGGGGACTGAGCTCACCCAAGCCCTGCTTACCCGGGTGGGTGGGTGGGCGGGCAAAGCCCAAGACCCACCACTCAAGGCAGGCATGGGAGGGCAAAGCCAAAAACCAAGGGCTGAAGCCCCAGGCAGGGGGCCTGTAACCTGAGCCCCATTGCCACGGGCTGAAGCCCCACTGCCCCAGCAAGTCTAAGCCAGACCCAGTGACCCCATTAAAACGGGGTCATGACACACTTTGTGGTCCCAACCCACAGTTTGAGAACTGCTGGACTAGATGATCATGGTGGTCCCGTCTGACCTTAAAGTCTATGATGCGATCTACTTCTCTGGTGGAGAGTCCTCCTTTGGTAAAGGCAGTTTTGAATGTGTTACAGTATATATCCTGGACTGGTCTCTGAGCTGTGTGAATAGAGAGATTTGACAGGGTGCTGAATGGGGAGCACAGGGGAAATCAACGAAATGACAGAAACTAATTGTCTTTGCTTTTAAGGCTCTTCAAATAATTCCTATCCTGCCTATCATTTCTTATATGCTGTTTAGATGTAAATTCCTACCCTCACAGCCTTGCCACTGCCAACCTTCATCACCCATTTGTTAAGTATTTAAATAAGCACCTTTGTGCTTTCTCCTATGCTGTCTCTCATTCATGGAAGGAGCTCCCTATAAACAAATGTCAAGCCTTGTTTCCCTCCTTCAAATCTCTCCATAAAACTCTCCTCTTCCTTAATGCCTACTGCTTGATGCCCTTTTGACCTGAGTGGATAGCCAATATTTAGGGTTTTGCAGGTTATTCCTGTTAAAAGGAGAAACTGACAATGGAGTCAGGCATTTCTTTGATGCAGTGCTGTTTATTTACACAAATATACACAATGTTTTGTTTCCCTGAAATAGTAGGAATCAAACAATAGGAGAATTGCTTTGCTCACAATTCCAAGCCTCTTTCTCACCAGCACTCAGCCCAAAAGCTCTCTCTCTTTGTCTTAGCTTTTCCAACGCATCTTGCTACAAATGCTTCTGTGGCTGTCTCTGGGGCTTTCTTATTGCCTTCTTTCTCTGCTTCTGTTGTGTTTGTGCTACTTTTCTCTCACATCCACACAGCTCCATCAAATAATACCGCGCCTCCTGCTTTTACTTTTAGCCCCCAGTCAAACCCCTCTGTCCACACAGCTCAGAAAGCAGCCTTGGATATATCCTATGTTTTGGGTAGATAGTGTGACACTGGCAGACCAGATGCCAGCTCACGTCAAGGCCTCAGGCTTTACTGACAGATGCATAGCTGGAAACCAGTCTGACTTACCTGTGGGTTAGTATAGTTAAAATAGAAATTAGTGTTATAAGAATTTGTTTAGACTTTATAGAAAGCTTGTAAATTGCTACAGGAAATAATCTCACTTATAAATTCTGTATCCCATGCTATAAAGTAGTGCTTAAGTGTTTGCTCTCTAACTGTAAAATGTCTGTTCTGAAACTATGTAATTAATCGAATGAAAAACTCTTCACCAACTGCAAAATGCTGGATTCCTACAGAAAGTGTTATCTCCTGCCCATCAGGCAGGACTATTGAATACAAATGGATCATTGTGGAATGAAGGCTTTGTGGAACTATTACTTCCCTTATAGCTCAGAAGAGGGTAAGTGTCCAAGCCCTCCTCCCATCACAGCTTGAATGCTGGGGTAAGGGAATAAAAGTGCCTGTTAACGAGAATTTATTATCCTTTTGTTGTTTGAACTCTGAGGGGCAAGGATTTCTAAGCATATGTCAGGAGTCCCCAACTGTTTTGCCTGAGTTAGCCCCTAAAGCATATACAGACTTTGCTTACTATAGAAATTTGTTACCTTTTGAAACCTGACTATAACTGATTTTGTGTGTGTTATGCTTACCTGTTTTGACCTTGTAAATAACTATATCTTTTTCTTAATTAATAAGGTCTGGTCTATACTACAGAGTTAGGTTGACACAAGGCAGCTTAACCTAACTATGGAAGTGTCTACAATTAAAATTTCGCTTCCAGCAATGTAACTGCCCTCCTATGCCAACTTAATAACTCCACCTCCATGAGCAGCGTAGAGTCAAGGTTGATGTAGTTAGGTCAACACAGTGTCAGTGCAGACACTGCGTTGCATATGTTGACTGTTACTGGCTTTTGGGAGCCATCCCACAGTGCCACACTGACAGTACAATCAATACAAGTGCTGCTGATGAGGACGGGCACCGCTGACCAAAGGAACTACGTGTAGACATGCAAGAGACCTGTAATTTCTGTGGTGGCTGTAGGCTGACATAAGTTAGGTCAACATAGTTTTGTAGTGTAGACATGACTTAAATCCTTAGTTAGTTTATTATAGGATTGGCTACAATTCACTGGGAAAGAATTCATAGTGCCGCTGATCTTACTGCAGCACAAGAGAGTCATAGGATGGGCCCCCAGGACTCTGTCACACATGGGGCAATGCAGAAACAGTGTGGACACAGCAGCATGAGTGTTATTCCAGTGTAGTTGCTTTAACTATCTTGAGAGGAGTTATGCAAGTGCAGCCATATCCTACAAAGAAGGGTTAATAGCTGCTTTGCGTCACCAGAGTGATGCAAAGCAGCTGCACTGTACTGGTGAATTTGATCCTTTACAGTAATTATTCCTCTAAAATTAAACTGTTGGATCAAAATTTTCAAAAGTGGCTTCTGAGTTGGGGATGTTCGTTTCTGGGAGTTGAACCCGAGACATCTTAGGGCCTGATTTGTAGAATTACTGACTTCAAATGACATAGCACCTCTAAAAATCACATCCAGAATATCTCAAGATGCATGTGCAAAATTGGAGACCCCCACAATCAATGGCCACTCTTTAAAAATTCTGGGGCTACACCCATGTGAAGCTATTTCCATAGCTTTGTCTTGGGACATCAACCATCCACTCTCCTCAGAATTAACTATATTGTTTGGGAAAGAACTTATTAAAACAACATTTAATTAAATAGTTGTCAGCAATAAAAACCATTAGTAATGTTTGTGTTTTATTAAATATTTTAATTGTTGCCACCTTTGATTATCTGGGAGCAGCAGGATTATTTCAGAAGAGCCTAACTCAGCTAATTAACTCATAATATTAATCTTTGATTGATTTAAAAAAATTGGCTTACCTTAATAAACAAGACCATACATGAAATATTTTATTAAGTATTTTGAGTTTCAGTCCTCTGTGGATTCTGAATATATATGGGACTATTTAACTATTTTCATCATAGAAGCATCTTAGTTGCTCGTTTGTTTTCTCACCAAAACGCATAAGAACGGCCATACTGAGTCAGACCAAAGATCCATCTAGCTCAGTATCCTGTCTTCTGACAGTGGCCAACGCCAGGTGCCCCCAGGAAATGAATAGAACCGGTAATCATCCAGTGATCCATCCCCTGTTGCCCATTCCCATCTTCTGGCAAACAGAGACTAGGGACACCATCCCTGTCCATCCTGGCTAATAACCATTGGTGGACCTATCCTCCATGAACTTATCTAGTTCTTTTTTGAACCATGTTATAGTACAAATGCTATACTGTATTTTCAGGTCATCTGAAGACGATATATAGCAATCAGTGAATCCAGCTGCAGTCTATAAAACATAATATAGTAACTATCTAGACCAGTGTTTCTCAAATGCTGCCACCATGACCACATGCAGCTACCAGGAGCTTTTCTTGTGGCCACATCCTCCTGGGCAATTACTAGGAAGTGGGGGGTGGTAAATCAGTGGACCTTCCCCCAGAGTGGTTGGGCCCTGCTCCCCTCTGGAGCCACAAACTCTGGAGGAGCAGGCCACCAGTGAGTTCCACACCTCCGCAGAGGTGGTAAGGCTCGGGCTTTAGCCGAGGGGTCACAGGCTCTGCTCATGGGACTTCCGGCTCTGGATCCCAGCTGTGCCACAGCGGGTGGCAGCCCTCAGCTAACCCTCCTCACCCCACCCCCGCCTCAGTGGCCCCCCATCGCCCTTGGCCCCCATTGTCTTCCTACCCACCTTCCCGTTCAGGGCTTAGTTTCTCCCCTGGCATGCAATGGTTGACTAAGTCTGCTGTGAAAACTGATATTTGTATGTTTGTTAATAGCACTTTTCACAGCCTCGCAGCTAACTAGTAAGTCTTGTGAAAAGTGATATTAACAAACATACAAATATTACTTTTTGCAGCAGCAGACTTACTAGCTAGCAAGTCTTTTTTTTTTTAAAAAGCAACCAAAAAGCAAAAGAAACAAGAACAAATAAAAACTCAAGAATGTGCAAAGCACCTTATTTGTGTTTCTAGTCTGTGTAGGTCCAGTAAAGAGTAGACAACTGTACATTATTTTTATTATTGAGTCTTCAAAAAAACCTCTACATAAATAAATTACAATGATCTGGTCATGTACAGGTGCATATTTGTTTGTTTTTCCTAAAGATAATTGAGTATTTTAGGAAAAATTGTAAAAGCGGTGAGCATCAACAGTTGGTGGCTGCACCCTGAGGCCACCAAAAAATTTGCTTTGAGAACCCCTGACCTAGATTAAAACTTCAGCTCATGCAGAAAAGTGTACCTTCCAGTGAAATGAGGTATTAAAACTGAAAAATGCCGAATTTGGCCTTGACATCAGTAAGTCCAGCTCCATTGAAGCAAAGTTCCTTCATTTATGCCAGGGCTGAAATTTACCCAAGAGTATTTAATTCAATGTCAGCTGAGCCTCCACATTAATAAGATGCTCAAGAACAAGACTTGCTTTTACCCTGTTGTTCTATTACAGTCAGGAGCCCTGATTCAAAGGAAGGGAGTGTCCAGCTACCACAAGCAAATTATTTTGCACTTAAATAAAAACTTGTTTGAGAATTTCCTGATTTGCTATTACTAACGTATTATTTAAATAAAGTAACAGCAAACATTTAAGTAGAAAGGACCTCTCCCTACAGAAATTTTTCCTGAATTCTTCACTGTATTTTACTGTATCACATTGATACGCCTAGGAGATCTATTCCTCCTCTCTGTTATAAGGGTAGGGGGAAGGGAGTTGCTTCTGTGTAGATGAGCACCAAGTAGTTAAAGGCTCACCAGTGCCCACCTCCTTATCATTGCAGAAAACTGATCAGGTAGCATCACAACTCCCAAACAGTGAATGCTATTTTATTTATGTACATGGAAACATTTCTTTCTGTTGTTCACAGGATTGCTGATTCAGTATTGGCTAACTATCCTACCAGCATTTCCTTTCAACGTTTTCCAAATTTATTTCAGGTTTTCCACCCTTATGGTCTCCCAGCATAGTCAAACATTATGGAGTCTTCTTTAGTAATGCCAATCTTAGGACTGATTGAGATTTGCACTTACACCAGAATTAAAATTCCTCTGTTTCACATCTTAATGACTAAATTTATTCTCCAAATTTAACAGAAGAACACTTTAACAGACAATTGTATTCCCCATGTAATTTGTTTGGTAAAATAGTTAATAACTTATGAAAAGGAAACATTTTTAAATGACCCCTATTTGAAACATATTCCTTGCCTCGTGTGTTTTGGCTCCATATAGCTAAATAACCACAGTCACCACACACACCCACGCTCATTCTCATCACATCAAAGACCTACACCACTTTTCAAATGTTGCACTTAAACACATTCACCATAACTTAATTTAACTCCACAAAGACAAGTTATGAAACCATACAGGTTCTCACAAACTACTTCTGCTCTTCAATGCTACCTACTTGACTCATTAGCTCTCCTGCTCCATGTCACTTTATGGCTCTCATCTACTACCCTTGACAACCCCACACCCTAAATGACTATAGCCTGGTGGAACCCACCTGGGAGGTGGGAGACCCAATGTCCAGTCCCCCTGCTCCAATGACTAATTATTTATACAGAATGAATAGCTTCAATGGAAGAGACAGAGAGCCCCACACCAGACTATATTCCTCATAGCCCACAGATTCAAGCACTCTCCTGTGGTGGGAGATGCCTATTAATATCCTCTCTCCTCCCAGGCAGAGGGGGGGAATTGAAACTGGAAATTGAACTGGGCTAAAAAGTTATAAAGTAGGCAGTGCTGTCTCTGCACTACTATCACCTACTAGTTTTGCACAGAGAAAGGGGTGTCTCCCTTATTCTCACAGCAAACAATTTAGGCCCCTAAGCTACCTGGCTCAGAGTGGGGAGTTGTGGAGGACAAGCAGAAATAGCAAATCCTAGAATTAGGTGCCTGTTTCTGTAAGAGGAGCACAGCTTAGGACACACCCCTTTCCTGTGCATCTCTCATTAGCTAGCTTTGGTGGCTCCCTACCTGCATGCTGGCTTTTGTGGATTGCATTTTTATGTGTCCAACTCTCCCCAAAAAGAACAGGAGTACTTGTGGCACCTTAGAGACTAACAAATTTATTTGAGCATAAGCTTTCGTGAGCTACTGCTCACTCTCACGAAAGCTTATGCTCAAATAAATTTGTT
This sequence comes from Dermochelys coriacea, assembly GCF_009764565.3. Taxonomy (NCBI): domain Eukaryota; kingdom Metazoa; phylum Chordata; order Testudines; family Dermochelyidae; genus Dermochelys; species Dermochelys coriacea. The sequence continues at coordinate 94,492,579 of NC_050071.1, read as the reverse complement.
AGTCTCTAAGGTGCCACAAATAATCCTTTTTCTTTTTGTAGATACAGACTAACACGGCTGCTACTCTGATAACTCTCCCCAAGCATTGTATTGGGATCCTAGATTTGTGGATCCTAGCATTGTTACTATAATTTCTGAGGTGTCTGGAAGTTAAGCATTGCAAAAGTCAGCACTGCAATGTTTAAATCCCATTGTGAATCCTGGCCAAACAGCTTTTCAGATTTTATGCAATGCCTATGGTGGAGGCAAAGGCAGCACTTTTTCCTTCATTCTTGTATCTGCAAAGTCATGATCAGCCATGGGTTCCAGAAGGACAGCAAAAGTGTGTGTGTGGGGGGGGGGGGGGGAAGCACGGAAGAGGAGGAAGCAACCAAAATATCTCAAAAATTCACGCCCCCAACACACCCCAGACCTTTCCACAGCTCTCAAGGAAGTCCCCACCATCAGTCCAACCCCTCACAGAGCTCCGGTTCTCCCCCGCTCCCACAACCATTCCTTTCCTGCTGGAGAGCCCCTCACCATTGGGTGACAGGTCTGCTTCCTAGATCAGGCTGGTCTCCTGTGCCAAGAGGAACCACCACCATGGTTTCCTCAGCTGGCAGGTGAGGGCCCAGTATGTGGCACAATGCAGGTCCTGGCTGGCATACTGCAGAGCAGGCCCTGAGTGCCAGCTGGGCTGTGTTGCTCTCCCTCCCAGCCATGAAAAGGTCTGCCATTTCACATTTGAATAGGAGAGGGCAACTTTCAGCAGGGGCCCCTGCTGAAAAAAGATTTTTTGAAGGTTAAGATGTAAAAATGTGTCTGTTTCAGGAGCATTTGTTGTGATTATTTCCTGCATCACTCAGCTGTGCCTCCCACCGCCATACAAATCACCTGCAAGTGCCCCCCACCCCAAAGTGCCCTCACCCCATACTCACCTCAAATCACCTGGCAGTGCCCCCCACCAACCAACGTCCCTGTACTCACCCCCAGATCACCTAGCAATACCTCCCACCGCTATACTTTACCTCAATCACCAGGCAGTGCCCCCATCAGGTAGCTCCCTCACCCCTCAATCACACATCCATAGAAAGAGCAAGGGATGAAGGGGGGTCCTCATTCCACCCCCTCTTCCAAGCACTCCGACTCACCAGCTGCAAGTGCACAGGGTGCACTGATTTACTTATGCCTTGTCCCACCCAGAGCGGCAGTGCCTGACAGCGCTGTGGGTCAATCACAGCTCTTCTGTGAGAACAGGGCTCTGAAGCAACCCTGGGGTCCACTTAGAGCACCAGCAGGCTGCCTTTATGCTCAGGTGAGCCAGTAGACAGTTCATTTGCAACCCAGGGCTGCTCCTCAGGGGAGCAGCTGCCACCCCTTCTGCACTACCTAACTGGCATCCGTGGCTTTGAACATACTCAGGTTTTTAAAATGAGGGCAACAGCCATTTCCCTACCTCCATCTCCTGCGCCTGTTTGATGAGCAGATCTCTGGAAAGTTTTTTTATCTTTACAGATTAGATCAATCATCTTCAGCTCTGATTGGCCACTTTTGCAATGTAAAAATTGACTGCAAGGATTCTTTCCACAACTACTTAATGAGGTTTTGGGGATTTTAATCTATCACTGATTTATTTGTGCATCTTCCTGTTAGTACAATCCTGTAAAGCAGTCATGTGATCTTTCCAGCACCCACACAACAATTTCACAGTATCTGAGCAATACAGCCAAAAATGGAAGTCATCGTTAACCATAACCTCCTTCCTTTCTAACTAGTTCTTAAATTTCTCACTACAACATATTGAGCTAAATATATCCTTGGTGTCTACCTCCACTGTTGAGATTTTGCTTTCCTTTCTCCCTTGTTATCTTTTATAAAGCTCTTTGTTCTCCTTGGTTTCTGTAAAAGCAGGATATCTTGAAGAAATTAAATCTTTAAAGATCCTATCTGTTTACCAGGAACACTAAAATTCCCTGGGTACTATTCCTAAGTCTAGGGCTTTGCCCCAGTGTACTTGGCCCAAATTTTCCCTCCCCAAAGTTTTGCACAGTATACTGTATGTGGTTTCCCTTTTTAAAAAACTGGCTGCTGAAACTAATCTGCAAAACACTCCCTCTTTTCTGGTGATGCAGATTTGTTTTACTGATAAAGCACTCATTTTATGTGTATGAGTTAAGTGGGGGAGGGCTCTCTGGGAGCAGGAGCAACTTTGGTAAGACAGTGCTTTGAGTATGCTCTTCAGCGACCATCTCAATATTTTATTTATTTATTTATTTATTTGTGGCAGGTCTGTGGACCACCCCCCCCACACACATTTTAAGCACTGCATATCATCTGTTTCAACAGTATTTCACAATGTAAGCTACTTCATTACTACTTTTACATTGTTAGAGGACAGCAGAATCCAGATTCACCATGAATATGTTGTACCACTTCCTGATATGTCTGTTGTGACTAAGTTGCTTAAGGATGGATATAAAGAGACAATTAGCAGGTTAAGAACAAATGATTAAATAAAAAAAGTGTTTTAATGTATTGTTCAATCACAGCTATTAGACAGCTTTTATTATTTAAATAGCATTGTGACACATTATCATAGGTAGGACATGTCAAACCAAGAACAGAATCTGTGGTTCTGCACAGCTTATGGTGAAAAGGATCGATCCTACTCCAATGATGATTGCATACAGTACAGTTCATTAGAATACCCACTAGCATTACAAGAATAACATTTCTCTATGGTTGGCTCCTTTTTGTTGTTATAAATATATATAATAATCCATTTCTGTTACCAGACATACTCTGTATCTAATTTTGTTTCTTTACATACAGTCATGAACCACCCACCATTTCTCTTGTGCATATTAACTAATTGAGTCCACTTTAATGGATTGGCCCAGTTATTAAACTAAGGTCAAGTCCCAGGCTCCTCATTCATTTTTTACTCAGTTATTCCTCAGGAAAAGACTGCGTCAGGATTTCAGGCCTCAGCTTCATTGGCTACATCGGGAGTTGTGCATGTGCATCCAACTGCAGAAGATGGCCCAAAGTTCTTAAATATGTCACATTTGACGGAGACTGGTACCACTGCAACTGAGCAGATAAGGAGATACTCTGGTATCCTCTTGATAATTTTCCAGTCTTATTCATCAACCTAACTGTAAACATCAGCCCTAACCTGCAGTTTAGCTCTATGCCATATCCATATCTATCCTTTATTAACAATGCCCAAAAACTCAACCACTGTACTTCAGCCACATAACTGATTGAGCAGAAACTCTTCAACTATTCTACTATAATACAGTAAAGATATAAGAACCAGAGGCACTGGGACTACTTTAGTATTGAATCATCAGGTTTGTCTACATGATCTAGTTCATAGATATACCATCAACTAACTTACTGCAGATAAAGATCTACAACCTCTGCCAGAAATCTAAAAAACAGACTCTCTTCCACTTCCCTTATTCAGTGACACAAAGGATCATTAACATCAGTGTTTCAGAGAGGCCTTCATGTGTCAATCCTTTCTATTTACTATACAGCAGAAATACTGTTAAAATGAAGTTATTGAAAAATATGTACCCTGTCTCACCACACTTAGTACCTAGAGAGAGAGAATGCAAAATTGCTTCAGATAATACTCTGAGTCAAATCAATGGAAGCCCAATTAGTATCCAAAAGAATTTCAGTCAAAAAAGAGAGATTCCTCAGGGTGGCAGTGAAAAGGTGTTAGCTAATTTCACCTTTATTTTGAGCCAGAAGTTAACTGAGACAAGACATGCATGGTTAGGTAACTGTTCCTTTTGAAACCAAAGCCATGTGCACAGAAAATTGAGAGATTAATCCACATCCCAAGACAAGTACACCTATGAACTCTGTAGTCAATATAGTAATACAAATATACATCTGGGCCTTGATCCTCCACTATGTCTAAGCTCTGCTCTCTAGTGGAGAGTGGTGGCTGCTGGGATCTGCTTGCATCTCTCTGATCTTTGGCTGCATGCCCCAGCGGAAGTTAGAGCAGCAAAGGGCCTACTCTAAATTCTGCAACTGGTATAAACTTTGTAATACACTATTATCCAGTAGAGAATCAGGCACAGTGGCACTCTGCTCCACCATGCCCTGTTGTGCCTCTCCTTCCCCTTACACCCTGGATGGGGCATCTGACATAGGAGGCAAGAGAGCCACCTCCACCAACTTTCTGCAGGTGGAAGCACAGAAGGAATGTTCCACTGGCTATCGCCAGCCATTTAAGGCTAGTTTCTGCTGCTTAAACTGCACGAAGTGGTCTTAGTGGAGCAGAGAATCCAGCCTTTGATTTTGAGGACATTTTTGTCCATATCAGATGTAGGTTGTCTGATAAAAATTATTCTAGAGCTCACTTGAGGCTGAGAGAATTTGTCTATTCTGCAAAAATTACTTATTACTGACTGTAGCTAAATTGGTGTTCACAATGATTCAGCTACCAGTGTAGCGAAGAACAAGCTTGTGTTCTGCTTCATTTCAGTAACCATGATTAAATGAGTAGACCAATGTAAAGGAGAGAAAAATTTGGCTCATCTTGAGTTATTCACATCAAATACCGCTTTTCCTGTGATACAGCAGGGCCTGGGAGAGAGGAGACATATAAACCCTAGGATAATTAAGGTGTGGTTCCCTGTACACTAGGAAAGGTTACTACAGGTTAATTACAGGTTTCAGAGTAGCAGCCGTGTTAGTCTGTATTCACAAAAAGAAAAGGAGTACTTGTGGCACCTTAGAGACTAACAAATTTATTAGAGCATAAGCTTTCGTGAGCTACAGCTCAAAATGCATCCGATGAAGTGAGCTGTAGCTCACGAAAGCTTATACTCTAATAAATTTGTTAGTCTCTAAGGTGCCACAAGTACTCCTTTTCTTTTTACAGGTTAATTGGAGCACCTGTAACCAATTAAAGCAGTCAGGGATTGTGAGGAAGGAGAGAGGAGTGGAGTTTAGAGCTGTGTTGCTGAGATGTGAGAGACTAGAGAACCAGAGGAAGGGAGACTAAGAGTAACTCTACCGAAGAGGATAAGAAACCTGCAGGGATTGAGGCTCAGAATGAGGGGCAAACCAGACCCCTTTCCTCCTCTACCACTAACAGAGCCCTTAGTACCCCAAGAGCTGCAGCAAGGGGCAGTGTCCTTAACCCCCCCTTTCCCCACACACATCAAGAAAAGCTTGGAACCCAATATTGGCCGTTTTACCACATTCCTTACATTTACATGAGCTAAATTCAAAGGAAGTAAAGTCTGCAGACAAGGGGGAAAAGTCTACATGGGGTTGTACAGTAGATAAGGCCACAAGTAATTTTAATCCAGGCCTTTCCTAACTTTTTTGCAAAATGCTTGGTTTTTGCAATGTTATTTTAATGTAGTCTTTTGTGTATATAATAATGTATGAAGCAAACACAATGTTACTGCTGTAATGTAGTCTGACTGTATTCTCTGTCTCAGTGTATGCTACTGGTTCCTGTCTTTTTGGGTGTGTCTTTGCTGCAGTGTTAGCCTGGGTGTGAGCAGTCATACTGTAAAGTCATACCCAAGTTACTGTGTCCTCACAAGTTCTGTGCTCGACAATGTATGTCGCTAAGATTCTGGGGGTATAACCCATGGTTCTTTGTGCTGAATTCTATAGTTCTTTCACAGAGAACTCCGAGAACTTGTCAGTCCTTCTGGGCACAAAGTGGGAATTGTGGGAAGGCACTGGAGGAATATCAGCCCTTGAGTGATTTAGCTAGCATGCTCAGTGAAAAGTGGGCAGGTTACCAGCCTGATCAAAGGCAGAAGCCAGGCTCTAACCCTTATCCTGAACAGCGTCTGCTAGCCCAGGTTGAAAACACCACCTAATTCAGGTGAGAGGTTTTTATGTGTGCATGGGGGGTTGGAGGGAGTATTTGCATGAGTGCCTATACTAACTCTGCAAAGAAGACATGTGGGAGTTTGAGGCTCAACAGGGGTTGTAGCACTCAACAGAGGTTGTAGTGTCCTGTAGGAAATGGGGTACCTTTAAACTTCCTGCTGTAACTTAAGCCTTTCTAACACAGTACTCAGGAGCCTGAGATTATCATCCTGGTTTAAGTATTTCTCAGAAAGTGATATTAAAATCATTTTATGGATTAATAGTTGACAGAGACTTTGATTAGATCCTTGTTTACACTTGTTTTTGAATGGATTGATCATTTAAGTCTCCATAAATCTGTGCTATCCATTAGGGAAGTGATGTATTATGCCCATGCAGTAGCACCCACAGCCATCACATCTCCCAGAACAGAAAAGGTGCAATATATTACAGGAAGAAAACCATTAATACAAAAAAGCAAGTCTTTTCTCAAAGAAGAACAAAGACAATGGAATATAAAACCTTATCTCCTACCTCTGCTCGACCTTCATAGTATGTCAACATTGATTCTGTAAGCACGAAAAGCCTTTCTTTGTAATTTAAGGGAGAAGTCCTCTTCTTCTGTTGTGATCTTTTAATCAGAACCTCCTCTAAGATAGGGTTCACATTCATTTCGGCCACTTGATATCTCGGTTTCCAGCCATTGAATATCAAATCCTGTAGGGGGGGGAAGAGAGCTTTACTATACTATATTAGATTTTTGGGGGAAAAAGAGGCCTATAGATTAATATAGGTGTTTGTATTGTTGCATTGAAAAGGGATGGTGCTCTCAAGTGAAGCTACCTGAAAACTTTTTGGAAAATATAACTCGGATCCAACATCCTGGAAATTAACAAAAGTTAACTATTAGACAGGAATGTTCAAACGCTGTTCAACTGAGGGCTACATTGGCACATTGCCAGGAGCCTGAGGGCTGTACCTGACTGATTAAAAAATTAAGTTCATTGCAGCACCCCATATCTTGTGTATGGATACCATATGGATCAAAATAGAGTATCACATGCTTAGATCTACAGTCTCCATGAGCCACAATTCTATATTCACTCTGAGGCTAGCCCTGAGTTTTATTTAAAATTTGGACTGTACATCAGAGACTGTTAATCAGCCCAGGCTGGTGTAAGAGATCATATGCAGAGGATTGGTGTGTGCTAGAGACCTTACTGATATGTTATCTCTAAACTCCCCATAAACCTTGAGAAATACTTCAGATAAATAACCATTTAAAACTGTTGCACAATAAGAAGTCTATATGAATAACAGTTCCTTCCTACTGTAAGGCTGGTCATGACAGTTTCAGCAGTTGGAAAAAAAATCTTTCATGCTCATAACTTTATTTTTATAACTCTCTCATGGTTCATATTTTTTAATAGACATCATGAATTCAACAGGAAACTATTGTTCAGAGGCAGGAATTCATGATGGGGATACAAAGCAAAAGAAAAGTGGCACAATCGGTACCAATTCGTTCCAACATTTATTTTAGATACACTGGGCCACATTTTCAAAATGGCCTCCATTTGTGCACATGTAATTTTGCACATCACTTGTATGCATAAATGGTAATATACAAAAAGTGAATATGCATCAATTGAGATCATGTTTTGAAAATTCACCTCAAATGATATTGGACAAGATTTTCAGAAATGATAAGTGATTTGGGGTACATCAATTTTTGGGTGTCCAATTTCAGAAAGTGCCAAGTACCTGGTTCTCATAATCGGGCCCCTTTAAAAAGTGTGTCAAATTGGGCACCTAACAATTGGGGCACTCAGAAGTGCTAGTCAGCTTTTGAAAATCCTTGTCAGTGAACTCGCACAGCCTTTATGTAGATATCAGACCTGTTTAATAGTCTTCCCACTGTAAATTGGTACCAATCAGATGGAGTTGTGGGTGTTCAATATCTCTGGAAGTTGGGTCTTCAATGTCTCAAGTTGAGCACCCCAAAATTAAAGCACCCAATATTAGTGGACATGTTTGAAAATTTGGGCCAAAATGTCTTGTGAAGACTAAGATTGAAAATGAGGCACTAGTGACTGGAAATGTCAAAGTTTGGGAAAAAAAACAAGCTCTAGGCAAATACTGAAAGTTCCCCAAATCAACAAGTGAGAATTTTTCCCTTCCACCTATAAACGGGTGTCTTCAGCTTTCTAAAGGTTCTAATTTATGCTGTTGTTTATCATGTGCCTGGAGGCAAAGGCCTTCCCATTAATGAGAAAGGGAGTTCAGTGTCCAAGTCCATTAGCACATCATTGTACAATTGAATGTTTCAAAATTCATTCAGGAAATGTATGTATGTTTGTCCTTATAAATTCTTGGTGGACTATACAGATATAGAATGGATAAAATGACCAATCTCTCAATACTGTGCTAAAAATATTCAAAAAGCTACAAACCCTCTCATTACATTATAATAATGAATTTTAAACAAATTTGGGTGCCTTCTGTGTCACTGCCCAGTCCACCTTTTGCTTTAGTCTCCATCTAGACCCAAATAGTTAAACAATTTTTAAAATTTATTAATGTTACATTTATGGTGACAGCATGTGAAATTATAACCTTCACCTCTTCTACTAGTCTGGTCCTGTCACTGAGTGCCCCTTCTTGTTTGTGTTACCAGCTCTCTTACCTCCTTCCCCATACATTTACCTGCACAAATATAGATTCATTCACAGCAGCTATTCCATCCTCTCAAGTACTGTATATTTGTACATCTACTATAAAATTAGTCCAGCGTTTACATGTAAATTTAAACTATGAAAAGATTAGAATTTACATCTAAAAGGTGATAAAAGTTGAAGTGGTACTTCTTATAAATATATAGCTGACTAAAGAGTAACAAGAACTTTCTCCTTCTCTCACTCATGCATGCACAGGCATATATATGAAAAATAAGTGTGTGTGTGTGTGTGTGTGTGTGTGTGTATACATACATATACACCCACACTTCATTTTGCTGATCATTTGATAAAACTGCTTTCCTGTGGTGAAGAAAGATTTGTTATAGCTAGTACTCATCTTATCTGCTCACATCACTTACTCAGGCAACAAATTTGGGGATCAGTTTGACACTCCTTTTTTAAAAAAAAAGATCATACGGAGTTGATAGGAGAAGGATAGGTAAGAAAATACAAATTCTTCAATGACTTAAAAAATATTCAGTGCTGACTGCAGTCCATCTTAAAATATTCCTGTCTACAATTTCTTCCTCCTTTTCCCAATTTCAGTGTGTGTGTCTCTCTCTCACCCCCATTGTGTTCTGTTAAACTAATTGCTGTTCCAGATGGCAGGTGAAAGTGATATCAATCAATATTTGCCTCAATTTGTAATCCCATATTTCTATTCTGCTTTAAGCATTTAAAACCTACAGAGGCATGTAAAACAAAAGCAAAATTAACTGGGATTTCAAAACTGGTGATTTCTAGAAAAATCTCATTTCATTGCCAGCCATCACTAAATCAAAACTGTCCTAAACCACAAAAAATACTTTAAACAAAAAGACAATGCATTTTAAAAAAAAATCAGTCACTATAAACACTGTGAAAACACAATACCCGTTTGCTACTGGTGATTATTTACACTGAAACATTGTTTAATGCACACCCCTATAATTAGGAACCAACTCCCCATTTCACATAATTCTAACAACATATTACTATTTGAGGAGCTTAGCAGGATCTATTGTAGAATCTATAGCTGATTACATAACTGTACATTTTTCAGGCAGCGGGGGCTTTTTATCCACAACTTCCACTCCTAAAAATGAGTCAACATAACTAAACCCTCACACATTGTTTTTAAAACTTTCCTTTTCAGAATAGTAATAGCTCTTAGAAGAATCCAATACAATCTAACTTACCTGTAAGGAACCAAAATATCAATATCTGTGCTTCATCACTGCAGGTTTTGATTCTTCCTTCTGCAACTTCGTCCAAACATTCTACTACTTATTAAATCATTATTTAGAAACTGAAACTGCCCTCCATTGACACATCACTCATCTTGTTCCAGCCAGTTGTGAGTTTCAGGTTGCTACCCTTCCAGATTTTCACAATACCTGTTGTCAAGGATCTATCCCAGTTCTTGCAGGCCTATCTCACATGGTAGCAATTATAATCTAATTTGCAGAATTGGTGAGTACCCATAACTACCATAGAAGTCAGTGGGAGTTGCAGTGCTCAGCACCTCTGAAAAATCAAGCCATTTATACCTGCCAGCTTTATTTTAGGTGTCAAAACTTTGTGTCAATATGCAATGAGTCAATTTTACATGAGGCAGACATGCAAGTGTACTGGCATGGCATCACAACATGCTTATTTGGTTCCTCATAACAAATACCAATAGGTGAGAACCTTGCTCCTAAATCTGTCTATATACATGTTAAATACTATTATACAGCACTTGTCATCTGTAGAGATCAAAGCTCTTTACAAAGATGCATATCAGCATTCCCCTTTTCCAGATGGGGAAAAGACATGGAGAGAGTGAGTAATCTGACTAGTGCCATGTTATGAGTCAGAAGTAGAGCTGGTCCTGGAACCCAGATCTCCTACTCCCATTCCCAACCACTGAATTGTAGTCTCTCATTGAAACAATTACTCACTGTAAGTTTGGTGATGAAATTTCAAGCCTTTATACCTTCAAAATATTTGAAGAAATATTTTCCAGCTTTAATGTTAAGCTTCATAGGGATGATAAGCATTTCAGAGTGGATGTTCCAATAAATAGCAAGGGGATAAGGCAGCCAAGTCTGGCCTGCACCTTTTTACATCTAAATAATGTCCTACTGGATTTTCACTTCTTGATGAACCATACAGATGTTTGTGCAAGATGAAATCTGACAGAATGGTTCAGAAAAACAGTGGAAATAAACCTTCCACCAACAATCTCAAATGTTACCGGAAATATGTTTGACACAAATCTGAATGTCATTAGCCAGAATAGCAAAACAAAAAATAAAACCCAACTAAACTCTCTATTTTTTCCAAGTTTTGACTCCACCTTAGGTATGATAACATCTATCAGATAGGTTTCATGTTAGTCTGTATCAGCAAAAACAATGAGGAGTACTTGTGGCACCTTAGAGACTAACATGTATTTGGGCATAAGCTTTTATGGGCTAAAACCCACTTCCTCAGATGCATGGAGTAGAAAATACAGTAAGCAGATAGATACACACAGTACATGAAAAGATGGGAGTTGCCTTACCAAGTGGGGGTGTGGTCAGTGCTAATGAGACAATTCAATTAAAGTGGAAGTGGGCTACTCTCAACAGGAGGAAAAAATCACTTTTGTAGAGGTAATGAGGCCAATGTAATCAGGGTGGCCCATTTCAAACAGTTGACAAGAAGGTGTGAATAACAGTAGGAGGAAATTAGCATGGGGAAATTAGTTTTTGTAGTGACCCATCCACTCCCAGTCTTTATTCAGGCCTAATTTGATGGTGTCCATCAAATTGCAAATTTTCAAATTAATTCCAGTTCTGCAGTTTCTCACTGAAGTCTGGTTTTGAAGGTTTTTGGGGGTTTTTTTGGTTGAGAAATTGTCACTTTTAAATCTGAGTCTCCAGGGAGATTGAAGTGTTCTCCGACTGGTTTTTGAATGTTTGAATACTTGATGTCTGATTTGTGTCCATTTACACTTTTACGTAGAGACTATCCAGTTTGGCCAATGTACATGGCAGAGGGGCATTGCTGGCACATGATGGCATATATCACATTAGTAGATGTGCAGGTGAACAAACCCCTGATGGTGTGACTGATGAGGCTAGGTCCTTTGATGTCCCTTGACTAGATATGCGGACAGAGCTGGCAACGCGGTTTGTTGCAGGGATAGGTTCCTGGATTAGTGTTTTGGTTTTTTTGTTGTTGTGTGGTGTGTAGTTGCTGGTGAGTATTTGCTTCAGGTTGGGGGGCTGACTGTAAGTGAGGACTGGTCTGTCTCCCAAGGTCTGTGAGAGTGATGGATCGTCCTTTAGAATAGGTTGTAGATCCGTAATGATGTGCTGGAGAGGTTTTAGTTGGGGGCTGTAGGTGATGACTAGTGGTGTTCTGTTACTTTCTTTGTTGGACCTGTCCTTTAGTAGGTGACTTCTGGGTACCCTTCTGGCTGCCAATCTGTTTCTTCACTTCACCAGGTGGGTATTGTAGTTTTTAAGAACGCTTGATAGAGATCCTGTAGGTGTTTGTCCCTGTCTGAGGGGTTGGAGCAAATGTGTTTGTATCTTGGAGCCTGGCTGTAGACAATGGATCGTGTGATGTGGTCTGGATGAAAGCTGGAGACAAGTAGGTAAGTATAGCAGTCAATAGGTTTCTGGTATAGGATGGTGCTTATGTGACCATCACTTATTTGCACTGTAGTGTCCAGGAAGTGGATCTCTTGTATGGACTGGTCCTGCGTCCAGCCAACTGGCTGCAGTTGATGGTGGGGATTTAGAGACTAAATTTGTTAGTCTCTAAGGTGCCACAAGTACTGCTCATTATTTAATCTGGTAATTCATGTTCTGTGGAGCAAAGCCACTATGCTTAACTGATGAGCTCCCATCCAGAAACTGTTTTTTAAATCTCTTCTCCTCCTATCCTGCAAAACTGTTCTTCTCCAAGCTTTGTTTTGCCAGTCAGATAAATGAATTGCTTGAAAGTACCATCAGTCTGGGACTGCTGTTAACATTATACACGTATTTAGCCTATTATGTAAACTTCCCTTCTTCAATTTCACAGACAGCTGCAGCGGCACAGGAGCTAGCAAACAGAGCTGTAAACAGGGGAGTTTGAGTGGGAGTTTGTATTGTGGTGCTTGTTTGGGGTTTGCTTTTGCTGGGGGGGTGGTCTTTTTGGTGTGTCTTGTGTTTCCCAGATTAACAGGATTTAGGTGGGAAGGCGATGACAGATACAGAGGCAGCTGTGGGAGTGAGTCCTGTAGTGGAAGACACATTGAGGATGACTGGATGTGGAAGCTGTGGTATGTACATGATCCTGGAGGGGGGAACCGGTAAGAGTTTTTTCTGCATGAAATGTCGTCTGATAGAGCTGTTGGAGGAAAAGATCCGAGGTTTGGAGATGCAGGTGGAAAGTCTGGTTGAGTTTAGGAAGGGGTTTGAGCAGATGATGGAGCAAAGATATGAGGTATCTGAAGGGAAAAGCTCAGACTCACAGATAGAAGCAGGGCTGGGGAATTTTGAGGGGAGACTGGGTGAGGAAAGTGGTCAGTGGAAGCATGTGACTAAAAGACCCAGGCAGAGGAAAAGACGGGCTAGTGAAGGAGAAATAGAGTTTAGGAATAGGTTTGCAGAGTTGGAAAATGAAGAAGGGGCTCAGCAGGTACTTGTTGAAGGTGGAAGGGTAAGGAAGAAGAGAAGAGAGACTAGTACTATAGGAAAAGCGGAAGAGTCAAGGGAGACTACACCAAATATGAGCCCCAGGAGGATACAGGATGGGTTGAAGAGGATTATAAGGGAAAATAGGAATGGCAAGAACTTGCAGCCAGAGGGAACAGGGGAGAGACTGGAGAATAGCACCTTCACCAGGAAAAGGCAGTTCTATGTGATAGGGGACTCTTTATTGAGAAGTCCCCATCTATTTAACTTAATAAAGAATATTATGGGGTAACTTGGTCATAGTTTATAAGTACCTGAATGGGGGACAAAAATTCCATAATAAAGGGTTCCTCAGTCTAGCAGACAAAGGACTGATTAGATCCAACAGCTGGAAGTTGAAGCTAAATTAATTCAGACAAAAAATAAGGTGCAAATTTTTAACAAGGATAAATAACAATTGGAATAAACTACCAAAGGTTGTAGTAGATTTCCCCCCCCCCATCACTGGCAATTTTTTTAAAATCTAGATTGGATTTTCTTCCAGAAGATAATTCTCTAGTTCAAAAAGGAATTGATTCAAGCCAGTCCTATGGCCTGTGTTATGCAGGAAGTCATGTCAGATAATCAAAATGGTTCCTTCTAGCCTTAAAATGAATAAATGATTTAAAATAGCTGGATCTCCCACACAAAATTATAATCTACAGTTATTCAGAGTCTAAACAATCTATCCAATTTTTAGTTGTTTCAACGATTTACTAATGAAATATCATCCAGATGCATGGATGAAAAACAAGATAATGCCAGGAACTTCCTCTATTCACACAACTTAGTATAAATGCGTAAGAAGCAAGAAATGCAAAAGGACATTAAATTTCTCTCTGTCATTTTTAAGATAATTATTTCTCTCCCCCTTAACCAGAAAATATTTTATTAGATAAAACTGGCATTGCCTCAATCTGGTGTTCAAGAACTAGATAGTTTATTGACATTGGCCCTAAAAGGATCTCTGGAGGGGGAAAAAGGGCACTCTGGCTGGCATAGATGACCCCCATCAAAGAGCCGTCTTTTCTCCTCAAGTACCTAGATAGTTGGGTGGTACAATATGATTACCATGAGCAACCTCAATAAGGATGTAGACCCTATCTACATTCAGGAATTCCTCTCTAGGCCTCATTTCAATAGACCTCTCACTTTTTAGGGATTCTGCCATCATGCTCTTCGCTGTATTGGTCTCTACAGTGAGGAACTATAATCTTCCTTGATACCCATCTCAGTCCATCCCACCCTACTTTCAAGAAACCCCTGAAATTGTTTTCTTTTCCAAATGCATGTTTTATTCTCACTACTGTCAGCCCTTGTGTGTAGAACCTCCTCTTTTCGTCTAGTCCTGTTGTAAAACCAACCCTTATTATTTGTCATGGTTTTAGTTTTGGGTAAAGCTTTATATGGCATGGTATTTTTTTCTGCTTTTATTATCCTTACTGTAAATAATTGTCTGACGGGCTTAGTCTGAGGCAGAGGGTGACTTTTAATTCCCAGCATGAAAGGGCGATAATCAAATAAATACCAATCACTGCTATTTGGTTCCTGTTTTATCAAAAAAGACAGAAATGACATACACATTCCAGCTGACTCTCTGCTTTCCCACTCTGCCAAATATAATTTTTCACTTTTTTATATTTCTAGTCTAAAATGTGTATAAAAACCGAGTGGGGGGGGGGGAGAACAGGCTATGAGAAGGATACCCTGAGGTGGAAATGTGTATTTATTGAACAATAGGTTTTATATGAAGTTTTGAGGCCAAATTCAGCATTGATAAAGCAGGTGCAATTCTATTGACTTCCAGAGGGTTGTCCAATTACACAACCAATTAATTTGGCCCCAAATGTATACAGGGCCCATTGGGATGAAGAGAAGAGGGCCAAATTTTGGTCCCTTTGTTGTCAGTGGCAGCTCTGTCACTTAATTCAGTGGGATAAGGATCTGGTCTCTTGTATTACATAAAATACTACATGTAGCAGCATGCCATGGTTGTTGACAGCTTATACAATGTGACTCTATTGGACCACTTTGTCCATAGGTTTTTAAGAAAAGTATATACTAGAACTAAACCCTAGGATATAAACACCCCATATTTTGGGACTACTTGAATCAACAGTTATTGTTTGTGCCCTTCTACATAGTAATGAAAATATATATGCCACAGATGCAAACCATACAGCAGCTCTTAGTAAAGTCATGTGCATTCCTCAAAACGTCCAGACAGGAAAATCAGGCCTTTTTCATCACAACAGCCCTTAATATATTATTGTCTTGATATTTCTTCCATGTTATCTGGTTCTCATTTCTGCAGCACAGCTAATTTTTTTGTGTGTTTACATGCTAACGTTGAAACTTTTGTACAAACAAATGCATGCTATAGCATTTTTAAACTAAGGCTTAAATTTCAGCAGTGAGAAAAGAGGGGTGACCAGAGAAAATAAAGGAAAATGAAAACAGCAAAACAAGTAAGACCTCACTGGCTAATAGAAGTTAGGCATCTTTTCACAATCACTGTCTGGACAGTATGAAGTACAAAGTTGCATTGTCTTACACAAGACATTTTCTTTAGATTTGAAGATACAAATATCTGCATAAAAAGTAAAGCATTTTACAGCTTATTGTGTTTACATGGTTAATTTTATAAACAATTTACATTGACGAATCCTAAAACTACACACTTTAGTCATTTTAATCACTTTTTATGTAGATTTTTAAAAAAATCGTGTTTCCAAAAGATTCTACAATGATGTTGGTTCGTTCTTAGTTACTTGATAAAAATCACAAGATAAAATAATATCATGACATCTCACCCACTGACTACAATGTTGTTGCAGGGCAAGACTGTTAATCAGTTCTATCTTATTTCCATTTTTAGCCATTGCAAACAACCATCCAAGTCTGATTTCTTAAAAAATTAAAAATACACTGTATTTGTTGGGTGTATATTAGGTAATATAACAGACAATGCACAACACTGTGATTGCGGAGGGTGTTGCAGTGAGACAAATTTAAAATGCATAGATAAAACCTTTCATCTACATTATCCCAATTTGTGAAAGGAGTGTTACCCTTATCAGAAACAGCAAACTCTGTTGATATTGCTCGCTTATGAAATGATCATGAAAGTCTATCAGGCCAGGCAGATAATTTACCTGTCTGCCTTTTTCCACTGACTGGTGGAATATATAACTTATTTTACTTATTTGTTTATTCCCTTGTCCCCCTGGGGGAGGAGGGAGAGAGCACATTAACAGCTAAAATGAACTGTTATTTCAGATGAATCTATCACCGCAGTATCTAGGCGCATTCTACACGGTATGAATTGGGACCAATTACCCCTACCTTAGCCCTCCTGGATATGGCTCAGCCATCAATCAGCCTTGGTGTCACAGGTGCCCCAAGCCGGAAAGAGAGAAACCTCTAGGTAAGAAAAGGAGCACTTGCGGCACCTTAGAGACTAACACATTTATTTGAGCATAAGCTTTCGTGAGCTACAGCTCACTTCATCGGATGCATTTGAGCTGTAGCTCACGAAAGCTTATGCTCAAATAAATGTGTTAGTCTCTAAGGTGCCACAAGTCCTCCTTTTCTTTTTGCGGATACAGACTAACACGGCTGCTACTCTGAAACCACTAGGTAAGAGAAGCACGCACGCTGGGAGTTGCCTCGGCAGAACTATTTCTTCCTTGTTAGAGCAGCTCCCCCAGGGGACGCTTCCCCCACCTAAGCCCCCCACCTCGCTGCCACCCCCTGTACCAGCAGGTGGGAAAAGAGGAGCCGCCCAACCCAGCAGCGATCGCGACCGTACCTGCGATCGCGGCTTGAGCCGAGCGCTGCTGCTGGAAGAAGCGGAGCCCTGGAACCGCCGTTGCGGAGCGAGATTGTCTTGAAGCCGAGCCCTCCCGGGGGAAGGGCCCCACTTAGATGGCCGCCCCCCCTCTCTTCCTCCTCCCACTGCCCCGCCGGAGAGCGGAACCCGGCAGCCCAGCCCCCTAGTGGGGCTTATGTACTTTCATTTTACAAGGCGGCTACGCTGAGGAAAAGGAAGCTGCAAGTTTTTCCTATATCCTGCGCGCAGTGCGGCCGCCTCGGCCAAGTTTTCCGCTCTGCCCTTTGGATTGACTCACGAACCACCGGTGAGTGGCTATGGTGGGACAGACCAATGATCCATCTAGCCCAGTATCCTGTCTTCTGACAGTGGCTGGTGCCACCATGCTTCAGAGGGAATGAACAGGGCAATTATCAAGTGATCCATGCCTCGGCATCCAGTCCCAGCTTCTGGCAGTCGGAGGTTTCAAGACACCCAGAGCATGGGATTGTGTCCCTGACGATTTTAGCTAAAGCCTTGGACGGATTTATCCTCTATGGACTCGTGTGAATCTTTTTGATACTAGGGTTCAGAGTAGCCGCCGTGTTAGTCTGTATTCGCAAAAAGAAAAGGAGGACTTGTGGCACCTTAGAGACTAACACATTTATTAGAGCATAAGCTTTCGTGAGCTACAGCTACAGCTCACGAAAGCTTATGCTCTAATAAATGTGTTAGTCTCTAAGGTGCCACAAGTCCTCCTTTTACTAACAAATTTATTAGAGCATAAGCTTTCGTGAGCTGCAGCTCACTAAGTGAGCTGTAGCTCACGAAAGCTTATGCTCTAATAAATGTGTTAGTCTCTAAGGTGCCACAAGTCCTCCTTTTCTTTTTGTGATACTAGTTATACTTCTGCCCTTCAGAATGTCCCATGGCAATGGGTGCCACGGGTTGCCTGTGCATTGTGTGAAGTGCTTCCTAGTATGTATTTTAAACTTGCTGCCTGTTATTGGGTGAGCCCGGGTTCTAGTGTTATGTGAAGGGGTAAATAACACTAGCCTAGTCGCCTTCTCCACACCATTCATGATTTTATAGATCAGTGGTTCCCAACCTTTTTTCATTTGTGAACCTCTTAAAAATTCTGAATGAGGATGAGGACCCCTTAAGAAACCTTAGACATAGTCTGTGGACCTCCAGGGGTCAGCAGACCACAACTTGAAAACCACTCTTATGGACCTCTACCATAGCCCCCCATAGCGGAGGTGGATTTACCATGAAACACACAGGGCCTCCCAACAACAGGGGATCTTAGGGCCAGGCACTCAGGCAGCTCAGCACTGGCACACCCCCCTGCAGAGGGGCTGCTCCACAGGAGGGTGGCTGTGGGGTAGAAGCTATGGGAGCAGGGAGGGAGGCTCATCCGCAAATCCATGGCTCCATGCACCCCCAGATGTTCTAACGTCAGGAGGAGGATGCAGATTAGAAGAATTTTGAATGGCCACAACTCCTCTCCCTCACTACCATCTATGAAATAGAGTTCAGTCAAGGAAATTAAGAGGAGTTCATTAACTCTCTCTTTTTTTAATGACAATTTGGGATGAGGAAGAGATTGAGTTCTCTGTCAGATTAATGCCTCTTCTGTAAAACACGTACATCCCTCCAGACTGGACACTGGGGAGGTGCCTAACATCAGTAGATCTGCAGATGGAGGATTGCTTTGATCTTTAGACTATGAACCAGGGAGTTCAATCACATGATGTTCCAACCCCCACACAGTTCTGCAACTGTCTGGTGGAAAATCTGTGACTGGCTTTTAGGAGATTAGCCCTAGGAACAATACTTTCCACATTTATTGTTAAAATGTCAGATGCAGGATACACGTCCTGTGGTATCAACTATTTTGTCTGAAGCAAGGTACATTTTACAAAGCCCTGATAAGATCTCTTCTGAAATACTATGAACAATTCTGGTCACTTTTCTGTTCAAGAGAGACTACTTTGAAACTGAAACAGGTGCAGGGAAGAGGAATGGAGAACATAGTAAGAGTGCCTGGCTTCTTTAGATTAGTAAAATGAAGGCTATATATAAGGATATAATTGCTCTGTATAAATACATCATGGGATGGGGCATCAACACCAGCGAGGGAGAAGAGGTACTTAAGCTAAAGGGCAATGGTAGGATAAGAACAAATGGGTATGGACTGGCCATGAATAAATTTAGGTAGGAAATTAAAAGGTTTTTAACCATCAAAGGAGTGTGACTCTCTGGAGCAGCCTTCCATTAGGAGCAGCAGGGGCAAACAATTTAGCTGTTTTTCAGGTGGACCTTGATAAGTTTATAAGCACTGATATAGAATGGCAGGAGACTAGACTCAATGACCCGGGAAGTCCGTTCCAGTACTACATTCTTATGTACATTAAAGCATATAAATTAATCTATTAAATAATATTAATAATTCATCTTGAGTTCATTTTAGAGAGGATCAGAGATTATTGACAAAAGGCTACAAACAAGTGTTTAGCTAGTTCATCATAACACAAAAATGTTTTTATTCCCAAAGTTGGTTTTACATGCTCTAGACCAGCAGGGTGTAAGTGTGCTCTGGAGATAGTATTGTTAGCAGCAAGGGGAGAATAGTGTCTGGCATCGCACTTCATGTGTAGCCTGTTCAGAAGTTGTGGTGACTGGTTCCAGAAGGAATCTCATCTAGTCCTCCTCCATGAAAGAGCTGTCATTGGCCAAATAGGAAGTTTATGAGAGATCTGAAGACTGACTGGGCTTAGCCAGAGTAGCAGATAAAGGATGCCTTGCATTGTGCCCAAGGTATTTCTGGGTGTGTTAGCCTTGAAAGAAATGGGTTTGTTGCTGGCACAAAAGCCCGAGGCAGGCAACAGCTGGATTCATTGCCCGGTGTGCGTCGCCCAATAATCACAAAGGGGTGGAGAAGTAGAAAAGTTTATTTGAAGCTTCAAGCGGTACAGGGAGACAACAATCTCAAATACTGCACACCAGTGCAAGCAGTTACACATATTTTATACATTCATTCTTTAGCATACTTATCCAATAGCAAGCTGCCCTAAGTATCCATATAGCCAATCCAGTATACCAGCCAGTTCCCCTTTTTCCTCGTATCATCTATTCCCCCATATATGGAGTTGTTTGTTCAGCACTATCTAACATTCCTGTCCTGCTTGACCTAATCTTGCTCCAGCCAGTCTGCACCTGCAATATACTGTTGCAAACTTCTCAGCGTGACCGCTGTGAGTGTCTCCAGGCAGAAAAGGGAAGGGGAGGCCATCTGGGCCTAGAGCGAGGGGGCTTCATCGACACTTGTGGTTTTCCATCCCCTTGAGTTACCTAGTGGCCATGCTCGGTGTCCCCAACAACTCCCTCCTTTGAGAATACTCAACAGCCTTATCTCTGAGTTTTCTCACTTGGGCACTTATCTTTTTATAAGGGGATTTTGCATAAGCACTTTGTGGTAGCCCTGAAGGGAATGCATTACCATGTTTTTTACAAGGGCTCTGACACATGATATTGCGCAACATAACACCATCAGTACAATTAAGACAGGAAGAAAACTTTTCAACAACAGACTAAATAAACCACCAAGCCAAGATGACAAACCCCAGCCTGAAAACAAGGTTTGCAACCAATCACTCTCGGGGCAGTGTAGGCAGCCTGTGCTCCGGCTTGGGCATGGGCCTCAGCCTGTATTACCTTATCATAAATCTCATAACTGCTGTCATTTACATATACACAGCATCGGGACCCGACAAGGGCACAAACACTCCCTTAGGATGCCAAAAGGTAGTCCAAGGCCAGCCTGTTTTGGAGGGAATACGTTCTAAGCTGCTGTACCTCCTTATTTAATGTTACTACTGCTGACCCTAGATCATGAATCGAGTCCTCTAATTCTAAGGCTACTTTTTCAAGCACCATTTGAAGCCTTACAGTATAGCAGCCTATGCATGCTATGGCTGGCCCGGTAATCAGTGGCACAATTCCCAGTATGGAGCACCCTGTAAGCTTTTCAGTTGTGAGGGGATTCTTAGCATTGCCCTCCAAGGCCGCATTGAGTCGCCGCAGGGTCTCTTCTTGTGACTCAGCAGAGGTATCTCGGGTATTCGTAATCTTTCCTTTGGGCAGTGTGGTGGTTATTGAAAGATGAGGAACTCCATAAGCTATATAACAACTACCTGTCCAATTGGCTGGCAATATCTTGTAAGCCTTTTGGCCACATACAAAATAGTGACCCTGCAGGGCCCAGTAAGGACAGTTTCTTAGAGGGATTCCTGGGATATTTAAGGCCGCTTTTCCAAACAATTCATATGTTCCCATCCTCCCGAGTGGGTACAAGGGGGGGTATTCCTAATTGTGCCGTTCAAATTGCACTCACCATAAGGACCGCTGCAAACCCACCATTGGCCTGCTATAGAGGAAATATTAACTGAACGGCAATTTAGATTTCCTGACCCTCTTTTTGTGGAAGGATCATTCGTAAGAGCTTCCCCAAAAGGGGAGGAACCATTACATCCACACTGTTGACCTCCCCTCTCGGTTTTTATCCAATATCCATCGGCCCACTGTGTAATAACACAGGAGCTCCTTCCCACAGGACGCCTATAGTGATCAGATTGGTTTCGGGTAAAACAAAACACTCCCTCAGTGAGCACTGC
Organism: Dermochelys coriacea; assembly: GCF_009764565.3. Classification (NCBI taxonomy): domain Eukaryota; kingdom Metazoa; phylum Chordata; order Testudines; family Dermochelyidae; genus Dermochelys; species Dermochelys coriacea. The sequence goes on along the minus strand of NC_050071.1, from coordinate 94,470,840 downwards.
AACTGAATACTCCTAATCCTGGTAGGTAGCTTGCTGCAAAGAGATCTTATCCCAGAACGGTGAGTCCATTCAATTTCTACTTTCCTGCTCTTTGGTGGTGGCTAATTCTGCTAGGGTTAAGGGCAGCATGACAAGGGGCACTCCTGTTCTGGGGGAAAGTGGAGTTGGAGCACACACCCAGCAATCGGTTTGGTTTGTTAAAGTAGCAACATGGTGCACAAGTAAAACAAAGGAATTATGTTCCCGATATGCACAGCTTAGAAATAACAGCATAGAAAATAACAGGGTTACACGATTAATTATTACCGGGGCCCTCCCGGTCCAGGGTTTCCAGTTTTTGAGTGGGCCCATTTTGGCACTAAGGTGCCCGCTGTTTGTGTCTCTTAAGCAGTAACTTTAGCCCGAGATCATCACTAGATGAGGAGTTAACGGGGTGGATAGTCCACTGCTCTGCTGATGAAGGGGTGGGTACTGCCTTCAGACGCGAGTGATGGATCCAGTTCTTGTGTCCCTCGACCTTTGCCGCCGTATGGGAGATCAGCAGGACGATGTAAGGTCCTTTCCACTTTTTCTGGAGAGGCTCGTTTTTCCAGGTGCGAACAAGCACAGAGTCGCCGGGCTGTAAGGAGTGGATGGGAGAGTCCAAGGGAAGAGGCTGGGAGTCTTTAGTATACCTGTGAAGAGACAAGAGAACAGCAGACAGGGAGCACACATACTGAGACAAAAACCATTACCCAGCTCCCACTCCCCTGACAGAACCGGTGTGCCATTCATATGCCATACCCTCCCAAACATAATTTCAAAGGGACTAAGCCCTAATCTACCCTTTGGGAGAGCGCAGGTGCGGAGCAGGACGAGGGGTAAGACATCAGGCCATCGCAGGGAGGCTTCTTGGCACACTTTTGAGAGATGTCATTTAAGGGTCTGATTGGTACGCTCTACTAGGCTGCTGGCTTGTGGTCTCCAGGGCATATGGAGTTTCCAGGGGATCTGCAAGGCATTCGAGATGCTTTGAACGATCTTTGATGTGAAGTGTGTCCCCGTTGTCAGATTCCAACCATTGGGGAAGTCCGAAGCGAGGAATGACCTCCTTAACAAACTTAAGGGCCACCATCCTGGCAGTGCAATTGCGGCATGGGAAGGCTTCTGGCCATCCGTTGAATCGATCCACTAAGACAAGGAGGTATTTGTACCCTTGGGTCTGAAGAAACTCAGTAAAATCTATTTGCCACACCCGCCCGGGGCCCGGAGTGGGTTCCAGAGCAGCGGGTGGCCCTGGATGTCCTGGTCGCGGGTTATTCTTTTGACAGACTAAGCAATCCGCCTGTACCTGGGTAGCCAGGGGTCGGAGTCCAGAAGTTATAAAGTATTTTCCCATCAGTTGGATAAGTGCTTCCCTGCCAGCATGAGTGGTTTGATGTAATTTCTGTAACACTGGCTGGATCATGCCCTTCGGTAGAAGGACCTTCCCTTCCGGGGAATGGAGCCATCCCTCCTTTTCCTGGAGACTGAGTTTGTTGGTTAGCTGTCTCTCCTCTCCAGAGTACTGGGGGGTCGGAAGCTCCCCGACGGATGGGATAAGGGCATGCATATGGGCATTCTCAGTCTGAGGGGATATCAGGGTGGCAGCATGCTTAGCCTCTCTATCTGCCCGGGCGTTACCCCTGGCCACATCTTGATCTTCCCTTTGATGGGCTTTACAGTGTACCACCGCCACTTCCGAGGGGAGTTGTATGGCTTCTAGGAGCCGGAGGATTTGGGGCCCGTTCTTGACTGGGGAGCCTCGAGCTGTCAGCATTCCCCTTTGCTTCCATAAGCCAGCATGAGCTTGTAGCACTCCAAAGGCATATTTTGAATCGGTAAAAACATTGACCCGCTTTCCTTTTGACAGTTCAAGCGCACAGGTGAGGGCGACTAGTTCAGCCAGCTGGGCAGAGGTCCCAGTGGGCAAACCCTTGGCTTCCACAGTGTCATGGAGGGTTACGACAGCATAGCCCGCCCTCCTTTGCCCACTTATCACAGTGCTGCTACCATCAGTATACCACTCATGATCTGCATTTAGGAGGGGTATATCTTTTAAATCCAGATGGCTAGAGTATTGGGCATCTATGATCGCTAAACAATCATGTTCCTGTTCCTCAGTCTCCGATAAGAGGGTGGTGGGGTTAAGGGAGGGGCAAGACTGTAAGGTGACTTCAGAGTTCTCTAGAAGTTTAGCCTGGTACTTAGCCATCCGAGCCTGGGTGAGCCAAAGGCCTCCCTTTGCATCCAATAAGGCTCGGACCATATGAGGGGTATATATCTGTATTGTCCCTCCCAAAGTTAGTTTCTCAGCTTCAGCCAGCGTCAGGGCTGTGGCTGCAACTTCCCGCAAGCACTCTGTCCATCCCTTTGCCACTTGGTCCAGCTGCTTAGAGAAATAGGCCACGGGACGTTTCCAGGCTCCCAACAACTGTGTGAGCACTCCTAGGGCCACCCCCTTTCGTTCATGTACATACAACTGAAACGGCTTAGTGAGATCCTGGAGGCTCAGAGCCGGAGCTTCCATCCGCTTCCTTTTCAAGATTTTAAATGCCCTGTCGGCCTCTGGGGTCCAATAGAAGGGGTCATGATCTGCTCCTTTTACACAATCATACAGGGGTCTAGCCCACAGTCCAAATTCCGGGATCCATATCCGACAGAACCCCGTCATGCCCAGGAAGGCTCTGAGGCATTTACGATTAATGGGAACGGAAACCTGGCAGACAGCCTCCTTCCTCTCATTGGAAAGCTGACGCTCCCCCTGCCTTATGTGGAACCCCAGGAATTGTACCATTGGGAGGTCAATTTGAGCCTTGCTTCTCAATACCCGATATCCTCGGAGGCCAATAAAATTCAGGAGACCCACAGTGGCCTTGAGGCATGGGGTTAGGCCCACTGTAGCAATTAATAAATCATCTACATATTGAAGAAGAAGAGCCCCGTCCTCGTTGTTCCACTCTTCCAGATCCCTGGCCAAAGCCTGGCCAAAAAGGGTGGGGGAATTTTTAAATCCCTGAGCCAATACTGTCCAGCATAGTTGCTTTTTAACTCTTTTTGTGTCCTCCCACTCGAAAGAAAAGATTTCTTGGGACGAGGTATCTACGGGAATAGCGAAGAACGTATCTTTCAAATCGAGGACCGAAAAATGGGTATACTGGCCTCCTACAGAAGCCAGTAAGGTATACGGATTCGGAACCAGGGGGTGCAGAATTTTAACCCGTTCATTAACCGCCCTCAGATCCTGTACCAAGCAATACGTGCCATCAGGTTTTCGTACGGGCAGGATGGGAGTGTTCCAGGCTGACTGGCATTCTCCGAGGATTCCATATGTTAGGAACCGATCTATAGTGTCCTGTAAATCTTCTCTGGCTTCCCTCGCAATTGGATACTGTTTAACTCGCACAGGGCCTTTTCCTGGCAGGAGCTGAACCTTAACAGGGACTTGATGGGTAGCTTTTCCTGGGACCCCCGCTGCCCACACTAGAGGGTACACCCGGTCTTCCCACAGGCTCCATTCTGGGGCTTGCATAGCTGTGGGCTCAACTGTAAGGGTCGTGATCCATGCGTTCTCAGGGGGTAGGGTAAGGGTTATTTCGTCTTGAGTAAACTGCAAGGTGGCGCCTAGGCGACAAAGCAGATCCCGTCCCAGCAGAGGCGTCGGGCACTCGGGGGGATAGACCAGCTTGTGAGATATAGTCCTGTTTCCCAAAGCGCATTCGCTGGGGCATACACTGGGCACTTGGTGCATCTGCCTGTGGCACCCACCACGGTAAGGGAGTCTGCTACCGGCAACTGACGGGGTCGATTCATGGCAGTTCGCGCCGCTCCAGAGACCATTAAAAAGTCTATTTCCAAACTTCCCACCCACATCTTTACTCAGGGTTCTGGGGGCAGGGCGGTCCGTCCCCCTGACACCCATATTCCTGTTCCTCCATTGCCATCATAGGGGCGCCCCCCTTTCCTCTCTGGGCACTCATTCTTCCAGTGTCCCTCTTGTCTACACAAGGCACACTGGTTGCGAACCAGTCGTCTCTCCTGCGGGCCCGGACGTTCGCATCCATGGCCCCTTCCTCCCCGGCCACTTCCCGTAGTGCTGGCCTGTACCGCCGCTACCATCATTCTAACTTGCTTTTTCTCCTTTCTGCCTCCCTTAGACTATAAGCTGGGTTTGCAGTCTCTAAGATTTGTGCCATGGTCATGCCCATTAGATCCTCTTTTTTCTGTAACTTTCTCTTAATATCAGGAGCTGCTCTGCTCGTGAAAATTCCTTTAATGATTGCCTCAGTTTCCTGATCATCAGGGTCTGCATTGGTGTTCTGTCGAATAGCGTCCCGAATACGCTGTAGGAAGGCCCCTGGGTTTTCCTTTAGATCCTGCATTACCTCATACGGTTTTGCCCAATTATTATGTCGGACAGCCGAGTGACAGAGTCCATGCAAAGCAACTGCTATAGGTGGTAAGCCGGGTCATACCCGCAGGATCATTTCGGTTCCACCTGGGGTCTACTCGAGGGACTGCTCATCCGGATCAGGGACATTATTATGATCCTGGTTGTACCGTCTCTATGCCTCCTCCCTTGCCTTGGACACGACCTGTTGTCGTTCGACCTCGGACAGTAAGGTGCGCAGGAGGACATTACAATCGTCCCAATCCGGCTTATAGCTGCTAAGGCAGTCCTCAGAAACTGAAATAAACCTACTCGGGTTGGTGGAAAACTCCCCTGCCTGTACTTTGAAAGCAGCCAAATCCATAGGGTTAAAGGGCACATGGGTATAGACCTGCATAGTCGTGGCCAGACGCTCACCCGTGCCAGTACGGGAGATCTTAGTTTCAGTAAATAAAGGATATAAGCCCACTGTAGGGGCCCTATCAGGTGGGAGCATGGGGGCCAAAGGGGACACCAGACCTGCCATCACAGTTGGGGTGGGGTTGGGGTTGGGCTGGGGACTAACATTAGCCACTACCAAACCAGTCGGAGTCAAATTACATCGCTGTAAGACATCTGATCGATTACACAAGCCAAAAACAAATGCGCATACAGATGTTCATTCCATTTCCCCGTTCGCTGACAGAACAAAAGTAACTGGAGGATCGTATTGTAATTAATTGACCCTCCTGGTGGCCATCGCTCCTGGTCCTCTAGTTGATATTGAGGTCATTCAACTGTACAGTATTGTTTTAATTTATTCTTAGTCATCGGATCCGATCCAAATACCTTCCAATTTGCTAGGATACATTCTAGGGGCGTACACTGTACTCTCCCTCCCGAGCTCTGTCCCTGTCCCATGCCTACAGGGTAACTCTGGGTGTCCCCAGGTTCAAAACAGAGCAGACAATCCGGATTTCAAAAGGTTCCTACCTTATCCGAAGGACCAGTTCCCCACTGTCGCCCGCGACATTTGTCCACTTATCAGGCACGTTGCACCGTTGTGCCCTACGGGGCCGGTTGGGCTATGCACCTCCGAGGCCCCGGGAATCACACTGGTGTGCACTGGGCGTCGGTCGAAGTCCTCACCCGCCGGTCCCCGCAGGGGATCCAGGCAAGGCTTGTGTTGTAGCCTCTTGCCCACCCAGGGACACCAAAAACTGTTGCTGGCACAAAAGCCCGAGGCAGGCAACAGCTGGATTCGTTGCCCGGTGTGCGTCGCCTAATAATCACAATGGGGTGGAGAAGTAGAAAAGTTTATTTGAAGCTTCAAGCGGTACAGGGAGACAACAATCTCAAATCCTGCACACCAGTGCAAGTAGTTACACATATTGTATACATTCATTCTTTAGCATACTTATCCAATAGCAAGCTGCCCTAAGTATCCATATAGCCCATCCGGTATACCAGCCAGTTCCCCTTTTTCCTCGTATCATCTATTCCCCCATATATGGAGTTGTTTGTTCAGCATTATCTAACATTGCTGTCCTGCTTGACCTAATCTTGCTCCAGCCAGTCAGCGCCTGCAATACACCGTTGCAAACTTCTCAGCATGACCACTGTGAGTGTCTCCAGGCAGAAAAGGGAAGGGGGGGCCATCTGGGCCTAGAGCGAGGGGGCTTCATCAACACTCGTGGTCTTCCATCCCCTTGAGTTACCTAGTGGCCATGCCCGGTGTCCCCAACAGGTTGGTATAAACCAATTGGAGACGTACCGGTAGTTGCAGTACAACCTTGATTTGTTGTGATTGTTGATGGGAAGAGGCACATGGGGCTTAACATTGGACTTCCTGCAGATGATGAAGCAGAGCAGATCTGTTAAGAGGCTATTTGTTTTGGACCCCCAACTACAGTGTATGTCTGATTTCTAGCCCTAATGGGGAGGTACTTTGTTCAGCCAGCACAAAGATAAACTTCACCCACTACCAAAAGGAAGTGGGTCCCAAATGACTTAATTGATCCCAAGGATGTGTCTCTGCAGAATGAGTTGTGCACACTCCGCTGAAAGATCCAGCACCTACTAGAGATCCAGCTTTAGTGCAGCATCAGTGGGCCAGAGCTGCAGAGACACTAAGCTCAAGGTAAGAATAGCAGCTATCCAATGATCCAACAAAAAACCCTGAGAACCCGCTGCTAGAATAGGAGAGGCATCTCTTTAGCAGAGATGGCTAAACAGAACAAGCAGATGGAACCACAGGACCTTGGAAGATGTTTTTCATATCAGGAGGGTTTGAATTGTGCCAAAGATTTTTTTTTCTCTGATTTGCCAAAAATTTATGAAAAACAGAACCCTGCTCCTTGCTGTTTAAGGTGGGAAAGGAGCTGCCACTAAGAAGCAAGATGATAGTTCTCCTCTTCCTTCTCTGAACTATTGGGTATTCTCTTCCTGTCAGATTTCAGGCCTCTCCGTTTTCCATCTGGCTGACTTTTCAGCCATAACTGTTAACCCTCAGACAATTATGGGCCAAATTCTCTGCTGGCATGTAGAGTTGTATCGGCAGAAAATTTGGTCTTGTATATCCAGAGCCTACCTAGGCGTAATAAACCAGAGTCTTATTCCAGTACAAAGAAAAGTAACTGAAAATGATGATACACCTAGATAACTAGATGTTGGGGATAAACTAGCAAGGCTCTGTAAGGGACACTCGTGGCCTACTGACCTAAGGATGGAAAGCCAGTGGAAATGATTTATTTCAGGCCAAATTTGGTCCTCAGATATGCGTGTAGAATTCCTACTAAAGTCAGAGGGATGGGCTCATGTATTTGAGTGCAGAATCTGCCCCTTAAACTTTCAAAAGGCTTTGATAAAGTTCTCACAAAAGGCAGTAGGCTTGATTGTGCCCAGCTTGTGGCATAACTACATGACTATCCCTACCTGTCACTTATCATCCTCTTCCCTCCCCTACTCCCACTGTTTCTTTACTGTTGCATCTTCTCATAATTTAGATTGTTCACTCTCCGACTCTGTCCCAAGTATAGCAGGGCCATGCTCTGACTGGGGCCTCTGCCTGTTACTGTAACTATTTTTATTTGTTGTTTTTGTTAATGTCTATGTGGGCATGGAGCAGAGGGGATGAAAGGAATCTTTATTCACCCATCCATTATACTTCCTGGGCAGGGACCAGCACAATCCTATTGGGGAGTGCAGGCAGTCTTTGCTGCCAGTGATCCTGTAGGTACCAGCTACCAAAAAAGACAGGACAGGAGAAGTAGGAGGGGATAGGAGAAATAGGATATTGGGTTGCTCTGCACCAGCCAGCATAGCTGACTGGCACGTGCCACAGCATCTGAAAGGGTCACAGAGCTTCTTCTATTATATGCATGTTCCAGGAATCTCTAAGAAGAACTCTGCCTGAGTCACATTGGAGTGCAGTTCTCAGCACTCCTCTAGCATGGGCTGTGGCTTAGAAGCCACAAGCTTCCCCTTCCCCCACTTGGGAAACATGATAGTACATATTTTAAGAGTAAAGGCTTCTCACAGTTTAAAGCCAGTTTAGTGAGTCAGTCTTCATGCTGATTCATTATCAGCTGGATAAAAATGTCCTTCATGGAATAATAGTGCACAGCTAGGCACATTATAGGGGATAGATTCCAAGCTTAACTAAGACAGTGTAAATCTGGAGTTACACCAGTGACTTTAGTGGAATTAACTAAATTTATAAAAGTGCAATTGAGAGCAGAATTTGGACCAGGATGTGGTTGGATTAAAAAGAAAATAAAACTGAAATCAAAGTGGTCAGAGAACAATTTTTGTCTTGTATACAAACTCAAGTGAAACGCTTTATAGATTTGGCACACAAAAGAAATGATTGACATACTGAATTTAACATTTTATTCTCAATAGGCCAAATTCTCTTATTACATGGGGTTCGTATAAAGGTGTTACTCGGATGTAAATAGGAGAATAATTTGGTTCATTGTAATTAGGAGTGCCAAACCAAAACCCCAGATCTTAATATAAGCATAGAGTCTGATCTAAGCTACACTAGTGTATATCTGAAATAATTTGATTGACATTGCTCTGAATTTACATTGGTGTAACTGTTCGGAATCTAGCTTTTAAAATCAGCACCTTGTTATGGAACTTCATTATTTTTGGTTCATTATGGCATAATTCTAAGGCTGTGAATGAAATCTGCATCTAATTTCTGTAAATCCCCTTGATAACATCAGACTTCTTTCCAAAGCACTGTCAGATGTGACCACCTTCTTTTCTGCACATGTCAGATTCTGATCTCAGTCATATGATGAAAATCCAAAGTAACTCCCCTGTAATTAATGGAGATCAGAATCTGGTGCAGTGTCCTTATTTTGAGTCTCTTCCCTTATCCTAATAATTCTGTTTCTACTTTTTTGTTTGCCAGTCATTAGTTTTGTTTGTATTTTCAAAGGAGTTTAAATAAATGGCATTTGTTTTTAAAAATTCTTCATGCCCAAATGCCTTTGTGCACGTGTGACAGATTTGTTACCAATCTGCCTGGGGCATCAGGTGACCAGGCTGAGGCTGCAGAATCTTTAGGGAGGAGATGATGGAACACACCACATAACTGAGTTTTAAAGCTTATTAATAAAATAATAGCAAAGAATGATGGATGCTCTCCACATCACTCGGAGGAAGGAAGAAAGCGTTAGTGCCCCAAGCCCTAACCCACCCTCATACTCACACACTCACTACCCCAGGCTGGCCAGGCCTGGGTGTAACAGAAGAGGAAGAGGGGAAGGGGTGGACGGGAGTTCTGTCCTGTGCGCACAGGTCATCCAGGATTCGCTGCCAATCTCCAAATTGCTCCAGCACTCAGGAGGGTTTTAAGTCCTGGGCTCCTTTGGGGGTGTTCCATTCCACGACCTCTGTTCCTGGTGCTCTTTGTGCCAGTTCAAACCAGCTTTCTGTGGTCGTCTTCGCTTTCCCAAAACACAACGGCTCCAGGGACACAAAGCTCTGCTCCCCCGCCCCCCCACCCCATCATCTCACATGTGTTTTCCATCTCTGCAGCCCTGGTTTTCTCATGGCTGGCTGTGGCTGGGTGTCTAGCACCATGACCTTGGACTGGGGCCAGCATCTTATTGTTGGACTGAGCTTGCTAGCTGCAGTGTTGAGTTAACCCGTTCTCTGCTCTTTCTCCTTCCCCCTTTGGCCTCTTGCAGCCTACAAAAGAATCTTCCACTCCCCACTCACGCCTTTGACCCTCCCCAAATGCTTTGCGATGCTTGCAACAGCATTAGAAACATGCAGTGCTGATCTGCCTTCCCCAGGGGAACCCCTGAGGTTGTGACACATGCAGTGTTCACTAATGTCCACTCTGCCTTTTAAATGTTTTAAATAATTAGATGTGGCTGTAGAGCCAGCAGGAGGAACAAACCCACACTGTAGGCCTAATTCTTCCCTGGTGTAATTCCATTGCCTTCAGGGAAATTAAAAGGGATTAATTTTGTACCTCCCATAAAAAGTGGATACAGTCTGTGGCTACAGGTGTTCTTGATGTAGATATTTTAAAAATTAAAGGCCAGATCCTCAGATCAGGTGTAGTCCTCCTTGTGTACTCAGTCATTTTAAAGATGAGGTAAGGGGAAGCTGGGGACTATATTTCCAGAGGACTCCCCTGGTAATATAAAACCACCATAACTGGTTTTGTGCCACCTGTTCTGTTTCCCCCCCTGCTACTCCCCCTAGTTCAGGATTCATGAATGTAGGTTAAACTCAAATCAAAGCTATTTTTGGGGTCTTGTGTATTTCAGGTCCAACACTTGGTACAGTTCTAGTCTGGAATAACCAGCATCAATTGGCTTTGATTTGTAAACCATCCTGGGCAGAGATTGTCTCTCTTTTCTATGTTTATGCAGTGCTCAGCACAATAGGACCTATGCTCACTTGGGCACTACCATAATACAAATATTTAGAGTAATAATAAGAGAAATGGTAGCATTGTGCATATGTAGCCTCACCCATTCCAGTAATGACTAACCCGGTTGGGGTATATTTTCAGAAGTATTTGGCCTCCAACAAGTATGCCTAATATGTTTATACATACATATATGTATGTATAAACATGTATTATGTCTCTCCAAAGAAAGAGTTCAAACAGCATCTGCCTCAGCACTTCAGATGGCAGCAGTGTTAACAAAATATACAGGTTCTGTTTTGGTCTTCACTCCTAGCAACCATGGCAGTTAAGGCTGCAAAATGGCTTCCATTATAACCCTGAAATTTTCAGAGAACAGAGTTGGTAATACAATAGCAGCAAATGCTATTAAGCTGAAGGGTAGCTTCGATGTTTGATTCTTAGGAAATGCAATTGTGATGAGGGCAAAAAGGTGTTTTCTAAAAAATAAAACTCTTTGGAAAAGATCTAGAGTTTTCCAAAAGCTTTTCTTGCCAAAATGTTTATGAAAAGGAAAAAGACTGCAAGAAATCCCACATAGTACATATTCCAATACATAGACCTGTCATTGGTAATGTGACTAGAAATGGGACAGCCCATTACTATCTAGCTTTGCTTTTGACTTGTAAACAATAGTAGGAACCTAGCCCATAGGAAGTATCTCACTCTTGCCAGCCTGCCACATTGTTTGAGCTGGGAATTCTTCTAGAAAAATGAACAGCAACATTCTTGGTTAAAATAAGATTGTGTTTTCCCCTTCTGCTTTGAATTGTCCAGAGAGCAGACTTTTTCTCATTTGGCACATCATTAAGATACATATAACAATACTTAGCTCTAATACCATGCTTTTCATTTTAAGAGTGCTGTACAACACTGGGACAGATCCAGAAAGGCTGATACTGGTAAATGCAGTCTCCCACCAGCAGGTACACATCTTCCTCATGTTCCAGGTTGGGGACTTACTGCCAGGGGCTGCTTTAACTTGGTTCAAATTTATCCCTTGTATACCTCTGACTGCAGAGATTACACCAGAGATTATTTGGCTCCTTTTCATTTTATATGATACCCCCCCTTACAAATATTGTTTCTGACCTTCCACCAAGCAGCAGCGTCCTCTTTTTTTTTTTTCCTTTTAAAATTGTTGATGTGCTGAAAACAGTGTTTCAAACTGCATTTGTAAGCCGGACCTGGTTCAGCTGTATATATGCAGAGTACCCTAATAAATCAGTGGGACTACAGTTAGCATCCGTTGACTATTTCTGTGCTTTAAATTAAGCATATACTTAAGTGCTTTGCTGGATTAGGGCAAGTAGCTTATAGGACTGAACCCACAGCTTGGACATGTCAGAGAAACATGTTCATACTTCAAATGATCAGAATAAAGCCCTTAGTTTCTAACCAATAATTCATTCAATTTTCAGCAGCATGCCTTGATTCCTTGCTAAAAGTTATTTGTACAGTGCTAGAAATGCACTAGACACTTTACAGGTACCTGTCCAAGGAGCTTACAGGTTAAAGAAAAGTTTATAGCAAAAGATGAGATGCAACAAAAAGTAGGCAAATGAGCAGGGAAGAATAGCATATTTCTTTTTGTGTCTATTCCATTCTAGGTGTGTAGTTAGCCATTAACTTAAGTGTGAGGTTAGTTTGGTAATTAGAATCCCGGATGGGACTTCACCCCAGAGCGGGGCATGCCTCTTTCCCCGCGCTTCAAACCATGCAATAGGCCAATATCTTTTAGTGACCCTCACGACAGCTGTGTGAAGTGCTTGGGGGAGTCCCATAGAAAGGACCAGTGCAGGATCTGTAAGAACGTGTGCCCTAGAACCCAGAAGGAGCGGGATATCCGCTTGTGGGCCCTCCTCATGGAGGCTGCACTTCATCCTGAGTCAGAGCCCTCCTGCTTGGACTCCACTCCTGCCTGGCACCGTTCCCCCTCACTGGTGCTGAAGAAGTGGCAAAAGAAGAAGGGCTCCCCGGCACCAGAGGGGAAGGGGGCTTTGGGAAAAGGACCTATGTCAGGCCATGTGCCTGTCCTAGAGCTTCACAGGGGTACCGCTGCAATCAGAACTCCTAGCCCAGCCAGGCATCCACCTCCAACTTCCGGGAGCAGCAGGGGACCTCAGCTTCTCCTAGAGCCCTCATTACCTGAAGTGGCCCCAACAGCTAAAGAACAAGTAGGCCGGCCAGCACCACAGATCCCGTGCCAGGTGCCGGACTTGGCTAAGACCCCAACATCCAAGGGAAAACCAGTCATGGGACCTTCCATAGGGCAATGGAGCATCCTTGGTCCCCTGACCACAGGCGTAGATTCCCATGGCAGCAGCCTAGTACTCCGGCACCGCAACATCAGTCTCCAGTTAAAAGACCCAGGTCCCCGACGCCACACTCTCCCCCTGCAAGGCCTGGGACACCGGAGTTGAGGCACCAGGCCACGTACCAGCCAGTTTCCTGCCAGAGATCACCACCGCACAGGTCACCATTGCCTACATGGTCTCCCAGGCGTTGGTCCCCACTGGAGTGGGATCACTCCCAGTTGCAGCACCGGTCTCCACCTCCCTGGTACCGCTCGTCGGGCAGGCACTGATCCTTGCCCTCTTCATACTGGTCACCGCCGAGAGTCAATCGGCAGACTTGGGCCTCCATGGCTCTGCTCTGGTCACTAGGAGGGCAATGATCTGAGTCAGTGCAGGAGCTTAGCCCCTCACAGAGGAAGTGTGAATCACCACCGACCAGCAAGGCATCCGTGAAGACAGTGTGGCAGCAGGGAGAGTGGCCCACTCAGTGGCCGTACTAGAATCCATGGGGTGTGTTCGTGAGGTCGGTCCCATATTCCCATCAGTCTTCCCTGGCAGCTTCCAGCACCAGAGTCAGAACAGTGCTGAATCCAATGCGGGGGCAGCACAGCAGGCCCCAACACATAAGGGGCCATCCCCAGATAGGGAAGGAGAACTTGCCCCTCCCCCTGCGGTGCAATTGTTGTTTCTGGACAAAGTAGTGGCGAGCCCCTCCCAAATGAGCAGTTCCCATGATGACTTCAAGGAGCACCTGATGCTCCTTAAAATGGTGGCTTTGAATTTGAGATTGAGGAATTGGCGGAGGAGTCAGATGACCTCTTTAATGCTATATCCTCCACCACCCAAGCCCAGGTCACCCAGGGTCCTTAAGATTGCGAAGTTGCTGTGGCAGACCCCCTCTTCCATTCTGCCTACTTCTAAGAAGGCAGAAAAGAAGTACTATGTCCCTGCAAAGGGATTTGAATATTTGTACACGCACCCTACAGTGGGGTCATTGGTCATGTCTGCTGTTAATGAAAGGGACAGATGAGTGGCAAGCTTTTTTTTAAAAAAAAAAAAAACGATGCCAAGAGACTGGACTTGTTAGGCAGAAAAATTTATTCAACAGCCAGCCTGCAATTTTGGGTGTCCAACCACCAGGTCCTGTTCGGCAAGTAAAATTTTAATCTGTGGGATTCCCTTAGCAAATTCAAGGAGGCCCTCCCACAGGGCCGAGCCCAGTAGTCCACTGCTTTAGTGGAGGAAGGCAAAGCGGTAGTGAAAGGTGCCCTCCAGATGGTCTGGGATGCTACAGACTCGGCGGCCAGGGTTGTCACCTCTGCGGTGGTAATGAGTCTCAGCTCTTGGTTACAGTCCTCCGGGTTATCCCAGGAGATGAGACCAATCATACAGGACCTCCCATTTGAGGGAGCAGGGTTCTTCTGAGTTCACAGATGCAAGGCTCCATGACCTTTAAGACTCCTGGGCCACCCTCTCCTCCTTGGGCCTTCATACCCCTCAGCAGGCTAGGAAGCCATTCTCTCCTCCGCCTCCCCAGTCTAGATCCTGGCGAACTCCCCAGCTGAGCAGCTGTAGGAAAAAGGACAGAGACAAAAGATTAAGCGGCGACAACCTTCGTCTTCCTATGAGTCTGCTCAGCCTGGCCCTTCCAGAAACCAAGGAAGCCAGAAACAAGCATTTTGAGGGTGCACCCCAGTCACATCCCAAGATCCACCCTCCTATTCTTTCCTCAAACCCAGGGGTGGCCAACCTGAGCCTGAGAAGGAGCCAGAATTTACCAATGTACATTGCCAAAGAGCCACGGTAATATATCAGCAGCCCCCTCTCCCATCCACCAGCTGCCCCGCTGATCAGTGCCTCCTCCTCCCTCCCCACACCTCCTGATCAGCTGTTTTGTGGCATGTAGGAGACTCGGAGGGGGGGAGGAGGAGGAGCAAGGGCATAGCAGGCTCAGCAGAGAGGGTGGGAAGGGGTGGAGTGGGGGCAGGGCCTGTAGCAGAGCAAGGGGTTGAGCAGTGAGCAACCCCCGGCACACTGGAAAGTTGGCACCTGTAGCTCCAGCCCCGGAGTTGGTGCCTATAAAAGGAGATGCATATTAATGTCTGAAGAGCCGCATGCAGCTCTGAAGCCACAGTTTGGCCACCCCTGCACCTCTTCCTGTTAGCCTGGTCACGGCTGACCTCAGGCTCTTGGATGCTAGATATAGCTTCAGGTTACACCCTGAAGTTTGTGGCTGACCCTCCCTCCCACCCTCTTTCAGGGACCCGTCTCACAAGCAACTCCTTGTTCAAGAGGTTGAGAACTCCCGCACCTGGGGGCGATGGAGGAAATCCCTGAGGACATGAAAGGAAAGGGGTTCTACTCCCATTACTTCCTAATTCCAAAAGCAAAAGGGTGTCTGTGATAAATGAGGGGGGGGATAGCTCCCTTTTGTGGACACTCAGCCAGTCAGTTGGCTATGGAATCCCTCTTGGTGGTTATTCTCTACATATTTTCACTATAAAGGGTTAACAAGCCCCCAGGTAAAAGGAAAGGAGTGGGCACCTGCCCAAAAGAGTCAATGGGAGGGCTAGAACTTTTTAAAATGGGGGGGGACTTCCCCCCTGTGTGTGTGTGTGTGTGTGGTTCTCTGGGAACAGGGAGCAGTTATGCTATGAAAAGCTTTTAAGCCAGGTATGATCATAGATCATACTTAGAACTACTTATTTGGAACCACCAAATGTGTAAGTAGATCAGGAATGTTGAGAAAGACATGATTAGTTTTATTTCTTATCGGTAGTGAACTCCTTCATGCTGACCCCAGATGCTTTTGTTTGCTTGTAACCTTTTGCTGAACCCCCAGAAAAGCTATTTTGGATGCTTAATTTTTGAAATTGCTCTTTTACAACCTAGCAAAAGTATTTTTTCTTTTTGTTTTTAATAAAATTTACCTTCTTTTTTTTTTTTTAAAGAACAGGATTGGATTTTTGGTGTCCTAAAAGGTTTGTGCATATATTGTTTAATTAGCTGGTGGCAACAGCTAATTTCCTTTTTCTTTCTCAGCTCTTCCCCTGATGGAGGGTGGGGGTAAAAGGGCTTGAGGGTACCCTACAGGAAGGAATTCCCAAGTGCATCTTCCTGGGTTTCAATAAAAGGGGTTTTGCATTGGGGTGGTGGCAGCATTTACCAAGCCAAGGTCAAAAAAAGCTGTAAGCTTAGGAGTTTAATACAAGCCTGGAGCGGCCCGTATTAATTATTTAAACATCCTGGCAGGCCCCCACCTTCTGCACTCGAAGTGCCAGGGTGAGGAATCAGCCTTGACAGGGTCTCAGGCCCATTCAGGACTGCACTGCCTCAGCAAGTCTTTCTAGAAGTTGAAGTTTCACATAGTCTCCCTGGCCTCCATCATCCCCTTCCTGGATCCCCAGGAGACTGGTACGCCACCCTTGACTTGAAGGATGCATATTTCCAGTTTCCCAGAACACAGATGCTTCCTCCATTTTTGTGTTGGACCAGGGCCATTTCCAATTCACGGTGTTGCCATTTGGTCTCTCATTAGCTCCAAGAGTGTTCATAAGTGTCCAGTGGCCGCTTACCTTGTTCCAAGCCATGGCAGATCTGATCTCCTGCATGCAAGCTCATCCTCTCACCACAGCTCACACTTGCCTTTGGTTATTGGGCCACATGGCAGCCTGCACTTACATGGTCCGCCATGTGCAGCTCCACCTCAGACCCCTGCAGGCATGGCTATTGTCAGTCTATGTCCCCAACAAACACAGCCTGGACCTGTAGTCAGGTGCAGAGGAGCACATGGCTCGGACAGAGACATATCTTAGGGAAGGATCTATTAATGGAGAGGATAGAAGATGATAAAATATGGATATGCTCTATGTCCTAGTGAGGAGAGGATAGAAGATGATAAAATATGGATAGGCTCTGATGAGAAACCGTCAAATGAAAGAGAGGTCAATTCAATTACATCATGTAATAGCAGACAGCTAAAAAGTGACAAGCTTTTAAAGGCATATATACAAATGCTAGAAGTCTAAATAATAAAATGAATGAGCTAGGATGCCTCATATTAAATGAGGATATTGATATAATTGGTATCATGGAAACTTGATGGAATGAGGATAGCCAATGGGACCAAGTAATACCACGGTTCAGAATATATCGGAAGGATAGAACAGGTTGAACTGGTGGAGGAGTGGCACTATATGTGAAAAAAAGTGTAGAATCTAAATGAAGTAAAATCTTAAATGAACCAAACTGCACCATAGAATCTCTATGGATAGTAATTCCATGCTCTAATAATAACAATATAGCAGTAGGGAAATATTACCGACTACCTAACAAGGCTGGTGATAGTGACTGTGAAATACTCAGGGAGATTAGACAGGATATAAAAATAAAAACTCAGTTTATTATGGGGAATTCAATTATTGCCATATTGACTGGGTACCTGTCACCTCAGGATGGAATGCAGAGATAAAGTTTCTTGATACCTTTAAATGACTGCTTCTTGGAGTAGTTAGTGCTGGAACTCACAAGAGGAGAGGCAATTCTTGAATTAGTCCTAAATTGGAGCACAGGATCTGGTCCAAGAAGTGATTATAGCCAGACCACTTGGTAATAGTGACCATAATATAATTAAATTTAACATCCCTGTGGTGGAGAAAACACCAGAGCAGCCCAACACTGTAGCATTTAATTTCAGGAAAGGGGACTACACAAAAATGAGGAAGTTAGTTAAACAGAAATTAAAAGTACAATGCCCAAAGTGAAATCCCTGCAAGCTGCATGGAAACTTTTTCAAGACACCGTAATAGAGGCTCAACTTAAATGTATGCCCCAAATTAAAAAAACATAGTAAGAGAACCAAAAAGTGCCACCATGGCTAAACAACAAAGTAAAAGAAACAGTGAGAGACAAAAAGGCATCCTTTAAAAAGTGGAAGTTAAACCCTAGGGAGGAAAATAGAAAGGAGCATATATGCTGGCAAATTAAGTGTAAAAATACAATTAGGAAGGCCAAAAAAGAATTTGAAGAACAGCTAGCCAAAGACTCAAAAAGTAATAGCAAAACATTTTTTAAGTACATCAGAAGCAGGAAGCCTGCTAAACAACCAGTGGGACTACTGGATAATAGAGATGCTAAAGGAGCACTCAAAGATGATCAGGCTATAGCGGAGAAACTAAATGAATTCTTTGCATCAGTTTTCATAGTTGAGGATTTGAGGGAGATTCCCAAACCTGAGCCATTCTTTTTAGGTGACAAATCTGAGGAAGTGTCCCAGATTGAGATGTCATTAGAGGAGATTTTGGGACAAATTGATAAACTAAACAGTAATAAGTCACCTGGACAAGATGGTATTCACCCAAGAGTTCTGAAGGAATTCAAAAGTGAAATTGCAGAACTACTAACTGTGGTTTGTAATCTATCATTTAAATCTGCTTCTGTGCCAAATAACTGGAGGATAGCCAATTTTTAAAAAGGGTTCCAGAGGTGATCCCTGAAGTCAGGCTTACCAGCCTGGAATTGTTGTACCGGGCAAACTGGTTGAAACTATGTAAAGAACAAAAATGTCAGACATATAGATGAACATAATTTGCTGGGGAAGAGTCGACATGTTTTTTTAAAGGGAAATCATGCCTCACCAATCTGCTAGAATTCTTTGAGAGGGTCAACAAGCATGTGGACAAGGGGGATCCCGTGGATATATAGTGTACTTAGATTTTCAGAAAGCCTTTGACAAGATCCCTTACCAAAAGCTCTTAAACCAAGTAGGATGTCATGGGATAAGAGGGAAGGTCCTCTCATGGATTGGTAACTGGTTAAAAGATAGGAAACAAAGCGTAGAAATAAATGGTCAGTTTTCAGAATGGAGAGAGGTAAATAGTGGTGTCCCCCACGGGTCTGTACTGGTACCAGTCCTGTTCAACATATTCATAAATGATCTGGAAAAAGGGGTAAACAGTGAGGTGGCAAAATTTGCAGGTGGTACAAAACTACTCAAGATAGTTAAGTCCCAGGCATACTGCAAAGAGCTACATAAGGATCTCTCAAAACTGGGTGACTGGGCAACAAAATGACAGATGAAATTCAGTGTTGATAAATGCAAAGTAAAGCACATTGGAAAACATAATCCCAACTATACATATAAAATCATGGGGGCTAAATTAGCTGTTACCACTCAAGAAAGAGATCTTGGAGTCATTGAGGATAGTTCTCTGAAAACATCCACTCGATGTGCATTAGCAGTCAAAAAGCGAACAGAATGTTGGGAATAATTAAGAAAGGGATAGATAATAGGACAGCAAATATCATATTGCTTCTATATAAATCTATGGTACGCCCACATCTTGAATACTGCATGCAGATGTGGTCACCACATCTCAAAAAAGATATATTGGAAAAGGTTCAGAAAAGAGCAACAAAAATGATTAAGGGTATGGAACTGCTGCCATATGAGGAGAGATTAATAAGACTGGGACTTTTCATTTTGGAAAAGAGACAACTAAAGGGGAGGATATGATTGAGTTCTATAAATCATGACTGGTGTGGAGAAAGTAAATAAGGAAATTTGTTTACTCCTCTCATAACACAAGAACTCGGGGTCACCAAATGAAATTAATAAGCAGCAGGTTTAAAACAAACAAAAGGAAGTATTTTTCACACAATGCTCAGTCAACATGTGGAACTCCTTGCCAGAGGATGTTGTGAAGGCCAAGACTGTAGCAGGGTTCAAAAAAGAACTAGATAAATTCATGGAGGATAGGTCTATCAATGGGTATTAGCCATGATGGGCAAGGGTGTTGTCCTTAGCTTCTGTTTGCCAGAAGCTGGGAATGGGCAACAGGGGATGGATCACTTGGTGATAACCTGTTCTGTTCATTCCTTCTGGGTCACCTGGCATTGACCCTGTCGGAAGATAGGATACTGGGCTAGATGGACCATTGGTCTAATCCAGTATGGCTGTTCTTGTGTAGTCAGGGTCCCGGACCACATACTGTCGTCACTCATATGGTGACGGAATCCTGCATTGGTGTTGGCAGGAGTTCCCTTAATGGCTCCATCCCCATCGGTGACCCTCACCTCCGATGCCTCAGACCAGAGGTGGGGAGCCCACCTGGGGAATCTCAGCATGCAAGGTTGTTGGTCGAATCTTGATTGCTCCCTGCACAATGTCAGGGAGCTCACAACTGTTCACCTGGCCTGCCAAGCCTTCTGACCCTCACATAAAAGCAGGGTGGTCAAGGTTCTGACGGATAATACAATGGTTATGTTCTATATCAACAAGCAAGGCTGAGCCAGGTCGTCTGCCCTTTGCCAGGAAGCCTTCCAACTCTGGGACTTCTGTATACAACACGACATCCATCTTGTAGCTGCAGACCTCCCTGGGGCCAGGAATGCTTTGGCAGATTGCCTCAACGGGTCCTTCTTGTCTCACCACAAGTGGCCCCTCCATCCAGAGTGGTCAGCATCATCTTCCAGATGTGGGGGACTCCCCGCGTGGACCTGTTCACAGCCAGGCAGAACAGGAAGTGTGTTTTCTGTTTGATTCAGGGGACTGACAGAAGCTCCCTGTCGGATGCTTTTCTGCTCCTGTGGTTGAGGGCTTCCTTCCAGTGCCATTAATTCAGAGTCCTCAAGCAGATCAAGCAGGACAGGGCGAAGGTGATAGTCATAGCGCCGGGCTGGCCATACCAGCACTGGTTCAGCATGCTGCTGGACCTCTCGGTGGCTGCTCTGTTACAGCTACCACTCTGGCCAGACCTGCTGTCCCAAAACCATGGCAGTCTTCTGCATCCGAACCTGCCAGCGCTGCACTTGATGGCTTGGCTGCTACATGGTTAATGCGGAGGAGTAGGAGTGCTCAGTGAGTGTCCAAGTCCTGTTGGGCAGCAGAAAGCCCTCCACCAGAGTGACCTACCTGGCCAAATGGAAGTGGTTTGCTTGTTGGACCTCAGATAGAGGCATTTGGCCCAAGCAGGCCTCATTGCAGCTAATCCTGGATTACCTTCTGCATCTCAAGTTCCAAGGCATATCCCTGTCATCTATTAAGGTCCACTTGGCTATCTCAGCCTTCCATCCGCCACTCGAGGGTAGGTCGGTTTTCCCCCAGGACATGACTGCCAAGTTCCCCAAGGGTCTTGAGCACCTCTACCTTCACATCAAGGACCCCATCCCTCCATGGGACCTGAATCTTGTGCTGTCACGGTTCATGGCACCCTCCCTTCAAGCCTCTGGCTTCCTGCTCTTTCCTTCTCCTTTCCTGAAAGATCGCATTCTTGGTTGCAATAATATCTGCCCATAGAGTCTTTGAGATTAGGGAGCTTACCTCAGAACCACCCTACACAGTCTTTTACAAAGACATGGTCCAGCTGCAGCTTTCCTGCCCAAGGTGGTCTCACAGTTTCATATGGGTCAGGACATTTACTTACCTGTCTTTCTTTCAAAGCCGCATAAGTCGGAGGAAAAGTGTAGGTTGCATTCCCTATATGTCAAGAGGGCGCTAGCCTTCTACATTGAAAGAACCAAGCCATTCCACAAGTCGATGCAATTGTTTGTTGCAGTGGCTGACAGGATGAAAGGTTGCTCAAAGAATTTCTTCTTGGATCACTGCCTGCATTCGCTGCTACTAGAATGAGGGCAAGGTGCCCCCTCCTGCAATTGTAACTCTCACTCAACCAGGGTGCAAGCCCCTTTGGCAGCTTTCTTAGCCCAAATTCCTATCCAGGACATCTGTAGGGTGGCCACCTAGTCATCTGTCCACACGTTCACGTTTCATTATGCTCTTACACAGCAGTGCTGCAAGACCATGAACTCCTAGCCCACCTCCAAGAATACTGCTTGTGAGTCACCTAGAATGGAATCGACATGACCAAGCACTTAAAGAAAAAATGGTTACCTACCTTTCCATAATT
This sequence comes from Dermochelys coriacea, assembly GCF_009764565.3. Classification (NCBI taxonomy): domain Eukaryota; kingdom Metazoa; phylum Chordata; order Testudines; family Dermochelyidae; genus Dermochelys; species Dermochelys coriacea. The sequence continues at coordinate 94,449,312 of NC_050071.1, read as the reverse complement.
GTTCTTTGAGATTTGTTGCTGATGTCCATTCCATTACCCACCGTCCTGCCCTTCTGTTGGAGTTGCTGGCAAGAAGGAACTGAGGAGGCCGTAGGGACGGCGGCGCCCAATACCAGCGTATGAGTGCAGCACTCAAGGGGGTGCCACAGCTGACCCTAAGGATACTGCAAAGCCAAAATCTCTGATGACTGTGCGTGTGGGCTCACACACATATAGAATGTTACGAATATGAGCAACACATCTTGAAGAACAACTGTTATGGAAAGGTAGGTAATCGTTTTTTCCTTAGTTAAGTTACTTATTTTGTCTTTTAACTTTATGAACAGGTGGTGGTGTTTTTTAAATCACTCTTAATAAGCTGAGGTTTTATTGGTAACATAGATAAAGAAATATGCTTGTTTGCATGTGATTTGGAAGCTGATATTGTCCCTTCAGTCATTAAACAAATACAGGGGGTGTTCAATCATCCAATCATGAAATAGAAACAGTACCATAGGATTTTGGTGAACACAGTCACCCATTATAAATAATAAAAAGGGTATAGGGAATAGTTACCGAACAAGCCATAGTCTGAAGATTATTTGGCTAAGTTATTTGATGGATACTCATAAAACTTGAATAAAGAGCAAAGAGTTCCCTAACCACAAAATGAGAGAAATTCATAATGTTGACTATATCAAATAGTTCTAATCATTACTATATAAGCCATCCAAACCTGCAGTTAGAATCCTGGTCCTCCAGACTAGAGGGAGCTTACTTCTGGGGTTTCTCAAGGATCAGTCTTGGGGCCAGTCTTATTCAACATTTTTATGGGTGACCTTGGCACAAAGAGCAGGAGTATGCTAGTGAAATTTGCTGATGATACTAAGTTGGGAGGCAGTATCAATACAAAGGAGGATCAGATTATTATATACAAAGATCGGGATGATCTTGAAGACTGGAGTGACAGAAATGGGATGAAATTCATAGTACAAAGTGCAAGGCATACACTTAGGATCTAATAATAATTTCTGCTACAAGCTGAGGCCTCAGCAGTTCCAACCAACAGAGAAGTACAGAGACCTGGATGTATGGGCTGACCAAACAATGACTCAGCCACCAGCTGTGATGCAGCTTTGAAAAAAGGCAAATGTGATCCCAGGATGTGTAGGCGAGACATTTCCAGTAGAGATAAAGAAGTATTAATGCCATTGTAAAGGCACTGATAAGATCTCATTTGGAATACTGTGTACAGGTCTGGTCACCCATGTTCAAGGAAAAGATAATTTAACTGCAGCACGTACAGAGAAGAGCTACTAGGATAGTATGTGGAATGAAAAGCCTATCTTTTGAGAGAAGACTGGAAGACCTTGGCTTGTTTAGCCTAGAAAAAGAAGGCTGAGACATTGTATGATTGCTCTCTATAAAGACATTAGAGGGGTAAATATCAGGGACAGAGAAGAGCTATTTAAGATAAAGGACAATGCTGGCACAAGAACAAATGGCCATAAACTGGCCATGAAAAAAGTTCAAGCTGAAATTAGGTTTTAACCATCAGAGGGGTGAGGTTCTGGAGCAGCCTCCCAATAGGCATTTTTGTGGCAAAGCACTTACTTAGTTTTAAGAGAGATTTCAGCTTGCTACTGATTGGGGTCTACTGCCATGTCCCCCCTTTCCATTATCTCTGCTCTTCAGCATGTGGAAGAGAACTTTGAGCAATTGCAAAAAACTTGGGGTGGGCAGGATGGACATTTGCCTGCCCTCCCAGGCTCTCCTCATTGGTGCCACTGAGGGGGGACCGATTGATTACAATGGGAGTTCTATCAGGTCCTTTATACATTACTGGCTGTTAGGAGTTCCGTACAAAAAGCACACAAGTGAGAGGCTAGGGCACAGAAGGAAGGAAGGAAAGAATACTGCTAATAACTGTCTGACTGTAGTGTAAGGGAACAGTCACTGGCACTGCCATCTAGTTGTCAGACTGGAGTATGGCAGGTTGTCTTTTTCCCAAACCCTTCTCTTTCTCACTATATTTCTCACTGCTCTGCCGTCTGTCATTTTTAGTGACTAGGACCTCCAGCTGGGTTGCACGTTCAAAGTTCTCCCCTTTTTGGATACACAGAGTGAAGACTTCCACATTACTGGACTTGGAAGTCAGCAAGGGCTTCAGGGCTTTCCCCTTGGTTCAGTCTTGGGACCAGGACACTGGCACCTTCAGGATCTTCCCCAACTAGGTTTCCCCACTGAGGGAAAGACTTCTGTCATTGTTTCCACTTTAGAAGTTAGTCGGAGGGCCCAACTGCAGACACCTAAGAGCTGTAGCTTGGCATGCTATTCAGTTGCCTCCCTGGATCACTTCCTACCAGTGGCCCCTCTTCCCACAGGTTAAAGTAAAGAACTGAACACAAAATTAAAGTTTTCTTTCAAAAGTCAGCATTCCCCCTGTGCAGGCTTGGCCAAGTCAGTATCTCCAAGCCTCAGACAGCAAGAGTGCCTGTGATGCTCCTTTCCAGAGTTCAGAAGTCAGATCAGGTCCCCTGTCTGCTTGTGTCTGAGCTACTCTGCTTCCATTTTTTAAGCTCTATCTCCAGCTTGTGCAGGCTTTGCATTGGGGTGGGGCGTCTGTGCCGAGAGCAGCTCTTAATGCTGCCCCTTCTGTAGTGTGGCATTTGTATACCCTTCAGAATGACATATCAGATGGAAAACCTTACCTGGCCTGCAACTAGGAGGTCAGACAAGGAGTAACTTTTCCAAGGAACAGATTGTCTCCTATATAGAAATAATGAGTTAAAATAATGAGGGAACAGAACTGCACATTCTATGAAGTTGCCTCTGTGGAATTTCCTCAGGGGACAGAGATCCCCCCACCATCTATGAAACAAGCAGGCATTGTTCAATATCTTCATCAATAATTTATATAATGGCATAGAGAGTACACTTATAAGTTTGCGGATGATACCAAGCTGGGAGGTGTTGCAAGTACTTTGGAGGATATGATTAAAATTCAAAATGATCTGGAGAAATGGTCTGAAGTAAATAGGATGAAATTCAATAAGGACAAATGCAAAGTACTCCATTTAGGAAGGAATGGTCAGTTGCACACATACAAAATGGGAACTGACTGCCTAGGAAGGAGTACTGCAGAAAGGGATTTGGGGGTCATAGTGGACCATAAGGTAAATATGAGTCAACAGTGTAATGCTGTTGGGGGGGGGGAAGCAAACATCATTCTGGGATGTATTAGCAGGAATATTGTAAGCAAGACACGAGAAGTAATTCTTCCTCTCTACTCCGCTCTGATTAAGCCTCAACTGGAGTATTGTGTCTAGTTCTGGATGCCACATTTCAGGAAGGATGTGGACAAATTGGAGAAAGTCCAGAGAAGAGCAACAAAAATTATTAAAGGCCTAGAAAACATGACCTGTGAGGGAAGATTGAAAAATTGGGTTTATTTAATCTAGAAAAAGAGAAGACTGAGAGGGGACATAAGTTTTCAAGTATGTAAAAGGTTGTTTACAAGGAGAAGGAGAAAAATTGTTTTTCTTAACCTCTGAGAATAGGACAAGAAGCAATGGACTTAAATTGCAGCAAGGGAGGTTTAGATTGACATTAGGAAAAACTTCCTAATTGTCAGGGTGGTTAAGCACTGGAATAAATTGTCTAGGGAGGTTGTGGAATCTTCATCATTGGAGATTTTAAGAGTAGGTTAGGTAAACACCTGTCAGGAATGGTCTAATAATTAGCCCTGCCACGAGTTCAGGGGACTGGACTAGATAACCTCTTGAGGTCCCTTCCAGCTCTATGATTCTATGGTTGTCCTTCCAAACCACCATATCCCCCAAGATCTCCTCAGGGGCCTTGTGCCTCCACAGCCATCTGAGCCACCCCTGGCTCCAATGCAGTACAGCTCTGTTAGAGCTACGCAGTCAGGAACTCTTCTGCTGGCTGCTCCCCTGTTCTCTTCCCCTCCAGGCAGGTTCAACAGTCTGGAATCCCTGTGGGGCTGGTGGGAGTGACAATACAGATAATGTCCATCCCCCCACTTTCCCTTCCCAGCCCCACCCATGAATCCCTGATGAGTAGGTGTAACAGGTTTGGTCACAGAGGCCCCCTTGGGACTGTCAGCCTGACGTGCTGAATTTACCTCTGAGCCCATTTTCCCTGCCAGCCTTGGACTCCAGAACCCTGCCTTGCTGAGCCAGACATGCTAGCCTGCTGCACACAGACTCAGGTTTGGTCCACGCCCCCAAAGCTGCAGACTTAGGTAACCTGCTGAGCAGTGTTTTGGTTTATCTCCAGCACCCAGACACCCGGTTCCCAATGGGATCCAAACCCCAAATAAATTTGTTTTACTCTGTATAAAGCTTATACAGGGTAAACTCACAAATTGTCTGCCCTTGTAACGATGCTGGGTTCTGGCGGGACCCAACTGAGAGTGCCAATACAGGACAAATTGCTTAAAGCAGGACAATTACAGGCCCAAGGCTGGGGTTTTTCCACCTCTAAGGCAAACCAAACCAGACAGACGAGAGGACTTTGGTTTAACCCCGCTGGTTAACCACAAGTCACACAAGCAACTCCCTTAGACACTCCAGTTTCCCAGTATCACCACAAGTGCCACTCGTTATGGGGACAAATGGTTATGAAAACCAATACCCCAGTAAAAAGAAAAAAGGTTCTCTTATCCCAAAGGACCAAAACAAAAAATTTTAAATGAAAGCAAGTCTTGTGATTATGTTAATTTCATGACCATAAAGTCAACTGTATAGTCTAAGGCATTGTATTACTGGTATTATGAGATGTAGCCACTAGATAGTACTTGATTGCTTTGCATTCTATTAACTTTTTTCCTGTGGAAACAGCTATATAATACAAGTCTATGGAATTTAACGCTGAAAAATCAGTAAGGTTGATATAATGAAGTCTGTAATAATATGAATCACACACTATTTTCAAATACAACATCATACATTTTTCTACAAAATGTAGATACTTGTGGGGCATTTTAGAATATATTTTAGTTATTTTCTGCTTACAGTATGTTCATTGTCATAATCTCCACTAAATTTTTACCTACAGACTTTTTATGGACACCTTCTCTCCTAGGTTACAAATCCTAAGAAATTTTGTCAGAATCAATGTACTGTTACATTTTCTCTTCATTCAGTAGCATAGCTTTTATGGGATACAGTTCATGGGCATAGTAAAAGTATGAAGTAATTTAGCGGTGACCTAAATATATGCTGACATATATATCTTTTAGTCTTCCCTTTTTTATATACAATTTCTCGTTAGTTGGAGGGTTTTTTAAATGTAATTAACTGGGAATTTCTTTGTCAACATACATGTAATTTTCAACATTTGAAACTCCACTATATGAAAATGTTCATTTTTCAAGTATCGTTGTATTCCATCAAAGATCTGATGTCATTTCCTGCTATAAGAAAATAAAGGAAAACTTATCTAAGAACCCTAATGAACTCTTACTAGAAAATCAACTTCATTAAGAAAATATGGGACAGAACTGTATTTAATATATTTGAAGACTCTTTGGGGTGTTATAAGAGGACATTGCCTCATAAGGGTGGTATCTTATACAGGTTTCCCTTGTATATTACAACACCTGAAATCATTTTTGTACCCTACAAACAAGCCTATAAATCATATTCTTCTTGGCAGCTGAACAGCTTTTTCCCAGTGATCTTATTTACTTTACTCCAACCATAACATTTGTCAGGTTTCAGAGTAGCAGCCGTGTTAGTCTGTATTCGCAAAAGAAAAGGAGTACTTTTGGCACCTTAGAGACTAACAAATTTTATTTGAGCATAAGCTTTCGTGAGCTACAGCTCACTTCATCAAAGTAAGCTTATGCTCATACATTTGTGTTACACTGCACTCAGAATGTCAGTAAATGATAATGATAACTCCAAGATAAAACTGAAAAACTTTAATTTGTTGTGTGAACATACTCGTATATATATATATCAAATAAAAAGGGAATCCCTTATACGGCTGCTGAACAATGAACTTTTGAAGAATATATCTGAGAACTTTTAACTAGTCTTCTTTGTGTCAACATACAAGGCTCTGGATCAAAGGAGAAGCTGTATCTTAAAAAATTGTTAATTAAAAGAACAATTCTTAATTTATTGAAGCATAAGCTTTCGTGAGCTACAGCTCACGAACGCTTATGCTCACATAAATTTGTTAGTCTCTAAGGTGCCACAAGTACTCCTTTTCTTTTGCGGATACAGACTAACATGGCTGCTACTGTGAAACAATTCTTAAATTGTTCTTGGTAAATTATTTTTCAGCCACTAAGGGGCACTAGAATGATTGTTAATGGACTGTAAATGAAGACTTATAAAATTACTTCTCCTAAGAATAAGATTCTAAAGCAAAAATGTGGAAGGTGCTAGATACCACACTGATAAGTTCTGTGCAAATACCTAGAGCGATTAAATAGGATACATGTTGGACTGAAAAAATCGTTAGTCAGCTTCATACTAATCTTAAAAAGAATCATAAACCTCAATGAATTTAATTCTACTATGGATAAAGATTAGATTACTTTAATATGCATATGAATACTAGCAGTATGATGTGCCGTGAATGCTAGTAGCTATAGAAAAAGAACAATGAGTACTTGTGGCACCCTTAGAGAATAACAAATTTATTTGAGCATAAGCTTTCATGGGCTAAAGCCCACTTCACCAATGCCCGCAGTGGAAAATACAGTAGGAAGATATATACAGAGAACATGAAAAAATGGGGGTTCCCATACAACTCTAACAAGACTAATCGATTAATATCTATAGAAACCTTCATGAGCTCAATAATACTGATTAACTACAATACTTTACAGTATGACTGTATTCTAAACAGCTAGCTTACTTAATTAAAATCATAGTGCCTAGGAGCCCCAATCATGGACCAGGACCTCACTGTGCTAAAACATGCTTTAGCCCAAAGGTCTAGATGCCTTCTACATAATCATATAGACATGGTTGTGGCTGAACTATTAACATAGGGTTTGGGGTTTTTGTTTGTTTGTGTTTTGTCTTCTTGCTGGAAAAGAAAAAGCACATTAAAAGAAGTTTCAGAATTATATATTAGACTTGTTGCTACCAGAGTTAAAACCTGGGCCAGATTAACACATAGGCAACTATGGCACTTGCCAAGGACCCAATTTGGGGACCCAAAATGTTTTTTTGTTGTGTTTTTTACATATGTGGATTTGTACACAAACTGTAAACTTCACTTAAATGCATGGCATTGCTACCTGGCAAATGGGGTCACGCTACTACTCAAATTTGGCTTCTCATCATGATGGAGGTGTGGTTGGGCCAAATTTGATTGGTGTTGTGATGCCATGCACATAGAGGTTGGCCCAGTCACCTCTCCGAGTTGTGACCCCATGTGCCACATTCCAATACTGATTTCTCAAGTGAGTGATGTTCTTTCAGTTTGTATACAACATCCGCACCAGTAATGAGTGGGCAAAGATAGACCTCATGCACAGCTGAGCCTTATTTTCCCTGTCTCTGCTGGAAATGGCAGAGAGGAGGGCACTGGGTAAAGAAATGCTTCGTTTTTCAATAGCAGTAAGTGAGTAGGTTGAGATGGGAATTTACTGCAAAGGCACATGTGGGAGGGAACATCACTGAAGTATCAGAAGGGTAGCCGGGTTAGTCTGGATCTGTAAAAGCAGCAAAGAGTCCTGTGGTACCTTATAGACTAACAGACGTATTGAGCATAAGCTTTTGTGGGTGAATACCCACTTCGTCGGATGCATGTAGTGGAAATTTCCAGAGGCAGGTTAAAATATGCAAGCAAGAATCAGGTTAGGGATAACGAGGTTAGTTCAATCAGGGAGGATGAGGCCCTCTTCTAGCAGTTGAGGTGTGAACATCAAGGGAGGAGAAACTGCTTTGTAGTTGGCTAGCCATTCACGTCTTTGTTTAATCCTGAGCTGATGGTGTCAAATTTGCAAATGAACTGAAGCTCAGCTATTTCTCTTTGAAGTCTGGTCCTGAAGTTTTTTTGCTGCAGGATGGTTACCTTTAAAATCTGCTATTGTGTGTCCAGAGAGGTTGAAGTGTTCTCCTACAGGTTTTGTATATTGCTATTCCTAATATCTGATTTGTGTCCATTTATCCTTTTACATAGGGACTGTCCAGTTTGAAGTGTATCTTCCCTTCTTCCATTATTGGCTGTTTGTTGCTATTCATATCAGAAAGTAGGGGCCCAAAGTGTATGTTTGACTAGGGCCCAGTGATGGGTTAATCTGGGCCTGATTAAAACACACTTCCATGCTCTAGCTCAGTTATTTTCTATCTACACTACTGATTGCTACCATATTATATCAGGGTAAGAGGACCATAATGTTGAAGCCAGGTCTCCCTCACATGACTATATTTGTAGTGTAGACAATGCCATTATGTTCCCCTAACAGCTATAAAGGTGTTAAGTCATGAATTATGCGTTGAACCCATTCACACTCCTACAAGGCCCTCTGCCATTGAAAGGATGAATTTCATGTTAATTAAAGGTCAAGCACCGAAAATGAAATTTTTCAGAGTTATCAAAACTCCTAGGCCCAGACTCTACCAATTAAATTTGGGTTTTTCTCTTCATTGAAGAGTTCTGGGTGAGGGCTGAGGAATCTCTTAAGAATGGTCAGCTGACTTGCATTGTTTACTTTTTTCATTGGAACTAATTTAACAGCTTCAGAGTGGATTTTAGGAGAGAGGTCTCTGTTACTCCACTGTGTGAGCAACATTTGTATGTACTGTATACTGTAGTGACTCATACTTTCCATTTTGTCAAGGGTTTTCCTATACACTTGTGCATGTGCAAGTGCATGTATGGACATGTTGGAACACCTCTTTCTGGAATGTTGGGAGGCAACAATTTCTTCATCAGAAAACAAAGCTTCTTCTAAATAACTCCAACTTTCTCAGCTTGAAGCTGAAAGCTAGTTAGAAATCTGTTATAGATCTACCAGCCTTCATGTTCAAGGACTCTCCTAGGAGACATACTGCCACTATGACTCCCTCCTCTGCCCTCCTGGGTGAGAAATGGAAATTGAAGCTCAGAAACCAGTTACTGCGAGTTCCATCAAAATTACAACTGCACTGAGCTACCGCTGAAATGTGCACACTTCAGCAGGGTGCATACCTGGAGAGCTGTTGTTCCTCCAGTCAGTGTCCCCCCTGACAGAACCCCAACCATGCTGTTCTTGTACAGAAGTGCTTCCACATCTCTGTGGCTGTGTCTACGCTACGAAATTAGGTTGAATTTATAGAAGTCGTTTTTTTAGAAATCGATTTTATACAGTCGATTGTGTGTCTCCCCACTTAAGACGATTAAGACCATTAAGTCGGCAGAGTGCATCCACAGTACTGAGGCTAGCGTAAACTTCCGGAGTGTTGCACTGTGGGTAGCTATCCCACAGTTCCAGCAGTCTCCGCCGCCCATTGGAATTCTGGGTTGAGATCTCAATACCCGATGGGGCAAAAAACATTGTCGCAGGTGGTTCTGGGTACATGTCGTCAGGCCCCCTCCTTCTTCCCTCTGTGAAAGCAACGGCAGACAATCGTTTCACACCTTTTTTCCTGGGTTACCTGTGCAATGCCATACCACGGCAAGCAATGGAGCCCGCTCAGCTTCACCATTACCGTACTTCTCCTGGGTGCTGGCAGACGCGGGACTGCATTGCTAACAGCAGCAGCTTGTTGCCTTGTGGCAGCAGATGGTGCATTACAACTGGTAGCCATCCTCGTCGTCTCCTGGGTGCTCTTGGCCAGCCTCAGTGAGATCAGTCGGGGCACCTGGGCAGACATGGGTGCTCATGGCAGACCTCGGTGAGGTCTGTCAGGGGTGCCTGGACATAAATAGGAGTGATTCAGGTCATTCTCTTCTTTAAGTTTTGTCTAATGAGATTTCAGTCCTGCCTGGAATATTGGCATAGGGATAGCTCAGTGGTTTGAGCATTGGCCTGCTAAACCCAGGGTTGTGAGTCAATCCTTGAGGGGGCCATTCTACCTCAGGTTGCTCTCTCAGCCCAGCAGCACTGCAAGCACCAGGAGATAATGACAGCTAGCAGTCGTACTGCATTGTCTGCTGCCAGCCCTACCCCTTTGCAATGGCCGACAATCATTTCATGCCTTTTTCAGTGTGAGCACCATATTGCTGTCAGCATCGTCATCCACCTGCCGCTTCCACTGCACTCTGCTCTCCTGCAGACGCCATACCACAGCAAGCATGGAGCCCACTCAGATCACCACGGCAGTTTATGACCTTCCTAAACACCACGCATATTATCCAGCAGTATATGCAGAACAGAACCCTGCAAAAAGCAGACGAGTAGGTGATGGCAGCCACAGTGAGGAGAGTGATGAGGACATGGACACTGACTTCTCTCAAAGTACGGGCCCCCGGCAATGTGGACATCAAGCTAATGGGGCAGGTTCATGGCATGGAACGCCGATTCTGGGTCCAGGAAACGAGCACAGACTGGTAGGACTGCATAGTGTTCCAGGTCTGGGACAATTCCCAATGGCTGCGAAACTTTCGCATGCATAAGGGCACTTTCATGGAACTTTGTGACTTGCTTTCCCCTGCCCTGAAGCGCAAGAATACCAAGATGAGAGCAGCCCCTCACAGTTCACAAGTGAGTGGCGATAGCCCTCTGGAAGCTTGCAACGCCAGATAGCTACTGATCAGTCGGGAATCAATTTGGAGTGGGCAAATCTACTGTGAGGGGCTATTGTGATCCAAGTAGCCAACGCAATCACTGAGCTGCTGCTACGAAGGGTTGTGACTCTGGGAAATGTGCAAGCTTAGCAAGTGCAGAATGGTAGTAGAATATGCATTTGGACGTTTAAAAGCGCACTGGTGCAGTTTACTGACTCAGTAAACTTGCAAAACCAATATTCCCACTGTTATTACTGCTTGCTATGCGCGACACAATATCTGTGAGAGAAAGGGGGGAAGACACTTATGGTGGGGTGGGAGGTTAAGGCAAATCGCCTGGCTGCTGATTACACGCAGCCAGGACACAAAGGTGGTTAGAAGTATACAAGAGGGCGCGGTGCGCATCAGAGAAGCTTTGAAAACCAGTTTCATGACTGAACAGGCTACGGTGTGACAGTTTTGTTTGTTTCTCCTTGATAAAAACCCCCGCCCCTTGGTTCACTCTACTTCCCTGTAAGCTAACCACCCTCCCCTCCCACACTTCGATCACCACTTGCAGAGGCAATAAAGTCATTGTTGCTTCAAATTCATGCATTCTTTATTAATTCATCACAAAAATAGGGTATAACTGCCAAGGTAGCCCGGGGAGGAGGGAAGGACAGGCCACACTGCACTTTAAAACTTATTGAATGCCAGCTTTCTGTTGCTTGAGCAGTCTTCTGGGGTGGAGTGGTTGGGTGCCCGGAGGCCCCTCCACCGCGTTCTTGGGCGTCTGGGTGAGGAGCCTATGGAACTTGGGGAGGGGGGTGGTTGGTTACACAGGGGCTGTAGCAGAGGTCTGTGCTCATGCTGCCTTTCCTGCACCTCAGCCATACGCTGGAGCATATCAGTTTGATCCTCCAGTATCCTCAGCATTGACTCCTACCTTCTGTCAGCAAGCTGACACCACCTATTCAACCCACCACTTATTACTTCAACACGCCACCTGTCCTTGCGTTCATGTTGTGCTTTCCTGGACTCTAACATTGTCTGCTTCCACGCATTCTGCTGGGCTCTTTCAGTGTGGGAGGACAGCATGAGCTCAGAGAACATTTCATCGTGAGTGCGCTTTTTTCGCCTTCTGATCTTTGCTAGCCTCTGGGACGGAGATGATAGGGGGAGCGTTGAAACATTTGCAGCTGCGGGAGGGAAAAAAAGGGAAAGTAGTAGTAAAAAAGATACATTTTAGAGAACAATGGGTAGACTCTTTCAGGGTGAACCTTGCTGTTAACATTACTAGGCACATGTGCAATTTGGTACAAGGGTCGCATTTTGCCTCTTATATTGAGAGTCTGCCGGTTTGGGGTGTGAGAGATCACACACACACACACATACACACACAGGGCTGGCAAGCAACAGAATTCAGCTTGCAGGCAGCCATAGTAAGCCACGGTCTTTTGGCTTCTTTAACCTTCATAACATGTGGGAATGGTTTCAAACAGCAGCGCCCTCATTTCCCATGCCAAACAGCCATTGGGTTGGCAATATAAAAGGAGGGGCTGCAATTTTCAGGTTAACGTGCAGCACAAACCCAACTAAATCCCCCACACACACCCAGTTCTCTGGGATGATCACTTCACCCCTCCCCGCACTGTGTGGCTAACAATAGGGAAGATTTCTGTTCAGCCACAGGCAAACAGTCCAACAGGCACGGCCACCTCTGAATGTCCCCTTAATAAAATTACCCTATTTCAACTAGGTGACCATGAATGATATCACTCTCTGGAGGATAACACAGAGAGATAAAGAACGGATGTTGCTTGAATGCCAGCAACTACCGGGACTATACGCTGCCATGCTTTGTTATGCAATGACTCCAGACTACATGCTACTGGCCTGGTGTGGTAAAGTGTCCTATCATGGAGAACAGAATAAGGCTGCCTCCCCAGAAACCTTTTGCAAAGGCTTTGGGAGTATATCCAGGAAAGCTTTATGGAGATGTCCTGGAGGATTTCCACTCCATCCCCAGACACCTTAACAGACTTTTCCAGTAGCTGTACTGGCCGCAAATTAATCATTAAACACGCCTGCTTTTAAACCATGTATTATATTTACAAAGGTACACTCACCAGAGGTCCCTTCTCCGGCGGGTCCGGGAGCCCACCTTGGGTGGGTTCAGGGGGTACTGGCTCCAGGTCCAGGGTGAGAAACAGTTCCTGGCTGTCTGGGGAAAATAGTTTCTCCGCTTGCTTGCTATGCGCTATCTTCAATCTCCTCCTCATCATCATCTTCTTGTCCCCAAAATGCGCATCCTTGTTGCAAGATAATTCATTGATGGAGTCAAAGCACAGGGGTGGGGTAGTGGTGGCTGCACCCCCCTAGAATGGTATGCAGCTCATCATAGAAGCGGCATGTCTGGGGCTCTGACCCAAGCAGCCATTTGCGTCTCTGTTTTTTGGTAGGCTAGCCTGAGCTCCCTAAGTTTCATACGGCACTCCTGTGGGTCCCTGTTATAGCCTCTGTCCTTCATGCCCTTGGAGATTTTTTCAAATGTTTGGGCATTTTGTCTTTTGGAACAGAGTTCTGATAGCACAGATTCGTCTCCCCATACAGCGTTCAGATCCCATACCTCCCGTTCAGTCCTTGCTGGAGCTCTTTTGCAATTCTGGGACTCCATCATGGTCACCTCTGCTGACTAGATCTGCCCTCACCTGCAGCTTGCCACGCTGGCCAAACAGAAAATGAGATTAAAAAGTTTGCAGGCCTTTTCCTGTCTACCTGGCCAGTGCATCTGAGTTGAGAGTGCTGTCAAAAGCGGTCACAATGGAGCAGTCTGGGATAGCTCGCGGAAGCCAATACTGTCAAATTGCGACTACACTACCCGAAATTCAACCCGGCAAGGTTGATTCAGCACTAATCCCTCGTCGGGAAAGGAGTACAGAAATTGATTATAAGAGCCCTTTAAGTTGAAGTAAATGGCTTTGTCATGTGGAAGGGCGCAGGTTTAAATCGATCTAACGCTGCTAAATTCGCCCTAAACTTGTAGTGTAGACTAGGGCTGGGACTCCAGAGGAGCACGTTTTGAAAGCACTACTCTCTCACTGCATGTTTGAAGGCTTTTCTGACACATTTTGTTCCCTTCTTATAATATAGTGGCAGAAAGCATGTACTCAAAATGCAACTGTTCAAAAATATCTGCAGCAGCAGGTTTTCACTTCATGTGAAAATCCACTCTTCTTGCTCTTGTGGCAAAGTGGAAAGGTGTTTTGGTTATTTGTTGGTTGTTTTTTGTGTGTGTGCATATTCAGGATAGATTGATTCTTAAAGGGCAATACTTGAATTTTGTCTGAGTTCAACGTCCTTTATTCACATCAGAAATAGCAAACTATTTAGTTCTCAGTAAATGTTAACAGAGTCCTTAAATTACAACTCTGTGGGCCTACTCCTGATGTAGTGGGCTTTTACTTTTTTTTGTTTTATGTTTACCAAAAGTTGACAGTCGTTGCTTTTAACTTTCTATCTCTGAACTCCCTCACCTCTCCACTCACATAAACAGTATTGTGACTATTACTACAGTAATCTTAATTGTATATTACATTTCATCCAAGGATCACAAAGCATTTTACAAATATTAATGAACCATCATTCTAGTACACTCTAGATTCATACCATAAATATTCTGAATTAGCATAAGGTCTTTAATATAGACTGATACAACATCAACTCCACTAAATACCCCTTTTAGATTAAGGATGAATCCCAACTTCAGTTCTTACACCCTTTATTCTATTGTTCAGATTCCCTTTGGATTGATATTTTCCTGTCTTATCACATGCAAAACTGGGATTTTTAAAAAATCTGTGGAAAGTTTGAACAAAATGGATCCAGTTATATAATTATGTAAATTGGACAGGAGAACACTTTCTCTTATGTTTCTAAGGTAATAGTTTGTTTGGATACTCAGAAATTGAAATATTAGATTATGCTTGTTCTTATTGAGCAAGGAAAACAATTCAATTGGAGAAAATCAGTTTAGCTTTAAAATAATGGACACTTTAAAGTCAGTAGTTTTATGCCAATTTTTTTCTTTTCTTTTTTTTCTTTTCTTTTTTTTTTTTTTGCAATGCATTGTTAAGAATGGATGCCTTCTGCTAAGTATGCTTTAGTCAATCACAAGTTATTGGGTTCAGTACAAACAGTCCAATAGTAAATGCAGTTTTTGGCAGTACTTTGTTTTAGTGTCCACACAAAGTGTGGTGTTTTGTATTTTGGATTATGAATTTCAACATGCTAAATTCAAAGAAACTGCCTAATGACACTTTGTTACTCCTGAGCGTTTTGAAATATGAGCACTTATTACCACCTCTCTCTTGATTTAGAAGCCCAGTAACAGTGAAACCACTTCCATTGAATTTCAATTATTTTTAATGAAAACTCACACCAATATTTTGTTATGGAACGTAACATATGTACCTCCTCGTTAATTATGTCCATATCAGTGTCTGTATTAGCAGTATACCTTGCCAGTACACCTTCTCCTCCCTATGAGCTGGGACACAATGCATGTTTTTCTTGTATGCTCAGAGCATCTTCACTTAACAGATTCTTATGTATTCATTCATGAGAATTAATTTTCAAATAGTGGACAATATTGACATTAACAGATTATAAACCAAACACACAGTCAGCTTTGTTTTTCTTATAAGCTTCTCATTGTTCATTTTCTATGCTAGCTATCACTACCTAGCTGCACTTTGTCAAGTCAAGGGTGGCTGCAGAGCCCACGGGCAGAGAAGCCATTAGTAAGAAGCTAGAGCTGTGCATCGATCCCTTAGATCTCCACTAAGCACTGGGGCAATAGTAAACATCATCAGTGATAAAGTGGCACCACCATCAATTACATTAGAATTCACCAAATGCAAAAATGTGAGTGTAGCTGGCCAACGGGGTGCTATATCATAACACCACGGATAGTAGAGGCACTGACTGGGACAAAAGAGCATGACTAGGTTGTTCCAACAAAGGTATTTGGCACTAACCTTACCTGTTCAAGAGTGATAAGCCTACAAACAAGTTCACAAGAGGTTGGTATCAAGAGTATTTTGTCATGTGTGTTTGTTCCTGTACCATCGTCAGTATTCACTGATTGTAATAGCATAAGGATTGCTGAGCCAAGTCGAACCTAAAAAAGCAGCTGCAGACAGAGTGTCAAGTACACATACTTCACAAGAAGTTACCTGCACAGTCATAGATGGTTCTGCAGTTCTTTGGATAATACATTGGCTGGTAAGTAGTATCATCCAGGAATTTGTGACCAATTTCAGAGACTACATTGAACACATGCTAGCAGCAGGTGATATATACTTTGTCTTTGAGAGGTACAAAAACTTCAGCACAAAGAGGGTCACAAGACAGAACTACAGGAGCAAGCAGAGTGCATCACTTGAGTACAAGTACACAGCTACCTCCAAAGAAAGTTGTCTTGATAGGTACTAGGACTGGCCACCAGGACTGACTTTAGGGGAAATGGTGCCCTGGGTGAACTTATATTTTGGCATCCTTTGTTTGAGTTTAAATATGTAGTAGTATTAGTGAAGGTAATGGAAGCTTTGCTTGAATAAGAACTGCAGCATCAATACCCAGATCACTATTCAACCCTGTATGAATACAGTCGCAAAATAAAATGACAAATTGTATCAAAATGATATTTTTTTACAAAGCGATGGGACCATCAGTGCTTACCCACTCACTTTCCATGTTCAAGCCAAATACTCAAAAAGCAAAACTAACACATTTCTCTGTGTGTATGTGTGTGTGTTTGTTTTTTCTGAATGGAGAGTAGCTGACAACCCAACTTCTTGTTGAAACGTCCCACTGACAGAGGTGATGTTTGGGAGAAGATAGGATTAAAATGCAAATCATTTTCTAGCCAACATCCTGGCATAAGAGTGTAACCCAGAATACACAATGTTCATCCCACTAACGAGATCTCTAGCCTGGAACAGAACCTCCTGAGTGAGGCTCTGTACATGTGCCTCTGACAGACAGACACAGGGGATCAAACCCCATAGTATGAAACCTTTTCTTGGGTGGACTGTGGTAGGTTCAGACAGAACCTTCCCTTTTGGTTATGTTGGTGTAGCTTGTCATGCCAAGACAGAAAGAGTGAGTGGGACTGTGCATGTGTCTACACGCATGTGCCTGTGTTTGTGTCTGTCCCTATCTGTGAGGGTGAGAGAAATGTAAAGTGTGTGAGAGGGGCTGACCCAGCGCCATGTGTGTCTGAGCGTCCACACATATATAAGCACGTCTCACACATGCTGAAGCCAATTCCCTGGCTCGCTGGCTCTCTCCCCCCACCTGGAGTGGTGGGGGCTCCTGTGGCTGTGGCACGCTGACCATTACTGGGGCTGCCAGTGCTGGGGGGAGGGGATTGACTGGGGGGGGGAGTCCCAGCTGCTGGGCTTGATGCCACCATTTTTTTGGTGCTTCCTGGTGCAGTGGCGGATGATACTCCACTACTACACTGCTACAGGAGGCCAGGCTCAGAAGCCAACAAACTCATCCTTGAACATGGCAAGGAGGTCTAGCTGCTACTGCCTTCCTCCTGGGGCTGCTGCCCCCACTGTATCTCATAGTGCGAGAGGATGCTGCATGCTGGGCTCCCTTTTTCCCACCACACTGCACAGAGACACACCAATGCGGGCTCCACTGGGGCTGCCAACCCACTGGCACCCTGAATTGCTGGGGGGCGAGAAGGTGGAGGAAGTCAGGGGGAAAGAGGGCTGAAGGCTGGGGCCTATCTTAGTGTATTAAGTTAAATGCACCAAGCCTCGCCCTTTTCACCACGACACCCTGGGCAATTGCCCACATCACCCACCAGTAAGACTGGCCCTGCTGGCCACCAGCATCTAGTACTGGCCACTGTCAGAAGACAGGATACTGGGCTAAATGGATCATTTGTCTACCCAGTATGGCCATTCTTATGTTCTTATATACTGAAAATAAGAGAAAGCTGCTTGACATAATTTGTACAGAACTCATTCAAGACAAGAAGTTTCACCAACAACACACACAAAAGCATAGGGTTGCCATCCCAGGTGGGGACAACACTCCAGTTGAAATACACCAGAGAGGTGTGGTGATCAACAGAGAAGATATGGCCACCTCGCATGAGAAAACTAACAACATCCTTGCACAACAACTAGTGATAATTGCGAAAGAGAAACTGGTGGGAATATCAGTATTATGAAATGACACTGATATATTTGTCTTACTCTTGCACCATTACCTTGAACAGGACTTAACATCCTTAGTGATTATGGAACCCAGCCCAAGAGAGAGAGAACTGTAATAGAAATCTGTGATACTGCAGAGCAACATTAAAACATTGTACCAGGCCTGTTAGCTGTCCATGCACTTTCAGGTTGTGTTACACTAGCTTTCTATTTTGGCCTCAGCAAAGACAGTGTCTTGAAGATACTGTGAGATGAATACTTCCTTTCTCTGCTTGGTGACATCAGTGCCTGATGTTAGTGAACAAGAAATCAAACTCATGGCTGCGTGCTACAGACAATCAAACTGTGCCACCAGGATGGAAGCATGGCAGAAATCATGGACAATGAAAATGGATAAAGATTACCACATCAACACCGAAGCTCAGCTCCTTACCACCAACAACTGAAACATTTATAGAAAATATAAAATGAGCACATCTTCAGGTATGTGTGTGGGAAAAGTGCATTGGCTCTAGATGCACGACCACTTGATCTACTGCAGTATGGATGGATATGCATGACAGTTTCTTCCAAAATTCTGTTTCCAAAATCTGGACCAGACAATATCACGCTTGCTCCTCCAGATATTTTAAATTAATCAAGTGCTCTTATGAGAATGATGCACCTGGTAAATCTATGAGCTATGGGTGTAACTGCCATCTACCATATTTTGTGTGCACAAGAAGGTGTACCTGACAAAATCATCTTCAGCATTTGCAGATGAAAATGGCAATGACAAGAAGCGACTTCTATTGTGAGGTAAGCCCTCAGCTGGAGTCTGCAATGACTCATCCCTTGGCCAGAGCCTGCAGGCGTGCTGCAGCAATCAATCCATGAGCAAGGACTGGGTCAGATGACGCCCAGGAAGAGCAGTAGCAAACCAGTCTGTGCAATGTCACCATTCAGCTCTTCTGGTGTTGCAAACTGCCCCAGGCTTACAGCCTGCTCTCACCATTTTGCCCTACACTAATAATCAGCTAGACCTGCCTGAGCTGGCTCTGCCCCAGCTTCGGTGAGTCACCCAGTGACAATTTCTATAAACTGCTACACCTAGCTCTGGGTCCTAGATGGAGCTCCTGGGCACTTCAGCTCTGGAGGCAACAACCCTACTCTAGAGTCTCCAGAATCAAGTTGCCCAGCTGCAACTGGAAAATGCCTCCCTCCAAGTGCAGGTCTAGACCATTTCACACCCTGTGGGACAGGCTGCAGTAGGAACCCTGGAGCATGGTCTGAAAGTTCCATTACCAGACTGGTTTGGTGACCCACAGAGGTTTTGAGGGTTCATTAACCAATGCCACCTGCTGTTCATAATATGCCAGCCATTTACCCGAATTACCAGGCAAAGGAGGGGCTCAGCTAACTGACAGGAGAAGCTTTGGACTAGGTGTCACCCCTTCTGGAATGGGCGGACCCAATTCTTGGCCATTTTGAAGAATTCATCCAATCCTTCTCATTCATTTTTGGTTACACTAACAAAGCTCACCACGTCAAAGCTGCCTTGCAGTTCCTCATGCAGGGTTCATAGTTCGTTTCTGTCTATGCAACCCAATTCCAGAATTTGGCCACTGACACCACCTAGAATGCGGGTGGCAGAGATTTATCACTTTCATTGAAGGCTGAATGATGAAATAAAAGAGGAACTGGCTCCAATTGACCCTTCTCTCCTGCCAAGTTGTTCTCCTACCTGGAGCTCTGTGTCTAAATTGATAACCAGCTGCTTAAGTGACACCCAGAGAAGAGAAAGTTTAACACTGGACCCCAACCTAGTACTGTGACCCCTCGAGCATACACTCTGCCCAGTCCTGCGCAGAGCCCATTAAAATCAATGCCTCTCAACGACACCTCACAGATTGAGAGAAAGAGTGCCGGTACTGGAATGGCCTCTGGTTTTACTGCTGAGGGTGTGGCCCTTTTGTTTCAGGGTGGCCTGAAGTGGCCACAAGTTCAACCCAGCCACGGTGCCAGGAAATGACCTTGTCCAGCTCCAATATAGGAGTCATGGCTAAATGCAACAAGGGGATCAGGTTCCCCAAATGGACCTTCTCTACTATCTGTGTGTGCTCCTGCACCAGTGGTCCCTTTCCAGACCCATTTGCAAATCCAGCTGTGGTGCCAGGCCACAGCCATACCCAAAGTAAGATGCGCCTCACTCACCTTGATTGACTCCAGGGCATCTAGCAACTTTAGGGACTTGGACTTTGCCTGAGCTAACTGCCTACCCATACAGAGGAAGCTTGCCCCAGATTGGTGAGAACATGACCAAGGACTTCATCCAGCCCTACACATCCCCTGCTGGAGCTCCCATCCTCTTTGTCAAGAACATTAATGGAACACTGTGTCTCTGTGTCAACTACTGGGCCTTGAATAACATTACATCAAAAACCAAGTACCCTCTCCCACTGGTCAATGAACTTCTGGAATGGGTCGATGCAGCTAAATTTTCACCAAGCTTGACCTGCATGGTGCATACAACCTAGTTGCATGCAGGAGAACAATGACTCAAGACAGTTTTCCATAACTGATATGGCCACTGTGAATACCTCATTATGTCCTTTGGCGTCACTACACCCTGACTATATTCCAACACTTCTTGAACAACATCTTCAAGGATGCTCTAGACCAGTTTGTCAAAATCTACTCGGACGACATTCTCATCTTGTCTGAAAACCCAACTCTGCACAACCATCATGTCCTACAGGTACTGGAACACCTCAGGTAAGTAGCTTATATGCAAAACCTGAAAAGTTTGAGTTTAAATGTACTTAGGTTATGTCATCTCACCTGATGGGATTAGTAAGGAGCCCCAGAAGATCTCTGCCATTATAAACTAGGCCACACCAAAACCACCCGTGATATCCAGTGCTTCCTGGGGTTCGCTAACTTCTATTGATGGTTCATCAAAGCATTTTCCTGAGTGGTATCCCCGATGATGCAAGGCTCCAAAAGAACTCTGTCTTTAGATGCCAGAGGCCCAACTGGCTTTTGAACAACTGAAAAAGGCCTTCATCTCAGCACCCATATTAATGCACCCAGACCCATCCAAGTCTTTCGTTGTTGAGGCAGATGCATCTGCTTGTGTTAATCTGGGCTGTGCTGTCACACCAGCAGGGCATCTAGTATTCTCCACCCTTTAGCTTCCTGTAGTAAATAGTGGACATCCAGAGAACAAAACTACGAAATCTATGACAAGTAGCTGCTGGTCATCAAGGCTGCTTTTGAGTAGTGGCAACACCATCTGTAAGGCATATGCTTACCTGTTCAAGTATTCACTGATCACAAGAACTTGAATTAACTGCATTCCACAAAAGCCCTTAATCAACACCAGATCCAATGGTCCCTATTTAGTTCCTGTTTTTGAGTTTACTCTACACTACTGGCCTGGGGCTGCAATGACAAGCCCAACACACACTCCCACAAAGGGGAGTACCTTGACATCAGGAAAAGACCATCAGAACCCTCCACTATCTTGAATCCCTGCCATTTTGCTAATGTGCAAGTGAACACTGACCTCCAGCTCTTGTGAGATCTTTGCTATGCAATGACACATTCGCAGCAAAGTGGCTCAATGCCAACATCAATCTAATATTCTCTATTAAAAATAGGGTATTCTTGTTCAGAGACTGTGTTTATGTCCCAGAAGGTCCGTCTTGCATCACAATTCTCCAGCTGTGCCATGACTTACCCCTAGTCAGCCACTTTGGGATATGGAAGACAATAACATTGATTTTGTTGTATTTCTGGTTGCCAACATTACACGCCTCTGTTAGGTCCTATATCAACCTTTTGAGGTATGCTGCCGGACAAAAGTCCCCTGCATGAAACCTCTTGGAATCTTGGTCCCACTGCCTAGTCCTTCCCAACCCTGGGAGTCCCTATCAATGGACTTAATTGTAGACTTCCCTAATTCCCAGGATCACACAGCCATACTAATAGTCTTGCTTCATGCCCTGTTGAAAGATGCCAACCATGGAAATGACAGCCCATTCGTTCTTCAATCGCTTCTTCAAGCTCCTCCAACATCAGTTCATCTCTCATTTCTGGCAAGTTATTCCACCTTTTGGATGTTGACTTGTGCCTCTCCACAGCATATTGTCCCCAAACAGATGGACATTCAGAATGGGTGAATCAAATTTTGGAGCAGTATCTGTGTTGTTTTACTAGTTAGCATCAGGATGACAGGGTCCAACTTCTACCCTTTGCAGAATTCACTTATAAAAACTCTGATCATAAATCCACTCACCAGAGTCCTTTCTTTTCCAACTATGGCTTTCACTTCTGATTCAACCCAAACCTGCAACTGATTTTCCACATCCTTGCAGCCTCTGACCTGGTTAAACAGCTCCACCACTTCCAGGAGAAACTGAAATCCTAGTTGGATACTATCAAGGAAGACTAAACTGTCATCATGAAGTTGAACCTGATTGTCATCATGAAGTTGAACCTCAGTTACTATTGGGGGGAAAGGTATGGCTCTCCTCACAACATTTGGACACTTCTTGTGCTTCCCACAAACTCAGCTACCGGTACCTTGTCCCCTTTCTGGTCATTCAACAAACTAACCTTCCTTCAGCTGCTCTCCATGATGCAAGTGCACCGTATGTTTCATGCCTTCTTTTTGAAGAAGGACATGCCCAACTCGCTCCCTGGATGAACACAGCCTCTTCCAACTCTGGTCATGGTGCAGGGACAAGAGAAGTACCTCATAAGGCAAATTCTTGATTCCAAGATTCTTTGCGGAAAGCCTCCTATACCTTGTTGAATGGAAGTGGTATGACCCAGAAGAACACTTATGGGAACCAGCTAGTAACATCCATACTACCAATCTGCTACATGAGTTTCACTGATCCCATCCTGACAAGCCCAGTCTGAAGATGACTGGGAGGTGTTCTTGAGGGGAAACCCTTAGCCAGAGCCTGTGATAACTCATCCTTCAGGTGTACTGCAGCAGCCAATCCATGAACAAGGACTGGGTCAGATGACCCAGGGACAGCTACTTATTCCTACAGGAAGAGCAGCGAGCCAATCTGCGCAGCATCACCATTCAGCTCCCTCTGCTTTGTGGTGTTACAGACTGCCCCAGGCTTCTAGGCTCCCCCTGTCCCTGACCCTGACCCAGGCTTCCAGCCTGCTCTCACCAGTTGGCCTTACACCAGCATCCACCTGCACCTCCCTGAGCTGGCTCTGCCCTGGCCTCGGTGAGTCACCCAGTGATGCCCTGACATGCACTACTCAGATTAGGACACTCAGCTGTAGTTTTGAAGACAAGAGAATACTAGTAACCATTTATAATGATTCCATAGTGCGGTATTTAGTTATAATTATTATTTTATAATTTGATGAATATTTTTCACATTAAAAAGAATGGTCACTGTATCAAATGAAAATTAAGGTCTGTGCTATACACCTAACCTCCTCATATACCCTTATTATTCATACATGTATTATTGATTGATGTTTCAAATTTTAAATACATGTATTTCATGGATTAGAATTCTTCTGCCTTCATTCTGTATACCCAAAATAATGCAAACTCTTACTGATTTGGGGTGGTGAGGGAGGGATGAAATGTCGATATTTCAAAATGCTCAGCAGTGATAATGTCATCAGGCTGATTCTTAAAAGGTATGGTCTTGAGATATAGATTCCACACAAAAAAACCCAACACACTTGTGTGGACCCTAAACCAATGTTGACCAGAGTGGCTGAAGGACTAAGGGGTAACTGGGTATAATTCTAACCCATGTTATACAAAAATTACTACATGACCCCAGGAGGGGGGAGCCAAAGCTTGAGCCCCATCACCCTGGGCCAGGGGGGCCAAAGCTGAAGCCCAAAGGCTTCAGCCCCAAGAAGGGGACTGTAACCTGAGCCCCACCGCCCAGGGCTGAAGTCGAAGCCTGAGCCCCACTGCCGATGGCTAAAGCCCTCAGACTTTGGCCCCTGGCAGTGAGGCTCGGGCTTTGGCTTGGCCCTGGGTGGTGGGGGTTGGGTTTGGGCTTTGGTCCCGGGCAGTAGGGCTTGGGTTTCAGCTTTGGCCCTGGGCCCCAGCAAGTCTAACACCAGACCTTGTTACCCCATTATAACAGGGGTGCGACCCTCTTTGGGGTCCTGACCCACAGTTTGAGAACCCTTGGACTAGATAATCTAATGGTCCCTTCTGGACTTAAAAACTGAGTCTATTAAAGCAGTGGTTTTCAACTTTTCCAGACTACCATACCTCTTGCAGGAGTCTGATTTGTCTTACGTACCTCCAAGTTTCATCTCACTTAAAAACTAATTGCATACAAAATCAGACATAAAAATACAAAAGTGTCACAGCACACTATTACTGAAAAGTTGTTTACTTTCTCATTTTGTCTGTATGAAATTTTAGTTTGTACTGACTTTGCTAATGTTTTTAATGTAGATGTTTTTTATGTACATGTACCCCTGCTTGAGAACCCCTTTATTAAAGTATCCAATGAGAGGGGCTGCTCAGTTGGTGTCACCAAAGGCATAATTTGACCTGCACAAACTTTATTATTGATGATGATGTGCAAGAATGAAAGAACTCATTTTGGCTCCCAGATTCCAAGCTGAGTTTGCAGAGCTGATAGTTAGCAAAACTATATTTTTTACTTGTAAACAGAACTTTTTATCTGGGAGTCATGAAGAGAAAATAAACATGACACCTTACTTTGCCATTTTTTAGAGAGTTACTTTTTAGAATAGAATTGCACTTCAAATTCCTTAAAATATGTAGGTAGAGGCAGTGATAAAGGCATGTGTGAGATCTATAATCAGCTGCCCAATCTTTAACTGGTTGCCCAAGTATACCATCCCTACTAAGCCATAAAGATAACTACCAAATATAAAAAGGGAGCATATGATCACAACAGTGCATAGAGTTTAATCTACATTTGATTGAAAAGAGCTTTTCTTGCTGAATCAAATTACATCATTCCAAGTGACTGTAAGAGGCTCCGTTCAAGGGTGGGAAAGAGTGTTAGGGACAAACCCAGATCTGTTCTCCATGGCTGTGGTAGGTCCATTTGTGGAACAGGGTGCTGGATGTGGGGGAATTACAGCCAGGGACAAACAGTGGGGGTTGAAGGATTCACACAATGGTGGATCCTCTTGCCAACGCTTCTCAGAGGGGTGCTGCCTAAGTGCACCATATAGGCATTATCAGCCATTGGACAAGTAGACTGCAGAACAGTTACAGAGCTGCTATGTAGTCTGGGATGGGGGAAGACATTTTGCTCTCCTCCTCTCCTCTCTGTGAAATAATCTGGTATATTATTAATTTTTTGAAAAGGTAGGGTTGGATGGAGTTCCCTTCAAGGCCACTCCTTCATGTGCTGGAGAGAGATGATTGAGCAACTTGAAACACTCTGTCCTCTCTTTCCTTAGCATTGATTCCTCTCCTGATATTCTCTTCTCCGTTTTCTGTATCTTTTCCTCATCAGTTTCTTCCTCTTGACTCTCTCCTCTTTTCTAGCTTCTCATTCCTGTGGTCTTCCGTCTCCTACTACTATTGTTGAAAATATATAATACAGATTAGAAATATGTTGTTAATGTTTGTACTGTAGTTTGGTACAGAGTCCTTAGTCAGGACTGCGTTCTAATTGTACTAGCACTGTAGAAACACATATGGAGACATGGTTCCTGCCTTGAAGAGCCTATAATCAAAAGCTTCAGTCTCTGTCAATCCACATGGATCTCTGCCCTTGCAAAGCTCCATTGAAATTAATGGGGCTGTGCATAGGCACAAGGGTCCACCTGTGCAGATCAAATTTCAGGATCAAGACTTTATTGATGAGTTCATTCAAAGGATAGAGGATACAATGGAATTTTTAGAGAAAACCCTCTCTTTACTGTTTTCGGCCCTGATTTTGCAACAGACGATAAGAGTTTGGACCTCTGTCCCCATGCAGAGCCCCATTGAAATCAGTAGTCTTGGGGCCTAATCCAAAGCCAATTAAAAGACTCCTGTTGACTTTTATGGGCTCTGAATCAGATCCTTAAAGAGCAAGAATGACCTCAAAAAGAAAAGGAAGACTTGTGGCACCTTAGAGACTAACAAATTTATTTGAGCATAAGCTTTTGTGAGTTACAGCTCACTTCATCGGATGCATGCAGTGGAATGAATGCAACCTTGACGGTGGGCTTCCCGACTCCAAACTGATTTGTAACTGACGGGTAGCAGTCTGGAGTTGCCAGCTTCCACATAGTGATTGCCACTGCAATGCATCCGATGAAGTGAGCTGTAGCTCACGAAAGCTTATGCTCAAATAAATTTGTTAGTCTCTAAGGTGCCACAAGTACTCCTTTTCTTTTTGTGGATACAGACTAACACGGCTGCTACTCTGAAACCTGTCAAGAATGACCTATAATTTTGTACTCTTTAAACTGAACCAGAACCTGAAAATGGGGACTTCTGGTATTCTGCCTTTGCCAATCAGATAGAGAGCAGAGCACTGTGGTAGCTAACCCACTGCACAACTCACCACCTTCTGCAGCTAGGAGTTGTGGGAAGGCGGAGTGGGTTGCAGACCATCATGGGCGTGGGCTCAACGTCCCATGATGCAGTTTTTTCTGTCCTATCATTCCAAGGGTTTCTGACTATGTTTCATGCCACTTTTCAATGGCCCTTGTTTACTATGCACACACCATCTCTGCCTGAAAGGATGGATCCTGCACTGCTCTCTACTGTTGTGGTCAGTGTTATGAACACAATACCGCTGATCATGCAGTATATCATGAGCTCCAAATCTGAATAGGAATCGGTGGTGCCTGCTCTGCTCCATGCCATGGAAAGAAACAACACCAGATTACTTTTGGCATTCACGGAACAGCTGCACATGGTGGACCGTTGGTATTGGGCTCAGGAAACAAGCACTCAGTGGTAGGATTGCATCATTATGCAGGTACGAGATAACGAGCAGTGGCTGCAAAACTTTCAGATGTGCAAAGCCACCTTCTTGGAACTGTGTGGAGCTCGCCCCAGCACTGCGGCACAAGGACACCAAAATGAGAGCTGCCCTCTTGGTGAAGAAGCATGTGGCAACTACTATGTGGAAGCTGGCAATTCCAAACGACTACTGGTCAGTCGCAAATCAGTTTGGAGTCGGGAAGTCCACCGTTGAGGTTGCATTCATGCAAGTGTGCAGGGCCATTAATTCGCAAAAAGAAAAGGAGTACTTGTGGCACCTTAGAGACTAACAAATTTATTAGAGCATAAGCTTTCGTGAGCTACAGCTCACTTCATCGGATGCATTTGGTGGAAAAAACAGAGGAGAGATTTATATACACACACACAGAGAACATGAAACAATGGGTTTATCATACACACTGTAAGGAGAGTGATCACTTAAGATAAGCCATCACCAACAGCAGGGGGGGGAAGGAGGAAAACCTTTCATGGTGACAAGCAGGTAGGCTAATTCCAGCAGTTAACAAGAATATCAGAGGAACAGTGGGGGGTGGGGTGGGAGGGAGAAATACCATGGGGAAATAGTTTTACTTTGTGTAATGACTCATCCATTCCCAGTCTCTATTCAAGCCTAAGTTAATTGTATCCAGTTTGCAAATTAATTCCAATTCAGCAGTCTCTCGTTGGAGTCTGTTTTTGAAGCTTTTTTGTTGAAGTATAGCCACTCTTAGGTCTGTGATCGAGTGACCAGAGAGATTGAAGTGTTCTCCAACTGGTTTTTGAATGTTATAATTCTTGACGTCTGATTTGTGTCCATTCATTCTTTTACGTAGAGACTGTCCAGTTTGGCCAATGTACATGGCAGAGGGGCATTGCTGGCACATGATGGCATATATCACATTGGTAGATGCGCAGGTGAACGAGCCTCTGATAGTGTGGCTGATGTGATTAGGCCCTATGATGGTATCCCCTGAATAGATATGTGGACAGAGTTGGCAACGGGCTTTGTTGCAAGGATAGGTTCCTGGGTTAGTGGTTCTGGTGTGTGGTGTGTGGTTGCTGGTGAGTATTTGCTTCAGATTGGGGGGCTGTCTGTAAGCAAGGACTGGTCTGTCTCCCAAGATCTGAGAGAGCGATGGCTCGTCCTTCAGGATAGGTTGTAGATCCTTGATGATGCGTTGGAGGGGTTTTAGTTGGGGGCTGAAGGTGATGGCTAGTGGCGTTCTGTTGTTTTCTTTGTTGGGCCTGTCCTGTAGTAGGTGACTTCTGGGTACTCTTCTGGCTCTGTCAATCTGTTTCTTCACTTCAGCAGGTGGGTACTGTAGTTGTAGGAATGCATGATAGAGATCTTGTAGGTGTTTGTCTCTGTCTGAGGGGTTGGAGCAAATGCGGTTATATCGTAGCGCTTGGCTGTAGACAATGGATCGAGTGGTATGATCTGGATGAAAGCTAGAGGCATGTAGGTAGGAATAGCGGTCAGTAGGTTTCCGATATAGGGTGGTGTTTATGTGACCATCGCTTATTAGCACCGTAGTGTCCAGGAAGTGGATCTCTTGTGTGGACTGGTCCAGGCTGAGGTTGATGGTGGGATGGAAATTGTTGAAATCATGGTGGAATTCCTCAAGAGCTTCTTTTCCATGGGTCCAGATGATGAAGATGTCATCAATGTAGCGCAAGTAGAGTAGGGGCATTAGGGAACGAGAGCTGAGGAAGCGTTGTTCTAAGTCAGCCATAAAAATGTTGGCATACTGTGGGGCCATGCGGGTACCCATCGCAGTGCCGCTGATTTGAAGGTATACATTGTCACCAAATGTGAAATAGTTATGGGTCAGGACAAAGTCACAAAGTTCTGCCACCAGGTTAGCCGTGACAGTATCGGGGATACTGTTCCTGACGGCTTGTAGTCCATCTTTGTGTGGAATGTTGGTGTAGAGGGCTTCTACATCCATAGTGGCTAGGATGGTGTTTTTAGGAAGATCACCAATGGACTGTAGTTTCCTCAGGAAATCGGTGGTGTCTCGAAGATAGCTGGGAGTGCTGGTAACGAAGGGCCTGAGGAGGGAGTCTACATAGCCAGACAATCCTGCTGTCAGGGTGCCAATGCCTGAGATGATGGGGCGTCCAGGATTTCCAGGTTTATGGATCTTGGGTAGCAGATAGAATACCCCAGGTCCTGGCTCCAGGGGTGTGTCTGTGCGGATTTGTTCTTGTGCTTTTTCAGGGAGTTTCTTGAGCAAATGCTGTAGTTTCTTTTGGTAACTCTCAGTGGGATCAGAGGGTAATGGCTTGTAGAAAGTGGTGTTGGAGAGCTGCCTAGTAGCCTCTTGTTCATACTCTGACCTATTCATGATGACGACAGCACCTCCTTTGTCAGCCTTTTTGATTATGATGTCAGAGTTGTTTCTGAGGCTGTGGATGGCACTGTGTTCTGCATGGCTGAGGTTATGGGGTAAGCGATGCTGCTTTTCCACAATTTCAGCTCGTGCACGTCGGCGGAAGCAGTCTATGTAGAAATCCAGGCTGCTGTTTCGACCTTCAGGAGGAGTCCACCTAGAATCCTTCTTTTTGTAGTGTTGGCAGGAAGGTCTCTGTGGGTTAATATGTTGGTCAGAGGTGTGTTGGAAATATTCCTTGAGTCTGAGACGTCGAAAATAGGATTCTAGGTCACCACAGAACTGTATCATGTTCGTGGGGGTGGAGGGGCAAAAGGAGAGGCCCCGAGATAGGACAGATTCTTCCGCTGGGCTAAGAGTATAGTTGGATAGATTAACAATATTGCTGGGTGGGTTACGGGAACCATTGTTGTGGCCCCTTGTGGCATATAGTAGTTTAGATAGCTTAGTGTCCTTTTTCTTTTGTAGAGAATCAAAGTGTGTTTTGTAAATGGCTTGTCTAGTTTTTGTAAAGTCCAGCCACGAGGAAGTTTGTGTGGAAGGTTGGTTCTTTATGAGAGTATCCAGTTTTGAGAGCTCATTCTTAATCTTTCCCTGTTTGCTGTAGAGGATGTTGATCAGGTGGTTCCGCAGTTTCCTTGAGAGTGTGTGGCACAAGCTGTCAGCATAGTCTGTGTGGTATGTAGATTGTAATGGATTTTTTACCTTCAGTCCTTTCGGTATGATGTCCATCTGTTTGCATTTGGAGAGGAAGATGACGTCTGTCTGTATCTGTGCGAGTTTTTTCATGAAGTTGACAGATTTCCACTCTATACGGCTAAATTCAGTGCCTTGCATAATCACAGGTTTCAGAGTAGCAGCCGTGTTAGTCTGTATTCGCAAAAAGAAAAGGAGTACTTGTGGCACCTTAGAGACTAACAAATTTATTAGAGCATAAGCTTTCGTGAGCTACAGCTCACTTCATCGGATGCATTTGGTGGAAAAAACAGAGGAGAGATTTATATACACACACACAGAGAACATGAAACAATGGGTTTATCATACACACTGTAAGGAGAGTGATCACTTAAGATAAGCCATCACCAACAGCAGGGGGGGGAAGGAGGAAAACCTTTCATGGTGACAAGCAGGTAGGCTAATTCCAGCAGTTAACAAGAATATCAGAGGAACAGTGGGGGGTGGGGTGGGAGGGAGAAATACCATGGGGAAATAGTTTTACTTTGTGTAATGACTCATCCATTCCCAGTCTCTATTCAAGCCTAAGTTAATTGTATCCAGTTTGCAAATTAATTCCAATTCAGCAGTCTCTCGTTGGAGTCTGTTTTGAAGCTTTTTTGTTGAAGGATAGCCACTCTTAGGTCTGTGATCGAGTGACCAGAGAGATTGAAGTGTTCTCCAACTGGTTTTTGAATGTTATAATTCTTGACGTCTGATTTGTGTCCATTCATTCTTTTACGTAGAGACTGTCCAGTTTGGCCAATGTACATGGCAGAGGGGCATTGCTGGCACATGATGGCATATATCACATTGGTAGATGCGCAGGTGAACGAGCCTCTGATAGTGTGGCTGATGTGATTAGGCCCTATGATGGTACCCCTGAATAGATATGTGGACAGAGTTGGCAACGGGCTTTGTTGCAAGGATAGGTTCCTGGGTTAGTGGTTCTGTTGTGTGGTGTGTGGTTGCTGGTGAGTATTTGCTTCAGATTGGGGGGCTGTCTGTAAGCAAGGACTGGTCTGTCTCCCAAGATCTGAGAGAGCGATGGCTCGTCCTTCAGGATAGGTTGTAGATCCTTGATGATGCGTTGGAGAGGTTTTAGTTGGGGGCTGAAGGTGATGGCTAGTGGCGTTCTGTTGTTTTCTTTGTTGGGCCTGTCCTGTAGTAGGTGACTTCTGGGTACTCTTCTGGCTCTGTCAATCTGTTTCTTCACTTCAGCAGGTGGGTACTGTAGTTGTAGGAATGCATGATAGAGATCTTGTAGGTGTTTGTCTCTGTCTGAGGGGTTGGAGCAAATGCGGTTATATCGTAGCGCTTGGCTGTAGACAATGGATCGAGTGGTATGATCTGGATGAAAGCTAGAGGCATGTAGGTAGGAATAGCGGTCAGTAGGTTTCCGATATAGGGTGGTGTTTATGTGACCATCGCTTATTAGCACCGTAGTGTCCAGGAAGTGGATCTCTTGTGTGGACTGGTCCAGGCTGAGGTTGATGGTGGGATGGAAATTGTTGAAATCATGGTGGAATTCCTCAAGAGCTTCTTTTCCATGGGTCCAGATGATGAAGATGTCATCAATGTAGCGCAAGTAGAGTAGGGGCATTAGGGAACGAGAGCTGAGGAAGCGTTGTTCTAAGTCAGCCATAAAAATGTTGGCATACTGTGGGGCCATGCGGGTACCCATCGCAGTGCCGCTGATTTGAAGGTATACATTGTCACCAAATGTGAAATAGTTATGGGTCAGGACAAAGTCACAAAGTTCTGCCACCAGGTTAGCCGTGACAGTATCGGGGATACTGTTCCTGACGGCTTGTAGTCCATCTTTGTGTGGAATGTTGGTGTAGAGGGCTTCTACATCCATAGTGGCTAGGATGGTGTTTTTAGGAAGATCACCAATGGACTGTAGTTTCCTCAGGAAATCGGTGGTGTCTCGAAGATAGCTGGGAGTGCTGGTAACGAAGGGCCTGAGGAGGGAGTCTACATAGCCAGACAATCCTGCTGTCAGGGTGCCAATGCCTGAGATGATGGGGCGTCCAGGATTTCCAGGTTTATGGATCTTGGGTAGCGGATAGAATACCCCAGGTCCTGGCTCCAGGGGTGTGTCTGTGCGGATTTGTTCTTGTGCTTTTTCAGGGAGTTTCTTGAGCAAATGCTGTAGTTTCTTTTGGTAACTCTCAGTGGGATCAGAGGGTAATGGCTTGTAGAAAGTGGTGTTGGAGAGCTGCCTAGTAGCCTCTTGTTCATACTCTGACCTATTCATGATGACGACAGCACCTCCTTTGTCAGCCTTTTTGATTATGATGTCAGAGTTGTTTCTGAGGCTGTGGATGGCACTGTGTTCTGCATGGCTGAGGTTATGGGGTAAGCGATGCTGCTTTTCCACAATTTCAGCTCGTGCACGTCGGCGGAAGCAGTCTATGTAGAAATCCAGGCTGCTGTTTCGACCTTCAGGAGGAGTCCACCTAGAATCCTTCTTTTTGTAGTGTTGGCAGGAAGGTCTCTGTGGGTTAATATGTTGGTCAGAGGTGTGTTGGAAATATTCCTTGAGTCTGAGACGTCGAAAATAGGATTCTAGGTCACCACAGAACTGTATCATGTTCGTGGGGGTGGAGGGGCAAAAGGAGAGGCCCCGAGATAGGACAGATTCTTCCGCTGGGCTAAGAGTATAGTTGGATAGATTAACAATATTGCTGGGTGGGTTACGGGAACCATTGTTGTGGCCCCTTGTGGCATATAGTAGTTTAGATAGCTTAGTGTCCTTTTTCTTTTGTAGAGAATCAAAGTGTGTTTTGTAAATGGCTTGTCTAGTTTTTGTAAAGTCCAGCCACGAGGAAGTTTGTGTGGAAGGTTGGTTCTTTATGAGAGTATCCAGTTTTGAGAGCTCATTCTTAATCTTTCCCTGTTTGCTGTAGAGGATGTTGATCAGGTGGTTCCGCAGTTTCCTTGAGAGTGTGTGGCACAAGCTGTCAGCATAGTCTGTGTGGTATGTAGATTGTAATGGATTTTTTACCTTCAGTCCTTTCGGTATGATGTCCATCTGTTTGCATTTGGAGAGGAAGATGACGTCTGTCTGTATCTGTGCGAGTTTTTTCATGAAGTTGACAGATTTCCACTCTATACGGCTAAATTCAGTGCCTTGCATAATCACAGGTTTCAGAGTAGCAGCCGTGTTAGTCTGTATTCGCAAAAAGAAAAGGAGTACTTGTGGCACCTTAGAGACTAACAAATTTATTAGAGCATAAGCTTTCGTGAGCTACAGCTCACTTCATCGGATGCATTTGGTGGAAAAAACAGAGGAGAGATTTATATACACACACACAGAGAACATGAAACAATGGGTTTATCATACACACTGTAAGGAGAGTGATCACTTAAGATAAGCCATCACCAACAGCAGGGGGGGGAAGGAGGAAAACCTTTCATGGTGACAAGCAGGTAGGCTAATTCCAGCAGTTAACAAGAATATCAGAGGAACAGTGGGGGGTGGGGTGGGAGGGAGAAATACCATGGGGAAATAGTTTTACTTTGTGTAATGACTCATCCATTCCCAGTCTCTATTCAAGCCTAAGTTAATTGTATCCAGTTTGCAAATTAATTCCAATTCAGCAGTCTCTCGTTGGAGTCTGTTTTTGAAGCTTTTTTGTTGAAGGATAGCCACTCTTAGGTCTGTGATCGAGTGACCAGAGAGATTGAAGTGTTCTCCAACTGGTTTTTGAATGTTATAATTCTTGACGTCTGATTTGTGTCCATTCATTCTTTTACGTAGAGACTGTCCAGTTTGGCCAATGTACATGGCAGAGGGGCATTGCTGGCACATGATGGCATATATCACATTGGTAGATGCGCAGGTGAACGAGCCTCTGATAGTGTGGCTGATGTGATTAGGCCCTATGATGGTATCCCCTGAATAGATATGTGGACAGAGTTGGCAACGGGCTTTGTTGCAAGGATAGGTTCCTGGGTTAGTGGTTCTGTTGTGTGGTGTGTGGGATCACAGACCTAAGAGTGGCTATCCTTCAACAAAAAAGCTTCAAAAACAGACTCCAACGAGAGACTGCTGAATTGGAATTAATTTGCAAACTGGATACAATTAACTTAGGCTTGAATAGAGACTGGGAATGGATGAGTCATTACACAAAGTAAAACTATTTCCCCATGGTATTTCTCCCTCCCACCCCACCCCCCACTGTTCCTCTGATATTCTTGTTAACTGCTGGAATTAGCCTACCTGCTTGTCACCATGAAAGGTTTTCCTCCTTCCCCCCCCTGCTGTTGGTGATGGCTTATCTTAAGTGATCACTCTCCTTACAGTGTGTATGATAAACCCATTGTTTCATGTTCTCTGTGTGTGTGTATATAAATCTCTCCTCTGTTTTTTCCACCAAATGCATCCGATGAAGTGAGCTGTAGCTCACGAAAGCTTATGCTCTAATAAATTTGTTAGTCTCTAAGGTGCCACAAGTACTCCTTTTCTTTTTGCGAATACAGACTAACACGGCTGCTACTCTGAAACCTGTGATTATGCAAGGCACTGAATTTAGCCGTATAGAGTGGAAATCTGTCAACTTCATGAAAAAACTCGCACAGATACAGACAGACGTCATCTTCCTCTCCAAATGCAAACAGATGGACATCATACCGAAAGGACTGAAGGTAAAAAATCCATTACAATCTACATACCACACAGACTATGCTGACAGCTTGTGCCACACACTCTCAAGGAAACTGCGGAACCACCTGATCAACATCCTCTACAGCAAACAGGGAAAGATTAAGAATGAGCTCTCAAAACTGGATACTCTCATAAAGAACCAACCTTCCACACAAACTTCCTCGTGGCTGGACTTTACAAAAACTAGACAAGCCATTTACAAAACACACTTTGATTCTCTACAAAAGAAAAAGGACACTAAGCTATCTAAACTACTATATGCCACAAGGGGCCACAACAATGGTTCCCGTAACCCACCCAGCAATATTGTTAATCTATCCAACTATACTCTTAGCCCAGCGGAAGAATCTGTCCTATCTCGGGGCCTCTCCTTTTGCCCCTCCACCCCCACGAACATGATACAGTTCTGTGGTGACCTAGAATCCTATTTTCGACGTCTCAGACTCAAGGAATATTTCCAACACACCTCTGACCAACATATTAACCCACAGAGACCTTCCTGCCAACACTACAAAAAGAAGGATTCTAGGTGGACTCCTCCTGAAGGTCGAAACAGCAGCCTGGATTTCTACATAGACTGCTTCCGCCGACGTGCACGAGCTGAAATTGTGGAAAAGCAGCATCGCTTACCCCATAACCTCAGCCATGCAGAACACAGTGCCATCCACAGCCTCAGAAACAACTCTGACATCATAATCAAAAAGGCTGACAAAGGAGGTGCTGTCGTCATCATGAATAGGTCAGAGTATGAACAAGAGGCTACTAGGCAGCTCTCCAACACCACTTTCTACAAGCCATTACCCTCTGATCCCACTGAGAGTTACCAAAAGAAACTACAGCATTTGCTCAAGAAACTCCCTGAAAAAGCACAAGAACAAATCCGCACAGACACACCCCTGGAGCCAGGACCTGGGGTATTCTATCTGCTACCCAAGATCCATAAACCTGGAAATCCTGGACGCCCCATCATCTCAGGCATTGGCACCCTGACAGCAGGATTGTCTGGCTATGTAGACTCCCTCCTCAGGCCCTTCGTTACCAGCACTCCCAGCTATCTTCGAGACACCACCGATTTCCTG
Organism: Dermochelys coriacea; assembly: GCF_009764565.3. Lineage (NCBI taxonomy): Eukaryota > Metazoa > Chordata > Testudines > Dermochelyidae > Dermochelys > Dermochelys coriacea. Next base: position 94,413,607 of record NC_050071.1, on the reverse strand, counting down.
AGGAAACTACAGTCCATTGGTGATCTTCCTAAAAACACCATCCTAGCCACTATGGATGTAGAAGCCCTCTACACCAACATTCCACACAAAGATGGACTACAAGCCGTCAGGAACAGTATCCCCGATACTGTCACGGCTAACCTGGTGGCAGAACTTTGTGACTTTGTCCTGACCCATAACTATTTCACATTTGGTGACAATGTATACCTTCAAATCAGCGGCACTGCGATGGGTACCCGCATGGCCCCACAGTATGCCAACATTTTTATGGCTGACTTAGAACAACGCTTCCTCAGCTCTCGTTCCCTAATGCCCCTACTCTACTTGCGCTACATTGATGACATCTTCATCATCTGGACCCATGGAAAAGAAGCTCTTGAGGAATTCCACCATGATTTCAACAATTTCCATCCCACCATCAACCTCAGCCTGGACCAGTCCACACAAGAGATCCACTTCCTGGACACTACGGTGCTAATAAGCGATGGTCACATAAACACCACCCTATATCGGAAACCTACTGACCGCTATTCCTACCTACATGCCTCTAGCTTTCATCCAGATCATACCACTCGATCCATTGTCTACAGCCAAGCGCTACGATATAACCGCATTTGCTCCAACCCCTCAGACAGAGACAAACACCTACAAGATCTCTATCATGCATTCCTACAACTACAGTACCCACCTGCTGAAGTGAAGAAACAGATTGACAGAGCCAGAAGAGTACCCAGAAGTCACCTACTACAGGACAGGCCCAACAAAGAAAACAACAGAACGCCACTAGCCATCACCTTCAGCCCCCAACTAAAACCCCTCCAACGCATCATCAAGGATCTACAACCTATCCTGAAGGACGAGCCATCGCTCTCTCAGATCTTGGGAGACAGACCAGTCCTTGCTTACAGACAGCCCCCCAATCTGAAGCAAATACTCACCAGCAACCACACACCACACAACAGAACCACTAACCCAGGAACCTATCCTTGCAACAAAGCCCGTTGCCAACTCTGTCCACATATCTATTCAGGGGATACCATCATAGGGCCTAATCACATCAGCCACACTATCAGAGGCTCGTTCACCTGCGCATCTACCAATGTGATATATGCCATCATGTGCCAGCAATGCCCCTCTGCCATGTACATTGGCCAAACTGGACAGTCTCTACGTAAAAGAATGAATGGACACAAATCAGACGTCAAGAATTATAACATTCAAAAACCAGTTGGAGAACACTTCAATCTCTCTGGTCACTCGATCACAGACCTAAGAGTGGCTATCCTTCAACAAAAAAGCTTCAAAAACAGACTCCAACGAGAGACTGCTGAATTGGAATTAATTTGCAAACTGGATACAATTAACTTAGGCTTGAATAGAGACTGGGAATGGATGAGTCATTACACAAAGTAAAACTATTTCCCCATGGTCTTTCTCCCTCCCACCCCACCCCCCACTGTTCCTCTGATATTCTTGTTAACTGCTGGAATTAGCCTACCTGCTTGTCACCATGAAAGGTTTTCCTCCTTCCCCCCCCTGCTGTTGGTGATGGCTTATCTTAAGTGATCACTCTCCTTACAGTGTGTATGATAAACCCATTGTTTCATGTTCTCTGTGTGTGTGTATATAAATCTCTCCTCTGTTTTTTCCACCAAATGCATCCGATGAAGTGAGCTGTAGCTCACGAAAGCTTATGCTCTAATAAATTTGTTAGTCTCTAAGGTGCCACAAGTACTCCTTTTCTTTTTGCGAATACAGACTAACACGGCTGCTACTCTGGGCCATTAATTGTATCTTGCTACTAAGGACTGTGACTCTTGTAAATGTGCGTGAAATAGCAGATGGCTTTGCAGTACTGAGATTCCCTAACTGCGGTGGGGCAATAGATGGCATGCATATCCCAATTTTGGCAGTGCATCATCTTATGATGGAATACATCAATAGAAAGGGGGCACTTCTCTGTGGTATTGCAGGTGCTTATGGATCATCAGTAGCATAGCAGGGGCTATGAAAATGATACAAGGAAATATGTCCTTAGCACCAGGATCATTTCACTGATCTCAACACAGGGTGATCAGGAAAGGTACATGATGCTGTAACATTTCATTCCATATTCTTTATAAAAATATACTTATGATATGAGTATGACATAACAGATATACTTTATGCGAGATGGATCTTGTAAGATATTGGAAAGGTTATCGTTTACTGAATGTGATTATCCAATTTGTATGCCTGTATCATTTCTGTATCTGAAGTTAGCAACATTGACTATGCATCTGTATCTCAGCTATGCTACTTTGGGTGATGCCCACTGCTAACACTTCAGGTACAACAATGGAAAAGCCAGACAGGACTGATGGCCCATCAGTGAGGACAATGGACTGTGAAAAGGTTGTGTGGATGCTCCATGCTGCCACTGACTCATGGATGCTGTGATACTACACAGTCAAGTGGTCTTGTCACCTTATACTAAACATTACTTGGGACTTCTTATAACTGGATGGGAACGGGGGTCAAGTTTGGGAAACAAAGGATTCCCGCCTTATGGAAATCCTATTTAAGGATGGAGAGGAAGGCAGATGGGACTCCTCCTCCTCTCCATGGCCTGTCTGCCCAAGAAGAAAGACTGCTAAAGCCACCTGAAGGGAAGGCAAGGAGGGAGTCCAGACTGAGACAGGGGTCCAGTCTGAAAAGAAATATAACTGGAACTCTGAACCATAGAAACTTTGCAACCTGCCTAAAATAACATTTAGGGTAAGAAATTACATTTTGTAACCTTTCTTAAGTATTTTGAGCTTAGCTTGCGTACTTTGTTTGATTTGCTCAGTAATCTGCTTTGTTCTGTCTGTTATCTCTTATGTTCACTTAAAATTCACCTTTTGTAATTAATTAACGTATTTCTTGTTTATAATAAAACCTAACTTATGCAATTTCTAACTGAGGGGGCAAGAAATTGTGCATATCTCCCTCCATATTGAGGGAGAGGGCAAATTTCATAAAACATTTGGGTTTGTACCCCTTAAGGGATTAGGCACCAGAGTGTTGGGTCAATCCCCTAAGGCTGAATCTTTCCAGAGCGTATCTCTGTCTGTGCAGCTGGGTGTAGCTCTACCTGTGTGCTTGGCTGGAAGAGGCTTGTGAGTCTAATCCAGCAAGGCCAGGTAAAGGGGGGACCCAGACTGGCAGAATAGGCTGACTCAGTTAAACGCCAGCACTCCATTAGGTGACATCCCAAAGGATCCAAATCTGTCACAGACGCATGCATCTTCAGGAACGCTGGCCTGTACAGAAAACTGCAAATAGGGACTTTCCCTCCAGACTAGAAGATTCCAGTGTGGGATGTTGAAATGCTCATACTGATCCTGGGAGACTCAGTGTATCCCTTACTCCCATAGCTCATGAAGTCTTACATGGGAAACCTGGACAGCAGGAAGGAACACTTCAACAATAGGCTGAGCAGGTGCAGAATGACCATTGAATGTGCGTTTGGCAGATTAAAAGCTCACTGGCGCTGTCTTTATGGCAGGTTAGACCTAAATGAGGAAAATATTCCCCTGGTCATAGTAGCCTGCTGTGTGCTGCATAACATTTGTGAGGCTAAGGGTGAAAAGTTTCCCCAGGTGCAGCATGGAGGTGGATTGCCTGGTGGCTAATTTTGAGCAGTCAGATACAAGGGATATTAGAGGGGCACAAAGGGGGGGGGGCTATCGAATCAGAAAGGTTTGAGGCACCATTTTGACAATGAGTACCAGTCATGTGTCTTTTTATAAAGCATTCTGCCATGCTTTGTTAACTTGCCGCCTTGCAAGAAAATTTTTATGACTGCTTCCTGACCGTGAGTTGTAGTCTGCAAATGTGCCAGTTGCCACTGTGTATTAATTCCTGCAGCAACCACCACGTGTAGGAGATAAAGATTGGTTATCTTTCACAGGGTATTTTTTCATTAAATAGCAACAAACACAAAAAAAATGCTTGGTTGAAAGGGAGATAATACTGAAGGGCGCTCTCCTGATGGAGGCTCTCACAGCCGTGTGTAACTTCAGCTATCATTTGGAAGTTGTAATCAGGGACTGCAGCATCTCTGTTTGCTCCTCTATCACTTTTATCATCTACTCCTGGACCACTAAAATTCACTCCTGGCTCTCTTTCCTCTCCTGCCTAGCTATTTTAAAAATTTCATTAGCTATCTCTCTCTAAGACCCTGAAGTAGCCATTGGGCTCTTGGTGATAGATTGCCGCTGAGGATGGTATCCAGGTCCTTATAGAAACAGCAGGTCTTCGGCATAGTTCCAAAACAATGGTTTGACTCCTCTGCCTTCTGGTACATCTGCCTCAGCTCCTTGATCTTCACACAGCACTGATGCATATCCTGTTTGTAGCCCTTATCCATCACACCACAAGAAATCTGACCACAGGTATCAAAGTTCCTACAGCTGGAGTGAAGCAGGGACTGCACAGTCTCCTCTCCCTACAGACCCAGTAGATCTAATAACTCTGGTGTGCGCTGGGCCAGAGGGCTTTTGCTGCATAGAGCCGCTATGGTCAGCTGGGAAGATGCAATGTTAGCTGTGTACACCGAGCAAACAGAAAGTGGAATTTCAAAAATTGCCAGTCCTTTAAAGAGGGAGGGGCAGATGCCTGTGTACCTGGATGCAGGGCAGCGAAGTTCAAACTGCTGACCAGAGCAATCAGGATGGGTATTGAGACACCTCCTGGGGGCCATTTACGGCAACATCACCAAGCTGAGTGTCTACATTGATACTTTGGCAATCTAAGTTTGCCACAAAATGCTCTATGCCTCTTGTTGAGGTGGTTTTATCGTCAGCAAAACAGGAGAGTTTTTTTCTAAATAAAGATGAAAAATGGTTTAGGTAGTAGAGCTTCGGGATGGGAACGAGGCAGCATTACCCAAAGCACTGGAAGGGGACCATCGTGTCAGAATACACGTCTGGATGATGGGATGATGCTTCTCACTGATACCCAAAGGTGCGTGTGGATTACCAGAAGGGGGGGGGACAGGGAAGCAATGTGTGGTAAAGGGAACATTCACGCCCTTGGGTGTGGAATTGAGTGACACAGACGACTGCCAAAGTTACCTCCACCAACTAACACGAACAGGAGGACTTGTGGCACCTTGGAGACTAACACATTTATTTGAGCATAAGCTTTCGTGAGCTACAGCCCACTTCGTTGGATGCGTGTATTTTACTTACTCATTTGGATACACCCATCCACTTTTCTTTTTCCCTCTTTCTCTTAATAAAGATTTGTTTGCTACACAACCTCAGTGTTTGGGGGAAGGTGGCAAGTACTTGTGCGATCCCAGCAATTCTGGGTGGGGGCTGAAGCCCGTCGCGTTTGTCAATTTTAAAACGGGCCAGTTGCTCTTTGAACTCGACCCTTACTGCCGCCGCCAGCCCCTGGCGGAAGGGTCACGGGGTAGGTAGCAGAACCGCTGCTCAGGGAAGGGATAGGGCGCTAATGAGGTGCAGCAGCCGCGGACATTCCCTGGCCCAGGGCGGCTGTCCCAGGCAATCGGCGGGCGGGCGGGCGGACCCGGGCTCGGACAGCGGCAGGAACCGAGGCTGACCCGGGCGCCGTTGCCTCGGGATCCCCCCTCCGCTGCCCAAGGCTCCGCAGGCGGCTGTCAGCCCCGCTCGGGGGCAGCAAGAGCGGCAGCTACGGGCCAGGCCCCTGCTGGGAGCTCGGCCCCCGCCATTGTGCCGCTCCCCTCCTCCATCACTGCCCCTTGTCTCCGCCGCACTTCCGGGGGCACGAGCCTCGCTCCGGCCCCAAGCCCCGCCCCCTGGATACGCTCTGTTCCGGACCTGGCCGCGTGCCGGGCGCCTGCGTGACGCCCGGCTGGGGGCGGGGCGGGGCGGGGCGGGGGGCAAGATGGCGCCGCTGGCCGGATGTGGGTATCTCCCTCCCACTCTGGGCCGCCGGCGCAGCTGACGAGGCGGCGGCTCCACGCTAGGCCGGGCCCAGCCCCAGCCCCAGCCCCGGCACAATCACAGCGGCGCCGCCTCCTCGAGGCCCGGCCATGTAGAGGCGGGCCCTGGTTGCTTCCCCCCCATCCCGGAGACGTGACCGGCCCGTGAGGTAGCCAGCCCCGCGCGTGAGCGAGCCGGCGGCCGGGCGGAGGGTGCCGCCGCCGCCGCCGCCGCCGCCGCCATGGAGGACATTAACTCCAACGTGAACGCGGACGCGGAGGTGCGGAAGCTGCAGGAGCTGGTGAAGAAGCTGGAGAAGCAGAACGAGCAGCTCCGCAGCCGCTCCGGGCCCCCCGCCAGCCCCAAGCGCCTGCCCAGCGGCAGCGGCACCGGCACCGCCACCCCTTCCCCGCGGGGGGACCTGCCGCTGGGACTGGAGAGCCGCTGCCTTAGCCCCAGGGCCGGGGCCCGTCAGCCGCCCGCCGAGGAGACGCGAGGCGGGCCGGCGGCCGCAGCAGCCGGGGAAGGGGGCAGCTTCCTGGACGAAGTGGAGCCTCTGAGGCCGGACGAGCTGGAGCGCTTGGCCAGCTGCGAGGAGGACGAGACAGGCTGGTGAGCGGGTAGGGGGCGGGCCTGGTCGCTGGGCTCTGGGCTATGCCGCCAGCTGCTGGGCATCCGGGGGCCCGGTCTCTCCACCCCCCGGGCACGGGCCGGGGACTGCAGCGCGCTGTAGGGATCAGCCCTCCCTGGATCCAGCGCTGCTCAGGGGACAGAGTGCGGGGAGCTGAGAGGGGCCGTTTGTTTACTAAACAGGGACTAAAGTGGGCGTCGTTCTTCCCCAACGGTTTGAAAGCGGTCTCGCCCTCTGAGGCTGGAGGGGAGAGGCTTTCTTCCTTAGACTCAGTGACACGTAGGAGACTCTTTGCGGTCAGGGGCAGACTTTAAAACTGCCTGGTGAATCCCAGGTGGGGTTGTACACCTCTACTTAGCCATGAAAAAAGTGGTATAAGGAGTTACCCAGGTTCTCAGTGGAGATGAAGGCTATTAATGTCTCTGGGTTAGAGTTGGTAAATCAGTGAAAACCATAGAATTGGTAAATCAATGTACGTGTCTAGAAACTTACTGCAGTGATTCATTAAGGGTATGTCTACACAGCAAAGAAAAACCAGCATCTGGCTTGTGCCCGCTGACTCGGGCTGTGGGGCTGTTGGATTGCTCTGTAGACTTTCAGGCTCAGGCTAGAGCCTGAGCTGTGGGATCCTCCAACCTCACAGGGTACTAGAGTTCAGCTCCTGCCTGAGCCTAGACGTCCACAAGCAGTGAAACAGCTGCACAGCGGAAGCCCTTCAAGCCTGAATTAGCTGGAATTGCCGAGCTGTGAGTGTCTAGTTGCTGTGTAGACATACCCAAAATGGGCACACAAGTTCCATCAGTGGTTATGGCAACATTTCAGGAAAACCAATTATTTGAATTCCTTGATCTTTGGTATTCCAGTCACTTTGACTATGCATCTTTTATCTCATGATGTATTGCCTTGCACATCTTCAGAGTTGTTATTAAATGGCAAAAAAATTTAAGAGTTAAGGTTGCATGGTGATAACTTGTGGCCTTCCAGAACATTGAGTTCAGCAAAACTCAGGGGAAAAACAGGAAATAGTGTTAAGGTAAATGTTCATGTTGCCTTAACTCTGCCCCTGGAGCTGGCAGTAGGAAACAGGAATTACCTGCATGCTCTCCTGTGCTTTCTGTTTTAGGTGTAGCTGTACTGAGTGGTGGAGGCAATAGGTGCAGCAGGTTGTTAGAAATCTGTTTTGATATGAGATCATCAGGGAATTAATTTGAAGTGTGTCAAAGGGTTGTGATTGTGATATGAAGAGATCTGGGTCTGAATCCCCGCCCGAGTGTGATCAAAGGAAAGAGGTGCATTCATACCTTGGGGTTCTAGTTTGCATCATTTTAGTACAAAATTGTGTAGGCTGTGTCATAGGGCACTACAGTCATCTTATCATGGGTACTGTCAGTAGTGAGATGGGACATGAAAGCGGTCTGTGGATTTAATGATGGGTAGAGAAAAGTATAGGTTTAGGTAGTATGCTATGTGGAAGTGAGAAGGAGCTGTAAAAGGATATGAAGGGGCTGTTAAATTTTATAAGTGTGGTATTCTATTAAGGGAGTAGGCACAGTGTTTGAATGATGGGGAGGTGCAGGTAATGCAGTGAAAAGGCAGAGTGTGAGAATGTGTAATAGGTGTTTTGGAGCATCGTTCACATGGAACCTAGTTAAAGTTGCATGAGCATTTATGTTAACACTCTGTATTTTCTAGTTTTCAGAAGTTTGAGGTTTGCTGAATTCAAGGTTCTGGAAGGGTGTAAGCTCACCAGGCAACCTTAACTCTGTGTTACCAGACTCTTTTTTGCCATTGTTGCCAGAATATGTGACTATTAAGTTAAACTGTTTTGGGGAGGTTGTTTTTTGGAGTGTGGGGGCTGTATTTCAGGAATTCCTTCTTCAAATGGCCCCAAATTTGGATCACTGACCAAACCTGATCCCTCATGAGGCACACAAAATTTCAAGGCAATCTGAGAAACCATATTAATTTGAGGTTTCAGAGTAGCAGCCGTGTTAGTCTGTATTCGCAAAAAGAAAAGGAGTACCCGTGGCACCTTAGAGACTAACAAATTTATTAGAGCATAAGCTTTCGTGAGCTACAGCTCACTTCATCCGATGAAGTGAGCTGTAGCTCACGAAAGCTTATGCTCTAATAAATTTTAGTCTCTAAGGTGCCACGGGTACTCCTTTTCTTTTTGCATATTAATTTTAGAGTTCTTAGAACAGTTGAGCTTTAAACAGAAAGCCATCTTAACCTTAACTTAGCAGAAGTGCCACTCCGGTATAATTTAGAGTAACTAGCTTCCACAAGGCAATTGTCTCTTCTGTAATAATCAGAGCTCTGATCCTTCCGTTGCAACAGAGACCTTTCTTGCTGAGTGTTCATCCTGGTCTTTATTTTGAGAAAAGGACTTGGAAATAGCACTGATACCTGGGGAATTATGGGAGTTTTCATAGGGATTTATGGGAATTTAATCTGTTCTCCTACTATTGTACTGTGCTCATAGAAGTCCTTTTGAAGTCTCCCACAAGCCACTGCTTCAGGGAACGTTGTTAGGAACTGTGGGGCTAGGTACTCGGGGAGTAGTGCAATTGCAACAGAGTACTACAGCGCAAGCATGGACATGAGGCAAAGCTGCAACAAGAATAGCATGGCAAGTGTGGGCTCAGTGCACCAGTGGCACATAAGGTATCATTAGCCTGCAAATTCATCTACCGATGTTTTTTTTTTATTTCTATGACTAGATCCTGTGATTATAAACACTAACTAGATGAAAAATTGAAGTGAGACCCCCTTCTTAGCTACAAGTACACTCAGTCAAGAGTAATCTTGAGAGTGCGTCTTGTGCCTGAGCTGTTTTATGGGTACTCAGAGAACATGCCTGCACTTCACTGAAGGTCCTGCCATTGATTTGGTATACCCCAATGAAGCCTACAAAGCATGGTCTGGTGCAGCTGCCTTGCACTGATTATATACCTGGAAGATGATACACTAGGTTAACTTACTAAGCTTGAATTCTGTTGAGGATAAATTTTATGTTAATTGTAGTGTCTCAGTTTTTGAGTGGGTTAGGGCTAGTTTACAGGGTAGGATAATGTGCTGGGGCAGGAAGACATCTGCCTTCTAAAGCATACAAATATGTTATGCATTAATTGGCCTGTGTAGACCCTGCTGGTGTGCACTAGTGGTTCCCTAGTTTGCTTTAACATAGTATTGTTTCAAACAGCAGTGTGTTAAAGCACATTAACAGGGCCTACAGGGATCAATTATGTGCAACATAGCTTAGGCTATGTCTATACTAGCACTTTTGTCGTCAGGAGTGTGAAAAAACACCCCTGACAGACATAAATTTCACCAACAAAAGCACCAATGTGGACTGCACTATGTTGGTGGGAGACACTCTGCATAGGTTCAAAAAAGAACTAGATAAGTTCATGGAGGATAGGTCCATCAGTGGCTGTGAGCCAGAATGGGCAGGGATGGTGTCCCTAGTCTCTGTTTGCCAGAAGCTGGGAATGGGCATTGGAATAGATCGCTTGATGATTTTCTGTTCGTTCCCTCTGGGGCACCTGGCATTGGCCGCTGTCGGAAGACAGGATACTGGACTAGGTGGACCTTCGGTCTGACCCAGTATGGCCGTTCTTATGTTGTTATAGCTTGTTGGAGGTGGTTTAATTACGCTGGTGGGAGAGCGCTCTCCTGCCAGCATAGAGGTGCTTCATGGGAGATCTTACAGCGGCGTAGCTGCAGCAATACAGCTGTGCCGCTTTAAGGACTGTAAGAATTAGACATAGCATTAGAAATCACACTCCTATAGAGTCATTATCACACCATGTAGAAAAGTCGTATAATGCACTTGCCAATCTGTAGTCATTTGGATTAAGGCAGGATCTATTTCTAGCAAGTCATGTCCAGTCAGTGAAGTTACCCTTTTGATTAGTGAACTAAGTTACTGCTATACTTGAATCTGATATAGAAGACAAATATTCGGATGACCTCTGTATAATTATGACATTTCAATTTGTATGGCCTAAGCTCCCTTTGGCACTAGCTTTATGATTTGGAAACTTAAAATTGGTGTTGGAATGAATCATGAGAAGCATGTTGGACAACTTCACTGGGATGTAGAGCCCCAGTTTCCTTAGTGGTCAAATGGAATCTGAGACGTAATACTGTAAACTAGTATAATACCTGATAGCTACCCATTCAGGTGCTAATATCGAATTGTACTGATTCTCACAGTTTCTGCATTGTGACCTAATAAACAGCAGTTTGTCTTTTAATCAGATTATATGTGGTACAGTAATGATACGTGAACTTGCCTTAACATAGAAGTATCTATTTCAGAGGGATTTTTTTTTTTTCAAATTCAGATAATGGCTAATCAAACCATAGTTGTAATAAGGTAGGAAGAAGTACTTGTGACAGCTGGTCTTAGAGGGGTACAATAGTTGCTTTCAATAGTCCAGATTAAAGAAGTAGTACCACCAAGTAACTATATTACATGGGAGTTTGCAGCTTCTTAACTAAATATTATAACTTTGTTAGGAGTAAAATAAATGTGTGGAGACTGTAGCAAGAATCCTGAGTAAAAGCAAGTTCCTGTTTTTCTCTTGTATTGCACCCCTCATAATATCTAAATGCATCCGATGTTTATATATCATGAAATTATCAATGTGCTGTCCAGTCCATAATGGAATTTTTAAATAGAATTTTTCCCTATTGCCTTAATTATAGAATTCTTAATATGCATTTCAACTACAGTTTGGACACTGTTAGGTCAGCTTGCATTGGTTCTTTTTTTTTTTAGTAGATTTAGAGCTTCCTTTCTAGACCAGTAGTTAAGCAGATGATCTCCTTGATGAGCCCATATCTGTGTTTAAATGAATTCATGGAAAACTTTCACAGCTTTTTCTTTTCATTTCCATGAAAGTAGTTATAATATCTCCTTAGTTAAGAGATTAAGCCTACAAGAAGCTGTATACTTTTCATTATGGGAAAAATATTGGTTTCACCTGCTTTTCTGCAAAAATCAGGTAACTTTTGTGGGGTTCTTCAACATTTACATTCAAAAGTACTATTGATTTATTAAGCTCTACAAAAGGCTTCCTAAATATGCAACTGTATTTTTGGTAAACTTCAGCTTCTGCTACAACTTCAATAGACGTTGTGATGGGTTGCTTCACAGAAACCCCTTTGGGACTGCCAACCGATGTGCCAAGAGTACTTCTGCCCCTGTTTTCCCTGCCAGCTTGGGACTCCAGAGCCCTACCTGGTTGGGCCACACATGCTTGCTGGCCACAGAGACCCAGGTCTGAACCATGTCCCACAAACTGCAAGCTTAACTGAAAGCAGCTTAAGAAGTGTTCCTGTCTTTAACACTTAGATGCCCAGCTCCCAATGGGGTCCAAACTCCAAATAAATCCATTTTACCCTGTATAAAGCATATACAGGGTAAATTCATAAATTGTTCGCCCTCTATAACATTGATAGAAATGCACAGCTGTTCTCCCCTCCCCCCCCCCGATATTAATGCATACTCTGGGTTAAATAATAAGTAAAAAGTGATTTTATTAAATACAGAAAGTAGGATTTAAGTGGTTCCGAGTAGTAACAGACAGAACAAAGTGAATTACCAAGAAAAATAAAATAAAACTCGCAAGTCTATGCCTAAAACTGAATACAGATAAAACCTCACCCTCAGATGTTTCAGTAAGCTTCCATCACAAACTTGATGCCTTCCCAGTCTGGGCACAATCCTTTCCCCTGGTACAGCCCTTGTTCCAGCTCAGGTGGTACCTACAGGATTTCTCATGATTGCAGCCCCCTTTGTTCTGTTCCATTCCTTTGTATGGCTTTGGCACAAGGCGGGAATCTTTTGTCTCTCTGGGTCCATTCCCCCCAATGGAAAAGCACCAGGTTTAAGATGGATTTCAGTACCAGGTGACAGTCACATGTCCTGTGAAAATCGAAGCCTTCATTCCTCCCAGCTTGACTCACAGGAAGGCTTGCCTGCAAACAGAGCCATCCACAGTCAATTGTCCTAGTTGATGGGAACCATCAAGATTCCAAACCACCATTAATGGCCCACACTTTGCATAATTACAATAGGCCCTCAGTTATATATCATATTTTGAGTTTCAGATACAAGAGTGATACATTTATACAAATAGAATGACCACACTTGGTAGATTATGAACTTTGTAATGATACCTTACAAGAGACCTTTTGCATGAAGTATATTTAAATTACATTATATTCACACTCATCAGCATATTTTCATAAAATCATATAGAGTACAATATCACAGATGTTTCCTAGCTTTTTTTCTATCAGTACACTTGAGTAAACTGATACTCTTAGATTTATTTCCATAACTAAAATAGATTTCTGCCTAAAGCATGTTCCCTCCCATAAGTTTTATTTTACTACAAAGAACTTGAACTGCCGGTACTTGGTCTCCCTGCAGCTTTTGAAACTGTCGATTGTGCTCACCTCTTCTAAATCTTGTCCTCAGTTGGCTTTAACAATATTGTCCTCTCTTGATTCTTCTATTTTTCTGACCTTTTCTTTAGTATTTAGTGGATCCTCCTCTTCTCTCCCACTCTTCATGGAAGTTCCTCAATGCTCCATTTTTGACCCTTTTCTCACTCTACATCAGAGGTGGGCAAACTATGGCCCATGGGACACATCCGGCCCATGGGCCTGTCTGCCCGGCCCTTAAGCTCCCGGATGCGGAGGCTAGCCTCTGGCCTTTCCCCTGCTGTTCCCCCTTCCCTGCATCCTCGGCTCGCCATGCCACCAGTGCGCTCTGGGCAGCAGAGCTGCGAGCTCCTGCTGGGCAGTGAGGCTGTGAGAGCCGCCGGCCTGCCCCGGTGCTCTAGACTGCGCGTCGTCGTCGTCCATAGGTGCTGACTCTGTGGGTGCTCTGGGCCTGGAGCACCTAGGGGAAAAATTAGTGGGTGCTTAGCACCCACTGGCACCAGTCAACTGTTTTTGGGGCCCCATCGGCTCTTCACTGGGGCTGTCCTCAGCAGTTTTTTGCAGAGCCGGGAGCCACCGCCGATCAGCTGTTTCTGGCTCTGAGCTGCTGTGCTAATCAGCATGGCCAAAACAGCTCTTTCCGACAGGGCTATTTAGCTGTTTTTTGGCCACCAGCCAATCAGCGATGGGGACTCTGCTCCTGTGGCAGGGGCTGAGTGACCCCACCACCACCGGTGCCACCCTGTTTCCTTCCCCTATCTGCTTCTTGTGGGCAGCAGGCTGCTTTCTGTGGTACTGCAGCTGAGCAGTTCCCAGCCTCGCTTCAACCTCTCAGCCAACTAAAGGCAGGAGCAGCTGGTAAGTGTATTTCAAAGGGGGTCTTGAGGTGAGGGTGGCTGGGGGGGCAGGGCCTTGAAACCCCTTCCCAGGTAGCTGTGTTGAGAGCTGGCTGCTGGCGGGGTGGCCGTCTGCATGGGGGGAGTGGGGAGGAGCACCAGCTGCCGCCCAGCTCTCTGCATCTGGCAGGGGGCTCAGTCAGACACGTCTCCAAAAGCACCCCCCTGACCCCCGCAGCACAAAGAGACTGAGAGTATCAGCCCCTGCCAGGCAGCTAGACTGGGACGGGCATGGTGGGGGAGAGTGGACGTCTCTGGGGCTGCTGTGGGGTTCAGTGCCCCCCGCTTGCCCTCCCTGCCCAGGCAGATATGCCTTCCTCTCAGAGACAATGGCCATGTCCGTGCAGTGCGCTTGGTCCCCCTCCCTGGCATCTGGGTGACTACCTCTTGCGGGGGTGGAAGGGAAGGGGCAGCGAGGAAGGGATAGGACGGGGGTGGGGTGGGAGAGGGAAACTCAAGCTATCAGGGGAAACCTTCCTAGCAGTGCAATCTCTCCTTGGGGTGTAGATGGAATAGTCTCCAAGGGAAGGGCTAGTGTGTGACCCCTGGGGTACAACCTGGACTGGAAGGAACTATCTCCTGTTTTATACGTTTAGTCCATGTGCTCTGGCAAACCCAAGTCCAAGCATCATTGGGGGGGGGGCGTTGCTGAGTCCCAGGGTTGAGTAATTCTCTGATGATGGTCATTGAATTGCTAATTTTTTGTTTTCCTTTTTTTCTTTTACGGTAGCTTTATTCAGTAGAGAGTGGCAAGTTGACGCCGAGCAATGTAGTAGAAAACAGGATTGCCAGCTTTTGATGTCCCAGCTTGATAGAAAATATTTAATGTTTTCAATGCCTTGAATTCCTCTTTTTCATGTACCTGGTGCCTAGTCATAAATTCTTCAAATTTGGAACTGGTGAGATTTAGACTGGACCAGTGTGTGTCTGCCACAGGCTTGTGCTCTGGTGGACCCAGGTAGGCAAGAAGAGTAGCCATTTTGTCGAAAGGTCGCCTTCCAACAGCTTTGTGATCCCTATTGCTGGAAAGATATTGGCCAATCTTCTCCTGATTGTTCCAAAGTAAACGGTGTAAGGCAAGTACGTTGCCATCACTAATGAAGGAGAGACTGTGATTGACAGTGTCACTAGCAGGACAATCTGATGCAAAATCAAGAAAAAACCTTCGTTCTTGATTTTGCATCAGATTGTCCTGCTAGTGATACTGTCAATCACAGTCTCTCCTTCATTAGTGATGGCAACGTACTTGCCTTACACCGTTTACTTTGGAACAATCAGGAGAAGATTGGCCAATATCTTTCCAGCAATAGGGATCACAAAGCTGTTGGAAGGCGACCTTTCGACAAAATGGCTACTCTTCTTGCCTACCTGGGTCCACCAGAGCACAAGCCTGTGGCAGACACACACTGGTCCAGTCTAAATCTCACCAGTTCCAAATTTGAAGAATTTATGACTAGACACCAGGTACATAAAAAAGAGGAATTCAAGGCATTGAAAACATTAAATATTTTGAATTGCTAATTGTCATTCACTTGCTGCACAATGGCTGGTGATAATTGTGTAACATCCACCCAGCCATTTGGTGAAGTGCCTTGTTGTTTCTTGGGAATTGCCTTCTAGGCTACTCCCAAATTTGCAGCATATTTCATTAACACCATACAGCACAATCTCATAACTTTATACACTTTAATGATATACATATTTTGACAGAACAGTGGGTTTCAGCAAATCATAACCTTTCCCATGATACCTTACATGGCATGCTTTATATGAAATATAAAGAATATATACAAATGATTAATATGGGGCTTACAGAGCACAGCACGCCACTCCCCCGAAGTATAGAGCAGTGGCTCTCAAACTTTTATACTGGTGACCCCTTTTACATAGCAAGCTTCTGAGTGTGACCCCTCCATATAAATTAAAAACACTTTTTATATATTTAACACCATTATAAATGCTGGAGGCAAAGCGGGGTTTGGCGTGGAGGTTGACAGCTCACGACCCCCCATGTAATAACCTCGCGACCCCCTGAGGGGTCCCAACCCCCAGTTTGAGAACCCCTGGTATAGAGTGTCACAGCTAGAAACTCCAAGGCTTGGGACTTTTAAAAGGAGACTGGACAAAACATGCAGTAAGGATCAGCCCTGCATTGGCAGGGAGATGGACTGAGCCAGGATGATCACTGAGGGCTTTTTCCCCTGTAACTTCTATAATTCTGTCCTTCTCTCCTGGGAGTACAAATTCCTGTACTAAAGACCTGGCGCCTGGATCCCATAATGCCTTGCACTGGGATTGGGAATTAGTGCCTTGACATGCAACTCCTCCTATTGGGCCAGTCTAGAGACTGCTGTTAGTACAGCTATTTGCAGGTGCCCTTGTGTTTAGCTGAACCCTTGGACTCAGTCCCTGAGTGTATCCCCGCTAAACTGATGCTACTATCCTGCTGTGTGGATCCCAGTGTGCTTGTACTCTGAATTTTTGGCATGCACACATGGCTATATTTATCTCATTGGGCTGGTAGTGCTACTTCCTTGGTGTAATGATATTATGCTAAGATGAATCCTGAAAATAGTGCCCTGGTGTGATGGTCACTCCATGCTGTTCATGTGAATCCTGCATTTTTGTATGCTCTGTGGTTGTAGCCCTGTTGTTCCCAGGAGATCAGAGAGACAAGGTGAGTGAGGTAATTTCTTTTATTGGAGCAACTTTTGTTTGTGAGAGAGAGACAAGCTTTGGAGCTTTGAGTTCTTCCCGAAGAATTCTGTGAAAGCTCAAAAGCTTGTCTCTCTCACCAACAGAAGCTGGTCCAATAAAAGATATTACCTCACCCACCTTTTTTCTCTAATGTGAAAAGCCTCCCTCCAAAACTGGCAGAGGTGATTGGAGGAGGTGGTGGAGAGGAGAGAGCGGTGGACAGGCGGGGGAAGGGGCAGAGTGGGGCCTCAGGTGGGCACCCACCAGCAAAACCAAAAATCAGCACCTATGGGTGTGGCTTGCTCTGGCTGTGTCATAAATATAAAGGGAAGGGTAAACACCTTTAAAATCCCTCCTGGCCAGAGGAAAAACCCTTTCTCCTGTAAAGGGTTAAGAACCTAGGATAACCTCACTGGCACCTGACCAAAATGACCAATGAGGAGACAAGATACTTTCAAAGCTGGAGGGGGGGAGAAACAAAGGTTCTCTCTGTCTGTGTGATGCTTTTGCTGGAACTGAACAGGAATGGAGTCTTAGAACTTAGTAAGTAATCTAGCTAGATATGCGTTAGATTCTGTTTGTTTAAATGGCTGATAAAATAAGCTGTGCTGAATGGAATGTATATTCCTGTTTTTGTGTCTTTTTGTAACTTAAGGTTTTGCCTAGAGGGATTCTCTGTTTTGAATCTAATTACCCTGTAAGGTATTTACCATCCTGATTTTACAAAGGTGATTCTTTTACTTTTTCTTCTATTAAAATTCTTCTTTTAAGAACCTGATAGCCTTTTCATTGTTCTTAAGATCCAAGGGTTTGGGTCTGTGTTCACCTATGCAAATTGTGAGGATTTTTAACAAACCATCCCCAGGAAAGGGGGTGTAGGGTTTGGGAAGATTTTGGGGGGAAAGAAGTTTCCAAGCGGACTCTTTCCCGGTTATATATCTGTTAGATGTTTGGTGGTGGCAGCGATAAAGTACAAGGGCAAATGGAAAAATAGTTTGTACTTTGGGGAAGTTTTAACCTAAGCTGGTAAAAATAAGCTTAGGGGGTTTTTCATGCAGATCCCCACATCTGTACCCTAGAGTTCAGAGTGGGGAAGGAACCTTGACAGGCTGGGTGGCGCGGCTGCCAGTCCTGGTGCTCTGAGCAGCATGGTGAGGGGGCGAGAAGCGGGGGGGTTGGATAAGGGGCGGGGGGGTCCGGGGGGCACTCATGGGGAACAGCGTGGGTTGGATAGGTGTGGGAGTCCCAGGGGGTCTGTCAGGGGGCGGGTGTGTGGATATGGGACAGGGAGCAGGGGGTGGAGTCCCAAGGGATTAGTTAGGGGCAGGGGGTTCCGGGAGCGGGTAGTCAGGGGACAAGAGCGGGGGGGTTGGATTGGGCAGGGATTCTGAGGGGGGCAGTCGGGGTGGGAAGTGGGGGAATGGATAGGGGGTGGGGGCCAGGCTGTTTGGGGAGGCACAGCCTTCCTTGCCCCGCCCTCCATACAGTTTCAGAACCCCGATGTGGCCCTCAGGCCAAAAAGTTTGCCCACCCCTGCTGTATATCCTTTGTGTGGATTATTTTATCTGTTCAGACTGTCACCTGTCAATTTTATTCCAGTGATTTGCAAATCTACCTTCACTCCTGATTTGTGTCTCAATCCAATCCAATGTTTCAGCCTCTCTGACATCTTTTGGATGTTTTGCTATCAGTTTGTAACATGACTAAACCGAGCTAACTTGACTCCAGGACCATTCTTTTCTCCACCTCCCTTCCTTTGTCCCCTTGTCCCCAACCACCTTCATCCTAAAATTGCTATATTGACGCCACTACATTTGTGAAGAGCCATCTGGGTCATGGTGGCATATAAACAGGTGAGGAGTAACCAGGAATAAATCTATCCTGAAATAAACTGTTCTTTTGTTCCAGTGAGCAGAGATCAGCTGAACCTTGTGTATCCTGGGTATTCTGAACCAACAGCTGATTGACTGAACAGAGAATTGATTAATCCCAATTCAGAACTCTTGATATGCTAATGCAAAAATGCTCCATGAAGCTCACTCCTTAGTCTCCTTTTTGTCCTATGCCCCTGCCAATTTTTGGGGAGAAATAAAGACCCAAAAAAGGTTTCATTTTAAAATCAATCATGGCAAGTGATTATTCTATTGTAGTTTAAGTGCCTTTGGCAAATTTTGAGAGAAATAGATAGTTGAACATTTTAAGGTCTTAATCCTAAAGCTGTAATGCTTAGGCAGGGTAACCAAAATGGCATGAGTGTGAAAAGCTGAGATATTCTGTACCTGATAGCACCACGTAGGAGAGAAATACAGTTATGACAAACACTGCTATATGTCACAATATGCAAGTATGGCATAGGGCAGTGATTCTCAAACTTCATTGCACCATGACACTCTTCTGACAAGAAAAATTACTACATGACCCGAGGAGGGGGGACCAAAGCTAGGGTTGCCAACTTTCTAATCGCACAAAACTGAACACCCTAGCCCCACCCCTTCCCCAAGGCCTCACCCCCGCCCTTTCCCTGAGGCCCTGTCCACTACATTCCCCCTCCCTCGATGGCTCACTCTCCCCAACCCTCATTCACTTTCACTGGGCTCGGGCAGGAGCTTGGGGTGTGGGAGGGAGTGAGGGCTCCGGCTGGGGGTGCTGGCTCTGGGGTGGGGCTGGAGATGGGTTAGGGTGCAGGACAGGGCTCTAAGTTTGTGGGGGGCTGAGGGCTGGGACACAGGCTTACTTCACACCGCTTCCGGTCAGCAGCGCAGCAGGGCTAAGGCAGGCTCCCTGCCTGTCCTGACACCATGTTGTGCGTGCACTGGAAGCGACTACCAGGTCCGGTGCTAGTAGGCAGGAGGGGACAGGAGGCTTGGTGCACGCTGCTCTCATCCGCAGGCAGCACCCCCCAGCTCCCATTGGCCAGGAACTGGCTGATGGGAGTGCGGAGCCTGTGCTCGGGGTGAGGGCAGCACTCAGAGATCTGTGGCCTCCCCCCTGCCTAAGAGCCAGACCTGCTGGCCACTTCTGGGGCGCAGCGCTGTGCCCCAGGACAGGTAGGGACTAGCCTGCCTTAACACTGCAGCACCACCAACCTGACCTAGAACGGTCTGGTCGGCAGTGCTGACCAGAGCTTCCAGGGCCCCTTTTCGACCAGGTGTTCCAGTCGAAAACCAGACACCTGGTCACTGTAACCAAAGCCTGAACCTGCCCAAGCCCTGCCACTCCAGGCGAGGGGAAGAGGAAAAGCTCGAGCTCCACCACCCTGGGCCGGGGGGCCCAAGCCCAAAGGCTTCAGCTCCAAGAAGGGGGCCTGTAACCTGAGCCCTGCCACCCACTGCTGAATTGAAGCCTGAGGCCCGCTGCCCAGGGCTGAAGCCCTCAGGCTTAGGCTTTGACCTTGGGAGGTAGAGCTCAGGCTTTGGCTCCGGGCCACAGTAACTCTAACACCAGCCCTGGCAACCCCATTAAAATGGGGTGGCTACCCACTTTGAGGTCCTGAACCACAGTCTCTCACACCTGCTCCCTGTCCTGCAAAAGTCCATGCTAGTTTCAACCTGATATGAGGCTAGGGAGAGATGACATCAGGCAAGTAGTAGAAATTTTGATGCTGCTTGCTTCCATAAGATGTTAATTCCAGCTTTTATTTTTTTATTTAGGCCATGTCTACACTACAAGTGCTGCAGTGGCACAGCTACAGCTGTCCTCTGCAATGCATAGTGTAGATGCTTTCTAATGTAACAGAAGGGGTTTTTCCGTCACTGTAGGTATTTGACGGGTCTTCAGGCATAGTGCTGAGGTGTTTGTGCATGCACTTAAACATGCGATTATGGAGTCTTTCATTGTAAACTTTATTGAGTTTGATCTACAGTAGGTTGTACAACATGAACTTTTGCACTTGCCGTATTTTTCTTGTTTGATAATGCCACATCTATTCCTAGAAATAGCTTCTTCAGAAGTATTTGGGGGGGAAAAAACAGATCATATAGTTATATCACATGATAATACTCTTTCCATTCCAATGATACTTCAGGAGAATGTTAAACAGCAGCTACTGAAGTTAGACATTTTTAAATCAGCAGGTTCAGATAACTAGCGTCCAGGAGTTGTAAAATATGTGGGTAAGCAGCTTGCTGGACTGTTAATGTTGATTTTTCAGTAAGTCTTAGAACACCAGGGAAGTTCCAGATAACTGGAAGAAAGCTAATGTTGTGCCAATATTTAAAAAAGGTAAACGTGATGACCTAGGTAGTTATAGGCCTGTCAGTCTGACGTTGATCCTGAGCAAGATAATGGAGGAGCAACTGATAAAGGACTTGATTAATGAAGAATGAGAGGAAGGTAATATGATTAATGCCAATCAACATGGATTTCTGGAAAATAGATCTTGTCAAATTAACTTGATATGTTTTGATGAGTTTACAAGTTTGGTTGATAAAGGTAATATACTTGGACTTCTGTAGGGCATTTGATTTGGTACTGCCTGACATTTTGAATAAAAAATCTGAAAGATATTAAATGGATTAAAAGCTAGCCAACTGATAGTTCTCAAAATGTAATTGTAAATGGGGAATCCTCATTGAAAAGGTGTGTTTCTAGAGGGGTCCAACAGGAATCCATTCTTGGCCTTATGCTGTTTATCATTTTTGTTAATGACCTGGAAGAAAACACAAAATCATCACTGGTAGTTTGCAGATGACAATTGGAGGAGTGGTAAATAATGAAAAGGATAAGTCACTGATACAGAGCGATCTGGATTGCTTGGTAAGCTGGACGCATGCAAACTGTATACGTTTTAATATGATTAAATGTATACATCTAGAAACAAAGCATGTAGATCAGACTTACAGGATGTGGGGGATTCTATCCTGGGAATCAGTGATACTTTTAAAAAAAAAAATTGGGGATCATGGTAGCTATCAGCTGAATATGTGCTTCCAGTGTGACACTGTGTCCAAAAGGGCTAATGCAATTCTTAGGTGTATGGATTGTGATAGGGCAAGGCCAGATGGCTATAGAAAAGTAGTCTTATTGGGATCCGGGCTATAGAAAAGTAGTGGGAGACAGATATATTAGCCCCAGGCTGAGAGGGCTCCGTTACCAGGATAAGTAAATGGCAGCTTCTCCAGGTCAATTAAGACACCTGGGGCCAATTAAGATCTTTCCAGAAGGCAGGGAAGATAGCTAGGTTGATTGGGACACCTGAAGCCAATTAGAGGCTGGCTGAAACTAGTTAAAAGCCTCCCAGTTAATCAGCTGGGTGTGCATGTCTGGAGCTGTAGGAGGAAGCCGTGCTGTTGGAGGAACTAAGCAGTTCAAACCATATCAGGCACAAGGAAGGAGGCCCTGAAGTAATGGTGAAGGAGATATTGAGTGGGAGCTGCTGTGGGGAAGTGGCTCAGGGAATTGTATACGTCCTATTTCCAAAAAGTCAGCTACCATAGCTGCTACTATTAGGGTCCCTGGGCTGGAGCCCAGAGTAGAGGGCAGAGCAGGGCTCCCCCCTCCCTGATTAATCGCTGAGACTGGGAGACAACAGAGACACTGTGAGGGAGGATGGCTTCTCCTCATCTCCCTTGCTGGCTTATGATGAAAATGGCTTAGTAGGCTGTGACCCTTGCCTCTAGAGAGAGAAGGGCTATGTGGAGGGTCACAGTGAGCCTCTGAGGCTAGCAAAATCCTCCAAGAAGCACGGGACCCACTGAGACAAGGACAGAGCTTTGTCACAGAATGTATAAGCAGGGGAATCTTGAATAGGAGTAAAGGTTGTATTACCTCTCTTTTTGGGACTGATGCAACTGTTGCTGGAATATTATGTCCAGTTTGGTGTCTACAATTCAAGAAGGATGTTGATAATTTGGAGAGGGTTCAGAGAAGGGCCATGAGAATGATTAAGTATTTAGAAAACATGCTTTATAGTGATAGACTTAAGGAGCTCTATTTATTTATTTATTTATTTATTTATTTAAGAGATGGTTAAGGGGAGACTTGATTATAGTCTATAAGTACCTGCAAGCGGAACATGTATTTAATAATGGACTTTTCAATCTAGCAGAGAAAGGTGTAACACAATCCGATGGCTGGAAGTTGTAGCTAGACAAATTCAGATTTGAAGTCAGGCATAAATGTTTAACAGTGCGTGTAATTAACCATTGAATAATTTACTAAGAGTCATGGTGGATTCTCCATCACTGACCATTTTTAAATCAGGATTGGATGGTTTTCTGAAAGCTATGCACTAGGAATTATTTTGGGGAAGTGCTATGACCTGTGTTATACAGAAGGTCAGACTAGATGATCACAATGGTCCCTTCTGTCCTTGGAATTTATGGAAACTGGCTGAAGCATGTTGACAAAGTGGCAAAAAGCTTCTGATATTAATTAAGGCCACAACGTCTTTACATTTACAGTGATTATGCCCAGGGAAGGGATATATCAGATATTAAACTGAATGGTGGTAGTACACAGTTCATGGCAATCAGAACTGTAATTAGAGCACAAGAGTCCTTTGTTCTCTGTCCTATGCTGTGCTGCTTCAGATGATGTTGAGCTGCCCTTATGGGCAGAGTGCGTGCAAGCCAGTCAGCTGTCTAGCAGAGAATTATAGCAGCTGTAGTGCTGCCAGTGGTTCCTGCACCTCTAATGATCACTGATCTGAGGACCTCGGCTCAAAAAAACCTTTTGGCAATGCCTTTACAGAACCAGAAGACCGCTCTAGTGGGTAGTATGAATCCTCTGTAGGGATATCATATAGTCATGGAAGTGATGGATTCTGTGACTTTAACCAAGCTCTGTGACTTCTTCAGCTTCAGCTCCTGCAGCTGGGGCTGTCAGCCCTTGCGGTGGTCAGCCCCCTCAAACCCACCCGCGCCCTGTTATTTTTAATTAAAGTTAAGGACAGGTTGCAGGCTTCCATGAAGTTTTGTTTAATGCCCACGACCAGTTTGTGACACTTTCTAAAGATAACCATGACAAAATCTTAACCTTAATCACCTGTCACCTTTAGGAAGAATCAGTGATAAACTCTTAACCCCAGCTAGAGTTTAGAAATGCATATTTTAACTCTCATTTCTTTCTTTCACAAGGAAAAGAGTTTAGCCTTTTTTTTTTAAGTCCTTATTTTCTCAGCCCATATCGGCAGGGCTTTCAAGTCTCAAATGTTGTCTCTCTAAACATAGAATCCTTGCTTAGGAATTAATTTGAGACTTACATTAATGTTTATGTAATAGCTTGTCACTATTGCCTGAATTGTCAGTGTTCACAGCATCAAGTTGTGATGTCACAAGATTGATATTAGGTGGAGAGCAATTTTGATCTCATCGGTCTTTCCCTTTTGTAATTATAGGATTAATCTACTGACAGTGATTATGCCCAGAGAAGGCATGTATCAGATATTAAATTGAATGGTGGTACACGTTCATGGCCATGTGAGAGACATTCCTTTTTGATCTTTCATCTGGTAGAGAAATATAATGTCTCTGAGTTCCTTCATCTGCAAGTTTAAACCAGTCCACCAGGACGCAGAACTTTTAGTAAATGACATGTAAGTTTTGATTTCCAGTTTTCAGGGTATTAATGAAATTGAACACTGACTATAATCATGAACAAAATCATTCAGGAGACCAAAAGAGCTTCTAAAATAGAATATAAAATGGCCCAAGTAGTACATAGCTACAAAAAGAACCCTCTTTTTGTAGTGCCAACTGAGCATTTAGAATCTTGGAAACTAGCAGAACAGTCAAATCAGTTTTTGTATTCTCTCTATTTTGCAGTATACCTGTTTTATATAAATGTGGTAAATAACATCACTTCATAGGAAAGGGACCTAGTACTCCTTTTCCCCCCCATTTATGAAAAACTGGTGGATAAACTGATGTTTACCCTATTGTATATGAAAAAACAATTAAAACATCTCTGGGGGAGAAGTGGCTTAAAGCATGCTTTAAAAAAAATTGGTCTGCTCATTCATTAGTGAGGGTCTTTTGTACCTTTCTCTTCCTCCCACAAATCAAGTCCCTTCAGAAGGTCCATATAGGGATTGTCAATTTCAGGATAGTAAACCTTTGTAAAGTTCATCAGCTCTATTCAACCAAGTTTTGAAACCTTGGCTGAGGAAAAATCAGTTAATTTCACTCTTCTGCTAGAGCTATGGAAAGTAATTACTGTGTTGCTGATGTATTTGGCACAAAGGAAATGGGAACTTTTGACCATCTGTTTTGTATAGAGGAGTGGTTAACTTAGCTGTCATATGTTCCTAAACTACAATACTTAAGTTGGAATCCTGTTTAGTTGGAATTTAAAGGCTATCATTAGATGAATAGTTAATGGTAATACAAGCCCTTATTCCATTATTTATTTTTGTGCATGAATTTAGAGCTCTTGCAGCAGCAAAAGCTAGAGTTAAGGTTGCAAGTTGGCTTCTATGGATATCCTGTACTTTATAACTTTCTCTCTTCTTTAGGGCTAAAACTTTCAAACTTTGGTTTTAACCTAAAGATGAGATGAGATGTTTGATTTAAATCTTCACTATTTGGGGTACGTGTCTGGGAAATACCATTTTCCCTTAGGAATTTTTTTGGGGGGGAAAATGCTCAGATGGCTGAACTTAAAAAATTCAAACTTGTGCTTAGTCCTCAGTGAAGAATAGTTGTAGCTTCAATTCAAAGAGAGAATGTTAAGGTTTGTTTATATGAAAACATAACTGAACATTGTTTTGCGTACAAGGGCACTACAATAGTTTATACTTTAGCTATTTACTTTTGGTACCATGGTGCCCAACTTTATAGCCTCACTATTTGGTTATTCCTTTGGTTACCAGTTACTGCGGCTTAATGTATGGAGATGTATAAAAGCAGCTCCACAACTCCTTGATGCTTTCTTTCCTTTCTCTTAAAGTTAATGCCACTTTAAGGCCAAAACCATAAATGCATAAATGAGGATTTCCATATCACAGTTAATATGCCCACATTACTAAACTTGGTATGAAGATAGATTTTTTTTTTCTTTAAAATAACTGGAAAATGTGTGTTTGGTTTTTAAAAGATTTGGAAATTTGGCCTAGTTATAAAATGGCATAATTTGTATGCAATTTATTGTACACTAAGTTGGTATAAAAAGTAACAATGCCTCTGATTTTCAGATAACGGTAGAAATTGGTGGGAGCTACAGGTGCTTAGCATATCTGAAAATCAAATCTAGTATATCTGTATATTACCAACTGAGCTATTATGTAATATGAATTTCACTTTCTATACTACCAACTTTTTCTGGCATTGCTTTGTTGATCATGGGTGTGAAGAGGTGTGATCTTTGCCAGCACAGCTGTGTTAGTCGAATGCCCCTAGAGTAGACGCAGCTATACTGGGCAAACTGCACTTTTGTCAGTATAGCTCATCTTCCTTGGAGGGCGGGAATGGTGTTGGGGTTGGAAAAAAGCAATAGAAGTACAGTTTTGCTGGTATAAGCCATGTCTATACCAGGAGCACTTTGATGATGTAGTTAGCAAAGCACTCCTACTGTAGACCTGGCCAAGGTTTGTCAGATACCCCTTTTACACCACTTTAAGGAGTACAGTAAGTACTTGCCATACTTCTTAAAAATTCTTCCTGCTTATGTAAACTTTCCTCAGATTTATTTGTATGTTGGTTGTGATTGTAGTGACTGTGCTCTTGAGTATTGGATGATTCTCTTTCTTTAGAGTATTTGGAAGAGGGCTGATGAAAAGACCACCACATTGGCTTTACAAATGACCAAAGTAAATGTGCAGTTTGTCTACCAATATTGACTTGTGCTCCCCTTTTGGTAGCTGAGAACAAAAATTGCATAGTACCTAGTATTTTCTTAAAATGCCCAATCATCTGTCCACTTACTAACAACATATAATTTTTCCTCTCTTAGGTTATATACATCACCAAAGAAGAAACTGACTCCAGTGCAGAAATCTGTTAGTCCATTAGTTTGGTGCAGGCAGGTACTTGATTATCCAAGTCCTGATATTGAATGTGCTAAAAAATCACTGATCCACAGGCTTGAACAGATAATGTCAGGTGAGTTCATGTATTAGCACGTGTTGACATTGTGTTTTACGTTTTAACATAAAACCTTGTTTTAGAATAAATAATGCAATATCTCTATTCTGCTAGTGATTTCAGGGTTGGAGGAGTTTCTTCAGTCTTAAGATTTTGTGATGTTTCTCAGATGGCAATTCATTCTCTACTTATTGTTTGGGCCAGGTAAATAGAAGAAAGGAGAAAGCAATAGACCATAAGAATCAGGATTATGCCTCCTGATTAGTGATATTTTGACCAGTTTCTGCTTCCCCTCAAGCCATAAAACTTTTTTAAAAAGTCCAGCTGCTTAATCTGAAATTTGTCTGCTGCCTTAGACGTTTAAACTCTTGAGGGGAGAACAAACTTATCAGGCTGATAAATTCTGTGCATTTACCCTTAATACATTTAGCTATGTAGTTTGACTGTACTAAATCAGCTGGGAATTTTTTTTGTTTGGTTGTTGGTTGTTCTTGGCTAAAGAAATGGAGACTGAAGTTAGTTAATAGTTTTGGGACACTAAATGGATTTTTCAGTGGATTTGAGATCTTGGTTATTCCTTTCCAAGATGATAGAGACTAATGTCTTAAATGATATAATTGGCCCCGAGATAAAGGAGCCACTTAACACTCAAAACTGTGGCTAATGTCTGAGTGCCTGGTCCTGTGAAATGCTGATGGGGGTCCCCCCTCATGACTCCTGTTGATGTACCTAGAGGGAGGTACTCAGCTGCCTGATTCTGTCTTTTTAGTTTTCTCTTCTTTGCCAAATAGCACTACTTTTCCATTAGAATCCCATAACCCTTGGCACTTATTTGCAACCTTTAACTCTCTCCCTAAACTCCTCCTTTCTCTTCTATCTCCATGTGGGATTTTGCTGATTTTAAATAAAATATCAACAAGAACTATTGTTAGAAAGAAAGGTAGGTCAAAACAACCTTTCCTCCTGCCCCCTCAACCTTATCCCCCTCCCACTTACAAAGTTTAAACTCACTCTCCTCCCCCCCACCCTTAACCTTTTTTTCCACTGGCTTCTTCAAATTAAAGTTCTTGTCTCTACCAGCCTCAAAAAATCCTCATCCTTTATCGTGCCTGCCTCTCCAATTAGCAGCTCATCTCCTTTTGCCTCTACATCTCCAAGCACACTGAATGTGCCATTCCCTAGTGTTGCCATGTTCCTCTTTTTGAACTCCACCCTGGATCTCTTCTAACCTGATTTCTGCTCTCCTGATTTCATTTTGACTTTCTGGCTAAAATCTCAGGGGCCTAGATTTCATTTTGTCCTCTCTGCTGCATTTTACAATCAGGCACACCCTCCTTCCTGATATCAAGTCCTCTCTGGGCTTTTATGACTCCTTGTTTGCTTCCTACCTTTGATAGTTCTGATGTCTCTTGGTGGGCCATTGCCCTTGTCTCTCCTACTTTGATACCTACAGAGCTTTTTCCTCAGCTACTGTCCGTTATCCTTTTATACGCTTTATCTGGGGCAGTCTGATCTGTCTGTTTTTCAGCTACCGTCTTAACACTAACTCACAAATCTGCCTTTCCGTTCTGGACAGTCTTCTCCCACTACATCCCACATTTGTCTCTCTCTCTCAGATCTCCTTCTGAAGGTGTTGCTGTTAAACTTTGTGACCCAATATAACTTTCCTCAGTTCTCCGCATTCTGTCACTTTTGACTATACTACCATTATCCCCATTACTGTCTTTAACATGAAAGTCGTGTTTCACCGCTCCCTCTTTCCTGCCCTTCACAGATGCTATCTTGCTTTTTAGCTAAATATTCATCTTATCAATTTAGGAAGGCTATTTCTTTTGTTAATTTAGTGCATAACTTGTGGAAGGCCTACTACACTGAAATAAAAAGGTTAGACTGAAATTCTGAACACTGAATTGTGCCCAGATATCACTGGGATCTCTGAACTTGTGTTGTTGTGTATCGTGGATCCAAATTGAAGAAGTTTTCAGGAAACTACATATTTTGGTTAAGCTGAATGTAGGGAGCTAAATTCAGCCCTGGAATAAGCAATCACAATTCCATTGTCCAGGCCTTGAAAATCCCCCTTGCCAGTGATAAGCAGTTTTCCTGTGAAAGCACCATCAACTACTACAGAATTTAAGCTTTCATTAAAATAAATAAAATTCTAGCCCTGCTTGTGTGCATGAACCTTCCCAATATGAAACAAGCATTAAACCTAGAAGAGTTGTCTTGCTAAGGACACAGCCAGGCAGTTCTGCTGTTCAAGTCTTGCTAAGTTTACGAGAGTGAAAACTAATCAGAACCCTGTGGGTAGCAGTGAAATTCAAAAGAATCATGTCAGTTTCACTTTGCTGTTCGGGGGAACCATGAGCAGCAGCAGGGACTTGCACTAGAGCAGTGGTTTTCAACCTTTTTTCATTTGTGGATCCCTAAGAAATTTCCTTTTGCAGACCCCTTTGGAAATTTTAGACATAGTCCGCGGACCCTTGGGTTGAAAACCACTGCACTAGAGCTATTTACTGAAGAGCATTGCTTAAAAATGGAAACTGGAGTAATGAAGACACTTACCCTTCAGTTAAGCCAGAAAGTGACTGAGCAGTAGGATAGCAGAAAACTCCATCACAATGTGCAGGAATCTGGGAGAAAAGTAGTATGGCCTCTCCTCCCAGCCCACTTGGAGGTTCTTGAGTGGATGGGGAACACACAATGTTTCTCCCTCCAGCAGTCAAAGGTGTTTTGGGGGAGAATAGGGGTCATAAAATTTCAGGCAACTCCTAGGTCAAAAGGCTATAAAAGATGGAGACCCCCCTGAAGTAGGATTCAAGGAATCCCAGTACCTGCTCTTTTCTTAATAGCTAGGGTGGGCTTCCCTATTCTAGGCATCTGTATGACTAATTACACAGCCTCTAAATGCCTTACTGTCTTGAATGTATTTATCCTCAAACATCCCTGTGAGGTAGGTAATTACTGTTGTTCTAATTCTACAAAGGGAACTGAAGCACAGACTAAGTGACTTGCCAGTGGTCACACAGGAAGTCTGTTGCAGTGCTGGGGTTGGATCCTGGATCTCCCAGGTCCCAGGTTAGCATCTTAACCACTGGACCATTATTGGTGTTGTCCTAGCCTTGGGGTGTTCTTCTTATGTCTTTGGCTATTGGTATGTTCAGGTCTTCTGTTTAGATGTCAACTTGTTGGGATAGACAGAAGAAAGATTAATGTAATTTAGAAAAGTGTGGTAAATTTGAGGGGATAGGAAATGAAAAACAGGAAATGTAGGAAATGTGTGGGGGAAATTTTGTATATGTATTTTAAGAGAGAGAGAGAGAGAGAGATGGAAGGAGAGAAGGAAGAAACGCTGAGGACCCTATAGGAGATACTTATAAGAAAAGTGAATAAAATCAGGAAGGAAAAAGAATGTAAACCTCCCCAAAAGAGGGATGTAATAGTAGTAATTAATCTTCCTGATTGCACTCTCATTTCATATGTATGTGAAATTATAGGCAGGGCAGTTAGTATCATCTATTACTAATATTGCCCAACAATTCCCAAAACCTTAACTTTGCCCCACTTTAACAATTTGATCTTAAATTTTCCATTCTGGGTGTCTGCCTCTAGCTAAAATTTTGAAATTGGTGTGGTGGTGGCCTTTGTATCAGGGATGTGCTTTTTGTCATCCCCATGAAAATCTGAGTATATTTGTTCAAGTTACACACCTTTGACAAATGTCAGTTCACATTTGTTAAACAGAGACTTTTCCGATTTTATCAACTACAATCTCGGCAGATTCTATCCTCACTGAGCATACTTGAGCCTCTCTCAGCTCCTAGTGCTTACTGCACTGTGCATATTGCATCCCCACAGAGTAACTGAGCATGCTTCCTCCAGTGCAGGGCTATAGTGGCACAGCTGGACTTCTCCTGTGGTGCCTGTTCACAGCAATTCTGGGCTGGGGTAGGGCCTGGTACTGGTACTGAGAGCAGGAAGCCTGTATCTCCTATGTGCGCAGTGACCTTCTTCTCTTCCCCCCACACCACTCCCCTTGCTGGCACCTTGGCAGCATGAAGGAAGAAGTTGGATTGAATGCAGAGGGGAACTAGGTTAGACAGAAAGGAATAGATGGGGAGAAAAACTGACATTGACAGGACAAAAAAACTGGAAGAGGAGGCTGGGGAGAGGAATTCTGGGAACTGGTGTGGGAGGGAATGGTGACTAGGACTCATTGGAAATGGGACTGGGTTCGGGAGCCAGTGGAAGGGAAGAGAGACAGGTTTTATAAGGAGCTGGGATTAGGAACCAGTGGGGGGAGAGGGAAGACTGATCTGACAAGGAACTGAGGTGCGGTGGGGGAACTAGAATTGGCTGGGCAAAATGATTAGGACAAGGAGCTAGGGACTGGAGAGGCAGAGATTGGATCAGTGGCTTGGGGAAGGAGACTAGGACTGAGAATCAGAGGAGAGGGGAGATAAGATTGGACAAGAAGCCAGGAGCGGGAACTGGGATTGGCTGAGCAAGGACTGGGGACACAGCATTGGGACAGAAAGGGAAGCTTGGGACTCAAAGCCCAGAGTGGGAGATCTGGCTTGACTGAGTAGGGAGACTGGGATGAGACATCTGGAGGAGTGGAGTTGGTGACTGGGCAGGGGATTATGTCAATGAGCTCGTTGTGAGGAAGAGACTGGACTGGTTGCAGGTAACGGGGGAGAAGAGTCTGTGTTCAGTAGAGCACTCCCCCCTCCAGACCCTGGAATGGAACCCAAGGTTGCTGAATCTCACCATGCCTCTGCTGTCAGCAAATATCTGTGAAACTCTCAGGCACAGTGTGTCTCATCTCCTTCTAGTCTAGTAGCAATGTTATATGTGGTGGACCTAAGGGTTCTAATCCTGCTGATGATCCAGGTAGGGGTCAATATGGTGCCACAAGATGGACTTATTAAAAATTCCATTTGCTTCTTAAAAAGCCTAGGAAATTGCACACACAGTATGTTTAAAGAACATTATAATAGAGTTTCAAAATAAAGAACTCAAAAGTTAGGAAATGCTAGAATTAAGGTTGCTTGTGGAACTTTAATGCAACCCCCTTGGGCACATGTAATTAAAGACTATCATAATACATGATTACATGTACCTGGCATGGACAACTTCTGCCCCAACAGTTTATTTGATAAAGTGATAAGTATAATGGTTTTATAATGGAAAGTGTTAAGCAACCTTAGTAGGCAGTGCTACTAGCCTCACCTATACTCTATAATGTGAAATCATCTATCCCTACATTGCGTATTAAACATATTGTGATTTTTTTTAAATTAAAAAATGGCTGGGGAGTCTTTAGTGGTGTATGTTTCAAGGGTGTTTCACTGTTGGGTTTCTACATGACTGCAGTGCATGAGTGTCACCTGCTTGGTCTTCTCTTGAAACAGGTTTCAGAGTAGCAGCCGTGTTAGTCTGTATCCGCAAAAAGAAAAGGAGGACTTGTGGCACCTTAGAGACTAACAAATTTATTTAAGCATAAGCTTTCATGAGCTGTAGCTCACAAAAGGTTATGCTCAAATAAATTTGTTAGTCTCTAAGGTGCCACAAGTCCTCCTTTTCTCTTGAAACAGGGTTCTGTTTAATGTATTCTATCATTACTTTTTGCTCATAAAAACGGGTCATGCGGCTAGAGTGGAAAAGCTATCCAGGTGTCCTTGCATCATGTTCATGTAATCCAAAACAGTCCTGGTGGGATTAATTTAAGACTACTAAGTGATTTCCTGAGCCTCTAAAACCAGGAAGTGAAACTGATTCTATTTTTAAAAAAAACTTGAGTCATTGCCTGATAATAGAATGTTGGCATCTATTTGCATTTATAAAAACCTGTCGCTTTTGCCTTTTTTTTTTCTTTGTTTGTTTGAAAAAAATGTCCCAAAACAAAAAGGGGCAGGGAAGAGAGGTGATATGGCAGTTTGGTGACAAAGGATGCAACTTAAATTGTGCTTTCATTGTGAAATCTTAGGGGCAGTCTGTCAGCTTTGTACAATGCTGGGTATATTGTCAGTGCTTAAGTATTTGGCATAAAAAGCATGACTAGTATATAGTTTCTTATAGCGCACAAATCACTCTGGATATATGCATAACAAGAACTATTACCATGTCACTCATGGAATGGAAAATCCATTTTTGAGTAAAGCAGTGACCTTGTTTGGGGCCAGCTTTATACTTAATGACAGATTTTATTTCTGGTCAGTTTGGATTACTACTGAGGCTGCCAGAATAAGTTTGCCATCTGTGATTTTCATTAAATTAAAGAGTTCTGGATTTCAGAAAGGTTGGTCATGATTCTGAAAACTGATCCATTAAAAAAAATTAGCTTAGGCATGAAGTGCTAACGTGCTTGAAAAAGTCCTGTTGAGAACCTCATGATTTTTGCCAGAAGAAGGGAGTAGATCAATTTGTTAGTGTTACCTGTCAAAAATAGTTACTGTACATTAGATTATGAATGTTTCCAATTGCAGACTTTTCTTTTCCTTGGGGAGACAAGGATGGGGAAAGACTATAGATTGTTCTCTGGAATATTCTGAAAGTTCACGTGGAGCAGTATCATTCATCCTGGATAAATTATGACATGTATTAAAAAGGAATTATAGGTGGGTCTGGTAGCACTGCTTATTAAGGTGACCAGACACTTCCCATTATAAAAAATTTTTTTTCATTGTAACCAGAATATTTAGCATTATACAGCACTTTTTATGTTCAAACCACAGTTCCCAAGGCTTCAAGTCAGTTGCAGCTTTGAGTGCTCAGCACTTCTGTATATGAGACCTCAGGTCTTCAAGTCACGCACCAGAATATTGAGGAACGCACTGTGAAAAGTTTTAAGTGACTTACTCAGTATTGCCTAGAACTCTGGCAGAGGTAACAATAGAATCCAGATTCCCATGGTGGCATTCAGCTACTTCAACCATGAGATCAACCTTTATCCTCGTGCAGTTCCCTGTTTTATTCACTGATACCTTTCAGCTTCTACAACCAATGAAGCAGGGGCCTTATAGACAGGTTTCCTTCACTATCCAATCCTGACATCTCCAGAGTAGGTCAGCCTGTACACCAGAGTTCCTCAAAGGGTGGGGCATGCTCTCCCTAAGGGGGCATGGAGGACCATTCAGGTGGGGGGAGGCACAGCTGGTGCCCTGTCCAACCCCCACAGGGGTTGTGGGGGTCCACCACGCAACTCCACTCCTGGCCCTGGCCCCAGCCGCTGGCCCCAGCTGACGGTCCTTCACCCAGGGCCCCCTTACCTCTGTCCACGACCCTCCCCTTTCTTCCCCCCGCCCCCCGAGCTGCGGTCCCGCT
Source organism: Dermochelys coriacea (assembly GCF_009764565.3). Lineage (NCBI taxonomy): Eukaryota > Metazoa > Chordata > Testudines > Dermochelyidae > Dermochelys > Dermochelys coriacea. The sequence continues at coordinate 94,379,640 of NC_050071.1, read as the reverse complement.
CCCAGCCATGACCTGGGGGTAGGGGGGAGTGCAGACCGATATAAGCGGGGGCACGACCCTGAAAAGTTTGATGGCCACTGCTGTATACAGAATGAGAGATCCTGTGGAAAGAATAGTATGTGACTGTGTAATTAAATACTGTATCGTAATGCATATGTGCAGGAAGGCCGAATTAAGATTGCATAGACACCCTTAATTTTGACATTTCCTAAGTTTTGAGCTCTTGATTTTGCAATCTTAACATTCTTTTAATCTTTATGTGTATACAGTGTATATATATGTTATACTACAGAGCACACCTGTATTTACCATTTTGGCCTTTTACAGATGCACAGGGGGATTGGGTTCACCTTTGTCATAAATATAAAGGGAAGGATAAACACCTTTAAAATCCCTCCTGGCCAGAGGAAAAACCCTTTCTCCTGTAAAGGGTTAAGAAGTAGGATAACCTCGCTGGCACCTGACCAAAATGACCAATGAGGAGACAAGATACTTTCAAAGCTGGAGGGGGGGAGAAACAAAGGTTCTCTCTGTCTGTGTGATGCTTTTGCTGGAACAGAACAGGAATGGAGTCTTAGAACTTAGTAAGTAATCTAGCTAGATATGCGTTAGATTCTGTTTGTTTAAATGGCTGATAAATTAAGCTGTGCTGAATGGAATGTATGTTCTTGTTTTGTGTCTTTTTGTAACTTAAGGTTTTGCGTAGAGGGATTCTCTAGGTTTTGAATCTGATTACCCTGTAAGGTATTTACCATCCTGATTTTACAAAGGTGATTCTTTTACTTTTTAATAAAAATTTAATAAAATAATAAAATTCTTCCTCTAAGAACCTGATTGCTTTTTCATTGTTCTTAAGATCCAAAGGTTTGGGTCTGTAGTCACCGATGCAAATTGGTAAGGATTTTTATCAAGCCTTCCCCAGGAAAGGGGGTGTAGGGTTTGGGACGTTTTCGGGGGAAAGACGCTTCTAAGTGGGCTCTTTCCCTGTTATATATTTTTTTTAGACGGTTGGTGGTGGCAGTAATAAAGTCCAAGGGCAAAAGGTAAAATAGTTTGTACCTTGGGGAAATTTTAACCTAAGCTGGTAAAAATAAGCTTAGGGGGTTTTTCATGCAGGTCCGCACATCTGTACCCTAGAGTTCAGATTCGGGAAGGAACCTTGACAACCCCTTTTTTTTTTTAAACGTGATGTGGTCTGTGCATGAGGATCAAGGATCATTCCTTTTGGCATGAGGAACAAAGGTTTAGTTGGAACATAAGGGAGATCAGTTTTTACACTTGGACCAGAGTAGATTCAATACCAAGAGAACTCTGGTCCAATCTTATCAGAAGATGATAATCTTAGAATTCCAGATGCTGTTCTAAATTAGATGCATTTTGTAGTCAAGGAGCTAGCTTTAATAAGGGACGTCAAATTTGCTTTTTTTCCCTTAGAGTTTTCATTCATGGTATAGTAAGATGAGTTAGGTTAAAGATTAATTTCCTAATCAAGGTGTAATGCATGTATTAAACTACAAATAGACTACCCTTTTGAAGTGGACACACTTGAACAGTTATAATAGATCAGTCTGAAGTAATCATAGTTCTGGGATGTTTACATCCTGTTTTTCCACTGAATACATCCGATGAAGTGAGCTGTCGCTCACGAACGCTTATGCTCAGATAAATTTGTTAGTCTCTAAGGTGCCACAAGTACTCCTTTTCTTTTTGCGAATACAGACTAACACGGCTGCTACTCTGAAACCTGAGATGTAGTGCTATTGAAGTAGTTAAGTTTCAAAGTAGCAGCCGTGTTAGTCTGTATTTGCAAAAAGAAAAGGAGTACTTGTGGCACTTTAGAGACTAACAAATTTATTAGAGCATAAGCTTTCGTGAGCTACAGCTCACGAAAGCTTATGCTCTAATAAATTTGTTAGTCTCTGAAGTAGTTAAGTATACTGTGAACTTAATATAACCGTGGAGCCACTCGAGATCAAATCTGAAAAAATTAGGCTAAAAAGCAGGGACATAAGAAATGTCCTAATAAGAACTGCTAGGTTGTAGAATAACCTTGCAACAGTAGAGGTGGAGCCCTATTGACTGGACAAAATATTAAAAACAATAGAAAATACACAGTAGTGAACAGTCTTGGACTACTGGGAGAAAAATTCTATCATACTTGTCCAAAATATTGCTGTAGCGCTATAAGCTATAATATGTTCAGCAGCTAATGTAGGCTAACTATAGTATGATAACTTTGATATGTTAAACATTTACTTGCCCTCATGAGCAGAGAAACTTTCTGAAGCAAGAATAATAGTTTATACAATTTTGTTATTTAAACTTATATTGCTCACAGGTAAGCAACCATTTGACCTCTCTGAATGAAGCATTTCACCCCAAAGCATTACAAACTTTCACTCATTCCTCTTAATATTTAAGCTCCACCAACATACAAAGGAAGTAACGCTGGCAGCAAGGAGGACTGTTCACTCTAATTAAACAATATGTTTCAATCTAAATTTTGCTGCTGTAGCAGTGCACTTCAATTATTTCCATAAAGAATCTGTCTCTTACCCCTGGTTATATTGTTTCTGATACTGAAATATAATAGTAGAATATCTTCACCATTCAGCTTTATCTGAATGTTTGTCTTTTGTGCAAAATAAATCAATAAATATTCAGATAAACTTGAACAATACTAAGAACAGTGTTTTATTTAGTTTTTTTTGTTTGTTTTACAGTAAAACATCTAGGAGTCGACATGTTAGTTTTTTAGATATACAAGGTGCCACAAAACTCTGGAGACCTCATTTGAATAATTGTGAATCACCTTGCTTTTCAGCCAAACTATTTGCAGTTTTATGGTCTCTCCAGATTTGAGTGACACCTGTGTCACCACAGCCTTATTTTGTCATTCTTCTATAACACAAAAATCCTTTAAGCCTCAGGTAGGGAAGAGATCTTCATTGATAATTTAATGGCAATTCTGTAGTATGGGTCTTGCAAATACTGCTTTTTAAAATATTCTGTGTACACTTCTGAAGTGTGTTGAATTGTAGTCAAGTCACTTTGAATCCTAGACAAAAGTAGACTTGATTGAAGAATTTTTCCTTTAGATCAGATGATGATGATATTGTGTTTCAGAAGTAATATGTCATCACTAGGGGAGACAAAGAGCTGTTGTCGTCTCAATGTGCATATAGTTTGCAACTGTACATCTTTCATCATACCCAGATGGGTTCATTAATATACTATCTGAGTGACTAGCTAAGGCAGGCATGGGCAAACTACAGCCCAGGGGGCCACATCCAGTCCTCCAGATATTTTAACCTGGCCCTTGAGCTACTGCCAGGGATCAGAGAGTGGGGCTTGACCTGCTCCGGTGCTCCAACGGAGAAGTGGGATCAGGGGCTTGCCCTGCTCCGTGCGGCTCCTGGTAGCAGTGACATATCCCCCTTCTGGCTCCTATGCATTAGGGGCAGCCAGGAGACTCTGCACACTGCCCCTGCCCCAAGTGCCGCCCCCACAGCTCCCATTGGCTGGGAACCGTAGCCAATGGGAGCTACAGGGGTGGCGCCTGCGGGCAGGGCAGTGTGTAGAGCCTCCTGGTTGCCCCTATGCATAGGAGCCGGAGGAGGGACATGTTGCTGCTTCTGGGAGCTGCTTGAGGTAAGTGCCACCCAGAGCCTGCACCCCTGACCCCTTCCCGCATGCCAACACCCTGCCCCAGCACTGATTCCCCTCCTGCCCTTGAACCCCTCTGTCCCAGCCCAGAGTATCCTCCTGCACCCCTAACCCCTCATTCCCAGCGCCACTCCAGATCCCGTACCCCCCCAGCTGGAGCCCTCATCCCCTCCTGCACTCAAACCCCCAATTTTGTGAGCATTCATGGCTTGCCATACAATTTCCACACCCAGATGTGACCCTCGGGCCAAAAAGTTTGCCCACCCCGAGCTAAGGACTTGTATAAGAGTTAGCAGGATGAAGCTCCACTAGAATGAGAATAGAAGGTTATTCTCGTAGGCTGCCATTGACTCCTTCAGCTGAGGTATCCTATTATTCACTTTGCATCTGAAGGTCTTATTATATACGTGCAACTGGTTTTTTGTAGAGCTGTAGATTAATGACCAAGAGGACTTTTCCTGTTTGTACTTTGGAAAGAAAAAGGTCAAAATCTTCTTGTCAACGGGAGCATGTTTTGACAGTCATAACTTTGTTCCTTCCCAGGTGCATCATAAATTGTGTGTGGTTGCTTCAGAAGCCTGTTCAGCTAGTACCAAATGCAGTTGGCCTCTTGCTTAGCAGCCCTCTTTGTATGGATATCTGCAGTGGCTTCCATTGTGCTTGTGTGCAGTTCAAGTTGGTTCACCTTAACATTTTCTTCCTGAGTGCCTTAGAGACTGCTTTTATGTTTGATTCTATGGCAGTTAACAAAAGCCAAGGTGCTTGAGCCTGTTCTTTAAAAGGGGGAAACCTAGAGTTTGGTATTTTATGGAGGAGTTTGTTTCGCTTTTCCTTTCCACCCCCACAGTCTGAGCTATGGGGCACTCTACAAGGCTTATCTACTACTCTTTTGAAGCGGGGGTGGGGTGGGGGGGGTGAGGTAAGCGGTGTGAATTTAGTCCTATTGAGTTGGGTGAGGAAAACTTGTTAGTGGTGGAGTTCTCTCATTTTTTGTGTGTACTTTTTGATTGTATGTGTCTGGAACCTAAGATAGGTACTTCTTGTAAATGTAAAAACACAAATGTTTTTCTGGTGACTGAATTGTTTTACTTGAATTGCCTAGTAACTCAATCATGTTGAATGACTTTAAATACTACTGTATGTATGTTGATCTTCACCAATTCCTTCAATGTAGCTTTTTTCCCCTTTTCATACAGTCCTCAAGAGACCAAGTTTGTACAGTAACCCTTTCAGTGCGGTCAGTTACACAAGCCCTTATAGTCCAAATGCTAGTAGCCCCTACAGCAGTGGTTTCAACTCGCCTTCCTCAACACCAGTGAAACCTCCTTTAGTGAAACAGCTCGTATTTCCTGGTAGCTCAGGTAAGTTTCTGTTCTAAAAACATGGTGTGCTCTTGAGTTGTAGGATGAACTGGCAAGGAATTAAAGCTTATGTGGATAAGAAAAGATATTCTACTAACAATCTGAGTTTCAATAGGAAGCCTGCATTATATGTAAGATACTAACTTTGTAGGAAAAGCATTTGGCCAGCTTATTTTGGCATGAGTTATGCCGTTTCCCTCTGGGTCTTTTCTGTACTAGTCAAGTAATGTTACACGGACAAATGATGCATGTAACTTACTTGTATGGATATGAGTCATATTGCATTTATTAAATGGTTTGGTACAGCTTTTTGTAATATACGTTCATAATGGTTATCTGCACTAGTATGGCTGCAAAGCCTACAATTCTCTTATGCAATGAGGCAGTGGTATAGCCAGCATCAGTGCAGGTGGTGTAGAATCTTGTGGTACTAACAACCATATAAACTTGGTGTGAAAAGAGTGTGTGTATGAAAGGTATGTCTTGAAACTTCGCAGTCTGACACGCATACAATAACCTTTGGCAGTGTTTTTTGCCTTTATCTGTGGCTTTTTGAACTCAGTTTCTCTGGGACATCAGCAGACCTGTTGGGGAATGGGGAAGGCATCAGAAATGTGAGACTTTCTAGCAGCTTGTACAATTCTGCAAATGTTGATTAATAAAACCGCTTTAAACAAATAGTATTGGTTACTGGATGTATAAAGATTTTTTACCTAAGTTACATATGTATTAAATTCCAGTTACGTATTTAAGATTGTAACTTAACACGTTGTATATGCAGTTATCCAATGGATCAACAAGTCTCTTGAAGTTTCTCTTGAAAATAAAATGTCTTGAAGTTTATAAATTCATAGATTCTAAGGCCAGCAAGGATTCCTGTAATAATGTAGTGTGCTCTCCTGTATAACACAAGCCATAGGACTTCCCCAAAATAATTCTGGTTTAAACTAGACGGCATCTTTTAGAAAAACATCCAGTCTTGTGGAGAATCCACCACAATGCTTGAAAATGGTTTAAATGATTAATTACCCTCAGTATTTGTTTGTTTGTTTTTAAAAGCCTTATTCCCTGTCTGAATTTGTCTAGTGAAATAGCTGTTTTGCTAGATAGTGGGACACCCAGCCTTTCATCCACTAGTAGCCACTGAACTACTATGATACACTAGTAGCTACTGAGCTATTAAAATACAGTGCAGTGTATTTTGTGGGTTTTACTTTAATTTCTTTATTCTTGTACAGGTCATTTTAAGAGTTCAGCAGATAGAAATCCTTCACTAAGCCCACAGTCCTCTATAGACAGTGAATTAAGTGCTTCAGAAATGGATGAAGACTCTCTTGGATCAAATTACAAGCTAACTAATGTCACAGATGTGCAAATTCTAGCTCGGATGCAGGAGGAAAGTAAGTACTTTGCATACGGAAAGGCAACTCTTCTTTGATTACATAATTCCTTTAAACTTCAGCTGCAGACATTTTTAACTTTCTTATGCAGCAACTGGGGAAAAATGGTAGAGGAGCAAGCAGGAGTTGCTGACTTATCAAATAGATGGCCCTAGTAGTAAAGTTAGAGCAATGAACTACTACGTGGAAAAAACAGGTTTGAAATGGTCCCCCAAACTTGTACTTTGGGGCAGAAGTCCTTAAAAAGCTGGGTGAGGCATTGCACTCTAAATTGTTGGAGGGGATGGGGATGGAAAATAGGTACAGGTTATATGCAGTTCTGCAAACTTCGGCACTTTCTGTAACATGACTGACTGACCCTTTTGCCCTCTGGTTAGAGGAGGATAAGGTTGCTGTAAGGAGTTGGATTTAGAGGTAAGGAGCAGAAGAAATACTGGAGGACAGGAGAGGCAAATCGATGGCCCACAGTGGATTTTTTTTTTTTTTTTAAATGCTAGTTGGACTCACCTATTATCCTAAGTCCCTTCCTCGGGGAACAAGTAATTTTTTTAGCATATATCTGTTTTGGTGAGCTCAGTGCTCAAAGCCTGGAGAATAAACTTTTTCATTTGTCTACAGAACAGGTACAGATGGGAAAAGCAGCCATGCACACTTTCTCAGTTTTGATGTAGCCTTTGTTCAGCCTTTTGTCTATTTTGTTTTTAGCTTCTGTGGAGATTGCCAAAGGTGCTAATTACCATGGTTACTAATCTACCAGAACAGTTCTCAAACTGGCTTGTGGACCACTTGCTGATGGTCTGTGTAGAGCAGGCTGATCATACAGTTCTTCTTACTTCCAGTTGCTTAATGGTGCTGCTAGTAAGAGAGACATTTAATATTCTTCCTCGTATTATTTTTCTAGGTAAGTAATTGCTGTAGTTGTCACAGTGTTATGATGCAGATCTGAGGGGGAGGTAAGCAACCAAAAATATAAGATGTGGTCCACACTATGGAAAAAAACAAGATTGAGGAACCCGTCACAGGAAGGGGACTGAGATCATCAGCTCCTTATTTCACATAGGCTACCAACCATCAGATAACTTTGTTGGTACAGATCTGGGATGAAATGGAATCCTCAAATAAGAGGAACTAGGATTTGCTAAATATGACTTTGAACTTGGGGTAGGTATTTGTATACACTATCTATATAGTATTAGCCATTTCTAGTCTAAAATAATCTGTAAACAATGTTTTTTCTGTTGTCAGGTCTCCGGCAGGAGTACGCAGCCACTACTTCTCGACGTAGTTCTGGTTCCTCTTGCAATTCTACAAGACGGGGTACGTTTAGTGATCAGGAACTCGATGCACAGAGTTTAGAGGATGAAGAAGAGAGTACACATCATGCAGTGCATCCAGCTGTTAAGTTCTCACCATCGCCACGCAACTCGCCGTGGCCTTCACCAAAGCAATCTCCCAGGAATTCTCCTCGTTCTCGATCACCTGCTCGAGGCCTGGAATATAGCAGAGTATCACCCCAGCCTATGATTAGCCGCTTACAGCAACCTCGTCTTTCGCTTCAAGGCCATCCTACAGATTTACAGACTAGCAATGTCAAAAGTGAAGGTAAAGAGCTTTGTCTCAAATGTGTGCACTGAGCACTAATGCAGTAGTATAGTGTTGTAAATAAATGTAGTGGTCAATTTGCAATGTGAGTGATCAATAACTTGAGGCAAACCTGGTAAATCTAAGCTATCCAAAGAAAATACAAAGGCTCTTATGGATACCAATGAGACTGAGAGCTCTCACACTTGTATTTTTTTACTTCAATCCAGTAGATGTGAGGGATTATATGCCTATTTCCTGCATCTGACTAACTGTATTTCTTCTAAATCAGGATGGCCCAGTGAACAGCCACTCATCCTGATAAAACAGTTGTCCCCCGACTCCCATCTAAAGCTATTCTCCAGCATGAACTCCAGCATTACTTGGGACTCAGCTACTGAGTTCTGTCCTAATCCCTGCAGAGTATAGAACAGGGGCGGGCAAACTTTTTGGCCTGAGGTCCACATCGGGTTTCTAAAATTGTATGGAGGGCCAGTTAGGGGAGGCTGTCTCCCCAAACAGCCAGACGGCCTAGCCTCTGCCTCGTATCTGACCCCTCCCCCCCCACTTCTCGCCCCTGACAGATCCCCCTGGACTCTGCCCCATCCAACCCCCTGGGTCACCTGACGGACCCCCCAGGACTCTTATCCCATCCACCACCCCCTGCTCCCTGTCCCTGACCACCCCCAGAACTCCCACCCCTTACTGCACCCTGCTGCCCCATCCAATGCCCCCTCTCATTCCTGACTTGCTCCCCGGGACAAGTCCTGCCCCATCCAACCCCCCCTGTTCCCTGCCCTCTGACTGCCCTGACCCCATCCACACCCCTCCCCCCTGACCACCCCCCCAACTCCCCTGCCCTCTATCCAACCCCCCCTGCTCCCTGCCCTTTTACCGTGCTGCCTGGAGCACCGGTGACTGGCGGTGCTGCAGCCACGCCACCCAAAGCACCGGGTCAGGCCACGGCTCTGCAACTGTGCTGCCCGGCCACCCAGAGCGTTGCGCCGGCAGTGAGGCGCACTGAGGCAGTGGGGGAGAGGAAAAGTAGAGGAGGGGCCAGGAGCTCAGGGGCTGGGCAGGAGGGTCCTGCGGGTCGGATGTGGCCTGCAGGCCGTAGTTTGCCCACCTCTGGTATAGAAGCTCCACAGGGACAAATAACCAAGGTGCTGTGATACTTAAGTAATGGATGCAGTATTTAAAACCTAGCTATAATCCCCAGAACAGGGGAATGCCATGTTTTGGGAAGGGAAGGTCTTTCCCAAATAAGCAGCAATCCTTCTATTCAACAAGTTGGCGGGGGGTGTGAATATGGGCATTCCCTGGAAGAAGACAGTCTTAAACTATGGCCCTGTTGAATTGAGTCTAATGTACAGACAATAAACACTTACTTAGGCTGTGTCTACACTGTGCATCTTACAATGGCGCAGTTGTGCTGCTGCAGCCACACTGCTGTAAGGTGCCCAGTGTAGCCGCTCTTCGTTGCCAGGAAAGAGCTTTCCCAGCGACAAAATCATACCACCCCCAGTAACGGGCAGTAGCTTTGTCGACAGGAGAGTAGCTCCTGCTGACGAAGCGCTGTCCACACCTGTGCTTTTCGTCGTCAAAACTTTTGTCATTCGGGGGTGTGTGTGTGTGTGTGTGTGTGTTTTTCACATCCCTGAGTGACAGAAGTTTTAATGATGAAAGTGCCAGTGTAGATATGACCTTAGAAAGCTGTTAATTGTTTAAAATGCAGATTGGAAGCCTGTGTAAGAATATGCACTTTTGTGTAATGTGTTTAATGGTTTGGACTTTAGTTTTTTTAATTTTAAAGATTCCATGGTGCTCTTTGCAAAAACACAAGGTTCACCATGGCATATGGGCACAAATTCCATTCTGGATAATTGTGCCTACCTAAAACTATTTTCAGGTAGATACAGTGTCTTGTCAAAATAAACTGTACCTCAGATGATTGCATGTCAGTAGTAGGTGGAATGAATTTTTTTTTAATTTGTATATCGAGATTGAAAACTGTAATTATATAATACTTTTTCAAAAACTGTTACTTACGCTAAATTGATGGAAAAATTATTATGGTCAAACATCATGTAATATGTAGTACAAAAAAATCATGAGTTCACAATGCAGATCTTGAAATCTTTGAGAGTTTCAAAATCAACTATATTTCTGACTTTCCATAGCACACAGCAAAATTGCAAAGTATTTATTTGGGAAGAAAATACATGCAGAATATTTCATATGTGAGGTATAAGAAAATAATTATGTAATCTGTAGAACAGTTGAATGATTTAAATCAGTGGTTCCCAAATTGGGGTTTGTGGGAAAAAATTCCCTAATGGCAGACAGAGTTGTCCCTACGAACCCCGGGCAGCACGGGGCCAGCAGCCCGGAGCCACTGCACTTCCAAGAGCTAAGCAGATCAAAGCAAGCATATCTATCACACTGAGGAGATAGAAACTTCAAGACTCCTTATAAGAAATGGAAAGGGAGGTGGATATTTTTGCTGTTTTTTAAAATTAAATAGGCAGCTAGTATTGTTTTTAAAATTATTATGAAGAACAAGTTTAAGCTTTACTGTAACATGTATTGTTTGCCTGGACTGCTCAAGACCTGATTGCTTGTGTAGGAGGAACTCTTTGAGTTGGCTTCTTAAATACCTTCATGCTGTTTCACATCGGATACTCCTTGATGAAACTTAGGAGCCTTGTCTTATAACAGGCTTATTCAAAGTGATACAGTCTACGAAAGTGAGATCTTGGAAGCGAGTTGCCATTTTCATAATGTAATAATACTGTAATGATGAATAATTAATAATAAATAAAGTGTAATAAGCATGTCATAAAACAAATTTTATACTTCCAAGAACACTGCTTTTATAATTTATACTTGGGTAAAGGAGAAAATCTCTGGAAATACTCATTTTTAGGAGGGGGTTCGAGACTTGACATTTTAGTGAAAGGGTTTCACAGGTTGTTCCAGTTTGGGAACCATTGGTCTAAATAGTGTTTAGTTTTGCCACCACATGCTTTTAAATTGCAGTGCAGTTTTATACAGCAAAATTAATTTTCATGTCAGTTTTTGAAGACCGTGAGACCGTCAGTTATGTTGTCAGTCTTCTGCATCAGATTGTACGTTGTCTTTGTATTGTTTTTTTATACAGAAAAACTAAGGCGTAGTCTTCCAAACTTGTCCAGGACATCTAACATCCATGCTGAGTCTGTGAAAAACAGCAGAAGTGATTCAAATTTTCAAGTGCCAAATGGAGGAATACCTCGCATTCAACCTCAGGCCTCAGCCAGTAAGTGTCTTTACAGTGATATTGTAAACACATATTTTGGAATTAGATTGAAAGCAGTAGCATGTGTTTACAGTTTCATGGTAAAGAGAACCATTTCATAAAGAACTACACATCACATTAGCCTTGATGTTTAGTCAAGTCTGAGATCAGGTTATACATAAATGCCAAATCTGACAGGGAAAAAAACCAACAGATTGTTTCCAAGTTTAGCACTTCTCTTCCATTAAAATTATGTATGTGCCTACTATTGTCCAAGTTATCTTTCATAACTTAATATTTTCCTCACCCTCTTGAAGTTTCCACAGAAACTTGAAATTGAAGAGTTTTCCCTTCTTTTTCCCTTAATTGTGTGTGAGATTGCTTGTAATTGTTGAAATGCAGCATTAGTGCTGAATTTTCCTCTGTAAAATAAAATGAATACTGGCGAAGAATTACATGAACTTTGAACTGATGAGAAAACATCAGTTGTTACTTGTATACAAAATAGGACCAACCCTTTTTTAAAAATGATATATTTAATATTTTGGTATATTCTGGTACAAATGTTTAGTATACATACACTTCAGACTAGAGTATTGTGAAAACCATTTTTATTTACTATAATTAGAGAACTTCTACAGTGCTACTTTGTACTGTTGCATTTTCTTTTCAAGAGTTTATGAAAACTAACTTTCTGGTTTTCTTCACCCTTTAATTATATTGCAGTACACAAAAATGAGGTAAATATGGTTTGTAAAGGATGCTGAAAGCTGATCTGAAATTATATATATTTGTCTTGTTTTGGCTCAGTCATTTATCTCTCTTCCTCTGCCCTATCAGATGGGTCTCTTCTTTGTAAGCCAGTGAAGTAATGAAATGCAGGATATCAAAAACGCAAAAATCCATGGTCAAATGCAGGATTCTTGCTAGTTTTAATACCTTCCAAGTAAAGGATGAAATGACTTTCAAATCCCCATTATGTGCACATACATTACTGTCAAGCAAAACCAACCTAATGCTCTGAGTTAGTTGCGGGAGTGTCATTAAGCTGTGAACTGCAAGATTATATTTGTATTCATACTCCTTAAAGGACTCGCCATGTTAAAAAACAAAACAAAAGCAAATGTATTTTAAGGTGGATGTCTAGGAGTTCTGTACCTGTATCTTTTTAATCTTCAAATATTCATTCATAATTGGATGCTTCTAGGATAATGTGATGACCATTTTTGTCTAAGCATTAAAGGTTTAATGTGTAGATTTTTAGAGTGTAAAATTCTAAAGGAAGCAAAACATGATCAAATGGTTAAGGAAGAAAACACGAATTGTTATGTTAAGTTGTTAGGCAATAAAAGCACGTTATTAGATTCAAGCTTCTAAAATATGTGGTGTATATCCTTACTGGATATTAATAGTTTGTCTTAACTGAGTTTCTTGCTTTAATAGTTTTAAGAACTACTTCCATTGTCAGACAAACAATTTATAAAATCCCATTAATGTATATATTATCATATTGGTCTACAGTAAGTTAAAATCCAATTTGGTAGCAGCTTTCCTAATGGAATATTTCAGTGGTAGTTTTAATTGCTTCAGAACGTTGCATATTCGTAATAATTTAAAACAAAATCAGGGTTTTAGCAAACCCGTATGGGTTACTTGGGGGAAAATGTTTTAATATTGCGCAAACTTGAAGAAAAGACTAAACAAAACTTACTTGGCCAGAACGCTTTCTGTTGTTTACTATACAAGAGTTAAATTTTTCATAGCCTAGCTTGTACTGCTTAATCCTGCCATGAAGTCATAATATTCTGACTTCAAGTTTAGCATGGTAATTAGACTGTAGGATACAAAGTAGGTGGATGCCCTTGTTTAAACAGTATAATTAATTAACAGACAGATAAGAATAATAGAAATCATTAGTGAATTTGATTATATCCAATACTTGAACATTTTTTCAAAACACTAAAGTCCCTGTAGATTAACTGGATTTATATAAATAGGATTTCATGAATAAAGCCCAGACTTTTACCCCTTACAGTTTCCTTGCTCTTGTCAGATCCTTGCTATTGAATATACAAACCAATATAGTTTTTTGGGTTTTTTTTAAGATTTAGATTAGAACATGAAGTAAATCTATTTAGGATGGTCCTATGTATGTGTACATACAAACAGCCAGTGTTAAGCATTGAGTTCCTGGAATTCTGATCATTCCTGTATTTGAACCTCCATTTTTTCCCATTGACTTTGTATTTAACTGTTTCACTTTGGACAAATGCCATTGTTAAATTGCTGCAAAGTTTGTCATATTTTCCTGTGGCAAGGACTTCTTGGGTTTTGAGATCCAAATCTTTCACCTGCTGGTCTTGCATGAGCTTAACCTTGCAAGGTTGCTACGTTTCTATCTAAGGTTATTGCTTTTTCCTTGTCAAAGGCTGCTGTTCACTAGCTAATGAACATGCTTATTTGCTATGGCTGCATTACTGAATGTGCTGTGGATGCTGGCAATTGAAAATTAGTTGGGAATGCAGTAAGACCTCGAAGTTGGCAACTGCTCAGATGTGTGATTTGTTGAACAGGCAACTTTAGAGATGTCTAGTCTAAGTGGAAGAAATGTATTTCCAGACATGATCTTCAGTGTATGTAGTTGTATAGGGTATAAAGACAGTTACTGTGATAAATTCTTAACTGTAATCCAACTGAAAAATTATTTTCAGTCTGATGCAGTCTAGTGTAAATTCACCACTCAATCAGTCCATCTATAAGTAGTGGATTACAGTCCCTATTTAAAACTGGCTACATTACACACTCCTATTTGTAGCTATTTAAAACTCCCGAGTGATATGTAAAAAATCACTTTGTGAATGTAGATAAACTATTGAATGAGTGTCTCTTCTTACTAGATCTTAACTATCCATATTGTAATACTTAAGTTCCATATATCAAAGAACAAGCTCTTACAAATACCTTTTGTTACATTGGATTTTCAAATATTATATAAGTGTATGGATAGTGTCACACATTCCTTTCGAGTTTGTCTCCCAAGCCATGCAAATCTCTGAAAAGCTATTGGGGAAGCTTTTAGGGGGACCTTCCAGATGGAAGACAGATACTTCTATTAAATCAAGTACATAATACATATCCTTTCACTTATATCAGTGTATGAAAATTCAGATGTACAAGGTGAAATCCTATAAGTGGAGTTGAACACACTTAGCTGTTAATTCAGTTGGCAGCAGCTACAGCCTAGTTGCCTACTTATCTTTTGATAAAGTGGCTGAAATCATAAATGGCCAAGGTGAAGCTCTGTAGCACACAAAGAGAATAAAAACAAAAATCAAACATTCTGATGCAAATAATGGCCTGCATTGCTATATTTTTTGTTGATTTGAAATACTGCTTTAAAACTTAATTGTTATAAATCTGCATTGCACTTCAAGAGTGTGCCCTGTATGGCAGAGTAAGTTTAATAGTATTTGTAGCATTTTACAAGTAGTATAATTGTAGGTGTTATCTTTAAAGTTCAACTTTATGTAACCAAAACTGATAGAAGTAGATAAAATATCTTAAACATTTGCATTGGATATTATATCCTATTACAGTCTGCATATTCACCAAAGGGAAACTAGTTGTTTCCTCTGCTTTGCTCCCCTCTAATGCCCAAAATTCTTTTCAGTGATATTAGTGCAGATAATTATGTAGTTAGAGAATCTTCATGAAGTATAACAGAGAATTTGATCTGTAAATGGGACATCTGTTTTAAAATCTTACATATTGATTCACTAACCTCACTTGCAAATGAAATGCAAGTATCATGATAGAAAAAATCACTTGAAAACATCAATTCTAGTACCAGATCTTCATTCAAATCAGTTAAGCAAGATCAGAGAATCAGCTAAATATGGTGGAGCAAAATTAATGGGTGGCTTCCTTACCCAAATGTAAATAGATTGAATAGTATATTGGGACATGGGTTTGAGAAATAAATCTGCCTTTTAAATTCATTCTTGAGAAACTTTCTTCTGGAGCATACAAGAAGCCTCTCTTGTCTTTGAGTGGTATTATACAGGACAATGAGACTAGAAGTAAACATTACTGAATCAATAAGAAACCAGTAGGCAGAGGCATAGGTAGGCATGTTGGATTAGTGGTCTGTTGTTTAATTCCTAGATATGATCATTTGGAAGCTTTTGTTCATTTCTACAATTAAAACCGTTGTGTGCTTTGTGATATCTTTTCACTTTTCTTGTTTGTGTTGAATAGGCTGTAAGTGGGGGTACATTGTACAAAATGCTTCACAACCTAGAAATTAAGTTCAGCAAACGATTCCCAGTGAGTTTGTACATCAGAAGTGGAGATGAATCTGTGTAGACGGGTGTGTGTGTGTGTGTGTGGGTGTGTGAAGCTACACACTTCTATCACAGAATGGTGTTCAGACTTATTAGGGTCTATCTGGTACAAAGTATCACCACTGTTTTGTATTTATGAATTACAGAGCTAGCACCTTGTGTTATATTTATGAGCACTTCATTATTTTGTACTATTTTATGAAAGAATAGCAATTCTGAGTAAACATTTCTTATTATAGCATTTAAGACCAAGACGAGCAAACATGCCAGCCAGCCATAAATTGAGATGAGGAAAATTATGCAATTTTCTGTTCTCTCCCTCCCTGCTCCTCAAAGAGCTATTGTACATTTTGAAGTGGAAGAGGGCCCATGGAGATAATCTTAAATTATGATTGAATACGAATGATTGTAAAGTTGGAGATGTTTAAAGTATTTTTAAAATGTTACTAAGGTGCTAATTCCCGCCCCCACCCCATCAAAGTGCCTCCAGTTCTAGTGTTTGACTTGATGTAGAATGCTGCGGGGCTTGGTGTGCAGGACAGGCCTTGTATTCATAACTGTCCTCCCTCGGGGTTATGCTGAGGATGGTAACTGAGGTCTGATCTACACCATTTTAGTACCGGTATAACTGTCAGGTACGTATGTGTTTTCTCCCCTACCCCCCCCAATAGTTATACTTATACAATTCCTAGTGTGGATGCAGTTACACCAATGTAAAGTTGCCATATACTGGTACAGCTTATTCCCATTCCTAAATAACTTACACTGGTTTAAGAACTTCGGCATAACTGCCGTACACACTGGGGGCATTGTACCACTTCACACCAGTACAGTGAAAATGGTGCAATTTTTTTGTGTAGACAAGGCCTTAGGTTCCAGTAGAGGCTACTCCCAGTTAGTGAAGATTGCTGTGAGAGTATACTGAATCTCTCAGTTCCTGGCATGTTCCTTCCTGCCAAGCATATGCTGCTCCTAGAACTTTGCTGACTGGCTGTTGGCAAATGGTGGGTTACAGGAACCCTTTAAGGCACTAACAGGACTAGTTTTTTTTGCTGAGATCTATTCTTGCAGAGCCAGCAAAGCCCAATAATTCTGGAACGTATCTAAATTTGATGGGTGGCAGTCTTGAATTTGATAATTAGCTTGCATACGTTTGTGTAAGTTTCAAGGGAAAGTCACCTTCTCTGAAAGTTTCTCTTTGCTTTAAAAGGAAAATTAACCTTGTTTTATCAAGTTCAATCTGACAGTCAGTCTTAGTTTCCATCTTTACTTTATATCTAATCTTGCGCTGAGATTGCTGTGGCATGTTTGCTGGTGGCTTGTTCTCCCTTTGGTGTGTTTGTTTTTGCTTTCCTGGGTTTTTAGCCCTGCAAGAAACTTCTTTACTATTAAGAAATATATGCATTTTGTACTACAAGGTTTTTGACACTTTCTCTTTGCAACCTTTTAATGCAGCAAGCACCACTTTAAAACAAAACACTTCACTTCTTATAGAGCCATAACAGCTTTTGAAAACTGTTACTCACTTTGCTAGCTGCTTGTTCCCTGATGCTTCACAAGCAGATGTGGTTCTATATCCCAAGTGAATTGAGTTGTTGTCTTTCTAGACAAATATAACACTTCTTATCTTTCAACAGCTATGCAAAGGCAGAAAAAATTGCCTCGTGCTGCCTTCAAAACCAAACAGTTTCTTCAAACTCCATCTACAAAAGGAGGTAACTAACTTCCAGCCTCTTACCAAGTGCCAGCAAAATTCCAAAAACTGTTCACCTGAGTTAAATCTTGTACCTTTAATTTAACAAATATGAACAATTGCATGTAGAGATTAACAGTAAACTGAGTTTATATATCAATATACCACAATCATGGGCAGAAAGGTTTCTTGAGGGATGGATATTAACTTTGAGATATGATCCAAGAACTTTTGACTTCAAGCATAAGAAATAAATAAAAAATCAGCTCTGGATTAGCAAAGATGATTTTTAAAGCCATATTAATTAAGGTTGCATTTGTGAGATTAATTTTTAATCATTGCATTGTGTATTTTTTTTAAACTTCTCTTCTCCCTTTGCACTGGAAAATGTCAACAATCATGCGTGAAAAATTGTTACCTTACACGTCAATGTGAGAAATAGATGCTAGCAAGTTAGTTACTCTTGAAAAGTTCAAGTATAGCAGCAATTCTAGATGTGTTGCAAAAATAACAATAATTACATTTTTAGTTAGGAAAATAGTCTAGAAAGTTAGCATAGTGTGTCTGGTTGTTTATGCTATTAATGGCTCATGTACATTCTTGCCAGAAGAGAATCAAAATTTAAACTTTAATCCAACTGGACCAAACTTAATATCTGAGCCCTAATTAGAAAAGGAGTACTTGCGGCACCTTAGAGACTAACAAATTTATTAGAGCATAAGCTTTCGTGAGCTACAGCTCACTTCATCGGATGCATTTGGTGGAAAATCCAGAGAGGAGATGTCTGTAACTGATCTGCTCAGAACACTTCCTAGCAATATCAGGAATTTCACTCAATAGTGACAGGTTTCAGAGTAGCAGCCGTGTTAGTCTGTATTCGCAAAAAGAAAAGGAGTACTTGTGGCACCTTAGAGACTAACAAATTTATTAGAGCATAAGCTTTCGAGGATAACTAAAGAATTGAACTCTTTTGGCAAGACCTATTTAGTCAGTCACCTGGATTGGAATAAAACTACCAAAGTCTTCCGAACAAAAAATTTTAATGCAGGCTTTCTGGCTAGACATTTCCTTTTAGTCCTAATTCTGGATACTTCCCAGATTTTCTAGGGAGAAGTGGACAGAATACTTACCAATCGGGAAATGTTGGAACCTGTAGAGGAATTTAATAGCTTCTCTTGCTTGGGGTTTGAAGTGGTTTCTTTTCATTAGACTCTCAAAAAAAAAATTCTAAAGCCCTAGTGTGTTTTAAACTTCAAGTTTGTTATGCAGTCTGTTAGTTTTGATCTCTTTGCATAAAGATCCTAAAATGCTATCTTTAGTTTTGGAATATTCCTGGGCCACATTATGCTTCCTGGGAATCTACACTGCACTACAAAAGAGAAGATATAGCTCTCAACCACATCACAGGTCACAACCTCTTCAGTACCCACCCTCAATGCTATTATGAATTGTATCGCAAAAGGCTCAGAGTACAAAAGTGGAAGCAGTCAGCACTCCAATCTGCGTCCCTTCACCTCTCCTCCACTGAACACTTTTGACAGTTTGCTTGAGGGCTCGAACAGTTATTCCTTGCAATATCTGCTGCTTTCTATGCACCTGTCACGTCCCTTCAGAAGTCAGTTGGCCCTCTTTCACAACAGTTGAAGAATATCACCTCTGACGGATGGGTCTCGGAGATTATTTTAAAGGGTTACGCCATTCAATTCACTTTCCTCCCTCACTTCCGCCTCCCTTCCCCATCCCTCTTCAGGGACCCTTCTCACGGGAATCTACTTCACCAGGAAATAGATCTTTTACCTTTTAGGGCCACTGAACCCAATCGCTGTCTGGGGTGAGTATCGATTTTCTGTATGTTGAGTTGCAGGCCCAGCTGCCCAAATGTGCACATGGTCACCTGGATGGCTTGTACTGCCATCGAATGAAGAAGCCCTGAGGAAGATACAGGTAGATAACAATATCCAGTGTTCGCAGGTGTGCTGCTGTGACAGAGAGAACCCTGGAAAATACCCTGGGTGCAGACGAGAGGCCGAATGGGACCAGTCTGTACTGATGATAGTCCTACGCAAAGGTTAAACCATAGGAATCTGTGTGATGGTTGTATTGAGATGTGGAAGAAGATATCTTGTAGGTCAAGAGCCGAAAACCAACCTCCTTGCTCTAGAGCTGGAATAATGGCTGCAAGGGTGACCATATTGAACTTCTGCGCCTTCACATATTTGTTTAGTGCCCTTAGGTCATGAATAGCCCGCCAATCTCCCTTCACTCTCAAAAGCGAAGGGAGATTGGAAATAATGGGACAGACAGTATGATCTTTGTTTTACATAAATTGCCAGGGGGTGCCAGATCTCCCTCCCTCTGCATAGAAGCACTCAAATTTTGGAACTGATGCATCCATCACAACGTGCTCATATCAGCCTTCTACCTACTAGAGATGCAGAACATGACAGCTGACAATCTCAGGAGGAACTTTTCTCAAGACCACGAAATGGGAACTGAACTTAGAGGTGCTTCGCAACATATTAGCTCTTTGGGAAACCCCAACTACAGATCTCTTTGCTACTTACTGGCACAAGAAATGTCCTCATTAATGCCAGAGCCGTCAGGGGGAAACATTCACTGGAAGAAGCCCTAATCCTCCCATGAGACATTCACCTCGTGTATGCCTTTCCCGTTTCCTCTTGTATCCAAAGTCTTGTTGAAAATTCAGCAAGATAAAGCAAGAATTATTCTGATTGTCCCCTCTTGGCCAAGACAAGTCTGGTTCTCTTACCTGGCACAGATGGCAGTATGTCCTATGGTTCCTCTTCAGCTCATTCCTCACCTTTTCTCTCAAAGCATCAGGCGGATCCACCATCTCCATGCTTGGCTCTTTCTTGGTTCCAAGACTTAGAGATCGAATGCTCTGATGAGGTGAAAGATGTGTTGCTACACGGCCGAAAGTCAACCACTTGACATACTTACCTCCAAAAATGGAAATGATTCAAAATTTGGTGTCATTCTAAGCACATAGACCTGGCCTCGTCCTCCCTCTGATTTTTATATTACATTTTAGACTTCAAAAGGTCAAAACTTTCGCTCAGCTCCCTTAAGGTACACCTCACAGCCATAATGGCCTGCCATCATCAAGTAGACAGATACTCTGTGTTCATACCTGCTGATATATAGATTCCTTAAGGACATTGGGAATATCTTCCTGCATGCGAGACCACTTGCTCCAACCTGGGATCTTAACCTAGTTCTCAGACCTCTGACTAGATCTCCCTTAGAGCAAGTCGCCATGGACTCATTCTTACACCTGTCCATGAAGACAGCATTTCTAATTGCTATGGCCTCAGCTAGGTGCATAGGAGAAATAGCAGCTCTGATGACACATGCACCATTCAAGATCTTTTTTAAAGATAAAGTAACTAAAGCCACATCTCAAGTTTCTATAAAGTTGTCTCCACTTTCCATATGAAACAACAGATCCATCTCCCTGTTTTTCTCAAATCACATTGTGACAACAGGGAAGCGATTCTGCATATACTAGATGTTACAAGAGCACTAGCATTCTACTTGGACAGGACTAAGGACTTTAGGAAATCCCCTAAGCTCTTCCTTTTGTTTGTGGTAAGAGCCAAAGGTTCTGCAATATTGCCTCAAAGACTATCCAAATGGGTCTCTGGTGGCATTCATCTCTGTTATCAAGGGCGCAACCTGTTGTCTCTGTCTGGAGTCCATATGCACTCCATGAGGTCAATTTCTACCTCAGTTGCATTCCTTAAAGATGTCCCTAATTCAGATATCTATAGAACAGCAACTTGGGCCTCTGCCCACACTTTTTCAGAACATTATGCAATTGTTGGAGATTCGGCCTCTGATGCCATCTTCAGCTCATTGGTTCTCTCTGTAGTAACAGACTTTACTCTGACATCTCAGCTCTCCAGGAGGGATACTGCTGTGAAGTCACCTAGAGTGGAGCACTCATAGGGATACTACTGGAAGAAGAGGAGGCAGTTACTCATCTTGTACAATAATGATGATTCTTCGAGATGTCTCAATATGGGGCTCTGCAGTAGAGAAGGAACTGAGGGGTTGTTCCTGTATGTGAGACTAGATAGCTTCGAGACAAGACCACAAGGGAGGGACAGTGCATGTGCAGGCTGAACTGCTACCTAAAATCTCCGATTAGAGGTGGCAGGGGCACAAATGCACCTACAGTGGAGCACCAATAGGGAGACGCATCTCGAAGAACCATCATTACTGTACAAGGTGAGTAACTTTCTCCTCCCAGAATGTCACTTATTTTAATAACTATTTAGGAAGTTTTAACAGGTGTATAAATCACTGTCATGTAAATATCAGAACCAGAACAATCATTACGACCGTGAGCTTATTTTTTGTTTAGAGAAACATTTACTGACAATGGCACTTTTTTTTTAATCACTTTTCTGATTGTACTTCAGAGGTCTTAAAGGGACAATCTGTTCTGGAAGTATTTTTACTGATACTGTATTTCAAAGTGCATAACAACTATAATACCTCTTTGTGCAAGGATGATCTCAGTGCATTATATAGAATAAAATCAACACCTCTGTGAAATAGCCAAGAAATTGTATTTAACAGTTAAATAGAAGTAGTTTTATACAACTTGTTCAAGATCACACAGCAAGCCAGTGACCGTCAGAACCTAGGTTCCTGACTGTTCCTATTCTAACTAGGTGACGCACTCTGTTCTTTCATGCTGATCAGAATCTCTTCCCATCAGATTCTTATGATATATTGATCTTTACCTTTATGGACTAGATTCAATTTTCTGGAGTGTATATAACACTGAGTGTCTTTCATCTGACTTCAGCACAACTTAAACAATTTTAGCCTCACAATATCCCGGTGAGATAGGTAATTATTCCTGTTTTACAGAAGGAGAAACTGAATCCCAAACCAAGTGACTTGTCTAATGTCATACAAAAAGTCTCTGGCAGAGCTGGAATTAAAAGTATGTCTCCTTATTCCCAGCCTGGAGTGGCTTCATCCTTGTGCTGTAGCTAGAAGTTCTAATCATATCTTTTTAAAGGAATGAAGTTACTTATTTCTAAGTAGAGTTCTCAGACACTTTCTTCTTTCGTTTAATTTAACTGCTTGTATTAGTGGTGTGTGTGTGTATATGTAGCACTTGAATTGTATATGCCCCACCACTGTACAACAAGCAAGTCTTATTCATTAATCCAAGAGTTTATTCCTTTGTTCTTCTGTCTTCAGGGAACTCTCCTAACAGGTAAGTCTCTTTTCTATTCTAAAGATGCCAAACTGACTTTATTAAACATTGTTCAGAATTGTTCTCTAGGCAAAGTACTTTTGCTACATGAAACAGAATTATTAGGCCATCTGCCAGTAATTACCGGTATATCATGCTGGCTATGGTTTGGAGTTAATCAAAGAATGAATTATTTAAACCAAGTGCTTTGCCTTGTCAAGAACTTTTGCCTCTCAAAACAAATACAACTGTTAAAAATAAGTGGACAGTATGGTGTTGTGGTGACTGAAGTATTTTATGAATTCATAGCTCAGACTGGAAGCCTATTCATAATATTGTAGTTCAGAAGAAAACTGACTTTGGAGAATTGGGAGGTTTACATTATTTTATTGGCTACATATCTCTAATGGAAACTTGCAAACTATCTCTAATTGTCATATTCTTAAGAATGTTACTACTTTACAAATCCCATATTTTGCCTAGAAACTCTCTTCCTTTTGTGCTGCAAGAGAGTACCTCAAACACCATAACAAATCAAAACTAAAGGCCATTTAGTGTGATGTAAGAGCAGTGATCCTTGGCTGGTTTAAAAACGTGTAGTCAAGGTGATGAATGTGATGTCATATACGTGTTCTACAACGTGATCTATCAAAGACTGTAGAACATTTTATGTTTAAACTATTGCATGATTTAGACCTTTTGCAATTTCAGTAAACACCCTTAAGTTACTAGCAGTATTGCATCTTTAAAAAATAGAAATCTTTATTAGTTAAAACCCAATCCTCCAGATTTGTGCCCCTTCTTGGGTCCATGCAGACTGTTGCTGCTAAAATAATCTTCCTGTCAAGTCATTCTGTCCACAACACTTTTTTTTTTTCCTTTGAATCAGTCTTCTGATTTCTTCTTCTTCCCTGATCAGTTATAATCTGTTCCTTGCCTTTAAGGCTGTACATGATGTAGCCCCTCCTCTATTTATCTGCTCTTGTAGCTTATTGCATTGTCCATGTCTAATGATTCTAGGCTTCACCACTTGTTTGTCAGCTTCTTGCATAAGCAGCTTCATGCTTTGTTCCCTGTTACCCCTTCCTTATTGAGAGAGCCACTGTCCACTGCTTCAGATCCCTCCTCAAGACCCACTTCTGCTATGCTGTCTATGGAAAATGGCCAGTCTGAAGGCCGGTGGAAATATGGAGATTATATTTTTGTGTGCATATAATATTGTATTAAATATAGTTCATAAGCAGCAACTTGCAACCTACTGATTGTGTATCTAACTAATTTGCAGCCATATGCCCCTATTATTATTCTAGTTGTTCCCTCCCTCTATTTTACCTCCTTTGTTTGAATTGTCAAGTGTTGCCTTAAAGAGAGATTAATAAACTCTGTGGGGTAGGAACTATCTCCTTCAAGTTTGTACTGCATCTATCACAATGGAGATCCAACCCTGATTGTGACCTCTAGCAGATACAAATGATGACAAATTGGTATAGTATATTCACTTGTGGAACACCAAATTCACAACAGCTACATTCTCTTCTTGAACACTAATTTTACTATTGTATTTTTCTGAATAAATTTAATCTGTTAATTTCTTGTGTCTACTTTATCACTGAATCCACCTAAAAAGGTGATAAGCTAGTTTTAAGGCTAGTGGAATTCTATCAAAATCATAAGAAAATAGATTTGGTTCAAATATTCTGTTTTACTTTTTTAAACAGTATTAAGGCTTAATAAAAACTAGACTGTTCTATTAATGGCTTTTAATATTTTATTTGGAGAATAAAGTTTAAGATGTATTGTACAGGTAGCACACTAATGCAGTACTAAGAATGATTTACATGCATTGGTGACATCGGTAATTTAAATATTCTTTAATTCTTTAGTCAGTATCTTTCTATAGATAAGATAGATGACAAAAATGTATTGCTAAATGTCAGCAACATGCTATTTAATGTCATACGATGCACAAGGGAACTCTTGTTAGGGTAACTCCCATTATACTAGAAGTTTCAGGGAGAATACTCCCTTTTTAACCCATATCAGAAAAGCAAGTTAACAGATGTTAATACTGTCTACACTATGCTGGCATAGCCCCTTAGTATAGACTACTGACAGAAGGGACACCACCTCCCAACCTTGTTAGCTATGTTGCCAGCTACTCTTCTGCTGGCATAGCTGTTTCTGCACTGGGGGTTTTGTCAGTCAGGGTCTGGGTGTTAGAATCATAGAATCATAGAATATCAGGGTTGGAAGGGACCCCAGAAGGTCATCTAGTCCAACCCCCTGCTCAAAGCAGGACCAAGTCCCAGTTAAATCATCCCAGCTAGGGCTTTGTCAAGCCTGACCTTAAAAACCTCTAAGGAAGGAGATTCTACCACCTCCCTAGGTAACGCATTCCAGTGTTTCACCACCCTCTTAGTGAAAAAGTTTTTCCTAATATCCAATCTAAACCTCCCCCATTGCAACTTGAGACCATTACTCCTCGTTCTGTCATCTGCTACCATTGAGAACAGTCTAGAGCCATCCTCTTTGAAACCCCCTTTCAGGTAGTTGAAAGCAGCTATCAAATCCCCCCTCATTCTTCTCTTCTGCAGACTAAACAATCCCAGCTCCCTCAGCCTCTCCTCATAAGTCATGTGCTCTAGACCCCTAATCATTTTCGTTGCCCTTCGTTGTACTCTTTCCAATTTATCCACATCCTTCCTGTAGTGTGGGGCCCAAAACTGGACACAGTACTCCAGATGAGGCCTCACCAGTGTCGAATAGAGGGGAACGATCACGTCCCTCGATCTGCTCGCTATGCCCCTACTTATACAACCCAAAATGCCATTGGCCTTCTTGGCAACAAGGGCACACTGCTGACTCATATCCAGCTTCTCGTCCACTGTCACCCCTAGGTCCTTTTCCGCAGAACTGCTGCCGAGCCATTCGGTCCCTAGTCTGTAGCGGTGCATTGGATTCTTCCATCCTAAGTGCAGGACCCTGCATTTATCCTTATTGAACCTCATTAGATTTCTTTTGGCCCAATCCTCCAATTTGTCTAGGTCCTTCTGTATCCTATCCCTCCCCTCCAGCGTATCTACCACTCCTCCCAGTTTAGTATCATCCGCAAATTTGCTGAGAGTGCAATCCACACCATCCTCCAGATCATTTATGAAGATATTGAACAAAACGGGCCCCAGGACCGACCCCTGGGGCACTCCACTTGACACCGGCTGCCAACTAGACATGGAGCCATTGATCACTACCCGTTGAGCCCGACAATCTAGCCAGCTTTCTACCCACCTTATAGTGCATTCATCCAGCCCATACTTCCTTAACTTGCTTGTTTTCATACCCCTCACCAACGTAACTGTGCCAACATGAGTGTTTAGACCAAGCCACTGTATATACACTTTATGTAGCTTCTTGAATACCAAGAGAAATAAGGCATAAAAGTATTGCATGTCTAAATGGTTAAGTGAAACAAACTGCAAATGGGGCTTCCTTGGCTTTCAGATTTTCCCAGGAAAAGTTTGATAAATATCTTGTTGGGAGAAATGCTGTTAGTCATAGTTTTCTATCTGTACTTTACTAAATGCTCTAGTATATTCGCTTTTAGGCTGATGTTCTTATGTTTATGGTAGCTCAGACTTCAACATTATCAAATCATTATGCTTGGTCGTTACCTGTGATTAATGGACTAAGTTAAGAGGCAAGGCTTAAGAGTAACCTTTAGGATCCTTAGATTTTTTACTTAGCAAAGTCTCATTGCATCAAAATCAGAATACAGTATACAGTATAATCAGTATACAGAATACAAAATCAGTATACAGAATTAGAAATTCATGTGTAACTAACCTTCAGCAATAGTACAGCAACCTAGTATCTTAAGAACTTCCATTTAGCAATGTGCTTTTTTAAAACTTTCTCGCTGAGGAGTGCAACGCTTCCTTTTAAACGAATCTGAAGCAACTGAGAGTTGTCATAAATTTATTCTGGACAGATGCTTCTATTTCAGATATTGTTTTGAACAGAATACTCTTGCAAAACTAACATAACTCGGGTACAAAATCTTCCTTGGCATTTACCATGATTGATAAAGAGAACAGTCTTGTTCATGAATCCAAAATAAAAATTGTTCACACAAGGTGAGTGGAGTTACAGGCCTGAGATGTCAAGATCTTTAAGTACTACACTTAGGAAGGAAAAATCAAATGCAAATAAAGAATTGAAATAACTGACTAGGCAGCAGTACTGCAGAAAAGGATAGTGGATCACAAATTGAATAAGTCAACCATATGATGTTACCAAAAAAAAAAAGGAAGTGTTATTCTGGAATGTGTGAACAAAAATGTCATTTGTAAGACATAGGTGATAATTGTTCTGCTTTACTTGGCACTCTGTCCACTTTTGGGCACTACACTTTAAAGAAAGATACGAACTAATTAGAGGAGAATCTGGAGGACAGCAACAAAAATTGAGGTTTGGAAAACCTAACCGATGAGGACAGCTTAAAAGAATTGGTCATGTTTAGTCTAGAGAAGAGAAGACTGAGGGAGGGCAAGTCTTCAAATATGTTCTCCAGGCCCAGTGAAGGTAGAAGTATTAATTGGCTTAGGTTGCAGGAAGGAAAGTGTAGGTTGGATATTAGAAAAAATTATCTAAGTATAAGGATAGTAAAGCACTGGAAGGCTTGGAATGCCTATCCGTGTAGCATTTTAAGAACAGGTTAGACAAGCATCTGTCATGGATGGTCTATATATACTTAATGCTGCCTCAGCATGAGGAGATGAACTAGAGCCACGTATTCTCAACCTTTTTCTTTGAGGCCCCCGCAACATGCTGTAAAAATTCCACATCCTGTCTGTGCCATGACAGCTGTTTTCTCCATATAAAAGCCAGGGCCAGTGTTAGGGGATAGCAAGCAGGGCAATTGCCCGGGGTCCCATGCCACAGGGGGCCCTATGAAGCTAAGTAGCTCAGGCTTCAGCTTTCTGCCCTGGGCCCCAGCAAGTCTAATGCTGGCCCTGCTTGGCGCACCCCCTGAAATTTGCTCGTGGGCACTGGACCCCTGGTTAAGAACCACTGAACTAGATGACCTCTTGAGGCCCTGTCCAAGTCTACATTTTGATAATTGTACAATTTCTAAAAATTGCAGCAATTACTTGATACCAGCAGGTTATCTGGCCTCCCCTTCTCCATGCTGTTTTATTGGCTACATTCCAATACATGTACTATTTTGTTGTATTTACCTTTTCCACGTGAAAATTTGCATTCCCTTTTATTAAACTGTCACTCATAGCCATAACTCAAGATTACTTCTAGTGAAAGTGATGGATTGTTTTGTGTATGTCATTTTCCAGTACCATCTCCAAGTAAATTCCGCTCCCCTGCGGCACCATCACCTCTGGCTCTCCGACAGCCAGTGAAAGCATTTAGTAACCATGGACCTGGTTCTGCTGCTGCTCCTCCAGAAGCTACGCAACTGACACACAGCAGTTCTTCATCAGGACCTCTTGCAGCTCAGAATTCAGGCTCTCCAAGCCCTGCCAGCAGTATCAACAGCACTACTCTTACCAGACCAGCAGGGACAACAGGGGTGAGGAGTGGCTTGCCTAGACCGAGTGCCCCTTCTGCTGGGGGCATACCAGTGCCTCGCAGCAAACTTGCACAGCCTGTTCGCAGGTGGGTAATCTGAGGGGGGATTTTAAATTCTGTATTCAGAAACTAACACTTTTCTTAACTCTATTTTTGTATCTTGTACATTACTACTGAAGGCTAGAGTAACTATTAACTTTAAAAAAGAATGGGAACATATAAAGATAACCCAGGCCTACTGTACTAAATTCTGCATAGTCCATTCTCCTGTCATATAAATTCTACTCCCTTCCACCCCTGCAAAAAGAGCTTGTATCAGATGTAAAGCTGATAGTATACTTGGATTGTATTACTGAATGTAGTTTAGAACTGAAGTTCTTTAATTTTAAAAGTGAGTGTTTATCCACACAGACAGATCCACACATTAAAGGTACTTGCACTAGACAGTTACTTTAAGAAATGAGTAAAGAAGTAAAAGGTAAATTCAAAAGCAGTCTTCCAGTTTAGAAGATAAGGAGTACTTGTGGCACCTTAGAGACTAACAAATTTATTAGAGCATAAGCTTTCGTGAGCTACAGCTCACTTCATCGGATGCATTTGGTGGAAAAAACAGAGGAGAGATTTATATACACACAAAGAGAACGTGAAACAATGGGTTTATCATACACACTGTAAGGAGAGTGATCACTTAAGATAAGCCATCACCAACAGCAGGGGGGGGGAAGGAGGAAAACCTTTCATGGTGACAAGCAGGTAGGCTAATTCCAGCAGTTAACAAGAATATCAGAGGAACAGTGGGGGGTGGGGTGGGAGGGAGAAATACCATGGGGAAATAGTTTTACTTTGTGTAATGACTCATCCATTCCCAGTCTCTATTCAAGCCTAAGTTAATTGTATCCAGTTTGCAAATTAATTCCAATTCAGCAGTCTCTCGTTGGAGTCGGTTTTTGAAGCTTTTTTGTTGAAGTATAGCCACTCTTAGGTCTGTGATCCAGTGACCAGAGAGATTGAAGTGTTCTCCAACTGGTTTTTGAATGTTATAATTCTTGACGTCTGATTTGTGTCCATTCATTCTTTTACGTAGAGACTGTCCAGTTTGGCCAATGTACATGGCAGAGGGGCATTGCTGGCACATGATGGCATATATCACATTGGTAGATGCGCAGGTGAACGAGCCTCTGATAGTGTGGCTGATGTGATTAGGCCCTATGATGGTATCCCCTGAATAGATATGTGGACAGAGTTGGCAACGGGCTTTGTTGCAAGGATAGGTTCCTGGGTTAGTGGTTCTGTTGTGTGGTGTGTGGTTGCTGGTGAGTATTTGCTTCAGATTGGGGGGCTGTCTGTAAGCAAGGACTGGTCTGTCTCCCAAGATCTGTGAGAGTGATGGGTCGTCCTTCAGGATAGGTTGTAGATCCTTGATGATGCGTTGGAGAGGTTTTAGTTGGGGGCTGAAGGTGATGGCTAGTGGCGTTCTGTTGTTTTCTTTGTTGGGCCTGTCCTGTAGTAGGTGACTTCTGGGTACTCTTCTGGCTCTGTCAATCTGTTTCTTCACTTCAGCAGGTGGGTACTGTAGTTGTAGGAATGCATGATAGAGATCTTGTAGGTGTTTGTCTCTGTCTGAGGGGTTGGAGCAAATGCGGTTATATCGTAGCGCTTGGCTGTAGACAATGGATCGAGTGGTATGATCTGGATGAAAGCTAGAGGCATGTAGGTAGGAATAGCGGTCAGTAGGTTTCCGATATAGGGTGGTGTTTGTGACCATCGCTTATTAGCACCGTTGTGTCCAGGAAGTGGATCTCTTGTGTGGACTGGTCCAGGCTGAGGTTGATGGTGGGATGGAAATTGTTGAAATCATGGTGGAATTCCTCAAGAGCTTCTTTTCCATGGGTCCAGATGATGAAGATGTCATCAATGTAGCGCAAGTAGAGTAGGGGCATTAGGGGACGAGAGCTGAGGAAGCGTTGTTCTAAGTCAGCCATAAAAATGTTGGCATACTGTGGGGCCATGCAGGTACCCATCGCAGTGCCGCTGATTTGAAGGTATACATTGTCACCAAATGTGAAATTGTGACTTTGTCCTGACCCATAACTAAGTTCTGCCACCAGGTTAGCCGTGACAGTATCGGGGATACTGTTCCTGACGGCTTGTAGTCCATCTTTGTGTGGAATGTTGGTGTAGAGGGCTTCTACATCCATAGTGGCTAGGATGGTGTTTTTAGGAAGATCACCAATGGACTGTAGTTTCCTCAGGAAATCGGTGGTGTCTCGAAGATAACTGGGAGTGCTGGTAACGAAGGGCCTGAGGAGGGAGTCTACATAGCCAGACAATCCTGCTGTCAGGGTGCCAATGCCTGAGATGATGGGGCGTCCAGGATTTCCAGGTTTATGGATCTTGGGTAGCAGATAGAATACCCCAGGTCGGGGCTCGCTGTCGTCATCATGAATAGGTCGGAGTATGAACAAGAGGCTAGTAGGCAGCTCTCCAACACCACTTTCTACAAGCCATTACCCTCTGATCCCACTGAGAGTTACCAAAAGAAACTACAGCATTCGCTCAAGAAACTCCCTGAAAAAGCACAAGAACAAATCCGCACAGACACACCCCTGGAGCCCCGACCTGGGGTATTCTGTCTGCTACCCAAGATCCATAAACCTGGAAATCCTGGACGCCCCATCATCTCAGGCATTGGCACCCTGACAGCAGGATTGTCTGGCTATGTAGACTCCCTCCTCAGGCCCTTCGTTACCAGCACTCCCAGCTATCTTCGAGACACCACCGATTTCCTGAGGAAACTACAGTCCATTGGTGATCTTCCTAAAAACACCATCCTAGCCACTATGGATGTAGAAGCCCTCTACACCAACATTCCACACAAAGATGGACTACAAGCCGTCAGGAACAGTATCCCCGATACTGTCACGGCTAACCTGGTGGCAGAACTTTGTGACTTTGTCCTGACCCATAACTATTTCACATTTGGTGATAATGTATACCTTCAAATCAGCGGCACTGCGATGGGTACCCGCATGGCCCCACAGTATGCCAACATTTTTATGGCTGACTTAGAACAACGCTTCCTCAGCTCTCGTCCCCTAATGCCCCTACTCTACTTGCGCTACATTGATGACATCTTCATCATCTGGACCCATGGAAAAGAAGCTCTTGAGGAATTCCACCATGATTTCAACAATTTCCATCCCACCATCAACCTCAGCCTGGACCAGTCCACACAAGAGATCCACTTCCTGGACACTACGGTGCTAATAAGCGATGGTCACATAAACACCACCCTATATCGGAAACCTACTGACCGCTATTCCTACCTACATGCCTCTAGCTTTCATCCAGATCATACCACTCGATCCATTGTCTACAGCCAAGCGCTACGATATAACCGCATTTGCTCCAACCCCTCAGACAGAGACAAACACCTACAAGATCTCTATCATGCATTCCTACTACTACAGTACCCACCTGCTGAAGTGAAGAAACAGATTGACAGAGCCAGAAGAGTACCCAGAAGTCACCTACTACAGGACAGGCCCAACAAAGAAAACAACAGAACGCCACTAGCCATCACCTTCAGCCCCCAACTAAAACCTCTCCAACGCATTATCAAGGATCTACAACCTATCCTGAAGGACGACCCATCGCTCTCTCAGATCTTGGGAGACAGACCAGTCCTTGCTTACAGACAGCCCCCCAATCTGAAGCAAATACTCACCAGCAACCACACACCACACAACAGAACCACTAACCCAGGAACCTATCCTTGCAACAAAGCCCGTTGCCAACTCTGTCCACATATCTATTCAGGGGATAACATCATAGGGCCTAATCACATCAGCCACACTATCAGAGGCTCGTTCACCTGTGCATCTACCAATGTGATATATGCCATCATGTGCCAGCAATGCCCCTCTGCCATGTACATTGGCCAAACTGGACAGTCTCTACGTAAAAGAATGAATGGAGACAAATCAGACGTCAAGAATTATAACATTCAAAAACCAGTTGGAGAACACTTCAATCTCTCTGGTCACTCGATCACAGACCTAAGAGTGGCTATCCTTCAACAAAAAAGCTTCAAAAACAGACTCCAACGAGAGACTGCTGAATTGGAATTAATTTGCAAACTGGATACAATTAACTTAGGCTTGAATAGAGACTGGGAATGGATGAGTCATTACACAAAGTAAAACTATTTCCCCATGGTATTTCTCCCTCCCACCCCACCCCCCACTGTTCCTCTGATATTCTTGTTAACTGCTGGAATTAGCCTACCTGCTTGTCACCATGAAAGGTTTTCCTCCTTCCCCCCCCTTGCTGTTGGTGATGGCTTATCTTAAGTGATCACTCTCCTTACAGTGTGTATGATAAACCCATTGTTTCATGTTCTCTGTGTGTGTGTATATAAATCTCTCCTCTGTTTTTTCCACCAAATGCATCCGATGAAGTGAGCTGTAGCTCACGAAAGCTTATGCTCTAATAAATTTGTTAGTCTCTAAGGTGCCACAAGTACTCCTTTTCTTTTTGCGAATACAGACTAACACGGCTGCTACTCTGAAACCAGTTTAGAAGATGGATCTTTTGGTGCATACTGCTAAATAAAAAATTTTCATCTGCTAAACAATTCAAATAAATAAATCACGTGAAATACATTAAGATGTCCATAATGATGCTCGTAAAGTAGTTCAGTTCTTACCTGTTTTTTATTCTGCTGTGAATGTGAAGTTCTGTTTACTATTATGTAAGTTCTGATGCCAATCTTAGCTAAATGTTTGAGTAGAAACAAACAACAACAGAGATTTGAATTCAGTTCCAAGTTATCAACTATCGAGCCCTTAAAAGGAATGGGCAATCTATGCAGATTTTATTAATACTTGGCTCTTTTATGGAGCCTTTCTTAAATCATCTCAAAGTACTATACAAACAGAGGAAACCTCACGTACAAAGAGGAAGTAATTGCCCAAGTTATCACAAAGGTCATTGGCAGAATTGGAACAAGAACTGAGATCTCGACTTGTAAGTCCATTGTCCTCCCCAACAGGCCACACTGCCTTAGCCTTAAGTGAAATACTGTAGTGATTTAGATATTTAGGAAGAGGAAACCTCAGCTGTTTTTGCTTATTTCTAAAATCTGTGGTCAGGGTGCACAGGTCTCCTCACATGTGTGTTAGAAAATAATTTAACTACCTGTCATGCTAAAAATACATTTCTGCCACTGGGTACAATGGAAGTGAAGTGTCAGACTGTCTGTCTTCAATATTTATTTAACAATCTTAAAATGTAATAAAAGGCTGCCTTATTTCTGACTGCAAATTCTTAATATTAGTCTTAATAGTCTCTTCTTAATGGCTCAGTCACTATTGCATAATTGATCTCACTTTACAGCAAGATGTCCATCCCAAATCAAATGTTTATTGTATCTACACTTTAAAATTATTTTACTGTTTTTATGGTGAGAAGGTGATTTTCTTTTTGAAATGTTGTATTACTGGGCTGAACAAAATGGATGGAGTTGTCCTTTCATCAATAAGTTTTTGCCTGCTTTACTGTAAAACGGATGCATGTCATCAGATCAGATTCATAGTTCCACAGTGGTGTAGTTTTATGAAGTTCTCTACATTTAACCATTTACATATATGACTAAATACTGTATTAAAAACAAAAGGAGTACTTGTGGCACCTTAGTCTCTAAGGTGCCACAAGTACTCCTTTTTTTTGCGAATACAGACTAACACAGCTGCTACTCTGAAACCTGTATTAAAAACGAAGTTGTCAAAATATAAAATGTTAAACCTTGAACTTAGTATTTATTTTTTTAAGTGCAATGTAATACAGTGATGCTTCTGAAACAAAACGATTAAAGCACGTAGTTTAGTTTTCAAGAAAAGAGAATTCTACTCTTTTATGTTAAGTTCATGTATGTTAATGATTTGAAGCTTGAACAAATTAAGTACAAACCAAACTGAAATAAATCTCATTTTATTTTAGATCATTACCGGCTCCTAAAAGCTATGGCAACATGAAAGACGAGAGTTGGAAAGATGGCTGCTACTGAACTGCAAAGCTTAAAAATGCAAAGTTCAGTAATTAATGGACACTCCTTCACCAAGCTAAAAGACAGCTTGATATGCAGACTGTTCAGATGTGACTTTCAGGATTTGTAAAATCCCAGACCTCTGTCTTTAATTAGCACAAACTGGCAGAGATTTTAAAGCAGCACTTTAATGACATTTAACATCATATATTTGGTGATCATACAATCACTTTTACATGGAATTGCTATCATTTCTAGGGTTTTTTGTTTTTTTTTCTTGCTTGCTAAACATTTTATCAATTTGAGCATTTATGACAATGGCCAATGTTTGGACAAAAAAACCTAACAAATGCCAAAGAAATGCCCATCTTGAAAAACAGCAAGTAAAATAGAAAACTCCAATTGTTCAAAACTTCATATTGAGGCATTTAATTCAGCAGAATGATTCATTGATGAATATGTACTATTTAAACATTAGCATGTTAATCAGAGCCAACATTCTGATTGCGGATCACTATAGTGCTAATGAAACACCTGCTTAAAACAATTGTAGAAGGTTCTGGTTGGAAAAAATGGTACATATATCCATCAGAAAGAATCCAGCAGTTCTCTCTGGAGGTATCCTAGAGTTGGTAAATAGTAGTAATGGCATTGTTTTATCATTAAAGGTTTGGATGTAGCAGACATACACACATTCAGATGCTGTAGGTTGCATCCTTTTTGTTTGTTTGACATATCAGTTTTATGTGCTCTTATATTTTGATTGCCAAAAGGGCTTAGTATCAGTTGTACAATCTTTCTAAACCTTATAGTTCCTGGCTCAGGAAAGATGGCCTTTGCTATAGTACCACACTTTTAGCACACTGCTCACTATTTAGGGAAACCTTTTTTATAGCAGGTTTCCTTAAAAAGGAAAGAGCAGCTAATAGTATCCATTTGTTCTGATATCATCACACCACAATGCTTATAGCCTGGAACACAACTGTATATGCTAATAGTTAATAAGAAGGAAAGACAACTATGCACTTGTAACATACAAATTGTAAGGAAATGAGTTGTACTATTGATGCCAAATGATATTCATTTAAGTAATATTTCATGGTATGAGGAAGTTTTCTGTATCCTACTTTTACTTTTACCCATTTCTTAAATTGGTTTATTTTAAATTGTAAATATTTTTGCAGATGATATTGCCCATGTTAGTGTTTTAACTATGTACTTTGCCTTACATATCTGTATCTTACCTTGTTTGGTGACAGAGTATGAAATCTGCTACATATGTTTACAAACTATTAAATTCCTCTAGTGGCTCTCAGACTTACCTATTGACATTTACATTGTTTTCACCTATTAGCAATCTTGCTAACATTTTACTCAGTGGAAAAATTCTTTCTTACAGTTAACATACAGACAGCTTTTTCTGTTCTATTTTGGAAGATTTGTAATATAAAGGTTTAAAACTAAAAACGTGTTGGGAGGGTCAGTTAAACAAGGAGTACTGTTTTTTGTGTGTAGAATTTTTCAGTACAAGATTTCTGGATGTGTAGTTTGCAGCAATGGCTAACATGATGGTATCTTTTGTACAATGACTGGAGAACACTAAAAGCTTTACATTGGATTGGATGGTAGGTAGCTTTTAACCCCATTAATACCAGCACTTTGAAGTGTAAGTGCATTTTGACTCCCACCACTAAGAGGATAATTGATCCTGGAATTCCAGAGAACTCTGGACTTCGGAGCCAGTGTTAACATTACTGGATGAAAAGCCATGCAACACTACTTGAGATGGGAAAAGCCAAATAGAAAGTTTTAGGGACTAGACTGCAACTGTAACTACTCAAGCAGCTGCAAGCACAACTTGTATCAATAATGAAAAGACTTCATACCATGGTGACTAAGATCTTTCAAGTGTGACTACCCTCTGAAGTCAGGGCATCAAATATACTGTAATTCAGTAGGAAAACTCCAGCAGGGGTTATAAAAGAGCTACCTTGCACTATTCGACCAGTACATGCTACTGATCTAGCCTTCAGTCATTTGCTGGCTTAGAAAACTTATTTCAGTTAGTGGTATGTCATGTAACTAGTAGGAGGAACAGAAGATTGGATCAAAACTAACCAGCCTCACTAACAAGGCCCAAACATTTGTTTAAAATGTTACAAAGCAATGCTGCAGTCTTCAATAAAAGAGAAGGAATTTTAATTGGTGATTTTTATTATGAAAATATTGAATTGACTTTTTTTAGTTTTGAAAATCAGAAAATTCAGATGAAGATATTCAGGTTAATTTTTTAAATAAAGGCTGCATCAGAGTATTGTTCATTATTTTATTTTTTTTAAATTCCAGCAATTACCTTCATCACTTATTGAAGATATGTTGTGCTTAAGTTACATAAGCATCCTTTTATCTGTTGTTCTACTCCCACAGAAATATAGCTAATAATTTTCTGAAGAGAGACAATCTGTTTACTAGGAAGCCTTCGTGCAGTACCATTTTCTCAATATAAGGAAATCCTAGATCCTTCTGTGTTTAGAGATTCAGATATATTGCGGAAGTGTGGAAATATGGATTTGATAAACTAGTGCCTATGATTTACTTAATTTATGTTTGATATAGTAGTAAGGGTTTTATGAATGTGGATTATTTTTTGTGCCAACAGCTTGGAATTGTCATATGTATGTAGGCAGAAAGACTTGAATTCTGCTTCCAAAGTTATTTAATTTTTCTGTGTTTGAATGTTTGTGTTGATAAAAATGTAAAAATGGGAAAAATATAAATATTCTTACCACAAAGTGCTTTTCTTATGGATCATTTTTCTATAAAACATATTTGTTTGAAAGTTTCAGCTCTCTAGAGAGCATTCTAGAAGTGTATGAAGTTGCCAAACTCTGGAAATCAGGTTGTAAAATTGGGGATTAATAGTTTACTTTCTTAAAAATTAACTTTAGATTTCAGTGGCTCAGTAACTAGTTCTATTGCTTATTTGCTCTCTTAATTAATGTATTGAGTCTAATTAGTTACATATTTGGCCCAGTCCTGTTCATCTGTCATTTTAGTACAGAAGATTGAAATTAGACTTCTATTAAATGTGAAGGCCTCTGTTTTTGACCTTATGCATTGTCCTTTCAGATCACAAGAAACTGGATTCAGATATTTATCCAGCCTGAATTGTGCACGTGCAGGTCCAGATAAATGATCTGGAAAAAGGGGTAAACAGTGAGGTGGCAAAATTTGCAGATGATACAAAATTACTAAGGATAGTTAAGACCCCAGCAGACAGCGAAGAGCTACAAAAGGATCTCTCAAAATTGGGTGATGGGGCAACAAAATGGCAGATAAAATTTAATGTTGATAAATGCAAAGTAATGCACTGGAAAGCATAATCCCAACAATACATATAAAATGATGGGGTCTAAAATTAGCTGTTACCGCTCAAGAAAAAGATCTTGGAGTCATTGTGGATAGTTCTCTGAAAAGATCCACTCACTGTGCAGTGGCAGTCAAAAAAATGAACAGAATGCTGGGAATAATTAAGAAAGGGCTAGATAATAGGACAGAAAATATGTTGCCTCTATATAAATCCATGGTACGCCCACATCTTGAATACTGTGTGCAAATGTGGCCACCCCATCTCAAAAAAATATAACGGAATTTGAAAAGGTTCAAAAAAGGGCAACAAAAATGATTAGGGGTATGAAACAGCTTCTGTATGAGGAGAAATTAAGACTGGGACTTTTCAGCTTGGAAAAGAGATGGATAAGGGGAGATATGAGTGAGATCTATAAAATCATGACTGGTGTGGAGAAAGTAGATAAGGAAGTGTTTACTACTATGCATAACACAAGAACTAGGGGTCACCAAATGAAATTAATAGGCAGCAGGTTTAAAAGAAACAGGAAGTATTTTTTCAACACAATGCACAGTCAATGTGTGGAACTCCTTGCCAGAGGATGTTGTGAAGGCCAAGACCATAACAGGGTTCAAAAAAGAACTAGATAAATTCATGGAGGATAGGTCCATCAATGGCTGTTAGCCAGGATGGGCAGGGATGGTGACCCCCCAGCCTCTGTTTGCCAGAAGCTGGGGATGAGTGTTGGGATGGATCACTTGATGATTACCTGTTCTGTTCATTCCCTCGTGGGCACCTGGCACTGGCCACTGTCAGAAGACAGGATACTGGGCTAGATGGACCTTTGGTCTGACCCAGTAGGACCGTTCTTATGTTCTTCAATACATAGTGTGCCCTTAATTTTCACTGTTGAATTGGCAGTAAAACTGTAGCTAGTGAACTTCCTTGAATAGTCCAGGTTGGCAAAAGATGTATCCAATTTCCACGCTGTGGAAGCCAATATCTTTTTAGTTAATCAGGTCCAAATTACATTAGAATTCTAAACATATGGAACCTTATGTACCAGGAGATGACTGGCCAGGAGCTAACATTTATAAACCCAGGAAGTGCATTGATTTGTATCTTTGCTGCTTGTTCCAAACAATCCTTTCTAATGTATTAACCACTTTATTCTGTTCTGCTCCATCTATTTGTGACTCCCTCTTCAACATACAGTTAGGGCTTCTTTCTGAATTTGGGAATTTTCTCCATGTTATACATTCTGGTGCAGGTGAGTATATGTAAAACCCCATGTACAGTACAAGACCAAATTCTGCAGCAAAGTTAATTTACTGATATACTGTTATAATCCTTCATTCCTATCCCACCCACAATTAAAAATACTCACAATGATAGCTCATTTGAAAATACTCATTCTGGAGCAAAAATACTGAATTGGGTGGTATCTGGTGAAAAATGCCAAATTCCATCGCAGCACAGCTGTTATAGCCAGAGCGCCCTGAGTATCATGACTGGGGCAATTTACATCTCAGAGCTGTTTCAGGCTCTTTGCAGATGCAGGGGATAAATTCACATCCAGTCAACATTTCAGAGATTATTTGCAACCATAAAACTAGAAACTTAATTTTAAAAAATGAAAGTGGGTGTTCTGGATCACAATTCTGCTGCGCTGTGGATGTATTTTGTTACAAATTCTGCAGTTATGCAATACAGGAACCCCAGGGTATATGCAAGTTCCCTTATAATGCCATCTATTTACCTTGTTTCTCGCATCAGTATATGAAAAATCCTATATATTCCATCTTTTCTCCAGCACTGTACAAAAGTGTGATAAATCATTCATAATTTCTGCATCACACCAAAAACTCAGCTCATTTAGGTTGCCCTCAACACTTTTCTAGTTGTGTTTAAAATGGTGACTTAGAACTGTTGTACTGTCTTCCAACTATTGGAAGGGTTTATGATGCTGGACTCTACCTTCCATATGTTACACTCCTAATATCCGATTTATAGCCCACAGTCTGTTACTAAACTGCACAAACTTTTCATAGCCCTTTTGAGTACTCTATCAACATTCCACTAAATAATTTTCCTATCCCTCTAATTGTGTCCCCTCAACTCATTTAATCACTTGACATTGGATCTTCCTTATTAGTGTTATATGAGGATTGTAAAGAAGTGATGATAACCCATGCAGCACTCTCCACTTGCTAATTTTAACTCAGCATCCCACAAACTGGGTAGTTTGGGGGGGTGGGGATTTTTATCTGTAGAATCTGGCTGGTTTAACATCTACCCGCTTCCAAAAATCTGTCATAAAAACAACAACCCACCTTATACTTAGTAAAAAGAAAAGGAATACTTGTGGCACCTTAGAGACTCACGAAAGCTTATGCTCAAATACATTTGTTAGTCTCTAAGGTGCCACAAGTACTCCTTTTCTTTTTGCGAATACAGACTAACACGGCTGCTACTCTGAAACCCGTCCTTATACTTAGTGGGGTACAACGCTAGATTTCAGAAACTGAAAGATAAAAATCAAGGACTTTGTTAAAACTGGACAGGTAATTTAATACCTCTCCCACTTTTATCTGGTCTGTGTTCTGTAATTTATGTATATAAACCAGCCATGGTTACCTTAATCTAGTATTTAGATACTGCATGGTGAAATACAAAAACACAGTAGAGAAAATTACAGAAACAAGTTATTCTCTTATTTGAGGGGAATCATGGTAATTCTGTGCTTCCAGTAAAAACACTGGCCATTTATTTACACTTCTCTCCAAAACTGAATACTGCTATTTAGTTGAACAGCAAGGAGGAGGATGTATCCCATCCCTGTGATCACGCCTCTGCCTCCGCGTCAGTAAAGGCATTCTAAAATGTTTACTGTCCCTTTCTCATTTTTTTTTTACAATGAAAGTGGGTGTCTGTCTAGCTTTCAATAGCATTGACCTGTTCCTACATCTTATCATGAAGCTAAAATCAATCTTGAGACTGACTTTACAGTTTCAGGATTGACTTTACAGAGCAACTAATTGTGATACCAAAAAAAAGATGCCTGAGTTCTTCAGTTATCTGTTCTTCTCTTGAAGCTCGTCTTTTTAAAATTCAAATATCACTAACAGTGAAAAATGCAAGGATGTGGGGAACACATGCAAAGTAAAAAGTTTCTATAACTTCTCATCTTATTGTGAGTGGCTTTGTTACAAAAATATTATCAAACTGCAGCTTATGCTTTTTGCAAGCATGAGGCAGAAACATTGAGGAAAATTTTTTGCATTTTATTTAGTACAACAGATTAAAAAATATAACCAAGCTGTTGTTTCCCACTTCTAACCATAACTGTTGGGACTTGAAGTCTCGGAATGTAAAGCTTTATTACCTTCCAAGTTGACTCTGATTATTTTTTTTTCCCCCTTCGGCAAACTACAACATGTGCTTGGACCACATTCAAGTGTTTAAGTTGAGTGATCACTTCTTAAGGAAATAGACACTTGATACCTTCTTTTCTGGCAGGTATGTTGCAATTGGAGTCTATATTCATTTTTGTTTTTCCTTCAGTGGGAGTTTCTGTTGGTCAAGCTGGATGGTCATACGGAGACAAGGTGGAGGAGAGAAGTGATGGGTTTGTTTTTTTTAATTCTACATTAGTTTTCCTAATCTATCAGTTTATATTTCCTAAAACAATGTTCCTTCCTGTGTTCCTTCCTATCCTAACTTAGATATATAAACTACTTCATGGTTAGCCTTGATTCTAAAGGAAGTTTCTGTGCTAGGTATTGAAACACCGACAACAATTCAACTTTATGGCCAATAATCAGGTGTAATTGAAGTATGGGTTAATTCCAAAAGATGTAAACATTGGACCTATTTATACATTTATTTTTGAATATATTAAAATTTAAATGTCAAAAATAAGAAGTTGACACTTCTTCCACTATATCAGGTTGCTTTCATTTAAAGTTAGAAGGCAAAGAATTTTCAGCTACTCTAAGTTGAGCACCTACTGCACGCTTAGAGCTTTATACCTATGTAATATTTAACATATTCCTATACAAAAAGCTCATCCAATGCTAGAGTGACATCTACTGGTAGTTTAGCTGTAATCTCTTTTCAAGAGGACATGTGTCTAGATCAGGGGTTGTGACCCTCTCAGGGGGTCATGAAGTTATTACATGGGGGGTGGGGGTCATGAGCTGTCAGCCTCTACCTCAAACCCTGCTTCACCTCCAGCATTTATAATAGTGCTACTCTGAAAACTTTTTAAAAGTGTTCTTAATTTCTAAGGGGGGTCAGACTCAGAGTCTTGCTATGTGAAAGGGGTCACCAGTACAAAAGTTTGAGAACCACTGGTCTAGATGGAATAGGTTTAAGGTCTACATCATTGTGACCCAAAAAAGCTATTCATCCCTCAATCTTGCTGAATTCAGTATTTTCCCTATCTATCCTCAACCTGTATTTAATGGCATTTTCAAACCCAACAAAAGTTTCAGTACTGAATTTGAAGACTTAGTTCAAGTTGCTCTACTACAATGTATTTATCAAATACTAAAATTTCATAATCAAATTCTAACATAATCTTTTCTCTTCTCCTCTTCCCACAAAAACTTTGTGAAAAGAAACTACCATCACGCTACAATGCTACAATTTAGGGTGCAACAGAGAAAAACATACTCCCCTTTCTTCCTACTTCACTATTCAAGGCTGGTGAAGCGTATCTATTGGATGAGCTTTATAGGTTGGATGTCCAAGCCATCAAGTGACACCTTTGGTGTGAAATCAGTTTTCCTTTTCCTGATGAACCCCACCAAGACTTATTTTAAGGTGTTTTTTATTCGCTTTGACATCTTTGTCATGGGGCCTATGTGGCATTTTATAGAGGTAGCAGTGCCATCAGTTACTCCACCACCCACTGTTGACATGGGGGTTGATCTGACATTGCTTATTGAACATTTGCAGCTTTTCTGCATTATCTACAGGATGTTCCCCTATCCACCACCCAGGGATGTGCCTCATGGGAGCTGATTGCTCCTTCACAGGCAGAGAAAAACATACTAGTATCTTTTTTTTCCTGGTATGCTCAAATGAGAAATGCCTAGTGTAGGTTGCATACCACTCCTATCCGGAGACAATTATACCACTGAAATTTAGCTCAGGCCCATCAACTATCTGCACAGGTTCAGTCTGTGGAATTCACAAAGGGGAC
Source organism: Dermochelys coriacea (assembly GCF_009764565.3). Taxonomy (NCBI): domain Eukaryota; kingdom Metazoa; phylum Chordata; order Testudines; family Dermochelyidae; genus Dermochelys; species Dermochelys coriacea. Next base: position 94,336,899 of record NC_050071.1, on the reverse strand, counting down.
TTAGGCACTCTGTGGCCTAGTGTAATTTACAACTCCAAGTTAGGTGCCTAAGTTCCATATATGGAAAGTTAGGTGCCTAATAGAACTCTTAGAAGCCAGACAGCAGCTGCCTAATCTAGCAATTAAGAAGTGCTAAGGAGCATGGTGTGGCCTAAGCCCGGCACCTGTGTCTACTCAGGATCCAGAGGCGTGAACGCTCCAAGTGCCTCAGCAATTCCATCCTCTTTCAAGCAAAACCAAGGAGGTGCTGATACCACCCTTTTAGCCTTTATCCCAGTCATCAGAGCACTTCCCCAGGATGTGGGAGACTGGGGTTCACTTCTCCCTGCTGATGTGGAGAAGGTCTCCCAGCTCCCAAGTGGTTGCTCTCATCCTCCTAATGCAGGGATGTCCCAACCCTGCTCACTTGGTCCTGGTATGCCACTTGGGGGAGGGAGATAAACAGCATGGTTAGGGCCCTTCCAAATTCATGGACATGAAAAACATGTCACGAACTGTGAAATCTGGTCTTTTGTGTGCTTTTACCCTATACTATACAGATTTCCTGGGGGAGACCAATGTTTCTCAAATGGGGGGGGACCCAAAAGGGAGTTGCAGCAGGGTAGCATGGTTATTTTGGGGGTGGGGATTGCAGTATTGCCACCCTTACTTCTGCACTGCTTTCAGAGCTGGGTGGCTGGAGAGTGGTGGCTGTTGGCTAGGCGCCCAGCTCTGAAGGCAGTGTAGAAGTAAGGGTGGCATAGTATGGTATTGCCACTCTTCTGCGCTGCTGCCTTCAGAGCTGGGTTGCTGGAGAGTGGCAGCTTCTGCCTGAGGACCCAGCTCTGCAGACAGCAGTGCAGAAGTAAGGGTGGCAATACCATACCATGCTATCCTTACTTCTGTGCTGTGCTGGCGGTGGCTCTGCCTTCAGAGGCGGGTTCCCAGCCAGCAGCCACCTGCTCTCTAGCTGCCTAGCTCTGAAAGCAGCGTAGCTGCCAGCCACAGTGCAGAAGTAACACAACCCCACCTACAATAATCTTGTGAGTCCTCACAATTCCTTTTTGAGTCAAGATCCCTACAGTTACAATATCATGAAATTTCAGATTTAAATAGCTGAAATCATGAAATTTATGATTTTTAAAATCCTATGACCGTGAAATTGACCAAAATGGACCGTGAATTTGGTAGGGCCCTACGCATGCTGCAACCTATCTCAGCCTCATCCAAAGGGAGCATCAGCCTCATACTGGCCTTACCCTCACTGAGCTGCTCAAACCAGCTTTGGAGCCAGAGGTGTAGCCCAAATCACATATACCACCACAGAGATTCTGGCTCTATACACAGAGTTATGTGTTTCCATTCACTGGCACCTACTCCAGCATCTCTGAAAATGTGAACAAGGGCAGAAAGTATATTTAAATAAGGCAGATTACATTCTCCTCTCCTCACTTCCATAGTTCAGGAATGATAAATTCTTTGTCCTTGATGCAACACTGAAATATTTGTACTGGCAAGGAAAAGTGTCCAGGCCACTGTGGGGCCTCCAGCAAGGCCCTTGACTGTGGTGATCTCTATGCTCATTTCCATATTTCCTTTTCTTAGAACAAGAGTCACCTCTGAACCTCTTCCTGATTTCCTTCACTCCCCCTGCACTATTTTGGGTGCTTCCTAATCATTCCCTATAAGCAATTTGAAGGCTTAGGCTCAGCATTGCAGCACCTAATTTTTAGGGACCCTGCCACTCAGTGGAATTCACACACATGAATTAGGGTTCCAGGTTCCCTTTATGGTGCAAGGGTAGGACTAAGTACCTATGGCTATTTCTACACTACAAGTGCTAGAGCAGCACAGCTGCAGCTATGCCACTGTAGTGTGAAGACTGCCTGCACTGATGGAAGGGTTTTTTCCACTGATGTAGTTAAACCACCTCTCTGAGATGCCGTAACTAGGTGGACAGAAGAATTCTTCCAGGTGCATCTATAGTAGGGATTAGGTCAACCTAACTACAGAGTTCAGGCTGTGACATTTTTCACAGCTCTGAGCGAGAGTGCTAGGCCAATCTAATTTTTAGGCGTAGATCACATCTAAGAATGGGATTCACAGAAGCCAGCAAGCTAAGCCGGGAGCTGCCTAAACTAGCCAGTAGCAAATGCTAAGGAGAGGAGTGGGCCTTAAACCCAAGAAAATGCACTAGCCACACTAGGCTATTGACTCATTTTTTCTCTCTCTGCCCCAGTGGGTAGTGATGATAAGGTGAGGGCCACTGGGAAAGAGGCTTCTAGTGGACTGAAGCTGCTTGAATGTTTAGCTAGTTTAGGTGTACACAATACAAACACTTTCCTCTGTAGTTTTGTCGTACTTGGCTTTATGCAGATGGGAGAGAAAGTTAGCTCTAACGGTTCCTTGTTCATTTTCACTACTTAAACACTTTTACTACTTTCCACCCTTTTTCTTCACTTGTCTCTTTTGAAAGATGAAGTCTTATTAAGCATGGGTAAACCTGTTTGTAAAAGAAAAGGAGGAATCAGATCAAACCTCAGTTCTTTACCCACTCAAATCCTAACCTCTCAGCCTCAAGACCTTTTGGTAGACCATTTCCCTCTGAGGTAATTCACTCAGAACCTCAGCTTATAGCCAATGCGTTCCACTGGGTTTGTTTACGCCTTGAGGTATGCATGTAAATTACAGTTACATGTAGCGAACATGGCCAATATCACACACTGTTGTTGTTGCCGCCATTATGAACTGACTAGTTTTAAAAAAAAAAAAAAAAAAAAAAAAAAAAAAAGTTAAGATGACCTTGAGTCTCTCTTGCTTTTTTGGCTTAGTTAGAGTGTAAATTATTAGTATAACTATATCAGTAATGTTTATTATTAAGATGCTTAGATACCATGGTGAGGCGTGTGATATTAAAAAAAAAAAACACCACTTGGGGCTAGATACACAATGCGTAGGAGTGGCAATGCTCAGTTCCATCATGCCTAACGTTTAGGCTCCTGGAAAGTCATTGGAATTCACAGAGGCTGAGTTAGGCTTGCTGTACAATGGATGGAGGAAGCTAGGTACCTCAGAATGGGCTTCACAAAAGCCAGCACGCTAGGTGACACCTTGCCTAAATTATCCAATGCATGATGCCAAGCTGAAGTGACAGGTGCCTAAATCCAAGCTGCTGGGAGGTGCCTCCCACCACTTGGGAGTCCCAGCTGCAAACCCGCTTCTGCCAGTAAGCACTTATGCTGTTTTATAAGAAGAAGCCAGGGTGCTGAAACTGTTCCACTATGACTAAATAATGTCACATTATGCCACAGCGAGAAAAACTGGAGCATGAGAATGACTTGCTTGGGCGGGGAAGACCACGAGCCGGTGCCCCTGAGCCCATTACTTTTAAAAATTATTTAGGGAAGTGGAACAACTGTAACAGGAGACTGAGGGAGCCCCACAACAGAGAGAGGTGGCAGATTACAGTTCAAATCCCTTCCCTTCTCCCCCTCGCACCTCAGGTGGAGGGGTATTTGAATTGCAGTGCGGGGTCTCACACAGCCCAAGTGAGTACACTAATCCCTGGTTCTCCTCCTCCTCTGGCATTCTGTGTAAACTCACCTATAGGGGCCTGATCCAGTAAGCGAGTGCCGAGCCCACTTACAATATCAGGCCCTGCTGCTGAGTTAGATGGAGCAATGCCTATATTTCCCTGGTTCATGCAGTGCTCCTGGGCTTAGTTGTCTGGATGCCAGCTGTGCTGCTGCAGAGTGCATGTTCAGAGGCAGAAATATTTGTGGCTAGGGAAGTTTTATGGAAAAAAATTAGGCACTAAGAGAGTTTAGGCGCCTACAGTATTCAAGGGCAGCTGATTCTGAGATCCAGGGAGCTAAAGTGGCAGTTAGGCACCTACGTTCTTTAGGAAAGCTAGGCCTTAGATAAGATGAATTGAACTTCCTTGCCCTCCAATTACAGTCCTATATACTTGTTTCTCCCATCTCCTTAACTTTGTCTTTTTTGATCTCCTATATTTTAATGTGTTCTTTTTTTACCATTGTTCTCTTTAGTTTAACTTTTGTATCATGTATGTGCACATGCATGGGGTAAAAATGGTTACTAACCTTTATAACTGTTGTTCTTTGAGGTGTGTTGCTCATGTCCATTCCATGTTAGGTGTGTGCGCACCATGGCACTGTTGCTGGAGATCTTCCCTGCAGTGGTAGCTGTAGAGTCGGCTCTAGTGCCCCCTGGAGCCCAGAGCCCAGTGCCCAGGCACCAGTATAAGGGGCACCACCAGCCCGTGCCCTTCCAGTTCCCTCTTGCTGTTAACTCTGACAGCAGGGTAGGAGGATAGGTCATGGAATGGACATGCGCAACACATCTCAAAGAACAACAGTTACGGAAGGTTAGTAATGTTTTTTTCTTCTTCGAGTTCTTGCTCATGTTCGTTCCATATTAGGTGACTCTCAAGCAGTGCCCTTGGAGGTGGGCTAGGAGTTCACAGATGTGCTGATTGCAACACAATTTTCCCACAACTGGCATCATCTTCAGCCTGTTGGGTGATGACATAGTGGGAAGTGAAGGTGTGGATCGATGACCACATTGCTGCCCTGCAGATGTCCTGGATTGGTATCTGCACCAGGAATGCTGCTGAGGACACTTGCACTCCTGTAGAATGGGCTTTTGTGATAGTGGGGGCGGAACCTTCACCTGTTCATAGCATGCCTCGATGCAGGCTTGTGAGCCAGGACGAGATCCTCTGGGATAACACTGGGAGTTCTTTCACTCTATCCGCTACAGTGATGAAAAGCTGTCGACTTGTGAAAGGGCCTAGTACTCTCAATACAGAAGGCCAGGGCCCTTCTAACATCTAAAGAATATGAATGCCTTTCCTTATATGTGCTGTGAGGCTTCGGAAAGAAGACAGGCAGAAAGATGTGTTGGTTAATATGAAACTGTGATACCACCTTTGGTAGGAAGGCTGGGTAGGGGCACAGCTGGACCTTATCTTTAAAGAACACAGTATATGGAGGCTCTGATGTCAGTGCAGAAGTTCTGCAACTCTCCTGGCAGAAGTAATTGCCACCCTGAATGCAACCTTCCATGAGAGGAGCCTGGATAAAACGAGGTTTAAGTCCCAAGGCGGATTGGGTTGTGAACCTGCAGGTAAAGTCTTTCCAACCCTTTGATGAACCTACTTTGTCATTTCAGAGGCGAAGAATGGTCTGCCCAGGACCGGAGGATGGAAGGCTGAGATGGCAACCAAGTGGACCTTGACTGATGACAGCACCAGACCTTGGTATGTCAAATGAAGTAAATATTCTAAGATGGACTGCAGGGAAACTTGAGCCAGGCCAAGGTTCTGTTCGGCTGCCCAGCAAGTGAAATGCTTCCACTTAGCCAGTTAGGTAGCCCTACTAGAGGATTTTCTGCTACTTAGCAAAACCTGTTGGACCTGCTCCAAACAGGCCCATTCCTCAGGATTTAGACATGCAGCAGTTATGCTGTCAGGTGCAGGCAGGCGAGGTTCGGATGAAGCAGTCATCCATGATCCTGCAAGATCAGGTTTGACTTGAGCGGGAGCGCCAACAGAGCTGGAACTGCAAGATCCAGAAAAATGCCAAACCAGTGCTGACAAGGCCAAGTTGGAGCAATCATGATAACCTCTGCCCTATCCCTCTTGGTCTTCAGGAAGACCTTTTGAATTGGTGAACTGGAGGGAAAGCATACAGCAGGTCGTTGGTCCACGACAGCAAGAAGGCATCGGATACGGAGCCTTTGTCTTAACCATGCCTAGAACAAAACTGAGGGTATTTCCTGTTCTGTGCAATGGCAAACAGGACCACCTGGGGAATTTCCCACCTCTGGAAGGTGAAACTGGCAACCTCTGGGTAGAGAGACCACTCGTGGCAAGAGGAAAAGGACCTGCTGAAGTGATCCACCAGCACATTCTGATCCCCAAGAAATGTGATTGTTCCAGGTGAATGGAATGCTTTACACAGAAGTCCCAGAGCCCAAAGGGCTTCCTGGCAGAGGGCCACAGAGTGAGCCCCTCTTTGCTTGTTGACATAGAACATTGACTCCGTGTTGTCCATCAAGACCTGCATGAACTTGCCTGAGAGTTGGGAAATTAACACCTTGCAGGCCAAGTGTATCGCCCTGAGTTCCTTTACATTTACATGCAGGGATAGTTCTTCCTGTGACCAGAGACCTCAGGTCCTGAGGTGGCTGAGGTGGGCATCCCATCCCAGGTACCATGCATCTAATACCAAAGTCACCGTGGGCTGTAGGGTCACAAAAGGTACCCCAGTCAGCACCGAATCTGGTCTAACACAATGTTAGGGATGCCAGAACCGGCAATGTAATGGTGAGAACCGAGTCCAAGTTGTGTCTGCTCGGGCAATAGACTAATGTAAGCCACATCTGAAGTGGCTTGAGGTGCAGCTGCGCTTACTGTACCACACAAGTGCCTGCCACCATGTGACCCAGCAGCTGTAGACAAATGTGTGTGGTCGTCAATAGGTGAGCTATAACTCGGGTGATTAGGTACACCTTAGCTTTGAACCTAGTCCTCGGGAAGAAGGCCTGGCCTGAGAGGCATCAAGTACTACCCTTATAAATTCTAATCTTTGCACCGGGATCAACACTGATTTCTGCTAATTTATTCAGAGGCCCAGTGCCCAACAGGTGGCTCATACTACACTGACGCTGTGCTGAACTTGAGTTCACAAGTGGCACTTGATCAGCCAATCGTCCACGTATGGGTAAATCTGTAGACCTCAGCGCCTGAGATGGGCTGGAACTACTGCCATGCACTTTGTTTAAATTCACGGAGCCACCAACAGGCCGAAGGGAAGCTCTGTAAATTGATAGTGGTTCTGACTCACCACGAACCTGAGGAATCTCCTGTGTCCATGGAATATGAAGATATGGAAATATGCGTCCTTTAAATTGAGGGCGGCATACTGGTCTCCTGGATCTAAAGAGGGGATTATGGAGGCCAGGGAGATCATGCAGAACCTCAGATTTTTGAGATACTTGTTGAGGTGTTGCAGGTCTAGGAAGGGCCATAGGCCCCCTTTTGCCTTGGGGATCAGGAAATAACAAGAATAGAATTGCTTCCCTCTCCATTCTGAGGGAACTACTTCCACAGCCCCCACCTGCAGGTGGGTTTGCACCTCCTGGATGAGAAGTTGCTCATGAGAAGGATCCCTGAAGAGGGATGGGGAAGGGGGGGAAGGTGTAGGGATAGACAAAAATTGAAGCATGTACCCCTCTGCTATGGTACTGAGTACCCAACGGTGTGATGCGATTGATGACCATGTAGGGAGGTAGGGCGAAAGGTGGTTTGAAACCAAAGCGGGGGTAAGAGACTGGTAAGTCACCCCCGAGGGTGCTTTCAAAAGGCCTGACTGTTTCCGCTCAGGAACTGACTTGTGCCCTGCTGAGGTGTGGAAGAGGAAGGCTGGCCCTGATGGTGTTTATAACCTTTCCATTTTCTTCTACAGGGCTCATATCTGGGGTTCCCTAAGAATCTGGGTGGCTGTTGCGGTCTAAAGTGTTTCCTCAAGGCCGACGGTGTGTAGAGACCTAAAGATTGCACCGTAGCCCTGGAGTCCATGAGGCCATGCATCTTGGTGCCTGCCTGTTCAGAGAACAGATCTCCAAGGGGAGATCTTGTACCAATTGCTGAACCTTGTGAGAGAGTCCCAGTGATTGGAGCCACAAATGATGTCTCATGGTGACTGCCGATGCCATTGTCGCAGCCACCGTGTCTGCCGCATCCAAGGTGGCCTGGACTGAGATTCTGGCCACTGCTTTCCCTTCCGCCATGATGGCCTGGAATTCCTGCTTTGTCTCTTGACGTAGGGAGCCCTTAAACTTAGCCATTGAGTTCCAGACATTAAAATGTCTGCTGGTTGGAGATACGAAGTTGTAGGCCGTTAAATAAACCTTCCTACCAAATAAATTGATCCATTTTGCATCCTTATTTTTTGGTGTGGCACTTGCCTGTCCCTGCCTGTCCGCTCATTAGCAGCAGAGACCACCAGGGACCCCAGGGGAGGGTGGGAATACATGTATTCAAACCCTTTGGCCGGAACATAGGACTTGGATGTTGGAGGCAGAGATGATGGGGTCTGCCACAGTGCCGTAACCAACTTTACCACCCCATCATGTACTGGCAAGGCCACTTTGCAGGGGGCTGCTGCAGCCAAAATATCGAATATGCTGTCTGTGGGCTCCTTTAGCTCCTCCGCCTCTAAACCCAGGTTCATAGCGACTTGTTTAAGGAGCTCTTGGTGAAACCTGAAGTCATCCGGCAGCAACAAATTAGTGGGACCTGTGACTGTCTCATCTGGGGATGAAGAGGAGGAGACCACTGCTAACAGAGGGTCTAGTTTCTCCACTTCCACCGGGGCTTCCTCTACCAGGGGTGGCGATGGGGTCTTGGCACCGGTGTCAGAATCCAAGCCAGGATCTGGAACTGGTTTGGGTGGGGCTGCAGCCCGCCTCTCGGAGACTGCTGAAGATGGGGGCTGAGAATATGGCCCAGATACCAGCGGGAATCCCCATAGTTTCAGTACTGCCATTGTACCGGCCACTGCCCCTGAGGCCATGTGCTCACAGATGGCCCGGCACCGAAATCTGGTGCATAGGCTGGATGATGGTGCCTCCTCAGCAGAGGGATGAAGTCCAATGAAGACTTCCTGCCTGTAGGCCAAGGCTATGGTGGGAAGCTGAAGAGCAGTGCCTGGGTGGGAGATGCATGTCATGGCAACTGATGCTTTGGCACTGGAGACCGGTGCTGGAGTGCTGGAGATCGGAGCTGGGCAGCCGGGGACTGGCATAGTGTTGGAGACTAGTTCCGGGTCAGGACCACTGTGGAGGGCCCATGGCAGGCTTCCCTCTGGAGGAGATCACCTTTGATGGCTCCGAGGGAGCAGGTGGTTGGTCCCATGGGGTCGGCGGCATCAGAAGGGCCATGAGGGCCCTTCCTGCCTCAAACACCTCCAGTGCGGAGAGGGCTTTCAAATGTGAAGTGCCCTGGCCACTCCCAGGAGTGGATCGTGGGTCCCAAATCAGGCTCGCACTGCGGGTGGACTCATCGCTGCCCTGAATGCAGCCCTGGGGAGGACAAGTGGCCTGGCATGGGTCTCGCCTCGTCAGCCCCTCCCCTCTTGTCCCTCTTCAGCAGCGGGGAGCACCCTTTCAGTGCACTGCTTCTTGTGCCACTTTCTCAGCACTGAGAATGGAGAATGGTGCCGGGGGGGGGGCACAGTGCCAGAGGAGCACTGCACACTGAGGCCGATGTGCTCGGTGCCAAATCTGAGCAGCTCGGCTCCAAATGCAGCTTCCGTTAACAGGGCCTTCAAACGAATGTCCCTGTCCTCTTGGGTTCATGGCCTGAAGCTCCAGCAGATTTTTACACCTGTCCTTGATGTGAGCTTCCCCAAGGCTCTTTAGGCAACTTGAATGAGGGTTGCTGACTGGCACGGGCCTATTGCAGGCAGCACATGGTTTGAATCCCGGGGACCAGAGCATGCCCTGTCCCTGGGACACATCCCTTGATGGGACCATTATCTAACTTCACCAACTATATCTAACACTAAGATTAACTAAGTACAAAAAAACAGTCAAATTCAACCACTGGAGAAGGTTTGCAAACGTGAGAAAGTTGTTCCAGCAACTGTCACAGCAGTAAGAAGGAACTGGCAGTGTCTGAGGCCAGCAGCGCCCCTTATACTGGCGCATGGATGTGGGGCACCAGGGAGAGCTAGAGCCGGCCCTACGGATAAAACTGGGGGTTGGGGGGGAATTTCTGGCAACAGTGCCCACAGTGTAAACACACCTAACGTGGAAAGGACAAAAGCAAGCACTCGAAGTTAAAATACAATGCCCTGTTCCAAACAGTGGAGGCAGCCCTTGTGTCCTCTGGTTTTACTCTATTTTATAATTCAGTTACATGTTGTTCCACTTCATTTCACATTTTCAAACCATTAGATGGTATTGTCTGGAATGTACACAACATTTTTCATATTCATCAAAATAATATGATGATTTAACATCTGCATTGTTAGGCATGCTCCATTATAAAGGCTTGATTTTGATCTCGGATGAGTGAGGGAACATGCAGCAGTACACAGAATCACAGAAAAAAAATCACCTATTACACTCGCACATATAATGTATGACCTCATTCCATGCAAGTGAGGGGATCAAAGGTCTTAATATTTCTTCCTGCAGCTATAGGACTAAGAATTAATGTTGACTCATAGCCATTCATAACATTCTGATATATTTACAGCTTAACTTCCACTGCTGATGGCATTCTTATTTGATTTTCTAGATTTTAGTTAAATCTGGGACACGGACTGTGTCTTTTTTATGAATGGGGAAAGTGCCATGCAGACTTGTGGAGCTATATTTGTAATACCACCATCACATGTCAGGATTAAATGTTTTGTTAGCTTATTGAGCTCAGTATCAGTTTGATTCAAACCATCCAAAACATGAAATTCAATATTTGAGAAAGAATTCTGAATAATTTTTTTTAAAATGCTCAGCATAATACAGAACCACAGGAGTGAAAGAACTACAGTATTAGGTCAGTCCAAGGGACAAATCTCCCCTGCACCCTCCCAAGCAGGTCATCTTGGAGAGAGGCTACTTGAGGGGGAGGGATCAGGATCTGGAGATGCTGCATGAATGCTTGTGTAGAGTCTAGCTCAATGGGCGGAGGGGGGAGGGGGAATTGAGAGTGAGCCACTAGGTGAGCTCTGTCAGTCGTGTGCGTGTGTGTGGGTAGGGTGGGAGCACAAGTAGTACAGAAATTGGTTCAGCTCTGAGGCTGGAGCAGCAGCTGAAGAGTGACACTATTCCTGCTCTCCAGCTTGAGCTTGTTCCCCTTGAAGGCACAGCTTGGCCTCACGAGCTTTTCACCTGAGGAAGGATTTGAGCCTAAGAACAAATTGCTCTTAAATAAGAAGATACACTAAATTGGTCTGGAGAGGGTTAGTTAGTGATGTACACTGTCATGTAACTACCTTGTGTCACTCCACAGCAATCCCATGACAGAAATGAAGTACTTGAAGTGGGAACCCTGCCCAATCCTCTTCAAACTGGGGGATGAAGAAAACTGTATGTAACAGGAGGCCATGAGGAGAGGCAAAGTGGAAGATCCTTGAGGGCTCCAATAGAAATGCAGAGGTTTCTTCTCCCTAGGAAACCTCATTATTATTTGCAAAAAGAAAAGGAGTACCCGTGGCACCTTAGAGACTAACAATTTATTAGAGCATAAGCTTTCGTGAGCTACAGCTCACTTCATCGATGAAGTGAGCTGTAGCTCACGAAAGCTTATGCTCTAATAAATTTGTTAGTCTCTAAGGTGCCACGGGTACTCCTTTTCTTTTTGCGAATACAGACTAACACGGCTGCTACTCTGAAACCTGTCATTATTATTTGCATTACAGTGGTGCCAAAAAAACCCAACCCCCCATCAAGATCGGGACCCCAATGTAATAGGTGCTTGACAAACACCCAGTAAGAGACAAACAGCTTACAAACCCCAAACAGCTTACAAGGTAACCAGACACACAATGAGAGAGAGAATTATTATCATCCCCATTTTAAAGCTGAGTCACAGATTAGCTGACTTGCCCACAGTCACACAAGAAGTCTGTGGCAGAGCTATATATTGAACACAGATATCCTGAGTTCTAGCCCAAAACCTTAATCACAAGATCATCTTTATTTGGCCCTATGTGGATTATAAGTGGCCACCTCTAAAAGTCATTCTTTAGGTCAACACCTCTATCTATGGGATCCCTTAATCACAAAAATTGGGCCAGTCCTGAGCATTTTTTCCACTACTACACATCAGCCCTAGAGTCAATTCCCAGATCTGGTCTCTGTCTCTTGCTTTTTGAGCCAAGAGAAGCACCACAACAGTGCTGAAATTCTAGGTGGGAACAAATGCCTTAAATCTCCATAAAAAAGCATGAGTCCAATTTAAGCAGAGCATTCAAGATGAAGTAAGACTTTTCTCACTTACAGCAAAATAACAATGGTTAGGTGGAAATGTATATTACACTTTTCACCATGGTGTCTAAGCATTTAATTCCCTAGCTGGGGAGTTCTTTATCTAATTCTTACAACTCTTCCCCACTCCCTGCCCCCCACACACATGGTGCGGGGATGGACCCTAATCTGTTCCCTTATAATTCAATGGAAGTTTTGCCACTGACTTTAGTGGGAGCAAGACTGAACCTCTATTAGATAATGGAAGCTATTCACTAAATACTAAATCCTTGCAACATGAATCAGATTCTTCTAAAGACCTTGAGTTTGTTGACACTTGGCAAAGACTTCACTTTGTTGACAGAGATTATTCACAGTTCTGCCCTGTCCATGTTTCACACTCAAGAATACAGATAATCTTTTTGGATAAAATAAAGTGAATAATAATGTCCCTGATGCTTTGACCTCTTTTCTACTATTATCTCAGCCCTGGTCTACACTAGGTGTTGAGGTCGAATTTAGCAGCGTTAAATCAATGTAACCCTGCACCATGACGAAGCCCTTTTTTTCGACTTAAAGGGCTCTTAAAATCGATTTCCTTACTCCACCCCTGACAAGGGGATTAGCGCTGAAATCGGTTTTGCTGGGTCGAATTTGGGGTACTGTGGACACAATTAGATGGTATTGGCCTCCGGGAGCTATCCCAGAGTGCTCCATTGTGACCGCTCTGGACAGCACTCTCAACTCAGATGCACTGACCAGGTAGACAGGAAAAGGCCCGCAAACTTTTGAATTTCAATTTCCTGTTTGGCCAGTGTGGCAAGCTACAGGTGACCATGCAGAGCTCATCAGCAGAGGTGACTATGATGGAGTCCCAGAATTGCAAAAGGGCTCCAGCATGGACCGAACGGGAGGTACGGGATCTGATCGCTGTATGGGGAGAGGACTCCGTGCTATCAGAACTACGTTCCAGTTTTTGAAATGCCAAAACTTTTGTGAAAATCTCCCAGGGCATGAAGGACAGAGGCCATAACAGGGACCCAAAGCAGTGCCACGTGAAACTTAAGGAGCTGAGGCAAGCCTACCAGAAAACCAGCGAGGCGAACGGATGCTCCAGGTCAGAGCCCCAAACATGCCGTTTTTATGATGAGTTGTATGCCATTTTAGGGGATTCAGCCACCACTACCCCAGCTGTGTTGTTTGACTCCTTCAATGGAGATGGAGGCAACACGGAAGCAGGTTTTGGGGATGAGGAAGACGATGATGAAGAGGCTGTAGATAGCTCACAGCAAACAAGCGGAGAAACCGGTTTTCTCAACAGCCAGAAACTGTTTCTCACCCTGGACCTGGAGCCAGTACCTCCCGAACCCACCCAAGGCTGCCTCCCGGACCCACCAGGCGGAGAAGGGACCTCTGGTGAGTGTACCTTTTAAAATACTATAAAAGGTTTAAAAGCCAGCATGTTTAATGATTAATTTGCCCTGGCATTCGGGCTCTCCTGGATATACTCCCAAAGCCTTTGCAAAAGGTTTCTGGGGAGGGCAGCCTTATTCCATCCACCATGGTAGGACACTTTACCACTTCAGTCCAGTAGCACGTACTCGGGAATCATTGTAGAACAAAGCATTGCAGTGTATGTTTGCTGGTGTTCAAACAACATCCGTTCTTTATCTCTCTGTGTTATCCTCAGGAGAGTGGTATCATTCATGGTCACCTGGTTGAAATAGGGTGCTTTTCTTAAGGGGACATTCAGAGGTGCCCGTTTCTGCTGGGCTGTTTGCCTATGGCTGAACAGAAATGTTCCCCGCTGTTAGCCACGCGGGGGGGGAGGCAAAATGCAACCTTGTAACGAAAGCACACGTGCTGTGTATGTAATGGTAACAGCAAGGTTTACCGTGAAAGAGTGTACCCATTGTTCTATAAAATGTGTCTTTTCAAATACCACTGCTCCCTTTTTTTTTTCTATATCAGCTGCATGTGTTTCAAGGATCACAGGATCTTCTCCTTCCCAGAGGCTAGCGAAGATTAGAAGGCAAAAAAAACGCACTCGCGATGAAATGTTCTCTGACCTCATGCTGTCCTCCCACACTGACAGAGCACAGACGAATGCATGGAGGCAGACAATGTCAGAGTGCAGGAAAGCACAAAATGACCAGGAGGAGAGGTGGCGGGCTGAAGAGAGTATGTGACAGGCTGAAGAGAGGGGTGAAGCTGAAAGGTGGTGGCAGCGTGATGAGAGGAGGCAGGATTCAATGCTGAGGCTGCTTGAGGATCAAACTAATATGCTCCAGCGTATGGTAGAGCTGTAGGAAAGCCAGCAGGAGCACAGACCGCCGCTACAGCCCCTGTGTAACCAACTGCCCTCCTCCCCAAGTTCCATAGCCTCCTCACCCAGATGCCCAAGAATGCGGGGGGGGAGGGCCCTCCGGCCACCCAGCCACTCTATCCCAGAGGATTGCCCAAGTAACAGAAGGCTGGCATTCAATAACTTTTAAACTTTTAAAGTGCTGTGTGTCCTTGTCCTTCCCTCCTCCACCACCCCTCCTGGGCTACCTTGGTAATTATCCCCCTATTTGTGTGATGAATTAATAAAGAATACATGGATGTGAAGCAACAATGACTTTATTGCCTCTGCAAGTGGTGATCAAAGGGAGGTGGGGAGGGTGGTTAGCTTACAGGGAAGTAGAATGAACCAAGGGGTGGGGGATTTCATCAAAGAGAAACAAACAGAACTTTCACACCATAGCTTGGCCAGTCATGAAATTGGTTTTCAAAGCTTCTCTAATGCACACCGCACCTTCCTGTGCTCTTCTAACCGCCCTGGTGTCTGGCTGTGCATAACCAGCAGCCAGGCGATTTGCCTCAACTTCCCATCCCGCCATAAACATCTCCCCCTTATTCTCACAGATATTGTGGAGCGTACAGCAAGCAGTAATAACAGTGGGAATATTGGTTTCGCTGAGGTCTAACCGAGTCAGTAAACTGCGCCAGCGTGCTTTTTAACATCCAAATGCACATTCTACCACCATTCTGCACTTGCTCAGCCTGTAGCTGAACAGCTCCTGACTATTCTCCAGGCTGCCTATGTATGGCTTCATGAGCCATGACATTAAGGGGTAGGCTGGGTCCCCAAGGATAACTATAGGCATTTCAACATCCTCAACGGTTATTTTCTGGTCTGGGAATAAAGTCCCTTCCTGCAGCTTTTGAAACAGACCAGAGTTCCTGAAGATGCGAGCGTCATGTACCTTTCCCGCCCATCCCACGTTGATGTTGGTGAAACGTCCCTTGTGATCCACCAGTGCCTGCAGCACTATTGAAAAGTACCCCTTGAGGTTTATGTACTCACTAGCTTGGTGCTCCGGTGCCAAGATAGGGATATGGGTTCCGTCTATGGCCCCACCACAGTTAGGGAATCCCATTGCAGCAAAGCCATCTATTATGACCTGCACATTTCCCAGGGTCACTACCCTTGATATCAGCAGATCTTTGATTGCATTGGCTACTTACATCATAGCAGCCCCCACAGTAGATTTGCCCACTCCAAATTGATTCCTGACTGACCGGTAGCTGTCTGGCATTGCAAGCTTCCACAGGGCTATTGCCACTCGCTTTTCAACTGTGAGGGCTGCTCTCATCTTGATATTCTTGCGCCTCAGGGCAGGGGAAAGCAAGTCACAAAGTTCCATGAAAGTGCCCTTACGCATGCGAAAGTTTCGCAGCCACTGGGAATCGTCCCAGACCTGCAACACTATGCAGTCCCACCAGTCTGTGCTTGTTTTCCGAGCCCAGAATCGGCGTTCCACCGCATGAACCTGCCCCATTAACACCATGATGCCCACATTGCCAGGGCCCTTGCTTTGAGAGAAGTCTGTGTCCATGTCCTCATCACTCTTGTCACCGCGCTGATGTCACCTACTCACCCGGTTTCGCTTTGCCAGGTTCTGGTTCTGCATATACTGCTGGATAATGCGTGTGGTGTTTAATGTGCTCCTAATTGCCAAAGTGATGTGAGCAGTCTCCATCCTTGCTGTGGTATGGCGTCTGCACAGAAAAAAGGGGCGGAACGATTGTCTGCTGTTGCCCTGACAGAGGGAGGGGCGACTGACAACATGGCTTACAGGGAATTAAAATCAACAAAGGGGGTGGCTTTGCGAGAAACTGAATGGCCACCTCAAGGATAGAACTCAAAACCTCAAGGATAGAACTCAAAACTGGGTTTAGCAGGCTGTCGATTTCACAGAGGGAGAGAGGAGAAAATGAATACAAAACAAATCTGGTCTATTTCTTGTTTTGAGCCACTTCATCTATCTTCATACATCATGCTGGTAGCAGACTGTGCAGTACGACCGCTAGCCATCGTCACCTCCTGGGTGCTCGGCAGAAGATGGTGCAGTATGACTACTGGCCATCGTCTTCTGCTGGCTGCAAATTAAAAGACAGTGCATTGCCGGTAGGACTCAATTGCCATGAGACGAAACAAAGGAAATGACCTGGCTGAGTCACTCCCATGTTTGCCCAGGCGCCCGGTTAAAAGAGCACCCAGGACTACGTCGACCAGTCATACTGCACTGTCTGCTGCCAAAAGGCAAAAAACTGCTCCTGTGCAGCGATGCAGTACCATGTCCGCCAGCACCCAGGAGACATACGGTGATGGTTAGCTGAGAGGGCTCCCTGCTTGCCGTGGTATGGCGTCTGCGCAGGTAACTCAAGAAAAAAGGTGCAAAATGATTGTCTGCCCTTGCTTTTACGGAGGGAGGGAGGGAACGGGGGTCTGACGATATGTACCCAGAACCACCCGCGACAATGTTTTATCCCCATCAGGCACTGGGATTTCTAGCCAGAATTCAAATGGGCGGTGGAGACTGCAGGAACTGTGGGATAGTTACCCACAGTGCAAAGCTCCAGAAGTCGACTGTTGCCTCGGTACAGTGGACACAGTCCGCTGACTACATGCACTTAGAGCATTTGTGTGGGGACACACACACTCGACTGTATAAAAACACTTTCTACAAAACCGACTTCTATAAATTCGACCTAATTTCGTAGTGTCTAGGAGACACTCAAAAGCTCCTAAAAGGTGGCAGCTTCATATATCTTTATTCTGATCCCTCTTTTTCTGAATTCTTTCATTCTGAAATATAGGGTTGGGGTTTTTTTTTTACTCCTCCTGCCGCATGTGACCTCAACTGACAATATAGAGCATGATCTCTCACTACCCTTTTTGTTTAGTTAACTAATAAAATCGAGTACAAAATTTCTTGCTAACTACTAGTTTAAAAACTCTTCACAAAAATTAATGTTTATTCCCAATCTATTAGGATTTCATGGATTTGACTCAGTTGCATTATCAATGTTAAATATACTTCTGCAGTCTTCAGATTGTTCTGTTCTCCAAGTACACATTCACAGCCCAGAAAATGCCAGCAAAATTAAAGTTAATAAAACGCAGGTTCAGTTCACATCACCTAGACAATATCTAAGCTGTTAAACTGTGTGTTCACAGACCTCTGAACTGGACATTTTCAGTAAAATGCTGCTATTCCTCATGCCAGTAGCCTTCATTATTGTCAGTGCCCAGAGTTCAACAAACATAAGCCATACCCCCGAAATTCACGTAACTCTCTTTAAAATTCATGAGATTTTTAAAAAACAAAAAACATTGAGTTCTTTTTCTCTTTTGTTTTTTGAGCCTTTAAATACACTTGGGCCATGTTTTCAAGCTTTTCTCCACAACCTTACAGGCTAGAAACTTACTTGTGTTTTTAAATGAAAGCTGAGATTCCCAAATCATCACAGGATTCCTGGAGATGGGGCTTTATGAAAAGCACCAAATATTGCAAGACTTGTGATAAAAATCACAAGAGTTGGCAAATTGAGTCTTATTTTCTAAAGCAGCTATAAATGAATAATTCCAGACATTTTCTAGGGTATATCCAACACCCAGCCAATCAAGTAATCAGAGCTCAGATCCAAATTATTGAATTATAATATCTTAGATGAAATCTTATGACCAAGTTATAGTTCTGGTCGTTCTCTGAGGAAAACAGACGGCCTAGCTTCAACCACCCTTATTCAGGCCCTGAGATCATTCTGCCCTAACCCCAGACAGAGGAACCTCTTGGATCAAAGCCTAGAAGCAAGAACTTGTCTTCCCCTTAATGAGCTAGTGCTAGTCCTGCTCCTCCTTCTTTCTTCCAGGCACACTAGTGTTCTCAGGACAGGTCTACACTATTAATTTACATTGGCACAGCTGCATCGATGCTCTAAGCTGATGGGAGAGAACTCTTTTGGCTTAATAACTCCACCTCCGTGAGAAGTGGTACCTCTGTCGGAAGAAGAAGCTCTCTGGCCAACATTGCGCTGTTTACATGAGGGGGAGGGTAAAGGTCAGTATAACTATGTCACTCAGGGGTGTGGATTTTTCACATGCATGTCTAGTGTTGCCAATTCTAGTTGGACTTATTTCTGGAGGTTTCATCATGACATAATATTTAATTAAAGGTTAAGCTTTAAATCCTGGAGACGCCAGGACAATGCTGGAGGGTTGGCAACCCTACCTGAGCAATGCAGATATGCAAGTTTAGACCAAGCCTCAGACCCAAGGCATCCAGTTCCTTCCAGGCTTAAAACAGAGCAGCATTCCCTATCCTAGTACAGTTAACCCTCTGTAACCTGCTTCATCCCTTTTATCTCCTTTTTCCTACCTACTTATTTCTTACAGCTGTAGTATCCTCCCTCCAGGCTTGACAGTCATAGCAGACATTGCAAGGGAGAACTGACTGCAAGCCAGATATTTAAATAATTCCTGTGCTGTCCCAGAGTGGGAGGTTGGCATATCCTATCACATGCATCAAACATCCAAAAATGGGGTATTTCTTCAATATCCAAAGGGGACAAATAGTTGATACTGTTATTCTATTATTAAACCCTGAAAGATTTTAATCTTTCCTGTCACAAATCCAAAATGTTTAAAATATTTAGTGAATTGGTAATATCTAAAATAGATACATTAGATCCCTGTCCTGCAATAAATTCCACGAGTGTGTACCCCCATTGACTTCAATGAGGGTTCTTGCAGGGTCAGGGACCATTCATGTGGATCTCTTTACAGGATCAAGGCTTTAGCTTCTTTCTCTGTCACTGTGATTGTTCTAGTCACATCACCCTTCAACTGGGAATGTGTGATGCACATGATGCTGCATGATTCAAATTTTTAAGGCCAGAAGAGAGTACTATGATCATCTAATCTGACCTCCTACTTAATACAGGCCACTGGATTTCACCCAGTAATTCCTGCATCAAGTCCAAAAACTTCTGGCTGAGCTAGAACATATCTTTTGGAATGACATCCAAACTTGATTTGAAGACTTCAATAATGGAGAATCCACCACATCCCTTGGCAAGTTGTTCCAATGGTTAATTACCCTTATGCGCCTTAGTCTGAATTTGTCTAGTTTCAACTTCCACCCATTGGATTTCATTATGCCTTTCACTGCTAGATTAAAAAGCCCCCTATTACTAGAAATCTTCTCCCCATTTAGGTACTTATAGACCATGACAAAGTCTCCTCTTAACCTCGTCTTGAATAAACCAAACATCTTTATTCTCACTCTGTAAGGCAGCTTTTCCAGACCTCAGACCATTCTTGAAGATTTTTTATGAACTATTACCAGTTTGTCAACATTATTTTTTAAAGTGTGGGAACCAGAACTGGCCACAGTGTGCCAGTCATGGACTTATTAATGCTATGTACAGTGGTCATATCGCCTCCCTACTCCTTAGTAGCATTCCTCAACTTATACATCCAAAAGGAAAGGAAATGTTTTGTTTAATAATAGGAAAATTCTTATATTCCCAGATATATTAAGGGACACCCATGACACTATTGACCAGGCTTCATCTTTGTTGCCTACAAGCCTGGCTTCTCTCCGCCTACTCACCAGAGCTGGGCAACATCAACTACAGGTTGACAACTCCGGCTAAGGTTTTGGACTCTCTCATCTGGAGGACAAAACTGGAGAAAGTTCGGGTGGGGATTCCTTTCCTCACAAGGCAAACCGCAAAACATGTAACAACTCAATGCCTGATTCACAAATACGAAGGAGGCATCACAGCAATACTCTCTACTATTCCAGACACAATTATCTGGCTTAATCATCTGAATATAAAATTACATTTAAAACAGCCATACAAAGAAGAAGAAAACCATCAGAACCAATGTCAGAACCATCAGACCTATACCCTTGCATGTCACCTTCTCCTGCCGAGAAGATTTATTCGGTTCCTAAGTTCTCAGTGCCCATGTCTGCAGGCTCCTCTAACTTTAATGGGGGTGGGAAGGGAGCCTTTCTCTTTGGGGCAGTTTTTGATGGAGTTGTCCTTATGTCTATGAGAGTGCCCCTTACTCTTATGGGAAGCCCTCTCCTTGGACTTAGCAGTCTTAGCTTCTGTTTCTGAGCTCGTGCTTGGGGGGGCACTGCCTACTTGCTGAGATTGATGTACATGAGGTCCCTGGCCCAGATCTGATTGGGGTCTCATTGCCTTCTCCATCAGATATTTTCTAAGTCTCAGTTCACAACCCTCACGAGTTCTGGGGGGAAAGGAGCAGCAGATGCTCTACTTGGCAGACATGTGAGCCTCACCCAGGTAGTAAAGGCAGAGCTGATATTTGTCACTCACAGAAAAGGAGTAAGGGCAGGACACATAGTTTTTGAACCTAGGACCCTGGGCATAATCCCAGACATCTTGGGGAGGGAAATTTCCCTGAGTGGAAAAGAAAAGGGGGAAAACACTATCTAACTATACTATGATAGACTATACTGTAAAATATTAAAAACTACTAAAAACTAACACATACAATATATTTACAGCAATAATGCAGTAGAAAGGAGCTGAGGACAATGAAGATTCTGATTCAGACCATGTGGCAGTAAGAAGGAACTGGAGAGGCGTCGGCCCACGCCACACT
Organism: Dermochelys coriacea; assembly: GCF_009764565.3. NCBI lineage: Eukaryota > Metazoa > Chordata > Testudines > Dermochelyidae > Dermochelys > Dermochelys coriacea. The sequence continues at coordinate 94,315,949 of NC_050071.1, read as the reverse complement.
TTATACCCCCGGTTCAGAGCACAAGGAGAACAACAGTACATGTGTGGGCCAATGGACACTGCTTGTGAAATAATTCTGGACTCAGGTGCATGATGCACATGTGTACTCACATATGGAATACACCTAGGGATCATCACCTGAAGAAGAATGGATATTTCTGCTTCAGTCCTCTAGTAAAACTAAGTGTATACAAACTCAGAAACAATATGTTCTCCTTGACTCTGGTGATGGGAAAGCTTTTTTGATCTTAGATTCAAAATCAAGAGGATTGTTTAGGCAATTTGGAAATATCTTGGTTTATCACATTTTAATAGGTCTATATAAAACATATAAGTGTCTATTAAGACTATGTCATTAAGATAATACCTTCTAAAGCATTCACTATATATCTATTTAAGATGTTCCAAGTTCCATATTTACTTCTTCTCACCTATAGTAGATTTTTTGAAAACTTTTTTCCTAACAAAACATTTACAATACATACTGACATGACTATTTTGAAGGGTTTTTTAAAATTTTGTTAATTCCTTAATTGATTTGATGTTATCTGATTTTTGATTAGATTTTAAGGTCATTGGGACAGGGACTATATTTTTGCACTGTGTCCGTACAGCACCTACACAGTGTGGTCCTGGACCATGACTGGGACTCCTAGATGTTATCAAAATACAAATAAATAACATAAAAATATTTTCTAAATAGCCTAATTAATGAGGCTCTATAAAATATAGATTGGATTCACAGACAAATGTTTTATTTTCCTAATGAGGGAACATCATTAGCAATCATCTCCTTTAATGCAGAAAAAGCCTCTTGTTGAAGGGGATGGTGTTACTTTCTGTAGGGGGCTTCTTTCATTTCCTGGGTTAAATTATTATACCATATCATGAAACAGATGCAGCTATAACTACTACTAAATCTACTTCTACATCTTTTAAATTTAAGCTGGGCCACTGGACAAAATAACCCTTGCCTCATTTACTCTGATTTGGCACTTTTCTGGCAGTACAACAAACACAGATTTTAAAGGTATGAAAGTAAGCCAGTATGAGACCAAAGAACTTCTCAAGGACCATGACCTGTTCAAATTTATCATTGAGTTTTCTGTACTGTCAATCCATAATGTATTGCAGTTAACACATTAATTTGGTTTATTATCAGCTGATAACTATATAAATGGGATTTGGTCAGAGCTAGTACCCATGTCCTGGTATATGTTAAAGCTTTATTTACCTCAATGTAATTTGAAATGGTTTCCTAAAGGATTACAACATCCATGAATGTGTCTATCCTCTAAACTGTCATTAATGTCAATTTAGGCCCTTTCAGTTCACTCATTTACTTATATTTAGATAGATGGATTCTTCCCCTCTCCCTATGGGGTACAATTAATACCTTAGAAAGAAATATTGTTCCTTCAGTCCTTTCACTTATTTCCCATTCTTTTTCTTCTTTTATTCCTGGACTGCCTTACGTATTTACAACAGTTCTTCAGAGAAATAGAAACCTTCCCCCCACCACACATATACACTTCTGTGTCTCAACAATTTTCCTCCTTTTCAGTCAAAGGAGAGAGTTTCAGTTTCCCAGTCTTCTCTATTATCACATGCCATTTCCTTTTTCTAGGCCCATCCTTGATTCCTGGTGTACCCAAATCTCTCCTCAATTTCAACAGAAGTTTAGTATGGTGAAAGAATGAAGGAGTCAATCCTTCCACCTTACTGCACGCTTTGGACTGATACCTCTCCTAAAGAGACAGTGGTGTTCAGTCTATTGGAAAAAAGGTTGCCTCAGTCAAGTCCCTCTTTCATTTGCATGTAACGCTCCTTATGAAGATAATTATGCCAAATATTTATACTGTATTGGATAACAGACTGACTTTTAAAACGGAGTTTATTTCTTCAGAAGAAAGAAAAGGAGGACTTGTGGCACCTTAGAGACTAACAAATTTATTTGAGCATAAGCTTTCGTGAGCTACAGCTCACTTCATTGGATGCATTCAGTGGAAAATACAGTGGGGAGATTTATATACACAGAGAACATGAAACAATGGGTGTTACCATACATACTGTAACGAGAGTGATCAGGTAAGGTGAGCTATTACCAGCAGGAGAGCGGGGGGGGGACCTTTTGTAGTGATAATCAAGGTGGACCACTTCCAGCAGTTGTCAAGAATGTCAGAGGAACAGCGGGGGGGGGGGGGGGGGGGGAGGTCGGGGGGGAATAAACATGGGGAAATAGTTTTACTTTGTGTAATGACCCATCCACTCCCAGTCTTTATTCAAGCCTAAGTTAATTGTATCCAGTTTGCAAATTAATTCCAATTCAGCAGTCTCTCGTTGGAGTCTGCACATCTACCAATGTGATATATGCCATCATGTGCCAGCAATGCCCCTCTGCCATGTACATTGGCCAAAATGGACAGTCTCTACGTAAAAGAATAAATGGACCCAAATCAGACGTCAAGAATTATAACATTCAAAACCAGTCGGAGAACACTTCAATCTCTTCGGTCACTCAATTACAGACCTAAAAGTGGCAATTCTTCAGCAAAAAAACTTCAATAACAGACTCCAACGAGAGACTGCTGAATTGGAATTAATTTGCAAACTGGATACAATTAACTTAGGCTTGAATAAAGACTGGGAGTGGATGGGTCATTACACAAAGTAAAACTATTTCCCCATGTTTATTCCCCCCCCCCATTGTTCCTCAGAAGTTCTTGTCAACTGCTGGAAATGGCCCACCTTGATTATCACTACAAAAGGTTACCCCCCCCCCCCCCGCTGGTAATAGCTCACCTTACCTGATCACTCTCATTACAGTGTGTATGGTAATGCCCATTGTTTCATGTTCTCTGTGTATATAAATCTCCCCACTGTAATTTCCACTGAATGCATCCGATGAAGTGAGCTATAGCTCACGAAAGCTTATGCTCAAATAAATTTGTTAGTCTCTAAGGTGCCCCAAGTCCTCCTTTTCTTTTTGTGGATACAGTCTAACACGGCTGCTACTCTGAAACCTTTCTTCAGAAGCAGGCAGTGATGTGAAGAGAGATGAGGCTGACCGAATGTAACACTATTTTTTCTGATTCTCCTGGACTGAGAGAGGCATTGCTCATTACCTCATTTATTTTATGAAGAATTTTCATCCTTATCCAGTTGATAACTCAGCTTTAGATTATGGATTAGATCAAAAGCTATCAAAGAAGATAGTTTTAAAGATGATGTTATTTCTATTAAAGTTGATTTAAACAAACATCTGAGATTTCTTTTAAAGGGCAACGTGAATTCCTAACTCCCCCAAGCCACTTCTTAATTTCTGAAAAATATTCTTGATGTAGCCTTTGAGTACATATTACTAATAACTGTTAATACAATGCTAAAGGTACAACTGTCTCAACATTTGTCATCTGGCAACTAAAGTGTAGGAGTATTCTATATCCCACCCTGAAGCCAGATAGATTCACTTCCTGGAGCAGAGCCTTTTTCACCCTGTGCAGATTACTGACATACCTCTTTATTTCATTTTTTAAAGTTGTGGAAACATAAGGCATTAAAATCCTACAGGCTCAATGCTGCTCCTAATTAATTCAATGGGAATTTGGCTATGGACTTGGAAGGAGGATTATGCAGTTCTAAGCATCTGAGGCTAAATTATAACATGTTGGAATACTGGCAATTGGATCACAGTGTTGTCATTTGTTGATTAATGGTCTTCATCTTAAAGAAAAACACTGAGCAGTGGATGTGCATTAATTATTATTTCTACTGTTTATTACTTGTATAGCACCAGCAGAATACTAGGTGCTTTATAGCAAGGTAGGACAGCAAGATCCCTGCTGTAAAGAGTTTACAGTCTAAATAGACAATGTATAAACAAAGGAAGGGACAATGTGGCTAAGCAGAGACGTTAAAACCCTTTTTAGTTATACAAGTTGTGTATCAAGTTTTCCCCTTCTCCCACAACCTTTTTAATTAAATTGTATCTAAAGCTTATGAATGTCAGGACATTTCTCTGTAGGGGGAAATAAGGACATACCAGAGTCAGATAGGTCTGTTAGAAGAGGTGCAGTTTGTGAGAGGAATTTGAAGGAGAAGAAGATAGAGGCATGGTGGGTTGGGTAAGAGATGAGGGTTCCAGGAAAAGAGATGATGTTGAAGTAAGCCTGGGAGAAGAGAGAGGGGGAAGAATATGAAGAATAGTCTTGCCACCTGGACACAGTGAGAGAGGGAAGGGAAGAGGAGAAGGAGTTTTGGGAAAGCCAGATTATGTGAGTTTGAAAGAGAGGACAAGGAGCTTGAGTTTGAGGATGGAGACAAGGGGAAGTCAACAAGGGGATTTGAGGATGAGCTAGGGTTGGTTGGGACAACAAGCTAAGCAGATGATTTCTGCAGCAGCAGCATTTTGGATGAATTGAAGAGGGGCAAGATGGGACTCCAGAAAGGAGAAGGTTGCAGTTCTGGAGACAATCAGGCAGCAGTGCAACTATTAAAAGGGTTGCAGGTAGCAAGAATATATATTTTGAAGCTGTGTTGTGGAAATGTTAACATAACAGTAAAATACTGGGATAGTGTACTGGTGTCCTGCTTTCCCCCTCCAGTGGTTGTATGTGCAATTAGGTCTCTGGATTAGGGTATTGGCGGTGGATAAGAAAAACAGACAGATTTTTGAGATTTATATAGGAAGACCCAGCAGGATTAAACTGTAGACTCAATATAAGGGGAGAAAAAAGAGGACTAAAAAAATTACGCATAGGTTGGAAGCCTTTGGGCTCAGAGAACTATGGAGTTGCCAGTAGTAATGGAGACGGGCAAGAGGAGAAGTCTGGGGGGAAAGAGGAATTAAGATGTAGCCAGTTTGCTTAGTGGTGGACAGTTGGGGATACGTTATTTAAGGAGAAAAGGCATGGAATTAACCAAGAGTGTGTCCCTTATCACCCTGATCACTTTGCTTCTCTGTTGTATCTCTTGCCCCACCTCTCTGTCTGTTTTTGCCTTTTAGAGTGTATACTCTTTGGGGCAGGGGCCATGTCTTCCTATGTATTTGAGCAGCACCTGTTTTATATGAGCAACAGGAGGTTATTTTAGGAATAATTTGTGCTATTTAATGGCACAGCTCCATGTTTTAGTACCTCGGCCTGTCTCAAGTACAGATTCTTATTCTGTCTTATTCTGGGCTAGATTCTGATTTTAATTACGTCAGTGTAAATCCAGATTAACTTCTTTGACTTCAGTATTGCTAACCCTGTGTAAGTACCTAAGGGTCAGAATATGCTCCGTTACATCAAAATTAACTAATTAAAACTCTAGCTGTTTGAGTCTGATGCACAAGTTGTAAAGTGTCAAATTGATAACAACTAACACTTTGTGTTCACCACTCATTGTCAGTTTGGGCTAGATCGGGGTTCTCAAACTGGGGGTAGTGACCCCTCAGGGGGTCACAAGGTTATTACATGGGCAGTTGCGAGCTGTCAGCCTCCACCCCCAAATCCTGCTTTGCCTCCAGCATTTATAAGTGTTAAATAAAAAAAAAAGTGTTTTAATTTATAAGCGGGGGGGCTACACTCATAGGTTTGCTGTATGAAAGGGGTCACCAATACAAAAGTTTGAGAAACACTGGGCTAGATGGCAATGCAAAGTAAAAAGTCACTTCTCACACTGCTGTCTGTGAGAGAGGGGCATGAATCAAATAGATTTATAATTCATGAAAGGAAAGCACCACCAGCTAGAGGCAATCATGAAAGAATACCCAAAACAGTTATTCTGCAACACTGTATTCTGCCTTCCAGTAAACCAGAAGAGTAATCTCATACTCACAAAGACAATATAGGCTAAAGCCACAAATAATAATGGGACACATGCTACCTCTACACAGGTTCTTCGATGTAGGGGACTGGAAACTGTAAGTTTCTACTCATGGAGTTTTGTCCCAATATGTTTTTTGGGGACAGGGTTTATTCTCCTAACAATGCAGATTTCAGTATATCCACAGGAGGCCAGGCCTCTGCGTAGCACACTGGGCTTCCTCTTTCCTATGGCAGCACAGTTCACTTTCTAGATAAAGCAAAACTCTACCTCAGGTGTTGCTTGCAGCTGTGTATGGGGATTTACTGTTAGTCTGGCAACCAGCATCACGTGGACAAGTTTTCACAGCAAACAGAATTCTGCCCAGACAACAGGGAAGCATGTCATAGGGAACAATGGTTCTATGGCTCATCTCCCTCCCCACCACTGCGCTCCAGGTCCCTTAAACTCTCAGAGCCCAACCCCCAATTTTGGTGCATTTTGGTACTCTCCACATAGCAGAGAAAAGCATATGTCCCAACAAAACAGAGTAACCGAACAAGAGATTTCAGAGTAGCAGCCGTGTTAGTCTGTATTCGCAAAAAGAAATGCATCCGATGAAGTGAGCTGTAGCTCACGAAAGCTTATGCTCTAATAAATTTGTTAGTCTCTAAGGTGCCACAAGTACTCCTTTTCTTTTTGCGAACAAGAGATGTTTACATACAAAAGAGGGTTTATTGGTTGATAAGGGCAATTAGCAGAAACCCAATTTAAGTGTATGAGATTGTATTTCCCATGTAGGATCTTTAATGAGTGTGATGCCCACTTATGGAATATGTTTGTTTAAGAGTTTTTGGATAGAATGAAAAATAGTTTTTCAGGGTGCAAGACTGCCAATTCTATTCCTTACATTGTCTTGATTTTGAATTTTATTTCTATTTAGAGCTAAATAGAAATTAACTTAAAATATCTGAAGACTGACCATGTGTGGCTGAAAACTGGGAATGACTGTTTTCATAGCCCTGGTGATGTCAGCCTGACAACCGTGTTTTGTCCCAGCATTTGTAAAGAACACCACCTCCTGAAGAAGTCATCCCCAGCAGAACAGGTAAAAGTGACAACAAGCTAACAGAATGCAGAAGTCTCTCAAGGCCTCATCCCCCACAGGCCTGTCACCTGTCAAGACATTCTCTCCCAACCTCCAGCATGAGACTATAAACCGGCCCACTCTAACATGCAGCATCAGATCCACATGGAGTCAGAGAATTACTGAGTGGTCAATGCTGACAGACTATAGCAGCTCAGCTTCCCCACCACCTGCAGATTCGGGCAGAAAATACAATAAAGAGGTTAGAAAGTTGGAGAAAACTGAAAAGGGACTAGAGAGTTAGGAAAGTACAGTTTTCTCTCACCCACATGCTCTTTAACATGTCCTAGTTTTCAAGCTGAAATAGCAGAAAGGCGGTGAGGGGAAAGTGGGCATCCTTTGCTTTCTCATCGACTCTCCAGCTATCTATTTTAGGGTTTTCTATAGTTTTGTCATCATAGTAACTAAGTGTTTAGATACTATGGTGATGTAAGAAACCCTAAGAACCCCTCTTGCCAACACTCTGCTGTGTACACCTCACTGACGGCCACCACAACCAAGCCCTGCTACAACCATATGACAGGTGTTGAACAAAAGTTAAGTCCAAAAACTCAGGGGTAAAACCCAATTTCCAAGAATGTCCATATTTAAATGTAAAGTGGAAACCTAGTGGCATATGCGCAACAACCAAAATTTTGTGTTGTTCCTGGAACACATAAGATGCTTTCACGGTCCAGTATGAGAATCAAGTGACCCAAAGATCCTTTCACCCAGGTCTCTCACTTGTTAATACAATATGCTAATATCTGAGTAACTGGCAAAGCTTGTTTAGCATGTTTCTGGTGGTATACTCAGCCTTCATTAAAAGGCTCTCCTTTCTCTGGTATCAAGGCTCTGTATCTTTGTTTCAAGTTACATTAAGAAAAGACACACACTTCCCTATGCCTGAAAAATTTCAATACCATGGATGGCGTTATAAAGTGGATTTATATCATTTACATTCTGCTATAGAATTCAAACTTCACTAAATAAAAATGCAGTCAGTACCATGGCCGACAGGTATCATAGGCCTGGGGAGGCTGTGCCTCGCCAAACAGCCTGGCATAGCCCTGTCAGTGCTCTACCCCCGAACCCCCCTCCTGCAGTTCCTCTGTGGCCCAGTCTGGCCCAGGTTGGCTGCCGCTTGCGGTGCTGGAACCACCCCACTCGGCTCTCCGGCGCTCTAGGCCTGGGGGCACTCAGGGGCTGGGGGCACTGCAGCTGTGCCACCCACCCACCCAGTGCTCAGGGGCTGAGGTCTGGGGCACTGGGACCGCACTGCCGCGCAGTGCTCCAGGGCTGGGGGCACTCGGGCAACCCGGGGTAGGGCCGGGGCCTCAGGAGGGAGTGCTCTGGGCTCCTGCAGGTGAGGGGGGCAGAAGTGGAGGGGGAGGAGAAGGGCCTCGGGCAGAAAGGGTGGGGCCAGGGCTAACCTCCCACAACGGCTGGTTCACCAGCTGCCCATGGTCAGTGCCACTTATAAAAAACTGCACCTACTTTATAACACTAAATTTACAAGAAAGTATTTCCAGGGCACCATTTTGCCCCACAATTTTCAAATTGGATTTTTTCCAGTTTATAAGAATTGGTTTAAAAACCACATATACATTTAGAGAACATTTACCAATGTTTTTTAGGGTCAGATGGCCAATTTGTCACTCCTTGTAAAAGAGGTCAGTCAGTATCATTTTCTCCCTTGAAAGAAAATGGATAATTCATGTATCTAGCTTACATACTAATACAGTTGTTGTGGTAACATAATATGAAACCCGGAAGCAATTTAAAGAGACTACGCCAAACAGAAAGTACAAAGGCTGGATAGGCCTGACTGTACCTTCTAGATATAAAAATACTTTTCACTTGCTACATACGGTGCCAATGCTGACTGTATAGGGAATTAATAAAACACAAGAAGTTAAATTCAGATCTGGCCTAAGTAACTCGGTTTGTCTACATGGAAGTCAATGGTATGGCTCCTGTTTAAACCAGAATTCAATTTGACTCTTAGTTCTTAAGTAGCTGGTATAAATTTTAAGAAATATCTTGTGTTTATTTGTTACAATACACCAGAAGCCTCTTACAGCTAGGTCATGTTTTTTCCATAAGCTGAAGTTCTCAGTAACTGGAAGCAACACAATGTAAAGCACTGAAACAATTTGAGATTTTCATTCTTCTTCACTGTTAACATAATCGTCATTATATCCAAGTTCACTGTAAGTGGGTTGCACTATAATTAATTGTAAAGATCATGATGCAAAACTATCTTTCTGTGAACATGCCTGCTTTTAGGAGTCATGTTCATAGATAAGAAGGGCAGTTCTCTTCTGCTCTCTTCACTGCCTACTTGATAACCAGCCTGCTTTTGCTCTTTGTGTAACTTATATTCTGTTCATAGGTACCAGAAGAGAAACTATATAATGGGGTTACTAAAAAAAATAGAGATATAATAAGTGAGGAAAGAATGTGGTGTGAGTATATAGATAGAATGTGAAGGGTAAAAATGAGAAAGACACAGTATATACTAAATTTGTGAGCAATCTAAACACATTGTAAAAATTTTTCAGCACAAGTAGATTTGCAAATTATTTAGTTTCAAACAATTCTGTTGATTCTCAAGGCCAAACAAACACTGCACTTCAGTGTTGTCCCATCTAAAAGCATATATTGCCTTGTTTTACCAGCAAATTAAATCATGGTTTGGACTGGGTTGTAGCTGTTTGTTTAACACCTATGATACGACTCGTCTTCTCTCCCTATCCTATCTTCAACTAAATGACCAGGAAAAGAAAATAGAATAAAACCATTCACAGTGGAATTACTGAATGGCCAAGTTACTACACTGTATCCATTACTTTGTCCCCGGTGATATACCAAATCTGAAAAACATTTACATTTATCCCATAATTTGGTAATTATGGATTTAACAAAAGGATCTATTCTACTCTATTGCTTCTATTGGGTCACTAATAGTGTCTGCTGGAATATTAGGGGTTTGTTGTAGGCCTAGCTGTGTGCTTCTTTAAGAGCAGTGAATGTCTCCACTGAGACAAGTAGTGCAATCTGAAATTTTGGAATGTAAGGCTCAGTTAGACTCCCATTTTACTTTGGGTTTTCAAGTTTTGTGGAGGTACTCTTTTAAAAGTTTTGGACTGACAGACAGAACTCTAAGGAAATTTCACAGGAGGCTCCGGGACTTGGATGTCCTGGAAGACTCATTCAACGACAGATTAGGGACAGAATCCAACTAGCTGTGGAACAATATCCTGGGTGGAAAGGGGCCCAGGGCCCAAGAGAATTTAAGATGCACAGACTTGGGGTGAGTGGAGGTGAAGACTATTGCTGGAGAAGTGTAGGACCAGATGGCACAGGCAGTGGGGATTTAAGTAGCTTGGGGCCTCGCTCTAGCTTCCCTCTATCCATTCTTGTGTTGGAATTTTGTGCCCCACCATGTTATGCATTATGAGGTCTGATCTGAGACACCCCATAGTGCACAGCACAGAAGTGCACTAAATTTAAAAACAAAAGGCAACAAAGGAGAGGGCACCTCATGTGATAGGCCAAACTCGGGGGCAGCTGGTCCCACCAGAGAACCACAACAGGAAGCATGGACAGTGGCACGTCCAAGCCTTTTATGTAGCAGAAGAATCCTTATCCCTGAGGCCCTGAGTGGCACTCAACAAAGCATGAAGCACCACAGCCCAGACCACCCCCAGAGGCTCCTCTTCTCTCCTTTCCTTGCATGCCCTTGTCTCCTAAGTCCTACTTGTCTTTTAATATGGCATTAAGTTTTTTAAAGAAACAGACAACATAAAATAATGAATAAATATTAAAAAATAAGATATGAGAAAGGTGGCAATTTTTAAACATCATTTTAAAACCCATCTGATGCCAGAAAATTAGAACAACTCTGGAAAATTAGGTTTTTCCTGTATACATTGCTTGAGTGATGGGTGAGAGAGATCCTCACATACTGATGAAATCCTGGCCCCATTGGGTTTGTCTACACAGCAATTAAAGACCTGCAACTAGTCTGAACCAGCTGACCCGGGACAGCCACGGCTGTGCCATGGGTCTTCTATTACAGTGTAGACATACCCATTGAGATCAATGCCAAAACTCCCATTGATTTCAGTGGGCCCAGAATTTCACCCACTACATTTAGAAACCTTCATCCACTTAAATGGAATGGACAGGATAGGCCTCTGTCACCTTCTGGCTGGTGCGCTGTCACTTGCATATCATACAAACTGATTTTTCAATGTCATATAGACCGCTTTTACTAACAGATTTTTTGGAGTGTCTAGCAAGGGTCTCTCCTCTAGGCAAATCAAGAATAACATCATAAAATCTGTATAGTATTCATCTCTACTCTATAGATTCCAGGGTTATTCTGAAAATTACATTGTGAGGAAAAGTTTCCAGTTTGGAAAGCAAGAGGGGGAGTGAGCACCCCTATCTAGATCCATGCAGCAACAGAAAACCGTGTGATTTATTACTATTAATTAAATCACATAATTTCTTGGTTAAATACAGTTTGTTCTTTGCTCATTATTGAAGCCCACCATCAGCAGAAAGTGACTCTAATTTGACCTGGCTAAAGAGCTTTTCATCATTCCTCAGCCATGCCATAGCTTTTACTCAAGTACACTCTTTCCATTAGTGGGAATGACCTTGGACCTTCCTTGAATGTATCAAAGGTAAAGCTGACATTGCTCACTTAGGAGGACACTGTGATGATCAGCTCATTTTGCTTTAGGATGCTGAGCTAGATTAAGCACCAAAAATCAGAAAATAATAGTAATATTTAATAGTAGATTGTTGTTGTTTTTGTCACGAGCATGCTTGGAGTGAAACTGAAATGTGCCTGCTCATAGTCCATCCTCCAAAAATCCCCTGTCAAGTCTTTATCAGTTGAAAATATTTGTTAGACTTCTTTGGGGGGGGGGGGGAGGAATAGCGGACAAAGGTGACCCAGTGGATAACACTTGCTTCTCTTTTCAAGCAGCATGGTCTTTCACAAGAGATTACCAGACAAAATAATCATAGCAAGAGGTTTGTGTTTGTTTTTCCACTAGACCTGCAATAAAACATTTTGCATTATTGGTTGACTGCTGACAGCGAGTATGGCACCATAACAGACACAAAGGAAGACATGGGCCCTGCCTGGAGTAGCTTCTTAACAGGATGACTGTCTATGCATGTGGGTTAAGTGTGTGACTGAATGCACCCTATATAAAGCAGACACAAGACACACTGGATACAAAAAAAGCAAGCGTTCTTGTGTAAGAGACAGAGGGAACCTAATGTAGTGTGAGTATACTCGATGCAGTGTGTCTAGCTGGAGGTGCTATATTGTGTAGGGCGGATTAATTCAGTGTGTGTGAATGAGGGCTGTTGTGCTTGGCTGTAAATGGAGGTGTTTAGGGGGTGGGGATGAAGGGTCTGAGGAGGGCTAAGATGTGCCAGTGCTTCAGCCCAGGGACTGACTGACAGTCTCCTCAGCCTCTTCACTGCCTATCAGTCCCCACCTTGTGGGGCCTCCCGGCTCCTCCAGTGCTTGGGCAGGCGATAGGGACCTGGCAGCTTCTGACTAGATGCTCAGCTGCTGACTGCCAGGCGCGCACACACAGCGCACAGCCATGGACAGCTCCTGGGCGGAGAACGGGACTCTTTCCCCCTTCGCTTCGCTCTCCCCGGAGCCCGAGAACAGCAGCAGCGGCAGCCCCAGCCCCTCCAGCCGGGCGCCGCAGGCAGGCAGGGGGCCGGGGGGCAGCCCCCCGTTCTGGGACACCCCCCTGAACCAGGGTTTGAGCGTGTTCGTGGGGCTGGCGCTGTGCACCACCATGCTGGGCTTGGGCTGCACCGTGGAGCTGAGCCAGCTCGGGGGGCAGCTGCGGCGGCCGGTGGGGGTGCTGCTGGCGCTGCTCTGCCAGTTCGTGCTCATGCCCCTGCTGGCCTTCCTGCTGGCGCTGCTCTTCGCCCTGGACGAGGTGGCAGCCGTGGCCGTGCTACTGTGCGGCTGCTGCCCCGGGGGGAACCTCTCCAACCTCATGTCCCTGCTGGTCAACGGAGACATGAACCTCAGGTACCCAGCCGGCCGGGGCCGCTGCCTCCCCGGCGCGCCCGGCTCATCTCCCTCCCCGGCGGGGCAGGCATCGCCCCTTGCCGCAGTAAAGGACCCGGGAGAACGCGGTCTGAGCCCCGCTGTGAGAGGGAGGCAGCCGGGGGCCTCGATGTGCCGGGGGCGGATGTGCCGGGGGGTCAGTAGCAGTGCGGGGGGGGTGGATATGCCTGGGAGGGGCTGGGGGGGTGAGAGGAAGGGGCAATGTGGCTGTGCCGGGGGGTCAGTATCAATGCGGGGGGGTGGATGTGCCGGGGAGGGGCTGGGGGGTGGGAGAAAGGGGGAATGTGGATGTGCCGGGGGGGTCAGTATCAGTGCGGGGGGGGTGGATATGCCTGGGAGGGGCTGGGGGGGTGAGAGGAAGGGGCAATGTGGCTGTGCCGGGGGGTCAGTATCAATGCGGGGGGGTGGATGTGCCGGGGAGGGGCTGGGGGGTGGGAGAAAGGGGGAATGTGGATGTGCCGGGGGGGTCAGTATCAATGCGGGGGGGTGGATGTGCCGGGGAGGGGCTGCGGGGGTGGGAGGAAGGGGCAATGTGGCTGTGCCGGGGGGTCAGTATCAGTGCGGGGGGGTGGATGTGCCGGGGAGGGGCTGCGGGGGTGGGAGGAAGGGGCAATGTGGCTGTGCCGGGGGGTCAGTATCAGTGCGGGGGCGGGGGTGGGAGGAAGGGGCAATGTGGATGTGCCGGGGGGTCAATATCAGTGCGGGGGGGTGGATGTGCCGGGGAGGGGCTGGGAGGAAGGGGCAATGTGACTGTGCCGGGGGGTCAGTATCAGTGCGGGGGCGGATGTGCCGTGAAAGGGGTGGGGGTGGGAGGAAGGGGCAATGTGGCTGTGCCGGGGGTCACTAGCAGTGCGGGGGGTGTGGTTGTGCTGGGGTGTGGGTGTGAACGGTGAGTGCTGCGGCAGGACTGTCCGGTTTACGGTTGTTTAAAATATTTGCTATTTTATAATCAGATCTGTGCCAGCCTGTTCCGGGGCGCGGCCCGTGGGTACCGGGACAGAGGAGCCGGTTTCAGGATCTCATCAAGGGAATTTTGGGGGGACAAAATCACTGTCAGCTCTTGCGCTATCTCCCGCGCTGGCTGCGCGCTTTTGGGAGATGAGGGGAGCCCAACCCGTGCTGATTATTATCTGTTTGTGCCCCAAGACACCCCAAGGCAGGCAGGTTTTACATGCAAACATATCTTCTTCTTTTCACAAAAAACACAGCTGGCAATACCCCTCCCCTTCCTAAAAACCATATTCAGGCCACTGTCCAATCTGCTCGGTAACTGAGGGGAAATTCTTGCAATCAAACAGCTACTTGCGCCCTGGGCGACTCTTGTCCGAGCTCCTAGAGAAGGGTTTTGTACAATAGGTTTGTGCCTCGTTACACGAAATGGATTTGTACCGCCAGCTCTTACTGGAGCCCGAGGAGGTCCTGTTCCCCCCACCCTAGCAGCTGATGGAAGAGCGGCTCTTGCTGACCCGCTGCCTGTTGTTCTGTCCCCTCCCTGCTGCAGTATTATCATGACCGCCTCATCCACCCTGTTGGCCCTGCTGCTGATGCCCCTGTGCCTGTGGATATACAGCCGCGCCTGGATCAACACGCCTCTGGTGCAGCTGTTGCCCCTGGGGGCCGTGAGTCTGACCCTATGCAGCACCTTGCTCCCCATCGGCGTAGGAGTTTTCATCCGCTACAAGTACACACGGGTCGCCGACCTCTTGCTCAAGGTAAGAACAGCTGCGCCGGGTCCCGCTTCTACATACACAGAGGTGCTGAGCACCACTCCAGAGCAGGCCTCTAGGGAGCTCCTTCTCGCTAGGGTGGTCATAGGGGTGTGGGGAAGGGCTTTGCTTCTCGGAGCCGCACCATAGGCGCTGCTGCTTTAGGATATAGAGTGCACATGGTCTAGTTTAAGGATAAGAAAAGATGCACGTGGGGGAAGATTTAACAGATCTACAATAAAGAGACGGGTAAAGCTTGCCAACCCGTATAAATATTGCCCTACGTCGTGAATACTCCAAAGAGTAGAGGAGCCAGCATGAAGAGCAGCGTGCACGGTATCTGTTTCCATCAGGACAGCATGTCAGTGTAGAAACTGAGCACTTCCGTGTATTTTATTGATATCACTCAAATCATAGGACTAAGGCTCATCACATAAACTGGTGAAAACCCTCAGGACTTGTTCCGAATTCTAAACAGAATCTCTCTCTCTGTTTTCCAGAGAGGAAGTATAAGCGCCCATTGTGGTCAACTAGTAATAAAATACTGCCGGTGCCTGACTGTTTTCTGTAAAACAGTTACAGGCAGGATTAGAGTTGGCTACAAGAAACGTTTTGTTAAAAAACAAAATTGCTCCCTCACAAAGACCAAAGGATGAATCGCTATTTCCCTACAGTAAGGTTAAATAAAAAGTAAGGTAGACAATGCCATTTCTTCGATGTAACAAGAGCAGATCAAATCACAAAAGAAATGCTCAATATATTTCTAATTATGAAACATCATTGCTAAGCATGTGCTTTAAATAAATAATGTTATAAATATAATCAGGTACTATATCCACATTAAAACTAGTAGCTTCAGTCCCACAGGCAATAAAATCAGTAAATTCCTAACAAAAATAGTAACACGAACAACTATCTTAATTTGGAATAATTAAAACAAAAAAATAACAACAGTTATTGTTTTCTAAGTTATTTCTTTGTTTGGAAATATACAAATTTTCAATAAGCATTTTTCATCAATCGTGGCACAACCAATTTCTATATTTCTAACTAAACCTTCATCATGCAAGCAATTTGTATGGCAGTCAATAAGAAAAACAATATTAAAGTACATTTATGTGCATGTTATTTGAAAATAATTTCGAAGGTTCAACAAAATATATAAAGGTACCAGGATTTCACCCAGTGTTTTAGGGAAGGATGAGGACAACTAAAAAAAAAAAAAAGGTCTCACTGAACAACAGAAATATACAATCTTATTATCTTTAACTAACATTACCTGTAAGGAAGGGGAAGAGAAAGGTTTCAGGAAAGGGAATTCATGGGGATAGAAAAATGAAACTACTAACCATAATTACCTGACTGAAGTCTTTAAAAGTCTTTAAACATATATTTATGTTGAAAGCAATAATAGGGAAATGAATATTTCTGTTAATCAAAAAACAAAATACAGAAGTTAAAACTTAAGGTAAACTTTCAAGCAAAACATGCTCAAAAGCAAAGCAAAGGCACTCAGCACACAACCCGTTAATACTGCAAAAATCACTCAATGGCTGCAGCATGCACTGAATACACTAAAACGACCCAAACTCTAGGCCCAATCTTGCATCAATTAAAGTAAATTATATAACTGCCATTGAATTCAATGGGATCAGACCTTATCTCAGAACTGGTACCATCCTTTTTAACTGTCAGTTTGGATGGTTTATATCTCCTTTAGGTTTAAACTTGACATACACATTGTTAGGCAAGATGAAATTTCTTTAAATAGTTTATCCAATTTACCCTTTTAAGGTAATATTTTAAAGTATTATAGCAAAAAAAAAGACTTAGCTTCATTTTCTTTTTTAAATGAAAATTTACAAACATTAATGCAGATTGTTACTGTCTTTCTGAGAAAATATCCCAGACAAGTTATACTGTTAAAAACTAATTAGGAGACAGATTTCTTCCACCCTTGTTCACCTTGGGCCTGATTCAAAGCCCACTGAAATTTTGGATCAGGTCCAAGGTAAGAAAGGATAGCAGAATCTGTCCATCAGTGGATAGTTTAAAAGAAGCTCTATGTTAGAAATGCTAAAGGTATGACAAACTCAAGAGAATTTGGGATTAAGCAGAGTGGTCTTTTCAATGTCCTTCAATCACATTTTGTCTGTTCACTATTCATATAAGGAAAAGCTTCTGCTGTAACAGCTGCAATAAAATGTGCTGATTTTTAAAACAAAAATATAGTTTAAATTATTTCCTTATACTATTTTAATATTTGCGTATGTAATTAATTTGCTTTTAAACATCTCTAATGTAAGTTTTCCCTTCTGTTTTCTCTGAGATATCTGATTGTGATTATTCATTATTGTTAGGTTTCCTTGTGGTCCCTTTTAGTGACTTTGGTGCTTCTTTTCATTCTGACTGGCACTATGTTGGGACCTGAGCTGCTGGCAAGTATCCCTGCGTCTGTCTACATAGTAGCACTCTTGATGCCCTTAGCAGGCTATGCCTCAGGATATGGCTTAGCTACTTTATTTCACCTGCCACCTCATTGCAAGAGGACAGTGTCTTTGGAAACAGGATGTCAAAATGTCCAGCTCTGCACGGCTATACTAAAACTAACCTTTCCACCACATCTCATAGGAAGTATGTATATGTTTCCCTTGCTTTATGCCCTTTTCCAGGCTGCAGAAGCAGGGCTTTTTGTGTTAGTGTACAAGATGTACGGAAGAGATACCTATAAACAAGATCCCCTAAATGAAGATGAAGACACAGATATTTCTTACAAGAAACTGAAAGAGGAGGAAATGGCAGACACCTCATACGGCACAGTGACTACAGAGGAACACAATTCTATTCTGATGGAAACTGCACAAACTGCACTGTAGCTGGACAACAGTCAGAGCAATAGACGGAGACGCTTGAATTACAGGAATATTATATGGTATTTGCAATATGTTTTCGGAGCTAGTAAAACAGGCAGCTGGGGTACTGACCAGCCTCCATAATCAACCCAACTACTCCCAGTGTATAAGATGACCATATGTTTATTATTGTGCCAGTTGCGAGTATTTCCTCAAACATATAGCCTTATATGTACAAAAATCAATGTGACACAACGAGATATACATCTACATCTTCATAGGAAGACGCTCTTTGGTGAATTAAGTAAGGCAGGGACCGGTACCAGAAAGGAATGAAGCATTTTGTAGGAAAGAGTCAATTTGTGTATCAATGGTGTGAACAAAGGAACAAATTAGATAATATTTGTAAAGTGTCGTTCAATTTCATGCATCCTATTAGTTGTAAAAAAAACCATCCTGTTTATTGTTCTGATTATAAATGCGTGGAAAAGATGAATTAACGCTGTATTAGTCACTAATTAAAATCCCTCTAAAGATAACTAAAAATTAAAAGGAAATGCAAGTAACGGTCTAGTTTATCTGGAGATGTATCTAGCAGGGATTTATCTGCAGGGAAGGTAAATCCCCCCTTCTTGAACTACCTGGTCCCTGGCTCTTATGTTTGGCAGCCTAGGCAGTCACGCGTTCCTTCCTCCTCCACAGATTCAGCCATAGCTGCTGGAACTGGGGGGGGGGGGGGGCTGCCGCACCGCCTGCCTTGAAGCGGTTTCCACCATACACAGGGGTTTACAGTTTGGTTCAAGGCGGTCAGCACCCCCACTGTACAAATTGTTCCGGCGCCCCCCTGAACTCATCCGCCTGTTGTTTCTGTCACAGCCGCCCGGCTATTACTCTTCGTTGGCGGCGCACAGCCTCTCGCGTGCTCCCGGGGCACCGATACCACCGATCAATCAAGGTGCCGGCTCTGCTCAAGAGAACACGCTGCATAGCCTCCGGCGAGACCCCTCAGCTCACATGAAGGCTGCACAGACTCTGGGGTCCCCACGCGGCGGGGATACGGGGGGCAGATACCAGAGTTGTAAACCAAGCGAAAGAGGGAGGGAGGGAGGGAGGGAGGCTCAGGACGTTTAACAGAGAGAGAGAACCCCGCAGGGGTTGGACCAGTGAGGGGCTGACTTGCTTCGGAGACCCGCCGGAAGCTCTGCGTGCCCTTGTCACTTGAGGCGAGCCAGTGGCTCCCCTCCCAGGCTCTCACCTCCGCTATGTTCCTTGCAGCCCGGGCGGAGCCGCCTCTGCCCACCCGCCCGCTTCCCGGGACAGCGACCCCCGCCAGGGAATCCGCGGCGAGGCGCTTCATTCCCCCTCCGCCAATGGAAGCAGCCCCGCTCAGGTGGCGGTGGGGGGACGGGACGTGCCGCTGAGCCTGCCCCTCCCCAGCGCGGGCTATTTAAAGCGGCCCCCGCGAGCCCAGCCGCCGGGGCAGACGCCATGGCGGACGAGGCCATGGAGAGTTACCTGTACTCAGCCTACACCCCCTACTCCTACCGCTACCAGCCGCCCAAGGGCAAAGGGCCCCCGGGCGCCTGGCGGCAGCGGGGCACCTACTTCTCGGGCTACGGGGACACGGCGGCGGCGGCGGCGGCGGCCGAGTACTTCGACAACTACCAGCGGGCGCAGCTGAAGGCGATCCTGTCCCAGGTGAACCCCAGCCTGACGCCGCGGCTCCGCAAGGCCAACACCAAGGAGGTGGGGGTGCAGGTGAACCCGCGGCAGGACGCCTCGGTGCAGTGCTCGCTGGGGCCCCGCACCCTGCTGCTGCGGCGGCGCCTGGCCCCCGGGCTGCCCCCGCTGCGGCCCCGCGAGCAGGAGCAGGGCAGCTCCGCCACCACCAGCGGCCGGCCCGTCCGCTTCCCCAGGACCATCGCCGTCTACTCGCCCATGGCGTCCCGCAGACTCACCACCTTCCTGGAGGAGCCCGAGGAGCCGGGGCAGGAGGCGGCCGAGGAGGAGCCGGAGCCGGAGCCGGAGCCGGCGGCCGAGGAAGAGGAGCCGCAGCCGCAGCCGCAGCGCACGGAGGCGGCCGCCGTGCGGGCCAGCTGGGAGCAGCCCCCGGGGAGCAGCGCGGAGCCGCAGCAGGAGGCCGCGGAGGAGGAGGCGGCCGCAGCAGCTGCCCCGCCGCAGGAAGGCCAGCGGGAGGCCCCCGAGCGCCAGGCGGGGCAGCCCCAGGCCGCAGCCCCTCAGGAGCCGGAGCCGGAGCCGGAGCCGGGCAAGACCCGCCTGCGCTTCCAGGTGAGGGCGCGGGTCCCCGCGTGCCGCCGCAGGGTGGCGGGAAGCCTGGGGGCGGGGCCTCTCCCGGCCCTGGGGCCAGCAGGGCCCAGGGTGCGGGAGCTGGGCAGGCCTGGCGTGGCTGGGAGCTGGCTCCCTGCCCGTGGCTGAGTCACCCTTGTTCCCCCCAGTTTCTGGAGCAGAAGTACGGCTACTACCACTGCAAGGACTGCAACATCCGCTGGGAGAGCGCCTACGTGTGGTGTGTGCAGGGCACCAACAAGGTAGGCCTGGTGCCCCCGGGGCTGCCCCCCCGCCCCCGGGCTCTGACCGCCCCTGACCCGCCTTTCCCCTTCCTCCAGGTCTACTTCAGGCAGTTCTGCCGGACGTGTCAGAAATCCTACAACCCCTACCGCGTGGAGGACATCACTTGCCAGGTGAGCACAGCCCGCTCAGCGCCTCCCTACAGCTAGCGCACTGGGGAGCCCTGTAGCCTGGCTTAACTCCGGGAGCTGGGTTTGGGGGGAGGGGGGGCCTTCCCCACCATTCCTTCCACTAAGCCTGGGAGCTCCCAGCGGTGCTGTAGCACCACAAGTGTGCTGGAGCTTTGTCAGCAGCCTCACTCCTCCCTGCACTGAGCAGCCTATAATCTAAACTACTGGCGTTAATACTACCTCCTCCCCTAAGCTTGCAGATCTCCTGCCTGGCCTGTACCCCTGCAGTTCAGGGACTTTCTCCTCCAACATCCTTGCTTCTTTCTAGAGCTGTAAGCAGACCAGATGCACCTGCCCTGTGAAAGTGCGCCATGTGGACCCCAAGAGACCCCATCGTCAAGATCTCTGTGGGAGATGCAAAGGCAAACGTCTTTCCTGTGATAGTACATTTAGTTTCAAATATATTATTTGACTGGGATACTACTTCTTTAAAAGATCCTGGTGTAAAATTGCAATCAAAGCAGTTTTTCTTTTGAAAGAATATATAATATGGTGGGGTATACCTGGGCAAACCTACAAATAAAGGTATGGCGAAGCACTATTATAACTAAGGCATGCTCATGTCTACCTCATTTATGAGTATGGAAGCTGCAACGTTTACCATTAGGAATGGGAGAGAAGGCCCTATCATTCTGTCAGCCACAGAACTACTCTTCCTTGTATGATTTATTGTTATGGTGACACACTTAGCAGTTTCTGCTTCTGGAGGAGGCAGACATGCTTTCCTAGTGACCTCCCTATGCTTCAGGAAGACTTCTCTGGGGAGCAACTTAAGCAGTGAGTCTCAAACAGATTACTGGTAAACTCTACCTCTACTGCCGTATGTACAGTATCCACCTCATTTAACACAAGAATGAAAAGCCAATGGCATCCTTCCACAATACAGGCAAGCATTAGTGTTGGATTGCAATTTAACTAAATGTTCTACAATCACTAACTAGTGTAGGAGTACATACATAACTTTCTTCCTGTGTATCTACCAATCACTTTTAATACCTGAAAGTTAGTAATTCTTAAATAGGCAGATGGCTAGTCAGATCATGAAACAAAATATATAATTCTAGGCTTGAGCTGAAGACAAATAGCCATTTCTACAACTAAACTAGCTATTGCTAATCTGGGGCTGTTATAGCACTATCTTTAAAGAAACCCCTTACCTAAAAGGGGCATGTATTCCCAGTGTGCATAGCTGTGAAGGGGAGGGGGCAAATTAAATGGCTGTTGCTAATAGATCAGGCAAGACTTTCAGTGTCTTTTTTTTTTTTTTTTAAATGTGTATAGATCAACTTCTAATTGATACAGATCAGTGTGGCTATTGATAACTATAATGGCTGAATCCCTCACTTAGGGACCTACAGTGAAATAGCTTTCTTCTGTTCTAGCTGCTTTGTTGGCTAATCTGATAGTGACTGTTAATTTTCTCTACCTGTGTGTTTTTTTTTTTTCCAAATTGTGTAGACAAAAGCTTCTGTTGACAAGTCAGTAATGTATAAACTTCTCTGTGACACTCTCCTTTAAAGATAACACATTGCTAACAACCAGCCTTCTTTGTGAATAGATAAATAAAATGGGGGTGTATCTACTACTACGCTATTACCATGAGGAAGGGTAGTATTGTAGCAGTTTCAGAAGAAAGTTGCTCTAAGAGGAAACTGTTACATCATTTGAAACAAATCTTTCTTACTGACCCCCAGCCACTATCCTAAGATGGAAAATGTAAATTAGGGCTGTCTAACTTCCAGAGGTGCCTATTAAACTCTAGATATCTTCAGTACTTGACTTTTATGTCTGCTTGCACGTGAGCCTCCCCTTCTCTAACTGTGAAGAAAGTCCTTAAGGTAAATGAGGAGTTGTGGCCTTTTTGCCACCATAGCACAGCCCTGAACTGGAACCACAGTATAACAGTAGTAGTAAGTAGAATCAAGGAATTGCTGTCTCCCAACCCCACAATAGCACAGTACTGGCCTGAAGCCATTGCTGCTATAAGCTATGTTGACCCTCTGTAGGAAGCAGCACTTATTGGGGAAAGTTACTCATTTATTAGTAAACACCAATTTCTTATCAAATGTGTCTGTCTACTTAAAGGACTACTCTCAATATTTACCTCTAATTCATTTGATGTCTTGAATGTAGCCTAAATTCAATTGGATGAAAACTATAGTATGTATCTTCTCCACTGCCCCTTCCACTGTGTTCATCAAGCTTGTTGCGTTCGTAGAGCAACAGTGGTACTATATACTGAAGACTTGAAAAACCTCCAACTTTTTTTTTTTTTTTTTTTAAAAAGCACTGACACTTCTGGAAAGACAGAACGTAACCTTCCTTTAAGGTTTTTTTATTAAACTTGGTATGTCTATACCTAATGTATGGCCTTCTGCAGGCAGTTACTATGAGGCTTTTCACATATTTTTAGTGAAAATCCATTAAATCTGTCACTCTGGCTTTTCTCAGTGAAGATGGGAAAGGGCATACTACATAAGGATGCAAACCTGTTTGTTTGTTTTGTGTTTTTTTTTTTTCCTTACAGTAAAGATAGACAGGAGATTAGAATTCTGTACATAACTTTAAAAGAAATTCTTGTCTACATCTATTAATGGGAGTCTTTATTAAATGTTTGCCATATAAAATACCATTTAAAGCAGTTGGGTAGAAACACAACCTTTAACAGAAGTAAGGATAATCTGTTTGTAAAACCAGACATGGATTGTCTAATTTCAAAAGATAAATGTACACACATTACTCCTTCCTATAGTGTTTGCAGAATGTTCATCCTTTTAATAAGCTTGTATTCTGTAGCTTGTAGGATTACATTCTCCAACCCCTCCTCCCTTTTTTCTTCCCCCCCTTCACAAACTTGTTTCTAGGTGTGCAGTTAAATGTTACAGCTAGAATCACAGTAGTGACCAACTAGCTTTCAATATGCCCTTCTGACCTAGTTGCAGTAACCCAGATTCAGTACTTTAACACAGATTTGTTCCCAGCATAAATATGTAATTTGTTTTGCCTCTTCCTATTATCCATTTCTGCCCAACTGTGTAATTTTGGAAAATGTAGGCAACTTTATTGCCTGTACTGAGTATGTGGGGTATTTTCAATATTTAGTCCTGGAGTCTGTCACAGAACACAAGGGCCACTCTTTGTGGAGACCTATTTATAAATTTAGGATGTCGAATTACTTTGCTGGGTCCTAATGCACAAAAACAAAACAGACCAGCAATCATAATTCTGGAGCAATCTAAAGTGGTATCTGAAAAATGACACATTGAGTTGTTGAGGTTCATAGACCTACACATTGCCAAATTGATTCCTCTGATGGGATGCTTGGGGCTTGATACTATTGGATTAGTGGAAATAAGGAATGGCTGATCAAGCCCATTTTTTGGGGGGTGGGGTTGAAGCTTGTCTTGTCAGAGCATCAGTCACTCTGGCTAAGAAAACTACTAAAGCTTTGTGAAGGTTGGCTACTATTATGGATTATTGGTCTAAGACTCCTAATTACAGTATTGGAAGTGTACCTGTCCATCTCCCACATCCTACTACAGGGTGTGGTTAGAAACACTCCTAGAAGAGAGCTGAATGGCAACAGCTAAGGTAAACAAGGCTAGACCTTTTCAAGAACTAGACTCTGTAGGGGGGGAGAGGATACTTTTGTTTGCCATACAAGGAGGATTTCACTAAGCGATCCCCAGCCAGCAGAGCAATCTTACCCTGCCTGATCCTTGCTGGTGAAGCAGCACAGAGTGATTTGAAAAGGACCAGACTGCTCCTGGAGCATGCTCTTGGGAGACTGAAGGACGTGGAGATGTCCGGCTCAACAGGTAACCTTTAACAGACCTCCAAGCTGACTTACTGGATTTATTTATTTATTTATTTTTTGGTGTGTATGACTTCTGTGAAAGTGATGGAAAATGCTAGATCAGAGTTTGGACTAAAGCAACCACATTTCCATTGTACCATCTTAAGACTCCCAGTGAGGAAGTATACAATAGCAGCTAGTATGCAAAACATATCCCAGATAAGGGATACATATTACCAATATTTTGGTAATAGGAAAGAGGAAGAGTGACTTGTCCAATTCATATTAAATAAATGCAGGGGATGGCTTACAATTGTAGGAAAATGACTAATACAGGTGACAAATTCTCCTTTCTCCCTTAAGAAATCTAGACACCTGTCCATTATCCATGAAAGTTATAGCTCATCTTCCCTCCTACCAGTTTAACAAATAGTCTTTTTCAGCACAATTAAAAAGAACTGAACCAAACAGCACAGGAAAAAAATGTAAATCTCCTTCCCCTTCAAAACTTGAAAGTCCAGCTGTGACATGAAGTGTAAATGTAGAACAAATATGAATTGCTTATGCATGTGAATAGTGTTGGCTTGCATCTCTAGATATCCACTGAGAGAGGTCATAACTCAAGGCAGAGACTGACAGAGAAAGATGTGAGTTGCTGTATTGGGGGAAGAATGCAGCAGTAGTGGTGTTGGTATGCAAGGACAGAAATGACATTGCCATGCTGAAGTCAGTGAGCTTATGTGTAGTTGTCCAGCTACTGCTTTCTTTCTTCTACCTCATTTCCTTCTTACTCTGGTTTTGGTGCCCTTTTCTTGTCTTTCCTCCATCTCTCCTATTCTTCCCTTCCCAACACTATTTCAAATTCTTGGAAGGACATCCTGGTTAGTCTTTCCTCCCATGTTGACTGTCCTGAGATTCTTCCTTCTGGGTTCTCCTTTTTCTCCCCTGCACGTCCTTCTCTCTTCCCCCCCCCCCCCGAAGTGATCTGAGAGGAGCTGACTACTGGCTTCTTCTATGTAGCTATAATACTGGCCACCTATTTCTAAAGTGGGAGTGTAGAGTGCCAGTGTGAGTCTTTAAATATGTTTGTATACCAGAATTTGGCTTAATCACATCAATATGTGGAATGATGGAAAATTTCTTAATTCCCTTTCCCCAATCCATTATGAATAGGCTGTGCTTTCTCTGCACAGATTGGAGAGGCAGTCCGCATTTCCATCTGCCTATCAAACATATGGCCAAACCTTTAGAAATACTTACAACTAACAACTCCTTCATTACCCAGGTACATAATCACAATTTTGACCCATGTAGTTATAGGCCTGGCAGCTCAACATTGAGCCCCTGTAAGATAAAGGAGTGATTGACAGGGGACTTGATTAGGAATTAAAGGAGGGCTACATAATTTAATGCAAATCAACATGGGTTTATGGAAAATGGATCTTTTCAAACTTTTTTATGAGGTTACAAGTATGGTTGATAAAAGTAATAATGTAAACATACTTAAACTTTAAGGTTTCAGAGTAGTAGCAGTGTTAGTCTGTATTCGCAAAAAGAAAAGGAGTACTTGTGGCACCTTAGAGACTAACACATTTATTTGAGCATAAGCTTTCGTGAGCTATGGCTCACTTCAATGCATCCGATGAAATGCATCAGAAATGCATCCGATGAAGTGAGCTGTAGCTCACGAAAGCTTATGCTCAAATAAATTTGTTAGTCTAAGGTGCCACAAGTACTCCTTTTCTTTAAACTTTAAGGTGTTTGACTTTGTATGACATGACACTGATTAAAATACTAGAAAGAGATATAAAATTAACATGACACATTAAATGGATTTAAAAACTGCCTGATAGGTCTCAATGTAATTGGGAATTGTCATCGAGCAAATGTTTCTAGTGGAGTCTCCCAGGGATTGATCTTGGGCCTTGCAATAACATTTTTATTAATGACCTATAAGAAAACAAAGTATACAGATGACACAAAATGGAGGAGTGGTAAATAATGAAAGATCATGGATTCAGAGCACTCTAGATCACTGGTAAACTGGGCATAAGCCAGTACCATGCATTTTAATATGGTTAAACGTATACATCTAGGAACAAAGAAGGTAGGCCATGCTTACAGGCTGGGGAACTCTATCCTCCACAACCCATAAATCTTTTTTCAGTTTACTGTTTCTCAGGAGAATCAGCTGAACATGAGCTTCCAAGTAATGCTGTGGCCAAAAGAGCTAACATGATCCTTGGTGAATAAACAGGAATCTTGAGTAGGAGTAGAGATGAGCCTGCTGTTGGAATACTACATCCAGTTCTAGTAGCCACAATTCAAGAAGAATGTTGATAAAGTGGAGAGGGTTCAGAGAAGAGCCATGAGACTGGCTAAAAGATTAGAAAATGTACCTTATAGTGATAGATGAAAAGATAAAGGGGTGATTTTGATTAGTTTGTAAGTATCCACATAAGGAACAAATATTTAACTAAAACTCCTCACCCTATCAGAGAAAGGTATAACATGCTCCAAGGGCTGGAAGTTGAAGCAAGACAAATTTAAAAATGGAAATGAAGGCAAATAACCATTGGAACAACTTACCAAGGGTCTTAGTGGAGTCTCCATTGCCGCCAATTTTTAAATCAAGATCAGATGTTTTTCTAGAAGATATTTTCTAAGAATTATTTTGGGGAAGTTCTATGGCCTGTTTTACACAAAGGATGGGATTAGATGATCACAATGGTCTCTTTTGGCCTTGGGGTCTGTGTTTTGTATGAGATTAAAGAACTATTTGACATATCCAAAAGGATGTGTTAGCTGATCATTTCCTTTCTAGATCTGATCTTTTTCCCTCAGTCTAACATTTTTCCCTTCTAGCTCCTGACCGTGCTGCTACGTTGTATCTCTAATAAGATGAAGAGTAGTGTGGAAAATAGTGGGAAGGCAGATGAAAGGGAGGAAGCAGAAGTCAGCCAAGTATTTCCACATTCCCTGTCAGGGAAGGGGGGAAAAAAAAATTCTTCAGAGACTACTCAATAGAACACCTTTCTTCCAAAGGAGACATCTCCATGAGAGAACAAGCCACTCTTGGACTGCTTAATGAAAATATTAGAGGACAATATAGACAACTTCTTGATTTCTTTTAAAGTAACTGATACCCCTTCAACCGAGAGAGCTACATTGGAATGCATTAAATGAACGTTGGAACCTGTGCACCCAAGGCAGTGTATGCATTTCTAACACATCTTATCCATCTGCCTATGGATAAGTTGTCTTGGTTGAGACATTTTGGATGGAAAGAAAGTATACTGATTTTTCAAAAGCAGTCCATGTGTTTGAGGTATACCTTCATTGCTCTGGACAATGAATAGTGCATCAGAAAACTTTTCCTTCCTGGAACAGTAGACTTGATCAGAAGGGGAAGACTAGGGCCTGTGGGATATGAAAAAGTACACTCCCACAGTTACCTAAGAATCAGATGTTTGTAAGACTACCTTGTTATTGAAGATGCAATAGTGTAGGTCAGTGTTACAGTCCTCAGAATGATAAAATTCTGTGACAGTCATAGAACTGTGATGCACAGAAAGACAGAGTTTTGTGCTGCTTCTAATTTTTTTTTCTCTGAAAGGATACTTTATATAGAGACTTCAAAGTTTACCAGCATGCAATTCATATTTTCATTACATAAAAATTAAACCAGTGCCATAACGAAGGCAGAGAGCTGCAGTATTTCCTATAGTTATCACCACACTTCTTTTGAAAACAGCAGCTACTTCTGCCACATCCTCCTACATCATTGCAGATACTGCATCATTGATGAGGCAAGAAACTGGATCTTAATATAGCTTGAGAAGTGGGCTTGCTGGATGTTGCTTCACTATAGTGGCTGGTATTAGTCAGGTCGCTGCTACAAATAGGAGCAGTAGGGTGGGGATAACATCTGGTTTCCACCCTCCCTGGCTACTGTTTCTTCCAGCATAATAACAATGGTACAGTCTGAAGTCTCACTTTCGGCAGTTGGAAGATTGGGCATTTTTGATAATGGCAGTAAAAAATGAATCCTGTGGGCTGTCCATCTTCTGTAAGTTCCACGCTCTAGTAAGTTTTAAACACGTGGTAGGCAGTCCCAATTCATGTTAAATGCAATAACTCCCTGTCTCCATCTCAGACCTATGCTAACTGCAAACTTCTGGTCTCATAGAAGACACCACCTGTTGTGGACACTGGATTGTGTAATTTCAAATGGGGTTGCAGGGACTACTACAAAGCTCTTGAGTATGTGAAATAGGATTGAGCTTGGTTTGTTATTAAAAATCTGGACCAGTTCTTCAAAGAAAGTAGAAGTTAACTTGGGGTTGCTTGCTGGACCCCAGATTGCAATCTTACACTCAGATTAGTCCTTTATTGCTTTTTTTCCCCCATTTGCATTAGTTGACACTCCAGGCACCAGCATACTCAGCAAATCTCATGATTTCACTTGGCTAAACCTTAACCGTCTTAGGTACACCCCTTGCTTCAGAAGGTAAACAGGTCATTGACCCCAGTATCAGATCAGGTGCTTGATCATCTATGATAACATTCATCTAGGATAGCAGCTAGCACAAGAATCCAGCTAGTTATAAGAAATGGATGTGTAAATACTTGCTCCTGTTAGCAAAAGAAAGTATACTTAAATTGGCATACTACTTCCTTGTTATGTGGTTGCATGGAGGGCTGGTGTGGGAGAAAAGAGTGCTAGGAAAACACGGTGTAGTGCATTTTGAGATGTAGTTCCTTCAGATGCTTGGGAGAAAGGTGGATTAGGAGAAAACACCCAGATTAGGCTAAACTATAAAGTAAGAGAATATTGCCGGGACCCAGGTTAGTCTGATAATTGTAAGAACAGAAAATTCCAAAAACTGTACACTGTTAGGAATTGTGCACTGGAATTTATAATTAGATGTGGATGTGAGGCCTGGGCAGTATAAGCCATATTACAATCTGATTTGATGCACACTAAAATGTTGTAGCATAGACAGGACCTATGAGAAGAAAACATGGAAATCTATTTGCCAATTCATTGCTGAAATTGTACAGTATGTTAACTGCTAAGAAATATTTCCACTTCAATGTTTACAAACTTCTAAAAATGACACTTATGTATCCTTCTAGCTTGCACAAAATACACAGGATGACAGATACAATGTTTTTATTTTACAAAAAAAGGGGGGGGGGGCTGGTAAAAGATGATGTAAATAAAAGTGTAATGCGCCACTAAATAAAACTACATAACCCCAGTAAATACGTATTAAATAATTAAGAACACCATCTACAGTACCACAGAAACATCAAAATAATTCAATTTTATCAGGTCAAAAAATACAGTGATTATGAATGTGCCTTGACCAGTTACAGAGCTTGTTAAGGTATCAACTACTGTCAGCAGTCCAACAGCATGCACAGTGCCTTCAGTTAATGCATTTCAGCATAATTACATTTCTAGTGGGGTTCACTTCCCCAAGAAAAGGCAAAGCTAAGAATTTCATTTGTACATTCTAAACTCCGAATAAATTACAGAGCCCAGTTTAAAAAAAAAAATCACAGTGGGTAAGAGAGATGCATATAAAAATACTGGGTGTTCCTTTCAAATCACAGGAATCATGGGACTACATTCACGTATTTCTTTTACAAAATGCTATTTTCAACAGAATCCAGTTCATTTTATGCTACAGTGAACAATGACTATGAACTATAAGTATATTGCCGGTTTGCAGGTTTTGATAGTCAGTTTCCTCTTCCTTTCATTTTTTTTCCCCTGTAGTCCCAGTTCCTGAGGTGTAACGTGAGTTATGAAGATACATGTAAATGCATTCACACCTCTTTTCTTGAACTCAGCAGACTACACCGACTGCAAGTCATGTATTTTACTACCAATAGCCACTGTTCCCCTTCCCCCATTAGCTTTGTACATCTATTCTCATATAACAGTGCATTGCATGAATGTACAAGAAAAATACTGGTTTTGCACTATACACTTTCTAGAATATATACAGAATAAAATAAGTTAACTTTCTTCTAATGAGAATTGCTGATGGGCAGCATATATCTTTAATATACATTTTAAAGTCTCTGCAGGCAGCTACTTTTTGGTTAGTTATCAATATTTGTAACATAAGCACTGATCAGAGAACTGAGCAGCATTCCAATAGTTTAACAGATATATTATTTCTTTTAGAAACACTGGGGAATCCCAGTTTAAAATATTATTAAATGTCCTAACATTTACACACTATGAGGATTAGAGCTAATAAAATAAAATTTCTCCAAAAATAATCTTGCATTGCTCTTTCAGGCATGCTCTGAGACCTCATCAACAAACATCCATACCTTCAAAATGCAACGGTCACATATCCATACATTTCAACTCTCACACATAATTCCTCATTACAGACAAAACAAAAAGCAAATAAAACATTGAGAAATCAATGGTTTTTGCAAAGTCTTTACAAGTCCTTTTTCTGCTCATATATGACTGCACATTCTTCAGGACATTGCAAAATGTGTCATTAGGCAATTAGTTGATGATTACATGTACTGCTGTAAAACCAGGAAATCTTGCAGGTCTTCAGCCAAAATAAATCAGCCTTGATTTTAGCCTCATCCCACCTGCTTTTCTTGTCTCAACATCTGGAACATTACTGCAACAGCACTTACAATTCTGTTTCTACAGAAAATAATGCATGTATATGCATTGCTTTTAGCCCTTTTCCTTTAATGTAGTTTATATCTATATAATTAAAAAACCACTACCGCCCACACAACTGTTGTGTGTAGAAACACTAGTCAGATGTTAACTCCACTGGTTTTTAGATCTTTGTTTTTGATGAAATTTCTTGCTATGTTAAAATTCTGTATTGGCCATCAGTTTTTTTAATGAAAGGTGCTTGATAATGTTCTGAGGCATCCTTTGCTTTGTTTCTCTACTAAATGAAAAGCTGTTCAGAATCCAGTGCTCACCATATTTCCTACAGGTTTGGCTTTTGCTAGAAGCTGATAGGACTGAACCATGCGTAGAGACTCTCGAATTTCTAGATTAAGTTCCATCAGTTTTGAGCTGGCTTCTGACATGTCTTGGTTAGAGCCTACTACTGCAAAGCTACCAGTCTGGCCCAATGTCTGATGACGAAAATATATATGCAACAGTGTCTGGACTGGGTCATCTTCAGAACTGCCAAATATGTCATTGGGCCAAATAGACCTGTGAACATATAATTTAAATATTCAATATTTTCTTTCAAAAGAAAACAAAGCAATTAATTATTCAAAGTGACTTTCATTTTTGTTTTAAAGAATATGTATTTATATATGAAAAGAATGTGAGAGGAGAAAGAGAGAGAAAGAGTTCTAAGGTGCTATTCCTATACTTATTAATAAGATGTCATTTTCTTACAGGATAATATTACAATAAATTTATTTTTCAAAGGATACAAACAGTTAATAAAGATCAGAACTACCCTTCTTAAATGGTGAAAATGCACAGGAGAAAAACACATAAAAACAACCAGTTTTGTCCTTTTCAACAAGGACATCTAGCAAGAGTTGAAAAAAAATTGGAATCACGCCTATGTTTAAATTTAAAAAGTCCATTAGGAAACTGAGTGCTGCTCTAAAAGCATAATAATTTAAATCATTTCACATTTTACCTGAAAACCTTGACCTGTGCTACTGCTGATATAAACTCCTTGCTTCTCAAGGTTTCAATGAGAGAATGAATGGCAGTTTCTGTGCTAGCTTGGGAAGCCTCTTGTATTTCAATTTCTTCAATACCACTGTCTGAAGCAGATTCAGCCTCTTTCAAACAGCTCTCCAGCTGGGCAAGTTCTTCTGACATGTTTATAACCTAAAAGAAATATGGAGAGTTGAGCTTTTCTGGATCAAAAACTCTTTTCAGCCAAATGAAGCGTTGCAGGAAGATAGGGATGTGCACTTTCCCTCCCTCGGAACTGTGCATGAGGACACACAGACAAGGGCACCAGTGTGGCCACTTGGCCCAAACATTGATGCATTTGGATGATTACATGAGTCAAGTACTTGTAATGAGGATTTGGGCTTTCCCATAGTCTGTCCTTAGTCAGTTCTTTAGAATTCCTTGCAGGAATTCTCACCTCGAAACCACTCTGTCATTGGTGAGCCCATGAACCCTTCCACCTGTAGCCATGTATCAAATCAACCTAAAGAAGTAGCCTCTTTTGGAAGAATGAAATAAAGCTGAAGTCATTCTATTACAAATAAAGAAAATCTGAATGTACAGAAAGAAAGAAAAAGTCCAGTACACGTATATAGCAGTGGTGACCCAAACACAGTAGTGTGGTCCAGCCAGTGCACATACTGCAGTGCTGTTCCTGAGCTTGCACTCAGTCTACCATGGTCTACACAGAAAGCAAAACCTACATCATAATTCCCCAGACAGGACAGGTGGGAAAGAAAACTCCTTGGCCAAAGAGCATGAGTAAGACACGAGACCTATACTCTGAAGTGCTTCTATGGCTGACATGGTGACTGGGCAGGCAGTGGGGATAAATATGCATGACCAGTTGCCACAGCACCCGCTGACTGGGAGACAACTTCTTTCATCAACATTACCCACTGTTATCAACAAATGTGTATACTGGGATCTCAAGAATGAAAACATCCAGGTGCCCATTATGGGGGATGGAGATGGGTGTGTTGGAACTGGAGGGAGAGGTAGGGATGTGTGTAACTGATAAGGAGTGTGGGAAGGGTTTGACGAGAAAAAGGGTAAGTCTACACAGCAAAAGTTGTGCACAGGCTAACCTACCTGAGCTAGCTTGAGCCACCTAGTGAGGGTAAAAGGAGCACTGAAGACAGCGTAGCATGGGCTTCAGAGCAGGCTAGTGAGCTGAGTACATACCCAGGGTCTGTGCTGAACTTGTACTAACTGCAACGAAGTCTGCCCTGTGCTGTCTTCACTGTTGTTGTTACCTGTGGTAGTTGGATTCAAGCTAGCTCGAGAAGGCTAGCCAATGCAGCTTTTGAGCGACAGCTTGAAAACTGCTTCCTCTTCATTAAGTGCCCAGCGGCCCTTTCAATGCAGCAATTTTTTATGGCCCTCCAGCCTCTTTTAATCAACCTTCTGTTGTAAAAACCTCTAATAGCTAATTTTTTAGAAATATCACTAATTTTGTGTGCTTCTTTTTTGTTTCCAACCTGAGACACCATCTCCCTGATTTTTAGTTGTGCTGAAGACATACTACTTCTTGTACAGATATGCAGAGATAGGTTATAATCACCTGAAACTTGAATATGGCTTTAAAGCTGTAACATTAATTGCAAACTGATTATACAACTATGTACAGATGATGATACTCAGTGGAGGCAGAAAGGGTCTTCATAACAGAATCTTCTTGATTTAATGTACCTTATTTACAGTTTGATTGGTATACACCATCAGTGACAGAAACATTTTAAATCCTTGATTTTTTTAAGATCAATGGGCTCCCTGCATCACTTTGTATTAAAGAGCTTTCAAGTAGTCCAAGGATCAACACAGATATAATTCAATGACCGAGAAAATAATTGCAAGTTCTAATTAAACCTTTTATCTCTTGGCTACAAAACAGCTGGTATACACACCTCCATTTTCAAAAGAAATGACCCACCGATAAAAAAAAATTATAAAAAAGGTAATTTTTTAACGAGTATTGCTTTTGAACACCAATAACAGGTAGCTAAATAATATTATTTCCTTTACCTCTGCCTCTTTTTTGATTGTATCTACTTTGCTGATAAGTTTGCAATAGGCTTGGAACAGAAGCAGCAATTGGAAATGCAACTTGTATAACCTCCGACACAACTCCAGCTCCTAAAAATGTAAACGGCAACATTATCTTAAATTCAGGGAGTGCTAATCAACTAACATATGACACAATCGGACAATAAATCATAGCCAGTTTGTCCAGCACAGAATTTACAATATTAAAAATATTTATTTGCTTACTGCAGAAAAGGAAATGTCAAGAAGATTTACAAGCTAATGAGAAGCAGATGAAAGCTGCATTCAGGACTAGATTGGTAATTAGAAATAAAGTAGCATTGCTCTTGCAGGTTAAAAGTTTATCTTTTAAGAAAGGCAATCACATTTCCAACAAGAAAAAAGGTGATTCAAATGACATTTCAAAATGTCATGCTCCAGCAGGAAGTACATAGATCGCTTTTACTTCTTTTGGCTGTTTTGTGAGTTTAAACAGTAGATCTGTTTAATCACAAACAAACAATTGTGATTTATGAGTATGGCCTCTTTTCCCAATGATAATATAAACAGGTAAGTATGCTATTAACCCTAGACTTACAGTTACAATTGCATGATAGAGCAAGAGGAAACTAATTCAATTCTTAGACATAAGAATTTTCCTTATGAAAGCGCGCTATGATTTTATGTTAAGAAATATCAGATGGTATATTCTTATTGGAATGGAGCAGCAATATTAACTTATGCACTGCTTTGTTTGCATATTTTTATCTAAAACATGAGTCAATGAGGAGGCAATGTTAATATTGCTTTAGATTTAGACAGAGAAGCTACTACTAATGGAGTCATCTACTATTAACTTCTATTAACTACAGGATCATATTATTTACAAAGGACCACTAGTTCATGGGTTAGGACTATACAAAATTGAAGCACGCAGTACATTTATAATAGTCTATGACAAGACATTACTATGTCACAAATGGACAAGAGACAGATGGAGACCAGTTTGTTGACTGTCATGGGTAAGTATTCAATAAATCAAGAACCATCACTTACTGCTAGAATTTCCATTTGCTAAGCAAGAAGGTGAGCGTGTCACAAAAATACAAAGGAAGAAAAAGATCAAGAATTAGTGTAGGAAATTATTTTAATTAGGGTAATAGATGTCCCAGGTAAACTGGAGGAAGAAATATATCTACCATTCTCAACAGGTTCATTGAGTGGGAAAAATATCAGGCTGAATTCAAAGTGAAATTACTAAACACTTGCTGATATAACTAACAAAGAGTAACTTCTTTTCTTGCTGTCCTACCCATTAACAAAAATATACTTCAACTACAACACTGCTACAGGAGGGGTCTGCAGTTATGTACGTGTAAATATTTATATAAACCATCAGAAACAAGAACAACTGGGGTTTATTATCTGTACAATCCATTTTCCTTAATCCATGTCATCATATTTGAACATGGGGGAGAAAAACAACAAAATGAACCCCCCCATCACTTTCCCCATGAATTTAGGGTGTTATGTCAATCTGGATTTTGAGTCAACTCAAGAAGTCTTTGTTTTTGAGTTTTTAATTAAGACCTTTACAATACTTCAAGGCAAGATTTTCACGGTCTAATTTCCCTCTAGGATTGTGCATACAGTATTTTAGAAGAAGAATGGGCATGTGTGTGTGGTAAATGTCAGAAAAGCCTTTTTTGGCTATATCTACACATACAATGGCATGTGGAGTACATACACACTGCATGCACCCCTAGCATGGGTATAAATAACAGTATAGACAGTGAGGCACTACTTCGGTGAGCAGAGTAAAGACACACCAGAACCTTAGGGTACATATCCTACACAGCTCTCTTCACCCTCACTGTCTTCGCCATCTACACCGCTGTTTTTAGTAGTGTAATGTCCCACTACCTTCCCGCTGCTTTGGCAGGGAAAGGCTCTGGCGGGGCAGGCACTGGGGAAAGGCTCTGGAAGCTCCCTGCAGCAGAGAAATGCTCCCAGTAGCTACACTTGGCAGGGTGGAAACAGCCTGCTTTTTGCTGTGGTGTGTACTACACATATCCTACATGCTGACACCAGTGTACACCAGCCCTTAGAGTGTAAGTTATTTGGGCCAGGGAAAGTCTTTACTTTTGTGTTTTGTACAGTGCCAAGCACGTTGGTGGCACTTAACACATACATTAATAAGCACATGAGAGATGATGCAATCAAAGTGACTCTTCCACACAGGAGCAGTTTATGCTTTAGTATTATGTAAATACACAGAATATATATAATGCCTATATTTTATTCTGTAGTCTCTATTTACTAATACCTAATACTAGAGTAATTAGGCAAGCAGCAACTACTGGGCACAGTGCAATTTCAGGAAATAAAACCCTGACCCTGAACAGTTAAAATCAATGGGAATTTTGCTATTGACTTCAATAAGCATAGGATCAAAGCCCTTAGGGTACGTCTACACAGCAAAAAACTAGTCCCATGGCAGTGAGTCTCAGTCATGGGGCAAGTGCTGTGGAACTAACAGTGTAGACATTCAGGCTGGAGCTTGGGCTCTGAGACCTTCCACCCTTGCTGAGTTTCAGAGCTTGGGCTCCATCTTGAGCCCAAACATTTACACTGCTATTTTTAGCCTTGCAGCGGGAGCCCCATGAACCTGAATCAATTGACTTGCACTCAGACTTGCTGCTGTACTTTTTTTTTTCCTTCCATGTAGACATACCCTTAGTGACCAGCAGAGAAGAGCTGATTTCATAAACTTCAGCCAGTTATTAAGTCCCAGAACATGCCAGACATGGTCTATTATTACTATTATAAACCAAAAATGAAAAAAAAAGAGATGGATTTCTATAGGGAATGTAAGCATAAACAGAAATATTCTGTAAGTTGAAGTGAAATTCTTCTCTGAAAAATGGTATTGTGTGGTTTTATATTTATTCTCTCTCCATTACTTTCGCATCAAATTTACTCAGTTTACAGATAACATAATTTTCTAACTGCCAGTCTTGCAAACTCAGATGGGGATCTGACAGTCAAGATGCTTTCTTTCTGGCTCACTTGTCATCACTACTAGTAAAGATTCTGTAACTGAATTTAGTTAACAATTCTGTTGATGATGCGTGTGCCAAAAGAGAATTCAGCTTTGTTCCCTAGCAGTGCTAAAAAGTAGTAGGAGAATCTTATTTATGTCAATGAACTAAGTGTTTCTGTTGAATGAGATGCCATTTTTCTGACCACAGCAGCATTTTAATGCTCTGTACATTAGTTGATTACTTTAATAATCAACATTCCATTCCACTTACAAGGATTTCTGAAACAAGTACTGCATTCAGTAATCCACAATAGTTCCTTCAAGTCATTTCTAAATGTATTTAGAAAGTTTATAAAAGGTGTATTTTTTGAAAACTCCTTAACTGCACTTTCCTGCCTTTGTGTGAGTGAGCACATACTATATTTTTAATTTTTTAAAAATTTTAAATAAATGTATGATCCAGTGAAAGGGTCATACTACTAGGAGCCAGCTTTGCCATAAACTCAATGTGTGGGCTCAGGCAAGGCATCTAGGCTGCATGTCTTCAAAGGTGTCTAAGGGAGTTGGATGCCCAACTTCTACTGAAGGTCAATGTGAGCTGGGCATCTAACTCCCTTGAGCCCCTTTGACAATCTCATCTTTAACCTTTTTGGAAAAACTCTTTCTTTTTTGAATCTTGTGCACCATTCACTGGTTCTAACAGGTCTGTATAGGTTTGAAGTAAACAGGGGCACTGGAATAATTTGTATAGTGGGGGTGCTGAGAGCCATTGAACCAAACTGCAAACCCATATGATGGAAACCACTTCAAGCCAGTGGGTGCAGCAACAACCCCAGCACCCAGCACCTATGGAAGTAAGGACTGAATTTGGCCCTTCCTCCATTTCTCCATCTATAAAGCAGAAATATTAATACTCACTGCCTTCATGAGTATATTGGGAGAGTTAATTAGTGTTTATAAAGCATTTTGAAAATGTAAGATGTTATATCAATACAGAGTACTATTTTATTATTGTATAGGTAAAGTATGTAATAAATCTTTAGGACACTGTGTAGGGAAAGTGTGCATGCCTACATATGTCTATTATACAATGGGACATATGTCAAGCAAGATATTAGGGTGTAAACAATTTTTAATATGCATTAAATATCCTGTGAACAGTATTTAGCTTGTATGCTTAACCATTTTTCTGAGTTAAAAATATTGGACATTTTAAATTGTTTTTCAAAATTCTTGCATAACAACAGGTTTCAGAGTAGCAGCTGTGTTAGTCTGTATTCGCAAAAAAGAAAAGGAGTACTTGTGGCACCTTAGAGACTAACAAATTTATTTGAGCATAAGCTTTCGTGAGCTACAGCATCCGATGAAGTGAGCTGTAGCTCACGAAAGCTTATGTTCAAATAAATTTGTTAGTCTCTAAGGTGCTACAAGTACTCCTTTTCTTTTTTTCAAAATTCTTAACACACAGCTATACATAATAATCTCATACTCTAATATTGTTTTAATCTAAAAACATAACCAAAAACATCTGAATTGGGATTTTTTTTAAAGAGACTTGTATAGTTTAAATAGGTCCAAATAGAATTTTGTGAAAAATGGAGAGAAAATTCCTTTCTAGGCTGAAACTCTGTGTGCAAAATGGGAATTTTTACTGCTGAAAATAGGATTTCTTTTAAAGAAAAATTAATGACAGACATAAGTATAGCATCACCAACAGTGTTACTGTATAGATTTTGTTTAAAAAAATAATCACATTCTTATAAACAGATTTCATAGTAGAGTAAAAAGAAGAAAATGCTTCCCATTTGGAAGGGGGCTCCGGGCTGAAGCTGAGGAGTTTGGAGCGCAGGAGGGAGCTCACGTCTGGGGAAGAGGATTGGGGTGTGGGAGGGGGTGTTGGTTCCGGGAGGGAGTTTAGGTGTGGGAGGGAGCTCAGGGCTGGGGCAGGGATGCGGGAGGGAGTTCGGGGTGTGGGATCTGGGCAGTGCTTCCCTCAGACAGCTCCCAGGAAGCTGTCAGCATGTCCCTCTGGCCCTTACGTTCCCAACCAATAGGGGCTGCAGAACCGGCGCTTGTGGCGGGGGCAGGGCGCAGAGCCCCCATGGCCTCCCCTATGCCTAGGATTTGGAAGGACATGACGGCAGCTTCCCGGGAGCTGCGTGGAGCCAAGTAAGGAGCCTGCCAGCCTCGCACCAACTGGACTTTTAATGGCCCTGTCAGCGGTGCTTGACTGGAGTCACCAGGGTCCCTTTTTGACTGGATGTTCCGGTCGAAATCCGGACACCTGGCAATCTTACCCCTTTCGCCTGACTTGGGTTCAGAATATAGACATCCAATAATTCTTACTGCTTAGGTCTGTCCTCTGACATATAATGCTCCTCATTTCAAATATTGAAAAAACGGATTCTCCACACACTGATTTTTCAAGATACATAATTATGTGTGATTCATAAGACTGGGCAGGATCAAAGTCTCTGGCTTTTTCTACACTGTGAGCTAGGGTTGTGATTCCCCTGCATACACATACTTGCACTAGCCTCTTTGAGCTAGCATGGGTCTAAACAGCAGTGTAGTTGCAGTAGCACAGGTAACAGCAGCAGAGGCGTGCTGAGTTTGTATTTGTCTAAACCAGTGGGTATTCATCTAAGCTGTGCTTCCGCTATCTATGCTCCTGAAGCTACACTGCTATTTATACTTGCACAAGCCTGAGGAGAGCTAGCACAAGTATGCACACATGAGGATATCACACCCCTAGCTCATAGCGTAAGCATAGCCCAAGAAGTTTTTGTGT
Organism: Dermochelys coriacea; assembly: GCF_009764565.3. Taxonomy (NCBI): domain Eukaryota; kingdom Metazoa; phylum Chordata; order Testudines; family Dermochelyidae; genus Dermochelys; species Dermochelys coriacea. The sequence goes on along the minus strand of NC_050071.1, from coordinate 94,276,227 downwards.
ATGTATTCAGAATTACCCAAAGGTGGGTGGAATCATGTTCTTCCTTTTTACCTTCCCTGTCAAATCTGCCTATGAAAGAGATTTTAAACAAATCTACTCTAATTATGTCTTTCATCGTTTTTATTACACAATCCTAGAGGGCAGAATCAAACCCATGTATCCAACTGTAGCAAAACAATGTATGTGCTTGGATTCCCACCACCCCCCTGCCATTTTACAGTACATTTAGTGAGAATATTATGCATATATTGTTTAAGAAACAAACCTTGTCTCAAGTAGACAAGGCTATTGCAACAATTAATAGTGTTAAAGACACGGGTGATCCTCATGCAATGTATGCATGCATGTTTTTTACAAACAAGTACAACATTCAACTAATAACAATGGGTTGTTTCATATTAGATAGTAATTAGCAAAATAACGTATGACAAAGTTTCTGTCATGCTTCTACTTTAAGAATAAAATATAACAATAGAGCAAAATATTGTTCCAGACAGGTCATACATATGTATATAGTAATAATTATATTAGATTCAGTACAGCTTTTTGGTCAGACAATAATCTATCTATCTGACAAGTATAGAAACAGAATACTAATCTTTTTCTTCTAGAAACAGCAGCATAAAAGGCAGACTTGCTTTGGTACACAGATAGTATCTACCCTGCTTATCTAACTCACTGTTATTAAGCCCTGAACTGAGACTGGTTGCTCACTTTCATAAAAAACAGCCCTTTATTATTAGGCCAATACTTCATAAGAATCTAAGTTTCCAAAAGATGGTTTGATAACTGAAATGAAAAGCTTTAGCAACATACTTTAATCTTTGAGAAGATCAAAAAAGGGCTTTTGTGCAGAACACAAGTTTTTTACTTTAATAAACTATATAAAAAGGATTCACCAGAGACAGTCACCTACCTGAGCATCTGTATTGGTTCTGTGTATGCCATCATCAGCATCAAATGTCCTTTTGCAGTCATCTAGCCACTACAAAATAAATATAAGTAATTAAAACTACTCTGCAACACAGAGCAAACCAAAGACTGTGATAAAAATGCCAAAGACATGTATTGCTATGAATACCTTCCATACACCCCGATCATCATCAGTGAAGTTATTTAATTCATACATTTTGATATTCTCATTTTGTTTAATTCTAGTTAAAGCTGTCTTTCAGATGCCTGATACTTGGCACTTAATTTCTTACCAGCAATGACCTTGCCAATGAATGTCACTCTTTGTTCTGCTAAGAAAAAATGCTATGTAGCAGTTACCCTGTTCCCTCCACTGGACATTTCACATAAGCTTCATTATCCCACAGTATGGAGTACATGCTACCTCTAGTGCTTTCATTAAATTTGGTGATTGGGGATGGATGGCAGGTGGTGGAGGAAATAGAAAATTCCTTAAATATATATGCTAAAATAATTTTCATTCAACTTGCTTTCGGAAAGATTCATGATATTATTTCTCAATACCTTTAATGCTAAAAAGATGTGTGTCTAAAGAACACTTTGAATAAAAAGTTGATTCAGTTTAGATAAATGAAAGAATAAAACCTGTTACATTTATTGGGAAATAGTATGATCAGAAAATGTAATTCTCCGGTATAGCCAAATGTACAACAAATGTATTCTATTGATTTCAATGAATGTTTTGTGTAAGAGACAATCACTGTCTTGTAGGATGTAAAAAATTAATATAAAACATACATAAAAACAAGTTAACAGTCTTGCTGTACAGTGCATCCTTTTAGCCTACACAGCACCAGGCACATGTTGGGCACTACTGTAACACAAATATCATCAATAATACTGAAGCAGAGTTTTACTGGAATAGCAATGCACCATGCTGAGATAAAAGTGAAAATTATCCCCTGTAACACAGAACAGACTCAACACAATACATGGAAGTAAATTTAGCAGAATGTGTGCTGTATATCATAAGTCTTATTGGAAATTTTAGTGACCTTTTCCTAACCTTTGTCTGATGCAAGAAAGGGAAGAAAAAATGTGATTTCCCATCTGCTCAATTTAATAAAGGCTACTTAGTGAATTAACTAGGCCTGTGTGCTTATCAGAAGGAGAAGTGGAATTCTCTAAACACTGTGGTGTCAGTTTCAATTAGTGACATGGATCCCACTGTACATTTTAAATCTTGTTTTTCTTTTCATCTGACAGCATCCATCAATAATAATGATATAGTTTGCATCAGAAAAAATGACATCAGAAATTGGGAACCTAATATCTAGTTTTCACACACTGTCTGATGTCTTCTTACACATTTGACATTTTTGAAATCTTAAAGAGAAAAACATTTTTTTTTAAATATTAGAGATCCCTGCAGTATTTACAGTGCTCTATTTCCTTATATTCTCCTTTGATTCAATGTTTTAGTCTGTAATGCAGATATGAGCACAATGAAAGCCCTAGTACAAAGGGAACAGAACAGTAGTTTGGAAAAGCAAAATTGGACAACATGAAAGATCCTGGCCCAGACCATTGGCCTAGCAGTATAAAAGGGACATTGGCTTTTTGTCACTTGCTCCCTTTATGCGCGTGCCATAAAGGGGCATGCTGGGGACCATTCCTGCTAGTGTAAGTTAGAAAAGTCCTGTGGATGTTCTGACTTGCACTGGTAGATGGTTTGGCTCCCTGCTAATACCAGGATCAGTGGAAGCAAAAAGAGGTTACTCACCTTGTGCAGTAACTGAGGTTCTTCGAAATGGTTGTCCCTGTGGGTGCTCCACTTTCGGCGCATTGTGCTTATAATCACAGATTTATAGTAGCAGTGCCCCAGTTGGCTGCGTGCGTGTGGCAGCCATCTCACACCGCTCCGAGCACTTACCTACTGTCTACAGGCAACCGTATCCAAGTTCCTTCTCCACACCAGAGAATCGACGTGAAACTCCAAAGTAGAGGGGTGGGGGGTAGTGGAGCATGCACAGGGACAACCATTTTGAAGAACCTTAGTTGCTGCACAAGGTGAGTAACCTTCTTCTTCTTCTTTGAGGAGTGTCCCTGTGGGTGCACCACTTTAGGTGACTGTTGAGCAATGCTCCTCGGTGGAGGGGAGGGGCTTCAGAGTTGGGTTAGTGACCGTAGACAGCACTGAGAGTCCACACTGAGCATCTGCAGCTGACTGCTGTTCTAATGTGTAATGTTTAGTAAAAGTATGGGAAAATGCTCAGGTAGCTGCTTTGCAAATGTCCGTGATGGGTACATTATTGAGAAAGGCCACCGATATTAATAATGGTCTGGTGGAGTGAGTGCAAACTCCCGGCGGAGCTGGTAGATTGTTGTTTTGGTAACACAAATGGATACAGCTTGATAGCTATTTAGACAATCTCTGTTTTGAAATAGTTTGACCCTTGGAACATTCTGTTATAGAGAGAAATAGTCTAAATGACTTCCCGAATGTTTCTTTCCTTTCCAAGTAGAAAGCTAGCGCTCTGCAAACATCTAGCGTGTGAAGTGATGCCTCCCTGCGGTCAGCATGCGGTTTTGGAAAAAACACAGGTAAGTAAATGGATTGATTTAGGTGAAATGGGGAGGCCATCTTGGGTATAAATTTGGGATGTGGCCGTAAGATCATTTTATCTTTGAAAAATGTGGTATAAGGTGGGTGTGCCATTAGGACACCTAATTCCCCCACCCATCTTGCTGACATAATGGCAATGGGGAAGGCCATCTTCATGGATAAGTGTAACAGAGAACAAGTTGCTAGGGGTTCAAACGGTTTCCCCATGAGACTGAGGAGAACAAGGTTAAGAAAGATCCCATGGCGGCAGGGTCTTTTAGGGTGGGATAAGTGTTTTCTATGCCCTTTAGGAAGTGTTTAGTAGTTCGGTAAGCAAAGAGAGTGACTCCTTCCACCTTGTTGTGGAATGAAGTGATGGCGGCCAGGTGTACTCTGAGGGAGCTGTTAGATAACCCTGATTTCTTAAGGCCCAGTATATAGTCCAGTATCCTGGGTAGTGGGGCCGACTGTGGAGCAATATGGTTGTCTTGTCACCAAATGCAGAATTGGGTCCACTACTGTGTGTATATTTTTGTGTGGTTAGTCTTCAACTGTTCAGTAGGACGTCTTTCATTTCCTCAGAATAGCTTTTGTAAATCCCTATTAGCCATGGAGTAACCTGGCCTTGAGACAGAGAAGGGATTCGTTGGGGTGATTGACGTGTCCTGAGTCCTGCGTCAGAAGGTGAGGTATTATTGGAAGAGTTTGAGCTGGCTTCACTGCCATCTGTCTCAGGTATGAGAACCAGGTTTGTCTGGCCCCTGTGGGTGCGATGAGAATGATCCTGGATTTGTCCTGCCTGATCTTGTGAACGACCCGACTCAGGAGTGGGATTGGAGGGAATGCATACAATAGTGGTTTTCCCCACTTTATTAGGAGAGCGTCGCCCAAGGAGTGGCATTCCAGTCCGGCTCGGGAGCAGTATTGAGGGCACTTTGCGTTCTGAGTTGTTGTGGCTAGATCTATAATGGGGAACCCCCATATGTTGAATATGGCTGAGAGAGTTGAATGATCCAACTCCCACATGTGGATTTGTGAGAAGTCTCTGGTCAGTTGATCCACTGTCATGTTCGGACATCCTGGCAGGTAAGATGCCAAAATGTCTACGTTGTTGGTGATGCACCAGTTCCAGAGGTGTATTGCCTCTGTGCACAGAGAGTATGATTGTGCTCCCCCTTGGTGATTTATATAGAACATGCATGCGAGGTCCGTAAGGATCTTGACAGTCATGTTTTGGATCAAGGGCAGGAAATGCTCACATGCATTCTGACAGCCCTTAATTCCAGTATGTTTATGTGTAGGTTGGATTCTACTGGAGACCAGCGACCCTGGATGGTGCTGTTGCATAAATGAGCTCCCCATCCCACGAGGGAGGGATCCATAGTGATCGTTGTAGTAGGAGCTCTCTGTTGGAAGGAGACACCTGTGTAGATGTTCTGTGCTCGTGTTCCCCATGTGAGCAAGTCCTATGAGGCATAGTGAGACGTCTGTTGAGAGAATGTTTATGTGGTATGTAGATGGGGCAAAACCAGGCCTGTAAGCATCTCATGTGAAGCCTGGCATGCTTTATGACAAATGTCGTTTCAGCCATGTGCCCCAAAAGTTGTAAGCACATTCTGGCGGACGTTTGTGGACTGTCCATGATCGTTGTAATCAAACTGGTTAAGATGAGGAAGCACTGTTGGGGTAAACTCACTGTTGTGGTGAGGCAATCGAGGGAGTTTCCTATAAATTCCAATTGTTGGACAGGAACCATGTCTTCTCTAGACTTCTCCGCTTTTATCTGTAGTCTGAGATCTGTAAAGAGGATTATCATGGTTTGTGTGGTGTTTAGTGCTGCATGTTGTGTCAGTGCTCTTAAAAGACAGTCATCTAGGTATGGAAAAGTCATCACCCCCAGTTTTTGGAGGTGAGCTGCAATGACCGCGAGGGCCTTGGAAAAGACCCTTGGGGCATATGACAGGTCGAGGGGGAGCACTCTGTATTGGAAACGTTGATGTCCCAGGGTGAATTGCAGGAATCGTCTGTGCACCGGGTGAATGGTAACATGAAAGTAAGCATCTTGTAGGTCAAGGGCTGAGAGCCAGTCTTCTTTCTCTCATGCCAGAATTATCATGGCAAGAGTCACCATTTTGAAAAGTTGCTTTCTCACAAATTTGTTGAGTTATCCTAAATTAATGATGGGTCTCCATCCACCTGTCTTTTTCTGAGTGAGAAAATAATGGGAATAAAACCCTCTCCCCCTGTATTGATCTGGTACTGGTTCCACGGCCCCTAATTGTAGGAGGTGGTTAATTTCCTGTTGTAACAGGGGCTCATGAGAGGGGTCCCTGAAGAGGGACAGGGAAGGGAGGTGGGTAGGTGAAAGAGAGATGAAGGGGATGGAGTAACCCTTCTGGATAATTTCCAGAACCTATTTGTCTGTAGCGACAGTGTTCCAGACTGGGTAGTACGGTGACAGACAGTCTCCAAAACGGGCTGGAGATCGGGTCTAGTTCCGGGATCAAAGAACGTGGAGGTCTCATGCCCTCAACCAAATCTTCAAAATGATTGTCTGGAAGTAGATGGTTGAGACATGGAAGGCTGATCTTGGTTCTGCATGCATCTCATCTGTCTGTTTATGGCATTAATCATACTGTCTTTGAGGCTGGGTGTATGGGGTAGTTCGGAATCACTGGTTGTAAAATCTGCTCTGTTTCTTTTTGTTCACAGGTACATAGATACCCAGGGATTTTAAGGTGGCCCTGGAGTCCTTCAGGGTATGTAAAGACACATCTGTGTGTTCCGCAAAGTTTCTGACCCTCAAAGGGTAAATCCTCAACTGTGGCCTGGACCTCCCTAGGGAACCTGGAAAGGGTGAAGGTGCCCAACGCATGACCACAGAGGTAGTAATGGAGTGTGCTGCCATGTCTGCGGAGTCGAGAGAGGCCTGTAAGGCTGTTTTGGCAACAAGAGACCCTTCGGAGATGTTAACCTTGTATTGTTCTTTTTTGTCATCAGGCAAATGTTCAATAAAAGTTGACATTTTAGAGAACAGGTTGTGCATGTATTTAGCTAGTAAAGCTGAATAATTAGCTATGCAAAATTGGATCATGGCTGAAGGAATAGGCTTTCTGTCCACAGGTCTAGCCTTTCCCAGTTCTTATCGTAAGGGTTTGTTCTAGACTGGTGTTGTTTTCCCCTTTGATTAACAGTCTTGATCACCAAAGAGTTCGGTGCAGGGTGAGTGAACAGAAGCTCGGCCCCTTTAGCAGGCACTTCTTGTCAGATCTCTTACAAGAAGGCGGGGGTGTGGCAGCTGTCTGCCTGATTATTTTTGCAGGATCCATTATGGCAGCATTGAAAGGCAGTTCAATTTTTACTGATGGAGATGCCTGGAGGATTTCTGTAAGCCTGTGTTGGGTTTCTGGTAGCTCTGCTAAGTAAATGTCCAGGGATTCAGCTACCTTCTTGAAAAGATCCTGGAATGATTTGAAATCATCCCAATGTGTGTGTGGGGGGGGTGGTTTTACTTTTCGTCCAGCGATGAAGATGAAATGTGGGTGGGCGGCAGGGTATCACCCTCGGGTTCCTCTATCTCCTCCTCCTGTGTCTCTGAGGGAGCTGGGGCAGGTGGTGAAGGGGATCATTTTGCTCTAGATCTTGGCGAAATGCTGGGGGGGGGAGGGAGGCTGAGGTTCTGAGGCCTATATAATGCCCACGGATCCCAGTATGCTCAGTTGGGTGGAAAGTCATTGGAGGCAGCACTCACAGTTGAGCCTACCAGCCTAGTACGTCAGCAGATGAGGGTCCTGGCTGAGGGGAGGAGTGGTGAGGGGTGCATGTCCCTGCCTCATCCTCTTCTTTCTCATTGCTGAAGATGGCTGAGCCAAAAGGGAGTAGCCACTAGGTTTGGTCCCGGTCTCGCTGGGGTACCGTCGGTACTGAATAGGAGCGTGCCAGACTTTGAAGTAATTATGAGGTTTGCCTGTTGCATAAATTGCTGTGGTACTGGGAGACTCGGTGCCAGGGACGTCAGAATGCTGTGGCATGGGAGCAGAGTAAGAGCTGTTGGTACTGATGGCTTACTGTATTGCGTAGGAACATCAGGTGGCGCCATTACACTACTCGGTGCCGAGGTTTTCTTCGGCTCTGTTGGTGCCGACCTGGGAGGTTTGGTTTTTGTGCGCCTACCTCCATGAGAGCTTGTCCACACCGGGTCCTTAGCTTCTCGGGAAGTCTTGGTACCGGACATTCCTGGTGCCTCGTAGTCTGATGCTTTTGGTGCCATTGGTACTGGGGCAAATTTTCCACTGGGAGATTGCTTTCTTTTGGGCAAATCTCACTGTGGGGAAGAATGAGACCGCGTTTTAGTCGCCTTTTTGGAAGCAGGCTCTTTACCAGCCATTTCTGAGGTAGCTCCCCTGTCAGATGCTGCTGCTGGTGACAGTGGCCAGGAGGCATTCTCGACTCAGGGTTGGAGGCTGGCCTGAGAAATTTCTCCATCTGTAGGTCCCGAGCCTTCCTTGTCCTAGCAGACAATTTTTTGCAGTGTCGACACTTCTGAGTAACGTGGGCCTCACCAAGGCAGCGAACACACTGTGCATGGCCATCTGCTACCAGTATCGAAAGTCTGCAAGTCAGGCAGCATTTAAAGCTGGGAGAGCCTGACATGCCTGAGAGGGTACTCGTTTTGAGAAAGAAGGAGAATAAGTCTATATTTGGGTCTCTGTTCTTGTTGTCGAAGCAGCAACCCACCTAGGAGGTGGGGGGGGACGACACTGAGGGGAACGGCTCACCAAAAAAATTTTTTGGAAAGATTTTAATTAAAATATAAATTAGAGGATAAATAATTAAATTAAAGTCTAATACGTCCAGGAAAACAGAAAACTGCTGAGGTATGTAAGATTAAGAGAGGCACTGCTGTCGCTCCGACTCAAGCCAAAGGCGGTATAGAAGGAACTGGGGAACAGTTGGCTGCACATGCTAAGTAACCACTCGGAGCGGTGTGAGACGGCTGCTGGGTGTGCATGGCAAGCCGGGGCACTGCTACTACAAAACTCTGATTACAAACATAAGGTGCCAAAACAGCTAACGTGGAACACCCACAGGGACACTCCTCGAAGAAGAAAGGTGGCTTACAAACCCCTTTGTCTCCCCCACTTCAGCTCTGCCGGGTGTGAGTTCCATGCAGCTACAGCTCACACTCCTATTTTTTACATGTGCAATTCAAAGTCTAAGGAGGTTAAGACAACATACAATGTCACATTCCATGCACTTTTTCAGGATAGAGTTTGTAAAAGAGGTTTACAGTTTGGCTCATAATTCTTGGGGTTGATTCTAGAGGCCAGTAGTTTAGTATACCACACAGATTGCTTTTATACAATTATTACCTATTAGAATATAGCCAACCAATTTACTTCAATCACTTCCTGTATGTCTCATTAGCTTTTGTTAGCCAATACATATACGTTAGGCATAGTATGCACCATGTTAAAAGGTATTATGTGCATGGTATTAATATAAAAAGTGTAGGGAAGTTATGTAAACGGAATGTAATATGCTTTTCCTACAATTCTGTTCACCCACATAATGTATCCCACAACACTTTGAAAACCTGAAGTCAGCTTTGGTATTAGAAAACAGGAAACTTGCCAAAGCAAAGATGCAAGAATACTTTGTACCACGTACGGTTAGGGGAAACTTTCATGGCTCATCAGTACTTGGAATGGAATATTCAGATGAGATATGGGAAAGTACAGGGAGGTATCTTTATGGACAAGTACCTGGAATGCTAGTAGCCAAACGAAAAATAAGGAAGGTACAGAACAACAAGCTAAAGAACTGGTATGAACTGGTGAACTGGATTTTAGTGATGTGTAAGGAGTTTTGTAACTTGTAAAATCATCCAATAAATACTGCTAGCTGAAATGCACATCTCTGAAGCATGCAATCTGTATATGGTGAACATGCTGTGAGAATTTGTATGTCTGTCTCCCTTTTGTCTTGTACTTCTTTGTTTGTAGACAATAAATTTGGCTAAGTTAGGTTAATTGGTCTTTTGAACATTTTAAAGAATGAACAGCAACTGCAGTCAAACAACTGGTTACACCTTTGGATCAATATTTTCTTGTGCCTTGTTTATTTAACTTCACTGTGCTTTCGCTCAACCCTTCTGAAGACTCCCAACTTTCCATTCCTTGTACAATACACAAACGGTTGTGAACAAAGAATGACCATTGAAGAAATGGAAAGAATGTGTCTTAAAACTGAAGAACAAGAACATTTGTTGGAGAAAATTAGCCACTATTTCTAAATTAAATTATATTATGCTAACTAAATCTGATAAAAGTTTTACCATCTTTTTCTTTTTTGATGCAAATTAAAAAAATAATAACCAAATCTGCCTTAGGCTCTCAGTTGTTTCAGAACAATTTCTTTGACCCAATGAAACCTTTGCCCTGCCCTAGTCACTCACAAATATTGCAGTAGAAGACAGGCGGAACACAGAAACAGTCCTTGTACAGTCTTTTGACAGCATCACTACAGAAAACATGTGTGCTCCACTGTGATGTATTGACAGAGGCCATCATTAACTTCCATACACCAGATTCCTTTATATAAACAAAACACAGACAACTCAAAGAGATTCTGCACTATCTTTATGCATAGAATAATCTATAACAAAAAATGAAAATATAGTTGAAAAGTTAAAGTGCATTTATGGTTAGAAAGGTGACTAAGATTGCTACTTTCTTATTCAACAATTAGAAAAAATCACACGTGTATAATGGGCAATTAACTCACTGAGAAACAATCCACATGGAGAGAATCTCACACTGCTATTTTGCATAGTCACTTTTCAGAGTATAAACACATACCTAGGTTCAAGTCCCTACTCTGCCTCTTTCAGTTCACTTTGTGCTGCATAAGCACTACAAGCAATGGGTGACCTTGGGCAAGTCACTTAGCCTCTCTGTGCCTCAGTTCCCCATCTGTAAAATGGGGAAAAATAGTATTTGCCTATTTCACAGGGATGTAAAAATATATAAATTACAGATAGTGTGGCACTCTGATACTGTGCTAATGGGGGCATCCCTAAGATTAGATGAGATTTAAACTTAATCAGAAATATAGTTAGTGCAAGACACTTATACTTGTGCTTCTCATAATCCAATCATTGTTTAGGATTTGTCAAGTTTTTAAAAAATGGAAGTAGTGTGATAATAGTAAGGATAACAAACTAATACTAACAAACAAACAGACCTTTTTTATTTGAGCCATCTACTAAACATAAAAAGTCAATTCTCTTGATTTTGGCTGCACCGGTAACTTTGAAAAGACTAAGATGAAATCATGTGTTTCATTTATGTTTTGATTTAGTCTCATCTCAAACTAGAAAAGTGTCGTGGCTGAGAATACAGTAGCCTTTCTAATAAACCTAATTGAAATTTCTGTCCCTAAGTGTGTATTTAAAAGGACAATGCCAACTAGAAAAATCACCTGTGTGAAAATTTAGGATTTATTATGGTGTGACTTTTAATATTGCTGTAACTGGAGGAGACTATGGTGAAAAAATGCCTCTTTTTTACAGTTGGTGTACTTTGTGCATTTGATAGAACTTTGGATATGATCCAAACTCCCACTGAACTCAGTGGCAGACTAATTAAAGTTAGATCAGATTCTCTTGAGTATAGTCAGTTTCACTGTTTCCTCTGTATAATCAATTTTTTCTCCAGCTAAAAAAGACCTTATTAACATCGGAAACAGGACAAGAAAAGTCCTTATTAAAAATATTAAAAAAAACTTTTTAATAAAATTCAGGAGACACAATTTAAAGGCTCTAATAAAAACTAGAGTTTTCAAAAATGTTTCTCCAAGAAGTTCAAACTGATGAAGTATGGAGATACTTTACCCAGGAAACTGGATGCCTCTTGAGATTCCTTCTAACAAAAGTGTGGCAGCATGTCTGAACCATTTGATAGGTGATTGCAAGTGTGATGTGTTTATGGTCATTACATACTTTGAGTGGTGCAAGATCAATGTTTACCACACAACCCAATGCCTACATGAATCTATTAGGGAAATATCAAAAGAGACCATTTATATTTTCAAAACAGAAGAGCCAGAAAGAGTGAATTCAGAGCCAATGTCCCAGGCTCACATCTTTAGATATACCAATGGACGCAAGCCCTTAGGGTTAGCCTGCATGGAACTGATTCAGCACATTTCCTGGTCAGCTTCTGATAGACTTCTATAGATCACCAGCAACATTTGCAAAATGTCCTCTCCCAATGGTACCCCTAGCGGTCAGTGACAACAATACCAGCACTACCGTTCCCAGAGACTGATCCGTTTTCTAGACAACTACTCCTATACAGGTGTGTACAAATTGCATCTCTTCCTGCGACTGCAGAGGTGAATCTGGTTCCGTATTTTCTTTTAGTCGGTAATCTGTTTGAATTTTCTGAAGTTAGTATCCTTCTAAAGTCAGTTTCATGACATTGGTTCATAAAAACAAGCACACATGCTTTGCTGAAAGTTCAATTTTTAAACCTACTGCCCTTTGCACAGAGGATAGGCATTAAATATACCTTCAGGGTCTAAACTATTTCATCATATTGTCTAAACGTCAACTTTTATTTTAAAACTCAGCATCACAGACCCTCTCTACCCCATAGTACTTATATAAAGGAGTAAAAAGCCTACGATGAGTTCAGCATTGATGCTAAAATTCTCTTTTACCTTTTGAACATCTAACAATTACCCATAAACACAGTAAAAAGTAATAGCGTGTAGGCAGGTGCAACAAGCATCAACTACCCATAGCACAAACAACTCTTTCAAACTGTACACAACAGAAAATGCTAGTAACAAAAGAAAGCAAGCTATTCCACCAGTATGCCACAGCAATTTCTTTTTTAACTTTAAGTCTACTATTTTGTTTGAGATACAAGCTTTTTAAAATCTCCTTGATAATCTTTTGAAATTCCAGTATTTTTTAAAATTCTGAAACAGGTATCAGCCTATGGAATAATGCAGACTCACCTGCTCTGCTGCCTCTCTTTTGGAATTATAGGTATCTAGATGTTCTTGAAGCTCTAGAACGCTGAACTTCAACATTTCTAGTAAGCCACAGGACATAAGCTAGAATATAAAAATATTTTTTTTCTACAAACAAATTAAACACTTAAATTGTTAGACCACATTTGGGATATCACATACAATTAGCTGTTCTGCACATCACATGCAAAACCTCTGTTTTTAGGTTTAAACAAACATTTGCAGCCACACCACCCCAAGCTGAGATCTAAGCAGATCTTGTAAGGTAAGCAAGGTTGTGCCTAGTTAGAACTTGGATGAGAGATCTCAAAGGAACTCCTAAGTGCTGCAGGAAATAATGCTTGTGATTCAACTTGTGGTACATTTCCGTCTAAGAGCTAAATCATGAGTTTGCAATCTCACCTACAGGGAAGGACAATGTGTTGTGCTGTCCCAGAGCAGCTTAGGAGGGAGACTGTGACATTGTGACTCCCTATGTCCCTACCAGTCTCCATGCTACTCAAGGAAGGGAATAAACTGTGCCGGGTCTACAGCTGTTGTAGCTTATACTATTTGGAGCACTGAGGTAACTATGCTGCTAGGTAAGTTGGTGTGTGTGGGGGGGTGAAATCATGGTCTGTCAACTCTCCTCCCTTTCCTGCCCACCTGTGCAAGGGACAAGTAGTGGCTCTGTGGAGTCTGCTTCCATCCTGCATGCAGCACAACAGTGCAAGGGAGTACGTGGGCTCCTTGTGCCCCTTGTACTTCCTTGTGCCAGTGTGCAGAACAGGCCACAATCTAGCCCCAAGTCAATATGGAACCAGGATGTTGTCAGAGGTACTGTTCTGCTGGAAATACTATGATTTGGATTTTCCTGTGTAGATAAGCCCTATGGCAGACTCAAAGTCAGTAAGGAAGGATAGCAGAATCCGACCAGGATACTGAATGCCTCCCCCGCACCATTTAGTTTGACAAATGAAACCTTGTAAAGAACAGTGAGTGAAATTAATTAATATCTACTATCTAAGTCAATCCACTGTTTGTCCTTACCATATAGAAGTTATTTGAGAGAAATAATTATATTTAACAATTTTTGTATAATTAGAAAGGGCTATATTTCACAACTGAACTTACAGCTATAAACTATTATTTTAATACTATTCTGTTTCATTTATACAAATTCATCTTTTTATATTTATATACAAGTACTATCTATGCTGCTGCAATTAGTGACAATGGGAGAGATTTTCAAAGGCACTATCATCAGTTGGCTGTCTGCCTGGAATTTTGAAAAAAATCCCTCAATATTATTTTGCAAAGATTGAACCATAAAACATTTTGTGCCCCTGCAGAAAGATTACTAAATACATAGATATTTTAATCTAACAGTGTATTGCTGACTGCACATGAGATTTTACCGTTTCAGCATCAATAAAGACTGTTGGGCATTCCGAACATATCATCATCACCTCCAGCGAACTTTTAAATTTTGTTCCAATACGCTGTAGACCTTCACCAAGAAAACTGATTGAATCGTTTGTTATAGTCCCAAACTTTCTTTGAATGGTCTAGAATAATAAAAAATAGAAAGAAATATTTACTTTGCATTACTTTTTTTTTCTTTTCTTTTTCCTGATAAAGGATAGCTTTTTTTCTATTATGACAAAGAATTTCTATGTAAACTACTGTCATTTATGACAACACACTTTTTTTTGTCACTATTAAATTATACACACACTCATAAAATATAGACTGTTTGCATAATAAAAGCAGAAAAACACTATAAGAAGGAAAGGAGTACTTGTGGCACCTTAGAGACTAACAAATTTATTAGAGCATAAGCTTTCGTGAGCTACAGCTCACTTCATCGGATGCATTTGGTGGAAAAAACAGAGGAGAGATTTATATACACACACACACAGAACATGAAACAATGGGTTTATCATACACACTATAAGGAGAGTGATCACTTAAGATAAGCCATCACCAGCAGCGGGGGGGGGGAAAGGAGGAAAACCTTTCATGGTGACAAGCAAGGTAGGCTAATTCCAGCAGTTAACAAGAATATCAGAGGAACAGTGGGGGGTGGGGTGGGAGGGAGAAATACCATGGGGAAATAGTTTTACTTTGTGTAATGACTCATCCATTCCCAGTCTCTATTCAAGCCTAAGTTAATTGTATCCAGTTTGCAAATTAATTCCAATTCAGCAGTCTCTCCTTGGAGTCTGTTTTTGAAGCTTTTTGTTGAAGTATAGCCACTCTTAGGTCTGTGATCGAGTGACCAGAGAGATTGAAGTGTTCTCCAACTGGTTTTTGAATGTTATAATTCTTGACGTCTGATTTGTGTCCATTCATTCTTTTACGTAGAGACTGTCCAGTTTGGCCAATGTACATGGCAGAGGGGCATTGCTGGCACATGATGGCATATATCACATTGGTAGATGCGCAGGTGAACGAGCCTCTGATAGTGTGGCTGATGTGATTAGGCCCTATGATGATATCCCCTGAATAGATATGTGGACAGAGTTGGCAATGGGCTTTGTTGCAAGGATAGGTTCCTGGGTTAGTGGTTCTGTTGTGTGGTGTGTGGTTGCTGGTGAGTATTTGCTTCAGATTGAGGGACTGTCTGTAAGCAAGGACTGGTCTGTCTCCCAAGATCTGTGAGAGTGATGGGTCGTCCTTCAGGATAGGTTTCAATCTGTTTCTTCACTTCAGCAATACAATACAATACCCACCTGCTGAAGTGAAGAAACAGATTGACAGAGCCAGAAGAGTACCCAGAAGTCACCTACTACAGGACAGGCCCAACAAAGAAAACAACAGAACGCCACTAGCCATCACCTTCAGCCCCCAACTAAAACCTCTCCAACGCATCATCAAGGATCTACAACCTATCCTGAAGGACGACCCATCGCTCTCACAGATCTTGGGAGACAGGCCAGTCCTTGCTTACAGATAGCCCCCCAATCTGAAGCAAATACTCACCAGCAACCACACACCACACAACAGAACCACTAACCCAGGAACCTATCCTTGCAACAAAGCCCGTTGCCAACTCTGTCCACATATCTATTCAGGGGATACCATCATAGGGCCTAATCACATCAGCCACACTATCAGAGGCTCATTCACCTGCACATCTACCAATGTGATATATGCCATCATGTGCCAGCAATGCCCCTCTGCCATGTACATTGGCCAAACTGGACAGTCTCTACGTAAAAGAATGAATGGACACAAATCAGACGTCAAGAATTATAACATTCAAAAACCAGTTGGAGAACACTTCAATCTCTCTGGTCACTCGATCACAGACCTAAGAGTGGCTATACTTCAACAAAAAAGCTTCAAAAACAGACTCCAAGGAGAGACTGCTGAATTGGAATTAATTTGCAAACTGGATACAATTAACTTAGGCTTGAATAGAGACTGGGAATGGATGAGTCATTACACAAAGTAAAACTATTTCCCCATGGTATTTCTCCCCCCCCACCCCACCCCTCACTGTTCCTCTGATATTCTTGTTAACTGCTGGAATTAGCCTACCTTGCTTGTCACCATGAAAGGTTTTCCTTCTTCCCCCCCCCCCGCTGCTGGTGATGGCTTATCTTAAGTGATCACTCTCCTTACAGTGTGTATGATAAACCCATTGTTTCATGTTCTCTTTGTGTGTGTATATAAATCTCTCCTCTGTTTTTTCCACCAAATGCATCCGATGAAGTGAGCTGTAGCTCACGAAAGCTTATGCTCTAATAAATTTGTTAGTCTCTAAGGTGCCACAAGTACTCCTTTTCTTTTTGCGAATACAGACTAACACGGCTGCTACTCTGAAAACTATAAGAAGGGAAATAGTTCCCAAAATTATGGTACTATATATTGCCTTGAGTCAGGGATGAATGCATTATTTAGGAGTAGTAAAGCTACAACTTAGATTGTAAGCTTTTTTGGTGCAGGGATTCTTTTTGTACAGTGCCTACTACAACAGGATCCTTGTCCATGACTGGAGCTGGTAGGTGCTACGATAATACAAATAAATAGGACCCTAGCAAATTCATGGTCCATTTTGGTCAATTTCACAGGCAGGGTTTTTTTTAAATTAGTCAATTTCACGTTTTCAGATAGTTACATCTGAAATTTCACAGTGTTGTAACTGTGTGGCTCCCGACCCAAAAGGCGGTCAGGGTGGAAGGGCTGCAAGGCTATTGTAGGGGGGCATGGGATTGCCACCCTTACTTCTGCTCTGCTGCTGGCAGGGGCACTACCATCAGAGTTAGGAAGCCAGAGAGGAAGGCTGCTGTCTGGGAGCCCAGCTCTAAAGCCAGCGGCAGCACAGAAGTGAGGGTGGTAGGGTACTGGGGGGGTGGGTGAGGGACAGGAGGCGACAGCTGGAGCTGCGGCTTCCCCACATGGGGGTGAGAGGGGGAGTGACTGCTGGAGCCACAGAGCTTCCTGCTGCTGCTGGGGGAGATCCCGGAAGTGGGCATGACCCACCCTAGGAGTGGCCCCTGCAGGGGAAGAGAAAGTCTTGTCCCTCCCAATTTCTGGTTGACTAGCAGCTGAAGCCCTGCGCAGGGTAGAAGACCCCATGAAATCTGGCACCTGGCTAGAGAAGATTAGATTTCAGTCCGTGACATGTTTTTCACAGCTGTGAATTTGGTAGGGTCCTACAAATAAATGATAAGTAGCGATTTATGCAGGTCATTGTCAACAAGTGCCAATTAAAAATTTATGCCTGCAAATACCATTATATATTTGACACAACATAGTTAGAAAATAATAATTCAAAAAGTTTTCTAAAGTATGTTTATTCATTTTTTTAAAATTAAGTATGTTTATAAGACTATGGTTCTGACCCAGTATGTTCCTATAAATTCTTTTTATAATACCTGAAAAATTACATACAAAAGATCTACATTCAAATAATGTTAGTAAGATTGCAAAGTCAAGCACTCTGTAGCTAGGAAATGCCAGGATTAAGGTTGTCTGTTCAACCTTCATTCTGCTACTTGCAGTTATGTGTTATGATCACAGCCCCCTATACTCTGAACCACAATGGACAAATTCTATACCAGGCACTCCTTAGTTCAGTAGCAGGAAACTCAATTCCATAGCAGTACTAATTAGTTCAATTTGTTGATTTTTCATAATATGCTGCTGAATTCTCTAAATTTTATGGAGCAATTTTATGGGTAACAGAGAACAGTTACTCCCAACATAGCTAGATGCTCAGGGACACTGTGAAAAGAGCACTCAGCTTTTCTGTCATTGCTACACCAAGTGGGGGTTAGGAGCTATGGTGCAGGAGTGGGGTATAGTCACAAAAAGCCCCTTACCTTCTTGTGGTATGCCTATGGCCCCCAATTGCCTTAATCCAGTCAACACAAGTAACAACATTACTTTAATATATTTGAATTATTTATGGTAGTGTCAGGCCTTGGAAAATTAATTAGAAAAATAAACTGTTTGGAAAAGGGTCAGAAACTAATTAGTCTTGCACATGTCAGAGCCTGGGTGAGATGGAAATCTCCCCATCGCCTGCAGCCTAATGACTTGGCTCTGCTTTGCTACATTCCCCCCAGGGCACACACCTTCACAGCTAGTCAAGGTTAGTCCTCATGAGCCAGGGAGAGCTGTTGCTCTGCTTTCTGGCTCCTCCTTTTATGAACAGCAGGGAAGGAGAAAGTCCTGCTTTCGTAATGCATTTCCCCTCCTGGTAAAAGCAGCAGAGAGAGAGGAAGCTAAAGCCAGGCCAAGGTGGAGCAGGGAGGACTAAAATGGCAGGCATCTGGCTGAAACAAAATTGCTGATTCTGTAGCCAAAGCGCGAAATTCCATAGCATATGACAAAATGACAAATTCAGCAGAGGATCAGAGTATATGGGATACTGATTGTGATACAGTCTTTAATTAAAAAAAATCACAAATTTTTTCCCTACTTGACTCCTGCCTCATTCAGTGCACAGGATGGATGGTGATCAGGGAATGAATGAGGGTTATGTAGTGAATGAACCTGTTGTTTGAACCATCCTTTCTTCATTTGTTGCAGAATTTGGAATAGTGAATAAGGCAGGGGACTGCAGCAAGAGAAATTATGGTTTCCTGGTCAAGGCAGTTGAATGCCACCCAGTAGGACTGTGTTGTATCATTACCTCTGTCACAGACTTCCTGGTGATGCAGAACAAATCACTTAAATCAACATTTTCACAAGGGGATACTAATAGTTTCTCTTCTTCTGGGCACCCAACTTCAGACAGCTGTGGTCTGATTTTCAGAGAAGCTGAGCACTTGTAATGACAGCTGAATTAACTGGGAGATGATGCTCAAGCCTCTGGCAGTAAGGCAGTATAGTCTGGAGGAATGAGCACAGAATTGGGGTCAGGAGGTCTTGAATTTTATTATTTGCTCTGCCACTCACTCACTGTGTGGCCTCGATCAAGTCACTTTGTCTTTCTATGTCAGTTTCACTGAGGTAATACTTATCAACCTCCTCACAGGATAGAGAAAGGTTTAATTAATTAATGCCTAATTTGCAGTGTTTAGAACATGTTAAGTGCTATAAAAATGCTAAGTACTCTGAAAAAATCAGGCCCTAACTGGGTTCCCAATCATTGAGGCAATCTAAATTAACAGAAATTTTTGAACTTAATCTCCTAATGTAATCAATTCCCTTTCTGTGAAAAACCTCCTTACCTCATGAGGTTTTGTGAAGACAAACTCATTAATATTTGTTAGGCTGGCATACTTTGGTGATGAGTGCCACAGAAAAGCTTATGAAGAAATCAATAATTCTGCAATCAGCAAAGGGTTTGGATGATGTTCAGTAAAAACAAAGAGTGTGTGGGATGGGACACACAAATGATGAGGATAAAAAGAAATACTGAACAGAGAGGTCTTATTTCCTGTACAATATCCATCCTCTGAATTGAATGAGGCAGGGTCCTGTGGAAAAAATACTTCATGATCATATAAAAACATTACTTTAATATATTTGAATTATTTATGGCAGTGTCAGGCCTTGGAAAATTAATTAGAAAAATAAACTGTTTGGAAAAGGGTCAGAAACTAATTAGTAATGAGTCACTGACCTGAAATAACCTGGAGAACACATGAAAAGTATAGACTGCACAAGATCCATCAGTGTCTGACAGCATCTGATTGACGTGGCAGCGCCAGGCCTCCTCTTCATCATCATATGCCACTGGTTGAAAAGCTGCCAATATGTCAGAAAGAAATGGTGAAGGTGGTGGGGAAGTCTGTACTTCTGGAAAACCATCCTGTTCTTCCTCATCTTGGCTGTAAATAAAGTAAATGATGTAAGCTTGTCAGTAAATACTATGAGAAAAAAAAAGAAACAGTTTTCACTAATTTAATTTATTTTGAAAATTTTAATTAGAACATGCAATACAACTGAGTCATTAAAATTAAAAATCTAGAGAATTCTGTTTTGTTTTGAACAAAATGAAATCTGCAATGAAACTATAAACAATGAAGCAGGAGAAGATTAAAAGGCTTTTGTAAGTAAGGCGTTTGCTGCTATAATATAAATGTTGATACATACAGCCCCGAATATCCAATAAGTCTAACAAAGCAAGCAGAGTAAACATATATTATGCTGTTTCTGTTTAACATTTTTAGCGATAGAACATTTAAGAAAGGGACATATTTTCTTGCCAAAAATAATATAATTGAATATTCCACTCCTTGGCTATCTGATCATCTGCAATGTAACAAAGCTCTAGCTTGTCTTGGGAGCAACCCAAAAGCTCTTGCTGCAGTATACCAATTTTAAAAATTATCTTAAGTAATATCATATGTGGATAGAAATAGACTGGAACAGGTCCACTTTTATGGACAATTTAACAAGCTTCTGTTCAAAGAGTGTCCTACAGATGGACTTTTCATCATGTATCAATGCTCTGATAATGCTGTTACTTATGAGACAGATTAATCAATGCTGATACTCAAAGTCACTATCAATTTTAAAAAACTTCTGTATTAGAAGAAATTATATTTTTACATAATTATTTTTCTTGATGCTTTATTACACAACAAGCTTACTATTTTATTTGCAGTTAGTGATGTTTATAAAAAACTTTATAAAATTAACATGATTTTTTCCCCCACAGTACCAGCCTCCCTTTCAGAGAGGCACTTAAAGCACATTTTAAATAAAACTTATCCATTTAACACAATAAGATGCCCACAAATTTACTTTCTTCTTGATGCTAACAATTTTAGTAGTAGATTGTAGCAGCTAAACCATGCTTGGTAGACCAAATTCCCCCTGCTTATTTTCCCAGTCCTTGACCAGAGAAAATCTTTTGAAAAACAATATTGTTTAGACTACTCATCACAGCAATCATTTACAACATGACACTGGAAAATAAGTTGGTTTTGTAATATTTGCATGTGTTCAGTTCAGTAGTGCAATGCCCATAAAAGCTACAAGTAAAGCAAGCTTTTGCGAGCAGGCTAGAGGCAGGCAGTTTCTCCCATAATCTACAAACAAAGTCTGCAGCATTTACCGCACACCTATTAGTCAGAGGACTAACCCTAAAAGGTTATCTTCATCACCGTTCAGGCTAGAACTAATTTTTTTAATGTAAACACATTACAAGAACAGGTGAATTCTAATCAGTACATGGGAAATCAAACTGCTACGGACTGGCATCAGCCTTTAATTTTTGCAAGGCATATTAAGGTGACCCAATATAAAAATCTACAATGCTCAGCTTCTCCTGTTCCTCTCTCTTTGTGGGTTATTCATCTTCAAACTCTGTCTGTGCTTTCTTGCTCTCCCTGAACTTCCAAAGCTTACCTTCTGTGGTCCCCAACCTTCCCCTGTCCCCATGCTGATGGTTTTGAGACAACTGAGGATTCTTATGTGACGCTGCTCCTCTAGGGCAGCTTTTTATGTGCTATGCATTGGTTCAGAAGTGCAAAGCAGACAGAGTTGGGCCCAGGACTGACCCAACAGTTCCATTTCCTGAACAGAGAAAAACTGTGAGGTTACTTGAAGTGGTTCTTCAAGATGTTTTGCACTTACAGGTATCTATGTACCCCAGCACAGGAGTTTGGAACATTTTCACTAGTCATGTCCAGCAGGGGTCACACATGTGGCTATATGTCCTCATGCCCCCGTTCCCAAGGGCTTAAGGGCATAGCGACCACACGGCACCTTTGTTGCTCAGGATCCACACTCCAAGTTGCAGGGACAGAGGGTGGTTATGGGATCCACATGTGCAGAACATCTCAAAGGACCACGGTTACTGCAAGTTAAGCAACTGTTCTTTCTTCTCTGAGTTAGTGCACTTGTGGATCCCACTTATGGTGATTAGCCAGAAGTCATCATTTGAGGAGGGTGAGGGGCATGAGTTATTTGAAAAGAAATTGCAAAAATGTCTTTCCAAAATGGACATCAGATATTGAAGCAATCATTAATGAATAATGTTCATAAACATATACACTAAACGCCAGGCAGCTGCTCTGCAGATTTTGGACACTGCTATTTGACTTAGGCATATTGTCCACATAGCTTGTGCTCTGGTAGAGTGAGTCCAAATATTTGAAGGAAGATTCTTTTTATTAATGTTGTAAGCAGTCATAATACCATCCAATACTCATTTTGAGAGTCTTTGTGACAAAATAACCTTCTCTTTGGATTTATTACCATAAGCAATGAAAAGTCTTGGAGTGCTACAAACAGATTTTACTTCTACCTAGGTAACATCATAATGATCTTCTGACATCTACAGGATGTAATTTAGGTTAAGCCAATGTGAATGAGGTTTCAGAAAAAAGTCTGGTAAGTGAATAAATTGATTGATATGAAAGTCTGACCATACTTTCAGATGTGGTCTCATAGTTACCCTCTCCATATGAAAAACTGTGTAGGGAGAATTTATCATTAAAACTTGCAATTCATTTATTTTACAAGTTAATATAAATGCCACCAAAATTGACAATAAATGAATTGGACAATTTGATAGAGGTTCAAAAGGAGGGTCCATAAGTGAAGAAAGTACTAGATTTAAATCCCATGTTGGAGTGATCTTTCTTGCAAGAGGAAAACACGAACACCTCTCATAAATCTGTACACTGATTGATGAGAGAAAACTGAACCTCCTTCTACTGGAGGATGGAATGTGGAAATAACTGCCAATGACCTGCAATTGAAACAGTAAACACTTCTGGGTGCTTTAAAAACAAATAATTGGAATAGAACACTGACATGGAACATAACCCTTAGATATTGCAGATAATGAAAATCATTTCCATTTTGCAGTATATGTAATCCTAGTAGATAATTTCCTGCCCTGAAGAACATTTTGTACCTCCAAAGAACACTGACTACTGAGGACATCCTGATATCATCCAAACTGTGAGACACAATGAAGCTGGGTTTGGGTGAAAGACTAGATTGTGATATCATGTCCTTCTGAACTGGAAGTGTGATAAATTAGTGATTTGACAAAGCAGTATGTTCAAGAACAAAGACTGATGAGGCCAAGCAAGATCCACCAATATAATCTGAGTTTTTTCTCACCTTACGTTCTGTAACACCCTTGGAATTAGCAGAAATGGAGGGAAAGCATACATTGAACTGTGTGACCAACAAATGGAGAAGGTGTCTGCCAGAGACCTGGGATACTGTCCTGCTTGAGAACAAAATATTGGACATTTACTCTTTTGATCTGAAGCGAATAAACCTATTTGGGGAAACCGCAACTCTTGGAAAAGCCAATCTAGTAAATGATTTTTTAATTCCCATTCATGGGATGAGGTCGCTTTCCTGCTTAGTGAGTCTGCCAGTCCATTACTCTCTCCCAGGAGATGAAGAGCTGTCAGACTGATACAATTCTGAATACACCATTCCCACAGTCTTACGGCTTGAGAACAAAGAAGGTCTGACCTTGCACCTCTTTGCCTGTTTATAGGCTTCTGTGAAACTGTCCATGAGACCTTGGATTAAAGAGTCATAGAAACATTTTGCAAGTTAGTCTCACTGCACTGAATTTTAGGATGTTTACATGCATTGTGGATTGTAAATGAGACCAAAAGCCAAGAGTTGAATGTGATCTATATGTGCTCCCCAATCCATCTGGGATATGTCTGTTATCAGAGCTTTGGATGCTATGGGAGAACTTCCATATAAAACTTTTTTTTTCCCACCAATTGCATCCGATGAAGTGAGCTGTAGCTCACGAAAGCTTATGCTCTAATAAATTTGTTGGTCTCTAAGGTGCCACAAGTACTCCTTTTCTTTTTGCGAATACAGACTAACACGGCTGCTACTCTGAAACCTGTCATTTTCATCACAGGAACCCTTGTTTCTTTCTAGGAAGGAGATCTGGCTAGTACCGAAATCGGGGAAAACTCCCAGGATTGGGGTGTTAGAGTTACGCTGAGATTTGGTGAGAACATAAGAGAACCTCTCAGAGATGAGAAATTGTTTGGAAGAGACACCTGTGCTGTTGCTGTCTCCCTCTGCACTGAAGAATCCTCAGAGGCTGGGACCAGTTCAAGTAGCAAGCAGGATTTAATTAATAATGATGGTTGTTATGGGGTGTACTTACAGCACACTGGTTCAACAGGGGTTAACCACACTCTGTAGGGCGAGGAAGCCACGCCCCCTCACCCCTGCTGGGCATGTTCCAGCTGGAACCAGAGTATAAAAAGTAGTAGCTAAGTTCAGTCTGAGCTGGCCACCGACAAGAGCAGATGTGTGTTACAGGTTCCTGCAGGGAGACTGCCAGAGCTCCAGGACCCAGAAGCCAGCTGGGCTGAGGCTCCAGTGGACCCCCAGCCGACTGTCACCAAAGGAGGAGAGACAGCAGAGGCCACGAAATTACCAGCTTTGGATGAAAGGGTAGGAAGTGCCATAGGGATCTGGACTGAGCTACCGGGTGAGCTAGACTGATTGTGGAAACACTGGTTCCCTAGGGCCGCACAGCAGGACTGCCCCATTGACCTTAACCATTGGGTCGCACTGCCATGTACTGAAGGGCAACTGCACTGACTCTGGCCACTGGGCTGCGCTGCCCTGGGGGCCAAAGCAGCTGTGGTGACACAGAAGGCTAGGCCACTTGGACTGCTAAATTTCTACTTTGATTCCCCCAAGACCTGATGCCCCACAATGGGGTACACTTGTGACAATGGTACCAACAAAGGCAGTGCGGAGTAAACAATGCTGAGTGTTGCGGTGTTGTGATGGATAGTGCTGATAAATCTGATGCCTTGGTGGGGTATAATAAACACACCTTTGCATTCCTGTGTCCTTGAGCCCTTGTTATGAAAGAAGATCTCTGTGCTGGCTCTTCATTATGATGCAACACTGAGGATTCTGGTCCCACTTTTTCCCGTCCCAGCAGAAAATGACTCCTTTGAGGAGCCCATCCTCTTACTTTGTCAACTTGGCATTTAAGATGTCAGTCCTTGGACAACAGGGATTCTTGACGACTATGATGGATTTTTTTTTTTTTAACTCTCTTTCAGTTTCTTTACTGCTCCTGTGCTCAATGTCACATCTCTAGGGACAGGAGCACTGGAAGGATGAGTTGGGAACAAGAAGTCTCTGTGCTCAGTCTCTACTTCGAGGCCAATATAATGCTCATGGATTTTTCCATAAGAAAAAAAAAATCCTTCTCTCCCCCCACACACAGAAAGGATGTGATTTGAAGCTGAGAGATCTAGGCTCTGACATAACTAACCCTGCTCCAATCTGCTTTCTCTCTCCCTCTTCTGCCAATGGCTAAATGAAACAGTAACAAATACACCTCCACCCTGATATAATGCGGTCCTCGGGAACCAAAAAATCTTACCGTCTTATAGGTGAGACTGCGTTATATCAGGATAGAGAGAGGAACCACTCCCTGCCCCAGCTCACCTCTACTCTGCCTCCGCCTCTTCCCCTGAGCGTGCCGCTGCCACTCCGTTTCTCCCTCCCTCCCTCCCAGCCTTGCCACGCCAATCAGTTGTTTGGCATGGGAAGCCTGGGAGGGAGGGGGGAGAAGCAGAGCGGAGGCGTGCTCGTAGGAGGCGGCAGAAGGGAGGTGAGCTGAGGCGGGGGAAGGGGTGCAACAAGTAAGGGGGGGTGCAGAAGAACTGCTTGAGGTAACAGAAATTCAGATATAATGAGGTAAAGCAGCCCTGCTCCCCGGAGCGCTGCTTTACCGTGTTATATTCGAATTCGCATTATATTGGACCACATTATATTGGGGTACAGGTGTACAACTAACTATAAACAAATGAATTATAAACTTCTACTCTACCAAGTAACAAAATCTACAAAAAGGACACAATTTTGTTCTGACTCACTGCCTAAAGTGGTTAGAAAGAACTGAGTGGAATTTGGGCATACAGGGTGCATGCACAACCCTTGCCAGACCCTACTAGTGAAAATGCTCCAAACTCCTGTTCTGGGGTACAGAGACACCCATAAGTGGGATCCACGTTGGGAGTAACTCGAAGAATGAATCAAACATTTATTTGATGTGCTTATTTTAAAAGTTTGTACTGTTAGAAGATTCCTGATAATAAGTATGAGAAATTCAACCAGAAAAAGGGTTGCTTTACTTGACTAATATGAAAGCCAGAATATACAAGTGATACATTATTTCTGTAGTTAAAATAAAGTGTACTCTTACCTAGATAACCCAGAGAAGTCAGCTTCTTCTTCTTCACATCTCTCATCTAGTTCTTTCAAAGCAAGGGTGACATCCTCTTCACATATAGATTCAGAATAGCTCTCAGGAGCTGGCAGTTCTGGCATTTCAGGAATTTCTTCCAACTCTAGAGGTTCCTGACAGATTAGAGATTCTTGTTGTTCTTGTAATACATATGATCCAGTGTCTTCACTAGCAATGCTAACCTGTTCATCCTTGACAGCTGAACTGCCATCCTGCAAAGCAAGTATATTTTTCATTACTCTCACAGAAGGGACAGATATATATCAACTTCTTTTAAGCTACAGGAGTCAATGCTTAAAAACAAAAGTATGTTTACATCACCCAGTTTTATTTTAAGTATTCAGATATCTGGATTCTTCATATACAGAATTATACACCTTTAGTTATGCTTCAGTCATAAAGAATCTTTCTTTTTAATGTTTTCCAACTTCTGGTTAGAATACTCCTCAATTTTTCTTTCTAAAATGCAATTTGTCATGTATAGCAAATGTAATTTTCCCACTAATGTCAACTAATGACGTTACAAGAAAGCCCTCTCATGAAAATGCGTGCAAATACTTTAAATATTTTTTCTAGACAAAACTAATATGATCAAAACCTTCAAAGCTTAACTTTTGAGTGAACAGATCAAAAATTATTGGCTCATGATTGCCTATAGCATCAAACTCCTACTTCCGGAACGACTATGAAAAAACTTTTCCCTTTCCATTCTCCTTCTTCACACAGTTCCCTATCACAAACAACTGGCAGAATGGAAGTAATCACCCTGGGAAACAGATTTTGCATAATTTGTCTTAATAAACTGGAGTTATTGTTAGAACTCTCATTTTTGACTCTGACCAATTAAAACTATATACTACATCATAGACTATCATGAGTAAATCATTCTGATATATAATGTTAGACTGTCCTGTACATTTTTCCATTGTAAAACACTACAACATTAAAATCACTATATTAAACAGATGATGGATTTTGGACTTATCTAATTTATGAATGAACCCAAACACCTGAAATATTTATTAGATTTTATTTCCACAATAAAAATCAACTTCCTTATAATTGTTGTTCTCAGAAGGCAATTTCCTATATAGATTAGCACTCTCATGGTGATGTTATGTCTCCTACACTGGGACACACAGGATTGCTCTCAAACTATTTCAGAGAATTTCTACCGTGTGTGCGTCTTTCTTTTCACTATAAACTAACTGAACACATATTAAAGACTGGACAATCCCTGAAGAGCAGTACATCATTTACTCTCCCATTGGTCCTGAAGCTATTAGACCTTGACAGTGATACGACAGGCTCTGAGTACCCAGTTCCTTATAACAACTGGCTAATGACATCACTCCTGAAGTACCTCTTTTAGACATTAAATGTGGGGTTCTGTCATATAAAACAGCCATTTTGTCCCACAGAACAGTTAATGCACATGGGCATGCCAGACATTTTTAAGACAGCTGTAGAAAAAACGATTTAGGTCTAAATAGTGGCCCATTTCTAACAGATTTTTTCAAAACAAGGTCAATGGATGAATCCAGATCTACAAAGAACATAATGGAGAGAGATCATTAATAAGGTAAGTATTCTCTAGATATTCTTCCAGATAAAAAAGGAACAGTCAAATGTGTGCAATTGTTCTTCTGAATATTGTTGTCTGTGTTAATATGTGTTAAATGTGTCTTCTCCACATGGCCAACATTGAAATTGTCTAGATTCCTTAATAGAGAAGTGCTTTCAGTTAAACTGTATATAGTAGAAGGGCATAAGGAACATCTGGGAAATGGCATAATTTTTCAGAAATCTTAATGAATCGGCAATGCCAGTAGTGATGCAGGCTGATGTTGTGTCCTTCCTTAAGAACATGCTTGATTGTTGGGTATTCATTTTCGTAAGGAAGATACCATTAGGAATCAAAATTCCCTGTCCTCACTACAAGACTGACATGCTTTTATTGGGAAATAACCTAATGTGCATGAGTGAAACAATAAGGTGCAGAACACACAGCTAGTCTTTCTGATCTAGAAAGAGAAAGAAAAATTGAATGCAATGAAATCTTGCAATTTTTATTGTATTGTATTTAACATTAATTTTTAAAAAACTGTTTTAGTTTTAAATCTGTGCCAGAGTCTGTGAGAGTCAGTTGTGTCTGAATTTTCCGTTACTAAATATATTCATAATTTGCCTGGAAACTTTGTTAGAAATCTTTTTCTCTGCTAATTTTAACCAGTGTATATTCATTAGGTCTCAAAAGTAGAAAAAAATCCTAGTGAGAGGCTTCCCTTAATCTAATGATGATCAAAGGGATGGAATGCAAGCCATATGAGCAAAGATTAAAGGAACTAGGTAAATTTAGTCTAGAAAAGAGGAGATTAATGGGGGGAGCACCCATGGGAAAAATGAGTAGGTGCTCTGCACCCACTGGCAGCCAAGCTCCTCGCCCCGTAAGCATGCCGCATCCCTGCTCCTATGCCTACCTCCCAGCGTTTCCTCCCGCCAAACAGCTGTTTGGCGGCACTTAGGACTTTCCAGGAGGGAGGGGGGAGCAGCAGGGATGCAGTGTGCTCAGGGAAGGAGGAGGAGGAGAAGGAGAAGAGGCAGGGCTGGGGCAGGCATTTGGCAAAGGGGTTGGAATAGAGACAGGGAGGGGACAGGGACTTTGGGGAAGGGGTTGGAATAGGGGCAGGGAAGGGGAAGAGAGGTAAACCATGAATTAACGGATCCTTGCAGCACAACTACATTTAGCATTTCTTCAGCAGTAATTTAACGGGGGATGTAAAGAATATAATTTGCACTGATGTCTTTGAACTACTCATTGGGGGAGGAGATTCTTGGGGCAGCGGTATGAAGGAGGTAAATGGACTCATTCTTGTGAATGATGTTAGTTACTTTAAATCTGTCTGTTCTGTGGAACAGGACCGGAGCTTTCTTCTTTATGTATGACTCAATAATTTTCTTCCCCCATATCAGTGAGTTTCCCTCATTTCTGTCTCTTCCCATTCTCCCAGTCACTTTCACTCTGCATTTTGATTACTCTTCCAGTCTTTTCAAATCTCATGGTCTGATTCTCAGGGCCATTTCCAACAAGGCCTCAAGTGAGAGAGAGATCCAATTTTAGACCTTAGGGCTAAACATGAACACTGTATACAGCTGGGCACATCATCGGCTGGTGTAAATTGCCAGAGTTCAGTGGAAGTCAGTGGAGCTATGGCAATTTACACCAGCTAAGGATCTGCCCCAGCATTTCTATTCTGTAGGGCTATTATAACATATCTAAGGTTTCAGTGATGTGGCTCTTGGGCCAATGTACTAGGCCTCATGTGGCCCTCATGGTGATTTGAGTATGAGATCCCGATGTAGAGCTTCACTGACTTTATTAGAGTTCTGTGCAGGTGCAAGGATCCATCTGAGCAGTCAGTTGCAGAATTTGAGCCTATGTCCTTAAATGGACACTGCAAACTCATGTAGATTTAAAGAACAAATTCAAAATGGCAGATCAGAATTTCTCACCCTTGCAAAACCTAGCATTTTATTTTATATAAATGAGACAAAATTAAATATTTTAATAATCCAAAGAGAAAGACACTTTGGATTCTAATTATTATTGTTGTGACTACTAACTTTTAAAATCCATAAATCTGTCCCTGGGAATAAAACAAACAAGAACGTGCAGCACAAGAAGATCAGCAAAACAGAACCTTTGCTAAAGGAAAAATGCTGTATTAAAGAGAAGTTACTTACCTTGCACAGTAACTGGACTTCTTCCAGATATGTGGTCCCTATGTGTATTCTATTGTGGGCACACATGTGCTCCATGTGCCTGAGACTGGAAGATTTTTGGTAACAGTGTCTGTTGGTCCACACATGTGCCCTTCCTCTCCTCACTCTCGAAACAGAGTACAAGAGGTGGTGTGGACCAACCATTTCCCCAGTTCCTTCTCTACTGCAAATTGTAAGAGAAAGATCTGAAGCAGAGGGGAAGTAAGGTGGGTAGTAAAATACAACAGGGACCACTCATCTTGAAGAATGCCAGTTACTATACAAGGTAAGTAACTTCTTTCTTTGAGTTCTGATCCCAATGTATTTTCCACACGGGTGACTGATAAGCAGTAGTCATTGAAGAGGAGGGTGGCAAGGACCTCTGCCATATCAATGACAGTTGTACTGCTGTATTGATAGATGCATCAGCGGCTGAAGCCTGCACTAGGACATAGAGTCTCATGAAGGTACAGATCGAACCCCACACATAGTTGCATTACAAATTTTGATGACAGGAATGCCATAAAGAGGGTAAGTTTACACTGCAATTAAAAACCCATGGTTGGCCCGTGCCAGCTGACTTGGGTTCACCAGGCTTGTGGCTCTTTTTACTGCAGTGTAGACTTCTGAGCTCTGGCTGGAGCCAGGGCTCTAGGACCCTGGGAGGTAGGAGGGTCCCAGAGCTCAGGATGCAACCTGAGCCCAGAAGTCTACACTCCAATTAAACAGCCCCTTAGCCTGAGCCTGTGTCCACTGGCACAGGCCATCCGTGGGTTTTTAATTACAGTGAAGACATACCCAAAGAGGCTACAGAAGTGGCCTGAGCTCCAATGGAGCGAGCGCTCACTCCCTGTGAGAGAAGAGCATTCAACAACCCATAACACAGGACAATGCATCCCAAAATTGACGTGAAAAGTCTTTGGGAAGAGATTGCTTCCCCTCTCTGTTCTGTGAATGATATACATAATCTAGGCAGTTTCCTAAAGGATTTTGTTCTTTGCAGGGAGAACACCATGGCCCAACAGATGTCCAATGAATGAAGTCTACTGTCTTCACTGGTGGCGTGTGGCTTTGGGGAAAAAGGTAGGTGGAGTGTCTGATGAAAACCCAAGACCAACTTGGTGGTAAATTAAGGATGTAGTCTGAGAGAAATGTTATCCTTATGGATTGTATACGGTGGGTCTACTATAAGGGCCCTCAGTTCACCTACTCTTCTGGCTGAGGTGACAGCTGCCTTAATGGCCACCTTCATATCAAGTAGACGAAAGAGCATGAAGCCATGAGTTTGAATGGCGCACTTGTTAACAACGAGAGGACCAAACTGAGATCTCATGTTGGGATAGGTTTGATCATGGGAGGAAAGGTTCTGACCAGATCCTTCAGAAAATATACTGTCACAGGATGGGTGAAGATTGAATGGTTATCAATCAGAGAATGACAGGGCTGATAGCTGTAAGTGGACACTTAGGGAACTAAGGGAAAGACTTGTTGTGTTTAAGGATAGGAAATATTTAAATATAGGAGGGACATTGGATTCCTTTGGAGTTATCTGGTGACACTGTAACCAGATTAAGAATTTTTTCCGCTTAGCTGCATAGCATTTCCTCATGGAGTCTTTCCTAATATTGTTAAAGATGGTCTAGCCTGTCTGTGAACATGACTTTCGGCTGCTCTGGAGCAGTAAACTGTGCATTCATTGTCTGTTCTGCTGTGACACAAACAGGTCCAAAGTTAGAGACCCCCTATTGATGGAATATATTCTGTACCATGGAATCATGCAATTCCCATTTGTGGTCTGGTGACAAATATCTGCCACAGCGTTGTGTATCCAAGGGAGATGTACTGCTGACAGGGTAATCTGGTGTTGAATACACCAGTTCCACAGATTGATTGTCTCCATGTAGAGGAAGATGGATCTCATTCTCTTGTTTGTTGACGTCGAAATCTGTTGTCATGTTATCTGACATCACTTGACTATGCATTGTCTGAACAAGTGGGAGAAACTGCTTGCAGGTTTCTTGAACTGCCTGCAGTTTTAATATGTCTATGGGAGCAGCAAAGTATCCACTGATTGTTCTGCTCATGGGGGCAAATGATACAGCTAGATTCTTGCTGGGATGCATCAAGGAAGACTATGCCAAGCTGGGGAAGATGCTTAAAGGAATGGAGGCTCAAGTGATCTTCAGTGGGATTCTACTGTTCTACTGTTCCTAGAAAAGGAGAATGAAGGCAAGACAAGATCATGATGCTCAACAGATGGCACAGGCATTGGAGGGCTTTGGGATGTTGGACCACTGGGAGACATTCATGGACAGAGGACTGTTCTCATGAGATGGACTCCACCTGAGTAGGGAGGAAAATAAGACTTCTGGGATGAAGGCTGGCAAAACTGGTTAAAAAAAACTTTAAATTACCGATTCAGGGAAGTCGGTTGGGGGAATGCTCATGTAGTTTCCACACCTGATACTAATTCTGAGTGGGAGAAAATTCAAGTAAAAAGAGGATACATCAATGAAGTAAGGAACAACAGAGGTAGGAGAATGGACAAGAGGAAATAAAGTACCAATGGCACTAACAGACCAGTTAGACATATATGCAGTGAAGTAACTGTACTTACAGATTACAGAGGAATCTGGGTGCAGTCAATCAGAAACAAATTAGATGTCTGTACACTAGTGCAAGGAACCTGGATAACAAAATGGAGGAACTAGAACTATTGGTTCAGGAAGTGGAACTAGATATTACAGGGCGTGACAGGGTCAGATCAGATGGCTACAGGAGAGTGCTGGAAGGCAGGTATATTAGCCCCAGGATAAGCAGGTCCCTTTTCCCTTGGTAACTGAACAGAGATTACTCTAGGTAAATTAGAACACCTGGGACCAATCAAGGGCCTGCCAGAACCTGTTAAAAGCCTCCCCTCCTGTCAGATATGCGCGCGATAGGAGTTGTAGGAGGAAAGCGTGCTACTGGGGAGCTGGGTGATGCAGATGCTGACAAGCACCAGGAGGAAAAACTGCACACGTACAGAGGTGAAGGGCAGGGAAAACCCTACCCAACAGGGTGAACGGCCCTTCTGGGCCCTGGAGGTCCGAGGGAAAAGATCTTGCCGGAGAGGAGAGACTGAACCGGGTGCCTGGTTTGTTGCCTCCATGCCTGGAGAGGCTACCACAGACTAAGACAGGTTTCAGAGTAGCAGCCATGTTAGTCTGTATTTGCAAAAAGAAAAGGAGTACTTGTGGTACCTTAGAGACTAACAAATTTATTTGAGCATAAGCTTTCGTGAGCTACAGCTCAAATTTGTTAGTACTAGTGCCACAAGTACTCTTTTTCTGTCCACAGACTAAGAGATTCCCTTCCGCTCCCCCTCCCTCATCCGGGAGGCCTGGAGGAACCCAGCTCAGGCAAGGTATGGACAGCAAGTCCGGGGTGTGGGGAAATTCTGAGGTAGAGGGGAATACCCTGGCCCACCAAGCGTGGAACCCACTGTGGCAGAGAAGGAGCTCTCTCAAACGGATAATGAAAACATGGTGGAATAGTACTCATAATTGGGACACCAGTATTGAATTGTCTGTGCTGTTCAGGAAAGACAGAAATAAAAATAAAGGTGGTCAAGTAGCATTGTATATTAATGATGAGGTAGACTGTAAAGAAATTAGAAGTGATGAATTGGTAAAACAGAATCTGTTGGGGTCCAAATTAGGGCTGTCGATTAATTGCAGCTAACTCACGCCATTAACTCAAAAAAGTTATTCACGATTAAAAAAATTAATAGTGATTAATCGCAGTTTTAATCACACTGTTAAACAATAGAATACCAATTGAAATTTATGAAATATCTTGGAAGTTTTTCTACATGTTCATATATCTTGTATTCTGTGTTGTAACTGAAATCAAAACGTATATTATTTTTATTACAAATATTTGCACTGTAAAAATGATAAACAAAAGACATAGTTTTCAGAGTGGTAGCCATGTTAGTCTGTAAAAACAACAAGGAGTCCTTGTGGCACCTTAGAGACTAACAAATTTATTTGGGCATAAGCAAGTGGGTTCTAGCCCACAAAAGCTTATGCCCAAATCATAATCATAGAATATCATGGTCGGAAGGGACCTCAGGAGGTCATCTTGTCCAAGCCCCTGCTCAAAGCAGGACCAATCCCCAACTAAATTATCCCAGCCAGGGCTTTGTAAAATAAATTTTTTAGTCTCTAAGGTGCCACAAGGACTCCTCGTTTTTTAAAAGAAATAGTATTTTTCAATTCATCACATACAAGTACTGTAGTGAAATCTTTGTCGTGAAAATGCAACTTACAAATGTAGATTTTTTTTTACATAACTGCACTCAAAACCAAAACGATATAAAACTTCAGAGCCTAAGTCCACTCAGTCCTACTTCTTGTTCAGCCAATCGCTACTAATAATGGTAGCGCCCATATATTTTTGGATGCAGTAACCAACAAATTTCTTCACCAAACAGTCACCAAAGCAAGAAGAGGTGATGCCCTTTTAGATTTAGTATTGGTAAGTAGCGAGGACTTCATAGAAGAACTGGTTGTAGAGGACAATCTTGATTCAAGTGACCATGAGTTAATTAAGTTTAAATTGGAAGGATAAACAAAAACAGGTCTGCAGCTAGGGTCCTTGATTTCAAAAGGCCAAAAACTTTTTAAAAAAATTAAAGGAATTAGTTAGGGAAGTGGACTGGACTGAAGAAGAACTCAAGGATCTGAATGTGAGTCTTGAAAGTAAAAATCAAAGTTGCAGAAACTATCTGAAGCCTACATCCCAAGCTAGGGGAAAAAAATCATAGGGAAGGGTTGCAGACCAAACTGGATGGAGAAGCATCTCAAACAGATTAAGAGAAAGCCTATTAGGAATGGAAGAAGGGATGGATTCAGCAAGGAAAACTACCTCTTTGAGGTCAAAAAGTGTAGAGAAAAAGTGAGAACTGTGAAAAGCCAGGCAGAGTTGGACCTTGCAAAGGAAAATAAAACTTATTCTAAAAGATTCTTTAGCCATATAAATAAAAAGAAAACCAGGAAAGAAGAAGAGGGACCACTAAACACTGAAGAGGGGTGGAGATTAAAGACAGTCTAGATATGGCCAAACACCTAAATGTATACATTGCCATAAATGAATACAGGCCCATTAGTTTGACCTCAGTTATATGCAAGGTTTTGGAACAAATTTTGAAAGACAGTAGTTAAGGATATAGAGGTAAATGGTAATTGGGATAAAATGCAACATGGTTTTACAAAAAGTAGATCATACCAGACCAACTTGATCTCTTTCTTTGAGAAGATAACCAATTTTCTAGATAAAGGAAATGTAGATTTAATCTACCTGGATCTCAGTAAAGCATTTGATAAAGATCCACATGGGAAATTATTAAATTGATGAAGATGGATATCAAAATCATTAAAGGGGAGACTGCAACAGGTTATGCAGAAAGGTGAACTGCCAGGTGGAGGGAGGTTACTAGTGGAATTCCTCAAGAACTGGTGCTGGGCCCAATTTTATTTAACATTTTCATTAGTGCCCTGGCCATAAAAAATGGGAGTGTGCTAACAAACTTTGCAGATGGCACAAAGTTGGGAGGCATTGCCAATATGTGGGAGAACTGGAATGTCATACAAGAAGATTTGGATGACCTTGAAAATCAGTGTAACAGAAACAGAATGAAATTTAATAGTGCAAAGTGCAAGGTCATGCACTTAGGGACTTACAACAAGAATTTTTGCTATACGCTGGGGACATATCAGTTGGAAGTGACAGAGTACGAGAAAGACCTGGGTATACTGGTCAATCACAGGATGACTATGAAATACCAATGTGATGCAGCCATGAAAAAGACTAATGCAATCCTGGGATGCATATCAGGTGAGGTATCGCCAGTAGAGATAGGGAAGTGTTATTGTCATTATACAAGGCACTGGTGAGATTTCATTTGGAATACTGTGTGCAATTCTCGTTCCCTATGTTTAAGAAAGATGAATTCAAACTGGAACAGGTGCAGAGAAGAGCTACTAGGATGATCAGAGGAATGGAGAATCTAACTTAGAAGAGGAGACTTAAGGATCTTGTCTTGCTTAGCCTAACAAAATGAAGGCTCAGGGGAGATATGATTGCTCTCTAGAAATACATCAGACGGATGAACACTAAGGAGGGAGAGGAGTTATCTAGGTTAAGGGCCAATCCTGGCACAAGAACAAATGGATATAAACTGGCCATAAGTAAGTTTAGGCATGAAATTAAATTAACCATCAGAGGAGTGAAGTTCTGGAACAGCTTTCCATGGGGAGTAGTGGGGCAAAAAAACCTACCGTATATACTCGTTCATAAGCCAAATATTTTTGGTAAAAAAGTGATGCATCAAAGAGCGGGGGTCAGCTTATAAACGATCTACACCAAAATTTGATGATTTTAAACTCTATGAAATCATTGAATTGAATATCTAATGCATTGTCATTTTGTTTACCTGGAGTGTCTGCAGGTATGGGCCCCTCAATTCCCTGTGGCTGCAGTTCGCCATTCCCAGCCAATGGGAGCTGCGGGAAGTGGTGTGCCACTTTCCGCAGCTCCCAATGAAAATGTTAATTGAGGGGCTCCGTGCCTATGAACACTCCAGGTAAACAAAACATCCCGACCTGCCAGCGACTTACCCTGACAGGTCGGGAGCCAAAGTTTGCCAGCCCCTGAAATATAGGGTTGGCTTATGAAAGGGTCATACAGTTTTTACTATTTTTACCTATCCATCTTGGGGGGGGCGGCTTATAAATGAACGGGGTAATGAATGACTATATATGGTAATTTGTTTCAAGACTGAGTTTGATAAGTTTATGGAGGGGATGGTGTGCTGAGATTGTCACAATGGCCCATGGTCCATCCACGACTAGAAACAAATATTTCTAAGGGTTGGAGATGGGAAACTAGATGGAAAGGGCTCTGAGTTATTACCGAGAATTTTTTCCCAGGTGTCTAAACTGTTCGATTGAGCCCACATGCTCAGGGTCTAAGGACTGCCATATTTGGGGTTGGGAAGGAATCTTCTTGGGGTTTTTTTGGCCTTCCCCTGCACCACAGGGCACAGGTCACTTTCTAGTTTGAACTACAGTAAATGGTGAATTCTCTGTAATTTTAAGTCTTTAAATCAAGATTTGAGGCAGAGGTTATGGGCCTATTACAGGAGTGGGTGGGTGATGTTCTGTGGCCTACAATGTGCAGGAGGTCAGATTAAATGATCATGAAGGTCCCTTCTGGCCTTAAAGTCTATGAGTCTTTGTGCATCCTGGACTCCTGGGGAATCCACGTGTCTTGCACTGTATGTTCATCCAGGCAGGCACCCCATCTTAACAAGGAGGCATCTGTGATAATTGGTGGAGGAGTAAAGGGGACTCCCCCCCACACACTTCATCCCTATCCTCCCACCAAGCTAGAGAAGCCCACACTGTGTGGGAGTGAGACAAGCTTATCCATATCTTGTTTGTCTGCCTGCTCTGTATACTAATCGAATCCAACCCTGTCAGGCAATGGAGATGAGTCTCATGAAGGGGATCACATTGTACAGGACACCATGTGATCTAAAAGGATGAGACATGAATGAACTGATGTCTCTGGGATCAGCCAGAGCTGACTGACAAGTCCCTCTATGGACTGGAATCTGTCCTTTGGCAGGTACACTTTGGTCCTGACAGAGTCCAGAGTCACTCTGACAAATTCTATAGTTTGTGCTGGAACTAAAATGGAGACTTTTATATGTTTACGCAGAGTCCCAGTGATAGAAGACTGAGCAGGAAAGTGGCTGCTGCCAATACCTCCTGCTGAGATTTCCCACATAAGTAGTGAGATGTCGAGGTAGGGAAAAACTGATATCTGAAGTAGGCTGCCACTACTGGGTGTATTTTTGTGAATACCCTTGTGCTGTAGCAAGGCCAAACGGGAACAGCTTATATTGATAATGGTTCAGGCCCACTGCAAACCTTAGAAACCTTATGTGTGAGGTGGATGTCTATATGGAAGTAGGCATATTGAGAGCTGCAAACCAGCTGCCTTTATTTCACTGGGGACAGGTTGATCATCCTGAAATTTGATTTGTGGATGAAGACATTTAGTTTTGAGAGTTCCAAAATGGGTCTCAATCCTTCCTTTTTCTTGGGGATGAGGAAATACTTTGGAGTAAAACCCTTTCCATAGATGTGGGGTAGGTATGCATTCCAGAGCCCCCTGTCAAAGGAGAGTGCCCACCTCTTAAATGAGTATCCTCCAATGAGAGTGGTCCCTGAAGAGAGATGGATAAGGAGCTTTTGGAGCAGATGGGGGAGAAATTCTATAGTATAGCTTGCATGGATGATGTTAAGCACCCATCTGTCTGTTATCTGCCAGGCTTGGTAGACTGGGTAGATGGCCACTAAATTGACTGCTGAGGTTCATAGTTGGTAAATGTGGCTTCAGGGTATGTTTGCTGCTCTTGAAAGTCTCATCAAAAGCATCTGTTAGTGCAGGTTGAGAAGGAATAAGAGGGGAAAATGTTGTTCTTGCTTTGCTGAGTCCTCTGCTACTTCCATGGAGATTCACAGCACTCCAGTGATAGAGGGCTAAAGTGTCAGTCTGTCATGTTTAGCTGTGGCCTGTGATATTTCCTCCTTGGTACTAGAGTGTAAATCCTCAATGAGCAGAGGGTCCCCTTGAATCTTTTAACAATCATAACAAATTATCTGTTTTCTCACTAAACAGATTGTTCCTTTCAAAAGGCAAATCTTCCACTGTAGATTGGATTTCTTTGGTGAACCCAGAGGAGCAAAGCCACCATGCTTGATGCATGACAACAGCTGTCGCCATAGACAGCTTGGCCATGTCTGATGCATTGAATGCAGCCTGGAGGGATGACCTGGTGATCAATTTTCCTTCCTCAATGAAAACTTGAAACTGAGTCCTATCTTCCTGTGGAAGTTTGTCTGTAAATTCTTCAAACACAGAACAGTTAATAAAGTTGTATTTGGAGATCAATGCGTGGCAGTTGGTTATATGGAATTGCAGGCTGGTTGAAATGAAGACATTCCTGTCCAGTAAGTCTAAATGTTTAGCATCCTTGTCAGATGGAGTGGATTGGGTTTGATGTTGTTTGCTCTTCTCTAAGGCAGCCTGGATGACTGAGTTCGGGACAGGGTGTGTAAATAAATATTCTGCTCCCTTGGATGTTACATAGTATTTCTTCTCTGTCCTCTTTAGAGTGGGAACACACATTGCTGGTTTATTCCAGACAACAGCAGTAGACTCCAGGCTAGGCCCCATCACTCTGTAAGATGTCTAAAAGTTTGTGAAGTCTTCTATACTGTCTCTCTACTGAGATCTGGAGAGTGTCGGCAACCCTCCTTAATAGATTCTAAAATTGCATGTGATCTCCAGATGGAGAAGATGAGGCCAGCACAATTGCCTCATCTGGGGAAGATGATGACATTCTTGTTGGAGCCAGTGGTTCCATTGTTTCCAGTTGCTCTTTCCTCCTCTATCAGTTTCTGAGGAAGTTCAGGTTCCTCTCTGTGATGGGAGGGATGGCGTGATTCCTGATGGGAACATACAGATTCTGGGTAATGCACATATAGATCCCGTTGCCCCCATAGGGCCAGTGAGATGAATCGAATGTTTGTTCGGATAGCATAGGGTACCACCAGTTCTGAGTTGGGGACCCTGATTTATGAGAGCAGGAGGGCAAGAGTCTGGATCCTCTATCTGGGCTAACCTCCTGCCTTTTGGGGGGAGAGGGGAGAACTCCCTCACATTGTCATCTGATTTGCCAGAGGAGGCGAAAGTAAATTCCAGTGCAGATGGTACCAGGGATCTTGGGATCCGCCTGCTGGTAGAAGGCATGAGAGAGTGGATTTCTCTCTCATGCCAATCCTGGACCAATGGTGTCAAGATCTCTCTTGAAAGGACTGGGTACAACAATATGTGTGTTTGTGTGTGTGTGGGGGTGGTCTCCGGATCTGGGTGGGCAACAATGTCCTCAGAGGCTGTATACTTATCTGCTGACTGAGGAGATGTCGTGTCTGCCTGGACCAGTGGAGTCAGTCTGGTGAGAAGTTTAACCGTCAGTGAAGGGAGTGCTTTGTGTTTATCCATCAACAGTGTTTTTCCGAGGATGATCCCACTGCTGCTGTGGCAGGTGCTGGTCTGGAGGCACTTTTATTCTTCGGAACTCAGGGGTCAATACCATATCCCTTTTGAGCACCTGAACTTCCTGTAATTGGGATCACTCAATTTGCATAGTGCTGGGGAAGAAGTTTTCCTCTTAGAAGAGAATCTGCAAGGGGCTCTCTTTCCTTTTGAAGAGTGTGCTTTTCACTCTCTTGTCCATGCAAGGAAGAGGAGTACTGATTTCTATTCTTTTCAGTCCATGAGTCCAAGGTCCCTCTACTAGGAACCATTCTTCTTGGCACCTCTGACCACTGTACAGGTGGCTCTGCCCAGCGTGGGTCAGATTGGGGCCTCATGGACCCATCTGTTGACTAATGTATACTGGTGTGTGTGTGTGTGTGTGTGTGTATTTATAGTTAATAATATGTATTATTTGCATATGTTTATATATTTAGGCTATATAACTGCTATAATACTTATACTTAGTATGTATTAAGTATAAATATTATAGCAATTATATATCCTAAATTGGCCTGTTCCTTTTCTATAATCCTGTTCTCTTATGCTAAGTATCCAATAAACCAAAATTTACTTCAGCAAATGCAAGAAGTTAAATAAATAGGGAAACTGTCAGGATTAGGACAGATCATTGTTTTACCATAACAGGTAGGGAGTTATTCTCACAGACCAGTATCTGGAATGTCTCAAAGGAAAGGGATAAGAAATACGAGTGTTCTACCCTGGTACAAACACAGGATGTACCTTCATGCCCCTTAGTACCTGAAATACATGTGTTCAGGACAGTGATGTGGTGTATATCATGATACCAGAAAAACAAGGTAGAAATCTAGTGATGTACACAGTACCCTTTTTTTTTGTAAACAGGTTGAGTAAAAAAGATGGTTTTGGGTGTGTAACTTTGGGGGCACACCTTCTATGTAAGGTGAATGTAACAATGCTGCATGAGATGGCTTCCCAGAGACTGGCATTGTATTGAACCTTTTTTCCTGTACTATATTATTGGCTTTTAGTAATAAATCTGATGGATATTGATTATTTGGTCCCTTAAATAGATTTCATATAAAAAAAAGTGTGATCAAGCAAATATCCCCAGTTTTTCCACACAATCCATAAAAAACTTTCAAGGCTGATATTCGCGTGCTTGGCGAGTTCAGCAGGGGAATGATTGGCAAATACTGCACCTCAAAGGAAAGTGAGCTGCTTCAATGCAACAGAGGCACCTTGGATGGTCATTGCTGACTGGGAAGACCCATATGCAGGAAACACAATTCTTAAACCCTGGAATCTTGGGCACAATAGTCACCCCATGCAGGGTGCGTATCTGTGTCTCTCATGAGTACTAACTTTAATGATCAGAACTAAGAACTAGCTTAGTATTTAAAACTAACAATATATTTACAATATTTACAGAAACCGTTGAAGAGATACACTCCATAAACACTGAGAAAGTTCCATCTCAGACGACACAGTGGTAGAAAGGAAATACAGGGGTGGTTAGTCTGCACCACCCCTTATGCCCTTAGTTTGAAGCATGAGGAGAGGAAGGGCACAGGCACGGACCAACAGACACTGCTAGCAAAAATCTTCCCGTCTCAGAAGCATAGCGCGCATGCATGCCCACAGTGGAATACAGGTATGAACCAGCATTCAAAGAAGAATTTCAAGTTTCCTACAGGGTAAAAGAAAAGGAGTACTTGTGGCACCTTGGAGACTAACAAATTTATTTGAGCATAAGATTTCGTGAGCTACAGCTCACTTCATCAGATGCATTCCGATGAAGTGAGCTGTAGC
The DNA here is from genome assembly GCF_009764565.3 of Dermochelys coriacea. NCBI lineage: Eukaryota > Metazoa > Chordata > Testudines > Dermochelyidae > Dermochelys > Dermochelys coriacea. The sequence continues at coordinate 94,234,294 of NC_050071.1, read as the reverse complement.
TCACGAAAGCTTATGCTCAAATAAATTTGTTAGTCTCCAAGGTGCCACAAGTACTCCTTTTCTTTTTGCGAATACAGACTAACACGGCTGCTACTCTGAAACCTTACAGGGTAATGCAAACAATGGAGCCGTTGACAGGTTTTCTTTAGATGAATTTGTATGACTTTGAAACACAAATGTAGCATTTTAAGTTGTGTCTTACTAGTATCAAATCACTGGCTGTTGAGAGGGGCCCTTACGTATAAATTCCAGTGTTTCCATTTTATTTTCTATCAGGACTAGCACAAATGATATAAATTAAACAAGTTGTGATAAAGTTTTAGGCTCCAGACCTAGAACTGGCTCATCATGGGTGGACCTTTGTTCTCCCAAGGAGCCCCACTGGCCTCAATGGGACTCATGTGGGTGGGTATCTACCTGCCTGGATCCACTTGAAAAACAGGGGCATTAATATGCTGGATTGGGAATTAGTCATACACCTTCAGCTATAACAGCAATACAAGCTGTTCATCTAACTGATCTCTCCACCAATGAAGGGAAAGCTCATCCAGCCAAGCAGCTGTGATGTCAAGCTTTCCACTGGGCAGTGCAAGATTGCTGAACTTGTCTTACAACTCAGTTTACACTCCATGTATCCATTCAGGGTTCTAATAAAAAATAGTTTTAGACTTGAATAAAAGGATATTTCTTTTGGTAGGTGTTTTCAATATATGTCTATGTTTACATGTATATGTGTATATATATATGTATATGTAATATATGTTTACAATATATGTCTTTTAATCAAAGTGTTGGGGTTGGTGAGACGAACACAGTAAACAAAAGTAAGGGCTAAAGAAAGAAGTAAGAAAAAGAAAAATAAGCTGCGGCTGAGACTGGACCAGAAATGGAGACCAAGGAAGCAGAGGTCCCTGCTCTGGTGAATCTTGTTCCAGGAAGACGTAGATCCACTGAGCCAGGATTTACTTTCCTTCACTATAGTGCCTCTCTGTCTCACATCTAGCTTGGTATGGTGGAGAGATTAGTACTGCTCCAAGAATATATAGCTCCCTCACTCCCCGTTAACCAAATACTATATTGGGAGAGTTTACTTTTCCCTAAGAGCTGACAGAATTTGATTTTGTTTTTTAAACAAGCAATAAATAATCCAGTGCTTTTCCAATTATAATGGAATTGAAAATTACCCTGGTAATCTTTACTAGACCTAGAAATTACAAAAGGCAGCCTAAAACAAGTCAAGTTCACTTTCCAGTCAAATAAAACCTCGATATATGAAGTTTTCATCTAAAGATATTAGGTAATGTAGAAACAGTAGCAAGTGAACTAGTTTTGTTTTAAAATGAATTTTGTTATTTTAAAACTATTCAAAGGATTTTTAAAAACATCTTAAATCAACCAAGAAACTAAAATACTCACAGATTTCTGGGCGGCTATTAGCTGGAATCTGGCTTACTCCACAGGCCTTTCAAAAAAATATACCACTAGAATTCTGAGATCCTTTTTAAAGGCTTATTTGATTGAATCAACTACTAACACAGCTGACCTGAGGTTTTAATCCCAATCCATAGCACCAAATCACATAAACCCAAAGAAAGCAAAAAAGCAAAATGTTTTTAAAAGAAAATATTGCTACAGAAAGATTTTCACCATACCCAGGAAAAGCATCTCTCACACAAGCCTATTGTTATTCTTCACCACAAAATGCTCATTAATAATACGTTAAGAATATTTTTAACCTGTGGTAAATTTCCTGAGTCCATCATAAGAGATTTTCATTCCCAGGAGAAATTTTATATTCAATAAGAAAGGCCAACAGGTTAAAAATATTAAAGATAAATCAAATAATCAGTTTAACAGATGAAAATTCTGTTGAAAAGAAAGCAAAAGCTGCTATGCAGTGCTAGAAAGAGCCCAAATCAGTCATGCACCAGCCCACATTTCTCCCCACCTCAGGCAGCTGGTTGCTAGAGTTATCTAGAGGCGAAGCCTCCAAACTTGGGGTCTCAGCTCTGATTTGAAGCACCTCTTCTGTTCCCACACTGCTAGTGGAGTCTTGAGACTGCAATAATGAACTTGCACGATCTGATATTGTTTCATCTATAGCAGAATCACTGTTTAACTAAGAGAGAAAAAAAAAACAAATGTGAAATATTTCAGTGGTTGACTGGAACCATATAAGCTAAAGACAACAAGAAATTAACTGAAGTTTGTTTGAAAATAGTTTGCTTCAATCAAATAAGTATTAATGTTTATCTGCACATCACAAAAAAAACCACCATATATTAATAAAGTACTCTACATTGCTACTCAGACCATTATGTGCATGTCTCCAACATTTAACTTTCCTTCAAAGGGAGTTTAAAGGTCATTTTTGGTACACAGAAAATGTTCTCTATTTTGTTAATAAAGATTTTTTTGTGCTTCTGAAAGATGTTAGATTGAAATTCTTTGGCATGGGCAGTGATAGTGCAAGCTTTTGCATAAATGTGCCTCACCTATGACTACCTCTAAGGATTTGTTTCTTTTTTGAGTCTATAATCTCTAATTTCCATTTTTGTACGGTAACAAGGTGTCTTTATTTCCTCTTTTTGAATAGGTGTCCTAAAAGGAGGAAGGTAATTAAGGAGGATGGTAGTACAGAAGATTTTTTCCAGCCAATGTCACTGTAACACCACAGTGATGTAAAGAGTAGGTTCCCTCTCTCTTCCCAACCAGTGTTACTGCTTTTGAGGCAGTTCAACTAGCTAGACACAGACCACTAATACAATTCTAATAGTTACACTAAGAACAATTTTTGCAGCAATCCAAATTATTTAAATTTTATTAATATAAAGTTGGATTTGTTTTCATTGGTGATACTAATATAAGGGCATCACATATTCCAGAATCTTTATTAAAGGGTCAAGTTATTTGATAAGTATAATTCGTATTGCATTTCTTGGCCAAATTTGTTCCCCACTATACGGTCTAAATACATTTCATATACCTCTTATACATCCTTCAGATATATCACTTCATCTGTGTCAAATAGAAAGGTCACAGGAACTCTGACAACACCATAGGACCTAGAATATACTATGCATACCGTGGGTATGCCCACACTGCACTTAAACACCCATGGCTCAACTGTGTCAGTTGACTTGGGTTGTGTAGCTCAGGTTGTGAGGCTGTAAAATTGTGGTGTAGACATTTGGGCTCAGGCTGGCGCCGCGGCTCTAGGTCCCAGGTCCCCGTCAGGTCCCAGATCTCAGGCTCCAGCGCATGCCTGAATGTCTACACCACAATTTTATAGCCCTGCAGCCTGAACCAGCTGACACGAGCCAGCTAATACAAGCCAGCTGCAGGTGTTTAAGTGCAGTGTAGACATATTCTATATGAAGAATATAGGGTAATATACTGTTTTAAAATAAAAGTTTTAATTTTTCCTGGTATCTGCAGAACTAACCAAAATCATATTAGAAAAATATTGACATTATCTCCTAAATTCTTTTAATTATCTAAGCTTTTATGTTGTTTCTTGTGAAATAGAAATTTTCTGAAGATTAAGAAAACCAAAATTTTTTCTTTTACCTCAGCTACAGTGATGATAAAGTCTTCCTATTGACATAATGACGCCAAAAAAAGCTAATTTAAATGGGGTGCTAATCAGGATAATTTAGATAGTTCTTTGCTACCTATGAATAGCTATGTTTGATTTCTGGCTCTTTTTACAGTTTTTTTTTGTTTTTTTTTTAAAAAAACATAGTTAATGGTAAAGTGATTATTTCTGTGCTACCATTTTATGTATACATGATCAATTTAGTGGGGTTTTTTTTTTATTTGGGGAGGGGTAGAGTAGACAATTTTTTGTAATAATGAGAAATCTTGTAATACTTAAATGTTTACTTGGATTAAAATTACTGTAATTTTATTAAAAGAATAAATAAAAATAAAAAGTTGTTTTGATTCCACACCCACTCAATCCTTTGTTTCTCTGCCAAGGATGAAAATTTAGTGCCAATTAAGATTGTGGTTTTTGTGACGTGGATACCTGTTCCCAAAACTGTACCAAGACCTTGAAATTTGTACTACCGAACAAGAGGGAGAAGGCTTTATATCCCATTACAAAGTCCCTAAGTTATCCTATCTCCAAAGGTATAGTTTACGTCTTAACCTATTTTCAAAATGTAAAAATGAAAGATGATCTTAGGTGGTATATCAACACCTAACTGCAAGGGAAGAAGATCATAACAGGAAGATCATTCTTTTCCTACAAGAAAAACTACTACTGACAACCAATGTTTGTTTTCACATTACAAAATCATCTAGAATATCGTCATAGATTTCTCTAGTATGAATATTTAGACCTGCAAAAGCTGCACTGGAGAAAATTTAATTTAATCCTGTGATAATTTATACAAATGAGACATAAATAGGAAGTAGTATTGCATTAGTCTATTTTATATAGTATATAATGAATGAGAATGGAACAGATTAGCAATTTTAAAAGTGGAACACTAACAGAAGTCCTATAAGACCTGTGGCTGTTTTATTTATTTTTGCACTTCAATTATTTCAGATTGCAAATGAGGAATCCAAGATTTCTTTTGTCAAAAACTACAAAAACATAGATCTTATATTTAAACAAGAATAACCTTTATAATGTTTTTAAAAAATTGTACTACATATTTAATGAGAATTGATGGAAGAAAGAACACTGCACTGGAACCTCAACAGTAATGTATCTACTGCCGATAAAAGAGCTCTTTTGCTGAGTTGAGATTGTGAACTCACTTCACAGGCTTCAGAAATGCCTCCCCAAAAGCTGAACTGCACTAGTGCAGCTGCATCCAAGGCTTTCTGCGACTGTGGGTGGAAGGTTTGAGCAGTATTTGCCTCTAAAAGATGCAGGTGAATATTTAAGTTTGCAGCTGTCAGTTTTTATAACAATGGCATGAAAAATGTTCTCTGAAAAGATCCGTTGATAGACTCATTTAACTAAAGCTTAAATAAACTTGGGTTATAAATTGATTCTTTTCACAGAAGAATGACTTACCATCTGTGATCTGGATAATATCTGACTTGCAGTCAGTGCTGCTTCCTCTTCTGAGGATTCATCAGTATCCTCCTGATTGGTCAAGTTCAAGCTGGGTGTGCTACCAGAATACTGACATTCTTGAAGGGATGGTGTGTCTCCCTTGTCAATACTGTCGAGTGAACGCCTACGGACTCCCCAGTTGAAGTTGTCCATACTTTCACCCTGTAAAAAAAATTAAATCAAAAGGAAGTTTATGCTAAATATCTTAAATATATAATAATGAAATGATCACACCAAGACAACACAGAAGACACAGGAATATTGAATGCACTGTGAACAGAGTTTCAATCAGCCCTTCAATTTTATTGTAATTTTAAATACATTAAGTGATATTTTTACTTTAAAAGATTAAGATATATGGCAAATGATCTGCAATTCGCATAAAATGAAGTATGATTCTCAAATTTCTCTTGGATATCTTGTATTGGGATCTCACTAAATATGTTGTCTACAATCATATCTGTACCAATATTACATGTATCTGACTACAAAGCACAGATTAACACACCACAGACAACAACAGATTAAACAAGCCACTGCACCAGGCTGCAACTTACCTGCAGCTCCTGGTTAGCAAAAAGGAAAACACACATAATTAGAAAGAACGAGGACAAACACTTAAGATACACTATAACCAGGGGAAAAGATTCTATTATGTATGATTTGCCAACTGTAGAAGACTGATTCAAGCTCTGGAAAAAGCTTTAGTCAAAAAAGCTAAAAAAAATTTAACTTCTCTTTTCATGTAAAATTGGTTATGAAAAAAGTTATGAGACAAAACACTTAAAACGACATGTCTATGGTACATTTTCCTTGGTGTAACATGTAAAACAACTGTTTAAACAAGCAGTGAATGAAATTCCTTGAACCTCAACACAGATGAAATCTTAAATTGACTTTAACTGTCCACATTCAGTTGACAAAACATATGAAGTCATAATTATACTCATATTGGAGGAAAACTTTGACATATTTTTAACTAGACATCCTGAAAGATATTAAGTACTTTTCAATATCAATATTTATGAAGAGATCCCTAAACACCAACGTATGGATCCTCCCTTTTCTCATTTTCCAATTGACATATGAAGGATGGTATGTGGTTTTGAGTGAAATCTATATTTTAGTCACCACTTTTTCATTCTAAGTGGACAGGTAAGATCTTTGGCTTCTTCTAGGGCCTTTATCAATCCCTCAATGATATAGCCAATAGGATTCCTTAAGAATGGTTCTCTCAACCAGCCCACAGATCTAGTCGCCTCAAACTTGACAATACCAATTCCCAAGTTACCCCAGCAAACGGTTGTCTCTCATGGAGATTCAAAATGTTATCAGTATGCAAACATGCATATTTTCCAACTTTTTCTCAGTGATTTTGTTTGCTCCAGAGAAGCGGACAGAGTATTTGCATGCAAATGTAAATGAAGAGCTAGGGATTAAAGCACTGAAAACATCCTTAAACTAATCTATTTTTTCCTTAGATTATTAGTATTACTAACATTTAAGTATTAGCAAAAAAGCATGCAGTATATTTTAATATAAATTCTAATATAAATTACTATATTTCCATTATGTCACATATAAAAGTGATGTCCTAAACTTAAAAATTTTGTATTTTTGTCAGTTAACTTGCCATATAATATATTGGTAACAGGCAGTGCGCAATTTGACATAGGGCTGGGTGAACTGGTTGAGCTAGCATAAGAACTGGCTGTACCTCAGCCTGATCTATTAAAATTGACATTGAACCACATTTTGAAGTTCAAGAAAAGCAATATGTATGCTGCCCACAAACCCTTCTGTTTTTTAGATGTTAAAATTGTAGGGCCTGAAATTGTGTCCGCTTTTCTATTGGGTCTTAATGCTTTTGAATCTACCTCTTCTCAACTGTTCACTTATTCTCAGTTAATTTAGGGGACCAGATATAGGACAAAGGAAGGAATCCCTGTTGAGGTTACAGGGACAAACCATCCCGATGAGTCGAAAGAATAGTAAATATGGCAGGCGACCAGCTTGGCTTAATGGTGAAATCCTAGCGGATCTTAAACATAAAAAAGAAGCTTACAAGAAGTGGAAGCTTGGACATATGACCAGGGAAGAGTATAAAAATATTGCTCGGGCATGTAGGAAAGATATCAGGAGGGCCAAATCGCACCTGGAGCTGCAGCTAGCAAGAGATGTCAAGAGTAACAAGAAGGGTTTCTTCAGGTATGTTGGCAACAAGAAGAAAGCCAAGGAAAGTGTGGGCCCCTTACTGAATGAGGGAGGCAAGCTAGTGACAGAGGATGTGGAAAAAGCTAATGTACTCAATGCTTTTTTTGCCTCTGTTTTCACTAACAAGGTCAGCTCCCAGACTGCTGTGCTGGGCAACACAAAATGGGGAAGAGATGGCCAGCCCTCTGTAGAGATAGAGGTGGTTAGGGACTATTTAGAAAAGCTGGACGTGCACAAGTCCATGGGGCCGGACGAATTGCATCCGAGAGTGCTGAAGGAATTGGCGGCTGTGATTGCAGAGCCCTTGGCCATTATCTTTGAAAACTCGTGGCGAACGGGGGAAGTCCCGGATGACTGGAAAAAGGCTAATGTAGTGCCCATCTTTAAAAAAGGGAAGAAGGAGGATCCTGGGAACTACAGGCCGGTCAGCCTAACCTCAGTCCCTGGAAAAATCATGGAGCAGGTCCTCAAAGAATCAATCCTGAAGCACTTAGAGGAGAGGAAAGTGATCAGGAACAGTCAGCATGGATTCACCAAGGGAAGGTCATGCCTGACTAATCTAATCGCCTTTTATGATGAGATTACTGGTTCTGTGGATGAAGGGAAAGCAGTGGATGTATTGTTTCTTGACTTTAGCAAAGCTTTTGACACGGTCTCCCACAGCATTCTTGTCAGCAAGTTAAGGAAGTATGGGCTGGATGAATGCACTATAAGGTGGGTAGAAAGCTGGCTAGATTGTCGGGCTCAACGGGTAGTGATCAATGGCTCCATGTCTAGTTGGCAGCCGGTGTCAAGTGGAGTGCCCCAGGGGTCGGTCCTGGGGCCCGTTTTGTTCAATATCTTCATAAATGATCTGGAGGATGGTGTGGATTGCACTCTCAGCAAATTTGCGGATGATACTAAACTGGGAGGAGTGGTAGATACGCTGGAGGGGAGGGATAGGATACAGAAGGACCTAGACAAATTGGAGGATTGGGCCAAAAGAAATCTAATGAGGTTCAATAAGGATAAATGCAGGGTCCTGCACTTAGGATGGAAGAATCCAATGCACCGCTACAGACTAGGGACCGAATGGCTCGGCAGCAGTTCTGCGGAAAAGGACCTAGGGGTGACAGTGGACGAGAAGCTGGATATGAGTCAGCAGTGTGCCCTTGTTGCCAAGAAGGCCAATGGCATTTTGGGTTGTATAAGTAGGGGCATAGCGAGCAGATCGAGGGACGTGATCGTTCCCCTCTATTCGACACTGGTGAGGCCTCATCTGGAGTACTGTGTCCAGTTTTGGGCCCCACACTACAGGAAGGATGTGGATAAATTGGAAAGAGTACAACGAAGGGCAACAAAAATGATTAGGGGTCTAGAGCACATGACTTATGAGGAGAGGCTGAGGGAGCTGGGATTGTTTAGTCTGCAGAAGAGAAGAATGAGGGGGGATTTGATAGCTGCTTTCAACTACCTGAAAGGGGGTTTCAAAGAGGATGGCTCTAGACTGTTCTCAATGGTAGCAGATGACAGAACGAGGAGTAATGGTCTCAAGTTGCAATGGGGGAGGTTTAGATTGGATATTAGGAAAAACTTTTTCACTAAGAGGGTGGTGAAACACTGGAATGCGTTACCTAGGGAGGTGGTAGAATCTCCTTCCTTAGAGGTTTTTAAGGTCAGGCTTGACAAAGCCCTAGCTGGGATGATTTAACTGGGACTTGGTCCTGCTTTGAGCAGGGGGTTGGACTAGATGACCTTCTGGGGTCCCTTCCAACCCTGATATTCTATGATTCTATGATTCTATGAAAAGGGAAGGCCACAGAATACCAGAGACCTGGTTGGTGTGTGTGGGCATACGTGTACTGGACAAGTAATTTGCCCCAGGGACACGCGAATCAGCAGAAGGGAGAGATGTAAGGCGCTGGAGGCCTCCAGGGAAGGGAGAAGAAATCACAAAAAAAGAGATCAGGAGCCTGCAAAGAGGGATAGAGAAATCAGGGATGCAAAGAGAGAGCATCTCAAAGTTCAGATGAATATCTAGGTTTTTTTGTACTCATCTGAATCTAAAAACCTTCCAAGGTTTTCCTATTATTAATTTAATATTTTGTAGGTACTATAATAACGAGATGTAACAAGGGTGAATTACAGACAGTATTGATTTCTTTTTTTCACTTCCACTCCCTTCTTTTGGGGGTCAGTTTAAGACCTTTAAATTATGTTGTTTGCATACAATGCCTAACACAAAGGTACCATGATCCACAGTTGGGGTCTGGAGGCTCTACCACAATACAAAAAATAAACAAATAATAATAATAATAATAATAATAATTCATATTACTGTTAACTTTTAAACCTTTTATTACCTAATTTCATTACTTTAACAGAATGAAAAATGTGAAAAAAGAAAACAAATGCACAAAATCAGCTACAATATGAATGGCAAAGGTAAGGGCAGCTTTATAAACGTATAAATATATATAAATATAAACCTTGTATGATAGGGTGGGATAGTCTGACAATTCATTGAGATAGCATTCCATTTCAGTATATACTATTGCTATCTTACTACTTGAAATTCTGGAAATGTAGAAACACATGAGTACCTAACATTGCGTGCATTCTTAATATGCTATTCTATCGCACCAGAAAGCATTCTTACACAGTGGGCAAAGCTTCACAGTCTTAATAACAAAATCTTATGCTGTCAAAATTATTATTTCCCTGGCTACAAAACATATTCTTACAGAATAAGTGGGGAGTTAAACCCACCTTCATAAAGACAACTGGGACCTGCATCGGACATTGCAAAATTTGTAGTCAAGGTTTTGTTTTGATGGAAATCAAAATCAGTGAAGTTTTGGGACTGCTGTCCAATCCTTAATATTGTCCCAACATAACCCAGCTTTTAAAACATTCTAAAATAGAAACTCCAATTCTAAAAAAGAAAGTCCAGGGTCTCACCTCTGCATCTTCCAGCTCAACATCTAAAAAGTCAAAATCTTTAAAAACTCCAAACTGTTGTTCACTGCTGTTATCTTCCACAGCCACTTCCTCCTCTTGAATTACTTCTTCTGTTGTTGAAATAAGGCTCGTTTGTTGGTCCCCAACTTCCAAGTCTTCATTAGAAGAAAATACAACCTATAGAAATAGATAATAATGGAAATAAACATGGCTTAAATAACGTTAAGAGATAACATACAGGGAAGCCTATGAGATGGAAGATACAGTGTTACTAGAAGCCTTTACTCAAACTATACAATATGTAATTCTCCTGGCAATGCATATAATTAACTGGGAATTTGAAAGATGCAATAAGGGGAGAAGAAATCTCCAGGATTTAATTTCTGTAACCATGAGATAAACAGATATTTAAGGCCAGAAGATACTACGATGATCTAATTTGACCTGCATAACACAGGCTACAGTGTTTCACTCAGTAATTCCTGTAATAAGCTCAATAACTTCTGCTGAAACTAGAGCATATCTTTTAGAAAGATACCATATTTTGATTTAAGTGATGAAGAATCCATACTAGATGGTTACTTACGTGTATTGCAACTGTTATTCTTCACGATGTGGGTGCAGACACGTATTTCTCTCAGGTGCACGTGCCTAATGCACTGAAGCCAGAGAACTTTGCTTAGCAGTACCCGTCACGGTGGCACTTGCAACCTGTGGCCCTCCTATGGCTACGTAAGGGTGGTGCCACCCTGACCCCCTCTCAGCTCCTTCTAAGATTGGAGATTCCAACACAGAGGGAACCGAGTGCAGGACGTGGAATACACATCTGCACCGACATCTCGAAGAACAACAGTTACAATACAGGTAACAGTCTTTTCTTCTTTGAGTGGTTTCAGATGTGTTTTCCACTCAGGCAACTCACAAGCAAGTTCTGATAGGTACTGAGGTTCGGAGTCTACATAAACAATGACTGCACAACTGTTCTCCCAAAGCTTGCACCTGACCTAGATGTTGCAGTAATAGCATAATGTTTGGTAAAAGTATGCACAGAAGACAATGTAGTAGTCCTGCAAATGTCCAATACTGAAACATCTCTGAGAAATGCAACCAACATTGCTTGGGCCCTTGTTGAATAAGCCCATGATGTTTGTGGGGACATAGTCTGAGCTACTCCATAAACTGTGATAATACAGGAAGTTATCCACCTGGAAATTGTCTGTATGGAAACTAACAGACCTTTCATGAAATTCTATTAGGAGACAAAAAGTCGAGGTCATGAATGAAATGGTTGAGTCCTTTCCAGACAGAACACCAAGTACTACCTTACATCTAACGTATGGAAATGCTCCTCATCTACATATGAGTGCAGCTTAGGAAATAAGATAGGCAAGTAAATACCTTGGACAAAAACTCTGGATATTGACTTAAGGACACTGTGTCTTTGAACTAAGTATATGAAGGTTCTGCCTTTAAGATTTGTAATTTGCAGACTCTTCTTGTTATAGCAACAAGAAAGGCTGTCTTTTTGGAAGGGGAAAGACAATGGACAAGTTGCTATTGGCTCAAACAGAAGACCCAGGAGGGTGACTAGTACTGTACTAAGGTCCCACAATGGGAACATTTCCTTCAGAGGTGGACAATACCGTTCAGAAATCTTACTACCATGGAGTTTAAGAAAATCACCTTTCCTTGGATCACAGGATGGAATAAAGAGATTGACGCCATGTAAACCCTCAATGAGCTAAGAGCCAGATTCGAGGACTTCAAATGTAACAGGTAGTCCTGAAGACCAGCAATGTCCTGAAGACCAATGTCAAGGTTGGACATTGATCAAACTGAAAAAAGCTTCCACTCAACCAAATAAGTAGACCTAGTAGATGGTTTTCTATTATTAAGCAGGATCCTCTGAACTGCTTCTGAGCAGTGCCTTTCCTCCTCATCTAGCCATGTACACCATGAAGTGCAGATTGCTCAGTGCCAGATGAACAACCTGGCCATCGTGCTGAGGCAGCAGGTTGGAAAGGAAAAGAAGATATTTGGGAGGTTGAACAGACAGATTGAGAAGTTCAGAGAATCAACATTGCTTTGGCCAAGCTGATGCAATAAGTATAAGTTTGGCACAGTCCAACTTCAGTTTGAGAATAACCTGAGAGATAAGAGGGATGAGGGAAAGGCATACATCAGGTATGTTCCCCAGTTCAGAGGGAAAGCATTGTTTAGAGAACTTGGACTCAGTCCCACTCAGGAACAAAACTGACGGCACTTCTTGTCCTTTGTTGCAAATAGGTCGACCAACAGGATGTTCCATTCCCTGAAAATGGACCTCATTATGCTGCTTTTTTGAGACAACTTGTCGCTGTCAAAGAAAGTCCTGCTGAGATGGACGGCCAACTGGTTTAGGAGCCCAGTAAGTGTGCTGCTAGGTGTCTTCCTTGATGCAAAAGTGCCAAAACTTTATTGCTCCCTGACAAATCTGATGGAAGTGGACTCCAACCTGCTTGTTCATATAATACATTGCAGTGGTTTGTCGATGAGTATGTGAACTGCTGCTCCCCTGATCTGATCCCGGAAGACACACCATGCACTGTAAATGCCTCAAAACTCCAGTCAGTTGATAATGAGATGATGCTTCCTGCTCTGACCCCAAAACCTGAACCTTTAATGTTCTTAGCCTTGGTCTACACTACGGGTTTAGGGTGAATTTAGCAGTATTAGGTCGATTTAACCCTGCACATGACCAAGCCTGTTTTGTTGACTTAAGGGGCTCTTAAAATCGATTTCTGTACTCTTCCCCGGAGAGGGGAGTAGTGCTAAAATCGACTTTGCTGGATCGAATTTGGGGTTGTGTGGACACAATTCAACTGTATTGGCCTCCGGGAGCTATCCCAGAGTGCTCCATTGTGACCACTCTGGACAGCACTCTCAACTCAGATGCACTGGTCAGGTAGACAGGAAAAGCCCTGGGAACTTTTGAATTTCATTTCCTGTTTGGCCAGAATGGTGAGCTGATCAGCACAGGTGACCATGCAGAGCTCATCAGCACAGGTGATCATGGAATCCCAGAACCGCAAAAGAGCTCCAGCATGAACCAAATTGGAGGTACTGGATCTGATTGCTGTATGGGGAGAAGAATCCGTGCAGGCAGAACTCCATTCAAAAAGATGAAATGCCAATATATTTGCCAAAATCTCCATGATGGACAGAGGTTACAACAGGGACACACCGCAGTGCCGTGTGAAAGTTAAGGAGCTGAGGCAAGCCTACCAAAAAACAAAGGATGCAAACAGCAGCTCTGGGTCAGAGCCGCATACATGCGCTTCTATGAGGAGCTGCATGCAATTCTAGGGAGCGCCCCACCACTACCTCACCACTGTCCATGGACACCTGCAAGGGGGGGAGTCTCATGCAACAGGGATAAGGATTGTGTGGATGAGGAAGATGAGGAGGAGGTGGTGGTTGAGGACAGCGCACAGCAAGCAAGCGGAGAATCCCTTCTCCCTGGCACCCAGGAACTGTTCATCGCCCTGGAGCCAATACCCTCCCAAGGCGGGCTCCCGGACCATGAAGCCTGAGAAAGTACCTCTGGTGAGTATACATTTGTAAATATAATACAGGGTTTAAAAGCAAATGTGTTTCATGATTAATTGCTGTGAAGACTTGGGATGCATTCGCGGCCAGTATAGCTACTGGAAAAGTCTGTTAATGTGTCTGGGGATGAAGTGGAAATCCTCCAGGGACATCTCCATGAAGCTCCTCTGGAGGTACTCTAAAAGCCTTTCAGAAGGTTTCTGGGGAGGGCAGCCTTATTTTATCCTCCATGGTAGGATACTTTTACCATGCCAAGCCAGTAGCAAGTAGTTTGGAATCATTGCAGAATGAAGCATTGCAGCGAATGGACCCAGGCTTTGGTGCCATTCAAGCAACATTCGTTCTTTATCTCTTTGTGTTAGCCTCAGGAGAGTGATATCATTCATGGTCACCTTGTTCAAATATGGGATATTTGTTTAAGGGGACATTCAGAGGTGCCCGTTCCTGCTGGGTTGTTTGCCTTTGGCTGAAAAAAAATCATCCCCACTGTTAGCCATGCAGTGGGGGGAGGTCCGTTCACGCTGAGCTGTTCGCATTCGGCTGACAGGGATCTTCCCTGATACTAGCCACGTGGGTGGGGGGGCGGGGGTGAAACAACCATCCCAGAGAATTAGGTGGGGAAGCGGGGGGAAAGGGGAGTTGTGTTGTATTGTGCTGCACATTCACCCTAAAACCACAGCCCCTCCTTTTAAATGGCCAACCCAACAGGCTTTGCTTGGTATGGGAAAGGAGGGCGCTGCTGTTTGAAACTGTTCCCACGTTATGAAGGTTAAAGGAGCCGAAACCCTTTGCCTTACCATGGCTGCCTGCAAGTCAAATTCTGTTGTCCAGCTGAGCGTGTGTGATGTCTCACACCAAACTGGCAGGCACTCAATATAAGAGGCAAAATGTGACTTTGTACCAAAAGGACATGTGCTACGTAATGTGAATCACTTGATTCAGTGTGAAATAGTCTTCCCTTTGTTCTCTAAAATGTATCTTTTTAAATACTACTCTCCCTTTTTTTCCTCCCACAGCTGCAAATGTTTCTATGCTCCCCCATCATCTCTGTCCCAGAGGCTAGCGCAGACTAGAAGGCAAAAAAACCACACTCACGATGAAATGTTCTCAGAGCTCATGCAGTCCTCCTGTACCGAAAGAGCTCAGCAGAACACGTGGAGGCAAACAATGGCAAAGACCAGGAAAGCATTAAATGAACACGATGCAAGGAGAGAGGAGCGCAATGAAAGGAGACAGGATGCAATGCTGAGGCTAATGGGGGAGCAAAGTGACATGCTCAGGCATCTGGTGAAGCTGCAGGAAAGGAAGCAGGAGCACAGACCGCCGCTGCAGCCCCTGTATAACCGCCTGCCCTTCTCCCCAAGTTCCATATCCTCTTCACCTCCCAAGAACATGGGGGTGGGAGGGGAGGGATATAGGCACCCAGCCACTCCACCCCAGAGAATTGCCCAAACAACAGAAGGCTGGCATTCAATAAGTTTTGAACTGTAGTGTTGCCTTGTTCTTCCCTCCTCCCCTCATCCACCACCCCACCCAGTGCTTCCCTCCCCCCTCCTGGGCTACCTTGCAAGTTTTCCCCCTATTTGTGTGATGAATTAATAAAAAATACATGATTTTGAAACAATAATGACTTTATTGCCTCTGAAAGTGGGGATCCAAGGGGGGAGGTCGGCTGGCTTACGGGGAAGTAGAATCAACCAAGGGAGTGGGTTTTCATCAAGGAGAAACAAACAGAACTGTCACACCATAGCATGGCCAGTCAAGAAACTGATTTTCAAAGCTTCTCTGATGCGCAGGGCACCCAGCTGTGCTCTTCTAATCTCCCTGGTGTCTGGCTGTGTGTAAATTCAATCTCCCACCCTGCCATAAACGTCTCCCTCTTACTCTCAAAGATATTTTGGAACACACAGCAAGCAGCAATAACAATGGGAATATTGGTTTCGCTGAGGTCTAACTGAGTCAGTAAACTGCACCAGCAAGCTTTTAAACATCCAAATGCACATTCTACCACCATTCTGCACTTGCTCAGCCTCTATTTGAACAGCTCCTGACTACTCTCCAGGCTGCCTACGTATGGCTTCATAAGCCATGGCATTAAGGGGCAGGCTGGGTCCCCAAAGATAACTATAAGCATTTCAACATCTCCAGTGGTAATTTTCTGGTCTGGAAATTAAGTTCCTTCCTGCAGCTGTTCAAACAGACCAGAGTTCCTGAAGATGCGAGCGTCATGCACCTTTCCCAGCCATCTCACGTTGATATCGGTGAAACGTCCCTTGTGATCCACCAGTGCTTGAAGCACCATTGAAAAGTACCCCTTGCGGTTTACGTACTCGCTGCCATGGTGGTCCGGTCCCAAGATAGGGATATGTGTTCTGTCTATCGCCCCACCATAGTTAGGGAACCCCATTGCAGCAAAGCCATCCACTATGACCTGCACATTTCCCAGAGTCACTACCCTTGATAGCAGCAGCTCAGTGATTGTGTTGGCTACTTAGATCACAGCAGCCCCCACAGTAGGTTTACCCACTCCAAATTGATTCCCGACTGACTGGTAGCTGTCTGGCGTTGCAAGCTTCCACAGAGCTATTGCCACTCTCTTCTCAACTGTGAGGGCTTCTCTCATCTTGGTATTCTTGCGATTCAGGGCAGGGGAAAGCAAGTCACAAAGTTCCATGAAAGTGTCCTTACGCATGCAAAAGTTTTGCAGCCACTGGGAATCGTCCCAGATCTGCAACATTATGCGGTCCCACCAGTCTGTGCTTGTTTCCAGGGCCCAGAATCGGCATTCCATGGCATGAACCTGCCCCATTACCACCATGATGTCCAAATTGCCAGGGCCGGTGCTTTGAGAGAAGTCTGTGTCCATGTCCTCATCACTATCATGATCGCGTTGTCATCGCCTCTTCGCCTGCTTTTGCAGGTTCTGCACATACTGCAGGATAACGCGTGAGGTGTTTGCAATCTTCACAACAGCAGTGGTGATCTGAATGGGCTCCATGGTATGGCATCTGCAGGAGAGCAGAGTTGCAGCGGAGGCGGTAGATTTCATTTCCAGAGAAACTTTGCTACCTAGCAGGGTAGGACAACTGATGAAAGTATCGCTTAGAGAAATATTGCTGGTGATGTTGTTGACCTGCACAATGACATTCTTATGGCCTGTGCATAAACATTGAAAGACCATAAAGTAGATCTTAGTCCTAAAAGAATGTGAAGTCTAGACAGTTTTCTCAGAAAACAAAAACTGACCAAACAATAAGTTCTCTATGGCCTGTTGAATTTCAAGAACTATGCTCGAGTTCTATAGCCTCGAGGCCTTTCTCATCGTCACAGCTGAAACCATAGATTTACATGAAATATCTGCCATATCCAGTGCTGACTTTAAAGATATCCTGGCCCCCAAATGTCCCTCTGTAATAAACGACTCAAACTCTTCCCTGGAGATTCATGTAAGTTATCCATAAATTTGGACACAGAGTCCTAATTTACAAAGTCTTATTAGACAATAATGCTTGCTGGTTGGCAATGTGGATTTGCAATGATCAGGTTGAATACACTTTTCTCCCCATCAAATCTAACCATTCAGACTCCGTCTTTAGTAGATTTATACCTCCCCGCTAGACTCTCTTAGTTTTTGCAGTCACAAACAGGGAATTAGGAGGTGAATGCAAGAAAAAACACTCAAAAAAACCACTCCCTTGCATGGGGACGTTGTCAGGATCGGTCGTAGGCAGAATGTGTGCACTGGTTAGCTACTAAGTTGCAATCAGGAGTCGAGTAGCAGGGCTGAGGGGGAGTGGGGTCACAATGCCAGAAAGTCTGGGTCAGGCACCAAGTTGTGGGCGAATAGCAGAGTTTGGGTCAAACTGGGTCAGGATATCAGGAAGTCAGGATCAGGTGCCAAGTTATAGACAGCCAGCAAATAGTTGAGGACCAACCGGAATCAGAAGCCAGAGTCTAGGGTCGACAGCAACAAGGTCTGGAATGAAGGCAGGCAGGCAGTGTTGTTGCTCAGGCAGATCCCCATGATGGGTTTCCGGTTTAAATACTAGCATCAGCCAATCAGTGGGATGTGAGTGGAAGCCATTCAGGCCCTGCTGGGAGGTACTTTCTGCAAAGCCTAGCTCAACAGCATCTTCCAGTGGAAACCCTAATGTAAGCTTCCAGTGGCAATGTGGAAGAGTCAGCAGCCGAGAACCCGCATGGTCCCAGGTCAGAACACATATCTACAGGTGTTATAGATGCTGGCATATTCCACAGAGATTTGGCAGGTTTCAATATCACTTTATGTTTAGGGAGAAAGACTCTCCCAAGAGTTGAGAATTGAAGAACAGCCATTAAATTATGGGTGTTCTCCTGAACAAACAGCCTGAATACCCAATGACAATGTCATTCATCTCCTCTGGTACTGGAGATGAGGACTCAGGCACCATAGCATTATCTGATGAAGAGGAAAAAGAGGGAAGCAGAATCACTGGAATCTCATGAGGTCACATATGTAAATGTATCAAAGGTTCAGGCTGTACCAGCTCAGAGGGAGCCCCCTCAGACTGTAGTTCTAGAACAGGTGGCCCAGATGGAGAGACTCCTGGAGGAACAGATGATCTGACCCTGGACTGAGTCGATGATTGGGACCTTGCCAAATGAGGAACTTCGTAGGGATTCCAAGGAGTTCACTAGGGATAGGGATATGAGATTGGTGGCTAGTAAGAGCTAAGCCAGGACGCTTCTTCCCTACTGCGGGAGCAGTAGTGATGTGCAGGAGGTCTTGACAAATCTCCGAGAGCAGACCCTTCCAAGTAGTCTGGCAGTAATAAGGAGCCACTCCAGATGGAGCCAATAAATGGCCCACATCATCTTCAGTCCACCACGCCAGCCTCATTGGCATCGATGATGGTACAGTCGAAGGCACTTTGAGTACTGGTACATGCATCATACACACACATTACTGAAATGGGCATTGGAACTGAAGAAGTTGGTACCAGACCCGCAGATGCAAAGTGCTCTAAAATTGTTGTCGGTACCAAAAATAGCATTTGCACTGTCTCTCCTCTCAGTAACGAACAGGAAGTCAGCAGTAAACCATGAACGATGAGTATGAGGTGATGCAGACAACAGTGCCATCAACAATAAGTCAGCCATCAATCCAGGAAGTGCCAAGGACACTGAAGACAAAGCCACCACAGTCAAATGTTCTTGAATAAGTGGTGATTCACGAACAGACAGGCACAGCACGTCTGCTGCTGTCTGATACTTCCTCACTTCTGTTCAGTATTCGGATGTTTATATATTCATGTTAATCTGAGCCACAGCCAACTCACTGGGAGTTTGTGTTCAGTTGGGTAACCGTGTTAGTACTATGACAGAGGTTTTCAAACTTTTTTTCTGGGGACCCCGTTGAAGAAAATTGTTGATGCCTGTGACCCAATGGAGCTGGGGATGAGGGGTTTAGGGTGTGGGAGGGACTCAGGGCTGGGGCAGACGGTTAGGGTGTGGGAGAGGGTCAGGGCTCTGGGCTGGGGGGTGCAAGCTCTGGGGTGGGGCCAGGGATGAGGGTTTGGAGTGCAGGAGGGGCTCTGAGTTTGGGGGGGTCAGGGCTGGGGCAGGGGTTTGGGGTACAGGAGAGGGTTAGGGCTCTGGGCTGGGCTGGGCTGGGAGATGAGGGGTTTGGGGTGCAGGAAGGGGTTCTAGATTTTGGGGGCTTAGGGCTGGGGCAGGGGGTTGGGACACAGACTTACCTCTGGCGGCTCCCGGTCAGCAATGCAGCCAGGATACAGAGGCAGGCTTCCCACCTGTCCTACCACCATGGACCATGCTGCACCTGAAGTGGCCAGCAGCAAGTCCGGCTCCTAGATGGAGGCACGCAAGCGGCTTTGCGTGACTCTCACCCGCGGGCACTGCCACCCTCCCCCCAGTTCCCATTGGCCGGAGTGGGGAGCCGGTGCTTGGGCTGGAGGCAGTACACGGAGCCCCATGGCCCCCTGCTTAGAAGCTGGACCCGCTGCTGGCTGCTTCCGGGGCACAGTGAGATGTCAAAACAGGAAGGGACTAGCCTGCCTTAGCTGGGCAGCACCGCCGATGGGACTTTTAACGTCCCAGTCAGTGGTGCTGACCAGAGACATCCAGTGCCTGACATGCTGCGCGACCCAGTACTGGGTTGCGACCCGAAGTTTGAAAAACATTGTACCATGACAATTAAGTCCCTCTCAGAGTTGCTGCTTTCCAGGGTGTAGTCTACATTCTTTGTTCCTAGATGGGATGACCTTTCATTTAGCAAGCAACCCAATCTTTGTGTCATCTGCAAACTTTATCAGCAATGATTTTATATCTTCCTACAGGTAACTGGTAAAAATACTGAATAGCATTGGACCAAGAATGGACTCCTGTTGTACTTAACTGGAAGTACCTTTGATAATTCCTCATTAATAATTATAATTTGAAATTTATTAGCCAGTTTTGTGAATTTCTGAACGGCAATTATGACAAAATATTTTTTGTTTTCTTATTAATACTATCAGACCTGAACATGCACTAGTATTTCCTACTGGAATTTAGAAATACTTACTGATGGATTTTTGGGGAGACCAGATTCTGGACCACACAGTGAGAGCACATTCATTAGCTTCTCTCTCGTTCTTCTCTGAAAATAAATAAATAAGTCACATAGCATAATACTTATTAGAAATACAAAATCTTCCAGGCAGATTACAAGTGTAAAACATCTGATCTGGTACTTTAAAGCAGATATCTCAGATGTTGAGGTCTTAAGAAATATCTTTAAAGAAAAATGATTTTCATTATGCCAATACATTTACCATTGCAAAATAGTTAACTAATATTCAGTAACTGTTAAGACATACTGTTGATTCCAAATTACATTTCAAACACACACACTATATACATTACACTGTACTTTTTATTTAGACACATGGAATTTGCTGTATTTTCATATAATGTACCTGAGATAGCTGCGGCCTTTTCCAGCTGACAGGGACCAAGGCATTGGAATTGGACCCCGATGAAGTTGAAGAAGTGCTCCGAGTGACAGCAATGACTTTTGGCTTCCCATTTCTGCCAGTTGCACTGTGCTGATCACCATATTTATTCCCAATAATTGGGGTCTGCCAGATGAAAAATAAAATAAAATCAAAGAATCATAGAAATACAGGGCTGGCAGTGACCACAAAAGTTCATCTAGTTCATCCCCCCTGAACTAAGGCAGGATTAAGTATACCCATTCCATCCCTGACATGTGTTTGTCTCACTTGTCTAAATGCTAGTTTCATATTCAAATATTTATTAATAAGACATTATTATCAAATTTCAGAACTACTAGTAGTATTACACTAAAACTCAGTTTACTAATTTAATTTTATAAGCAACAGCAGAATCTCATATGTGATTATACTAAGCACCCACACATCATGGGTGCAGTGTGAGCCAGAAGAAGAAGAACATACAACTTCATGCAAAATATGGGTATCTTGCATATTTGCTGCCCCCCACTCCTTTTTAAAAATATGTAAGCTTGATACAGGAAAGTCAATCTTTTTTCAAATCTCATCTTAAAATATATCTGGGCCAAAACCAGAACACTGCTACTGGTAAGAAAGATGCAATCTTGACTAAAGTTTAGATAGGCTGCTTTATGACAAGACTGGAATACAGTGGATAGGATTAAATTATTTTTGAGATAAAAATGGAATATACAATTCTTGGCAAATGATGATGATTAAGGGCTTGGCAGTGCAACCCTTATATTGGTGACCACTTTCTCATGTGAGTAGTCCCATTGACTTTAATGAGGCTACTCCAATGAGGAAGTGCTCAAAGAGGAAGGATTACACAAATTGAACCCAAACAGGACCCAAAATTCACTTTTCAGTAATAGCCTAATTTAATTAAGTCTGACAAGTAAACTACTTAGGAGTTTAATATTATTAAATCTTAAAAACTGGTTAGTATTTATTTTTTTCTAATTACATCTTTCAAAATTCTTGCATTATAAACATGAGTAATAAGAGAATCTCAGATTGTAATATGATGTCATTATTACATTCCAATTATAGATAAGAATTACCTCTGATATATCAAAATGAAAATCTAAGGTCTTCCCAGGTAGTTCCTTGGAGACATTATTAAACATTTTTGTGAAGGAGATTTCAGGAGAACCTATATCACCTCCATAAGACTTTGGAATATCATTAGGTACAACGAGACTTGCTGATCGAGACACCACCAGTTTCAAAATATTAAGGGCCTCCTTCCAGTATGGACTCTACCAGAAAATAAAATGTACACACATTATAAAATAGTTACTTTCAGTAAATGTAGCAATCTATAGCACACAGCAGACTTTGTTCATGATACTTTAGGTGAACAGGTATTAATCACAGATTTTTCTGTTTTAAAACACGTACAGAAAAGCTTACCTCTTTTAATATCAATGTGTACCCTTTGTACATCTAAGTCTGGAAGGCACAAAGCAAAATATGGCAAAACTTCAGATGCCAGTTCACTCCAGGAAATGAATAGCATAATGCACTATATAATGACAGTTTTAAGACATGACATGAAGGAATGTGCCTTGAAAGTGTCTGATGTATGTATGCATTGTGATAAACACAATTGTTAGAATGTGTTAGATATAAAAAAAATTTGTGATAAAGAAATGAACTTTATATAGTGAAATATCACTTCCTAACATTTCTACAAACAACTTGTCCCAGTGTTCCGTATTCTAGATTAAGGCTTTACTGCCTGTAAGGGGGCAGAGGATAGTAGGGATGGGGATATGCCCTGCATTCTGCTTCCTCCTCAAAGAGGGAGACAATAAAATGGAGATAACAGAGCATACAGGAAAGCAGGTAGTAGAGCAAGGAAAGTGAGAAAAGGAGTCTTTGGAAGTAGCAGAAGGGGAGGCATTGGAGAAAAGGTGCATAAGGAGGGAACGGTAACAGCATGAGGGTATTCCACGGCTCCACACACCCCATGAGGCTCGCTGCCTTCTCTCCTGATTAGCCTTTGAAAGTGGTCATCTGGGTATCACCCAACTGCAAGCCTTAGTAGACTTGTTGGGGACCATTATTAGACTGCAGATTAGAACAAACCCAAATAGAGTAGTTGGCCTCCTTTCAAGCCAAAATAGTATAATTGGGAAACTGACAATCTTATTTAGGCTTCGCAGTTAGTTGATGATCCAATTTTAGCTCACAAGGCTTGTGTATGTTTTGGGGAATAGGACTTTGGTTGACACCTGAGGAATATCCTAAGACACCTGAGGGTGATGATTGAGGACCCCAATGAGGATCCTAATGCCTATAGGATAATAGTCTCCAACCTTTTTACACATAAGATCACTTTTTGAATTTAAGTGCAACTCAGAATCTACCCTGCCCCTTCCCCAAAGCCCACCCTGCTCACTCCATCCCTCCCTCTCCCCAACCTTCACTCATTTTCACCAGACTGGGGCAGGGGGTTGGGGTCCGTGAGGGGGTGTGGGCTCTAAGAGGGAGTTTGGGTGCAGGAGGGGGTATGGGGTGCTGACTCCACGAATGGGCTCAGGGCTGGGGGTTGGGGTGCGGGCTCCTGCCGGGCAGCACTTACCTCGGGCAACACCCAGTCAGTGATGCAGCAGGGCTAAGACAGGCTCCCTGCCTGCCCTTGCCCCACACCGCTTCCGGAAGGGGCCAACGTTCCCCTGTGGGGGTATATGGCTCCACACACTGCTCCTCTCTTTGGGCACCACTCCTGTAGCTTCCATTGGCCACAGCTCCCAATTCCCAGCCAATGGGAGCTGCAGAGGTGGTGCCTGCAGGCAGGAGTGCGCAGAAACCCCTGCTCCTCCGTCCCACAGGGCTGCAGGGGCATGCTGGCTGCTTCCGGGAGCAGCATGGTGCCTGCTTTAGTGGCAGCCCTGCTACACCACCGGACTTTTAGTGGCCTGAGATTGTGATCAACTGGGAGAGTCTCCAGGATCGAATAGTCAATCACGATCAACCGGTTGGTGACCAATAGGGGGTGGTGTTTGAATACATCTCACCACCACATCCAGTAAACATCCTATTTAACCAATTGGAGCTCTACTCCTCTGAACCTCTTAAAGTCTGCAGTAGTGGGTCTCACCCTCCTGGGGACCTCAGGAGATTTATAGGAAAGAAAGGAGCAAAGCTGCAATTCACTGACCCTGATTTTTTTTTTTTGTCCATTCTCCCACTTCCTGCAGACTCCACGAGGTTCCCAGGAAGAGATATCCTTGCTTCTACTTCTTAGATGGTATGCAAGAGTAGGGTTCTCTTCCTGCGGACTTCAAAGACTGAGCAAGAAGAATATCTCTACAAGCTCACTGCTTTCCAAAATTTCATATTAGGTGTACTCCAACTAAAACCTCTCCAACGCATCATCAAGGATCTACAACCTATCCTGAAGGACGAGCCATCACTCTCTCAGATCTTGGGAGATAGACCAGTCCTTGCTTACAGACAGCCCCCCAATCTGAAGCAAATACTCACCAGCAACCACACACCACACAACAGAACCACTAACCCAGGAACCTATCCTTGCAACAAAGCCCGTTGCCAACTCTGTCCACATATCTATTCAGGGGATACCATCATAGGGCCTAATCACATCAGCCACACTATCAGAGGCTCGTTCACCTGCGCATCTACCAATGTGATATATGCCATCATGTGCCAGCAATGCCCCTCTGCCATGTACATTGGCCAAACTGGACAGTCTCTACGTAAAAGAATGAATGGACACAAATCAGACGTCAAGAATTATAACATTCAAAAACCAGTTGGAGAACACTTCAATCTCTCTGGTCACTCGATCACAGACCTAAGAGTGGCTATACTTCAACAAAAAAGCTTCAAAAACAGACTCCAACGAGAGACTGCTGAATTGGAATTAATTTGCAAACTGGATACAATTAACTTAGGCTTGAATAGAGACTGGGAATGGATGAGTCATTACACAAAGTAAAACTATTTCCCCATGGTATTTCTCCCCCCCACCCCACCCCCCACTGTTCCTCTGATATTCTTGTTAACTGCTGGAATTAGCCTACCTGCTTGTCACCATGGAAGGTTTTCCTCCTTTCCCCCCCCTGCTGTGGGTGATGGCTTATCTTAAGTGATCACTCTCCTTACAGTGTGTATGATAAACCCATTGTTTCATGTTCTCTGTGTGTGTGTATATAAATCTCTCCTCTGTTTTTTCCACCAAATGCATCCGATGAAGTGAGCTGTAGCTCACGAAAGCTTATGCTCTAATAAATTTGTTAGTCTCTAAGGTGCCACAAGTACTCCTTTTCTTTTTGCGAATACAGACTAACACGGCTGCTACTATGAAACCTGTCATTATGCAAGGCACTGAATTTAGCCGTATAGAGTGGAAATCTGTCAACTTCATGAAAAAACTCGCACAGATACAGACAGACATCATCTTCCTCTCCAAATGCAAACAGATGGACATCATACCGAAAGGACTGAAGGTAAAAAATCCATTACAATCTACATACCACACAGACTATGCTGACAGCTTGTGCCACACACTCTCAAGGAAACTGCGGAACCACCTGATTAACATCCTCTACAGCAAACAGGGAAAGATTAAGAATGAGCTCTCAAAACTGGATACTCTCATAAAGAACCAACCTTCCACACAAACTTCCTCGTGGCTGGACTTTACAAAAACTAGACAAGCCATTTACAAAACACACTTTGATTCTCTACAAAAGAAAAAGGACACTAAGCTATCTAAACTACTATATGCCACAAGGGGCCACAACAATGGTTCCCGTAACCCACCCAGCAATATTGTTAATCTATCCAACTATACTCTTAGCCCAGCGGAAGAATCTGTCCTATCTCGGGGCCTCTCCTTTTGCCCCTCCACCCCCACGAACATGATACAGTTCTGTGGTGACCTAGAATCCTATTTTCGACGTCTCAGACTCAAGGAATATTTCCAACACACCTCTGACCAACATATTAACCCACAGAGACCTGCCTGCCAACACTACAAAAAGAAGGATTCTGGGTGGACTCCTCCTGAAGGTCGAAACAGCAGCCTGGATTTCTACATAGACTGCTTCCGCCGACGTGCACGAGCTGAAATTGTGGAAAAGCAGCATCGCTTACCCCATAACCTCAGCCATGCAGAACACAGTGCCATCCACAGCCTCAGAAACAACTCTGACATCATAATCAAAAAGGCTGACAAAGGAGGTGCTGTCGTCATCATGAATAGGTCGGAGTATGAACAAGAGGCTACTAGGCAGCTCTCCAACACCACTTTCTACAAGCCATTACCCTCTGATTCCACTGAGAGTTACCAAAAGAAATTACAGCATTTGCTCAAGAAACTCCCTGAAAAAGCACAAGAACAAATCCGCACAGACACACCCCTGGAGCCCCGACCTGGGGTATTCTATCTGCTACCCAAGATCCATAAACCTGGAAATCCTGGACGCCCCATCATCTCAGGCATTGGCACCCTGACAGCAGGATTGTCTGGCTATGTAGACTCCCTCCTCAGGCCCTTCATTACCAGCACTCCCAGCTATCTTCGAGACACCACCGATTTCCTGAGGAAACTACAGTCCATTGGTGATCTTCCTAAAAACACCATCCTAGCCACTATGGATGTAGAAGCCCTCTACACCAACATTCCACACAAAGATGGACTACAAGCCGTCAGGAACAGTATCCCCGATACTGTCACGGCTAACCTGGTGGCAGAACTTTGTGACTTTGTCCTCACCCATAACTATTTCACATTTGGTGACAATGTATACCTTCAAATCAGCGGCACTGCGATGGGTACCCGCATGGCCCCACAGTATGCCAACATTTTTATGGCTGACTTAGAACAACGCTTCCTCAGCTCTCGTTCCCGAATGCCCCTACTCTACTTGCGCTACATTGATGACATCTTCATCATCTGGACCCATGGAAAAGAAGCTCTTGAGGAATTCCACCATGATTTCAACAATTTCCATCCCACCATCAACCTCAGCCTGGACCAGTCCACACAAGAGATCCACTTCCTGGACACTACGGTGCTAATAAGCGATGGTCACATAAACACCACCCTATATTGGAAACCTACTGACCGCTATTCCTACCTACATGCCTCTAGCTTTCATCCAGATCATACCACTCGATCCATTGTCTACAGCCAAGCGCTACGATATAACCACATTTGCTCCAACCCCTCAGACAGAGACAAACACCTACAAGATCTCTATCATGCATTCCTACAACTACAATACCCACCTGCTGAAGTGAAGAAACAGATTGACAGAGCCAGAAGAGTACCCAGAAGTCACCTACTACAGGACAGGCCCAACAAAGAAAACAACAGAACGCCACTAGCCATCACCTTCAGCCCCCAACTAAAACCTCTCCAACGCATCATCAAGGATCTACAACCTATCCTGAAGGACGAGCCATCGCTCTCTCAGATCTTGGGAGACAGACCAGTCCTTGCTTACAGACAGCCCCCCAATCTCAAGCAAATACTCACCAGCAACCACACACCACACAACAGAACCACTAACCCAGGAACCTATCCTTGCAACAAAGCCCGTTGCCAACTCTGTCCACATATCTATTCAGGGGATACCATCATAGGGCCTAATCACATCAGCCACACTATCAGAGGCTCGTTCACCTGCGCATCTACCAATGTGATATATGCCATCATGTGCCAGCAATGCCCCTCTGCCATGTACATTGGCCAAACTGGACAGTCTCTACGTAAAAGAATGAATGGACACAAATCAGACGTCAAGAATTATAACATTCAAAAACCAGTTGGAGAACACTTCAATCTCTCTGGTCACTCGATCACAGACCTAAGAGTGGCTATACTTCAACAAAAAGCTTCAAAAACAGACTCCAACGAGAGACTGCTGAATTGGAATTAATTTGCAAACTGGATACAATTAACTTAGGCTTGAATAGAGACTGGGAATGGATGAGTCATTACACAAAGTAAAACTATTTCCCCATGGTATTTCTCCCCCCCACCCCACCCCCCACTGTTCCTCTGATATTCTTGTTAACTGCTGGAATTAGCCTACCTGCTTGTCACCATGGAAGGTTTTCCTCCTTTCCCCCCCCCTGCTGTGGGTGATGGCTTATTTTAAGTGATCACTCTCCTTACAGTGTGTATGATAAACCCATTGTTTCATGTTCTCTGTGCGTGTGTGTATATAAATCTCTCCTCTGTTTTTTCCACCAAATGCATCCGATGAAGTGAGCTGTAGCTCACGAAAGCTTATGCTCTAATAAATTTGTTAGTCTCTAAGGTGCCACAAGTACTCCTTTTCTTTTTGCGAATACAGACTAACACGGCTGCTACTCTGAAACCTTTAAAACTAAGGAAATGCCACAGACAAAATCTTTGTTAAGAGGGAGACAAAGCTGCAGACAGATATCAGTTATTTAAATATATATCACTTTTCAAGAATGTATGAATTAAAAAACATTAGAAAGCAAGCAAATTAGGTGTTAAAGTTAGTGATCCCATTGAGAAGTGCATCTCTTACTCAAACCACCACCACTGTTGTGTCTTTTTTAAGAGTGACTTAATGAGGATATATTTCGATAAAGGTTTAAGAGAGAAAAAGTAATTAATGTAGGGGTTATGACACTTGCCACAAATAATAGTTGCACCATAAAAGTATCCTTAAGGTATTTAATTAAAAAATTGTTTCCACGTGAATTTTAAAACTGACATAATTATTTACTGGACAACTGATATATTAGGTAGTTATCTTTGTATGTTTGCAAATCTTGCAGACTGAAAACAGATGTAAGGGTGAAAAAGAACTCCAAAGATATTATTTTACAACAGGGGTATCTATATGCAGAATGGGGATTATAATATTTGAATATCAATTTGCTTTGGTTCTCTCTGTACTTAAATCACAGCTATATTTACCAGCAACTTTAAGTACATATTGTCAAAGTTTTTGTCAGGAAACTGTATTTTTATTTTATAAAAAATTATTAATAGAGCAATTAATATTGCAGTTAACATGATAAAATACGTTTAAAAAACCTAAAAAAAATAGGTAATTCTGGATATTGGATAATACCCATTTAAAAGAGACTACTGTCTAGGAAAGAGATTACAGGAGCTTTCTATATATTTAGTATGTGTGTGAATTTGAGAGTGAAGTTGGCCCTCTTCTATTATTTTTATTTATTTGTATTACTGTACCACATAGGAGCCCCTCTCATGGAACAGAACTCCAACCTATTAGGCCAGGGGCATACCCTCAAGTGGGCCTGGGTGGGCAACGGCCCACCTACTTAGCATCCAAGACCACCACCATCCCGCCAGGCTCTGTTCCAGCCCAGTGCTTGCCCCGCTCTGCATTGCAGTGGGCAATGGACACGCTGGCCAGAGGGCCCCCAGGGGCCAAGGCGTGCATCTGGGGAGTGGGTTCAGGGGCTTTCCCCACTTAGCCTGCCCGGCACTCCAGCTGGGGAGCGTGGTTGGGGTAAAGGGGCTTGCCCGCCCACAAGCCCCCACATCTCAACTTCTCTTCCCGGCTGGAGCGCCATACGGGCGGACAGAGTGGGACAAGCCCCGCACACCAACCCCATTCCCCGGCTGGAGCACCGGCATACAGGTGGAACGGGACAAGCCACTGCGCCCCAACCCCTCTCCCTGGATGGAGTGCTGGGCAGGCGGGTTAAGCGGGGAAGCCCCTGCGCCGTGACCCCACTCCTCAGATGCACGCATGGGTCCCTGGGGACTCCTGGCCAGCATGTCCATCGGCCACTGCAAGGCCCGCTGGAGAGGGTGGGGGGGAAGCAGCCCCGATCCCTCCTGCCCCTCCCTTGCCCCCTCTCAATGCCCGCCCACCCACCTGAAGTCAGGGCCCACCGAGGTGTCCTGTCCTAGCTACTCCACTGTATTAGGCTCTGTACAAATCCAGAACAAAAAGATCATCCCTGTGCCAAGGAGTTTACAATCTAAATATAAGACAAGAGACTAGCTGGACACAGACAAATGGGGGAGTACAAGAAAACAATGAGTCAGTATTAACCTGCATGTAAGGCAGTGGTCTCTGCACGAATGAAATTACCCATTGTGAAAATTTGTGTAGGCATCAGAGTTTTGAGGAGGGATTTGAAAGTGACTAATGATGTGGCTGCGTAGAAGCACTTACCAAGTGTGTGGGGGCAGCATGGACGAAAGCACAAAGGTATTTGTGCTTCTATATGAAGAGTAACCAAAACCACTGAAGCAGTTTCTACTGGAACAAACATTTTAAAATTATGTACTAAGGTAATATTGCTTTAGTCTTCCAAAGGATTGTATTGTGAATTGGTGCTTGAAGGAAGGAAGCAGTTTGCTCAAATTTAAAAGTGCTCCAGGAAAGTGGCTCTATTTTCCTCTTCTTCCTTCTGTCATTTCAGAATTCAGACAGCTTTACTGGAGTCTTTTTTCAAATCATCCAATATTGTTAATTTCATTTTAAACAGCAAGTTCACAACACAACAGCTGAACTAGATGGATTTTTGCCAAGATTGTTGCTTTATTTGTTCTAATGTTATTTTAAAAGCCCTTTAGCAAAATTTTGAATAGATTATATATCTTCCTGCAGTTTTACTTTAACTATTTAGACTTCAGTGCAGGTTAAATTTAACAATATATACATAAAAAAGGTTTTATTCTTTAAATCAGTTTCAGAGACCCCCACATAAACAAAGCAGAAGCATATACAGGCATTTTATATGGGGTCAGGCTGAAGCAGCCTTTGAAGTAATCAGGACAAAAGCAGGAGAACACAACAGGAAGCATATGGGCTAAGTGCACTCTCTTTAATTGAACATTGATGGCCTTCAAAATAGTGAGCAGTTCCAGCTGGGAAGATGGTGGGGGGAGGAGAGGAGAGAAAGGAAAGAGAAAACACATCAGAAGAAGGATATCAGCAGGGTGAGCTTTTATGTTGCTCAAAGTTTTAGGATTCTCCCTGACTGAAAAAGCTTCCTGTCTTTGAAAATATATATACAATTGCTAAACAATATTTAAATATATGGCAAGTCTCTTTATCAACAGCATGTTTCACACATTTGTAAAAATGATTTTTTCTTAAAAAGGTAATAAATAAAAGTTACTTTTAAAATTTACTATTTTATAAGATAAACAATCACTCTCCAAATCGTAGTAATAACTGCACCTTTACTGGTAATGGATATCTGTTGGCCTTCAGTCTTATGGTGTGCCCAATGCATGTGTACATCTCACTACAAATGCACTCTCAGTCTTGGGTAGTTCTTTACTAAATTTAGTTATTAACAGTAGAGTCTCACTGTAGAGTCCTGAGAAACTAGCCAATACTACCATGTCTAAAGCATGATAAAA
The DNA here is from genome assembly GCF_009764565.3 of Dermochelys coriacea. Classification (NCBI taxonomy): domain Eukaryota; kingdom Metazoa; phylum Chordata; order Testudines; family Dermochelyidae; genus Dermochelys; species Dermochelys coriacea. Next base: position 94,203,084 of record NC_050071.1, on the reverse strand, counting down.
ATGTTTCGTTTCTTTTCTTTTTTCACTTCATGTTACTGAAAAGAACAAATTCTACTCTGCCAAAGCGTCCAGCTACAACTATGTACTTTTCTTTCATTACCACCAGCATTCCAATAGCTAATTTCTTCTTCATATAAATTACTAATTAAGATTATATTCAACAGAGATAAAAAAAAGTGTTCCTAAAGAAGTTAAAGGTGAAGAGAGAAGATGTCAGACCAGTAAACTATGGTTACATTGATCATCCAGTTATGCCTAATGTCTCCTGACAAGAGGACAATAACTAAAGTGCATATCTATCATAACAAAATTTCCAGAGAATACTACTCTTCCTGCTTAATTATGATTAAGCCATTTTGTGGAACTACATTTCACAATAAAGTTGAGCGATAAAGAAAAAAAATCAGAACTTTGTAGATTGAAATGATTATACGCTTCAGGCATTTTTGTAAAGTTTTTCTACAAAAAGCCAAAATTTCTCCCAGGGATTACATTTTCTATAAACTGTGTTGCAAATGTGAAACAATGAATTACCAGAGGCACAATTTTGTCGTCTGTGGTTGCTAACATCTAAAGAAATGAACTTGAATTTCATGAAGCTATATTTTAATGTGTCTGTGTCCGTGTCCATCTGAGGAACATTAATATTGGTGCAAGTAATTCAAATAAGCATTTAACTGTGAAGCATCTCTTTGAAAACAAATATGCCTAAAGAAGGAATTTCTGCAGTATTTGGATGTAAACATATTCCCTTATTCACAAAATTGCACTGTGATAGCTGAAAGCTCATATTTTGTTATCACTATATACATAAGAGGCCCAAACCTGTAAATAGATATTTGTGTAAATTTACTCTTGTAAGTAGTTCCATTAAAGTCAGTAAGTCTACTGATGTGAGTAAAGTTAAATACATAGGCAAGTGTATACAGGTTTGGGTCCACTACTTATAAAACAAACACTACTAGATTTCACTTAGCACTGTCATCTTAGTAAAGTCAAGTGACTATACTTTTCAATAATCTGCATTCAAAAATAATGCTAAGTGCATCTGCATGAAATTTTTCTTAACTTCATAAATACGTTTTTGGTTATTTACATTTTCAGAATACATACCTGAACATATTTACCAATAACCTTTATGATCTCCAGATTAAACTGCTTCACTGGTGCTCCAGACAGGTCAATATGACTCAGAAGACTGTAAATGATTTGCAATAAAGATTGCTGCATACTAGATAACCCTTTCTCTAAAAGCTAAAAATATAATTGAAAAAGTTAATTTTAAACAGGTTGCTTGATGGCAGCACACGGTACAAAAGTCATACAATAATAAATGCTAACTAACTTTGATACAGATTTCCTTTTATATTTATGTGGTAAATTAAAGATTTATTTCAAAACTTCAACATCTGGCTTGGAAAAGAGAATACAGCAGAGTACAATAGAACAGTATGTTCTATTCCAGTATTTTTCTTCTGTATTCACAACTTTCATTCATTAAGTAATATAATTTTGGTGATACTTTAAATGTTAGCACAGCTCTAAAGGACCTACAAGCAAAATATTTCAGACTAAATAAAACAACTCTTCTAAATCCCAAAGCTCCCTGAATTTATATGTATGCTTCTTTAACAATACTGTACAAGAACAGGAAAAACTGCAAATAATGTTATATAAAGGACTTTTGATCTATAAGGCTTACAGAAGTTTAATCCATACAATTGCTATTGTCTTTATCAATAAAATATTCACAAAAGCTCAAAGATTCATACAGGGAAAAATAAAAATCAAGGATACCAGGGTTGTCAGTTTTAAGCAATGCATTTTAAGGGCCAGTTCTGGTAAACTCTCCATGCAGAGCACTTATATTAGAGGCAATGGTAGTTCTGCACATGGAGGGCTTGCAGAACTATTCACTAAATGTTGTGTGCTCAAAGCAATTAGAAAAATATGCCACACAATATTTACATCTTTACTCTCTGATTAAAATTTATTTTCTACTGAGAGCAACTTTAAATTACAGCTTAATCAGGATCAGAAAATTTCTTTTAATATATATTCTAAATATATTTCTTTAAAACCCGAAATATATGTACTTTATCGAGACTTTGATAGGAATGAAAAAGAAGCAATAGCAGCTCTGTGCCAGTAACTGATGTAAAGGGACAGAACTTAAGATGCATTACAAAATATTACTGCCATAAAAAAAAAATGGACCTGCCATTGGCGGGATGACCATTTCAATTTAAAAATTCAGATTCACTACTCAAAAATGGTTTTAGCCACCCTCTCCCCTCCAAATCCTACAATTTTTTAATATCACTTTTATTCCATAGAAGACTTTCTAAATATATTTTTTACATTTTCAAGAGCGTGAAAAATAAAAAATGTGTCATCAATAAAGGCATGGTTTAAATCAGGCTGTCTAAATGAAATACATTTTCAGTAAAATTTACCTCTGCAAGATAAGTTACAAGGTTAAATGTAGTATCTGAGAAGGAGTCATGCAAATATCTACACACTACGTTAATCCAGTTAGAACAGTCTCTGGAATAACTGTGTGTACTGTATAAACTCATCATATGCGCCAAATTGGCAAGGGTTGGTGACTTCTCTTCTGTACAAACCTAGAAAACAAAAAAAGAAATTAATTTCCTTCACCCACTAATTATTGAATATATGGAAAGTGTAATACCTTTCTCAACTTTTAGGATGTATTTTTCAGCAACAGCGAGGACAAAATAACCACAAGAACATCTATATTTTACAAAGTCAGGCTCAAGATTTGAATTTACTATAAAAATAATTTAGAAAACTGCTGAACATTTAAAATTACTATTCAATATAAAAAAAATGTGCAGAGTATTTACACTGTTAAAATAACATAACCACCTAGGGCTAGAGTCATGCCTTTAGGGGTAGCTGTACTGGAGGGGGTTTCACTAAGAGAGGGCAACTGTAAAATCTAATCAATGAAGGCTGACTGAGAGAGGGTACATCTCCTGGCAGGCCTAGCTCTGTCACCGCCTAGGCTGCACTTACTTTTCCACTCCACCCCATCCATACTTCTGGAGCTCTACAGCTTAGTTACAGGTTTCAGAGTAGCAGCCGTGTTAGTCTGTATTCGCAAAAAGAAAAGGAGTACTTGTGGCACCTTAGAGACTAACAAATTTATTAGAGCATAAGCTTTCGTGAGCTACAGCTCACTTCATCGGATGCATTTGGTGGAAAAAACAGAGGAGAGATTTATATACACACACAGAGAACATGAAACAATGGGTTTATCATACACACTGTAAGGAGAGTGATCACTTAAGATAAGCCATCACCAGCAGCAGGGGGGGGAAAGGAGGAAAACCTTTCATGGTGACAAGCAAGGTAGGCTAATTCCAGCAGTTAACAAGAATATCTGAGGAACAGTGGGGGGTGGGGTGGGGGGGGAGAAATAACATGGGGAAATAGTTTTACTTTGTGTAATGACTCATCCATTCCCAGTCTCTATTCAAGCCTAAGTTAATTGTATCCAGTTTGCAAATTAATTCCAATTCAGCAGTCTCTCGTTGGAGTCTGTTTTTGAAGCTTTTTTGTTGAAGGATAGCCATTCTTAGGTCTGTAATCGAGTGACCAGAGAGATTGAAGTGTTCTCCAACTGGTTTTTGAATGTTATAATTCTTGACGTCTGATTTGTGTCCATTCATTCTTTTACGTAGAGACTGTCCAGTTTGGCCAATGTACATGGCAGAGGGGCATTGCTGGCACATGATGGCATATATCACATTGGTAAATGCACAGATGAACGAGCCTCTGATAGTGTGGCTGATGTGATTAGGCCCTATGATGGTATCCCTTGAATAGATATGTGGACAGAGTTGGCAACGGGCTTTGTTGCAAGGATAGGTTCCTGGGTTAGTGATTCTGTTGTGTGGTGTGTGGTTGCTGGTGAGTATTTGCTTCAGATTGGGGGGCTGTCTGTAAGCAAGGACTGGCCTGTCTCCCAAGATCTGTGAGAGTGATGGGTCGTCCTTCAGGATAGGTTGTAGATCCTTGAGGATGCGTTGGAGAGGTTTTAGTTGGGGGCTGAAGGTGATGGCTAGTGGCGTTCTGTTATTTTCTTTGTTTGTCTCTGTCTGAGGGGTTGGAGCAAATGCGGTTATATCGTAGAGCTTGGCTGTAGACAATGGATCGAGTGGTATGATCTGGATGAAAGCTAGAGGCATGTAGGTAGGAATACCGGTCAGTAGTTTTCCGATATAGGGTGGTGTTTATGTGACCATCGCTTATTAGCACCGTAGTGTCCAGGAAGTGGATCTCTTGTGTGGACTTGTCCAGGCTGAGGTTGATGGTGGGATGGAAATTGTTGAAATCATGGTGGAATTCCTCAAGAGCTTCTTTTCCAGGGGTCCAGATGATGAAGATGTCATCAATGTAGCGCAAGTAGAGTAGGGGCATTAGGGGACGAGAGCTGAGGAAGTATTGTTCTAAGTCAGCCATAAAAATGTTGGCATACTGTGGGGCCATGCGGGTACCCATCGCAGTGCCGCTGATTTGAAGGTATACATTGTCACCAAATGTGAAATAGTTATGGGTCAGGACAAAGTCACAAAGTTCTGCCACCAGGTTAGCCGTGACAGTATCGGGGATACTGTTCCTGACGGCTTGTAGTCCATCTTTGTGTGGAATGTTGGTGTAGAGGGCTTCTACATCCATAGTGGTTAGGATGGTGTTTTTAGGAAGATCACCAATGGACTGTAGTTTCCTCAGGAAGTCAGTGGTGTCTCGAAGATAGCTGGGAGTGCTGGTAACGAAGGGCCTGAGGAGGGAGTCTACATAGCCAGACAATCCTGCTGTCAGGGTGCCAATGCCTGAGATGATGGGGCGTCCAGGATTTCCAGGTTTATGGATCTTGGGTAGCAGATAGAATACCCCAGGTCGGGGTTCTAGGGGTGTGTCTGTGCTGATTTGTTCTTGTGCTTTTTCAGGGAGTTTCTTGAGCAAATGCTGTAATTTCTTTTGGTAACTCTCAGTGGGATCAGAGGGTAATGGCTTATAGAAAGTGGTGTTGGAGAGCTGCCTAGTAGCCTCTTGTTCATACTCCAACCTATTCATGATGACGACAGCACCTCCTTTGTCAGCCTTTTTGATTATGATGTCAGAGTTGTTTCTGAGGCTGTGGATGGCACTGTGTTCTGCATGGCTGAGGTTATGGGGCAAGCGATGCTGCTTTTCCACAATTTCAGCTCGTGCACGTCGGCGGAAGCACTCTATGTAGAAATCCAGGCTGCTGATTCGACCTTCAGGAGGAGTCCACCCAGAATCCTTCTTTTTGTAGTGTTGGCAGGAAGGTCTCTGTGGGTTAATATGTTGGTCAGAGGTGTGTTGGAAATATTAGTTACAGGTTCCCTAGAAATGTGAAAGGCACTCTGAGTGGCTTGCACCACTGCATCTATGCTGCAAGTTAAATCTGTTTTAAACCAGGGAAGTCTGGGCAGAAAAACTGGCACATGATGTTCTTACCGGTAAACGTTAAACTTTTTTACTGGTGGATAGTTCTCTGAAAACATCCACTCTATGTGCAGCTGCAGTCAAAAAAGCGAACAGACTGTTGGGAATCATTAACAAAGGGATAGATAATAAGACAGAAAATATCATATTGCCTCTATATAAATCTATGGTACGCCCACATCTTAAATATTGCGTGCAGATGTGGTTGCCCCATCTCAAAAAAAGATATATTGGTCTTGGAAAAGGTTCAGAAAAGGGCAACAAAAATGATTAGGGGTATGGAACGGCTGCCGTATGAGGAGAGATTAATAAGACTGGGACTTGTCAGCTTGGAAAAGAGACGACTAAGGGGGGGATATGATAGAGGTCTATAAAATCATGACTGGTGTGGAGAAAGTAAATAAGGAAGTGTTATTTACTTCTTCTCATAACACAAGAGCTAGGGGCCACCAAATGAAATTAATAGACAGCAGGTTTAAAACAAACAAAAAGAAGCATTTTTTCACACAACGCACAGTCAACCATGCTGATGATGCTCATTAAAAAAATAATGCATTAATTAAATTTGTAAATGAACTCCTTGGGTGAGAATTGTACATCTCCTACTCCATTTTACTTGTATTCTGCCATATGTTTCATGTTATAGCAGTCTCGGATGATGACACAGCACATGTTGCTCGTTTTAAGAACACTTTCACTGCAGATTTGACGAAACACAAAGAAGGTACCAGTGTGAGATTTCTAAAGATAGCTACATCACTCGACCCAAGGTTTTAGAATCCAAAATGCCTTCCAAAATCCGAGAGGAACGATGTATAGAGCAAGCTTTCAGAAGTCTTAAAAGAGCAACAATCCGATGTGGAAACTACAGAACCTGAACCACCAAAAAAGAAAATCAATCTTTCTGCTGGTGGCATCTGACTCAGATGATGAAAATGAACATGCTTCGGACCGCACTGCTTTGGATGGTTATCAAGCAGAACCTGTTATCAACATGGACACATGTTGTCTGGAACAGCAGCCGAAGCATGAAGAGGCATACAAATGTTTAGCATAACTGGTACGTAAATACATGGCAATGCCAGCTACAAAAGTGCCATGCGAACATCTGTTTTCACTTTCAGGTGACATTGTAAATAAGAAACGGGCAGCATTATCTCCCGTAAATGTAAATGAACTTGTTTGTCTTAGTGATTGGCTGAAGTAGTAGTACTGAGTGGACTTGTACGCTCCGAAGTTTTACATTTTTTTTTTGTTACATAACTGCATTCAAAAACAAAACAATCTACATTTGTAAGTTGGACTTACGTGATAAAGAGTACTACAGTACTTGTATGAAGCGAGTTGAAAAATACTATTTCTTTTGTTTGCCACTTTTACATTGCAAATATTTATAATAAAAAATAATATAAAGTGAGCACTGTACACTTTGTATATTGTGTTGTAATTAAAAATCAATATATTTTAAAATGGAGAAAAACATCCAAAATATTTAATACATTTCAATTGGTATTCCATTGTATAACAGTGCAATTAAAAAGTGCGTTTAATCATGATTAATTTTTTTAATAACAATTTTTTGAGTTAATCGTGTGAGTTAACTGCAATTAATTAACAGCCCTATTACTAAAAGTTCATATGTATTTTAACTGCCTTTAATGGAATAAGCGTTTTGTCCTTTTTGAAAAAAAGTTAATTACATTGCTCACTGCTGATCTTCATTTAATCTTCCCCTCCCATCAGTTCTCTTTCTCTATCCTCCTTCTCTTCTGCATATACTTTGCTGTTGCCTGCACCCTTCTCCTCCTCTCCCTTGAACATGCCTTAACACCTAGTCCTTTATTCTATCTGTTCCCCTGGACATATACCTAGCTGTCTTGTTCCCTTCTTCTCGGGACATTTCCCTCCCTCTGGTAACTGGCAGCTCCACTTACACTATGGATCCTGTGCCTGAGGGCAGTTTTGTTCCTCTCCTGCTCTTATAACAATACCACTACCTAGCTCTTACATAGCACTTTTCCTCAGCAAATCTCAAAGCACTTTACAAAATGAGGTCAGTATGATTATCCTCATTTTACAGATGGGATAACTGAGGCAGATTCTGGAATAGAACTCAAGTCTCCCAAATCTCAGTCCAGTGTTCTATCCAGTAGGTCATGCTGCCTGCCCTATTGTATAGGTGCCATCTTATTTCCATGCTCTTCTTTCCAATGAAGTGCTCTGGGGATCACCAATAGTCCATGGATTCATTTGGGAACTGCTGGTGCATATTTTACCCCACTTTCATGAAGAATACAATTTAAAAAGTCATTCAAATCAATTTTCCACAAGATAATCATTGTTTTCAAGTAACAAAAACTGTACATTACTTGTTTTTCCAATACACACCAGTGTCAAAGGTAAGGATCATTTCCTTACTAGAATTAAACTGTGAAATACACTTGAAAATTAAAAATTATAAATGTGATTTAAAGAAATTAAGTTCACTAGTTGTGACTTCAACTTCTTTTTTTAAATTAAAAAAAAAAAAGATAGTCTTTTGCAACACTAGCATCATGAAGAATTGCTTCTTACCTTCCCAATTTATAGGTTAAGCCTAATGGCTACTCCGATCCTATAGAGGAGCACTTAGAGCCTGATCCAAAGACCACTGATTTCAGTGTAAATACTCCCCTTGACTTCACAGAACTTTAGATGAGGCCCCTAGAGAACAATTACTTCTCATTAACACAATTATTATAGATAGGTCTTAGACGTGGAAGAAGAAAATTTACTGGAAAAGCAGCATTGTACTACTTTACAGAGATAATTGGTATGAAAGGTACATCTCTGTTTTGGCTGTAAAAGTGAAAGTCTAAGTTGTGAATAATTCCTGAATGTTATTTTAAAAATATTTACATACCTTCGCTATCCTGTCTGCTGTTTCTTTACAGAACTGAGTTGGGTTATCAAAATGTTGGATTAGATGAGGCAGTAAGCACAAGATGTTAAGAGGAAATCCTGCAGACAAACAAATGGTGCAGAAGTTATGTGAGCACACAACAAACTTCTAATATTTTAAAAACAAGATCTCTGTAACCAAAACTGCTTTATTATTTAAGATGGAAGTAGAATAATCACCTAATCAGTTAAACAAAATTAATATGTAACCTGCTCTTATTCAGCACAATGGCAAGCTCCTAAGAGAATATGCAAAGGTTTAGAACAGCACTAAACCAAGGCCACGATGACTAAATGGTTTGAGAAGGAAAAAACTGATATATATTCTTACTTACTTTGGAAACAAATTTACTATAATGTAATATACAATTCCAATCTTCCAGTAGGTTTACTCATAGAAACTCTTTGCACAGGGTCTCTAAACAAATGATCACAATCTACATTGTACCTAGTGTAACAATGCTGAGGACCACGGGTTTACTTTTGCTCTTCATGCAATGTATATCACTACTGATTTTAATGCCAAAAATTAATTTATTTTTCAGTTAACCTACTACCGAGTTCATAGATACTAAGGTCAGAAGGGACCATTCTGATCATCTAGTCCGACCTCCTGCACAGCGCAGGCCACAGAATCTCACCCACTCACTCCTACGAAAAACCTCACCTACATCTGAGCTATTGAAGTCCTCAAATCATGGTTTAAAGACTTCAAGGAGCAGAGAAGCCTCCCTCAAGTCACCCAGGCCCCATGCTACAGAGGAAGGCGAAAAACCTCCAGGGCCTCTCCAATCTGCCCTGGAGGAAAATTCCTTCCCGACCCCAAATATGGCGATCAGCTAAACCCTGAGCATATGGGCAAGATTCATCAGCCAGATACTACAGAAAATTCTTTCCTGGGTAACTCAGATCCCATCCATCTAATATCCCATCTCAGGGGATTAGTCCTATTTACCTTGAATATTTAAAGATCAATTACTTACCAAAATCACATTATCCCATCATACCATCTCCTCCATAAACTTATCGAGTAGAATCTTAAAACCAGATAGATCTTTTGCCCCCACTGCTTCCCTTGGAAGGCTATTCCAAAACTTCACTCCTCTGATGGTTAGAAGCCTTTGTCTAATTTCAAGTCTAAATTTCCTGGTGGCCAGTTTATACCCATTTGTTCTTGTGTCCACATTGGTGCTGAGCTGAAATAATTCCTCTTCCTCTCCTGTATTTATCCCTCTGATATATTTATAGAGAGCAATCATATCTCCCCTCAACCTTCTTTTAGTTAGGCTAAACAAGCCAAGCTCCTTAAGTCTCCTTTCATAAGACAAGTTTTCCATTCCTCAGATCATTCTAGTAGCCCTTCTCTGTACCTGCTCCAGTTTGAATTCATCATTTTTAAACATGGGAGACCAGAACTGCACACAGTATTCTAGGTGAGGTCTCACCAGTGCCTTCTATAAATGGTACTAAAACCTCCTTATCCCTACTGGAAATGCCTCTCTTGATGCACCCCAAAACCGCATTAGCTTTTTTCACAGCCATATCACATTGGCAGCTCATAGTCATCCTATGATCAACCAATACTCCAAGGTCCTTCTCCTCTTCCGTTACTTCTAATTGATGCGTCCCCAACTTATAACTAAAATTCTTGTTATTAAACCCTAAATGCATAACCTTACACTTCTCACTATTAAATTTCATCCTATTACTATTACTCCAGTTTACAAGGTCATCCAGATCCTCCTGTATAATATCCCGATCCTTCTCTGAATTGGCAATACCTCCCAGCTTTGTATCATCTGCAAACTTTATTAGCACACTCCCACTTTTTGTGCCAAGGTCAGTAATAAAAAGATTAAATAAGATTGGTCCCAAAACCGATCCCTGAGGAACTCCACTGGTAACCTCCCTCCAGCCTGACAGTTCGCCTTTCAGTAGGACCCGTTGCAGTCTCCCCTTTAACCAATTCCTTATCCACCTTTTGATGTTCATACTGATCCCCATCTTCTCCAATTTAACTCATAATTCCCCATGTGGCACGGTATCAAATGCCTTACTGAAATCTAGGTAAATTAGATCCACTGCATTTCCTTTATCTAAAAAATCTGTTACTTTTTCAAAAAAGGAGATTAGGTTGGTTTGGCATGATCTACCTTTTGTAAAACCATGTTTTATTTTGTCCCATTTACCATTGACTTCAATGTCCTTAACTAATTTCTCCTTCAAAATTTTTTCTAGGACCTTGCATACCACAGATGTCAAACTAACAGGCCTGTAGTTCCCCGGATCATTTTTTTTTCCCTTTCTTAAAAATAGGAACTATATTAGCAATTCTCCAATCATGCGGTACTACTCCTGAGTTTACAGATTCATTAAAAATTCTTGCTAATGGGCTTGCAATTTCAGGTGCCAATTCCTTTAATATTCTTGGATGAAGATTATCTGGGCCCCCCGATTTAGTCCCATTAAGCTGTTTCAGTTTCACTTCTACCTCAGATATTGTAATATCTACCTCCATATCCTCATTCCCATTTGTCATGCTACCATTATCCCTAAGATCAACTTTAGCCTTATTAAAGGCTGAAGCAAAGTATTTGTTTAGATATTGGGCCATGCCTAGATTATTCAATATGGTTACATATAACTTGATTAAAAATACCTGCTAATTGGGAGGGATCAACCAATGTATGTTTGGAGACCGTGATGAGTTTACTGAGGAGGTGAACTGTCATTTCCTGTGTAGACACTGAGGTAAAGCCCTTAAGGAAGAGCTGCTGAAGGCCTGGAAAGTTATTCCATTTCAGTTTACTCTGCACCTTTTCTATCTTCTCCCGACTCTCTGATTTATCAAGAGACAAATGAATAAGCAGTTTGTTGAGCAGCCTGAGAGCCAGGAGGTATTCATATTCATAATCCGATTCTAGCAAGGATGCTGCAATCCAAAATATGGTGGCCATCAGGTTGATAGGATCAGTAGTGGGCTGCACATCATGCATTCCTCCCTCTCTCAGAGAGGAGAGGCTTCTAGTCCTTGCTAAGCTTCCACCATGGTTTATTCTTCCATCCATTATATCCAGTGTGTTGCTCCGTCGACGGTCACCTCTCCGGTCACCAATTAAAGTCAGTCTCAAAGAGTTACTCCTTGCATTGCTGTAATATCCCAAACAATTGCCGCTACTAGTAGGACTTGTGCTTAGATTTATCTGTCCAGTGCTTTTTCTGTTAGCTGCATACTTGTTTCCCATTACAGGATCATAGTATGAGGTTCTAAAATAAGAGCAACGAAATATATTATTGCATGTAAAATTTCAGACCTTCAATAATGTACATCCTAAAAAATAAGGGCTCCAAAAAAATCAATCCTCCAGCACATGCAGAGTATATTTTATTATCAGTGAATAGGTCTCAGGAAATACTTATATCATAATGAAGTCCTTGAAGAGAGGGAGACTGCCTTGTTACTTCAACACCATAGCTAGGGAAGAAATGTTTTCCAGACATAAGAAATTATCAAGGTTAGAGAGCCAACCAGGGATCTAGTACAATTAGACATATTGGTCAAAAACTTGAAAAAATATCAGCTAGGAATGAAGATTTAGAATTCCCATATATTTTCTTACAGATGAGAAAAGGCAGGGAATTAAGAAATGCGGTTATTTACATGTCCTTATAGAAAGAAAAGGAGTACTTGTGGCACCTTAGAGAGACTAAAAAATTTATTAGAGCATAAGCTTTCGTGAGCTACAGCTCACTTTATCGGATGCATTTGGTGGAAAATACAGAGGAGAGATTTATATACACACACAGAGAACATGAAACAATGGGTTTATCATACACACTGTAAGGAGAGTGATCACTTAAGATAAGCCATCACCAGCAGCGGGCGGGGGGGAAAGGAGGAAAACCTTTCATGGTGACAAGCAAGGTAGGCTAATTCCAGCAGTTAACAAGAATATCTGAGGAACAGTGGGGGGTGGGGTGGGGGGGAGAAATAACATGGGGAAATAGTTTTACTTTGTGTAATGACTCATCCATTCCCAGTCTCTATTCAAGCCTAAGTTAATTGTATCCAGTTTGCAAATTAATTCCAATTCAGCAGTCTCTCGTTGGAGTCTGTTTTTGAAGCTTTTTTGTTGAAGGATAGCCACTCTTAGGTCTGTGATCGAGTGACCAGAGAGATTGAAGTGTTCTCCAACTGGTTTTTGAATGTTATAATTCTTGACGTCTGATTTGTCTCCATTCATTCTTTTACGTAGAGACTGTCCAGTTTGACCAATGTACATGGCAGAGGGGCATTGCTGGCACATGATGGCATATATCACATTGGTAGATGCGCAGGTGAATGAGCCTCTGATAGTGTGGCTGATGTGATTAGGCCCTATGATGGTGTCCCCTGAATAGATATGTGGACAGAGTTGGCAACGGGCTTTGTTGCAAGGATAGGTTCCTGGGTTAGAGATTCTGTTGTGTGGTGTGTGGTTGCTGGCGAGTATTTGCTTCAGATTGGGGGGCTGTCTGTAAGCAAGGACTGGCCTGTCTCCCAAGATCTGTGAGAGTGATGGGTCGTCCTTCAGGATAGGTTGTAGATCCTTGAGGATGCGTTGGAGAGGTTTTAGTTGGGGGCTGAAGGTGATGGCTAGTGGCATTCTGTTATTTTCTTTGTTGGGCCTGTCCTGTAGTAGGTGACTTCTGGGTACTCTTCTGGCTCTGTCAATCTGTTTCTTCACTTCAGCAGGTAGGAATGCATGAAAGAGATCTTGTAGGTGTTTGTCTCTGTCTGAGGGGTTGGAGCAAATGCAGTTATATCGTAGAGCTTGGCTGTAGACAATGGATCGTGTGGTATGATCTAGGTGAAAGCTAGAGGCATGTAGGTAGGAATAGCGGTCAGTAGGTTTCCGATATAGGGTGGTGTTTATGTGACCATTGTTTCACGTTCTCTGTGTGTGTATATCAATCTCCCCTCTGTTTTTTCCACCAAATGCATCCGATGAAGTGAGCTGTAGCTCACGAAAGCTTATGCTCTAATAAATTTGTTAGTCTCTAAGGTGCCACAAGTACTCCTTTTCTTTTTGCGAATACAGACTAACACGGCTACTACTCTGAAACCTGTCATACATGTCCTTATATTTCTCTTAAGGTAGCATCCTAGACAGATCCATACCTTCCATGCCTTTCACACTGAGACTCAGGAGCATTTATGAAAGATATCAACATTTTCTGGAACCCATTTTATGTGGATATACAGTATAAATGCCACATTGTAATCAATAACTTTCGAATTAAGCTTAAATTTATACAGAGGAACTCCAATACAACCTTTGTACTTTGGAACAATCTTTTGAGTAGTAGAGGGGCATGTGAGTATGGATTATTTTTTCAGTTTATAAAACACATCTCTCAACACTAGTAGGCACATATATTAGATCCTAGAATACATCTCATTACTCAAAAACACCTCCTTATACCACCCCAGAAATGCAACCCCTTGTAATACAAGCCTTAAGTCCAAAATCCGAGTGAAAAGACATGGGTAGCAAATGCCCCGAAGTTGAATAAACTTTTGAGTTTCGCCAGACCAGTGGCGAAAGCAAATTCCAGTTGGGGCCCTCCAAGGACAATGCCTTACCATCAGCCCCTAAAGTCTGGGACTTAAAGCCTGAACCTGTGAAGTACTGAACACCCTCAACTCCCATTATGGTCAGTGTTCAATGGTGAGAAATACTGTAGCTGGTTTCAAATGCCAGGATTAAACACAAACAGAAGCAGTTTCTAAGCCTTTATCCAAGACCCCGACTACATAGGGCTAACTCTTTGAATTGTACACAGAAGCCAAATGGAAGTTAATACTGGCTACAGATCATATTTCATGCATGAAGTATCTCAAAGTATATCGGTAGCTGCATTCTGCACTAGATGAAGTTTCCAAGTTCTATTCAAGTGTACACATTTCAGTAATCCAATCTTGATGTGAAAAAAGCATGAATAACTGGCAAGAGCCTTATGTGAAAGGAACATTTGTAGGATAACATATAATTATGCTTGGTCAGGCTCATTTTCTTTTTAATAAAGCAAGTCCCTGGGGGCAAAGGGAACCATAATATTAACAATGTAATTTTTCAAGTCTGCTCTCAGACACAAGATAAGAATGTTTTGAAAGTTTGACACAGAATGGGGAAGAAAAATTACAGACCTTTATTTACACTTTATAATAAAAAGCAACACATTTGGAATGCCGAGTAGGCAGCTCTAAATGTGGTCTAGTATCTGCTGCAGTTGAAGAAATTTGGTTTACAAATTATTGTAATCCTAATTAATATAAATAGTAACTACCATGATGTAGCAATTTTCATCCAGAGATCTTATAGCACTTAAAAAATTTAGTATCACTACTTACATTTTATAGATGGAGAAACTGAGGCACGGAGTGCTTATGTGATAACCACAGTCAGATAGGCTCTGATCCTAAAAGATGGTGAGTGCCCTCATTTCCACGGAAGTTAATCAGAACTGAAGGCACTCAATGGTTCACAGAATTGAGGTCCAATAGTTCAACAGCACGGATGTGAACAAAACCCAGATCTAACAAATTTGATTTACAAATTCTCCCCTTCATAACTGAGAAACACACACTGATTTAAAAGTGCCGAATTTGCTCTACCACCTAGCAATAGAAAAAGTAAGGAGTAACTGAAGTCAGTTTCAGGAAATTTGACTAAGAGCTCAAAGATATGAACATCTGAAAACAGCATGCTGTCCTTGTATTAAGTCTAAACTGAAATGATGGCAGAAACGTTTTGATTACGAGTAATAAATAACTAATAGTTCCCATGAATACTGTACTTTGACTAGTATAAGTACTTACTGAGAAAGTGCAGATATAAGGTCATAATGCTTCATGGTTTCAGCCAATGTATCAATGGCAGATTCTAGAGTCAGAAGTAGCTCTATGACAAAACCCTGAAAAAGGTCCAAGGTTATTATATGTTATAGTATGTATAACAGTGCAGATTGCGTAGGACCTCTTGATTGTGATATACAAATAGAACAAACAATGTTAGGGACTGATTCATAACTTTCTGATCTAATTACACCATGATCCTAATGATGCATGACTCAAATTAATGGTGCAAATTCAATGTAAAACAAAGAACAGTATACAATTTAATTTTAAAACTAGTGAATGACACAATCATGGATTTATTTGTGTTATATTCTTTGGTCCAATACTTCTGACAAGATAACCATCAAGTTCCATTATTCCACTGGGTGTATTTACACTTTATGACTTAGTCCCTCTTTTTGTGGTTTGAATAGGATAGTCAATTTCTTTTGCAAGGAGTGACATAGGATAAACTGTAAAGATACAATATGTTGCTGATAAATCTAAATATCAGATCATACTAAAATTGTTGTTTCTTCTTTAATATTATATTGTTTTATTTTAAAATACTTGAGGCATATTTTGAATTATAAAAAGTATGGGTGCTGCCAGGAAGCCAATTACTTCACCTGAGATATCTAGTTCAGACTGCAGAGTCTCTGAAAGTAAATGTTTGGAAACTACTAGGTTGCTTTTGAAAGCAAAGTGCTCAGCATAACCATGAATTATTTTTGTTTTGTTCTTCAGAAGTGAAAATTCAAAGTGTTACAGAAGTTAAATCCAATACCAGTCACATCACTTTTAATACCCCTTTCTTCTTCATTTAAGGAGAGAATGCAGCTGAGCCCATCATTCTGCTTTTATCTTTTATTATGGTATTAAAAAATACAATTAAAATATTGTTTAATAAAATGGGAAAATTGTAAGTGAGATGGCTGCAAAGGAGAGAAAATAAGAAAATATGCAAATACCTGTGCTTCTTCTCCTGCATCTCCTACAGTTTCTACAAGCCTGGAGAGAATGTCAGAAAGCGTAGATGCAGAAAGAGGCTGCTTCAGAGCCCTGAAAATCTGAAACGATCTCCCAGCATAGTGTCGAGAGGAGCAAGAAAGTGCAGTTTGCAAAGCAACTTCACTAAGATGGTGCTCCAACTGAAATCCTGCTATGAAATCAAATGTATGTCCAAGTAACACAGCAGATTTAAAAAAAGAAAAGAAAAGGAAGTTGCAATTATTACATACATTACCAGTGTTATTGCACACTTATTTTTTCTACTGACAAGATTATTATAGCCACCTCTGTGTTGGCTTTTAAGTTAGTTTTATCTACTACTTCTTCTCCCTCACCCCCTTTGCTTAATTGGAATCCCTCACAAAGATCCATCCAATCACATAACAGCTTTCCCATAAACTTAAACAGAAGTATTAAATATTAAATTAGACAGATGGAAAGAAAGATACAAGATTTAAACAATAATTATCTGCAGTGAGCTTGTAATATACATTTTCTCCTTCTCCAAGCACACGTTATGTTGACATATCCAAGTCTGAACACAGTTATGAACTGTGTCACATAAAAGTGCAACATCTATTGGGTGAAAGCAGAAGCCTGGAAATCTATGCATATTTTCTTAAAGAGACGTTCTTATTTATTTCACAAAGATTTTTATTTTATTGAAATTCTACGATGTATTAACTCTTTTCTAACATACCTGAACTCAACTGCTTAAACACAGACACCACATGTTTTAGAAACACAGTTAACTGCTCAGCACTCTTTATACTAGGGTTCTTGGCTGAAACATCCTCATGATTCCAAAGTGGCCCTCTTTTCCTAGATATATAAAACCCAACATATAACACAGCATAGCATAAAAGTATAAAACATTTTTATATTTATCTATTTTATATTGATCTCTATTATCATTATCTATTTATGCAGTGCTTTTCACCTAGAAGAATTCCAGAAGACTTTATCAACTACATACAGTATACTGAAACAGATTTCTCTGGAATGAAATATGGCAGCTGTTAAAAAACGTGCAGCAATATTATATAGCAATTAAGACAAAAAACAAAGCAACATATTCAAGCCAATTGAAACTGCAGGAGGAATTTAGGGAGGAGGGAATGTGTAGTTACCCTAATGGCAAGTAATTTTAATTGATGCTATACATTTGCAAAAATACCACAACCCAACACCACATTATTTTAAAGTTCTAGGGCTGTGTAAAAACTCTTTTTTAGTTTCCACAGTTTCCGCAAACCAAAATCAAGTTTTTGACCACTAAGTTCTATTTAGAGTTTCAGGTTTATATGTTCAACCCTGCAAATCTGTGGATATCTGCTTTATACCCATGGATCATTTTTGCAGATTGCGGATCGGATGTGGATACAAATTTTGTATCTTCTCGGCTCTATTTATATGATTCTGAAAGCACTAAACGAATTATCATATGAAAATAGGAACCTTTTGAAAGTTGCCAGTTTTAGAACTAAACTTTGCCACCAATTCCTACTTCCCCAGTCAACACACACGCCCTCTCTTTCTCCAAGCCACCTTGAAGATCCATACAAACCCAGGTTCCCACAACAGCCTTCAAGACGCTCTCTGATCAGACCTTTAAGAAGCATATTCTGCAGCCCACCAAATCCCAGAATGTGGTTCAATTGTCTTTAAAGGAAGTAGTTGTGGGACTGGAGTTGCTGAAGAGAGGAAAGGGTTTGAAACCCTGAAAAGCTTTCCGTGGGAAAGGGGATCCTCAGATCAGTGGGGAATTCACCAATCAATGGCCTTTTGAAGTCTCAGGAGGAGAGATGGCCAATCAACTGCCCTTAGGATGTAGAGAAAGTAGAATGGTTTGAAGGCTATTATATATACACATAACATGCACATAACAAGAGAGTATTTAAGATCAAATTTAAGATCTTACTGATGATAAACAGAAGAGA
Organism: Dermochelys coriacea; assembly: GCF_009764565.3. Lineage (NCBI taxonomy): Eukaryota > Metazoa > Chordata > Testudines > Dermochelyidae > Dermochelys > Dermochelys coriacea. Next base: position 94,184,811 of record NC_050071.1, on the reverse strand, counting down.
AAAATAGTCAACTTCATGCCAAATAATATGCCATTTTGCCATATTTCCATACACCTTGACCATGGTTGATCTTGAAGTGTTACCTTGAGGTAATAAATTCCATGAGTGTTTTCACTTTTTCATCTTGCTCTACTGGAATATCAACTTCATTGAGGATGGTGGTGTGCAGATGAGAAATGGCAGCACTGGTATTTCCTAAACTGATGCTAGAAGAGGTAGAACTTGAACTAAGCCCTGAGTCTGTCATTGGGGAGGGCTGGTAATCAGGTATAAAATCATTAACACCTGCTGAAAGAAAAACAACTATGATTATATTATAGTTTTGCATTTTCACATTAGACTTCAAAAAATGTATTAGTATGATGCACTGGTTCTCTAAAGATGCACTTTGATTAGGATAATTAAAATATTTTCAAACTGAACATACAGGATGCTCCTTTTCACCTTCTAGGCCATCAAAATAGTATCTGTTTGTAATGCCAACACTGAAAATATAAAATTTAAAACAATGTCATATGAATTACCCATTTTATGAGATAGGTTTCAAAAGAGTTTACAGTATTTTACCAGTAAAGCCCTGATCTTGCAAACACATATATGCTAACTTTATGCATGCAAGGAGACTTAATGAAGTCAACAGGCATACCTAAGGTTAAGCACATCTATAAATCCTTGCATAATTGGGGCCTAAATAAATAATAAGGAATAACCCATCCATAACTACAATCATAGTAATGACTCCAGCATTCATTTTTATATTAGTATTCTGGTGAAGTGACAACCCATTAGTCCCTGCACTTGTAGGCATCACATCCTTAACAAGTTGATTCAGTAGTTGAACTTGAAAGCATTATAACACACACATGCTTGTAGAGTAGAAGTCAAGAGGACAATGATAATGCAGACTGGCTTTTTGATTGAAATGTAATCTGATCACAACTGAATTTAATTATTAAACACTGATATGTAAGGCTGATTCCACCAATAAGTTAGAGATGTTTTGTGCCACTCTAGATGCATAAAGCTGCTCTAAAATCAGCTTACTCTGGCTACTGGCACATTCCCTCTTCACATGGGAACCATCTGCAAAATACAACCTGCATAGCTTCTATACTATCTTTCTCCCAAGTATTGTATCAGGTAATGGAGCCAAGGAAAATGAAGGCATGGCCAGGGTTTGTCTGTGTCTGGCTAGCTGACGTCAGTAGTTGGAGTGCTGAGGGCCACTAGCACCCAATGTAGATCATTAACCTTCGCTGCGTTCTGGACTGATGCATGCACAGCTGCAGGATTGGATTGTGGGGGGGCAAAAGTGGCTTAAAGAAAACTTTGCAACCAACCCCCGCATCACTCCCCCAGCTTATGCTGAGCACTGTTCAGATGGAAGGAGAATTGGGTCATATATGGATAGTATTTCTCCAGTCACTGTTATTTTTATAGTGTTTGTGTCCCTTAACTACATATTTAGGATCTGACCCCACAAGTATCTCTGTGTGAATAGCCCCTGTATTCACATGGAGTCCTGTTTAGACCAACTGGGTTCCACAAAGAGGTCTATCCGCGCTTAGTATCTTGTCAGATGAGGGCCTTTTTCTCATCAAAAAGATGCAATCTATTAAAATTGTATAACTTGCCATTTTAATCAATTATTTAACCAGCATTTACTAGATCTGCTTGCAGGATTTAGTCTTAATATAGTTTTTAAATTATATAATGTTCTACTGCAAAATTCAAAAAGTATCAGTGATTCATGAAATAAAGCTGATATAGGGTATTTTATTAAATTAATCACCTATTTTTAAGTTAAAAACATCACTATAATAATTTTTGCTTACTCCCCCATGTGGGGCTAATCTCCTGAACAATACTGTTTCAATTCTCAGTGTAGACAGAACCTAAATAAAAGTTTGCTGGCCTTCTCATCCTGATCTCTAGTCAATGTTTTTTCATGTTACAACCCAACTTACATAACGTGTCTCTGGCCAGCTCTACTCAAGAGCCCAAGGACTGGAACAAGAGTGGTTCTGTAGATCAGAACTGAATTGCATTTGGTAAAATTCTATGGTAAAATTTACACAAGAATTTACAAACTATTTTTTCTTCACGTAACACAAAACTACTTCCCAGTTACAACAAAACTGAAATAATATATTGCATGGCAGCTGTTGCCATCTGCTGAAAATAATATGAAATATCACGAGTCAACAAAATTAATCCTTGTTCACATTTTCCACAAATCTATAATACAATCAAAAGTGAAGGTTCATAAAAAATGTTTCCAGTGAAATTTACAGGTCTCTCATACTATATGATCATTTCAGATTATATATGTTTTCTCATATTCTTTGTACAACAATAAAAGCAAAAGTCATGCTAAAATCTTGTAATATTTTTGTGGTATTCTATTAAATCATACAATGTCAAATGGCTTATGTCCAAAATTGAAAGTTGCTATAATTTATAGAGGAATTTATCTCCCTATTTCTCCTTTAAAATCACAAAAAAGTAGTTGCTATTTTATATGACCAGCTAACAGTTTCCTCTGCAGTTTCCACAGCAGCAGCAAGCCAGCAATTAACATTCAGCTGTGCTGCTACTGCTGATGACTGCACACAAAATGTTAACATCTATATTAATTTTAGGTTAATGAAAAATTCAAGGAAGAGAGAAATTTTATCCAACTGGACAAAACTGGAAGTGAAATAATTTACAAACAATGGAGATTTTAATATTTAAGTCCAATCAAAAAATGACTTTCTGTGTTGTTTTAATTAATGAAACATGAACAATGTAGCTATGGTTACCTGTGAAAGTATAATCTAAATGTGCAGTTTGCTTGACAGTAAGCACCCTGGGTTCATTAAACTCCCTGTTCCTGAGAAGGACAGAAGCAACAGACTGGACATTACTGTTGGAGCCCATCACTATCAACAAATGCAAAAGCAGGCGTTTACAATGCTCATACACTTCAGGGTGGTAGTGGTCAAACCCTAAAATTAAAGAGGAAAATAGAAAGGAAATAATCAATTAAATATGCAGTTAACTAAAATCAGCAGCAGTCCTAGTGGTCTATATCAATCTCTACAAACGATATCTATTTTTGGTAAAGAAATATTCACCAACAACAACTGAAAATGAGTTAGATTTTGGCTATTGGGAGAAACAGAGGATATGCTCCCTTCCATCTCCCCTTTTATTTTTTCTACAATAACTTCAATATATTAAAACTCTCTGGCTTTACTGTATTAAAAAACATTACCACACTGAGCAAGAGCGCGTTTACATATTATGTTTATTTCATATAATAAACCAACTAGGCCAGGGGTGGGCAAACTTTTTGGCCCGAGAGCCACATCGGGGTTGCAAAACAGTATGGAGCGCCAGGTAGGGAAGGCTGTGCCTCCCCAAACAGCCTGCCCCCTATCCGCCCCCTCCCACTTCCTGCCCCCTGACTGCCCCCCTCAGAACCCCTGACCCATCCAACCTCCCCGCTCCTTGTCCCCTGATCACCCCCTCCTGGGACCCACACCCTGAACCACCCTCCCCGGGACCCCACCCACTGTCCAACTCCCCACTCCCTGTCCCCTGACTGCCCAACCCCTATCCACACCCCCGCCCCCGATAGGCCCCCAGGAACTCCCACGCCTATCCAAATCCCCCTGCTCCCTGTCTCCTAACTTCCCCGCCCCCTATCCATACTCCTGCCCCTAACTGCCCCCCAGGATCCTACTCCCTAGCCAACCTCCTCATCTCCCTGTCCCCTGACTGCCCCGATCCCTATTCACCCCCCCCCCTTGACAGTCGTCGTCCCCGGACTCCTACGCCTATCCACCCCCCCATCCCCTGACCGCCCCCACCCCCCAGAACCTCCGCCCCATCCAACCGCCCCCGCTCCCTGTCCCCTGACTGCTCCCCAGGACCCCCTGCCCCTTATCCAACCTCCCTGCTCCCTTACCATGCCGCTCACAGCAGCAGGAACTCACAGCCCCGCCACTCGGCCGGAGCCAGACACGCCGCCGCGTTGCCCAGCAGGAGTGGTGGGCCAGGGCACTGGTGGTGCAATGAGCTGAGGCTATGGGGGAGGGGCCAGGGGCTAGCCTCCCCAGCTGGGAGCTCAAGGACTGGGCAGGACGGTCCCACGAGCTGTAGTTTCCCCATCTCTGAACTAGGCCATATTGTGGATGATTCCTGCCATTGCACAGGTACTAAAAAAAGCCCACCATTTTTATTCAACCCAATTGAAAGACTCACCATACTGAAATATATGGAGCCAAAAACACAGGGAAGAACAACAAGAGAAGCACTGAGGACACTAAGTGTATTACAAGCTAATTGCACCTTCTATACAAGAGGAGAAGGACAAGTGGCCCCAATAGACAGTGCTTTGTAAAGGAGTCCAAACTTTCATGCCCACTTGTATTTCCTACCTACATGTTTGTCTCAAGAAATAAGCAACATTAGGAACATGAAAAGATTCTCTGGTCCAGCACACACTTGTCTGATTAATTGTACATGCTCAGAAGAAGAAAAAGCCAAATCAAGTGGGGATACAAATTCAGGGCAGATGTATGCTGCTCAAGAGAGGCCGGGGGGGGTGGGGTGGGGCAGCAATGGACTATAATAAAGGTGGAAATCTGGCCAAAAGAGTACAAGAGAAAGGAGAAAAAGAGATGCACTAGTTTGTTACCTATCACACAACAGACCAAATTTAGCTCTGGTGCAAATATGTGTAACTTCACTGAAGTAAATGCAGTTGCACTTGCTTACATCATGGCTTCATTTAGCCCAAAATATTCTGCTTACAGGCATTTAGTAAGTTTTAGCTTTTATATGTTATCCACAGTGTTAATTTTAAAGAAGACACTTATTAGTATTGTATTTATACAAACCAAAATGACTGGGAAATATTTTTTTAAAAAGTGGATTTTTTTTCAACTTGAAAAAGTGTTCTTCCTTTATGTTATTGGAAGACAGTTTTTAAAAAGTCAGATTGTCACAACAACATAGAAGACAGTAATATTTCATACACCAGAGACCCTTTTTGTACTTTCCGCAAATATTTTATTGATAAATAAAGAATAAGAAATATTAATCTCATTCAGCCTTGGAAAAAAAGACTAGTTATGTCAAAAAGGCTGTTATCATTTTTAATTACTATAATCTTCAAAGCCAAGCTTACAAGCTGCTTTCCTTGATTTAAAAAAAAAATGATATTTCAGTAGCAGTTTAGTTACCTATAAAAATTGCATGAAGTAAAAGATGGAGGTATCCTCCCCATTCCACCTTCACACTGTGGTCGATTATCAAATCAGTCAAAAGGATCACTGCTATGTTACACCTAAAGAAAGAAAAAAATTGTTAAGAGATCAGAATACAACTGTTTTTTACATTTTGAAGATCTGTAGGAGTTTTAAAGATACTCTTAACTAATATCCCCTTTTAAGGCTATGAAAGTCTTAAAGGCAAGAAAGAAAAAACATAAAAATCACAATAAGCCACACAGCAGATGTGAAAAGCTTTAGTCCTCCAAATCAAAAGGTAGCTAAGACATCATAACTTCTTGAATTGTAAGCAACCCAGGAAATGTAACAATAAGGAAAGGCTATTCTTACTTTACACAGCACATGCATGAAGACAGTAGTTTGATTTAAACTAATATGAACTGAACTGCTGTCCCTTTCATGTAATATTAGTATTTACCTGTGAAGAGACATGCCTGGAGATGAAGTTTCAGGTAAATAATCCACTAGTGGTGACCAACAACCCCCAGTAGGTGGAAAGGGTAGAGGCTCTCCTTGATTATGCTCCATCACTTTCAGTCGCCAGTTAGAATACAGTGGCATTGAATCACCTATCAAAATATATTTATTTTTACTTTTCTTTTTGATTTGTCAATCCAAGCAAAATGTACAATTTACTAATGGTAATCTTCCACCTAATATTATAGATTCGTAGATACTAATGTCAGAAGGGACCATTCTGATCATCTAGTCCGACCTCCTGCACAGTGCAGGCCACAGAATCTCACCCACCCACTCCTATGAAAAACCTCACCCATGTATGAGCTATTGAAGTCCTTAAATCATGGTTTAAAGACTTCAAGGAGCAGAGAAGCCTCCCTCAAGTCAACCATGCCCCATGCTACAGAGGAAGGGGAAAAACCTCCAGGACCTCTCCAATCTGCCCTGGAGGAAAATTCCTTCCCAACCCCAAATATGGCGATCAGCTAAACCCTGAACATATGGGCAAGATTCACCAGCCAGATACTACAGAAAATTCTTTCCTGGGTAACTCAGATCCCATCCATCTAATATCCCATCTCAGGGGATTTGACCTATTTATCCTGAATATTTAAAGATCAATTACTTGCCAAAATCACATTATCCCATCATACCATCTCCTCCATAAACTTATCAAGTAGAATTTTAAAACCAGATAGATCTTTTGCCCCCACTGCTTCCCTTGGAAGGCTATTCCAAAACTTCACTCCTCTGATGGTTAAAAACCTTCGTCTGATTTCAAGTCTAAACTTCCTGGTGGCCAGTTTATACCCATTTGTTCTTGTGTCCACATTGGTGCTGAGCTGAAATAATTCCTCTCCCTCTCCTGTATTTATCCCTCTGATATATTTATAGAGAGCAATCATATCTCCTCTCAACCTTCTTTTAGTTAGGCTAAACAAGCCAAGCTCCTTAAGTCTCCTTTCATAAGACAAGTTTTCCATTCCTCGGATCATCCTAGTAGTCCTTCTCTGCACCTGCTCCAGCTTGAATTCATCATTTTTAAACATGGGAGACCAGAACTGCACACAGTATTCTAGGTGAGGTCTCACCAGTGCCTTGTATAACGGTACTAAAACCTCCTTATCCCTACTGGAAATGCCTCTCCTGATGCATCCCAAAACCGCATTAGCTTTTTTCACAGCCATATCACATTGGCAGCTCATAGTCATCCTATGATCAACCAATACTCCAAGGTCCTTCTCCTCTTCCGTTACTTCTAATTGATGCGTCCCCAACTTATAACTAAAATTCTTGTTATTAATCCCTAAATGCATAACCTTACACTTCTCACTATTAAATTTCATCCTATTACTATTACTCCAGTTTACAAGGTCATCCAGATCCTCCTGTATAATATCCCGATCCTTCTCTGAATTGGCAATACCTCCCAGCTTTGTATCATCTGCAAACTTTATTAGCACACTCCCACTTTTTGTGCCAAGGTCAGTAATAAAAAGATTAAATAAGACTGGTCCCAAAACCGATCCCTGAGGAACTCCACTGGTAACCTCCCTCCAGCCTGATAGTTCGCCTTTCAGTAGGACCCGTTGCAGTCTCCCCTTTAACCAATTCCTTATCCACCTTTTGATGTTCATACTGATCCCCATCTTCTCCAATTTAACTCATAATTCCCCATGTGGCACGGTATCAAATGCCTTACTGAAATCTAGGTAAATTAGATCCACTGCATTTCCTTTATCTAAAAAATCTGTTACTTTTTCAAAAAAGGAGATTAGGTTGGTTTGGCACGATCTACCTTTTGTAAAACCATGTTGTATTTTGTCCCATTTACCATTGACTTCAATGTCCTTAACTAATTTCTCCTTCAAAATTTTTTCCAGGACCTTGCATACTACAGATGTCAAACTAACTGGCCTGTAGTTACCCGGATCACTTTTTTTTCCTTTCTTAAAAATAGGAACTATATTAGCAATTCTCCAATCATTCGGTACTACTCCTGACTTTACAGATTCATTAAAAATTCTTGCTAATGGGCTTGCACTTTCAGGTGCCAATCCTTTAATATTCTTGGATGAAGATTATCTGGGCCCCCCGATTTAGTCCCATTAAGTTGTTTCAGTCTTGCTTCTACCTCAGATATGGTAATATCTACCTCTATATCCTCCTTCCCATTTGTCATGCTACCATTATCCCCAAGATCCTCTTTAGCCTTATTAAAGACTGAGGCAAAGTATTTGTTTAGATATTGGGCCATGCCTAGATTATCTTTAACCTCCACTCCATCCTCAGTGTTAAGCGGCCCCACTTCTTCCTTCTTAATTTTCTTCTTATTTATATGGCTATAGAACCTTTTACTATTGGTTTTAATTCCCTTTGCAAGGTCCAACTCGACTCGACTTTTAGCCTGTCTCACTTTATCCCTACATGTTCTGACCTCAATTAGGTAGCTTTCCTTGCTGATCCCTCCCATCTTCCACTCCCTGTATGCTTTCTGCTTCTTCTTAATCACCTCTCTAAGATGCTTGCTCATCCAGCTTGGTCTACAACTCCTTCCTATGAATTTTTTCCCCTTTCTTGGGATACAGGCTTCCGATAGCTTCTGCAGTTTTGATTTAAAGTAATCCCAGGCCTCCTCTACCTTTATATCCACAAGTTCTTCAGTCCAATCCACTTCCCTAACTAATTTCCTTAATTTTTGAAAGTCAGCCCTTTTGAAATAAAAAACCCTAGTTGCAGATTTATTTTTGTTAATCCTTCCATTTAGTTTGAACTGAATTAGCTCATGATCACTTGAGCCAAGATTGTCCCCTACAACCATTTCTTCTATGAGGTCCTCGCTACTCACCAAAATTAAATCTAAAATGGCATCCCCTCTAGTCGGTTCAGCAACTACTTGATGAAGGAATCCATCAGCTATCGCATCTAGCAAAATCTGAGCCCTATTATTATTACTAGCACTGGTCCTCCAGTCTATATCTGGGAAGTTAAAGTCTCCCATGATCACGCAGTTTCCATTAGCATTTACTTTATTAAAGACATTAAAAAGGGCTCTATCCATATCCAAATTAGATCCCAGAGGTCTATAGCACACCCCAAGCACTATCGTAGGAGAAGCTTTACTAGTTTTCTTCCCCAATGTAATTTTTGCCCAGACGGACTCTGTCTTATCCATTGCATCGCTTCTTATTTCTTTACATTCTACCTCATCATTGATATACAATGCTACTCCACCCCCTTTTACCTTTGTTTCTGTCTTTCCTAAACAGCACATACCCTTCAATACCTGTAGTCCAGTCATGACTACTATTCCACCATGTTTCTGTTATCCCTCTAATATCTGGTTTCACTTCCTGCACCAGTAGCTCTAGTTCCTCCATTTTGTTACCTAGACTCCTCGCATTGGTGTATAAACATCTTAATTTTTGCTGTTTGGCCTCGCTCACATTTTGTACCCTATTAGGGTACTGTGTATATTCTACACAGTAATAAGTTTAAAAATGCCCCAGGATTTGAAGCTATAGGTCCTGGGAAACAGAAGTGTCCAGATGAGAAAAACCATTCAGACAAAAGTTAAAATAAAGAGTAGTTTCTTACCCTACAGTAATTGTGGATCTTCAAAATGAAGTTGTCAATGTGGATCCCACTGTAAGTGCACAAGTGCCACGTGTATGCAAGATTGGAATCTTTTGAATAACGGTGTCTGTCAGGATCATGTACACTCCCTGTGTCTCCTTATGCTCCCATGCAAACCCATAAAAGGCAGAATAACTCTAGCCCCTGCTCGGTTCCCTTGCAATTCAAAGTCCAGGGAAGCACAGAACTCCAAAAATGGGGATGGAGTGTGGGTTATGGGATCCACACTAACAAGACCTCAAAGAACCACAGTTATTGTAGGTAACTTCTTCTCTGAGTATTTGTCAGTGTGGATTTCACTGTAGGTGATTAGCAACAGTACCTCTTCTGGACACTTAGATTAGGAATATCAACTGCATCAGTTCAACAGGTTTGTAGAATTGCTCTCCCAAACTTTGTACTTGCTCTGGCAGCTAAGTACAATGCATAGTACTTGATAAAAATCAGTGGGTTACTCCAGGTTGCTGCCTTGCAGATCTCTGAAACTGGCACATTTCTGAAGCAGGCAGAAGATACTGCTTGAGCTCTGGTGGGGTGCGTCTTGGCATTTGGTGGGAGAGCTACACCAGCTAACTGAAAAGACAGTGAGATACCTTATGTTGTCCACCTTAACAGGCTTTAGAGTAGCAGCTGTGTTAGTCTGTATTCGCAAAAAAGAAAAGGAGTACTTGTGGCACCTTAGAGACTAATAAATTTATTTGAGCATAAGCTTTCGTGAGCTACAGCTTATTTGGCCTTTAGAAAGGCCAGTTATAGCCAGAAATAAACAGAAAGACAGTCTGAACAGTTTGGTTCTGTCGATGTAGTAAAAAAAGGCTCTGGAAATGTCCAATGTGTGCTGCTTCTTTCCCAATGAAGAGGAGTTTTACTGCAAAGAAGAGAGGCATATTAAATGATTAATTCAGGTGGAATTCTGAGACCATCTTAGGAATTAATTTAGGGTGAAGTTTCAGGATCACATTAACCCTATGAAATACGATGTGGGGAGGGGATCAGCTACAAGCATTTGGAACTTGTTCACTCTTCTGACTAAAGTCATTGCAACTAGGGAGACTGTCTTCAGAGCCAGATGAAATACAAAGCTTTTTGAAAGGGGACTCCTTGAATCTCAAGATGATGTCACTGAGGTGCCAGGCAGGAGCAAGTTCCCTGATCTGTATAATGTAGGTAACAGGCCCTTCAGGAACTCTGATACCATTGGGTGAGAGAAGACCAAGCAGGACTATCCATCAATGGAAAGCTGAAACTGCTGCAGCTTGGACCTTAGTGGTGTTAAGAAAAAGCTGTTTCAGATGCAGGAAGTAGTTGGGAGCCTTTGGTACCAAAGCCTGCTTATGGTCCAGGCTATGGTGGGTCACCCCTATTGAGAACCTCTTCCATTTTGATGAAAAAGTCCTTCTGGTAGATATCTTCCTGTTCTGTATCAGGATGTCCTGGACTTGTCTAAAGCAATCCCTATCCATGGTAGTTAACCAGACAACATCCAGGTTGTCATTCAGGTGGGTCTGGATAGCGAATCTTCCCATGGTGCTGTGAAAACAGGTCCAGGCAGTCTGGGAGCTGAACTGGTGGTTGAATGAACACCTGTAGCACGTCTGTCAACCAAAATTGCATTGGCCAGTGCAGAGCTATGAGAACAATAATGGCTGTCCCTTTTGAATTCTGAAAATCACCATGAAGACCAAGAGAATGGGTGCAACAGCACAGAAGAGGCCTAGATTCCACTGCAGAGGGAAGGCCCCAGGCTCATATCCTCTCTGCAACAAAATTTCTGGCACCTGGTGTTGTCTTTAGGGACAAACAGGTCTATCACAGGAACTCCCCCCCCCCCGATTAGTTCTATGATAGAACTCCGCAGTGATCACTTGTGAGTGGTAACATATCTGCTCTGGGGGGTTACCAGGTTGTTGCTGACTCTTGGGAGCTGAAGAGCCATCGGGGTTAATTTGCATCTGTGGCACCATGTCCAGAGCTTGTGCCTCCTTGCTTTTTTTTGTGGTGTATTGCTAACATGATGTTCATCAAGACCTGCATTGTGGAATTGTGACGATCAGGAAGGAAGGACATGCAGACTAGCCTCGTGGCTCTGACCTCCATGACATGGATGTGGAGTGCCATGTCTTCCAGGGACCCTATTCCTTGCATTTGTAGATGGTCCAAGTGGATTCCCCAACCTATCTCTGAGGTGTCTGTGACTAAAGTCATTGTTGGGGAGGGGGCAGAGAACAGTACCTAGCCACGCATATTCTCAGTTTCCTTCCACCATTTCAGATCTGTGAGGTATGAGTAGAACCATAACCTTTTTGCTCATTTGGTGTTTCACTGGGGAACAGACCAACTTGAACCAGCGCTTGAGTGGTCACAGGTGAAGTCTGGCAGGCAGCATCATGTACATTCTTTCTGTGTTGGTACTCTGGCTGACAGTCCCAGGAGTTGGACAATGTCCTCTGCGCTTCTGCTGGGGCTGGTACTTGCATGTTTCCTATAAGGGGCCTGTGTGTAAATTGCCAAGGACCATACGGTGGCGCAAGTCCTTGAGGGAATGGGGCACTCTGTCTGAAGAGCTCCATTTCCTCAAAGGGCAGGTCCTCTATAACGTCCTCTGTCTTGCATGGTATGCCAGACATCTAGAACCATAAAGTCTGCCTCATTGTGATAACTATGGTTATCGACCTTGTGGCTGTATCAGATGCATTTGTGGCCAACCTGACCTTTTCTCTTGATCTTCTGACCCTCTGATTGTTTATTTCAACTCATCCCTGTACTCCTGCAGGATTTTAGCTAGGAAAGGAGTGACCACCTCCCAAGTGAGAAAATTGTACTTGACAAAGAGAACACAGTAATTTGAAGGTTCTCTGGGTAGCCAGGACTGTGAATCACTTTGTAACCCCCCTGCCTCCACTGAGAGGAAGACTGACTTTAGCTTAACTGGGTGCCAGCTTCCTGACACCACCAGCCTATTAGCCACCCAAACAATCTCCCCTGGGCTACGCAAGCCCTTACTTTGCCTTGCAGGTTAAGAATAGGTGCACCGCAATCACCAAGCCCCTGTGAAGTGTTCCCCTGAAGTGTCCAGCCCCTTATCCACTGAATGCTCACAGGTTTCACAGTGGTAGATGTGTTAGTCTGTATCAGCAAAAAAGAAGGAGTAGGAGCTGTGGCACCTTAGAGACTAACAAATTTATTTGAGCATAAGCTTTTGTGGGCTAAATGCTCACAGTAATACCAGGTGTGCAGTCCCCAAGGGAACAATGTACACACCAGCTTCAGTGATTCAACTCAGAATCAGCTGCTTGTATAATTCCTCAGCACTGAGATAGATTTATAGTGAAAACATGAAGTTTAGTATCAAAGGTTCAAGATTCAAGAGATAGTGAGAAAGTATAATAGAAACCAAAAGGATTACATATTTTTTAAAAAAATCAATTTCTAGAGACTTAACAGGCTAACTTCCATCCTAAAGTGTATCTCACCCCAAATATCCTTGTCAGCATTTCAACCAAGCCTGCTTGAGATCCTGTTTTCATGAATGTAATGGCACTACTCAATTACTTCCTAGGTAAAGGATTAACGGGTGTTTTCATTTCCTTGCCTTCTCATTACTTTCCCCAAAGTTCACTGTCTGTACTGTATCAGAGGGGTAGCCATGTTAGTCTGGATCTGTAAAAGCGGCAAAGAGTCCTGTGGCACCTTATAGACTAACAGACATATTGGAGCATAAGTTTTCAAGGGTGAATACCCACTTCTTCAGATGCATGTAGGGGAAATTTCCAGAAGCAGGTATAAATATGCAAGCAAGAATCAGGCTAGGGATAACGAGGTTAGTTCAATCAGGATTGCCACGGTCTGTACTGCAGAGTTAGGATAACACTCCTTCCCCACATAACTTATTCTCTGGTGAGCTGCTTCCCTTTTGATTTCACATCCCACCATTGACTTCAAATAGGGCTTCCACTGGGTTGGCTTACATGCTTAATTTACACGTGGATCAAGAGACAGGTGAATAAACACATTTTGTTGGGCAGAAACCTGTTTGTCAACTCTGCCTTGATACAGACTTTAGGAATGTATTTTTAGTGTACATGCATAACTCTTTGTAGAGTACCTGTACGTACATTTTACAACAATATTAATGACCAGCGATACCTTGGCTTTCATATAAGACCTCACTCAATATTCTTTGCTGAACCAGAATGTATACATTAGGATCAGGACATTCTTGTAACTCCCTTAGCAATTGGCATTGAGGGGTTCTTAGGTCACAGGTAGTTGGTCACCCGAAGTTGCACTGAGGTTGATGAATAGGACTTGCATCCAGAGAGGTCCAACTTTTTTTTTAAAATCTTTGTTCTTAAGTGCACCTTTTGTGGACTTTGATTTTTCCTCAGCTGCTCAACAACCAGGGACCCTGGGTTTGGATGGGTGTAGAAGCATTCGAAGCCCTTTCGGGGGGCACCTGATATCTCTTCTCCACTCATTTATATATGGGAGAAAGAGTCATTGGGGCTTCTCACTATCCTTTGGTGGGTTCCAGGATCTTCTCAATGGGGAGGGAAATTCTGACCGGTGGGGCACTCAAAATATCAGAGAGAGTTTATGAGCCTTCTCTGGTATAAATGTAGTATCAGCACCCGTGGATTCCACAATATGAGACCAGAGGTCCTGAAAAGTTTTGAAGTTATCAATTGCCAGCGTGGCAGCTGGTGTCACTACTTCGTCTGTTGATGAGGATGACTCTTTTGGGGGAGATGAAGGTTGCTGTAGTCCCTTTGCCTTTTCTTGCTTCTGGTGGATCACGTTAAGTTCAAGTGTAAACAGCCTGGCTAATGATGCCACCAGGGCATGGGATCTCCTTTTCCTGGAAGCATGAGAGGGAGTCTGCTTCTGGACAGGTGAGATGACAGTCCCCCTGTAAGGCCAATTTGACTAAGGTAGCTTGTCATATGCGTATTGGCTTGGTTGGGGCTGGCCCAGTGCCACTCACATTCCCCATCTGGGATGGAGGGCTGAATAAGAGCTCCCTAATAACTTTCTTGGGGTCAATTTTTAAAGGTAGAGGAGAGGGATCTCTGCTTGATGCTGGAGAGAAAAGTACACAGGTGACAGTGAGGAGGAGTATTTCTCCCTCTTCAAATGGTGGTGCTGTAGTGTGATATGGTTCCAGGGCCAGTTCCAGGAGACACAGGAAAAATGTCTCCAGAAACGATCCAGATTCCTCCCAGATGTATCTTGGGCTCTTGCTAGACTCCATTGTGGATACCTCCAGAAGTCAGCACCAAGATTAGCACTGGGTCTCTCATTCTCTGGGCCATTTTTGATCTGATTGAAGACTTGGAGGATCTGTTCTTTGAGAAGTGTTGTTTCGTTACATCCTTCTAGGACTTCCCTTCATGTCTGGAGCTATATTTGGACTCTGTCCAGCTCAATGACTGAGCATCACACTGAGCATCTCTGTGTGGACACAGATCCTGATCTGCAGGTATGATGTGTGGCAAGGGAGTGCTGGCTGATGCTGGCTTTCCAGTCTTGCTCTGCTAGTGACTTCACCTTGGGTATGAACAGACTTGCATGGACTTCTCCAGCAGAAATGCCTCAAGCCAAGAGATCTGGGATTATTTGCAGGTCCTGAAGGAAAAGAACTTGAACACAGAGCACCTATCCAGGGTGCAGCTCTCCCCTGGGCAAAAGAAACATCATCTGTGTCCATCCTAGATGGGGATCAGTATGTCACAGGTCAGCCAGGGGCCAAACCCTGAAAGTTTAGTTTGCCAAAAGTATAGCACTTCACCCCACTGTACAGGGGAAACATAGGTAGTTTCTCTTTTATTTTTCCTTCTTTTCTCTTTTGAATGTCCAATTCAATGGGAATGTGAAGACAAAACTTTCTTTTTAACATTTTAAAGTCTCTAAGAAAAATAGTGGTTGGATGCTCGCTAGGTTTTGTCTTCCTGTCAAAAGCATAAGAGGGAATTAAGGAAGGGTCATGACCGCTCTGGATGCATGCATGGCCCCAACAGACACTGCTGTTTAAAAGAATCTGAACTTGCATGCACAAGGTGCATGCATATTTACAGTGGGATTCACTTTGACACATACTTGAGGAACAGTAATTTAGATTCTGTCTCTGGGAGACCTGAAAGCTGGAAGGAAAATGATACTGGTGAAGACAGCATGTCACTGAATCACACTAAAATAACTGTCCTGATAGTAAGGCTCATATAAGCAGGAAAAATCATGTCCCTAAGTGAAGCCTGAGGACTTGGGTTTGATGGAACTCTGTATCTTAACTGTAGGTGGGATGGAGGTAGCTTGATCATTTCCGCTGCTACAACAGTCCATTAACTATAAGTGGCAGATCCAGCCTTCTGAGCACCCTGTACTAAGCCAGTAAATACATATTTTTGCTGTTCTACTAGCCATTTTCCTACCACTCCACGAACCAGATGCAAATACTCTCTTCTCCTCCATGGCAGGCAGGGCAGTGCGGTTCTGCATGTTCTGTGTCCCAGCACATGTTTGCAGTGGAAACCTACCATTTCTATGGTATTTGGGAACTTGTGCACCTGAGGTGGGGTATGCTGAATTTCCCCCTTGCTTCCAAGAGTCTCAGTTGTTTTCGCAACTGATGCAGCGAATGTAGGCAGGTTACTTTTTAGTTTAAAAAAAAATGAAAATAAGGTATGGCTATGAGCAAAGCACTCCTGAAATTTTACCTTTAAAATACTGGTTTTTCTTCATTGCTTTCAACTTCTAATTCACATTCCATCAACAAAATAATAATTGCACATTAAATATCCCTTGGTTTACCATTCATAATGAGATATGTAGGTTAAAAGTGGTATAGCCACAGATGAAATCAAATTGAAACCCACAAACATTAAAATGCTGCTCTATCATTTGTATACAGTACCAAGAAGCATCTGTTTTTGGTAGATGATCAATTTGAATTTAGGATCTGGGAGATATATGACAAAGTAGATGAACATTATGATTTGCAAGGATAGGCAGGGTACAGAGAAGTCACAAAATAGCCAGGGTTGGTGTTTGCAGGGAGGATGAGGAAAGGGGGTTCTTGTTGAAGGAGGATGGGAGATTGTGAGTTGAAGTATACAGTGCCTAGGCAGGGACTTCAGACAAAAATTAAAAAGAGTCTAATAAAATGATGCATAAACTTTAAACCAGTAGGCAAATTAGTAAGGATTGAAGATGCCATAGGTTCAGTAATCAAACAGAAAATTATCCCCAGAAAGTAAGGGGATATTAGTAAATATTAGATATTAGAAAAGTAAGTAATTATCCCTCAGTAATGCTGGTGAAGAGAAAAACACTCTAATACAGGTAGGAACCAAAGATATTACCCCCCCCCAAAGTATGCAGTACCCCTAAAATAGCTTAGGATTTTGAATTTGTGACTCTTGTTCACATCGTACCCATCTCCTGCCTGTTTGGTCTTCCCTAATGTTGTCATAATTATTTAAACTAGTAAGCACTTCAGGGCAGAAAACATTACTTTTGGGGAGGTAATAAAACCAGTCACAGTTGGTGTGCCTATACTCCATAGCAAGCACCCAAACGGGCTGGGGTTGGAGAAGGGATTTTCACCCCTTTCCTGCTTTTTAAACAGGAAAGAGCCAAACTTATCATAAATCTAAATTAATGATTAAAACAGCCATGAGTGGATCTACTGGCCACCCCAATTATACAGCCATTCTGCAGACCTCCCTGGGCGTTAAAGCCTGTCTTAGCCAGAGATTTCTCGCTTGCTCAAGGAGGACATTATATAAGTGACTGACTCTTCGCTGTGGTTGTTAAACCTCTTTGTAGCAAAAAAAGAAGGAAGAGAGACTACTTACGTGTGGACCACTGCCAAGTGAACAAGTAGTCATACCTGACTGCTATCCTTTACTGATAATGGAGAATACTTTACTGATCATGGTTCAACTGTGCTCATTAAATTGGATCTACACTAGGGATATCTCCAAATAATGTTTGTCTCTTACTCATGGAACCTCAAAGCTTTTCTCACCCATATGAACTTTTTTCAATTTAAAAGGATGCCTTTTGGTCATCTTCGACCCCTAGGTGTTTCCAGAACATCAGGCTTCGGTGTTAGCAGACATTGCTGGGGTGGTCATCTATGAAGATGACATCCTGGATCATCTCATTCTCACCATGATGCTTCCCTACATGTAGTACTTCCCTGATTTAAGGACCATCATCTGACCCTGAACATGGAGAAGTGTGTTATTCATTGGGATCAACTGGATTTTGTGGGTCATCATCTGTTGGCACCTGGAAACACTCCATTGCAGTCCAATGTGGATGGACAAGTTGGAATTTCTATCATTTCTTGGGATAACTATTACCTTTATTTTGTGCAAGATTATGCTCTTACTGCATGCTTATGGACCCTGTTACGCAGCAATGTGGTCCGAAACTGGACTCACAGGCAGTGCGCCAGCTCAAACAACATATTATATCAGCTTCTGCACTGGCACACTGTGCCTTACTAGCCCCTATTATTGTCACATATGATGCCTCAGCTGTAGCTCTTGGTGCTGTGCTCTCCCAGATCCACTAGGGGGTGGAACAACCAGTGGCATTCACCTCCTGAGAGCTCTCCTCAGCTGAACATAAAAACTTGGCAGGGAAGCAGGAGGCCCTAGCATGCATATGGGTACGAGAAAAGTGGCACCATTATTTGTATGGCTGCACTTTCACATCACACACCAACCACCAGGTGTTAACTACACTGTTAATGCCATCCAGCCCAGGGCACTAACACCTTCATATTCACAGATGGCCTGATAGTCTGCATCAGTACAATTCCTCAGTACTGTACCATCCAGGTAAACACAATCAAGGGGCTGATCACCTGTCCTGGGCTTCACTTGACAAGTCCACAGAAAGGGGGATTATGAGCCAGAAAAACGACAATAATACCTTGACTGATCTCTCTTGCCACTCCCAAATCATTGTTAGAGACACTGCCCCAGGATGTACTGTTACAAGCAGGGCCATCCCTAGGGTGGTGCATGGTCCAGGACAAAGGCGCTGAATTTCTAATCTGCTGGGGGGTGCTCCCCCTGGTTCCGCCCAGGCCACGCCCCCACTCCACTCCTTCCCGCAAACCCCACCCTGCTTCTTCCCAACCCCACTCTGCTCCCGCCCCGCCTCTTCCCGCCCAGTTCCACCCCCTCCCCCGAGCACGCTGCGCCCTCGCTCCTCTCCTCTCCCCCGCCAGCGCCTCCTGACGCCACAAAACATCTGATCTGCCACAGGTGGTAGGCGCTGAGAGGGACGGGGAGGTGCTGATTGGTGGGGCCCACCGGCAGGCAAGAGGCACTGGGGAGAGGGGGAGGTTCTAGCGGGGGGCTCCTCCTCACCCCCCCGCTCACCACTTGCCTCCCGGTTCATCTCCTCACCCCGCTCGCCTGCCCACCTCTCGCCTCACCTCCCCACCTGCCTTTTGGGGATTTTATGGAAGAGCAGGGCCCCCCAAAGCGTGGTGTCCAGGGAGGTCTCCCCGATTTGCCATACCCAAGGGATGGCTCTGGTTATCAGAAAGTTCTCAAATATGTTTGTCAAGATTGACCAGAAACTATTTCAGATTATCTGGGGGCTTATTTTCATGTGAGACATGAATTGTCAGCATGGGGTGATCTACTTTGGGACTCATAGGTGGCATTTCCAGAGGTCATGCAGACAGAGGTGCTGGCCATGGCCCACAAAAGGCACCTTGGGATGGTACATAAGAGGCAGAGGTGTCGCATGGCGGTACAGTGGTCAGGAATTGATAGTCACATTGAAGAGATGTTCAGAAATTGTGAACCATATTTACTTAGTTGTAAATCCTATAAGCAAGCCAGTGTACCTCTGATACCTACCCTGCTGCCAACTTGGCCATGACAGTCCACACAGCTAGCCTTAAGTGGAGAAATGATTCTTGCCCTGCAGCATCAGTGTTTCTATTAGTAGCTTAGAATCTTTTTGCAAATGGTCAGAGGTAGCAGCTAGCAGCCTAGTACCATTACAAATTGTCTGTGATCAGCTGGAGGAGTGGTTCTTTAGGTGGGATTATCCATTAATGATAATTATTGATAACAGACTGAAGTTTGTTTCTGCTTCTTTTACTCAATTCCTAGCGGATAAAGAGATCTGGCATGTCTGTAATCCCAGCTACCATCCTCAGGCTAATGGGGGTGAAGAGAGATTTAATCTCAGATTGAAGAACAAACTTTGGGCTCATCTGACCCAGGGTTTGGCATTTCTGCAAGCTCTCCACCCAGTATTACAGCATTACTGGGCTGTTCCCCAGAGATCAATAGGTCAGTCCCCAGCTTTCCTGATGCTGGGGCGAGAGTTGTGCTTATCATTACTTATTAAGCCCCATTTTAAAGATCCACAGCATATAGGTGGTCCACAGCAAGTTCACAACCACATACAGAAGCAGCAGGCATGATACAAAGGTTACACAGATGACACAGAGGGCTAGGGTGAAGACCCTGGTGGTGGGGCAATGGGTATTGGTACACAGACTATGCAGGGGGGTTCAAGTTTGGATCACAGCTTTCAATTCCAAAGCAGATGTCTAGGAGTGGTAACATACGAATTGCATGACGGGTCCCATTGGCATACCAGTAATTTAGTGCATGCACAGGAGACCATCACAAGGGAAGGGGGTGTGGAAATCCCCTCTGCACCATCTGCACCTGAAGGGGTACTGCCTGCTCCAACACAGGCCAGGTCTACACTAGACTTGTATCATTATAACTGTGTCATGCAAAGATGTGAAAAATCCACACTCCTGAGCAATGCAGTTATACTGAACTAACCCCCAGATTAGACAGCACTATGTCAACAGGAGAGCTTCTCCCTTTAACATAGCTACCTCCTCTCAGGGAGGTGAATTAACTATGCCAACAGGAGAAGCTCTCCCATCAGCGTAGTAGCATCTTCAGTAAAGTGCTACAGTGAGGCAGTTACACCAGTGCAGCTGTGCTGCTGCAATGCTGTATGTGAAGACAAACCCAGAGTCTCCAATTTCACTTCCAACCCCGCATCTGCCAGCTGTTGGTGTCCCAAGGGTGATGCATAGACCTTTACGCTCCTGTGGGCCCCCATGTTGGCTGAAGGACTTTGTGGTGTAACAACCAAATGAATTACCGGTATTTTGAAGGTTTAAATTGTATAATTTGTTACTGTATGGTTGTACAAAAAAAAAACCTGTTCGGAGGTGGAAAATGTGCTATTTGGAAACAGCTGTTTATGGGGCATGGCTCCTTTAAGACACCAGGAAAAGGAACAGGCAAAGCTCCAGTGAGCATCATGAGGAAGAGAACCTTGAGGGGGTGCCAGGAGGAGCCCTGGAATAAAGTTTGTTCTTGTTTGCATTTAAACCTGAGCGGCCTTCAAGTTACTGGGATACCACACTTTCCTTTGCTGATTGGTGGCTTTTTGAGAAGGCAGTGGAGAGGAATTAGGAAGAGGAGAAACCAAAAACTGCTGCTCACACCTCACTTTGGAGAGTAAGAGGAGGAGAAAGCACTACAACATATGGTTCTCCATCCTGTCCTGCATCCTACTGTGGAAACTGAGCATCTGTTTTATTAGTTGCAATTTCAGCAGCAAAATTAGGACTGGGAGATTAGGGCTAAAAGATGGGAGAAAGCTCTTTTGGGCTGGATGCATGAGAAAGCAGCCTGCCTCATCTCTTTGTTCCCTACAGTCCCTTGTCATACTCTTTGAATGCATGTGAATTTGTCCTATAATCTTTACCCAACAGTTTTTAATATTTGTGAAGATTTTAGGCTATATTCACTCAAATATTTTTAAAAATATATTAATTATATATATTACTTTTTTCCTCTTCGTATGATCCTCCAGAGCTGCTGCTGTAGCGAGATTCTAGCCTGTGGTGCTGGCGGTTCAAATTACTATTCAACCCACTGTAGATATCTAGATGCACATAGCTGAACAAATGAATACATGAATGTTAATAACAGGCATGTTTCGTGGTAAAATGATATAGCAATTCAGTGCTTTACACAAGGGTTTCTTTTAAATGTAACTATCTGAGACAATCTGTTGCAGTAGTATATTTCTTTAAAACACCTGCATTAATATCTAGCTGAATACAATGTTTATGTACATATTAAATAACACATTCATAATACGTAAAACATGATAGAGAAGTAAATATTGAAACTGGTAATAATTATCTCAAAGGGAAATAGAATAATTACTAAGAGCTTGAGTGTTAGGCACCTATATAAGAAAAAGTCCCAAAAAACAGGACTGTCCCTATAAAAACGGACATCGCATCACCCTAGTTATGTTTGTAAAATGCCTATTACCCCCTCACCCCCTGTCCTGTTTTTTCACAGTTGCTATCTGGTCACCCTAAACGTAACAAGAGTGGTTCTTACCCCAAAGGAGCTTACACTCAAGTTGATTTTATCATTCACCAAAACTTAAAGTCAATATATGAATTGACACAGATATTCACAGGTTGAGATCCTCACGCCCCACTCTGGCCCCTTTTTGCCATAGAAAATGGTCAGAGCAGAGTAAATGAGCCTTAAAAGCCTCTTTTCCAGTCAGTACAGGATTTCCCTAGCACAAGCACTGTGGAAGACAGCCAGATGGCTGCTTCCTAAAGACCCCCCAGCCCACTTGCAAGCCTGGGTATAAGGTACATATTTTGAATGTGGTTGCAGTGTGCACACCTGCAGAGATTCTGGACAGTGCTGAAGCTCAGAAGTCAGCCCAGGGGGACTGCTGTAACTCAGATAGGCCTCTAGCACTGTCTATTTTAGCTGTAGTCCTCTCCAGCCCCAAGAATAGCTGAAGACTGGGAAGGTGCAAAGGTGGCTAAAAGCTACCTGAGCTGCCCAGCCTCCTGGGCTCCAAGTTCTGTGTTACATGTCTTAGAAAAGACAGTTACCTTTTCCGTAACTGGTGTTCTTCGAGATGTGTTGCTCACGTCTATTCCACAATAGGTGTGTGTGCTCGCCACATGCACTGGTTCCAGAAGTTTTTCCCCTAGCAGAACCCGTAGGGGGGAGTGCCCCAGCGACCCCTGGAGTGGTGTCTCTATGGCGCAGTATAAGGGGAGCTGAGCGCTCCCCCCACCCTCAGTTCCTTCTTGCCAGACAACTCCGACAGAGGGAAAGGAGGGTGGGATGTGGAATAGACATGAGCAACACATCTCGAAGAACACCAGTTATGGAAAAAGGTAACTGTCTTTTCTTCTTCGGGTGATTGCTCATATGTATTCCACAATAGGTGATTCCAAGCTATATCTGTTGGAGGTGGGTAGGAGTTCACAAATTATCGGGACGGAGTACAGCCCTGCCGAACCCGGTGTCATCCCTAGTTTGGGAGACGATCGCATAGTGTGAGGTGAACATACGAACCGAAGACCAGATGGCAGTTCTACAAATGTCCTGGATGGGGACATGGGACAAGAAGGAAGCAGACAAGCTTGAGTGCGCTCGACTTGAGTGTGCCTTCACAATCGGTGACAGGGGGATACCCGCCAGATCATAACAGGTACGGATGCACGAAGTGATCCAGTTGGAGAGCCGCTTAGTGGAGATCGACCGACCCCTCATGCGCTCAGCTGAGGCGATGAACAGTTGCAAGACTTTCTGAACGGCTTGGTTCGCTCGAGGTAGAAAGCCAGAGCCCGTCACACATCGAGTGTGTGGAGACGGCGCTCCTCACTGGATGCGTGGGGCTTGGGGCAGAGGACCGGTAGGAAAACGTCCTGACCCATGGGATAGGCAGAGACCACCTTCGGGAAGAACTCAGGATGTGGGTGGAGCCGGACCTTGTCCTTATGGAAAACCATGTATGGAAGCTTGGAGGTCAGGGCCCTGAGCTCCGAGACCCACCTGGCCGACGTGATTGCGACCAGGAAGGCCATTTTCCATGAGAGATGGGACTAAGCACATGGCTAGCAGCTCAAATGGGAGTCCCGTGAGACAGGCCCACACCAGGTTTAGGTCCCACTGTGGGACCGGCAGCCTAGCATACAGGAAGAGATGGTCCAACCCCTTGAGGAACCGGCCAGTCATGGGAGAATACTGTGTGACCCTGCACCGGCGGATGGAAGGCTGATATGGCCATGAGGTGGACCTTGACTGACGAGAATGCCAGGCCCTGGGCTCTAAGGTGGAGAAGGTAGTCCAGGATAAGCTGGAATGGGGTGGCCACCAGGGAAATGCCCTGCTCATTCGCCCATCTGGAGAACTGGGACCACTTTGCCAAGTAGGTGCGGCGCGGCATGTGGCGAGCTGCCTGCTTTCTAGGAGGACGCGTTGAACCCCTTCTGAGTATGTCCTTTCATCCCTACCTAACCATTGAGCAGCCACTGAGGTGGAGAAGGCAGCCCCGGTCCTGGGAGAGCAGGTCCAGGCAGAATGGCAATGGCCCCGGCAGAGCAACCACCAGGTCCATGAGAGTACCATACCAATGTTGCCTGGGCCATGCTGGGACAATCAGAAGGACCTGGGCCTTTTCCATCTTTATTTTTTTCAGGACCTTGCTGATCAGTGGAAACTGAGGAAAGGCATAGAGAAACCGGTCTGAGCAGGACAGGAGGAAGGCATCGGAGACAGCACCCCATCCCAGCCCCGTCCTGGAGCAGAACCGGGGACAGTGCCGGTTCTGTCGACTAGCGAACAGGTCCATCTGGGGGTCCCCCATAATTGGAAAAGCCTGTGAGCCAACTCCAGATGGAGAGACCACTCGTGCTGAGAGGAGAAGTCCCTGCTCAAGCAATCCGCCCACATATTCCGGGTGCCCAGTAGATGGAAGGCCTTTAGGTAGATGTCATGGGCTATACAGAAATCCCACAAGGGCTTCGCGGCAGAGGGGAGAAGGATCGGGACCAGCCTTGCCTGTTGATATAGAATATCGAGGCCATGTTGTCCATGAGGACCCTGACCACCCTGCCCTCCAGGAGCGAGCGGAAGGCCACGCACACCAGCCATACTGCCCTGAGCTCCTTGACATTTATGTGAAGGGTCAGATCCTGAGCCGACCATAGACGTTGTGTCTGAATGTTCCCCATGTGGGCCCTCAACCAAGGTCTGACGCATGGGACACCAGTTCCAGCGGTGGGGCCCTATCCCTGAACGGGACCCCTTGGAGCATGTTGCTCAGGGCAGACCACCACCACAGGGAGATAATCACCGAGTCGGGTATGGTGAAGACTTTGTCCATCCCGGCCCTGGCCTGGGAGAACTCTGAGGCCAACCAGAGCTGGAGGGGCCTCATCCTGAGTCCAACACGACAGACCATGTACATGCATGCCAACATGTGACCCAAGAGCTGGAAGCATCCTCTGTCTGTTATCACCAGGAACCTTGTGCCTGCGTTGATGAGCCTCTTCAGGGTCTTGAATCTGTCCGATGGGATGGAGGCTCTGGCCAACGAGGCATCCAGGAGCGCCCCGATAAACTCTATGCGTTGAACCAGGACTAACGTGGATTTGGTGTTGTTTACCAACTGACCCAAAGTGGTGCACGTGGACAGGAGGAGCGTCACATGATCCCTCACCTGTGACCCGAAGCTGCCTTTGACCAGCCAATCGTCCAGATAGGGAAAGATCTGGAGCCTCCCATCACCTGAGGTCAGCCGCTACCACCAAAATACATATTGTAAATACCCTGGGGTCTGTGGACAGGCCAAATGGGAGGACCGTAAATTGATAGTGATTCTGCCCCACCACAAAACAGAGGAAGTATCTTTGCCCCTCAAATATATGAATTTGGAAGTATGCATCCTGCAGATCGAGGGCAGCATACCAGTCCCCGGGATCCAGGGAGGGGATGATGGAGGCCAGGGAGACCATGCGGAACTTGAACTTCACCATGACTAGTTCAGACCTCGCAGGTCCAGGATGAGCCTGAGTCCCCCTTTGGCCTTCATGATAAGGAAAAAGCGGGAGTAGTACCCCTTGCCTTTGAACTCCCTGGGCACCACTTCCATCGCTCCTAGGCCCAGGAGCCGCCCCACCTCCTTCTTGAGCAAAGCTTCGTGCGAGGGGTCCCCCAGGAGGGACGGGGGATGGTTGGGCGGGGAGGAAGTAAATTGGAGGATGTAGCCCCGGGAGATGGTGTTGAGGACCCAGAGGTCTGAGGTCAGCTGCGCCCACTCCACGGGGAAAGCACACAATTGATTGGAGAAGGGAAGCTTTATCGAGGGTGGATCCCTGATGAGAACTGGTAGGGCACCCCCGAGCGTCCCATCAAAACCGCCTTTTCCCTGCCTGCTTGCCCCTGGTTGGCACAGGTTGGGCACAGACCAAGACTGCCTCTGAGGGCACCTCTTGTAGTCCCGCGACTTCTTATAGGCGGCCTTGTATTTTGGGTAAGTGGCCTGAGTGGGAGTCTGCTGAGGCTTGAATTTAGATTTAGCCGGAGCCGGAACTTAGAGACCCAGAGTCTGGAGGGTCGTGTGGGAGTCTTTCATGCCATGCAGCCTTGTATCCATTTGTTATGCAAACAGAGCTCTGCTGTCAAATGGGAGATCCTGCATGGAGGTCTGCACCTCGCTCGACAGCCCAGAGAGCAGGAGCCACGACGCCCTTGTCATGGACGCCGCAGAGGCCATGGATCGTGCGGCCATGTCCGTCGCATCCGAAGCTGCCGGCAGGGTTGTTCTGGAAGCCACTGTACCCTCCTCCACCTTTGAACTCCTTCCTATCATGCTCCTGGAGGGAGTCCTTGAACTTGGGCAGGGAGCCCCATAGATTGAACTCATACCAGCCCAGGAGAGCCTTGTGGTTAACTGAAAGATCGAAGACGAATAAATTTTTCTCCCAAAAGAGTCCAGCTTCCACGAATCTTTATTTTTGGGGATAGGAGCTGGCTGGCCCTGCCGTTCCCTGTGGTTGACTGACTCGACCACCAGGGAATTGGGTGCCAGGTGGGTGTATAAGTACTTGTGTCCCTTGGCAGGTACAAAGTACTTGCGTTCCGCCTTCTTGGAGATGGGGGCCAACAAGGCCAGTATTTGCCACAGGGCATTTGAAATTTTTGCCACTCCTTCATAGAGACGCAAGGCTACCCTGCCCGGTTCCGAAGAGGACAGCATATTAAACAGGGAGTCCACCTCTGTCTGGAGATGGAGGTTTGATGCCACTCTTTTTAAGAGTTCTTGGTGGGCCCTAAAGTCCTCCTGCAGGACAGAGGGGGGGCAGAGCCATAATCGCCTCATCTCGGGAGGACGAGGAGGCCGGTGTGGTACTCTAGGTATCCGCCGGCACGGAAGGGTCCACCACCTGGTCGGTCTCCGGGCATGGTGCCGAGGATGTACGTCCCATTGACTCCTTCCTCAGAGGTCTGGAGAGGGAGGCCAATGGTGCTTCGGAGGCCAGGGTGCCCACTGGTACCATTGGGCTGGCCACAGGGCCCAGTGCCACTGCATCTGCTGCAGCTCCGGTGGAGCCGGTTGTTCAGCCTGGCTGGCCTGGCTTATCAATGGACGACTACGAACGGAGTCCGGGCTGACATACAACCTGCTGACATACAACCTGCCACTGTTCCCGGACCGGGAGTGACACCGATCGTTGCAAAATTTGCAAAATTTTGCAAAAATGCAAAATTGGGACCGTGATTCCAACGTGGAGGACCGGTACTGTCAGTAACAGCTGCTCTGCAATCGGCTCCGATGGGCAGATGCGCAACGGCGAGACACTGGTGATCAATGCCTGGGACTGTGGAGGCAATGCCTTGGCGGTGTCTTGGAGCAGGATTCTGAGCAGGAATGGCGTCAACACCCGTGCCGTGACCGGCTGTGATAACCCTTCCGAGACAAGGACCTTGGGTGACATCTGCCTTGGTCCCGTCAATATTCGCTCCTCGAAGTGGAGCGGTGCCGAGAATCTCAGTCAGATGGAACCCAACCAGCCTGGTGGGAGTCAAGGGCGATCCACATGGACTTTGCCCTGAACAGGCGCTGGGCGGCGAACGGCATCGGGAACATTCCCTCGACCAAGACTGGTACCGAGCCGGGGCGACTGCGGAGATCCCAGCTGTGGCTTGCCTCTGGAGTGTGGAGCCAACGTCGGTGGTGCTCCTGGTACCGGCATGGACATAACGTCCCGGGCCGCCTGCAGGGCCTCTGGCATGGAGATGGAGATGGCATGGCATGGACATCCAGGGAGGCCTGCTCCGAATGGGCCGGGCTACTCCGCTCGACTTGAATTGGAGGCCTAGAGGCTGGTGGGGATCGAGGACTGCCCGACGTAGGTCTAACCTCTGTCCCGGGTTTACTTCGGTGCTGTTGCAAAGAAGGCGTCTTTGCAGCCCTCTTGGCATGCCCCGTGGATGGGGAGCGGCCCACTGGTTGATGGCACCGGAGTATCGCCGCGCCGCGCCACTGACCCTGACTCCATCAAAATAGCCTGGAGCCTAATGTCTCTTTCTCTCTTGGTCTGAGGCTTAAACGACTTGCAAATTTTGCAACGATCGCTGATATGGGTTTCTCCCAAACAGCGCAGACAGTCCGCGTGTGGGTCACTCCTTGGCACAGACTGCCAACAAGTGTCACACAACTTAAAACCTGGGGCGTGGGGCATGCCCCGGCCTGGGTGCTCTAACTAACTGAACTAACTAAACAGCTAACTAACTACAGGTACTAATACTGAACGAACAAGCAGTTCTGGGGACGAGCTACAGCAAAGCTGGAGCAGAGTAATTCTGATGCACCTTCACTGGCAGCAAGAAGGAACTGAAGGTGCGGGGAGCGCACAGCTCCCCTTATACTGCGCCATGGAGGCGCCACTCCAGGGGTCGCTGGGGCGCTCCCCCCTATGGGTACTGCTAGGGGAAAAACTTCTGGCACCAGTGCACGAGGCGAACACGCACACCACATGAGCAATCACTCAAAGAAGCAGCAAAGTTCAGAATCTTGCACAGAATGCCTTCAACAAAAATATTTGGAGAGCTCTCCTTTAGCAGAGCCACACAGAGGGGATCCAGGGTAAAATCTGAAACTGAGCCCGCCCAAGAGTACAAAAACAAACATGGAGGGGAGGGGAGAGGAGACAGCTCCTGTCTCACAGGGCTTGGCCCAGCTCCCTATTCTGGTTGTTATGATCTGATGGGATCACAGTGCCACTCAGGTGTGGCCCTCTTGCCCCTCTGTCATGACTGGGGACAAGGGGTCGGTGGGCAAAATTTCAATGAATAGCATTGTGACCTGGAGTGTGGTGTCGCAGCACCACTCTGTTTGGGGTCCCTCTCAAACAGGGGGCCCGAGGCAAACTGCCCTCCAGACAGCCCTTTCCATTAAACCTAAATTTTTTTGTTTTGTTTTGTTATAACATGGGACTTGTCTGCTTCGGGAAGTTTATCAGCATAATTATGCCAGAATTATTATAAGAATGTAGTAATAACAGTATAAAACTCTGTGTGGACACTCTTATTCCAGAGTAAGAATGCCTTTTTCCACTTTAGCTTATGCTGTTTTCAAAATGACAAAAACTAAATCAGAAAAAGGCACTTTTATAGTGGAATAAGAGTGTCAACATGGGGAGTTATACCAGAGAAATTATACAGATATAGTTCTGCTGCTAAATTTCCCCATGTAGGAAAACCTTTAAAAACAAACAAAAAAAGCCCCACAAATCCTATGGGACTGATACCTTAGCAGCTCAGCTTTTTTATCTCAGATAGATTTAAATAGGAGGGCCACACAGGGAGCAGCCACAAATCTGGAAGAGTAAATTAGAGGTCAAGAAATATATGCATTGTTGGTTCCTAATAAATCAATCAGGAAACAGAGATTTGAATATGTAATCTGATTGGCTGCAACAATAATATAGTGTAAATTGAGAAATCGATCAGACTGCAGTTATTTGCACTGGTTATCAATAGTCAAGAATTCAGTACTGTTGGTCTTTGAGGAGATACTTACTTCTCTTCAATATTATCTTTTGTATGCTTATTGTCAAGATTGCCATCTGTAGGAGCAACCATTGTATTGCTACTGGAAGTGGTACCTGTAAATTAAGGACAAAGAGAAAAATAGCTTAGGATAGGTAAATATATTGAAAAGTTTATGCAATGTATGAATTTATCTGAAAATCCTGGATCTATATTTTCTTTCTAAAGTAGTACTGTTTAAGAGCCGTAGGGATACGTTTACACCGCAATAAAACACCTGAGGCTGGCCTGGGTCAGCTGACTCGGGCTTGGGGGGAATGGGGATCAAGCTGTGGGGCTATAACATAACAGTGTAGATGTTTGTACTACGGCTGGAGCCCAGGCTCTGGGAATCCTTGGGGGTCTCAGGGCTCCAGTCCAAGCCTGAACATCTGCACTGTAATTTTATAGCCCCACAACCATAGCCCCATAAGCCTAAATCAGCTGACCCGGGCCCACCTCATGTGTTATATTGCAGTGTAGATACTACCTAAGGTTCATCACGCTTTGTCGCAATCCGTTCAAATATAAATTGAGGACTATTTATTATCAATTTAAAAAACAATTACAATTTAGATTTAAAAATATGCTATAAACAAACATTTTCACTATGACACAGATCTTGAAAGTTTTTGATAGTAAGGTCAGTAATGCTTATGAAATAGTATTTACTAATATGTTTAGTTTGTGTATATAAAGGATTTGTGTTCAAGTCTTTATGATGTGCATTTAGTAGAAAGTTAATTTTTTGTAAAAGGTTTTAAATATGTATTTCTTCCTTTCCTATATGCTGCATGCCACACTTCTCTAAGGGTATGTCTACACTTACGGCGGTGTTTAGAGTACAGACACTGCACACCTGGTTAGCATGTATATAAAGAGCAGTGTAGATGGTGAGGCATAGCTTAGACGAGTAGAGTGACCTAGATGCCTGAAACCTAGGGTATACATCCCACACAGCTCTCTACACTGCCCCATGTTTACACTACTATTTTTAATTGTGTAGTGTCCACTGGCCCCCTGATGCCGGAGCCCTTCACTGTGGTAGGAGAAGACTCAGGCAGCTCCGCTCTGCCAGAGCCTTTCCTTGCTACAGCAAAATGTTCTACCAGGATGGTGCAGGGAGACGAAAAGTTCAAGCAGCAGGGAGCTGCCAGAGCCTTTCCCTGCTGCCTCCCTCATCAGAGCCTTTTCTTGCTTCAATGAAAGGCTCTAGCAGTGAGAAGCTGCTCCCCACGGCTGTCCCCTTTCGGAGCCTTTCACTACAGCGTGTAGCTACATGCGCCAGTGAATGTAGACACAGCCTGCCTTTCAGTGCAGCCTCCACAAGTGCAGAAATAGTCTAAAATGTAGGTTTTAGGGGGTCTGACATACGTTAATTCACAATGGAAACAAATGAGAAATTAGAGTGCAAAAATACTCTTTGTAGTGTAGCTAGTATTAGCTATTTCTTTTTAAGACCAACTTGCGAGCAATATATAAAATAGTGGGCGGAAAGTGTTAGGCAACTTTAATATAAATGCTTCTGCCACTCCACCTAAAAGGAAGTATATCAGCACTTTGGAGTTTTGTAGTGTGTTTCTTCCCCATGCACATCACATTTTTACAGTTTACTACACAAATGCTTATAATTTATTATTGTTTAATGCTAATGTAAGTGGGATGCTTTATAGATGGACAGGAAGACAAGGGTAGATTCTGTGCTGCAACTCTAAGAGGCACAGCACAGAACTTGCAGCCCAAAGGGAGGGAACCAAAGGTGGCCAGCCTGGGCATTTCAGGGCCTGGACCGGCCCCAGGCATAATTTGGGGGGGCATGCTTGTGTTATAGCAGACCCCTCTGGCTGCCAACTAGCCCCAGTGATGTCTAGAAACTGCCTAGAAACTTAAGCCTATGCCATGCAATAGAGCTAGCAAGGGGATTTTCAGAAAGAAGCCTTATTGCTGTCTTCCACAGTTCCAGAGCCAGGGGAATCTGCCTCAGATCCATAGGTAGGGTTGCCAACTTTCTGACTGCAGAAAACTGAACATCCTTGCCCTGCCCCTTCTCCGAGGCCCCACTCCCACTCACTCCATCCCCCCTCCCCTCCTTCACTTACTTGCTCATTTTCACTGAGCTGGGGCAGGAGGTTGGGGTGTGGCAGGGAATGAGGGCTCTAGGGTACAGGAGGGGGCTGGGGCCGAGGAGTTCGAAGTGTGGGAGGGGGCTCTGAGCTGGGGCAGGAGGTTGGGATGTGGGAAGGCGTGAGGACTCTGGGGTGGGGCCAGGGATGAGGGACTTGGGGTACAGGAGGGGGTTCCAGGCTGGAGCCGAGGGGTTTGGAGTGCGAGAGGGTGTGCGGGCTCTGGGAGGGAGTGTGGGTGTGGGCTCAGGGTTGGGGGAAGGGGTGGGGGCTCCGGGCAGCGCCTTCCTCAGGCATCTCCCGGAAGGAGCTGGCATGTTCCTCTGGCTCCTAGTCAGAGGGGTGGCCAGGGGGCTCTGCACACTGCCCTGGTCTGCAAGCACCACCCCCACACCTCCCACTGGCCACAGTTCCTGGCCAATGGAAGCTGCAGAGACGCTGCTTGGGATAGCACCTACGCTGCGGACAGGGGCAGCATGTAAAGCCTTCCTGGCTGCTGCTGCACCTAGGATCCAGAGGGACATGCCAGTCGCTTCTGGGAGCCATATGGAGCCGGCCATTGTGACCAACTGGACTTTTAGAGGCCCGGTCAGCTGTGCTAACTGGAGCCACCAGTTGAAAACCCGATGCCTGGCAACCCTATCCATGGGCTCAGTCCTACAAGGTTCTTAACTTAAGGTACATGAAGTCATTGAGACTATTTATTTGTTTAAAATTAAGATGCTTAGGTGTTCTGCTGGATCAGAGCTTGAATGCTCAGCAAACAGCAGGACTGGGGCACATGGAAAATACATTGTCCTTTTAAGTCTTCAGGTTTGCTTGGTTTTTTAATTTGTAGAAACCAAGGCCTTTGTCTACACACAAAATTTGCACCAGTTTAATGAACATTGTTTTTAATGGCAAAGAGTCCTGTGACACCTTATAGACTAACAGACGTATCGGAGCATAAGCTTTCATGGGTGAATACCCATTTCATCAGATGCATGTCAGTACAAATTCCCATCTTGAAACTCTTAAAATTTACACAGGCATATATAGATTTTGCTTAAGTCAGTAAGCTACAAATTTACACTACATCAGTATAAACCTGTATAAATAGATTTAAGAATTCCCATCAGTTTAATTAACTTGATTTAAAAACTCACTTTAGTTAAACCAGTGCAAGTTTTGAGTGCAGACAAGGCTTAACATACACATAGGTTCACGCAAAGGGAATCTGTGTGAAAATCAGTAATCACTTAAGATCAGTCTTGTATTTTTTAACATTAGCGAGATCTTTGTATGTACAAGGAATGGTGAATCTGACATTAAATGGTATCAATAACTCTGTTTTTGTTTTTTTTTTAAATATTTTTTTTAAAAAAATGTTATTTGTTTATATTAAATCTATTGTGCCTGCACTGCATTTAGATTTTCCAATTAATTCATAACAATAGAAAATAACAACTGAAACACAGTAATAGCCTAGTCAAACGAATTCTCACCTGAAGTGACAGAAGGAATTTTGTAACTGGAAGTGATGTGGTAATATGGTGGATTATCCATGTGAGTGACTCCAGAGCTGACTGGATCTGTAAGCTGTAGTTCACTCACCAGTTCTTCCAATAGTTGCATTGTTTTATCTCTACCCAAGTAAACAATAACCTTCTTCACCTGCCATTAAAAACAGAAATATAAATAAGAGATTGAATTTGTTTTTTAAAGATGAGGAAAAAACAGAAGGTGAACTGTACACCACAATCCTTTGTCTTTAGTTACATACCATTTACTATTTATTGCATGTGAAGATTTATGTAATCTATTCTAGTTCTAAGAGAAATCATAATGACTTAATCACAGGTTTCAGAGTAGCAGCCGTGTTAGTCTGTATTCGCAAAAAGAAAAGGAGTACTTGTGGCACCTTAGAGACTAACAAATTTATTAGAGCATAAGCTTTCGTGAGCTACAGCTCAGTGAGCTGTAGCTCACGAAAGCTTATGCTCTAATAAATTTGTTAGTCTCTAAGGTGCCACAAGTACTCCTTTTCTTTTTGCATAATGACTTAAGTATCTGTCACTAGGAGTAAACATCAGTATGTATCAGAAATATAAACCAAGATAGTATTCATACTGTGATATCATGAAGATAAAAAAATTCCTTAGCATTGTGATAAAAAAACATTAGATTATTATTATTAAAATGCAAATATTTAAAAATTTTACAGACTTTGATATTCACCATTTATTGTGATTGTTTACTTTTTGTATTTAAGTTGGACAACGAAAATGCAAACTTAAAAAGTTTTACTTTTGTTTTTTTCCAGTTTCACTTTCTGATTCTCATACATTACTATAGCTGCATGTTTGTTGTGTACACTGCCATCACACATTTAAAAAAATAATGATTTCATTGAAATACCTTTTAAAAAACAACGAAACACATTTCAATTAGGTTTTGTAAAATCACGTTCTAATAAACCTACACTTTTGCCCTATACAGCGTCCTTTTAATGCTAATACAGTATGAACTTTATTTTACTTATATTTTTTGTACACTTTTCTTGTTCAAGTGCTAATATTGCAACATAGCATCTGTTTAAATCTCAAGATGATGGAGTCCTTCGTATGTTTTAACAACATCTTAAACAACTAATTAAAAGAAATACTTTATTATTAATTGCATATTAAGTCAATGTGGGATCTATACGAGGTCTTATTTCAGTAAGTTATATTCTTTAAGAAATAAATAAAGAAAAAAAGTACTTCGAACTCAATGCTGAGAAACAGAAGATTGTCAATGGTTATTCTGGTTAGGAATAAAATGACTGCTCGTTCTTATATTACTTTCAGCAGCCTCTGATAACGTAAGAGATGCCAGGTGTCTGGTTTTCAACTGGAACGAAAAGGGATTCTGGTGATTCCAGTCAGCACTGCTGACCAGGCCATTAAAAGTCTGGTTAGCGTGCGGTAGACAGACTTCCTATCCGGCTCCATGCAGCTCCCTGGAAGTGTCCAGCATGTCCCTCCGGCTCCTAAGTGTAGGGACAGCCACAGGGGCTCTGGACACTGCCCCCGCCCCGAGCACCAGCTCCACAGCTTCGATTGGCCTGGAACCATGGCCAAGGTGAGCTGCGGGGGTAGCACCTATGGACAAGAGCAGCGTACAGAGCCCTTCCCCCCCCCCGTCCCATCTAGGAGTTGGAGGGAGATGCCGGCTGCTTCCCGGGAGCTACCTGAGCCCAGAGCCTGCATCCCTCATACCCTTCCATGCCTCAACTCCCTGCCCCAGCCCTCAGCCCCCTCCCACATCCAAATTCTCTCCTGGAGCCCGCAGCACCCTACCCCAACCCTGAGCCCCCTCAGGCACCGAACTCCCTCCCGGAGCCCGCATCCCGTATCATCTCCTGCACCCCAACCCTGAGCCCATTCCTGCATTCCGAATGCCTCGGCCCCAGCCCAGAGCCCCCTCCTGCACCCCAAATCCCTCATCCCCAGCTCCACTCCAGAGGGCACACCCCCAGCTGGAGCCCATCCTACACTCCAAAACTCTCGGCCCCAGCCCAGAGCCCCCTCATCCACCCAAAACCCCTCCTCCCCGGCCCCACCCCAGAGTCCGCACCGCCAGCCGGAGCCCTCACCCCTTCCTGCACTCCAACCCCTTGCCCAAACCCTGTGAAAATGAGTGAGTGAGGGTGTGGGAGAGCGAACGATGGAGGGAGGGGGGGATGGAGTGAATCGGGAACAGGGCCTCAGAGAAGGGGTGGGGTAGGGGTGTTCGGTTTTCTGCTATTAGAAAGTCGGCAACCCTAGATAACATTGATCTTGAATTTATCTTGGGGCATCTAGAGATCCTGGAAACTGGATGGAGTCACTCCTCAGTGTCTCCATTATGATTTTTCTGTGTGAACTCAGAGGTTAGTGGCAAACAATTGCTCTTCGGGCTCTCTAATGCAGAGTACCATAGCTGGTTATTTTGTTATTGCTTTGGTTCAACATGTATATGAGATTATACTGGGTTGTGATGTGAGGTGGTTGAGCTGGAATTCCCTCATTAAAAGTTGGAAGGAATTATTGGAACCATGTTCCTTGTTATTGATTACTCCACAAAATTCCGAACAGTGCTGCTCTTCTCTCAGAATCCATTGGTAAAACTGGCCTGCTCACCCTGTAACCCCTTGTTTCTACCCACAAATAATTCCTATGCCCCTCCACCCTTGGAAGGTTTCCATAATTCTACAGGTCTGTAGGTAGCCCTTGCAGTATTCCATCATTCATTTATTAATTTATCAGTCATGAGAAATACTTCTTATCTTTTTAATCCCTAATCAAAATAAAGTTTTCTTTTAAAGATACAGTACTATATGGTGGTGAAAGAAGAAAGAATATCGTAACAAAATATGAGAAGAAAGAGGGAGTGAAACATAGTATTAAAAATCATCATACATTTCTGAATAGAGGAATTCATTTCTAAAAATACAACCATGCCAAAAAGGGGAAGTCTTCTCACTGGGAGAATATTTGCATTTGGAAGATAACTTGAAATAGAAAATACTTGTTAACATCAGAGACTGCAAAGCAGGAGACATTGAATTTGAACTGGTCACAGCATTGAGTTGTTACATTGTGACACAATGGGATGGCATTCGCCTCATGCTGTATTAGAATGAGATATCATGACCCTTTATGTTACTATTCATCTATTTAGTGGTCTTCGATGAGGAGTTGCTAAACACATAAAATACAATTTTAAAGAAATAAGGATGTGAGGGAAGACTGTAGCATCAAGCACTTACATAAGGCAAGAGGCTGGGTTCGCTATTCACTCCACAAATGCTGATCAAGAAGTGCAAAATTATTTTCAGATTCTTTGGCCAGCTGTCTGCGAGAGTAGTCCAGACATTCTCTATCTCTGACCATGCCACTTCATCACCATACTAGAAAACAAAATTAAGATATCCCTTTTGTAAAGTTCAATAATATAAATAACTTCAAGCAAGGATTTTCTATTGAATAAGTTTAAGAGGTGTTAGAAAAAGGAAACCTAAACCTTATGAGCAGCTGCTATGTTTTATCTATTTCTATAGACTGAAACTTCCATGAATGTTCATCCTCTTTAATATATTCCCCAAATACAAGTAATTATCTCAGAGTCACTACAGTGAGCAAAGACTAACAATTTATAGTAAAAGCTGTGTTATCCGGCACTTTATCAACCAGAAAGCTCTATCATCCAGCATTTCTAATATCTCCCAATACAAATCTTTAATCTAGTAATCGGGTCTGGTATACTGTCCAGGAGGTTATGCAATTGCACATCCTACACTCTACTTTTATGCAAAAGAAGCAGAAGACAAGTAAACAAGCTGATACCATGGATTTAGTCAAAAAAGCAGCTTCCAGGGTGTGTCATAGGGTCATTACAGATTCAGCCCAATCTCCTACACCTTCTACATCTACAATGATAATTGACAGTGATAATGATGATCCTGAGGCATCGCAAGAGCCTGAAGTGCCTTCTGAATCAAAGAAAGATTAAATTATGTTCAGTATAGTTTTACTGTTAAGTGTATTTTTAGTGATCTTGGTGGATGCCATGCACTGCCCATAGCGATATGTAGTGTCATAAGATAACCTACTGTATAGAAAACTTTACCTGTATACACTTAAGTGCTTCAAGAAACCAACCACTCTGCAATGCAGTACTACTGGACTGGTGAGTACCTGTAGACTTTATTCATTTTATTGTATTCTAATTCTTTGAAAATTGGTATTCAATTGGTAAGTATAACTCTTAGTTAACTGGAATTTGAGACTAACTGGCACTCCTCATTCCCCCAACATGCTGGATAAGCTTTTACTGTAGTTTGGAATGCATACTTGTCAGCTATGCAGATTTAGCTGCCACTGCTGAGGTTTTACTAATGCATCCCAGCTACTGACAGTCCTACACAATGTCCTAGAAACCACTTACTACCTGCATTTTTTAATTTAAAAAGCCAGCCTTTCACTAGGAGCCACTGGGCAGAGAAGCAGGCACTCTTACCCTCCCTTTTTCTCTGCTGTGATACAGAAAATAAATGAGACAAGGAAAGGGGACAGCCTTCAGTCAGCTAACAGCAACAGGATTAGCCCACACCACTACCATCTCTCTAATATCCCACCCTTCCACATCACTCTCAGAACTTCGGTTTCTAAGGGGATAAAAGATTAAGGATAATCTAGGCATGGTCCAATATCAAAACAAATACTTTGCCTCAGTCTTTAATGAGAAGCTTAGGGATAATGGTAGGATGACAAATGGGAATGAGGATATGGAGGTAGATATTACCACATCCGAGGTAGAAGCCAAACTTGAACAGCCTAATGGGACTAAATTGGGGGGGCCCAGATAATCTTCATCTAAGAATATTAAAGGTACTGGCACATGAAAGTGTGCGCCCATTAGCAAAAATTTTTAATGAATCTGTAAACTCAGGGGTTGTACCATATGGAGAATTGCTAACATAGTTCACTTTTCCCCCCCTTTCTTAAAAATAGGATCTGGGTAACTACAGGCTAGTTAGTTTGACATCTGTAGTATGCAAGGTCTTGGAAAAAAATATGAAGGAGAAAGCAGTTAAGGACATTGAGGTCAATGGTAATTAGGACAAAAGACAACATGGTTTTAAAAAAGGTAGATCGTGTCAAACCAACCTGATCTCTTTCTTTGAGAAGGTAACAGATTTTTTAGACAAAGGAAATGCAGTGGATTTAATTTACCTCAATTTCAGTAAGGCATTTGATACAGTTCCATATGGGGAATTATTAGCTAAATTGGAAAAGATGGGGATCAATATGAAAATTGAAAATTGGATAAGGAATTGGTTAAAGGGGAGACTACAACAGGTCACACTGAAAGGTGAACTGTCCGGCTGGAAGGAGATTACTAGTGGAGTTCCTCAGGGATCGGTTTTGGGACCAAGCTTATTTAATCTTTTTATTACTGACCTTGGCACAAAAAGTGGGAATGTGCTAATAAAGTTTGCAGATATGACAAAGCTGGGAGGTATTGCCAATTCAGAGAAGGACTGGGATATCATACAGGAAGATCTGGATCACCTTGTAAACTGGAATAATAGTAATAGGATGAAATTTAATAGTGAGAAGTGTAAGGTCATGCATTTAGGGATTAATAACAAGAATTTTAGTTATAAACTGGGGACACATCACTTGGAAGTAACAGAGGAAGAGAAGGACCTCGGAGTATTGGTTGATCACAGGATGACTATGAGCCGCCAATGTAATATGGCCGTAAAAAAGCTAATGCGGTGTTGGGATGCATCAGGCGAGGTATTTCCAGTAGAGATAAGGAGGTGTTAGTAGCGTTATACAAGGCACTGGTGAGACCATCTGGAATACTGTGTGCAGTTCTGGTCTCCCATGTTTAAGAAAGATGAATTCAAACTGCAACAGGTACAGAGAAGGGCTACTGGGATGATCCGAGGACTGGAAAACCTGTCTTATGAAAGGAGACTCAAGGAGCTTGGCTTGTTTTGCCTAACCAAAAGAAGGCTGAGAGGAGATTTGATTGCTCTTTATAAATATATCAGAGGGATAAATACCACGGAGGGAGAAAAATTATTTAAGCTCAGTACCAATGTGGACACAAGAACAAATGGATATAAACTGGCCATCAGGAAGTTTAGTCTTGAAATTAGACAAAGGTTTCTAACTCTCAGAGGACTGACGTTCTGTAACAGCCTTCCAAGGGAAGCAGTGGGGGCAAAAGACATATCTGGCTTCAAGACTAAGCTTGATAAGATTATGGAGGGGATGGTATGATGGGATAGCCTAATTTTGGCAATTAATTGATCTTTAGCTATTAGCGGTAGATATGTCCAGATAGCAGTAGATAAGCGGTGATGGGATGTTAGATGGGATGGGATCTGAGTTACTACAGAGAATTCTTTCCTGGGTGTCTGGCTGGTGAGTCTTGCCCACACGCTCAGGGTCTAGCTGATCGCCATATTTGCAGTCGGGATGGAATTTTCCTCCAAGGCAGATTGACAGAAGCCCTGGGGGTTTTTTGCTTTCCTAATCAGCATAGGGCATGGGTCACTGGTTGGAGGATTCTCTGCACCTTCAAGTCTTTAAACTACAATTTGAGGACTTCAATAGCTCAGACATAGGTTAGGGGTTTATTACAGGAATGGATGGATGAGATACTGTGGCCTGCGTTGTGCAGGACATAAGACTAGACGATCATAATGGTCCCTTCATACCTTAAAGTCTATGCTCTGGTCTACACTAGGCGCTCAGGTCGAATTTAGCAGTGTTAAATTGATGTAACCCTGCACCCGTCCACATGATGAAGCCCTTTTTTTCGACTTAAAGGGCTCTTAAAATCAATTTCCTTACTCCACCCCTGACAAGGGGATTAGCGCTGAAATCGGTTTTGCTGGGTCGAATTTGGGGTACTGTGGACGCAATTAGATGGTATTGGCCTCCGGGAGCTATCCCAGAGTGCTCCATTGTGACCGCTCTGGACAGCACTCTCAACTCAGATGCACTGACCAGGTAGACAGGAAAAGGCCCGCGAACTTTTGAATTTCAATTTCTTGTTTGGCCAGTGTGGCAAGCTGCAGGTGACCATGCAGAGCTCATCAGCAGAGGTGACTATGATGGAGTCCCAGAATCGCAAAAGAGCTCCAGAACGGACCGAACGGAAGGTACGGGATCTGATTGCTTTATGGGGAGAGGAATCCATGCTATCAGAACTACGTTCCAGTTTTTGAAATGTCAAAACATTTGTGAAAATCTCCCTGGGCATGAAGGACAGAGGCCATAACAGGGACCCAAAACGGTTCCACGTGAAACTTAAGGAGGTGAGGTGAGCCTACCAGAAAACCAGAGAGACCAACGGCCGCTCCAGGTCAGAGCCCCTAAAATGCCTCTTCTATGATGAGCTGCATGCCATTTTAGGGGGTTCAGCCACCACTACCCCAGCCGTATTGTTTGACTCCTTCAATGGAGATGGAGGCAACATGGAAGCAGGTTTTGGGGACGAGGAAGACGAGGAGGAGGAGGAGGTTGTAGATAGCTCACAGTAAACAAGCGGAGAAACCGGTTTTCCCGACAGCCAGGAACCGTTTCTCACTCTGGACCTGGAGCCAGTACCTCCCGAACCCACCCAAGGCTGCCTCCCGGACCCACCAGGTGGAGAAGGGACCTCTGGTGAGTGTACCTTTTAAAATACTATAAAAGGTTTAAAAGCTAGCATGTATAATGATTAATTTGCCCTGGCATTTGTGGCTCTCCTGGATATACTCCCAAAGCCTTTGCAAAAGGTTTCTGGGGAGGGCAGCCTTATTCCATCCACCATGGTAGGACACTTTACCACTCCAGACCAGTAGCACATACTCGGGAATCATTGTAGAGCAAACCATTGCAGTGTATGTTTGCTGGCGTTCAAACAACATCCATTCTTTATCTCTCTGTATTATCCTCAGGAGAGTGATATCATTCATCGTCCCCTGGTTGAAATAGGGTGCTTTTCTTAAGGGGACATTCAGAGGTGCCTGTTCCTGCTAGGCTGTTTGCCTATGGCTGAACAGAAATGTTCCCTGCTGTTAGCCATGCGGGGGGGGGGGGCAAAATGCGACCTTGTAACGAAAGCACATGTGCTATGTATGTAATGTTAAGAGCAAGGTTTACTGTGAAAGAGTGTACCCACTGTTCTATAAAATGTGTCTTTTCAAATACCACTGTCCCTTTCTTTTTCTCCACCAGCTGCATGTGTTTCAAGGATCACAGGATCTTCTCCTTCCCAAAGGCTAGCAAAGATTAGAAGGCGAAAAAAAACGCACTCGCGATGAAATGTTCTCTGACTTCATGCTGTCCTCCCACACTGACAGAGCACAGACGAATGCATGGAGGCAGACAATGTCAGAATGCAGGAAAGCACAAAATGACCGGGAGGAGAGGTGGTGGGCTGAAGAGAGGACTGAAGCTGAAAGGTGGTGGCAGCATGATGAGAGGAGGCAGGATTCAATGCTGAGGCTGCTGGAGGATCAAACTAATATGCTCCAGCGTATGGCTGAGCTGTAGGAAAGGCAGCAGGAGCACAGACCGCCGCTACAGCCCCTATGTAACCAACTGCCCGCCTCCTCACTCAGATGCCCAAGAACGCAGTGCAGGGGCCTCTGTCCACCCAGCCACTCTACCCCAGAGGACTGCCCAAGCAACAGAAGGCTGGCATTCAATAAGTTTTAAACTTTTAAAGTGCTGTGTGGCCTTGTCCTTCCCTCCTCCACCACCCCTCCTGGGCTACCTTGGTAATTATCCCCCTATTTGTGTGATGAATTAATAAAGAATGCATGAATGTGAAGCAACAATGACTTTATTGCCTCTGCAAGCAGTGATCGAAGGGAGGTGGGGAGGGTGGTTAGCTTACAGGGAAGTAGAGTGAACCAAGGGGGGGGTTCATCAAGGAGAAACAAACAGAACTTTCACACCGTAGCCTGGCCAGTCATGAAACTGGTTTTCAAAGCTTCTCTGATGCACACCGCACCCTCCTGTGCTCTTCTAACCGCCCTGGTGTCTGGCTGTGCGTAACTAGCAGCCAGGTGATTTGCCTCAACCTCCCACCCCGCCATAAAGGTCTCCCCCTTACTCTCACAGATATTGTGGAGCGCACAGCAAGCAGTAATAACAGTGGGAATATTGGTTTCGCTGAGGTCTAACCGAGTCAGTAAACTGCACCAGCGCACTTTTGAACGTCCAAATGCACATTCTACCACCATTCTGCATTTGCTCAGCCTGTAGTTGAACAGCTCCTGACTACTCTCCAGGCTGCCTATGTATGGCTTCATGAGCCATGGCATTAAGGGGTAGGCTGGGTCCCCAAGGATAACTATTGGCATTTCAACATCCCCAATGGTTATTTTCTGGTCTGGAAATTAAGTTCCTTCCTGCAGCTGTTCAAACAGACCAGAGTTCCTGAAGATGCGAGCGTCATGCACCTTTCCCAGCCATCTCACGTTGATGTCGGTGAAACGTCCCTTGTGATCCATCAGTGCTTGCAGCACCATTGAAAAGTACCCCTTGCGGTTTACGTACTCGCTGCCAAGGTGGTCCGGTCCCAAGATAGGGATATGCGTTCTATCGCCCCACCATAGTTAGGGAATCCCATTGCAGCAAAGCCATCCACTATGACCTGCACATTTCCAGAGACACTACCCTTGATAGCAGCAGCTCAGAGATTGTGTTGGCTACTTGGATCACAGCAGCCCCCACAGTAGGTTAACCCACTCCAAATTGATTCCCGACTGACTGGTAGCTGTCTGGCGTTGCAAGCTTCCACCGGGCTATTGCCACTCTCTTCTCAACTGTGAGGGCTTCTCTCATCTTGGTATTCTTGCGATTCAGGGCAGGGGAAAGAAAGTCACAAAGTTCCATGAAAGTGTCCTTATGCATGCAAAAGTTTTGCAGCCACTGGGAATCGTCCCAGATCTGCAACATTATGCGGTCCCACCAGTCTGTGCTTGTTTCCTGGGCCCAGAATCGGCATTCCATGGCATGAACCTGCCCCGTTACCACCATGATGTCCAAATTGCCAGGGCCGGTGCTTTGAGAGAAGTCTGTGTCCATGTCCTCATCACTCTCGTCACCGTGCTGACATCGCCCACTCGCCCGGTTTCGCTTTGCCAGCTTCTTGTGCTGCATATACTGCTGGATAATGCGTGTGGCGTTTAATGTGCTCCTAATTGCCAAAGTGATCTGAGCGGGCTCCATGCTTGCCATGGTATGGCGTCTGAACAGAAAAAAGGCGCAGAACGATTGTCTGCTGTTGCCCTGACGGAGGGAGGGGCGACTGACGACATGGCTTACAGGGTTGGCTTACGGGGAATTAAAATCAACAAAGGGGGTGGCTTTGCGAGAAACTGAATGGCCGCCTTAAGGCTAGAACTCAAAACCGGGTTTAGCAGACCGTTGATTTCACGGAGGGAGGGAGGGAGGAAGGGAGGAGAAAATGAATACAAAACAAATCTGGTCTATTTCTTGTTTTGAGCCACTTCATCTATCTTTATACATCATGCTGGCAGCAGACTGTGCAGTACGACCACTAGCCATCGTCACCTCCTGGGTGCTCGGCAGAAGACGGTACAGTATGACTACTGGCAATCATCTTCTGCTAGCTGCAGATTAAAAGAGAGTGCACTGCCGGTAGGACTCAATCGCCATGAGACGAAACAAGGGAAATGACCTGGCTGAGTCACTCCCATGTTTGCCCAGGCGCCCGGTTAAAAGAACACCCAGGACTACGTCAACGATGGCTACCAGTCATACTGCACTGTCTGCTGCCAAAAGGCAATAAACTGCTGCTGTGTAGCAATGCAGTACCACGTCCGCCAGCACCCAGGTGACATACGGTGACGGTTAGCTGAGAGGACTCCATGCTTGCTGTGGTATGGCATCTGCACAGGTAACTCAAGAAAAAAGGTGCAAAACGATTGTCTGCCCTTGCTTTTACGGAGGGAGGGAAGGAACGGGGGCCTGACGATATGTACCCAGAACCACCCGCAACAATGTTTTAGCCCCATCAGGCACTGGGATTTCTGCCCAGAATTCAAATGGGCGGTGGAGACTGCAGGAACTGTGGGATAGCTTCCCACAGTGCAAAGCTACGGAAGTCAACGGTTGCCTCGGTACTGTGGACACAGTCCGCCGACTACATGCACTTAGAGCATTTGTGTGGGGACACACTCGACTGTATAAAAATGCTTTCTACAAAACCAACTTCTATAAATTTGATCTAATTTCACAGAGTAGACATACCCTATGATTCTATGAAAAGGAGGGAGGGAGAAAGATGTAATGTACTAAATGGAGAGAGAACAAAGAAAACCTATTGTTTACTTGGAGGCAGGAAGAAACAGAATGACAAACAAATCATCCAGGGAGAATGAAGAAACAGAGAAGACACACACAATCTGAGCAATCTCTTTGAGGTTCTCTTACCACTAGTTTTTAGGTAGGTTTGTTGGGTTGTTGTTTTTTAAATTACACAAGGGAGTTATCTATCTAGATACCTAAATTATGAGATAGCACTTTTAAACTTGTGATCATTAAGACATTCTTATTGAAAATAACCTGTTATTATGTTATATGCTCAATAGCATGCCATATGCTTCTCCTAAAATTGCCCAGAATGTTCATTAAACTATTTGGTAGCTTCCAGACCCACAAGTAATTTGGAGAACTGGCTTTTGAAAATTTTTGCATAAGCTGACAACCATGCTAATGAAGAATTTCATACTGCCTAAATCAGCTTGCTAATAAAAGCTCACTAACTGGTATCAGTAGCCCTACACTGAACCTCTTCCCCTTCTGGATTTAACAATTCCCTGAATCAAACAACAAGAAACATCAAAAGACTGGTTTTACCTTTGCTGT
Organism: Dermochelys coriacea; assembly: GCF_009764565.3. NCBI lineage: Eukaryota > Metazoa > Chordata > Testudines > Dermochelyidae > Dermochelys > Dermochelys coriacea. The sequence continues at coordinate 94,139,959 of NC_050071.1, read as the reverse complement.
CATATACATCAGATTGTTTAAAACCATAGCAGTAGCCTGTGGTGATCCCCAGCCTTCTCCTCGTAGCCAGCGTCTGCTGTTTACCATCATTTCTCTGTCTTTTAAAGAATCCTCTTCATCTTCATCTTGATGCCGTATTGTTGGCAAAGGTTTCAAATCTACCAACTCAATATTATTCATCCACGGTAGCAAATAGTGCAGCATCACCTGTCTCCCAGCAGGGCGTGCTGTTTGAATTCTCTGGCTTACCTCTGTTTTTCAAAAATAAATACATACATAAAATGCAAATCCATAAATATTACTAGAAAAGTTTCTGTAGTAGTATATTTATAGTTTTAGTATTTCATACAAGAATAAATTAATACTATTATTAGGGCTGTCAATCACAGTTAACTCACGCAATTAACTCAAAAAATTAATCGTGATTAAAAAATGAATCATGATTAATCACATTTTTAATCACACTGTTAAACAATAGAATTCCAGTTGAAATGTATTCAATATTTTTGATGTTTTCTACATTTTCAAATATATTGATTTCAATCACAACACAGAATACAAAGTGTACAGTGCTAACTTCATATTATTTTTATTACAAATATTTGCACTGTAAAAATGATAAACAAAATAAATATTTTTCAATTCACCTCATACAAGTACTGTAGTATTGCAATCTCTTTATGGTGCAAGTGTAACTTACAAATGTAGAATTTTTTTTGTTACATAACTGCACTCAAAAAACCAAAACAATGTAAAACTTTAGAGCCTACAAGTCCACTCAATCCCAATTCTTGTTCAGCCAATCACTAAGACAAACAAGTTTGTTTCTTTTTTTACAATGTCACCCTGAAAGTGAGAATAGGCGTTTGCATGGCACTTTTATAGCTGGCATTGCAAGGTATTTATGTGCCAGATATGCTAAACATTCGTATGCCCCTTCAAGCTTTGGCCACCATTCCAGAGGACATGCTTCCATACTGATGATGCTCGTTTAAGAAAAAAAGAAAAGTGTTAATTCTCCTGTGAGGGAGAACTGTATGTTTCCTGTTCTGTTTTACCCCATTCTGCCATATATTTCATGTTATAGCAATCTCGGATGATGACCAAGCACATTATTCATTTTAAGAACACTTTCACTGCAGACTTGACAAAATGCAAAGACGGTAGCAATGTGAGATTTCTAAAGATAGCTACAGCACTCAACCTAAGATTTAAGAATCTGAAGTGCCCTCCAAAATCTGAGAGGGATGAGGTGTGGCGCATGCTTTCAGAAGCCTTATAAGAGCAACACTCCGATGCAGAAACTACAGAACTGAATCACCAAAAAAGCTAGTGGCATCTGACTCAGATGATGAAAATAACTCTGCGTCAGGCCGCACTGGTTTGGAATGTTATTGAGCAGAACCTGTCATCAGCATGGATGCATGTCATTTGGAATGGTGGCTGAAGCATGAAGGGACATATGAACCTTTAGTGCATCTGGCACGTAAATATCTTGCGATGTCTGCTAAAACAATGCCATGCAAACACCTGTTGTCACTTTCAGGTGACACTGTAAACAAGAAGTGGGGAGCATTATCTCCTGCAAATGGAAACAAACTTGTTTGTCTGAGCAATTGGCTGAACAAGAAGTAGGACTGAGTGGACGTGTAGGCTCTGAAGTTTTACATTTTTTTATATTTGCGTGCAGTTATTTCTTGGTACATAATTCTACATTTGTAAGTTCAACTTTCATGATAAAGAGATTGCACTACACTATTTGTATTAGATGAATTGAAAAATACTATTTCTTTTGTTTTTTACTGTGCAAATATTCGTAATAAAAATAATATAAAGTGAGCACCGTACACTTTATTCTGTGTGGTAATTGAAATCAATATATTTGAAAATGTAGAAAACATCAAAAATATTTAAATAAATGGTATCCTATTATTTTTTAAAAGTGTGATTAATCACACGATTAATTTTTTTAATCACTTGACATCCTTATTATTGAAGATATTTTTTATTTAATTGACAACAAATTTGTCCTCACAATCCAAATGAAGGATGCAGATTTCAACTAAATAAGCTTTTTGGTGAACAAAATTATATTGCAGAATTGGAATGCTGAAAGTGCAGGTAGTTTCAACTGATACATTCATATTAACTTAAACTGTCAAATTATAAGAAGGAAGTCCATACATAAAAACTCTCTCTATTAAGAACAGTTAATTATGTATCCATTTCAAAAACAATTTAAACTGAAAACCAAATGTATTAGGATTAAATATTTCATATTCACTAACCTAACAGACAAGATAGTCAGTTATAAAGCAAAAGGATCATGTCAGAAGTTGTCTGGTTAAAAGAAACTACTTAAAGTGTCTTTAAAGTTGTCTAAGGCCCTGGTCCTGCAAAGACTTATGCATGGCCTTGAAGTCTCTGCGTGACATTCCGGCCCCAACAGAAGTCAATGGCAAAATTCCAATTGACTTCAGCATGACCAAGATTTAATCCAGTGTGTAAAGTAAAGCAAGGGTTAAATCTTTGCAGGACAGGGTTCTACTGAGTAGGTTATGACTTCAGCCATTAAAAGAAGAACTACCCCTTCTCTACAAAAACCTAGCAACAGAACCCTCCTCGCTATCATTACCAGCCTCAGTTGTAGCCCAAAATATATTAAGAGTATATGAAAAACAAATAAACAATGCTACACTATACAGAGACCCAATCCTTCAAAGGAATCTACCCCTCAAACAGAATCTACTAAGGATTGTTGCACCAGTCAGAGCAACCACGGTTGGCAGCATTGCACCAGGCATCATGTAGTGAAGTTTCCAGAACTGGCTCAATCCTGTGTATTCATGAATCGCTGAGGCAGGCCTGTGGGCAGCGCCAGGTTGAATCAGGTGTGCACCTCTTTATGTGTCAAGGAGAGTTTGAAAGCCGTGTGCTGGCAGGTTTTTGTCCATCCTGTTGACATGGCCGAAGAGCACACAATACCATTTTTTAACATAATGAGTGACTGAAGGAATGCCAGATCATTGCAAGACTAACATATCCTAAAAGTCAAACCACTACATGCTCAGGATTTGGCACTGACAGGACTTATGGAATGCCTCTAGCTGTTCCAAGTCTGCCTGTAAGAGTCCAGTTTCTGACCCATTTAGCAATACAGGGAGCACACAGGTTGACAGGCTTGAACTCTGTCTCAGCACAAAGATGTTTTTGCATCCGTACGTGAGACATGGACTTCATTCAGGAGGTGACAAGACCCATCAGTTGAAGAAGAAACAGTTACTAATCTGCTCTGTAACTATTGCGCTTCAAATGTGTTGCATTTATCCATTCTACTTCAGGTGTGGGCACACTCAGGCCATAGTTGTTGGAGATTTTTCCCACAACAGTACCTGGTCAGGGTGGCTCATGTGCCCTCTGCTGCCTCATGATGCTGCTGCATGATAGTGCTGCGCCATCCCGACCCTCTTTCTCACTGCTCATGACAATTGTTGGAATGTGTGCCCTTGCTAGTGCAAGTTTTTCCTCTTATTTGTATATAGTGTGTACCTGTTTTAGTAGTCTGTTTTTGGTTAATTATAGGTATAAGTTTTCTTTTGAAGTGTTTTCAAACACTTCAGTTCCTGTGCCTGGGTATTGGTACTGTTGCTGGGGCATTCCTCAGTCACCGGGGTTTAAACCCTGCCAATTCTGCAAGCTGCCAATACTGGTGAATGACCCACACTCCAGCTGCCTGAAGTGTCTTGGGGAGACTCATATCAGGGTTCAGTGTCAAATTTTCAGACTTTAAACCTAGAACCAAGAAACACAGTGAGTTCAGGCTTAAGTTGCTGCTGATAGAGTCAAAGCTGAGCCCACATTGAAGTCTATTTGTTGAAGAAGAGGAAGTTACTCACCTTGTGCAGTAACAAGGGTTCTTTGACACGTGTCCCCCTGTGGGTGCTCCACTTTAGGTGTCGGTGCGTCCGCTTTTTGGTGGCAGTGCTTGGTTGGGGTGCGCGTGCACAGTAGCCATCTCAGAGTACCATTGGCACCTCATTTAGCGTGCGTATGACCTGACCTGTTCAATTCCTTCTCTAGCGCAGAGCTCAAGGCATGAACTCCGAAGTAGAGGGGAGCAGGGTGGGTAGTGGAGCACCCACAGGAACACACATCTCGAAGAACTCTCGTTACTGCACAAGATGAGTAACTTCCTTTTCTTCTTTGAGTAGTGTCCCTGTGGGTTCTCCACTTCAGGTGTCTGAAGAACAGTGCCCCGCTGTGGACGGTAGAGGCTTTGGAGTCGTGTGTGTTGTTGCAGAGAGCACGGTAAGGCCTAATATAGGACTTGTCTACACTGGCAATTTACAGCGCTGCAACTTTCTCACTCACACTGCCAGGCGCAAAGGTAAGGGAACCAAGTCTGCCTGGACCACATTGGAACAATTAGTAAGATACGAGCCTAGTCAGTCCGTATCTTGTGAATGACTCATGAGATTAGAGGTATCGGTGGGAATGCGTACATGAGTGATGAATCCCCTAGTGACTTGGGTGCTAGTCCCACCCTAGAGCAGAATAGTGGGCACTTGTGGTTTGTTACTGATGCAAACAGGTATACAGATGGATAGCCCCATTTTTGGAATATCGATTGGAGGACACTGTCGTGTATTTCCCATTTGTGTTCCTCAGAGAAGTGTCTGCTTAGTGTGTCCACCATCATATTCTGACACCCCAGGAGATAAGATGCTGAGATGGGTACGTTGTGGTGAATGCACCAGTTCCACAATTTCAGGGCCTGGTGCAGAGTGAATGGGAGAAAGCTCCTGTTTGACGATTGATATCGAACATGCATACTATCTTGTCAGTCATTATGTGGATTGATTCGTTCCATATGATTGGGAGGAAGTGCCTATATGCATTGTATACTGCTTGGACCTCCAGGAGATTGATGTGGAGCTGAGTTTCCATCGGTGAACACTAGCCTTACATGGTGTACTGGTCTAAGTGAGCTCCCCAGCTTATGAGTGATGCGTCGGTCATGATTATTAGTGATGGAGGATCCTGTTGGAAAGAAATCCTGTGCAGGTGTTTTCTGGTTTCAGCCACTATTTGAGTGATGCAATGACCTTTGAGGGTATTGTCACTCTTTTGTTTAGATTGTTTGCAGGGAGTGTACACAGTGCTCAGCCAGCCCTGCAGGCACCGCATATGCAGTCTCGCATATCTCACCATGAACGTCATGGCTGCCATGTGACCTAATGTCTGCAGGCAGGTTCTGGAGGACATTTTAGGGCTGCCAGTGACTGTCAAGATGAGGTTGGCATTGTCATGAATCTGTGATGAGGCAACAGTGCCCTGGCCTGTGTGGAGTCGAGATAGGCCCCAGTGAATTCCAGTTGTTGCACTGGGTTCAGTGTAGATTTCTGTATATTCATCTGCAACCCTAGTCTGGAACAGCTTGATGGTTGTCTTCTACACCAGTGGTCTCCAAAGTGGGGTGCGTACACCGCAGGGGGTGTGCAAGACCATCCCTGGGGGTGTGCAGCGGGAGGAGCGCCGCCGAAGGAGCGCTGCTGGCACACCGGCAGCAGCTCGGCTTTCCCCGACCTTTGATTCTTCGGTGGCACGCCAGCGGCAGCTCGGCACTCCCCGGCTCCATCTTCGGCGGCACACCGGCAGCTCTTTTTTTTCTTTGTGCTTCCCTAGAGCTGGCCCTGGGGGTGTGCGATCCAAAAAGTTTGGAGACCACTGTTCAAAACCATGTGTGTCGCTTCTTCCTGAGTTGTGCCTTTCAGTAGACAATCATCTAGGTACGGGAAGATCATCACTCCTCTCCTTTGTAAATGGACCGCCACTATGGTGAGGGTTTTTTAAAAAAAACTTGAGGGGCAGTGGAAAGGCCAGAAGATAGTATTCTGTATTGGTAATGGTTGACCCCCCAAAGATCTTAAAAATTGTCTCTGCACAGGGTGTATGGTAATATGAAAGTAAGCATCTTGGAGGTCAAGGGCTGAAAACCAGTCCCCCTAGTCTAGAATTGGAATAATTGTGGCCAGTGTGACCACTCTGAATTTATGGTTCCATACAAATTTGTTGAGCTTCCAAAGACATAAGAGGGGCCTCAATGTTCTTCTTTTTGGTGAGAAAATAATGGGAGTAAAAACCTTTCCCTTTGTATTGAGCTGGAATTTGCTCCACGGCACCCAATTGGTTTGAGATGGGTCACTTTCTGTTGTAAGAGGTGCTCGTGAGAAGGGTCCCTGAAGAGGGACAGGGAAAGAGGCAGGGAGTGGGAAGAGCGAGGAAGGGGATGGCATTACCCGATATTATAATCTGAAGTCCCCATTGGTCTGGTTTTATTGGTGCCCAGGCATGGTAGAATGGGCACAGGTGGTGGCCAAAAGGTTGGGCAGGAGTATCTTACAGCGCTGTATCGTGGGGGAGATTGTTCAGACCCTCGACCAAGACTTCAAAATGTGGCTTGGTGGTAATGGTTGTGAAGAGGAGGACTGAGTTTGAGTAGCCCTACGTCTTTGTTAACATTGTTTATTTCTGTTCTGGTCAAATTGCCATTGTTGTGGATGGTGGAAAGAGGTGTCTCTGCCCTTTTGGTACAGTTTTGTTAGGAGACGTGTCTATGGCTACGGTGTGCAGGGTGGCCCTAGTGACCTTCATAGATTGAAGAACGTTGTCCGTTTTTATGGAGAAGAGTTTCTCCCGGTTGAAGGGGAGATCTTCTACCTTGAGTTGGAGCTCTTTGGGGATCCCAGATGACTGCAACCACAAAGTCCTATGCATTATGACTGCCATGGCCATTGTTCTCGCTGCCGTGTCCGCTACATCCATCGAGGCCTGTAGGGCTGTCCAGGCAATTAGCTGTTCCTCCTTCATGATAGCATTAAACTGAGGATGTTTTTCCTCCAGTAAGGCATCAAGAAATTCTTGCAAGTTACTATAATTGTCATAGTTGTACTTGGTTAAAAGGGCCGAATAATTGGCTATCTGCAATTGGAGTGTAACTGATGAGCATACTTTTCTGCCTAAGAGGTCTAATCGTTTATGTTTTGTCCTGTGGAGTGGACAGGAATTGGGGTTGTTAGCTGTGATAGTTAGCAGCTTCTACCACTAGAGAATTGGGTTATGGATGAGAGAACAAAAAGTCCACCCTTTTAGCCGGGACGAAGTACTTCCTGTTGGCTCTTTTTTGCTGGTAGGTGGTATGGCTGCGGGGGTCTGCCAAATATTCTCTGCCAGTTCCATTATGGCATCATTTATTGGTAGTGCAATTTTGGATGTAGTGGATGTCTGTAAAATTTGCAGTAACTTGTACTGGTTTTCCTGCATCTCTTCTAGGGAGATATCTTGTCTGGCACATACTCAGTTCCTGAAATTGTTTCAGGTCATTAACTGTGCTTGGAGATGGTGGTAAGACTGCCTCGTCATGGGAAGACAATGGGTTGCGGGCTGGGGAAATGTCTGCATGATCCAAACCTTTTTCCTCCTCATCTACCATGTTCTCTGGTGCTTCTGACGTCTCTACTTGGGGAAGTTGGAGAACGAATTTCCCTTCAGGCTGGGGTTGAGGGCCTAGTGTAGTGAGCCTTATATACCACCCATGGGTCCCAGGGGTGGCCACTGCATGGGAAAGGACATCAGAGGACACATCCAGGGTTGCCTGTACTATTGCTGCATCTCGCGAGGTCGGCGAGATTTGGTCCTAACAGCTTCACATGGTGGTCTTCGCTCATGGGTGAAGAGTGCTAGGAGGAGAAGCAGCTCCCACATACTTCCTCCTCTTCATCACTGGAGATGGGCTGGGGAGCAGGAGAAGTGGACTACTGCTCAGTTATTTGTTCCAGAGATCCCTCAGTACCGTGCAAGGGTGATTGCAGCACTGAGGAGACCGCTATGTCCTTGTGCTGCAGAAACTGCTGCATAGTTGCTTGTTTCTGTGGCAGCGGTGCCGCTGGTGCAGATGCAGTTGTGCCTTTGTTGAGACGGTCGGTGCCAGTCTCATCCTGTCTGTCAGTGCCGATGATTGAGTTGGTGCTGGGCAGCATTGCCTGTCTCTGTGCCCACTCCCACACCAGAGTGGTTGGTGCGGGGGAGGAGGAGTATATTCATTCCATTCCATTCCAAAGTGGCAGGGCTCGGCAGAGGTCCACGGAGGGACAGAGATGGAGGTGCCCGGAGCCTCAAAGGTGCTCATTCTACTTGAGCTTGGCACTGTGGATAGCGACCTCACCAGGGACCTCTTCTTTCTCTGAGTGTCCCTATTGGGGAGGTTGTGGCTTGCTTCCTAGACGATTTGGAAGACTGAGCATTCCCATTAGCAGAGGTTTTGCTCAGGGAACTATCTGCTAATGTCACTTTTGCTCCCTGAGGAGGAGGCTGAAGGAACTTTTCCATCAAAATCACTGTGAGGCGGAGATCTCGACCACACATTGCCCTGACTTTAAGGTTGCTGCAATGGGAACATTTCTGAGGGATATGGGTTTCCTCCAAATAACGGACACAAAATGAGCGGCCGTCTGAGACAGTCATTGCCTCACAACAAGAGTCACATCATTTAAACCTGGGCGAGCCGGGCAGCGTGGTCATTAAAGTTTCTCAATGGAGAAAGAGTGGGAAAAATAAAAAATATATCTATAAAAAAAATTGGGGGGGGGTAGGGGGGAAGAACAATAAACTAAACTTATTAAATTATGGCTAATCTAACTATTTCTATAGAGAGAAAAATGAAGAGGCAGCACTGCCACTGAGCTTCATCTGCAGCTGAGGATGGTTGAGAAGGAACTGAACTGGTCAGGTTGTGCATGCTACATGAGGCACCAATGGCACTTCGAGACAACTACTGTGCACTCGTGCCCCAACCGAGCTCTGCCATTGAAAATCTCTGATCTGTGGCACAGGGACACACCAACACCTAAAGTGGAGCACCCACAGGGACACTACTTGAAGAAGAATATTTGGCTTACTGTGACTGTTTGAACTCTGCTTGCAGCCTAGGTAGATGAACTCATCAGCACTCTCCATGGTACTCAACCCCACCTGAACTGGGGATTCTGGTGTCCAAGCTACAAGATTCAGGACATTGGTTTTCTGCCATGAGACATCTGACCCCATCTTGTGGGTGGCATCTTGGAGACCTAGGAGTGCAAGGCTGAAATTCTCCCACTTCTCTATAAGCAAGGCAGTATCGTCAGCCTTGATTACTGAACTTGTAAACACTTCTTGACTAACCTTGATTTTGATGCATGCAGTGGAAAGTCCTAATATACAGCCAATACCTCAACAGAACAGTGCCAGGGCAAGAATGTATCCCTGCCACACACCTGAGGTTGTGTAGAAATGCAGCGAAAGCTGTGACCCAATGCATACTCTTGCACAGGTTTCAGTGTGAAGATCATGCACCAGATTTAACAGAACATTTGGAATACCAACTCCTTTCAGTGCAACCTGAAGTGCTGACCTGTCAACCAAATCAAAAGTTGCTTTGATATGGAGGTGTGCCACATGAAGCAGGTGGTTAAATTCTCCATGCAACTCAACCAGAAGCTGGAGGGTAAGGACAGTGTCCATTGTTGACCATCTGCAGTGAAACCTGATTGCTGACAATATCTGTTATGAAATAGCTGCAGCCTACCAACAAGAATGTGAGCGAAAATCTTTCCAGGGACTAATAACAATGAGATTGGCCTGTAGTTCCGTACTCGGTGGAAGATCCTCTGCCCTCATTTAGGGACATATGATGCCCTCTTTGCACTCTGCTGGTACTTTGCCTGATGTCCACATTTCTAAGAACAGGTTATGTAGGCCCATGCGTGCTGGTTCCAAGGCAGCTTTGAGTAGCTTGGTTAGAATACCATCAGGTCCAGCAGCATGTCCATCCTGTAACTTTTGGATGTCCTTTCATGCTTTCTCGAATGACGGAGGATCGGTGTTCATCCCTGGATGAACAGCTGTGTAGTTTGCCAGGTCACGTAGCTCTAAACAGTCATCAGCAGGACCATGGTTCAGCATGCTTTCATAATGTGTTTTCCATCTGTCCAGGACCTCATCCGACAATGAGCAGGGAGAGCTGTCTGGTTTCATAATGAGGATTTTAGAAGGCTGTCAGCCAAGCAGGTGATGGCACTGTATTCAGGATACAGATTGCTCTTCGTAGGCAGCCTTATATCTCTGCAGAGTTCTGTTAAAGTTAAAGGGTCTCCTCAAAGATGTTCACAGGTGGATTCTTTTGTGGGATTTGAGTTTAATATAGAAATAGTCTTCATGCATTAATCTATTCATATTGATGCAAACTGAAAATCAAGATTCTTTCCATCTCACTTCAGACTATTATAAAATATTTTACTTGATTATGGAGCCAAGAACTGCAGGATAAAAAAGGATTCCAATTTTGACTTTCAATTATTATTGTACTTATTTTGGTGTTTAATTTTGACTGCTGATAGGTTAGCACATATAACTTTCTAAAACAATTTTTTTATTAATTTGTTAATTCTGATTGCATAAATTCAAGCAACATTGGTTGTTTCAATTAAACAAATTTTTAAAAATATGCAGAAGTTTAAAAAAAGATTTGTTTATGATATGCATGATTTATTCATAAACTAAGTGGAAGCTTGCACATTAAGCAATTTACCACACTGTTGCTACACACTACCAAAGAGTGAACCACAGAGTGTGAGAACAGGAAGTTACATGGGCTATATCTTACAGTGAACAGAATGTGTCAGCATGTGAATTTTCTTGTCAGTCTCTTTCAAATAAATCTGCCATTTTATGTTTTTTTGGTGTTTATTTTTTAAAACTGATTCTTGTACAAATATAGTCAGTGTTTTAACAGCTATTTTTCAGTACAAACTGAAAAACAAGATCTTTAAGTATAGAAAAACGTTAACCAGATTATTAAGTTTAATCAACATGCTAGTGTCCCTTTAATTAATCACCTGAAAGTGAATGGAAAACCTAAATTCAGTTATTTTAATTTTAGAAAAATGCATTAATTGATTCTACTAACTAGACCAATAAGAGTTAAAATGATTTCTGTGTTGAACAACAAATGGTTTAAAATTCTGTCCCTTACCAATATTCTCCAAATATATCTTTGTTTTCTTAGATATCCGAGAGTAAGTCATTCTGTGAACTGTAGTACCAGGAATATCACTACAATCTATTTAAGCCACTGTATCTAAACTGTCACAAATTGATGTGTTCTACGATTTCTACAGCAAATAAGGAAATTCTAAGATGAGGAAAGGGCAGGGAAGAGAGAGAATTTTTAAAAACATAGTTAAAACGTATGTCTGTGATGAGTGATCCCTCACAGGCTGTTCAATGGGGCAGTCAGAATAATTTTCAGGGTTTCAAGCCATTGTTTCAAATCTGAACAAAACATAACAAAAACTCAGCCTCCTGCACCCAAAATTCATTTGTAGTTCTTTGGTATAAGCTTAGTGACCTACCTGTACTTAGATTACTTAAAAGAAGGATTCAAAATTTCTAAGGACTACTACCAGCCTGGTTAAGTACTCTACTGTACCTGAGAAGACAGCAAGAGTTAGCTCAGGGTACGTCCTTGCTAATTCCTCCGACAGTTGATAATATGACACAGAATACAGGTGTGGCAAAGGAGAAGGCTGACCCAGTACCCCATCACCTCTCTGAATCTCCAATTTGTGAGCATAGCGAAACATCTTAGGTTCCAAGATCTGCAGCAATAAAATTCAGATATTTGAAGCTAAATTCAGAGCTGGGATAACATGGTCATCTTCTGAGGAAACATAATATATATTGTGCCATCATTTAAAGTGTTGCATCTTAGTAGAGTCAAAAATTCTTGGCCATCTGGAACTCATTGCATTTGAGAGCCAGTCAAAGCTGTCAATTTCAAAGTTCTATTTTCACATCCTATTGCATTAAGTATAAGCTTCCAAACTTTCCAGTGAAAGTTGAAGTAATTCAGATCGATATTACCTTAAAATTTTTCCATGAATAATATAATTCATGCTCAGAAATGGCCTAGGACTGGACTATCGGGGCAGTGCAGGTCAGGTTTGACGTGGCAAAGCTGTGCAAAGCGAGTACAGCAGCTGTTGGTACTGTTTTATTTTGATTGATCTTAAGCACTGACATTCACATAGGAACAGAGGGAAGAATCTCAGAAGCGCTCAGCATTGGCCTAACTCTGCTCATATTAAACAATAAAATTCGCATTGAATTCAATAGGAATAGTGTTTAGCCAACAGTGAGCCCTCTTAAAAATCCCACCCGTTTGTGGGCTAGGCCAGGTGGCCACACAGAGGCATAAGATAAAATAAGGCATCTTGCCTCCAATGCATTGCCTCCCCAAACCTTGGGACTGGAAGCATAGGGGTAAATAGATGTTGCTATTGTCCATACTATTCCTTCCTCCAAGTAGATGAGTGGGGAGTAAGCAAAGCTTTGGCCTGACACTAAAGACTTGAGGCAAATTACTAGCCTACTGGCGAAAGTGGGGTGCAGGGAAAGAATTGTGCTTTCCTTGTGATAATCCTGGAATACCACTGCTACACACTATCCCTTTCACAGGGCCAACTTGAAAACCTTAATCTAGCTTTTATATTTTAAAAAGATGCTATGAAACAATACGGGCCAGATCCTCAGCTAGAGTAAATGGCCAGATAGCTCCATCAAAGTCAATTTATCTGTGCAGATTCACAAAAAAGATAATGATCTGTCCCTAAATCTTTACTAAAAATGCAACAAAAATAATGCACTCTGCATTTCATTGATGAAGATAAAGCTGAATGATACCAGAAATATCTTTTTTAAACATACAATATATTAAAATGAAATTTTCTCACAAACCTGTAATAGTTGCATAGCAACTTCATAGATAGCCCTAGCAGAATCAGCGGCTTTAAACATTATCAGATTTAGGATGATCACTGTATCACATTGGTAATCCCTAGAGAAGAATCGTAAATATCAATTAAAATAACATTTTTTAAAATACAGTTAAATCTGTTTTATCAGGCATGTTGGGGGGTTGGGGGGTTCAGGTAAGTGAATAATGCCGGTTAACTAAGAGAGAGAGAGTTTGGATGCGAGAGGAGGTGTGGGGCTGGAGCCAGGGAGGGGTGTGTGATGCGGGCTCGGAGAGGGAGTTTGGGTGCAGGAGGGGACTTGGGGTGCTGGATCTGGGGAGCAATCACCTTGGGCTGCTCCCTGTGTCAACCTGTACTGCCCAACGTGAGCGCCCCCCAGATCCAGCACCCCAACCACCTTCCCCGAGCCCTCTCAAGCACACCAACCTCCTTCTTCACTCCCACACTCCAAACCCCTTGTGGCCAATCCTCCACCTAGGAGCAGCAGGCATATGTTGCTGTTTCCTGGGAGCCATGGGGCACCAGGTAGGGAGCCTGCCGGATCCACGCCAACCGGACTATAAATGGGACTTTTTCCGAACATTAGAAATGCCCATTTATAGAGCTTCTGGTTGGTACGGGGCCGGATAACAAAGCTTTCACTGTATATTTAGCTATTTTAACTATGAATTAGCTAAGCAAAGGTAAATTCATTTAGTTTAAAGTATTGTATAGGATAATATAGTTCGATGCTTTAAAATGTTTAACATTGAAAACAATATGGAAAACATGTTCCATTTAAGAGAAAACAAAACATTAATTCTATTTAAAATTACAATTTGGGAATCTGAATTGTAAATTTAAGAATTCTCTTTTGTACCTGTTCTGAAACACACTGGCTATGGCTTTAAAACAACCAGCTGCAACCCGCTTGGAACCTGTGTAACACCGGTCCACAGCCCAATACATGAGGTTACTCTGGTCAGGGTTGAGCTCCAACAGCAGCATAACTGCCTCACAGCCTAACTGATGCACCTATAGACCAGACAACAGTTTAAACAATTTTAAAAAACAGCAAAAGGCAATTACAAAATAATTTTAATAAGAACAGCTGACATTTAAAACTAACGAGTTGCAATAAGCAAGATTTAATTTTTAAAAAATAAAAATAGAGTAAACCTTAAAATACTAACAGACAAAGATTTAACAGTTTTGTAGAATTAAGTTGTGCACTTTATTGGACCATATGACTGCATAATATCATTAATTTTATCAGGTTTCAGAGTAGCAGCCATGTTAGTCTGTATCCGCAAAAAGAAAAGGAGTACTTGTGGCACCTTAGAAACTAAGACTATTTATTTGAGCATAAGTTTTCGTGAGCTACAGCTCACTTCATCGGATGCATGCAGTAGAAAATACAGTGGGGAGATTTTATATACACAGAAAACATGAAACAATGGGTGTTACCATACACACTGTAACGAGAGTGATCAGGTAAGGTGAGCTATTACCAGCAGAAGGGAGGGAAGGGGGTTGGGGAAACCTTTTGTAGTGATAATCAAAGTGGGCCATTTCCAGCAGTTGACAAGAACATGTGAGAAACAGGAGGAGGGCGGAAATAAACATGGAGAAATAGCTTTACTTTGTGTAATGACACATCCACTCCCAGTCTTTATTCAACCCTAAGTTAATTGTGTCCAGTTTGCAAATTAATTCCAATTCAGCAGTCTCTTGTTGGAGTCTGTTTTTGAAGAGTTTTTTTTTTTCATATCACATACAAAAGGTTTTGGGTTTTTTTTGTTTTTTTTTACCACCACCCCCCGTAATAGCTCACCTTACCTGATTACTCTCGTTACAGTGTGTATAACACCCATTGTTTCATGTTCTGTGTATATAAAATCTCCCCACTGTATTTTCCACTGCAATGCATCCGATGAAGTGAGCTGTAGCTCACGAAAGCTTATGCTCAAATAAATTTGCTAGTCTCTAAGATGCCACAAGTACTCCATTAATTTTATCCTCATTCTCCCAAACCCTACCCTCCTATTGTTTGTTATTCTCACTTGTTTTATGTCTTGACCTGGGCCATGTCCTGAATGCACAGGATGCAGGACAGCAGTTAAGCACATGCTTAATTCCACTGATTTTAGTGGGACTTAAGGGATGGACTTTCCTTAAGCGCTTTCTTGAATCAGAGCTCTAGATTGTAACTTCTTTGGGATAAGAACCAAGTCTTTCTGTATGTTTGCATATTATCTAGCACAATAGGCCACCTAGGAGCTACTGTAATACAGAGAAATAAAACCAACAATAACTTCCTTTTAGAATTGAAAAGTTTTGTCTTCGTAATGTCCTATGCATGATAAAATCTCATTGAGCTGATGCATAAAGTCCCTCCCCCAGCCTCTTTAATTCTCTCAGAGACCTACTACTGCTGTGCTGCTGCTTACAGTGAATCAATTGATTTGTATATAATTTGTCAGTGGCTGTTCCTGTTCCCCTTCACCTAACTTCTGTCTACTTGTCTGCCTGCTCTTAGACTGCGAGCTGCTTGGGAGCAGGGACCATCTTTCTTGAGTGATCAGATAGTGCCTAGTACCTAGTGAGCACCACTGTAACTAAATGCATTAATAAGTAATAATAATAAAGATGTATAACGTGCAAGCTGATCTAGAACATTTGTGCCAATTTGATCTCAAGACTCTTAAATCACACGCTAATGGTTAACAAACATTTATTGATGCTGCCTACATTACCTTTTTGTCTTGTGAATCCAAAATATTATCCAGCCATTTGTACAAATAACCATCTGATGAGAGTCCTACATTATCTGCAACAGGGCCACAACACAGTACAGCAGACATAGCCTTTAGAAAGTAATTGAAAAAACAACACATTTGAATAATCAGATTGGACTAGAGCAGTTATAGCTAATCCTTTAGAATACTATCAGAGAACTCTAACATCTATTCAGACCACTGCCAGGAGCAAGGCCACCAGGAACTCTGTTTAACGTTTTGTTCAAGGAATGACAGAACCAACCCCACTGCTCTGAATTCCCAGACAGGAGAAGCTATCTGTTCTGAAAAGTTTACATTTGTTCCATAAGAGATAGTATATTAGTTTGGCTGGTGTTATACTGTAATGCACTCTGATACAGAAGATCGTTGATCTGAACGATACTGAAATTCTATCTCGTTGAGCAATTGGGGGATGAGGGCATGGGAAGCTTAGCACTAATATCAACTTGTACTTGCTGCAGGACCATGCTGAAATTACAGCAGTGGGAAGGGGGCAGAAGTTCTGATTAGAATGTAAAAATAATTAATCCAGGAATAATTTTGGGCTGAGATAAGATCTGCCTACATCAGCCAGGACAAGGAAAATTCCATGTTTGGACTAATGGCAAAGAAGTGTAAACTGGCAAAAATGTTTAAGTAAGGACAATACAGGGAAGTAATTTCTCAAGTTCAGAAAGTGTTAAAATACCTTCAAAGCACAGTACTGGTGTCTGTTTATCTGCATATTCCTATCACTGTATCTGTCCAGGGGGGTAAACATGATGCTAAATGGACCTGCCCAGTGACTGAACAACATAAAGAGACTGTGACGTAGGCTCTGCTGAGGAAAGACACTTCTTCTCTGGTGCACTATAAGAAAAGCACATGTAGTGTTTGACCAATTTTTCACTACAGTATTTGTACACTAAATTTATAAGACAAAAAACAAAACAAAAATTATCCAAATGCCTCCCCAAATGAATTAGAAACAAGCACGGTACTATACAGGCAAAGTTCAACAGCATAACAGCTTTTTAAAAAATAAGTTACTATATTATTGAATGAATGTCACTGGTATGAAAGAACAGAAGCGGTACACAAGGAGTTTAGCAATTATTAGCCCGGAAAAAAATATGTTCAAACTTGGTAATCAAGTCTTTTAGTAATAAGAATTTAATTTTTAGATTTAAAAATACTATCAGTGATCACTTCTGAAAAGTTCATATTGTCAGTTTTAAATACCATTTTTAGCATGGTAAATTTCTCTAACTTCAGGAACAATGTGTGTTTCTGGTGTATTAAAATGAGTCATCAAAACCTATTAAAGTGTATTGAGCATACCTGGAACATTTTGAATGATATTTGCCACTAAGGCACTAAAATGGCATCGGATATCTTTCAATGTGTCAGAGTCCTTTTCATTTTCTGCCTCCAGGAGTTGTCTAGTGAGATCGACATACTCCAATAAAGTGTTGTTGAGGGAATGTGTTTCATTATCAAGGCCACCACTTGCACTTAAAAATAAAAATAAAATATTCAGAGTATTATGATAAGTAGAGACATACTATATATTTCTTAAAAAGCTTCAAAGGATATGCTAAATTCAAGAACTTTTAAGACTTTTTTCTAAACCAAGTCATTTTACTGGTATTTGGTTCGAGGCTCTTTCTTACCACATTTTTGTTGTCTTAGCAAGAAAAGCACTAATGAAACCGGACCCAATAACCAGGCCTTGTAAATCAGGAGCATCTCTAATACTACAACAGAATCATAATTTTTTGTTCAGGGTTATGGTTTAACACCCCCCACCCCCTGAAAATGCTTGCACTTTATAAACGAACAAGATACACACCTAAAATAAATGGATAATTTCAATGTGCTTGGTCAAAAAGTAAATACTTCTAAGCCAGAGACAAAGTCCACAGTATTTTATGCTATGCTGCAGAGTGCTAGCTGGAAACAACAGCTATATACTCTATTCTATATAAAAAGAAAAGGAGTACTTGTGGCACACCTTAGAGACTAACAAATTTATTAAGGTGCCACAAGTAATCCTTTTCTTTTTACGGATACAGACTAACACGGCTGCTACCCTGAAACCTATTCTAAATAGGTTCTTATATCAGCCTCATTACTATGACATCTGAGTGCTTTCTAGTAGTGCTTTAAGTAATGTGAGTAACATCTGTCACATGTGGTTGATGCTCTCTCATCTTGTCCTCTGGAAGAGAACTGTGCATGTAATGGAATCTTTTGTACTGGTAAGATTTTTTTTCTTTAAATGTACACAGTGATATGTTTATATTAGAGAACACAGGTCAAAGAAGTGTGCCTTGCCCTTGGAGCAGAAAATGGTGAAGTTTGCAGTAGTCCTCAATTCCTGTAAGAGTTTGTTCCACAGACTCAGACTGGCAACAGAGAAAGTTCTGTCTCCTGCACAGTCAAACAGCGGAGTTGTCAACAACAATCCTCATCCTGGAGCTCTAGGCTACTTTTTGATATGTTGAGCACAGGCCAGTGAGTACCTTGAAGACAAGGACTAAGACCTGAATATTACTCATATTTTATGGCAAGCCAGTGTATAGAGTGGAGGACAGATCTGATGTGCTGACAGCAGCCCATGTTGCTGAGGAGATCCTCTACTAGCTGGAGTTTAAGGGCTGATGGCTTCATACCCAGGTATACTGCATAGTCCAGCTGGGAGGTGACAAAAAAAAGCTTATCACTGAGGGCAGGTCATTGTCCACCAGGATGGGACAAAGTCTCCTAGTCACTCAGAGATGGTAAAAGGTGTTACTCACAGATGTTGCTCCTATATAGAGCTTAGTGTTAGCAAGAAATCCTAAACTTCTAAACTACAAACTGAATTCACCAATTGTGGGTATATATCTTCATCAAAGGAGACTGCTTTGCGGCTGCAAACTGCCTTCCCCTCTACCCACAAACGTAACCTTGGTCTTGATCAGCTTCAGCTTCAACCATTGCTCTTAATCGGTATAGCCAGCTAACAGTTATGCATGATAATATGACAAACACTTGTCACTATCATAAATTTGTAAAATAAAGATATTTTCTCCTTGAATTGATGCTGCTGAAATATTTAGTACCTATCACTTTTGCATATCTACTTTAATGATCTGCATATAATTGTATATGTTAATCGGCACTATAAAACTTTCTATTATAATATGGTGGTGACATCAGCTCAGACAACAGAGCTGCCAGGGTTTATACTATGCAGAGGCTAGAACATACAATAGTGTAGTGTACAAAAGTTTAAGTCCATTCTCAATTAAGCTGCTTAGCAAGAGAATATTTAAAGGCCATGATTCTGCAAAGGCATCCACCCACGTGGTACTTTATGCCTTTGCACAGTCTGATTAGCCTCAGTGAGAATCCTGAGGGAATAAGGTGCTATACAGATTTTTTTGCAGGACTGAAGTCAAAATGTCCCTCGTTTTACATAATATTTTATTGAATTTTTCCTTCCTTTAACCTTTAGAATCAAAAGTCAAATTATTTGGCTTAAAGTTACACAATAACAATGGCAGATAGATTCACCCTTTCACTTTTTTACCCTCCCAATACTCAAAATTTACAAGAGACTATTATCAAAATTATGCTTGATTTATAAATCTTAAAGGACTTCCATAAAAGTGATACCTTACATTTTAGAATACATTAACAAAAGTTTATATTCCTACCTCCCCGGCCCCGCATGTTTTATTTTAAATATCTCCAGGGGGTTAAATATTAATAAATCACATTTTCTTCTTTTCACAGGACTCATTGTATAACATCAGGATGTTACTGCAGGAAAAGCCCAGTTAGAATATCTGTCTCCAGCTTGGGATCTCAACTATAAAAGCAGCTCAAGGGCTTTATACTTGATCCTGTAACTTAACTCATTCACTACTGACAAGGTCCTATACAAAAAGAAGACACATGCAAACACAAACCTGTGTCACACACTTGCACATCTCATTGAAAACGTGAGATGTTCCATGGCATTTCAGATAAAATAGAGTGGTCAGAAACTTAACAGATGTAAATTTATAGATATTGATCAGCATATCTTTTTGTTTTTAAAATTAGTATTTACAAACTTCTTATGGATTTTTGTTTGTTTGCTTTATTTGGTCTTTAAAGAAAACATAGGAACAAGGCAAAATATTGATTATTCCAGTATGCTATTATAATAGTGAAATATTATTGTCACTGAAATCCTCCTACAAGACTAATGGGGAATGATCCATTACGGGGATTATTGTGTATTATGATGCTCTAAATTAATTTTAAGTGATTGTTCAGTTGTACCATAAGGTGAAACAGACAAATGTATAGAGAAACTATTGGCTCTTAATTCAGAAGTTTGTTAGGGAAATAAACAATGCCTTCTCATCAACTCCACACCTACCTGTGACTAATAACACCAGCATCTGCCAGCAGTTCAAATATTCGTACTAGCTGTACTCGTAAAATATCTCGACGCCTGCGTCGTTTCATATTCTGTTCAGTGGAAAAATACAAAATTACATGGAGCAGTGGAGTGAATAAGGATAATATCAGTTTGGCCTAAAGGGACACAAACAGAGTCATGACTCCACTCATGTTGGTACCACTACAGCTTTCAGTAGTGAGTCACAGACTTTTTTTTATTTAAACAGTTAACAGATTTACTG
Organism: Dermochelys coriacea; assembly: GCF_009764565.3. Taxonomy (NCBI): domain Eukaryota; kingdom Metazoa; phylum Chordata; order Testudines; family Dermochelyidae; genus Dermochelys; species Dermochelys coriacea. The sequence continues at coordinate 94,119,664 of NC_050071.1, read as the reverse complement.
TACAATTTTAATGGACTAGATAATGGGTCACATTCATTCCATGTGTAATCTCTCAGACTTCCATGAAGAACACTATTATTTACTTCTTCAACTGGGTACAATGGAAAAGTATTGCTCCATGATTTAGATTGTTAAGAGAGAGTGATTCAGTTATGGGCTTCTGTAATAACATGTCGTAAATCATCAGAGCACACATTAAAATAAAAAAGAATGAAAATAGGAGAGTTTTGGTCTGATTTACTTTATAATGCTTTTTGAATATCACAGTTTCTACAGGTTTTGAACTGAGCAGGGACTGGCTGGAGCAAGAGGGGCAGATGGAAACTGTTACCCTAACTAAAATAGGTTGTTTAGAGTCAGATTTTGCCCCTACACCAAACCATGGAACTACCTGTGGAATAAGGAAAAGGGTCAGATGTTGGCCTTCAACAAAGCTAACAATCTTTTAGAACCAAGCTCTGCCTCCCTTACTCACATAAGTAATACCATACTCTGCCAGAAGTCCCATTTAAATCAATGGGACAACTCAGCCTGAGTAGCAATGGCAGAATCCAGGTCTCAGATTGTAAACTCTTCAAGGGGGGCAGTTGTATTTAAATTTGTGTCTTATATAGCAAACACGTTATGAAGAAAAGAAGGAAAACAATTACCCTCATTGTTTACCATTTGAGCCCAATGGTAACTTTTAGTTCAAAATACAGTACGGTCTACTCATTCCAATGATGTGCCAATTGAACTCAAACCACTAAGTTATACATGAATAACACCACATGAATAAAGTTATTTGAAATTAAATTTGACATGATCTTCTGTAACAGAATATTGCATCTTTACATTTCACCCTACCATACTGTAAAGTACAGATGTGTAAAGACTGGCATTTGTATGACTAGCATAGGCAAATGTAGGCCTTTGAAAAAAATGCATTATGGCACACAGTTGTGTGACTGGATGTTCCTATCAGCTATACGTAAAATATAAAATTCAGAGCAAATGATCAAAAATAAAACAGTTATTATCTAGGGTACCTATCAATTGTCTTTTATTCTGTGTTCATACAGCACCCATCACAGTGGGGTCTTGATCCTTATTAAGGACTTTCAATGCTATCATAGAACAAATAATGCACTGTTTATTTGTCATCTTTTTGTTCTCTTTTGAATATACTGACATCCTGGATCACTGCAGGTTAAAAGAACTTGTTTGGTTCCACACTTCAATATGTACCATACATAGTGGTGATATGCTATTCATCAGAGAAGCCTTGTTCATAGGGCTGAAAGAGGTCAGCTAAGTTAATGCTTTCTCCAAAAATTGTCCTAGTTAGAGAAACCATATTTTTCTCACTCCTATGTGCAGTGCACACTGAGCCTCTCTGACTGATGGGATGTCACCAACACAACATTCTGAGCAAAAGCAAACAGACTGCATTTGACTTGGATACCGGGACATAAAAAATAAGGTGGAAAAAAATATTTTAAACTATTAGCTATTACTAACAAAATTACTGTGGCAAGAGGGGCTTTCAGTACATAGTTCTAAAGTTAAGGGTTTGATTTAAAAAAATAATTAATATATATGCAAGTTACTTTGAAAGGAATAAAAAAGTTTTGACAATTTTAGTTATTTATTTAAGCTACATTATTTTGTTAGCCATATCTGTGAGAGAACAGATAGTAATATTTTTCTGCTATGTTTGTGGAAAAATAGTTATATGATCCTGAGCACAAATAAAAATATCTTTATTACCTCTGGTCTTCTTTCAAGTGCTTCCTTAATTATAGGATGTAATTCTTCTATTAGTTCCCTGGATAAAAATGATAGGCCAATCACTGAATTAGTAGTGAAGATGCAAAATGTCTTACAGAAACAAATGTTGTAAAACTTGCATTAAAAATGAAAATATTTCTAGTTTTGCTTTCATTGACAATGACTTTATGAAGTAAATTAATATTTAAAAGACAGGACACAGACTTTGCTAATATGGAAGACAGAGCATCAATCTGACCTTTCTCAAACTAATAATAACTGAAAAGGAATTTACTATCTATTACAACACCAGTATCTGAGACAGCACAGTATAACAAGCAGCCCCCAGACTTCAGATAGGGTGGCATGTGGCCCGACACTTGTTAATAATGGAATCCCCGCTAGTTCATAGCACTGAGAATATGGACAGTCTAATACCCTTGATGAGTCCTTGAATGGAAAATGACCGACCTATATTCTGCTATAATCTAAGAAAATGTTTGAAAGAATGGCTTTATCTTGGTCAGACAGTAGCATACTGCTTTCTTATAGCTAGACGATAGGCCAATCATCCCTGGTAGTGAAAGGGGTTTGGGCAAGCTGACTGATTCTGGAAGAAATCAGGGACCAATTTAGATAAGAATTTGGGATGATGAAAAATTATGGTCTTATTTTTATGGAATATAGTAAACAATGCCCCAGCCATTAATGCCTGGATCTTTCAAACTCTCCAGGCTCCCAAAGAAGAATAAATACGTGAAATAGAATCTTTAGAAAAATCTTGTCACTATAAGATGAAAGAATTCAGTAAAGACCTGTCATTGTGAAGAAAATGCCAAAATCACAAACTGGCACACACACACACTGAGTTGAAAGAGAGACTAGGTCATTCAAGGTGAAACTGGTAGTTCAGAACAACGGGAACAGATGACTGGAAAGAATAAGATATTTACTATCTTTCCCAGATGGAGAACCATTTCCATTTCAAAACAGTAGGAGTTTCTGGTGGAAGGTTTCCTGTTCTCTAGCAGAAGTTTCCAGACTTACCCAATGCAATCATGTCCAAAATGCTCAACAGCCAGTATCTGAGCTCTCAGCTCAGGAATCAATGTACGGAATCTGGTTCTACTCCTAGTGCAGGAGATCTACTGGGCTGTGTGGAACTAAAGATTAAAGGATCAAAAACCAAATGAAGTAAGTCAGAGTGCCATAACTGAAGGAGTCATGCTCAGGTTACAAGAAACACCATGACTCTTTCTCATCTGCTTTTCTGCAGCAATTTGTAATAAGAAATATTGGAGGGAAAGCACAGATAAATATATGACTGGAGCAATGCATCTATTAAGATTTCAGACTTCTCCCTCCGGGAGCAGAATTGTTTGCACTTAATATTGCGTTCTGTGGCAAACAAGTCCATTTCATAGTCCATCGTGCAAGCAGAGTACTGGTCATCGTCAGTTTGAGGGAAAATCTCCTTCTGGGTGCTTAACTTCCTGTGGTGGCTGTTTTCTTCTTCTGGAAGATGGAGAATTGCAAGGGTGACATGGTGATTGACATGAGTTCAAAAATTTCATGGCTTCCTGATCCAGAAGCATTGAGCCCACTTTCCACTGCAAATTGATATAATACAGAATGGTTGTATAGTCTGTTAAAATCTGAAGAGAGGTGACCTTTGGTTGGGGCAGGAATTTCTTGCACAATGGCTAGATGAGTCTTAATTCCATAAGAATAGCTATACTGAATCAGACCATCCAGACCACTATCCTGTCTTCTGACCGTGGCCAATGCCAGACACTTCAGAAGGAATGAGCAGGTCACAGCAGTTATTGAGGGATCCATCCCCTGTCATCCAGTTCCAGTTTCATGCATTCATAGGTTAGGGACACCTAGAGTATGGGGTTGCATCCCTGACCATCTTGACTTATAGCCACTGATATACCTATCTCCATGAACTTATCTAATTTTTTTTAAAACCCAATTATACTTTTGGCCTTCACAACATCCCATGACAAAGAGTTCCACAGTTTGACTTGGTGTTGTGAGAAGAAGTATTTCTTTATATTTGTTTTAAACCTGCAACCTATTAATTTCATTGGGTGACACCTGGTTCTTGTATTATGTAAAGGCATAAATAACACTTCCTTAATTCACTTTCTCCGCATCATTCACAATTTTATAGACCTCTATAATATCCCCCTTAGTCATCTGTTTTGTAAGCTGAAAAGTCCAAGTCTTTTTAATCTCTCCTCGTATAGAAGTTGTTTCATAACCTAATCATTCACTGCCATTCTCTGTACCTTTTCCAATTCTAAAACATCTTTTTTGAGATGGGGTGAATGGAACTAAACTCAGTATTCAAGGTGTGGGCATACCATAAAGTACTATCGATTTATATAGTGGTATAATATTTTCTGTATTATCTATCCCTTTCCTAATGGTTCTGTTAGCTTAGTTTACCACTTAGATGGTACAAAATGTTTCTTCTTAATCTTCTGCAGACTACAGGGTGCAAGTTGCTGGTGTATGCCAGACCATCTCAGCTGGCTCTAAATATAGCCTCATTGATAGGAAGTGCCACTGTGCTAGTGCCAGCAGTCTGGATGATATCTAGCAAATTGTGAGTGGTGTCCTGGATTTCCTCTAGAGGGACTGGAGTGCATCCACAACTGGAGTGCATCCACAATCCACTCTGGTGGTGATGGTGAGGCTGGTGCAGCTGCCTCCTCAGGAGATGAGGACAGTGCCACAAAGTGATTGTTTATTCCTATTGCTCCTCTTCTTCATATTGCTCCTGAGATAACTATGGTTTATCTCTATGAAGAAATCTCTCTCTGAACTCCTGCTCTGATCCCCCTGAACTCAGGAGTCTCAAATATAGGTCCAGGAATCCTAATAGGACAAGTAGAAGAAAGGATGTGGCCCTATAGAGAGTTTACCAATTGTTCTGCACTAGATATGTCATGTGGAAGGAAGGAGGAGTCTTGCAGAACCGGAAACTCTATATGGGCTACTCTTGTGCCTCAGTACAGACAAGGGAGTCAGTCTTTATCTTGAGTTCATCCAAGGAATATGTATCCTCATATATCATAATTGGAGCTAATGGTACTGGATGCCTGGTAGAGCAGTGGTTCTCAATCAGGGGTCTGGGGCTGCAAGTAGGTTTCAGGGGGTCTGCCAAGACGGTTGGCATTAGACTTGCTGGGGCCCAGGGCAGAAAGCTGAAAGGCTTCAGCCCCAGGGCTCCAAGCTCCACCACCCAGGGCTGAAGCCAAAGCTGAAGCCAAAGCCTGAGAAACTTAGCTTCACGGGGCCCCCTGTGGTGTGGGGCCACGAGCAACTGCCCTGCTTGCTACCCCCTAACCCTGGACCTGGCTTTTATATACAGAAAAAACAGTTTTATGGCACACGTGGGCCGTGGAGTTTTTATAGTATGCTGTTGGGGAGGAGGGGGAGGGTGTGCGGCACTCAAAAAGAAAAAGGTTGAGAACCCTGTGGTAGAGTCTTAGCTGGTTGACAGTATCGGTGAATGCTGCATCAAAGGAATGGGTACGTCTCTCGTGATCACTGGTTATGACGATATCAGTGATGTCCAGGTCATAAAGGATGTAGTACCCAGCTTTAGAAGATAGGGAGTGGGAAGGGCTTCTGCTTCTTGGTGGATCCGATGGTGTCTATTTAGGTTAGATCGGGGGAGCTGATACTGCAGAATCCTCCTTTTACCATGAGATGGTATTGTTGGTATAGTCAGCAGTCATTGCCTTCCTTATCTTGTTGGGGCAACTCACTTCAGAGCACTCTTGGCTCTCAGTGCTAACAGTGCAGATTCATGCTCCCTGTCCACTCCTGACACACCTGTACTGGCATGGAGTCTCACCACATCTGAATGTAGGGGATTAAGTCTTCTTCTTAGATGAGGACTTGGGAACTGTTTTTTGCTTGTTTTTCATGCGAGTGTTTGCTCACACTCTCCTTCCATCTGCACTGTCTGCTGGGATCTTCAGTTGTTGTGACCTCCAATGATCCAGAGTCAGGGAGTAGTGCGCTCAGAAGGGTACGTCTCAATGCCTTCAGCCAATGTACAGGGGGGTCTGATAGCTCGGGGTTGCCGGACTGGGGCCTCAAAGAGGACTACATCAAGAATATTCAGAGCGAGAATACTCAAATGTCAAGTCTGAGAGAGAAAGGCATGACAAATATTGCACTTGGAGAGAATATGCGACTCCCAAAACCAACATAAACAAGTATTGTGGAACTTACTAACCAGGAAGACCAGGGTCAGGCCATGCACGACTTAATGCCAAGGATCTTGGGCATGCTACATATCCCAGTAGCCTCCACACCTCTGCTAAGACTGACTGACTAAGACTAAAACTAAATTAACTATAAGATAAAGGAGAACTATTTACAACAAACCTGAACTGGAAGCAGGAATGCTAGCAAAGCTGCAGACATTGGAAGAATTCTGTCTCAGAGCATGAACAGTAGAAAGGAACTGAAGAGGTGGTCAGTCCACACCACTCCTTATGCCTTCAGTTTGGAGCACAAAGATGCAGGTGCAGACAAAAGGATGCTGCTAGTAAAAAATCTTCCAGCCTCAGGTGCATGGAAGAGATACACACATCGAGTAAAATATGTATAGAGGAGCATCACTCGAAGAAGGAGGGCCTGTTTTGCTGCTTTGATTTATTGGCTTAGTCAATTCTCTATGAGTATTTTTTGCTGCTGGATGCTCATAATTTATGAATGTAAATTTAATTAACAGTTACGGTGCTGATAGCTTTTTGTATTGATGGTTTTTATTGTTATTTAAATATAAAAAACAAACATCAAATATCACAGGAGGCACAGGGAGCTGTAGGACCATGTAACTGAGATGAGGAAATGTACTGTTCTAACCCAAAACTACAGCAACAACTACTGACTGACCTTGAGAGCTAGTGTGATTTGGGCTTCAAGTGCAGTCTATTATTTCAATATCCAGCAACCATTGTCACACTTCTAACCGCTAAGAAACAGGAGCTATTCATTGCAGTTTTCAAGCCTGTTGGATATTTCTTTGTGTGTGGTTTTTAAAAGTTAAACTGAAATCAGAGTTCAGAACAATTTCATGATCAATTAGCAATAAAATGGTTAGAGCACAAAAATTACCTAAAAGCTCCTGGATTGGTCCTGCCAAGTCCCAGCACAAGGGATTCTGTAATTTCCATGCTCTCAGAGCGCATCATTGGAACTATGTGCTTAAACAAGGATGATGGGGACGGACTGCCAATAATCTGAAGGAAAAAACAGAATATTTTTTTCTAACAAGTAGTTATACAGTATCCAGCTGGTAGCATTAAAAAAAGTTTAATTTTATTTTAAATTGTTTCCAAACTGATAAGTTACCTGAAATAGTTATTATGAAAGGGAAACTTTTGCTCTAAACCAGTAACAACAGTCTCTCTGCATCATAGTTTCATATCTTTATTAGGATGTTTTGTCCTTCCCTCACTTGTACAAATCTCATTTCCATTTGCAGACTGATACTTCTGGTTTTATATCAGGGCTTCTTTCTTGAGAGGATTAGCATAGAAATGAACGTCTCCTCTACTTCTTTGGAATACAGGATCTCTCATATTGCATAGGGCTCCAGACCAGGTGCACAGGTTTCAGTGACCTCCATAATATTGACATTATCTTCTTCTACCTTTCACCTGGAGAGCACCTCAAAAACCTGTCAAGCTGATACCCTTCCCTCATTCAAATCCCTCCTAAAAATTCACTGTGACACAGAGATCTCTTGGTGCCATCCAACAGAAGACCCAGAGTGCATAAGGATTACAGGGATTCCCAGTGTTTGGTATCTACATACTAGATCACCAAAGTGTGTCTTATAAGGTTTCTACTGAAAGCCCATGTCACGTCGGCCCTCATAATCATTGTGAAATGTTATGTAAAGATAATAGGTAAGGAGCTATGTATATATACTGAAAATTATGTTCTTAAGTTCTGTGATTTGGGGCTGGTCACCATAAGGTGAGAAGCATGTTTCTTTCAGGCATGAAATGTTTATGTGTCTGTCTACAAGTAAATTGTGTATTGCATGGTTCACAACGGAGTCCCATTTACAGTCGAGTCAAATGCTAATGAAGGGATTGTGAAATCTTCCAATGAGGAAATTTACAGGAAGAAATAAACCAGCAGGAGGGAGTCCTATTTACAAGTGAGGACAATGAATTTTTGGACTGTAACTGTAGGTACAGAGCTGGTCTGCATCCTGTACTGAAGGGACCAGCTGATAGTGTGGCTTGTTTTGTGAAAATGGGATCACAGTCTAGCTGGCTGAAAAATGCTGGTGAGTAATACTAGGTTCTAGAATGCACGTTATGATCTTATTTTATATGTAACCCTTTGTTTAATACTTCCATCTACTTGCTATTACCTGAATCTCTCTTTTTTTTGGTTAAATAAATTTCTTATTTTCACTATAAACATATCAAAGTGCTGTGTGTTTAGCGGAGTGGTGATCCTGAGGTAAAACTGGCATGTACTATTCCTTTGGGAGTACTGAATCTGTGAATTCTGTGAGTGCCCAGTGAAACAGAAGCTGGACACTCCAGGGGGATGTCCGTAGGACTTGGGGTTGGAGTGTACACCTGTAAAAGAAAGTGGGGCCTGAGGACACCTAGAAGGCAGTGCTTGTGTGGCCAAAGGCTGGAGGTGTTGGGGAACTGACCCACAGCAAGCACAGACAAGGCTTCTTCACACTAAAGACAGGTGATAGTTAGGTGTCTCACTATTCTGAATACTCCCAGCAAGCATTGCTCTCACTTCAACTGCAAAGTCTATAAAAAAATTAACTTATTAATTTTCATTATCATCCAATATATAGATTTTATTCACAACAAAGAGGACATGCAGTAACCACATCAGAGCATAATCTTATTTATGTAACTTTCCTTTTCCCTTCCTGTCTCCATCATGTTTATTCTTTTTCTCACTGGCTGTATCATATCTAGGTTCTAGGTTATAAACTCTTTGGTGCAGGGAAATATGCCTATTTGCTTTGTGAGGCACCAGGCACATCTGTAGTGAGCAAGAAGGGCAGACTATAGAATATACATTGACAACACATCTTGAAGAATCACCATTAGTACAAGGTAAGTAACCATTTCTTCTTTTCCAAGTGTGTGTCCATATATATTCCACTGTTGGTGATGCACAAGCAGCCTAGATCACTGTAGGTGAGTTCAAGAGTCTACCTGAACGGTACTTGCAAGACAGCCTTCCCAATGTGGGCATCAGATCTTAATGCTGTTTCTATAGACCACTGTTGGATAAATACTCTACATATCTCTATTACTGAAACATTTCTCAAGATGGTTGTAGAAGCTGCTTGAGCTCTCACACTGTGGACAGTAATCCTCAATGGTGGGTCTAACTTGGCTATTTCATAGCATAACTTAATGCACATAGAAATCCAATTAAAAAAATCTCTGCTTTATATAGCCTGACCTTTCATCATATCTTGAAATAAGCTATAAACAATCTAGGGGACACCCTAACTAGCTTAGTCCTGTCAAGGTAGACAGAGAGCGCCCTAAGTAAATGTAAGGTGTAAAGCTAGCTTCTCCTTTGTTGAATGTGGATTGAGAAAGACTACAGATAGATAAATTAGTTGGTAGAGATGAAAGTCAGTCAGAGACTATCTTTGGTAATAATGGCCGATGAAATCTCAAAGTCATTCTGCCTTTAAAAAATATAGTGTACTGAGGTCTTATCATGAGTACTTGTATTTCTGCCACCCTTCCAGCAGATGTTATTGATACTAGAAAGTTGAATAGATGAAAGAAAGAATATGTTTCTTAGGGCTCAAGAGGTGGACCCATCAAACCCATCAGAACAGTGTTAGATCCCAAGGAAGCGGAGGTCTCCTGACTCAGGGATACATCAGCATAAGGCTTTTCAGCAAGCTCTGGGAGGGAGTTTAGGTGCAAGGTGCGGGCTCTGGGCTGGATCAGAGTGTTGGGGTGTAGGGTGCAGGCTCTGAGAGGGAATTTGGGTGCAGGAGGGGGCTCTGGGCTGGGGCAGAGTGTTGGGGTGCAGGATGCTGGCTCTGGGAGGGCGGGTCAGGCTGGGGTTTGGGGTGCAGGAGGGGGCTCAGAGCTGAGGAGCAGCCTCCTGCTAAGGAGCACTTACCTCCAGCAACTCCCAGTCGGCAGCGCAGCGTGACTCTCGCTAAGGCAGGCTCCCCTACCCTGGCTCCATGCTGCTCCCGGAAGGGACCAACATGTCCCTGCAGCTCCGGGAGGGTGTGGGAGGCACATGGCTCCACGTGCTGCTCCTCTCTGTAAGCACCGCCCCCGCAGCTCCTATTGGCCACTGCTCCCTGTTTCCGTCTAATGGGAGCTGCAGAGGCGGTGCTTGCAGGCAGGAGCAGAGCATGGAGGAAGACCCCTGCCCCACGGGCCACGTGGCTGTTTCCGGGAGCAGCGTGTGGCCAGGGCAGGTAGGAAGCCTGCCTTAGCAGCAGCCCCACCACACCACCAGAGTTTGCGATCTACTGGGAGATCCTCTAGGATCAACCAGTTGATCGTGATCGACAAGTTGGTAACCACTGCCCTATAGCTCCCTACTCACCACAGATACCAATTGAAATTTCTATAACAAGCCACAAGTCTCTTCTGCTCACTATGTTAGTGGTAAAGAAAGTTGAAGAGAATGTTCAAGCATTAAAGAAAGTTAGAGGATAGCATTATGATTTCCAGTTTTTTCCTGGTGATTCAGAAACTTTTAGGGAGAGCCTTCTTCAGATCTCCCAGCCAGGTACTGAGCTCTCAAGACAAAGTACCAGATGAAATAAACTTAGTTAACAAGTCAATCTTTCTCAAAACTGTACTCTAGCATTTTTTTAAAATGGAATCTTTACAACCACTGTCCATCCATTGTAATGGATTTCTTTTTAACAACTCAGGTTATGGCAAAGGCCACCAGCAGTCAAATAATTCCTTTGACAACCTACACAGCTTGTGGACAGGGAATAGTTGGTCTGTAATGCAGCTGTATTCAGGGCTCTTACCTAATATTCTCCAAGTCATTACAGGTAGAGAGCATTTTTTTCTACCTTTTCCCTTAGCAGGGAAAATGCACTATGGGAATTTTGCTGACTATCCAATTCACATTTTTATATTGGGTTAAGTAAAGTACTTTAAACGTCTATGATGAGAAATTCCCAATCCTGCAAGGCAAACTCCTTGGATTAAGAGGGCATTGGATGTTTTAGTGTATTTGCCATTTTTAGAGGAAGAAGATAAACCTTCTGGGGACCTATGCTCTGGCTTCATGTGGAGTCTCAAAGAAATTTAAGTTCCGGTCAATGGATGCCCTCCTCCCAACTAGGGAAGAGGTCCTGGAAACAGAAAGAACAAAATAAGAAGCTCCCTTCCAGGGAAGAAATGTGCTCTACAGTCCAAAAACTGCCTTCCTCTCCTCTTTAGGGGAAGCCACCACGTTGAAAAACTTTTAAGAACAGAATGATCCATATCTGATGCAAAATAAAGCAAAAAGATGACGGGCGTCCCTGGTTGGGGAAAACACTGAAAAGTGTCAAAATCCTGAAAAGTAGATTGATTCAATCACTGAAATTAGATTAGTTTATTAGCCTAAAACTGCAGAATTCTACCTGCCCATTTGCTTGAAGACATAACTCTTTAAAAATAAATAAAATATCAACTTTTTTCATCATCATCAGAGCAGATTTTATGCTTGGCAATTTTTTTTCCATTATCATCAGAGCAGATTTTATGCCTTGACAATTTTGGCAAGATTTAGTTTCAGATTAAGGAAGGTTAAGCAGAAAAAATAGGTATAATTTGCTGATATGTCCCAGTTCATTGTTTTTTGTTTGACAAAAGCAAGATGGTAGTAGCATAACAATGTTTTTTCATACAAATCAGAAAAGCATTTTGAAATAGGGGATGTGCTGTAAGTCTTAAACATTTTTATGTTACTGAAATATTCAGAGCCACTCAGAAAATGTCAGAAGAACCTACTTTTGAATCAATGCTATAACCACTGTCAGGAGTAGACGCCAGCGTCTCAGGAGGGGAACATCTCACAGAACTTGCAGATGTGGAAGAGGATGTGGAAGTTGCTGCACTGCAGCAAAGAATCAGGTAATTTCTCCAGAGCCCAATATATGAATCACTACTTGTAGTAGTATTTACTTTCTTGGCATTGATAGGGCTGCTATAAAAAGAAAAAAATAGGTGGAAAAATAACACAAATTTAGAAAATGCAATTTACACACTTCATTTTATTCTCCGTTGAATTTTATTTTTTAAATTGTGTATATGTCCTTACGTGTGATCCTTAAAATTGTATTCTCTACTCTGATTTAATTAGTGAAGGCTAGTGCTATACAGCAAATTGAACTATAAAAATATGCATTATTGCTAATATACATCACCGCTAAAGTACAATATAGTCAAAAGGCATGAATTAATCTTTATAGCATACTATTTCTCTTCTAAACCCAATCATTTTAGTTAATTTTCTGTTGTTAATATTAAAGCAAGATTAAACCATAGGAAATAATAGTGCTGTATATTTACATAATATTGAAATTTAATGGGTATTGTAATTTCAATAAATGTTTAAAAAGAGGTTTAATATACTGTGGTATATTCAATTAACTTAAGAAGTGAACTTACTTAATGTCAACCTGTGGAGACAACAGTTGGAGTCTTGTGTAAGCAAACATCCAAGCATAGCTTACAGCTGTTGGGCAGTGTTTTGGAAGATTTTCCTGTTTCATAAAGCTGGAGAGACTTACAATCCATGGATCTTGGCCCTGGGTCACATGTGCAAATATCCATATATGTGATGGACTCACCACATCAAACTGGTGGCTGACTGGGGAGGAGCTCCAGTCAGCTAACGTTTGTAAATCTATTGAACTGCGGCAATAAAGTAAAGTAGTCTGTGTACATAAACAGAACAAACATACATTTAATGTACGTATCCATTTTTTTATTTGCATAACTGAATGTCTAAAAAAGCTTTAAGTCATAAAATGAGCACACACAGTGAGTAGACTGATAGATTATTAAGGCTGCAATTCAGTCATGGTAATCACGGAATCTGTGATTTCCAAAGACCTCCATGACTTCTGCCAGCACCGGCTGGGAGCTGCAGGGCCCCCAGCTACCTGTGGAGGCAGGGACATCTGCCGTAGAGGACAGAGGCATCTGCCGCTCCCGGCTGCCATGGGCAGCCAGGGGGACCTCTGCCACTCCCAGCCGCCACGAGGGGCAGGAGGGATCCCCGGAGCCCCCAGCCATGGCGGCAAGTAGGGAGAATCCCCACCGCTACAAGTGGCAAAAGGGACCCCGGCAGCTCCCCGCCACATCTGGGAGGATCCCCAAAGCTCCGAGCCGCCACTGGAGGCAGGGGGGACCCCTGCAGCTTGGAGCCACCATCGTAGGGGGACCCTGTAAGCTTCCTCCCCCCTGCCAGCTGCCCAGACTACCCACTTTGTCATGACTATTTTCAGTAAAAATGAAGGACAGGTGATGGGCTTCTGTGAATTTTTCATTATTGCCCGTGACCTGTCCTTGATTTTTACTATAAGTATCTGTGGCAAAAACTTAGCCTTAATTATTATTAATTTTGTCTTACAAAAAAACTGCTAGAGGGCACCAATACATAGCTAAGCTGTTTTCTCTCTCTCAGAAGAAAAGGAATTGGCCATTAGAAGTGATCCAGTTTTATATTCAGCCTTTGGCTCATTAATGACCTACTTTTTTTGGACGATATTAAATTCTGAAATCTTTAGTAGCGATCTCCAAGTCACACACCAGAAGCTTCTAAACTGAAGAGCAGAGAAATCTATCCTTGATAAATCATTTTAAAAGAAACAGAAATCTATTACATTCACTTCGTAGAAGGGGATCAGAGGATTCCCCAACAGTGCCAGAAGAACAGACAACATCTAGCAAAGAAAAGGGAACTAATCTAAGACTTTTTACTGTTTCAGACACCTACACAAACTGTATTGTTTGTTTATTGGGGATATATCTTGCACAAAAAGAAAGCAGAGTTTTTTACCACGGAACATAAAGATAAGCACATTTGGATTCCAGACGTGGGTGTGCATGTACACAATACACCAGAGCTGTTTCTAGTAGTGTTCGTTGACCTACACATGCGTCGCCTGCGTGGTGTACCTGAGGATTTAGGAGGCTGTGTGGGTCAAGGCCACTCCAGGTCCCTCTCACCAGCAAGTGAGAGAGCCCACAGCAGAGGAGATGGAGGGCGGCTATTGGAATCCAAATAGGGACCACGCATCTCCAAGAACCTCCAGTTATAGTAAGTAACCCCCTTTTCTTCTATGAGTGATGGTCCGTATATGGATTCCAGACATGGGTGCAGAGTAAGCAGTGCTCAGCGTGGAGGTGGGTGTGAAGACTTGCAGGAAGTCACAGTCTGCAGGACGGCATGGCCAACTGCTGCATCTGCTGCCACTAGTGGGGCGATGGCATAGTGAACAGTAAAGATATGGACAGAGGACCACATGGCTGCCCTACAAATGTCCCGCATGGAACATCTGTAAGGAAAACCGTATGCACCAACGTGGAGTGGGTTTTACTCCAGGGGGTGAAGGAACATGAGAGAGGGCGTAACATTCCTCGATGCAATGGGAGATCCATTATGAGGAGAAGGTGTGCTCCGAACAGCGCTCAACAATGCTGAGAAATAGTTTGGGCAAGGCCTGGAAGGCGCAGGTGTGTTGGAGATAAAAGGCCAGTGCATAGTGGACATTGTGAGAATGCAACATGAGTGCCCTAGGAGAGGTGTGCAGTTTGGGGTAGAATATTGAAAGATGGATAGATTCTTTGAGGTGAAACAGAACTGACACCATGGCGAGAAACTTGGGGTGCAGTTGCAGGGGGACTTTATCTTTGTTGAAGACAATAAAGGGGCGGGTCTATCATCATGGCCACCAGCTCACTAACCCAACTCGCCGATGTGATGACCACCAAGATCACCTTTACAGAGAGGTGGGCAAGAGATCAGGTCATGAAAGAGTCAAAGGACAGCCTTGTGAGGGCAAAGATGAGACTGAGGTCCAAAGAGGGAGTTGGCTTCTGCACCGATGGGAAGACATCAAGTAGATTGCAGAGAAAGGAGGTAGTGGTCAGGTGGAGTGAAGGTGAAGAACCCATCCACAGGAGGGAGGAAGGCACTGACTGCTGACAGATGGACGCAGACGGAGGAGTGGGCAAGGCCTGACCGCCTAAAACGGAGAAGGTAATTGAAGAGATGGAGATGAAATGGAGATGGTCTCCAGAGGTTAGTGTTGGCAGTGTGCCCAAGTAGTGAAGCGCCACCATTATACTTGATAGCAGACCCTGGCAGATGGTCGTCTGCAGCACACAAGGACGTCGCACACTTGCATGGAGCATGCCTTGTCTACACATAAGCCCCATTAAAATACCAAGCTGTCAAGTGGAGCAGGCTTGGATTAGGGTGATGCAGATAGACATGTGACTGTGTGAGGAGATCTGGGAGGTGAGGAACTGGATCGGGGGGGCAGGCAGAGAAGTGGAAGAGACTGGTGAACTAATATTGGTGGAAGCAAAAGGGGGCTATGAGGATGAGCCACACTCAATCTCGCTGCACCTTCTGCAGGATTTGCAGCAGCAGGGGGATGGGCGGGAAAGTATAAGGGAATTTGATGGTCGAGGGCAGAAGAAGTGCATCGCCCTGAGAACACAGCCTGAGGACTCCTCTGGAGCAGAAGAGAGGAAGCTTGTGGTTTGTAGTGGTCATGAAGAGGTCCCAGTGCAGCATGCCCCACTGGCAAAAGACCGAGCAGAGCATGGGGTTGTGTAGCTCCTGCCACAGGCGCCAACTTTTCCCAGCGCCAGTGAGTGCTCACCCCCACCCCGTCTAGCCCCTGCCCTGTTCCCATTCCAACCCTTTCCCCAAATCCCCGCCCCAACCCTGCCTCTTCCCGGAGTGAGCCACGTTCCCCCTCCTCCCTCCCTCCCAGCACTTGCTGCTGCGAAACAGCTGTTTCGCACCTGCAAGCACTGGGAGGAGAAATGGGGACGTGGCACACTCAGGGGAGGCAGCGGCAGAGCGGAAGTGAGCGGGGGTAGGGAGCTGCTGGTGGGTGCTCTGCAATTATTCCCTGTGGTGCTCCAGCCCTGGAGCACCCATGGAGTCGGGGCCTATGGCTCCTGCTTATGACTGGTGTAGAAGGACCTGCTGAACATCTCTGCCAGGGAGTTGCTGTTACCCAGGAGATTCATGGCATGGATGGGTGACTCCATACCTGAGCCACCAGTTCCAGAGGTGAATGGCCTCTGTGCAGAGGGAAGGGGACCTGGCACAATCCTTCCTCTTGATATACACAACTGCCATCATGTTGTTGAGTAGCAGTTGAACATGCCAGAATCTGATCGGGGCAGGAATGCCCGAAAGGCAAGGCAGGTAGCCTGCAATTCCAGGATTTGATCTGCATCTGAGCTTCTCTGGGCTGTATGGCCCTGAGCTGTATGGCCTTCCAAATGAGCACTCCACCCGATGAGCGAGGCATCTATGGTGACAGTGGGGAGTGGGGGGGGGGGAGTAAATGGGATGCTGGCTAGGACTTTGCATGCGTTGGTCCACTACGTGAGGGAAGCCAGGACGGAGGGTGGGAGCAGGACTGCCTTGCCAGGTGATCCATCTGCAGTTTGCAGACTGACCGGAGCCAACGCATATGCAGGTGGACATATGGAGTCACAGAGGTGCAGGCCGCCATGTGGCCAAGGAGGAAGAGACACAGGCAAATACACATATGTGGATTGCGATGCAGCTGTGTGGTAAGGGAGATGAGGGCTGCAAAACCATCTGTGGGAGAAAACCTTGGACCGTGAGAGAGTCCAGACATGCCGCGAGGAAGGTGAGCATAGAGGTAAGGACGAGAATGTACTTGTCCTCATTAATGCAGATACCCAGGCCAGCAAGGAGGGCATGAAGGGTCTGGATCATGGAGAGGAAACAGTTGCAGGATGGCACAAGGAGCCAGTCATCCAGGTAAGGAAACATGGAGTGGCTGAGATAAAGCATTTGGGCCGTGATGACAGTGAAGACCTTTGTGAACACTGAGAGGCAGTGGCGATACCGAAGAGGAGGACCCAGAGGAGGACTTAACTGACAGTGAGAGTGTCCCATCATGAAACAGAGGAACTTTTGATGAGCTGGATGGATGTCTATGTGAAAGTCTGAATCCTTCATATTGAAAGCCGCGAACCATGCCCCATAGGGGAGGGATGGGATATTGAGAGGGAGCATGACCATCCCGAACCAGAATTTGTGTATGAATTTGTTCAGGGACTGGAGATCTAGAATGGGGTGGCAGCCATCCCCCTTCTTTGGCGTAAGGAAATAAGGGGAGTAGAACCCACAGCCATAGTAGTATTGCGGGACGCATTCTATGGTGCCCTTCCAGAGGAGGGTGTCCACTTCCTCTCAGAGGCGATCACATTGGGAAGGATCCCCATGGCCACCATGAGATGGGCAACAAGGGGGGAATGAGAGGAACTCTATCAGGTACCCCTTGTGAACAATGTCCAGCACCCATCAATTGGTGATAATCTTGTCCCAATTGCGGGAAAACAGGGGAAGATGACCTGGGGCAATGTGGGAAAGGTGGAGGAAGGTTTGCAGGTCTTGGGGAGAGTCAAAATGGCTGCTTTGAGGTTGTTGTGAGAAGGCCGAGGTAGCAGAGGTGGCAGCAGCGGAGTATCAGGGTTGTTAGGTGCACAGGCGATGACGAGACTGCTCCTGTGGGTGTTGCGAATAGGACTGGTAGACAATGCGGGGATGGGGCGGAAAGACTACCTCTGTTGCCTGCTGGTATATGGGTCACTGGACATGGGCATGCTTCGGAGCTAGTGGAACCAGCCTCAGCGGAAGGGCCATATGTTGGTGGTAGGGCGGTTGTTGCCAACAATCCAGGCTATAGGATCACACAGAGGAGAATAAAGGGGCTGGCTCGGAGGACCATTCAGATTCCGAGGACAGGTCTGGCAGTATGAGAAGGAGCGGAGCAGGGCGCTGTGCAAGCAAGAGATGTTCATCCACCCAAGATGGGAACCCCAAGATGACGGGGGAGCCGGGGCACCAAGGAGAGCCAGTGTATGGCACATCAGTTCGGCTGTGGGCATCAATGGAGAAAGGGGTCCCAGCATGCGCAGGATAGTGCGTGAGAGTCTCGGTGGGGGAGGGGGATGGGAGGCATCAACAGTGCCAGAGGTGAAGGCAGTGGACTGGTGGCCATGACTGGAGGTGGTGCCGGTGGGTCACAACACTTCTTGGACTTATGCTCCGTGCAAGGCTTTTTAGAAGGGTCGAAGTGCAACTTCTAACCCAACCTGGGAGCCAATGCTGCGTTTAGAGGCAGTCCATGTCAAGAAGCTGCCCTTATATCCATGCCCATATTTCTCATGCTCCTGCTTCGGCAGCTGCAGCAGTACCGTGGGCACCAGCACACGAGTAGGGTTTGGGGGAGTGCTCTTCAGTGGTGACAGGTGCTGCTCCAGCAGATCCACTGGTTCTGGATCCGATTGAGCATGTGTGTGCATAGCCTCCTCCATCAGATGTTTGCAGAGGCAAAGTTCTTTAGCTTCCCAAGTCCGAGATGGGAACAAGCGGCAATACAGACAACCTGGGTGTTCATCACTCACAGAGAAGGAGCACGTGCACGAAGCACAGCTTTTGAAGACAGCTTGCCAGGGCACATCATGGCTGCTAGTTCACAGACCTGTCTGGCTGAAGTAATGGCTACCAGGAGTATCATTTTCATCAAAAGGTGGGAAAGGAGAATGTTGCCGGTGGCTTCATGAGGGTAGAAAGAACGAGATTAAGTCCCACTTCAGTACTGGTGGAAAGGCATTGAGTAAACTCTTCATGAAACAGATGGTGGTAGGGTGCATAACACTAAGGTGCCATCCATCAAACGGGATGACCCAAAATTAGTAGAGTTGGTGTCCATCCCAAAAACAGAGAAACTTGCAGTGGGCTGGGTGAATATCAACATGGAAATAAACGTCCTTCATGTTGAGAGCTGCAAACCAGGCTCCCGGGGGAAGGGGGGGAATAATCAACTCCAGCATTACTATGCAGAACTTGGACTTTCTGATAAAAGTGTTCAGCACCTGAAGATCTAGAATCAAGTTCTTCTGGAGGTGGAGCTCTCAAGCTTCTCAGGTTCCGGGCAGGAAGGACTTGCAAATGGAGCAGCAAGTCACGATATGTGCCTCGCTGAGGCAGTAAAGGCATCTCTGGTGCTAGGTGCTCACAGAGCATGAGTGCAGGCAAGAGATGCAGTTTTTAAATCCCAGAATCCGGAGCACAATACCCAGGAAGGGGAGGGACCCGACACAGGGAAATAACTACACTAACTTACATATCTACACTAAAACAACTACGACTATTTATAACTATATACACTGAATGAAGAATAGCCAGTCTCTTAGCAAAAGCTAAGAGCACGAAGGAACAGGGATTCTGACTCAGGCCATGCAGTGGTAAGAGGGAACTGGAGAGGCACTGACCTGCACTACTACTTATACCATTGCCTGGGAGCATGACAGGATGCCCTACATATATGCGGGTCAACAGACACTACCAACAAACACTTTCAGACTCAGGCACATGGTGCTCATGCACACCCCACATATGGAATACACACAGGGACCATCATTTGAAGAACAACATTTAGATAAAGATACACATGATTAAATTGAGTCCAACCTAATTTCCAGAATAATTTTATATTCTCCACAAAATATTCCTACCTGATCTGCCCCAGTGAGATGTATGAAACTCTCAAGAATAGATGAACTCAGTCTGTCCATCACATCTATTGCCAATTCATCATCACCCTAAAAAAGGACAAATACAATGCACGAGAATCTCAAAGTTCAAGAAAGGACACCAAGCAGTGCCCTCTCAGTGAACAGTTATATATGACTATCTCTTAGCTCTTACCTTGGAAATTTCTAAAAGGGTGAACAAAGCCCGTATTTCTCGAAGAATGCTGACAGCTAATCTTCTGGTCGCAGGCCTCGTGCTACAAAGAATGACCAATGCAAAGCCTTCCACAATATGAAATACATTGGAGTAAAGGGTCCTCTCCAGGGGAAGAGTATGGGCAGTTCCATTAGAGGCACCACGCTTAAAAAAATTATACAGGTGTCATTTAAATTAACAGCCAAGAAAACACTATTGAGCTATATTGGTTCAATTATTAGTGATAGGAGATAAACATTTCATGACATTGACTCTCACAAGATTTCTAACATTTCCTGGTTTCGGCCAAAACAGAAATATCATAGGAACAACCTTTCCTGTTCTATTTTGGGAATTCCACTTTCTGCTGAGATCAGTGGAGAGGCATGCAATTTTTTTAAAAACCATTTAGCAAGCTTTTTCAACCTCAGCAAGAAGCATTTGACCGGTTTCAGAGTAGCAGCCGCATTAGTCTGTACTCGCAAAAAGAAAAGGAGTACTTGTGGCACCTTAGAGACTAACAAATTTATTTGAGCATAAGCTTTTGTGAGTTACAGCTCACTTCATCGGATCAAGTGAGCTGCAGCTCACGAAAGCTTATGCTCAAATAAATTTGTTAGTACTCCTTTTCTTCAAGAAGCATTTGGTTCACTTTAAAACTTTTGAGTGAAGGATAAGGTAAATTCTTGCTAGTTCAAAGCAGCTCATTCATTCCTATTAATTATATTTCCAATTACACCCTGAGACCTTCACATAAAAAAGAAGCAGTAGATGACTTCTTTGTATGGAACATGGAGCACTATTTTTACCACTGACTTTTTTGTTCATAATTATTTTAAAATAAACACAAAATTGAGCAACAAATACAAGGATACAAGTTTATATATAAAAATATATCTCTATAACATAAACAGAATAAGCATATTCCAGGGTGACACTGGGCCTCTAAGAGAGAGCAGGGCCAGTGCATCAGCTCTATCCAACTGGATTGCCAAGAGGGCACCTGGGCCCTACAGGGAAGAGAACCAACAGAGACCTTGTGAGTCAGAACTACTTGAGTGAGAGTCAGGAAAGGGCAGGTTAGAGTTGTGTGGGAGTCAGAGGGACTGTGGAAGGTCCTAGGAGGAAGCTGCAGTTGGTTCCTATGAAAAGGCTGAAGACAAGAGAGCACGAAGAGTGGCTTGCTGGCTGACCTACCCAAGCCAGAGAGCCATGATCATAGAGAGGGCTAAGACCAGGGAGAAGCAGAGTCTCGCCTGCTGATGTCTAAGCCAGAGGGCCAGAGCGGACCTAAGGCAGGGGAGCAATGGAGGAGCATACCCACTCATCTCTCTCAGGCCGGACAGATGAACCCAGGGGAACAATGAAAGCACCATGAAGAGTGAGGGATGCTCTCCTAGTAAGGATGATCTCCCAGCAGAGGGGCAGGGGGCATTCTCTCTGGGAAGAGCAGGGTTGCACACCAGCTGGAAGGGATAGGGTGGCAGGCCAGGCAGAGGTACAGAAGGGAATCAAGAAAGAGGCTACATGTGGTGGAAAATGCCGGAATGTAACACATTACGTCAATAGACGAGCTGTCTTGGGAATTTAAATACTTGCACTGGGGTGATAAGTGGGCAGTTTTAGGACTTATAGTTTGGACTATCTGCACATTTTGTAAAAACCAGGCTTAAGGAAGGATATTTTATGGAGGTAAGCGAGCCACAGGAGGGGCTGCCCTATGACAGCATAGATTACAATAAAAAAATTTTAAAAAAAAGCTATGAATCAGATGAGGAAAGCAAATTGCTAAAAACTAATTTTAAGAGAGAAAAAGTGTTTTAATTTTACAGGAAATTTGTTCAGTTACATGGAATTGGTAATGTAAGAATTTCATGTAGCATTACAATACCTGAGAATCTTGGGTTTTATTGTGTATTTGAGCTGCTTGTTTCCATTGATTTATTAGCTGCACTAACATCTTTACTGCACTGTCAAGAAGCGCTGGATGGACATCAGTCACTTCACGCACAATAAAATAAACAAATCCTGAAAGTACATCTTCCCGCCAGTCCGGAAAATCAAGCATTAATGCCTGTAGAGTATTGAAAGCGAGGGCACGCAGTTCTTCATCCATGTGAATTGTCAGCCTGTTAAGAGAATGTACAACATTGTTAAAAAACTTCACCATCCCTTCAAATCCTCACATTCTCAACTGGACAAAGGCCTTTTACCAGTTATAAAGTGAAGTCAATTATATCGTTGACTGTACAACATGAAGCATCTCTGTGCTGGAAGGCTGAGCTAGCTATGCTCCCAGCCTGGAGACATGACTCGTACCTGAACCATTAGTTCTAAATCCATTTGAAGCTACAACTGGATTATTAACAGCAGGCTGTACTGCTACAGCAGTTCAAAGCAGTAGGCTTTAACTAATTAAGAGGGTAATCAAATAATTTGAAGGGAATGGGCCATACTTTCAAGTATGCAGTTTTGCACATACCTGAACAACGTCTGCAAATATTTCAAAGTTCTGGATGGACATCCTTTGGTATGGAGTGCCTTTTCCCCCCTATAGACTGAACTCTAAATAAATAGCTATGTTTATGTGCAAACCGGAACTCATGTCAGGCATGTGCAAAAATAAGTGTACAATTTAGTATGCACTTTTGAAAATATGGCTCAGCTTTTTAGACTAGGAGGCACTTATCAAACATACTATCAAATACATCCATACATCTGTGATATGGTTATTTTAATGACATTTTTTATCATCATTAGAAAAAATACTTGTGTTTTTAAAAGTTTTTAGTGTCTCACGACACCATCTTCTCTTCCTATTTGACTCCAAAACCACAGGAACAAACATCAGCCATAGACTATACTGTAGTCCTGCCATTAAATCAGACCATGTTTAAAACTCTACTCCTGGTTCCCACCAGACGCTGTCCTTCCTGCTCTTCTGCCCCTAAATCTCCTGGTAGTTCCACCTGTCCAATACTACTTGCGCAGGCCATTTTAACTAACTTGTTCTTCTCCCCTTTCTTCATAAAACATGGAAGGAAAGCATTAGAGGGATTTATTTTCTTTCAGGTTAATACATGAAAATTCCTCGGCTCATAGCTCACCTCCCCTTCCTGACTTTGTGTGCTCTAACAAAGTTGCAAATGCTGATAATTCCACTGACTGAAGGAGAGGAGTGGGCCATGTGTGTTAAGGTGGGCAGCACTCACATTCTGCATGCAGGATCAGGAAGATCATAATGAGAGGAATATGGACAGGGCTGAAGGGAACTAAGAAGAAAAGGGTCAGAAAAAGCAACATAGAAGAAACAAAATCCAAATCTCCCTCAAATTTTTGGCTGACATTTGGCAAATCTGATTATGTCAAACAACAATACCTTCACAGTATGATCAGCAAAAGAAGATGGAGCTATGAGTGAAAGAAGAGTCCTGTACAAAATGCAAATTAACTAAAATATAAACTTTTAAAGAGAGGCCATATATGAAAAAGTAGAAGTCTGTTCTTGTGTGCAAGATTCTCTCTTTTAGAATTTTCTCTGCTACTTTTCTGGGTCTGCTGACAACTATACATGTCACAGTGTAAAAAAAAAAATCAGACTCTGTGCAAATGGAATATTAGTATCTAATGATATATTTCCACTAGGTTTTGGCCTTGGGTTTCTGAAATACTGCTTGAAGCTTTTTTTGTTTTTTTTTAGGACCTTCATTAAAACTAGGATTTAATTTTCCTTACCTTGCTAGTAATTCAATAAGGTCAGTCCTGCTCATGCCATCTGGAATCAGTCTTGGGATAGCAGCAATACAAGTTCTGAACAAATCAATCTTAGGTTTTCTCTCCCCCCTACAAAATCAATTTACACAAAACAGAATCACAGGGAAGCCTATTTTATGGTATTTTCAGTATTAAATACACATAAGTTTTCAAAGCACCATTCAACTCAAATCTTCATAATTAATCTATGTATCAGTACAATCATCATATCCTTTGTGGACAAATTTTAAGCATCCTAGCATTAAATTAAACCTAAACACATTTAAATTGATTAATAAATTGATCTCTGAATTTCTTTTAGGTACAAAAATCAATTACAAGGATATGACAATAAGGATGATTAAACTATAATTTGCTACATACGTGATCATGTCCTCAGGTTCCTTATTTGACATCTGTACACTAGTCATGCACATTGGTCTCCCAACTTCTTTGTCCAGATGCCTAAGAATGCTGTCTAGTGCTTTTCTTACTTGGGGGTAATATATTGACATTCCTGAAGAAGTAAAGCACTCAAAGTCACCTCTTTCACAACTCAGTATTTTTAAATTTTATTTTCACCTTAGTTGTCTCTTATTTGATCACTGGTTTAGGACCAGTATCTTCTTGTACAAAAGGTAAGAAATCATATACTATTAATTTTAACGAAACCATATTTTAACTGACAAAATTTTCCTTTTTTAAAATTAAACAGGATGTGTTATATAAAAGTATACAATTCTTTTTGGAGGAACAAGAGGAAATAAATGGAAGGAAGTGACTCTAAGCACTTTTTCTATTTCCTTGACCCTGAGGCAATTTTGGTCCCCAGCATATTTAAGAGTAGCCTATAGTCTAGAGCAGAAGTAAGCGAACTTTTTGGCCCGAGGGCCACATCTGGGTATGGAAATTGTATGGTGGGCCATGAATGAATGAAATTGGGGGTTAGGGTGAGGGAGGTGGTGAGGGAACCAGCTAGGGGTGTGGGCTCTGGGGATGAGAGGTTTGGGGTGCTGGAGGGTGCTATGGGCTGGGACTGAGAGGTTTAGAGGGCTTAAGGGGGATCAGGGCTGGGAGTTGGGGGGCAGGAGGAGGGCGGGGGGCAGGCTCTGGGAGGCACTTATCTCAAGCAGCTCCCAGAAGCAGCAGCCTGTCCCCACTTTGGCTCCTATGTGTAGGCACAGACAGGTGGCTCTGTGCGATGCCCTATCCATAGGCGCCACCCCTGCAGCTCCCATTGACCGCGGTTTCTGGCCAATGGGAACTGCAGGGGTGGTGTTTGGGGCAGGGGCAGCCAGGGAGCTCCGCACTCTGCCCCCGCAGCGTGAGGAGATCCCTGGCTGCCCCTACGCATAGGAGCCAGAGGGGGGACATGCCACTGCTTCTGGAAGCCACAAAGAATGGGGCAAGCCCCCATCCCGCTCCCTGGATGGAGCACCAGAGCGTGGCAAGCCCCAAACCCAGCTCCCTGGCAGGAGTTTGAGGGCGAGATTAAAATGTCTGGAGGGCCAGATGCGGCCCCCGGACCATAGTTTGCCCACCCCTGATCTACAGCCTACCTTTCATCAGCCAGGAATCAATGGAGCACTATGGCCGTGGCCTCAGTCACCTTGCCTTCTTCTAGGACTGCCCTAGAATGCTCCCTACATCAGGGGAATGCCCGGGTGACGCATTGGGACTTTTTCAGGCTGCTTTGCACTGCTAGATGGAGGGGCAAGGATCTGGTTTTATGTGCCAAATTTCATGTTGCTACTATAAATAAGTGGGAACATTTAAAAAAAAAAATACTTCACAAGTACTAGACACTTTATAAAAAAAAATTTTTAATTACAATATAAAACCAATCCCCACATAAAAATACTGCTTCAGTATCACAAAGTATGAATGTGTATATTTAACCTGTTAAGGTTCATGCAAAAGAATACCACTCACCTATAACTTTTGCTTCTTCATCTGTCAGAGTTTTATTGAGAAAAATTTTCTTTACACGCAGAGTGTTTCCTGAGGGAAGAACAACTCCTGTTGTTGGCATTGGTGGTTCACCGTCTTTCTGCTGCAAACTGTCAGCTATCACAAGGAAGACTCTGAGGCCTATATTCATGCGCTTCAATGGTAGAGGGAAGGGGAAACAAAGGAATTAGAAACCAGGAGGAATTACAAACTTGCAACGTTATATAGGTGGTGCAAAATAAACATTAATATATATTTCATTATCCTTTCTTTAGGGACAGATCAAAAGAGCCCTATTATGGTAGACATATTTAAATGTTACTATTAGAAGTATTCTAAAATGTAAGATAAAACGGTTTGATCCAGGGATGCAGCTCCTCAGCTCTGATTCAGTCAATGGGATTTGGGAGCAGCCCATCACCTTCCAAGAGGGAGTCAATAACTTGAAGGACAGAGCTCTAAATGATTATTATTACTGACATGAATCTTCACAGAGTAACATGCTGCCATACCAGTAACATGATATCAAAGTATATAGAACGTTACCTGCTAAGGCTCTAATTTCACAATTCATTGCTCGTGCACAGGCTGCTGAACTCAAAGAACTGCAAGATTGGGGCTTTCCTACATACTAAACTGAAAAGGGCTGAGAAAAGGATGCTAATTACAGTAAACACCTACACACACACTTCCCGGTTTGTTTAATTTTTTATTGAAACAAGTGAAATGTTACCTTGTTACTGCCCCAGCTACTACTGGCCAGAATTGGAAAAAAACACTACTCCACAGCTACAGCTGTTTCTTTGGTTAGATCCACACTGCATTCTTTTGCTATATGGACCAACCCATCCTCACATGCTCCCCTAACAGTTCATTCTTTGCATACTTATTCATTGTAATTTTCTCATCATTTCCCATTATTCCTTTTGGAGGAAGCCACAATTGTTAAATCTTTGTGCTGGGCTACCTCTACCCTCTCTTCCTGTAAAACATGGCAACAGTCATATGAAAATAATTATTTGTTTTGAATGCCTCAGATGTTGTGCGGAGCCTTAGTGTATGTGTGAATATTTCTACTTCAGTTGGGAGAAATAGCAGTACTGGGAGGCCCACAGGTGGGCCACTTTGCCTCAACATGTTGAACAGCTATTTTTATTCTTTAACATTCTTTGCTATGTATAAATCTGTACACTGTTTCACAAACAAACAGCTCTTCAGGTGACTTTACCTCTGGATTAATAGTAAAGGTTTTAGGTGATTTTCCAACACTGAGAAGATCAAATATTATTTCTTTCATTGCAAAATCCAAACGCTCCTATGAAGAAAAAACATACCTACATAAGGCTCGCTTTGTATTAGCACATACACAAAGCCAAGAAACTGAATATCATGTCTAACTATCTTATAATTAACAGTCATAAAAAAATATTCCTCTTTGCTAATGATTCCTATGGAGTAATTGTCTCAGTTACTTTACTGAAGCATTCGTTGCATTATTCTACAGTACATACTACTATACACTACATTAACAGAACATTAAAGCTGCAAAATCAAGCACTTGAACATTAGGAAATGCCAGAATCAAAGTTATCTTTGCAACCATAATTCAGTCCCCTTGTGCATATGCAATATAATGCAGTCTTTAATTACACAATCACACATCATAAGACCCCTGCTTCAGTGACTGCACATGATGTTCTGTGAATGAATCAGGGTTGTGTAGTGAATTTAAATTTGGTTACTTTCTTATAAGTTTATGGTCTAATTTCATTCCTAATGTGTACCTCTACTGGTTTCAGTGAAAGTATGTCAGGGATGGACTTGGTAGTTTATCTTTAATTTTTTCCACAAATTATTTAGTGTACTCTCAGACCTCCATCTAAAACATATTATAGGAGGGAGCTTACCTGAGCAATGAACTGAATAATCTTCACAAATATATTTAGAGGTGTGTCTCGAGGGACCACACTACGTGAGCCTTTGGGGAAAAGTGCTGATACAATGCTCATGAGACGGCTACAAAAATTTAGAGAAACACGTGTTAGGAACAAATCCACACAACTTTACAAAAAGGTTTTCCCTAGAGAGAATTTTTTAATTAAAATATGTTTGTCTTTTAAATTCATTAAAACAGCCTCACAATAGTTTTAATTACATAAGGAACTTACCTTTGTGTTACAGTGTTGCTTTCACATTTTATTCTAATAACATAAACCCAGAGTAATCTATAGAGAGATTCCAGTGCAACTCGGGACATTTTGGGATCTTTATTCTGTTAAAAAAAATTAAAATGCAGTTACTATCACCAGTGAAACACTATCCCTAATTTACTTGTTTCTTTTCCTTATAAAAAACTATAATATTTCAAGTTTATGTTTGATTGCTTTAACCCAGAAGGCTGATCTGTTTAATACTCTGAATATAAGTTTAATTAAAAATAAAAAACCTCAAAACAAAAACCTCTCAATTACATATGTACAGTATGTATTTAACTGCATATTATCGATTATTTTGTATGCTTTTGTCAGTTTGAAAGCAAAGGAGTTTCTAGCAAGCAGATATTTCTCGAGGTGAACATCGAGATTTTATTGTTTTACTGTATATTTTTAATTTATTCCTACAGTGCCACTGGAAATGGGCAGAGTCCTCAAAGTGCTCTCGGCATACAGCCCAAACAAATATATATGGTTAAGGTCCAAACCCACTCTTGCAGTTTGCCTTTTGTATTAAATTAAACAACAGAATTAACCTTAGCCAAAGTTTTCTCCTGAGCATGGCTTCTTCCTAGGATTTCTCCCTGAACTTCTGCCTAGGGTGACCAGACAGCAAATGTGAAAAATCAGGACAAGGGGTGGGGAGTAATAAGAACCTATATAAGAAAAAGACCCAAAAATCGGAATGGTCCCGATAAAATCGGGATATCTGATCACCCTACTTCTGCCCCTCCCTTAGTTCTCTCCTCCTACTCGGAGGGACGTGTAATCTGTCTTGGAGCTGAAGAATTCTACCTACTCTGGCTTCCAACATAAGCCAATATGAGACAGAAGAATTGTCCTGCCTCTCCCCAAAGAAACACTGACATCCTGTCAGAGCCATAAATGCCATGGCATTGAAGAGACAAACATCATCTTGGCTCCCCATCGGATAACAATGGAGGGAAAGAAGAAGTAGAGAAGTAGAAGAATGGTTACCTGCAGTAAGATTGCGTGGCTTTGCTGATTAATAACGCTCACTTATTTGAAGTTCAGGAATTATTTTTGTGTGTTTCTTTGAAATGAGGACTAGAATTTATAGGCTTCATAAAGAAGTGTGTTTTAAGGAGAAACTTGAAGAAAGCTTGAGGTACATGGACTGGGTTACTACAAATCACACTTTTCACTTTTATCGACATTTCTCTCAAGAGACAACAGATCTTGATGTTCACAAAAATAAGTCAGTACTGTGACGGGGCAAGGCCAGATGGCTATAGAAAAGTAGTGGGAGATAGATATATTAGCTCCAGGCTAAACAAATCCCTGGTACCAGGTTTAGTGAAATGGAAGCTGCTCCAGGTCAATTAAGACACCTGGGGCCAATTAAGAACTTTTCAGAAGGCGGGGAGAATGCTATGTTGATTGGGACACCTGAAGCCAATCAGGGGCTGGCTGAAACTAGTTAAAAGCCACCCAGTCAGTCAGGTGGGTGTGCATGTCAGGAGCTGTTGGAAGAAGTTGCACTGTTGGAGAGGCTGAGTAGTACACAACATATCAGGCACAAGGAAAGAGGCCCTGAGCTAAGGGTTACATGGAGGGTCACAGTGAGCCTCTGAGGCTAGCGAAATCTGCCAGGAAACGCGGGACCTACAGAGGCAAGGACAGAGCTTTGTCACAGTACATACATTCTGAAAATCTTTAGCAGAAATACAATATACTGAACTTTCTCTGTGAGCATTTCTAAATTTCTTTAGTATAATATATATTGTGACAAAATGGCCAATGTTGGTGTGGTGGCTCCTGCGCTTTCCTTGGGGGGGAGGCTAGGATGCCACCCTTAACCCCTGCTCTTGGGGTGCCCAGGGCCCCACTAGTGGCCCTGGAAGGTGGTAGAGGAGGGAAGCAGGGAAGGGGTCTGGGTTTGCTCCTCACTCTGAGCCCCAGTCATTCTCAATCCCTGCGGGTTTCTTACCATCTTCCTCTGGGTAGGGTTACCCTAGATCCTTGATGCTGGGGGACCTTCCTGTTCTGCTGGGGCAGGGTCTCCCTTCCTCTGGCTCTCTAGTCTTTCAATTCTCAGCAACACACCTCCAAACTCCAGTCCTTTCTCGCTCCACCCTGCCTGCCTGAAGCAGGGTTTTTTTTATTGGGTTCCTGACAGGGCCTTAATTGGCTACAGGTGCTCAAATTAATCTGTAGTATCCTTCCCTAGTCTACAGGGAACCAGGCCTTAATTAGCCTAGGGCTTATATATCTCCCCTCTACCACTCTCCCACTGCTCCCTGGATCTGATGTATCACAATATTTAAAAAACCCTAATATTCTACGGGTAAAGTGAAGTAGGAGGTCCAGAAAAATCTATTACTGGCCTCCAATAAGCCAGTCAGGAAACAGCGTGTCAGAAAGCAGAGATTAGTAAAAGTTGGTTAATGTTCCAAATCTTACTATTGTTGATATGGTGAACCATAAATTTCTTCAGATGAGGAAGTTACTCAATTAGTGCAGTAATGATGGTTCTTCGAGATGTATGTATCTATGGGTGCTCCACTGTAAATGTGTCTGCGTCCCTGCACTTCTGATCAGAAATCTTTGGTAACAGTATCTATTTGGCCCACACATGCTCTTTCCCTCCCTTATGTTGTGCCTCAAGGCTAATTAGCACTGTGAAGGGGAACCACCCTCAATTCCTTCTCCACCTTTTCTTTAATTAAAGTTCTTCTTTTAAGAACCTGATTGATTTTTCATTGTTCTTAAGATTCAAGGTTTTGGGTCTGTGTTCACCTGTACTAATTGGTGAGGATTATTATCAAGCCTTCCCCAGTAAAGGGGGTGTAGGGCTCGGGGGGATATTTTGGGGGAAGATGTCTCCAAGTGGTCTCTTTCCCTGTTCTTTGTTTTAAAAGCTTGGTGGTGGCAGCATACTGTTCAAGGACAAGGAAAAGTTTGTATCTTGGGGAAGTTTTTAACCTAAGCTGGTAAGAATAAGCTTGGGGGGCTTTTATGCAGGTCCCCACATCTTACCCTAGAGTTCAGAGTGGGGAAGGAATCTTGACAACTCCGAAGTAGAGGGAAGAAGGATAGGTTGTGGAGCACTCATATCAAAGAACCATCGTTACTGCGCAGGTGAGTAACTTCCTCTTCTTCTTCTTCTTCTTCTTCTTCGAGTAATGCCCTAGGTAGGTGACTCCCGAACAGTATCCCCAATGGGAGGTTGGGGCTTCAGAGTCGAGTCTGTTATGGATGATAACACTGTGGAGCTGAAGATAGCTTTGGAAGCAGAATCTCCAGTAATCGCACAGTATTCTGCAAAGGTCTGAATAGATACCCAAGTCACTGCCCTACAGATTTCCTAGATAGGAACATTCTTGAGGAAAGCGACAGAAGTGGAAACCAACCTTGTTGAGTGTGTGGGGATTCTAGATGGAGGTAACACGTTGCGAGCATGATCACAATGGTTAATACAGTTCAAGACCCATTTGGAGAGACTTTGGGCAGCTATTGCTGCACCTTTTGACCTTTCTGCGATGGAGAGGAAAAGCTTAGAAGATTTCCTAAAGGCCTTCATCCTGTCCAGATAAATGGCTATGGTTCTCCTAACATCAAGCATATGCAGTATAGCCTCCCTGTTATCACAGTGAGACTTAAGAAAAAAGGTCAGGTGGTGAATCAGTTGGTTTATGGGAAAAGAAGAGGTCACTCTGGGATTGAACTTTGGATGTGGCATAAGAGTAACCTTATCTTTAAAGAATACTGAGAAGGGGGGGGTGCCATTAGTGCCGCTATCTCCCCTATTCTCCCTGCCGAGGTGATAGCCACCAGAAATGCCATTTTCATTGACTGGTATGTAAGTGAACCAGTGACCATAGTTTCAACTGGTGATCTAGTTGGGCTCTGTAAAACTAGATTTAGGTCCCAAGTTGGAGTTGGGTATCTGGATTGGGGATAGAGGTTCACTATGCCCTTGAGGAATCTCTTTGTAGTTGGGTGGCAAAAACAGACTATACCTCTATTTGCTGATGGAAAGCTGTTATGGCCACAAGATGTATTTTGAAAGAATTGAGGGATATCTCTGACCTCTTGAGATCCAGTATGTAGTCCAACGTCATGGGGAGGATGGAAAATGCTAGGGTAGTTCTTCTGAAATTGCACCAAACCTGAAACCTAATGTACTTTTGTAGGCAAGTGTGTCAGGTAGCTGATTTTCTACTGTGTAGTGCACTTCCTGCACCTGACTGGAGCACCATCTCACTATGTTTTGGAACCATGAAGAAGCCAAGCCTTAAGCCAGAGAATCTTCAGGTTGGGATGAAGAGTTTGTCCTTCGTTCTGAGAGAGGAGATAAAGAATGGGTTGAAGAGGGATTGGTGGACACATTGCCACCTTCATCAGGTATGGGTACCATGTCTGTCTCGGCCAGGTGGGAACAATCAGTATGATGTTTGCTTTTTCTTTTTTTGTCAGGACCTTCAGCAGCAGAGGGAACTGGGGAAAGGTGTTTAGGAGGGCCTTCTCCCTGAGGAGAAGGAGAGCGTCCCTTAATGGATGTTTCCCGAGGTCAGCTCTGCAGCAATAGAATGGGCATTTCCTGTGCAGGTAAATAGCGAACAAGTCTATCACTGGAGTCCCCCACTGATAGAATATGCTGTGAAGCACTGTTGGGTTCATTTCCCACTCATGGTCATGTGAGAACTTGTGACTGAGACTATCTGCTGTTATGTTCTGCCCTCGTGGTAGGTAGGCTGCTGATATTAAAACATTGTGGTGAAGGCACAAATTCCATAGCTTTAGCGCTTTCATGCATTGGGAAGATAATTTGGCACCCACTTGATAATTTATGTAATACATGTATACTATGTTGTCTGTCATTATTTTCATGCATGTTTTACTGATCAGTGGAAGAAAGTGAGCACAACCATTTCTGACCGCTCTGAGTTTGAGGAGGAGAGTGAAGAGTCTGTGAAGAGTCATCTCCATGGGTGATCACCTGCCCTGAGTCTTGAGGTTGCTGAGATGGACTTCCCAGCCAATTAGAGATGCGTCCATAATTAGAAGCCACGTTGGAGGGAGGGGTGTGAATTTGTTGGTTCTTTCCGCCAATCTAGGGAGCGTTTGACCCTGGAGGGCTTTGAGAGAGGTTTGTCTACCCTGTCTTTGTTTGGTCTGTAAACACATCTGAATCATGCCTGTAGACACCTAATGTGTAGTCTGGCATGAGCTATTAAAAACATGCCTGTCGATATGTGTCCCAGAAGTTGGAGGCAATGTCTGGCCAATGTTTGTGGGCTGGCTTGAATTGTCTCTGAGTGTGGTCAGGCTGTGAAATCTCTGTTGTGGGAGGCATGCTCTTACTTGCAGTGAGCTGAGATTGGACCCTGTAAACTCCAAGTGCTGTACTGGAGTTAAGATAGATTTTTGGATGTTGAACTGGAGACCCAGCTTTGTGACTATGTCTACAGCTCCTGAACAGACAGTCGCCCTTTTGTATGTTGGTATGACCAAGGCCGATGGTTGCCATGCAACTTCAGCCAGAACCAAAAGCAACTTGTTATTCAGGAGGATAATCCTCCCTCCATCAATAGTAGTTTCAACTTTAGTTCCTAGGTCTTTCGGGATCTGGCTTTTAACTGCTGGCAAAAAGTACACTTTTGTGCAAGATGGGCCTCTCTGAGGACCGACATGGTGAGAATGTCGTCTGTAACCGGTATGGCTTCCCTGCAGGTGAGGCACCCCTTAAAACTGGGGGAGCCGGGCATGTCCCTTACAGAGGGCAATTCCCAGGGGGCAGGAAAAAGGGAATAAAGTAAAAACTAGGCTTTTAATGTATTTTATTTTTAAACAGGGAAGAAAAAACTAAGGGAAACCTATAAAAGTAAGAAGAAAAGGGCAAATAAAAACACTGAGAATATCTAAGGGAACAATTCTAAAGATCTAAAGTATCCGTGAATGGACGGCTAATCGCTCTGTCTCTAGCCTGGGATAGATAATAAATTTGTTAGTCTCTAAGGTGCCACAAGTATTCCTTTTCTTTTTGTGAATACAGACTAATACGGCTGCTACTCTGTAGCCTGGGATAGTTGAGGAAAGAACTGAGGATGGTTCGCCTGCGTAATACTGATTAGCCTTGAGGCACAACATAAGGGAGGGAACGAGCATGCCTGAACTGAATAGACACTGCTACCAAAGACCTCTGATCAGAAGCACAGGGATGCAGACAAACTGACTGTAGAGCAGCCATAGGGACACTGCTTGAAGAATTATTGCTATTTTCAACTAACTAGGAGGAAGATTTTCTGTTTGCTTGTATGAACCGCAGACAAATCATAAATCTACCATTACTGCAAATGTAGAATCAGGGGCTGCTCTAGGGGGAGCTTGTAGGAGCTACAGCCACCCCAAAATTTGCCTTACTCCCTTGTAGCCACCGCTGCTCTCTGGCCACCCAGCTTTGAAGAGCTGAGAGAGTGGGGGCTGGACTTTTTTCCCCCCTGCTCACAGGACAGTACATCACAGCACATGCTTCCCAGAGCTACGTCCTTAAAAGCACAGGGCATCCCAATGCCTAGACACGCCCGCCCGCTCTTCCCTATCCGATATAACGTACTGAAGTGCTAAAGGAGAATTGATTCAATGAAGTATGTTACATACACCCGCAAAAACTGCACATCACACATTGAATATTTAAAAGAATCCCTTATCAGTTTATGTGTGTGCATAAAGTCTCCTAGCAGTTAACAAATTTGTCTTATCTGCCGCTGTGATTCCCTGAATTGTATTCCCTTTCTTGTAATCCATTTTAAATAAATATAGTTTAGCTCCTTATAATTCTTTACTTTTTAAAATGTTATTTTATTACTCTTAGCACTTCATCATTTACCTTTGTTAATATTGTGCAGATGGATGACATTGTGCTATTTAACTTATAATTTAATAGCAAATAATCATTGAAAATATTTATAAGTAAATAGTTGCTAGTAGTTTTAACAATGACATCTGTGTTTCTAGTATAGCACTTCCTATGTTTTCACTGTAATTTTTAATTTGGAATTTTTAAATCTAAATTTTTCTTTTTCTTTTTATAGCACAAGTTTATTCTGTTGATTGATACCCTGTCACAATTTGCTACCTGAGGACCACAGGATGGGAAAGGTGAAATGAAATGAATAGGCAACAGGTCTAAAACAAACAAAAGGAAGTATTTCTTCACACAACACACAGTCAACCTGTGGAACTCCTTGCCAGCAGATGTTGTGAAGTCCAAGACTATAAGGGGGGAGGGATAGCTCAGTGGTTTGAGCATTGGCCTGCTAAACCCAGGGTTGAGAGTTCAATCCTTGAGGAGGCCATTTAGGGATCGGGGCAAAAATTGGGGATTGGTCCTGCTTTGAGCAGGGGGTTGGACTAGATGACCTCCTGAGGTCCCTTCCAACCCTGATATTCTATGATTCTATGAAAAGGGTTCAAAAAGGAACTAGATAAATTCATGGAGGATAGGTCTACCAATGGCTATTAGCCAGGATGGACAGGGATGTTGTCCCTAGCCTCTGTTTGCCAGAAGCTGGGAATGGGCAAAAGGGGATGGATCACTTGGTGATTACCTGTTCTGGTCATTTTCTTTGGGGCACCTGGCATTGACCACTGTCAGAAGACAGGATATTGGGCTAGACGGACCTTTGGTCTGACCCAGTATGGCTGACCCAGTATAGCTGTTCTTATATGAGAGGTAGCAACTTGTGATGGGGCAGCATCTGTAACTGCTACTGGTAGCAAAATCCATTGATAGCAGTTTTTGACATTACTCCTGGCACCCAGCTCCAGCAGCAGCAGAGAAGTAAGCCTGGACAGGGTTCCAGGGTACCCAAGAGCAACCCTCCACCTGTGTCTCCACCCACCAGGGCATGCCACCCAGGGCAGATGGAGGGGCTGGGGCTCCCCACAGTGGCCTGACTGACCCACTCTAGCCCAAGTTCTTGGGTCCTGCCCCCATAGGCTCTGCTGGCCCCAGAGCTGGGTCACACCACCCTGGCAGCAAGCAGCTCCCAACCCCGGGCACCAACAGCAGCAGCAGGAGGAGGAGACAGGGGAGTGCCGCCTGCACCATGGTACCAGCCAGTCCAGCAGTCATCTTGCACTGCCTGGCTCCCGCTTCTGACCTGGCGAGGGCCTCAGGGAGATGACAGAGGAGGAGGTGAGTCCTGCATTTACCTGAGGAGGAGCAGCATGTGGGGCCATGGAGAGGGATGGGACCTCCTGGTGATGGGGGGGGACAAACCCCTTCCCCCAATTTTCTGTCTAGCCTACCTTAAGGCCCCTCTTCCCCACCACCAACAGGAAGAGGTGGCACCACCCATGTGTAGAATATTGTAGGTATTCATATTGAGTAACGGCTTTATGTCTACAAACAGCACCAAAGAATTTTAAACCATTATCAGTCATGGTTGTCTTGTACTGCTAGGTATTTGTACTTTCATTCCTGTCCTATAACTAGATGTTAAGTTAGACAAACGTGCTTAAAGGAAATTTTTATTCTATTTTATAAAAATTATGACATATTTAATGTCAAAAAGGTTTACATAGTAAAAGGATTTTCTCTTTTCTCTGAAACGGGTATTTACAGTATGCTACAAATAAAAATCAGTTTAACTAAACATCCTGACATATTCCAGTCTTTTAGCTAATATATGTCAGGGTCTTATTTGACGCATTTTGATCATGTATTTTGTTTCAAATATAGCTCTGTTTTAATTCATAAAATTTTCCAACGTGGAAGAATCTGTATGGATTAAATATATCAGCAGAGTATAATATAAACTGTTAAAAATCTAACTGGATATATAAAGGGTTACAAAAGCAACAACAACTGCAACAACAAAAAAAGACAATGAATCTACACTGATCTAATGGGACACATTAGAATGATTTACTGAAACAAATATCTTTATGAAGGCAAGAAACAAAACAGCATTTTTTTCCATGTTAGTCAAATGTAATCACTTAGTGAAGACAGTACTTTTTAATATTGTTAAACTTTTTTTCTGTTCTGAAATAAAACAATTTCTATTTTTTAAAACCTGTAAAACCAACAATGTAAATGTCTTTCAAGTTACAGTAAAACCTGCCCTAAATATCACCTCTGAAGAGAGACCACTTGTCACGAGTGACTACTTACAGAGGCCACGGAAGACCACCGCTCTCTGGTGGCAAACCTTTGAAAAGAAAGACCACCTCTTATAAGCAACCACTGTTGCTAACTTCCATGAGTGGTCACGCTTGGCAGGTTTTACTGTAGTTCACTGCAAGTTATCACAATAAACCAGCTTCATCTTTTTTATTGTGAAAATGTTTCCAAGTTAGCTAACATGCAAGACAATTTTGTATGAAATAAATGTAATAGAAATAACCAAATATTTGATGTAGATATTTTAGCTCCTACTGTAAACATGCAATGCTGTTTAATAAACTGGGCTGTTCAACTGTTGCTCAGTTTCACACATCTACCCTTCCTCAAGCAAATTGGTATCAGATGCTTTACAGTACTCCCTCCTTAGCAAACCTTTCAAATGTTTTTTCAAAGATGCTTCTTTGTGCTGTTGCTTCTTGACGGTGCCAATAGCAATTTTATAGAACCAAACAAGACACAAAATGCAACACCACACACAGAAAACAAAATACTGCAGTTACAGGAGACAAAGCAACCTTTCACCATTTTATTACAATGTATTAACTCACCTGGAGTGTTTCTATTTGTTTTCTGATACTGTTGTTAGATGGCATCTAAATAAAGCAATGTGAGACAGCAAAACATAACAAACATGAGAATGGAAGGCACATGCATGTTAGATGAAAAAAAGCACAAAACAACAG
This sequence comes from Dermochelys coriacea, assembly GCF_009764565.3. Taxonomy (NCBI): domain Eukaryota; kingdom Metazoa; phylum Chordata; order Testudines; family Dermochelyidae; genus Dermochelys; species Dermochelys coriacea. The sequence continues at coordinate 94,082,114 of NC_050071.1, read as the reverse complement.
GTAGCCATATACTAAGGACTCTATTCACAGAAATAAGGTTTTTGCTGGTAACGGCTTTGAATGCTCCACTAACTTCAATGGTTTAGTAGCAGTGGACACTAATTAATTTCCTAAGGCAAAAAATTATCTTTTCCCAAGAAATACCTAGTCTTCTACTCTACACTTCCCTTCCCACCTTTTTCTCCTTGTCCTTAAGAAGCAGAAGTAGTATCAGAGACCTCATCCTCAGACTCAAGGAAGCTGATAATCTCCTGACCAAGCCACTGAAAATTAACTGTACAGTATCCAAAATAATGGTTTAAAATATTAGCCAAAAACTTGAAAATACTGATACAGTTACATGCTACTGAATCAATTCACGGAAATATTTGTTAAGTGGAATACATTACTCATGTGCACCGTAATCTCCAATGAATTTCTATTGGTTTCTAGGTGAAATTTAGAGCTAATGCTATGACCAATAAAGCCCTATACTGTATACCAAGAGACCACTTCTTTCTCCATAACATACTGCCACAGCTGTGATCAGCAATGTTACAAAGCCCATCTTTTCTCCCTAGCTTTTGGAGGAGGGAGAGGAGTTATGAGAGTAATTAGTAGTATGAGAATGTTATTGTTTCAATTTTTAATTTTTGCCTGATTTTTCCTAGTGGAGGTCAGATGAAACCTGCTGATATTCTAATTAAATAATTTTGATAATTATATTTTAAAGAATGTCAGAGACATTTAGAGTGAATAGGTACTTAATCTTTATTATGCTGCATATATCTAAGTAATTCAAGAAAATGCATAAAAATAAAATATTACAGTGAGACCAGGTAAAAAATGAGGGAGGAAGTAAATCAAGAGAAGAACCTGCTGGGCAATTGACTACTCATGTAGTTAACGCCAACATGCACAGAGAAACAAGCTTAGCTGAAGCAAAATAAAAAGATAACTGGGATGGAGTTAAGTCTCAATCCATGGCTAGATAACCACAGAAAACAATAGTGGAACTGCAGTCCAAATGATTTAATAGTCTACCAAATACTCTGCTAAATCCCTCACCAATGTACAGTACCAAAACTTCTATGTTCTGCATTGCAGAAGCTCAAATATAAAATTTCTGCTGAATAGAGCCCTAAGGTAAATGTGTGAAGTTGTTAATGGGCAAGAAAAATATTCAAAGTAAACAATGCATGCTGCGCAGTTACTACTTAAACTTGTTGGCATTGATCATTTTAATGCATCAATTGCCAGCAATGGACGGTATGCCAGGAATATCTGACTTCAGGATGCAAAAGAAATTCAGCTTTTTTTTTTTAATAAAGGAAAGCTTCAATTGCAAACAAAAAACAAAGCAGACATTGAAAAAATTTGAAGTATGTTAGATGAAAAAATATACAAAAAACCCAACAAGCAACAGAAACATACAAAAGATGTCATGAAGACAAAAGAACCTTCAAAAACATCAAAATCTGTGTTTTGCTTTAGCAGCTTTCACCATGGTTTACATAATTTAAATCATAAGCATGTAGACATGATTTGGAAATTGTTACACATAGCTAACCAGAAACAATGCTAACAATAAGGTGAATCCATTACTTTGACAATATCAAAACCAAGATGTTAAACAAAACAAACATTACTAATAAACCACGTTAATCAAAATTTATGGAAGAGTATATTACAGTAAATAATTTAAGCTTTAAATTAGGACAAACCCCATAATTTCAAAATATCAATGATCTGTGTCATTTATTAATCCAGTAATATTGACAATGCTATCAAATTCAATCAAGAGTTAAAAGGGATACCAAGTTTTATATTCAAAATTTACACAACTTTAGAATTCGTATAGGATGTAGGGATCATTTCCCCTCCAAATTAAATATTTAGTTTCTTTTTTAATCAACTAGTTTATCACACAGGTAGATATATTTTGAAATTACTATTTATTTTACTTAAGTGTGAGCGCACGCACACATACACAGACCTCCCAGCAATAATTTTTATGTGATCAAAAGAGTTATTGTTTGTGCTCTCTGCTGGCTGTAGAACAACAGCTGAGTAACAAACACTGCTCCTAGAGCTATGCAAACATGAACCAATGAAGCTGATGCACAAAGATAGCATCAAATGGACCTAAATGAGTTAAAACTGTTACCTTTTGCATTTAAAAAAAAAAAAGTGCCATGCCAATTCCAGCACCACATAAAACACAGGAAACACATTACTAAACAATGGAGAATTAAAACATTCAAAAGGTTTTTAGAATAATTATTTGACAGTGTTCTTTTAAACAGCTAATTATTTATGTTGCCTTTGGTATTAAAATGCTTAAAGTACATAAGACTGAATGCTACTGATTTGTGAGAGGTTTCTGAACTAAGAATGTTTCTTACCTTTAAATGTGACAAACAGTTCTGCAGGAAAATGTGCCAGTTATTTAAAAAAAACTGTTTCTGACTGACACACAACAGGCAGGTGATCAATGGATACAGAGCCTACAAGGAGGGAAAAAAGAAGAATTGATCAAATTGCTCTGTGAGAAATACATTCAGGAACAACACAATCACCCCAGTAAAACCTGAGTAAGGCTTTGGGTGGTCAGGAACACTGCATTTTCCCTGTTCTGCCTTCACAGATTTAATATGGTTTGTAAGTACTTGAGCCATGGTGCCTTCTTCTGCTGGAGACAAAGTGCTGTAAGATTTGTTAAGGTGTTAAAAGTTTTTCAGCAGAAAGTATACTGGTCCTTAATACAAAATTGGTCTCATTCACAGTCATCTTGGTATAGGATGAAAGTTAGGGGAGAGAAATACAACCTAGTTAAATAATAAGAATAATGCAACAATGTTTCTGACTTTAAAAAAACAAAACTAAATGTCCTCTCAGCACCAAATTTGACAATGATATCATTACATTCTTGTTACAAGCTACAGCGTTTAAATGTCTATAGTGACAGCAGTTCCTTAATTCTTGGAATCCTAAAATAGGATACCAATGGAATCTCTATTGTACTCAAAGCCCACCATATGTGAATGTGAGTAAGAGATTATTTTAAAGTAATTTTAAAGTAAATTTAATAAAAGTACAAACCACAGACACAAAAATTAGCCTTGTGCCAGTTGCAAAGTGAGACGAATTCACTTGCATTATAGGAATGTGAATAAAGGGAGTGACAAATACTACACAAAAAAAATTTTAAAAAATAAAGAAAAGTATAGTTAGATCCTTGAAAGGAAACACACTTTAAAAAAAAAATCTATGAGCTAAGCTTGGGGAGATAAAGAGATGCTGGGAAAAGCTGAAATATGTGGGCAGAAGAGCTAATAGATAAGAGCAGGATAGCTAACAGGCAGCTGGTTTGCTGCAAAAAATATACCGTCTGCCACTTCTGCCCTTTAATTAAATCCACACTGAGATTCTGACTGAACAGAATTTATACTATCAGAGGAGATATTGGGGAATAACAACTCCACATCACAAACCACTAAAATAATTAAAAAAACCTGTCAGTTTCAGGAAAGGCTCGGGAACGAGAACAGAGGTAGAATTACTTTTCATTCACAGGGAGAACAAATCCTTCACAATGACACCGAGATCAAAGATCAAGCAGAAGCAGTATAAAAATGCATGAATTTAATCCTTGTGCTGCCTTTAGGAGTTAAGACTTTATATTAAAGAACTCTCTTAACTTTCCTTAGGTATATCATTCATCTAAAAATCTAATATATATATATATATATATATATCAGTAAATATGTGAAGAACTGAAATATTTCTTTAATACCAGTGAGTGCTTCTTTCTTGAGCTCAATTCAAAGGTAGTCTGGTAGAGCATCTCCACAAAATTTTTCAAACATGGCACATTCACTTCATTTTTAACAGCCTAGTGAAAATAAATATAAATAATTGAGTATAGAGATCTAGGCAGAAAGAAAGAAGTTAAAATATATTAAAAGCGGAACTATGCAGGAATATGAGAATTCAACATTTAGATGATCTTTAAGATTAGTGAAGTTATTCAAGTCTTTCTGTATAAGATGTAATGAGCAGCACATGAAATCAAAGCGTCATAGCATAAACATCTAGGAAAACAATGAAAATGTTGCGACTAACAAAGTTCAGAAACATCTGTTCTGAATTTGCATGCTTTAACTAAGGAAAAAGAGTCTTATTTTTAAACATATGCTAAGTGTGTAAACTATTTTACTAGTAGACAACACCAAATTCTTAGACAGAAGTTTCTTTTAAACTTTGTGTATTTTTTTGTTAAAAGAGGTCACTCAACTTTTCTCACTGTTGCCCTTTTTCCTTAATGCACACTAAATCTGAGAGCTGGGACTCAATAAGAATGGGGATTATTACTGTGTACCCTATCATAAATGCAGTGTCTTCATTTGTTTTCACAATTCAGGCACAAATTCACCATGGATTTGTTTCGATGCATGAACGTGCGCACACACTCTCACACTCTAAGGGCTTTCCCACTCTGTTCTATAAACCCAGAACTTCTGCCTTCTCATGCACCCACCCTCTCCCCATCAACACATCTCTCCTAGTCCATATTTAGGCTTCCATTGCTGACCAACTTCACTATGTGTTCTCACTTGACACTTCATCTTTTAATGTTAGTATTTGTCCAATTAATACTGTAAGTGCTTCATGGGAGGGACCTGTCTAAACTATGTGCTTTGTAAAGAAACATACACATCAAAGGTGTTACAGAAGTAGTCATAATTAGTTTGATTTTACACTGGACAGATGCACTGAACTTCACATTTGTAGCAACTGCAAGTTAATAATTTCTCTCTAGTCCTTCTACATAAAAGGTAACTGAATTTCTTAATTTTTATTATTTTGTTCATAAAGCAGTCATCAAAAAATGGTAACCCCATTTTGCTCAGTGCAATAGTCTGAATGTTTACATGATGAGAAGCAGACAAATTGTGAAATGCATTTGAAAAGTATTTGAGCCAACAAAGTGGCTCTCTTGATATAAAAAAAACTTTTACGGTATCAATTGAATAAAGTGGTTCAAAGAGGCATAATTGGCTCCATTTTACATTTAAATCTGAGTTGGGTTACTGTCTGTGATACAATGAAAGCGGTATAAAAGAAATTGGAACTAACAACACTGTCTTCTCTGATTGTAACTAAGTGAAGGGTCCCGAGTGTAATGACAGAAGTCCTTTCAGTCACTTGATGAATGGACTCAGGACCCACCATTCTTTGGGAAGGTACTTTATTTACCAGCAACGTGTTGTGGTCTGGCATTTGCTAATGAAACTATCATTTGACATAATCATCTCACCAACTTCTACAAAGTTTCTAAACTTATTTTGTGGAAGTTAATTGAGAAAGTGATGGCTGGCCAACATCAGACGCACAATTTCCTTTAACCTTTAGGATACCTATCATCCAGGCTTCAGGCTTGGATGGCACAGAGTCTTCTTGACTTACAACCTCCTCAGGGAAAGAGAAGTGTTATGGGCTGCTATGTTTTCAACATGCTGATGATACTCAGCCCTGTTTCCTATTCCTTTAGCCTAGGCAATGCAGTTTTCCTTTGTCATTATCTGTTGGAGGAATTAACTCAGATGAAAGATATTTGGCTCAAATTCAACTGCGTAAGATGCAGATGATACTTACTGGCAAGAGAAATCATTCTAAGAAAATGGCAGAGGCTGTGACTTTTCCCTCAAATGAGGGATTATGCCCACCAAACATCAAGGTTGTTCACAAATTCAGAGTCTTATTGGACTCACTTAGCCAAAGGACTGCATCCTTTTCTTTTGCACAGAAAATCATTTTTGAGGTCTGCGTACATTTCTGTCACCTACAGGATATAACAGGCAGTAACATGCTACACTTGGGGCTACATTTGAAGGCTGCTCAGAGGCTTCAGCGGGTGAAGAACAAGCCAGTGAGAGCTTTGCCTGAGTAAAGACTAAATAAGAACTGCAGAATTCAGCCTACCACAATAAATATGAGAGATAATAGTTATGGTGAGAGAGCAATGGTCTTTAGGCCTAGAGTCATACCAGATAATAAACAGGAAGTATGATATGCTTGCTTTCATAGGAGCACTTAGGTACTGATAGGTAAATTCTTGCCTCATTGCATTTGCCCAACAGCTTTTATGGGTCTGCACAAATTCAACCCAGTGAGGATTTATTGAAAGAATTGCCGGAAGAAAAACTAATCAAACTCACATGGGGGGGAGGGGAGGAAAGGGGAGGGAAGAAGACTACTTACAGCAGCCACAGGGATGAGAATCTCCACAAACAAACCAGCAAGTGCATGTTTTATATCTTTATCTTTTACTTCCAGGAAGTATTGAGCACATTCCTTTATGATCAAGTGTTAAAAAGACAGCAACAACAAACAAAAACAAAAGACAAAAAAAAAGACATTTTAAGTTTTAATTTGTTGTATAAAAACATCACCAACTGTCCTACACTGGCAGCTACTTAAAATTAATAATTTTAAAAATAAAAGTTAGCCTATTCCTCAGCAGCATCTGAGACTCATTCATACCATTATCAAAGGTAAGGTTTCAAATCCTATGCCTCCACCCCCAGCAATTTTTTTGAAAACTAGAAACAGTTGCAACAGCAGTTGTCTTTCTATTATGTTTTTTTCCCCATAAATAGAATTATAAGGTAAATCTTCCTGCTCAGATTATTTTAAAATATCTGAAAACACGTGGTACTCTTATGGTCATTACTAGAAAATTTTTAGGCATTAAGAATACTTAACATTTATAAATGTTACTATGTACTATCATAACTTGTATACAAAATGTAATTTTAGAGAAAATATTCACAGTAAGGGCTTGATCCTGCAAGACGATGAGCACTATAGTCTCAATCCAGCAAGATATTTAAGCATGTGTGTAAGTCTTTGCAGAATCAGGACCTAACTGGTAACTGACTGCCAAAAATATTTAGCTTAGTTTGAAAGAAGCTCTAAGTCACTGATTAATATAATGTTTAAAATATATATTAAATATGATGTCTCAAGATAAGAGTAAAAAATACCAAGTTGTTTTTGTACTAGGCAGCTTTGTTAGATTAAAACAGTTATTTAATGTTCTTGCAATTATTATTCTTTGAGACGTGTTGCTGATGTGCATTATACTGTAGGTATGTGAACACTTTGTGCCCTGGTACTGGAGAATTTTTCCCTACGGTACCCACAGGAGCAGCCCCACCCACAGCTGAGTTCCTTGTTTTTCAAGTGAATGTATAAACTGTAAAGGTGCCCCAACTATCCTCCAGTTCCTTCACACCGGAACCCAATGGTAGACTCTGATGCATCAGGGAAGGAGGATGGGTCATGGAATGGACATATGACTCAAATCCTGAAGAACAAACCATTACAAGAAGGTTAAGTAACCATTTTTTCTTCTTCAGGTGCTTGCATATGTCTATTACACTGTAGATGACTCCACGGCCCATGTCCTGAGGTAACAGCTTGGGAATCTCTTCTGAAGAGGGACTTCCTCACCTACATTTGCATCTTCCCTTGAAGTGGGCAGACAGTGTGTAATGTATGGCGGAAATATAGACCAAGGACCCATTGCTGCTCTACAAATGCCTAGAGTGGGGACGTGCGCCAGAAACGCATCTGACGTTGAATATGCTCTGGAGCACACACTGAGACTATCAGGAGATGTTACTTTCTTAGCAGTATAAACCATTGCAATGCAGTTGGTGATCCATTTGGAGGGTGTCTAAGGTTACATCTACACTAGCAACTATAAATAGTTCCATGCACATGGTTGTGCCATAACCCCCTTATTATCCACATCTAAACCTCAGAAGCACTTTTGTCAGAAGGCATGAATACAGGGCAAATAAGCTACCTGCTTGAGGGGCGTGAGTAAGTACATGCCTCAGGCTGTGGCACAGCCTCATACCCATGCAAGTTTGCTGTGTGGACAGGGATAAGGGGCATATACCACATTTCGAGTTTCAATAGTCCTCTGCACCCAATTACACAATGCACTGAACCCCTTTGTTCCTGACCCTTACCCAACCCATAAAGATCACTGTCCTCCCATTTTCACTACTAGTAATAAGCTGCACTTTTCACACCAGAACAGCTTTCTGCTACACTCTTTTGATCAATATAGGTGAACCTGGATCCTGCTTTGCAAAGAGCTAATCTGGCCTGCGAGATGTGGTTGGAGTACAGTCTTTCAAGACTTCTCCTGGAGTGGCAGGAACATACAGCTACACCAGGAAATTTCACTGAGGCTGGAGCAGGAGAGTACTGAGCTCAGTGCCGGGAATGCATCAAGCACTTGAGGCTTCTGTACAGGAGGGCAAAAGACTCCAACAATCTCTCATCGTACATGTCCCTTCTATGATGAATGGGACCAGGTGCTGTCAAGAGCTCCCAGTACACAGCCTAAAGTTGCTCAAAACTCCCTCCTCAACCCCACCTCACTGTCCGATGGGATGTCGATGAGGGCCAGAGCAAAGAGGCAGCAGGGAGCACGGAGAATATCCTGGAAGACCTGGAGGACGAGAAGCATGTTTCTGCGCCTCTACCTGGAGAAGCAAGTTGAGGAAGCAACCCTTTGACAAACCGGAGGAGGGCACTGAGCCACGACAGGAACCAGAACCCAAGGCTGGTAAGTTAAAATGGAGGCCCATCTTCCCCACCAATATCCCCTCTTGCACTGTGCTACATTCCTGATTTTAACCACAGCCCATGCTCTGCTTCAACTCTTAAACAGTCCCTGAGAAAGACAAGGGCATAAATCAATGATTTTATTGATTTCTGATGAACCAATTGTGACGGTGCCCCCCATAAGGCTTTATGGAAATATGTTTATGAACATATATGACATAACTGGAATATGTTTTAAGCTACATATGCCATGTAACATATTTATGTAAAGGTTATGATCTACTGAATCTATTCATCCTATTTGTATGCATGTGTCATTATTGCATTCGAAGTTATGAATATTGGCTATATACTTGTTTGATTTTAAATAACCTTAGTAAGGTATTTGGTCAGCTTCTTTAGAAAGGAATTTGCAAGTTAAGTGCCCAATCAAGAAGCACTTAACGCACAATGGATCTTGGAAGGCTCCAATCCACATAAGAAGTCTACAAGAGGACATTCAAGGAAGCAAGTGGACAATGGCTGCTGCCTGTAAAATCTGAGTCATGCATGGACATGTGACTTGCCTATGTGACTCCAAAATTCCATCTTGGAGCTGGACTTTGCATAGGAGAGAGGAGGGAGTCTCCACCCACAAGAGAAAGTCTATTTAAACCCTTGAGAGACCCCTCCATTTTGTCTTCAGCTGGCTCAAGAGATAGCCTCTCCACCCCCAAGAATACCTGAAAGAAACTGGAACACAGGACAGTAACTAAAGGGGGTGTGAGTGACTGCTGGACCCAGACTAGAAGGAGATTAGTCTGTAAAGGAAGCTTACTGGAATTCTTCTAAGGGTGAGGTTTTATCTGTATTCAGTTTTATTAGACATAGACTTGCGTGTTCTATTTTATTTTGCTTGATAATTCACTTTGTTCGGTCTGTTACTACTTGGAACCACTTAAATCCTGCTTTCTGTATTTAATAAAATCACTTTTTACTTATTAATTAACCCAGAGTATGTATTAATAGCTGGGGACAGAAAGGCAAACAATTTATGAGTTTACCCTGTGTAAGCTTTATACAGGGTAAAACGGATTTATTTGGGGTTTGGACCCCATTGGGCATCTGAGTGTTAAAAACAGAAACACTTCTTAAGCTGCTTTCAGTTTAAGCCTACAGCTGTAAGGGGAAGTGGTTCAGACCTGGGTCTGGGTTTGCAGCAGGCTAGTGGGTCTGGCTCAAAACAGACAGAGCATTGAAGTCCCAAGCTGAGAGGACAGGGAAAGCAGGGGCAGAAGTAGACTTGGCACATCAGTTGGCAGCCATTCAGTTTCCTAGTCTTGAAGCTGTAACAGATCTATCTATCTCTATCATCTATCTCTGATGTGGCCCTCACCCAAAACACTTGAGGCAGCAGGAGCAAGGGTCACTAACAGGCATAGGCTTTTTGCAGCCTGCATAAGATTTGAACCCCAGGAGACTTTGACATATACTCCCCACCCCAGTAGGCTGGATCCAGAGACCTGACAGACTGAAAAAAGGACAAAAGGAGGACTAAATCAAAAGAAATAAACAAACTTATAAAACTAAAAGAAAATAAAATGAAAAGTAAGAACTTTTTGAGTACCACCAGGTAGATCAAATAGTTGTCCACATGGAACACCAATGTGCTGATCATGGATGGTAAGAAGGAACTGGAAGAGGGACAGGGTGTCTCCACCCTTTATACCCCTATTCACAGCACAAGGGGCTCAGCGGTAGGCAAGGCCACTCCTTAAATTTCTGCTAGGGAAAAAGTCTCCATCACTGATGCACAAGGAGCTCACACACCATACCTACAGTGCAGTACACATATGCAAGCCATCAAAGAAGACAGAACCTTGCTAATGAAGACACACAGAAGTTAAATCTAGTCTCAAAATGATGCTGCTTTAGATCCAGATGGTGCACATTTACCTGCATGAACTGCAATGATGCTTCAAAGTCTTCTACAGGATACATTTTTACTCTGAAAAACTTCATCCCCATAATTAAGCTGATGATACTTTGTACTACGTGAGGACTCTGTTCCTTCTGCCGCAGTTCCTTTAATTCAGTGACAAACTTCTTCCTAACAGCCTGAAACCTGGATAATTTACACACATAGCAAACATTGATATTGCTTAGTTCAGTTTACGTTATTTCTATTTTAAACGTATTTTTCAAGTAACTTTATCTGACAATGATATTGTAGCTACAGTTAAAGAGACACAGTTAAGGTAGACAGATTTTATTTCTTGTATTTGATGTCTAGATACTGTGGTGATTATCATATTAGCATAAAACATATGTAGGCAGAGCAAATAACATTTGAGGGATGTCAGCTTTCTATTTACTCTATCTATATACCTAAAAAATGGCCGCATCTTTTTAAAAATCTTCCTGATGCACAGTTTTGCTTAACAAATGAGCACTTAGCTATTTTAAAATTACACTTACACTCACCGGCCTTTACACAAAAATATCTGAGGCATGTCTCTGTAACTGCATATAGACAGCATTTTTCTCATTTGAGTTGTATCTGTTCCATTCTTTGGAGGAGGAAATATAATGCAATTTACAAAAAGCTGCCCAGAGAGAGAGGATACCTATGCATTTCAATACCTTACAGGATGTAAGCATGGAGCAGATAATTTATTAGCTTTGAAAATATTTCTTCAGTGTCTAATCTGTAAAATCTTATTAAATGATAGAAATACACAATATGCATCTCATGAAGTTATGAGCCGTTAACACTCCCATTTTATTCCAACCCTCATTGGACAGACTTGGAATTGTACTCAAGCTAATGAGAGAGACTAATAATGAGAGAGAGGAAAGTGCCATACTGAAGGAAACACTGTGCAATAGAAAGATGTATAATTTATGTTTCAAAGAAAGGACAGCATTTCTTATTTTGTTAGACTATGGGAATGATGCACAACAATGTGTCTGCTATGCCGAATGTTTGATTAGTAGCCTACTTTCTTATGTACAACTATGGAAAAGCTTTCAGTTTGCTAACGTTATTAATAAATATGCTGTAAGTAGTAGTCAGGGAGGATAGTTTTACCTTTATAAAAAAAAAAAAAAGAGGGAAACGGAAGAGGTGAAATATCAAGCTTACTTTGATTGAGCAAGAACCCCTATCACTTCTGCATATAAATCTGCAATAATATGCACATTCCCAGTGTTGGTTCCTGAATACCTATGGGGAGAAAAAAGAAAAGAACAAGGATGTGCTTTTAGAAAATATTATTTGACCGTATCAACAGTATGCTCAGCAGTATACAAAACATAAAAAGGTGCTCCATGTAATGAGGAATTACCAATCTGAATAGAAAGACCACACTTCACTGGGAACTCTTTCAGACCTACATTCTGTTTTTAAGTTTAAAAATGGATAACATCTGAACTGGTGTAGGTTAATTTTGGTAGGCTTACTGGATGCAATACATTTTAAGGTGGAACTGTATACAGCACTCTACGTGGGAAGAGTTTATTTATGTAACCTGACAATGATCTTCTATTTTTCCTGCACTTATTGTGCAAATTAAGCTGTATATTTTAAGACAAACAAAATAAGCCTTCTATTGCACACAGCTGTCTTCTTTAAACAGTCATGATTTTTAGCTTCAAAAATCAATATTAATTACATTTTTTGTGTATTATCCCCAAATCTATTAGGTGTGAGGCAAACAGAAAACCTATTCAGTCAGTCTGAAAACAGCCTGATGATAAAGCACTGTGAATTAAAACAAAAAATATTATGTGTATGAATTAAACTTGACTTACCCTTCCTTGTGTTTAAAGTGCTTAAAAGCCAAATTCAGAACTTCATGTACTAAAGGATCTGGCACTGGATGAACAGGTATCTGAAATATAGATATAATTTCACTTTATTATATCAGTACATAAATACCACTGTGCTACGCCCCTTAGAAATATTCAGGAATAGATTAGGAGGCAGATCCTGAGATGGCTCAACTGTCACAGTTCCACTGACTTCAATGGAGCTGTTACAATTGAAACCAGGTGAGGTTCTGTGCCTAGATATTCAAGTACTATGACTCCACATCAGTGATGTGTGGCACTCTGTTAAATAATTTGACTACTGAGTTTAAGTAATCAAAAATGGCAATCAAAAATTAAGTGATCACATCATTATGTGCATATCATGAATAGCTATGAGTCTAGATTTACTGTTTCATTTCAGACCTCACTAACTGATGTGGTCTGACCATTCCAGATTTAACCTCAAATGTAGGGTAAAGATATTCATGTCAGGGAAAGTAGGCCAAAGGCATCAGTTTAAAAGCTTGTCCATCTGGTTAAGAGCAAAGAGAAAAAGCAAGAACAGAAAAAAGGAGTTTATGCCCAGTTTGTATCACATCAAAGGAGGTGACATAAATGTGTACGGAAATGGTTGAACACTGCCCCAAATGCACAGCCCACCTTTGCCCAGTGTGTGTGTGTGTGTGTGTGTTTTTTTTTTTTAAATAACTGTCAAAAATCATGTTTATGAAGCTTTTTGAAGATTAAAGTATTTTATAAGTACTATACATCAGAGTGGCCACGCACACATGGATTCATAGATACTAAGGTCAGAAGGGACCATTCTGATCATCTAGTCCAACCTCCTGCACAGCGCAGGCCAAAGAATCTCACCCACCCACTCCTATGAAAAACCTCACCCATGTCTGAGCTATTGAAGTCCTCAAATCATGGTTTAAAGACTTCAAGGAGCAGAGAAGCCTCCCTCAAGTCAACCATGCCCCATGCTACAGAGGAAGGCGAAAAACCTCCAGGGCCTCTCCAATCTGCCCTGGAGGAAAATTCCTTCCCGACCCAAATATGGCAATCAGCTAAACCCTGAGCATATGGGCAAGATTCACCAGCCAGATACTACAGAAAATTCTTTCCTGGGTAACTCAGATCCCATCCATCTAATATCCCATCTCAGGGGATTCGTCCTATTTACCCTGAATATTTAAAGATCAATTACTTACCAAAATCCCATTATCCCATCATACCATCTCCTCCATAAACTTATCAAGTAGGATCTTAAAACCAGATAGATCTTTTGCCCCCACTGCTTCCCTTGGAAGGCTATTCCAAAACTTCACTCCTCTGATGGTTAAAAACCTTCGTCTGATTTCAAGTCTAAACTTCCTGGTGGCCAGTTTATACCCATTTGTTCTTGTGTCCACATTGGTGCTGAGCTGAAATAATTCCTCTCCCTCTCCTGTATTTATTCCTCTGATATATTTATAGAGAGCAATCATATCTCCCCTCAACCTTCTTTTAGTTAGGCTAAACAAGCCAAGCTCCTTAAGTCTCCTTTCATAAGACAAGTTTTCCATTCCTCGGATCATCCTAGTAGCCCTTCTCTGTACCTGCTCCAGTTTGAATTCATCCTTTTTAAATATGGGAGACCAGAACTGCACACAGTATTCTAGGTGAGGTCTCACCAGTGCCTTGTATAACGGTACTAAAACCTCCTTATCCCTACTGGAAATACCTCTCCTGATGCATCCCAAAACCGCATTAGCTTTTTTCACAGCCATATCACATTGGCAGCTCATAGTCATCCTATGATCAACCAATACTCCAAGGTCCTTCTCCTTTTCCGTTACTTCTAATTGATGCATCCCCAACTTATAACTAAAATTCTTATTATTAATCCCTAAATGCATAACCTTACACTTCTCACTATTAAATTTCATCCTATTACTATTACTCCAGTTTACAAGGTCATCTAGATCCTCCTGTATAATATCCCGATCCTTCTCTGAATTGGCAATACCTCCCAGCTTTGTATCATTTGCAAACTTTATTAGCACACTGCCACTTTTTGTGCCAAGGTCAGTAATAAAAAGATTAAATAAGATTGGTCCCAAAACCGATCCCTGAGGAACTCCACTGGTAACCTCCCTCCAGCCTGACAGTTCGCCTTTCAGTAGGACCCGTTGCAGTCTCCCCTTTAACCAATTCCTTATCCACCTTTTGATGTTCATATTGATCCCCATCTTCTCCAATTTAACTCATAATTCCCCATGTGGTACGGTATCAAATGCCTTACTGAAATCTAGGTAAATTAGATCCACTGCATTTCCTTTATCTAAAAAATCTGTTACTTTTTCAAAAAAGGAGATTAGGTTGGTTTGGCACGATCTACCTTTTGCAAAACCATGTTGTATTTTGTCCCATTTACCATTGACTTCAATGTCCTTAACTAATTTCTCCTTCAAAATTTTTTCCAGGACCTTGCATACTACAGATGTCAAACTAACAGGCCTGTAGTTACCCGGATCACTTTTTTTTCCTTTCTTAAAAATAGGAACTATATTAGCAATTCTCCAATCATTCGGTACTACTCCTGACTTTACAGATTCATTAAAAATTCTTGCTAATGGGCTTGCAATTTCAGGTGCCAATTCCTTTAATATTCTTGGATGAAGATTATCTGGGCCCCCCGATTTAGTCCCATTAAGATGTTTCAGTTTCGCTTCTACCTCAGATATGGTAATATCTACCTCCATATCCTCATTCCCATTTGTCATGCTACCATTATCCCTAAGATCCTCTTTAGCCTTATTAAAGACTGAGGCAAAGTATGTGTTTAGATATTGGGCCATGACTAGATTATCTTTAACCTCCACTCCATCCTCAGTGTTAAGCGGCCCCACTTCTTCTTTCTTAGTTTTCTTCTTATTTATATGGCTATAGAACCTTTTACTATTGGTTTTAATTCCCTTTGCAAGGTCCAACTCTACTCGACATCAATTCCTTCCTAAGAATAAGGTAGATTTGGTGTAGAGATCGGTGTATAGATCAGGTACAAACACATCTAAGTGGGCCAATCTCACAGTGGCTCTGTTTAGTATCACATAAAAGGTGAAGAGGTTTTATATTTTGTGTTCAATGGAAGAGCTTTCCTTTTTAGCCTTTAAGCTATGTTTTCATTTTGCCTCCTAAGAGTCAGCACCTAAAAAGAGCCAAATATATTCTTTAAAAGATTATTTTTGTTCTGGAGGTACACCCACTTTTTACTACTTATTTAACTAATCAAATCACATTACACTACTTTAAATGTTTAAACAGGCTAGCTTTGTCAAATAATTAAATTTTCTAAGACTACTAAGTTATTTTTATTTCAGAAGTATTCTCCAGCCCCAACACAACCCCCCCAAAAAGAATTTTATGATTCAACTACAGAGAATGCAATACACCTCTCTGTCCTGGGACTTTCCTCCTGTAAAATTTTCTATTATTATATTTTATACATGAATAAATGTGAAGTTCAAACTCATGCAAATAATATCAAGTGTTAGCATGCAGCCAACTCTCTTCTGCGAAGTAGTAGGTTGATGATTGCTGATATTGATGCTACTGAGAATGGACAAAAATGAAGGTTACTTACCTGTAACTGGGGTTCTTTGAGATGGACACTGCATATTCCCAGTTGGGTTGCACCGGCCAGTGGAACCTTCTAATAGCAGTACCCATTTAAGCGCTCACACTCCCTCCTACCCCTTCTGATAGCATTCCCGAACGCTTGGAGGGTGAGGCTATAGAAGGGGGTCAGATGCCCTCTGCTGCCTCAATTCCTTCTACAGCTCCACGGCCTAGAGTCAAGTTCTATTAGAACTCAGTGGAGTACTAATATTCAAGCTCTCTACCCACTCTCCCCTCTTCTTCCAAGTCCTAAAAATCTTGACTTTAAGAAGAATGTTACTTTTTGGGTACTTTGTTGATTTAGCATAGCTACAGCAAATTGAATCCTGAGGAGCCTCTTGCATGGCAGAAAAGCCCTATGTGTGTCAAGAACTGCTCGTATGAAGGGAATTCTCTGTGCAGGACAGATGTGGGACTTTTTCATATTGATCGAAAGTCCTAATCTCTCATAGCTTGAGAAAGCTCTTTTGAAATGTGAGTTTGAGGAGCCCATCATCTAGATAAGGGTAAACAAAAATACCTTGTCTTCTCAAAGGAGCTGCTACAGAAGAAAGGCATTTTGTAAAACTCTAGGGGCAGCAGATAGGCCAGAAGGAAGGTCCTTATACTGGAAATGCATTAGCACCATAAAAGCAGAAATATTTGTGGTGATTTGGTCTGATATGGTATCTACACAGGGATAAAAGACCCGCCGCCTGGCTGTGGTTGGCCTGGGTCAACTGACTTGGGCTCATGGGGCTCGGGTTCTGGGGCTAAAAATCGCTGCATAGAGAATCTGGCTCTAGCCTGAGCCCAAATGTCTACACAGTTATTTTTTCAGCCCTGGAGCCCAAGCCCTGCAACTCTGAGTCCGCTGACCCAGGCCCGATATGCGGTTTTTATCCTTGTGTAGATATACTCAGAGATACAGAAATAAGCTACCACAATAACTGATGTAAATGTGTGAATCTGTGATGAAGAAACTTGTTGATTCCATAATTAACTTTGGATGTGTTAGATGAAATTTATGAAGGAATTTACACCAATGAGCACTCTTTGCTTTCAGTTTAGGATCCAACGCTGACAGATCTGGAGCCAATGAATCTCCTTAGTGTAATGTCACACCACTAACAGGTGCTTTTTTGTCTTTTGCCATCTTTTTTGGAACATAGATGGACAATCTAACGGTTCTTCTCTCACCACTCACTTCTTGCCTCAGAGGACAGTGCCAAGGGAGTCTCTGGAGCTTTCATTGTTGGCTCACAGTTTGAGAACAGACTGTGTGGCAGTCATGGAACTCTATCCCAGAGCCAAAATCAGACCTTCCATCATAGTACTCTTTTTCTTCGAGTTAGCTGTACAAGGTGCTGACAACCATCTTTTTAACTTGTGCTTGAATCCCTTAGAGTTATCAATTCCAAGCAGCTTTGCCAGCAAAGCTTCTTGAAGAAAAAGGGCCTGCTGCCTGTTCAGATGCTCCTTACATGCTCTCTGAGTGAACATACCGTAGATAGAACAAGTCAAATAAGAGTGGTCCTCACCAAGACATGCCAAGCATCTGACATGGGTGTCCAGTTCCAGGAAGACTATCAGGCAAGATGCACACCTCTTAAAGCTGAATTGCTTTGCCTTTGGATCTGCCATTTAGCCAGTAGATGAAACTGATTTTAACAACTATTTAGCTACACTAAAAACAACAACTGACCAAATAACTAATTATTCTTATCCTAATTATACTAACTATACTAAAAGTAAAAAGCTATCCAAGTCACTAAAAAGTCTTGAGAGAAGGCTCTGGATCCAAGAGATCTGGAGACATCCATATCTGTCTGCTGCTGTAGTTGGAAGGAACAGAGATGGCAGAGGGCAACACATCCCCTGATCCTCAGAGTGTTTGGGAACATTGAGGGGAAGGATAGGATGGACATGCAAGTACTGTAATGGGTGCCGCTATGAGAACATTGCAACATCTCAGCTGCACCAGCCACCATCAGTGGGAATATGTGGAGAACACTCAAAGAAGAATTATGTTTCCTCATTCTGACTTTTCTTCACATTAACACAGTCCTCTTCAAACAGGATTACATCAATGTGAAACAAGAACCTTTTCGTACATCCCACAGTGTCTACATAGGGGATTTTCAATACAGAACTTTGGTGTGCACTGCTAGTCACAACCCCATAGTCCAACTGTGGGGCAAAGTAGACATGCCCTCTAAGAGATTTCAATAGAGAAGGTGTAAGGAAGGGATGGGGAGCTGAGGAGAAAGCAAGTAGGAGAAGCTAAAAGCTTTGTGCAGCTGAAAGAATTATTGTAACATCACATGTACTCATCCTGTACTGGCCTGAGTTTTATAAAAAAAAACTTGAAGTAGATGACTGAAACATTTGGATGTTAACGATTACAAAACAAAAGATTAACAGCAAGCACACACCTTGTAGAAGCTAAAGAGCTTACCTGTTTTAGAACTTCTACTAAAACTAAACAAAAAATGAAATCTACAGCTAAGTCCCTCCTTTCAAGTAGATAATCTCTCTCACGCTGTTGCTCATCCCTAAAGGAAGAAATTAAGAACAAACATTATATGTAGGACTGAATTCAGATACATAGTATAAGAGTTATATATTAGTGCTTGGTTGGTTGTTTTAAAGTAAAAATAGTCAGATACATATCCAATACAGTACATGGTTAGGAAAGAATTAGAGGTTTGGGGGGCAGCAGGATTGGGGGGGGGATTGTTTCAGGAGGCCAGAAAATCCTTCTGATTTTTTTCTTACTGCTTCCATGCCTTGTTTCCCTTGCCCCTCCCAAAAGGTAGCAAAAAAAAAAAAAAACAACAACCCAACCCCCCACTCTCAAGAGGACATGAACTAGTTAGGAATCACTTCAGAGTGCATCAACACTGCTCCTTAAATTACCCCTAGGAATAATTAAGTTATTCAAGGTGTTACTTCTCCCCAGGTTAAGGGCAAAATCTGAGAAACTTTAGCCTCTTCTGACCCAGGAAATAAGACCCCAAAATATGAAATGTTTTGTTATCCAAAAATAGCACTTCCAAATAGCACACTTCTCAGCGATGTGCCCCTCATCTAGGCAAATTACACTTTTATAGTAATAAACATATGAACCAAATGTTGATTTGGTGGGGGGAAAAAATGCAATGGCACTTACCCCTTAGATTTTGTGCTAGATCGAGGTCTGTATTCATAAGATTCATCTTCAGTTCCATTTTGACGCCTGTACCAGTCAAACAAGGTGCGTAGTAAGGAGGGGAGACAGTGCTCTGCTACTGAGCTCATAGAGCTTATCAACTGGAAAGATAAAAAAGGTACATTGGTTAATGTAAGATTTATAATTTAGTTACTTCAAATCATCCTCTCTTCTAGATTTATTAATACTATCTGAATAGTTCTATGCTATGTTAGAGTAATTTTTGCACAAAATAATCTTTATGTTCATTCAAGGGAATTTTTGTAATCACAACATTCTAAATCAAACATAATGAAAAACGTATTATAAAGAAACAAGCAAATATTATAAAGTTAATCTGGAGCTTTGAAATACTCTATATAGGCAACCATGCTAAAATTAACTAGAAGATGCTAAATATTTTAAAATAATGCACCTGAACGCTGTCACAAAGCAAATTCACATTTAAAGCACACAATTATTTCACAATATAAATTATGGAAAAGTGATATTCTTCCCAATGTGTTTATGAACACACTTCTCTTCAGAAGTCTTATGAGGCTGTGTCAGGGGTTTGTGGCTCCAGATAAAGTGGTTACTGGAGTGCTCCTAGATGACGCATAGTCAGACGAACCAGCTCCAAGCAGACTAAGATCAGAGGCCTGGCACAGTGATCTTTCAGTCGGGAACATTTTAAGTTTAACTTGAGGTTTCCTAGATCTCTGGGTTTATTTGCAAAATGACTTCCAAATAGCACACTTCTCAGTGATGTGCCCCTCATCTAGGCAAATTAAGCACTTACCCTACCCATCATTTAAGAGCATTTCTGTCTCGCATACTGGGCAGTTTTTGCAACCTAGGGATGAGTTCACTTTTGATTGAACCAGTACTGAGAGTACTTCCCCAGTAAATAAACAAAAATAGTTTCTTCAAAAAGAAACAAAAAGGAAACACTGTACAATTCCAACATTAACCTAACTAGCTAGCTAGTACTTAACTGCTAATTACATAAAATTTAGAGGCAGCCACTGAGAGCTCCAATTCGTAGCCATGAGCAGTAAGAAGGAACAGAGGGAAAGTTGGAACACACTTGCCCTATTTGCCCTCAGCTGGAGACACAAGGACACTAAGGATACATGAGTCATCTCATCGGGTACTGCTGAACATAAGTCTCTAGCTTGAGTGCACAGGAAACACATGCACCAATAATGGAATATATATATGTGGACATGCATTCAACAAAGAAAGAAGTTTTCCACTGCCACACTTTCTTCCTTTTCCTTTCTGATCATTGGTCAATGCCAATGATTGGAAAGTTTTATTTAAAAACAGGGGTGGGCAAACTTTTTGGCCCGAGGGCCACATCGGGGTTGTGAAACTGGAGTGCCAGGTAGGGAAGGCTGTGCCTCCCCAAACAGCCTGGCCCCACCCCCTATCCACCCCCACCCACTGACTGCCCTCTCAGAACCTCCGACCCATCCAACCCTCCCCTCTCCCCCCCGCCCCAGGCTCCTTGTCCCCTGGCCGCCCCCTCCAGGCACCCCCTGCCCCTAACCTCCCCCCCGGGACCCCACCCCCTATCCAACTCCCCCCCCCCCCCCCGCTCTCTGCCCCGACTGCCTACCAGGCTCCCCTACCCAAACTCCTTCACTGCCATGTGCGCTGCTACTGCCTCCCCCTTACCATGCCGCTCAGAGCGGCAGGAGCTTGCAGCCCTGCTGCCTGGATGGAGCCAGCCGTGCTGCCTGTGCAGTGGCGTAACTGCGGGGGAGGAGAGGCAGTGGGGGAGGGGCCAGGGGCTAGCCTCCCCAGCCAGGAGCTCAAGGGATGGGCAGGACGGTCCTGCAGGCTGGATGTGGTCCGCGGGCCGTAGTTTGCCCACCTCTGCCTTAAGGTGTGTTAGCACATTCACGCTTTAGGATTTAGAAAGAAAATAATGCATTAAAGCAATCAAGGTGGCAAGATAATACAACATTTTTTAAAAACTAGGCAAAATACTATATTTCTTTATTATTTTTCAAATATTGTGGTTAACGATACTATAGAACATTCTATCCTATAAAACATACTTCACTATTTATAGTTTTTAACCATGATCAATTTCAATCCTGTACTTTGCAAAGACAAAACTACTCACTCTTCATAATTATCTTTTTGAACCAAGGACAAGAAGTCATCTTTAACAGGAGTAGTTAGACTTTATCAGGAGGAGGAAGAAAGAAGGGGAATAACCTAAGAAAGGAAGCTCTAAGACCCCTTCAATTTGCAAGCTACTTTCCCTCTCTCCAGTCTGCCTTTTAGTCTTTTTAGCACCACTCAATATCTTACTTTATTTACTATTCCTTTCGTCATCTATTTCTATAGCCTCCTTCTGTATTCTCTTTCCTCATGCTGAGTTCAGCTTCTCACTCCAACATAGTGCTGTTCAACTGGAAAAGGTTTAGAAAGGTAGCCTCCATGATTCTCTTTCCCCCTCACTCCAACTCAGAGTCTCCCTTTTCTCTCCAACTGGGCTGTCTACTCAGCTTCGCCTTTGGGTCTCTCCTTACATTCTCCTCTTCTGCTGCAACAGAGCCAGAGCTCTGACAATGCTGCTGCAGGAGCTGCTGCAATGCTGAAAACCACCTATGTTGCAAAACAGCTCCCTCTGCATTTTGGCTTTCAGAGACACTTACTCACTTCTAAATAACATGTTCTATCGCTCTCTGGACATTACATTAAATGAGTATAGCACAATCGGAGATGGGGACACAAAAAACACAACCACATGCCATATATTGAGTAGCAAGGCTGTAAATTCAATTATGATCAAATATGTCTGAATACCCATCATTAACTACTGCTTCACAGGCCATCTTGGCTGGCCAGTTTCAGTCAGGTCACTTGATAAATCCCTCAAGCAGGCTGAGGATGGGGATTGTTTGGGGTTGGATTGGAGGTCCCCAGGCCCTCTGTCACAATGCTAAACACGCAAATCAGAAGAAACATGCAAAGGAACAATCTACCAAAATGATCTGGACATAAATAAACAGTGAGCTGCATACAACAATATATTATTCAATAATAAAGTTAGGAGTTAAGTACTTTAGGACAGGCAATAAACCACCAGGGCTCTACTTGTATCCACCTGCATAGAGCTCCATGCAGGATTGAAACCCATGTGATGACAGAACTAGAAACAATAACTAGTAGATAAAAGCCCATGCTGTAGAACGAGTGTGGCAGTTTGGCCACGTAATCCACCATCCATGCAGTCTCCTGCATACAACCAATTAAAGTGTAGCATGCAAATTAATAGCAGAGTAAGTGTGCTGACTTATTGCATTATCTCCGAATACACAATGGTTCAGGGCTCTTGGCATGGCATAGATACATGCCTTACTGTAGCTGTATACCACATGGGTATAATTTGTAAAGTTTAAATGGCTGAGAACTTAAAAACTGGATTGTATCCCAGTGATGATTGAATCTAGTGATATTCTAAATAATCAGAATTCTCAACCACACTTATAGCTGTTTTCATCACTTCACACTGACTCAGACATTCTAGGCTTCAGAGTGACAAACAAACAGAATGACAGTCCTGGAATCTTATATAGATAAGCACTAAGGCCCTGATCTTGGAGAGACTTGCACAAACACTTAACTTTACGCACTGTGAGTAGTTCCCTTGAAATGAATGAAACACAATGGGGCATTAGAGAATACAGTAAGGAGCACTACAGAAAATCCTCAAGTTAAGCAGATTAGAGGATACATCTGTCATAAATTTAAAGGGAAGGGTAACCACCTTTCTGTATACAGTGCTATAAAATCCCTCCTGGCCAGAGGCAGAATCCTTTCACCTGTAAAGGGTTAAGAAGCTAAGGTAACCTCACTGGCACCTGACCCAAAATGACCAATGAGGGGACAAGATACTTTGAAATCTGGAGGGGGGGGCGGAGGGAAGGTTTTTGTCTGTCTATGTGATACCTTTGTTGGGAATAGATCAAGGATGCAAACTCTCCAATTCCTGTAGAGTTAGTAAGTAATCTAGCTAGAAAATGTGTTAGGTTTTCTTTGTTTTTTGGCTTGTAAATTCGCTGGAGGAAATTCCTGTTTTTGTGTCTTTTTGTAATTTAAGATTTTGCCTAGAGCAATTCTCTATGTTTTGAATTTGACTGCCTGTAAGATTATCTTCCATTCTGATCTTACAGAGTTGTTCTCTTATCTTTTTTTGTTCTTCTAATAAAGTTCTGATTTTTAAGAATCTGATTGGGTTTTTTGGGTCTTAAAAATCCAAGGGGTTTGTCTCATCTTGTTTATTCTCAAGCCTCCCCAGGAAAGGGGGTATAAGGGCTTTGGAGGGGATATTTTGGGAAAATAGGAACTCCAAGAGGTCCTTTCCCTGTTCTTTGTCTAAAATACTTGTTGGTGGCAGCGTTTTACCTAATCCAAGGGCAAAGACTTTGTGCCTTGGGGAAGTTTTAACCTAAGGTGGTAGAAATAAACTTAGGGGGTCTTTCATGCAGGTCCCCAGATCTGTACCCTGGAGTTCAGAGTGGGGAAGGAACCTTGACATCATCATATGATTATTATGCCTTCCACTCAAAAGGACCTTACAGTAATTGAGCCTTACAAAAATCACTGAAATTATCATTATTTTAGAGATGGGAAAACTTAGACAAAAACATTAAAATGACTTGTCCAAGGTTACATGAAGTCTGTGACGAAGCCAGAAACATATAATCCTTATCTTCCAGCTCCTGGTCTCATTTTTACATCCTATTTTGGATTTGTCATCTTCAAATTATTTATTATGAGAATATTATATCACCTTTTAGAGTAGGTAACAAAAATCGGACTTATTATCTCTGGTAATTATTTAACATAAAACAGTACACTACCATTCTAAGTTCATCATCTGAACAGTAGAACTGTTATCCTCCGCTTGCATGGAACACCTTAATTCCATAAAACCTGAAAAAATAAAAACAGACAATGCAGTATCTTAAATGAAAGCATTTCCTACCTGATCAAATTGAAGATCTTCACCTCTTTGAAGGGATCTTGACAAGAGCTTTTCCTAGAAACAGAATAAAAATCATTAGAGAGTATGAAGCATGCAATTAGCTAAAAGCAAAGCATTGCAACAAGCAAAACAAGCAAATGTGATTTAACATAGGTGTAAAAAGCAGGAATCAACATACTTTATGAAAATGTAAAGAGGTATAAATCAGTCTCAATTCCAGCTATATTTTCCAGCTGGAAAAAAATTTTAAGATGTGAACTGAATACAGAAAAGATCAGAGATGAACAAGCTAGTTTGGTGGCTTAGTTGTCGCACTATACGCTGTCAAACACAAAACCAGGAATTTCTGAATTCCAGAAGCTGTCTAGGTCTCATTCCTTAGCAGGGGCTTAAAAAGATCATCATGCTGCTCCACCTGGATAGCTGGTGATGAGTGACAAACTGACTTCTATGGAAATCCCATCC
The DNA here is from genome assembly GCF_009764565.3 of Dermochelys coriacea. Lineage (NCBI taxonomy): Eukaryota > Metazoa > Chordata > Testudines > Dermochelyidae > Dermochelys > Dermochelys coriacea. The sequence goes on along the minus strand of NC_050071.1, from coordinate 94,057,386 downwards.
GGCCCTCCTACACACAGCATATTCATGATCATGGGAGACAGATATAGGGAGAAAGGAAGTTGTAAGAGGGGAAACAATAAGGTTTTCATGAAAGTGGAACCGCAATCCAATCCCCATCTATTTTTTTGCCCCTTACTTTCCCTACTGTGAAGGAGAGAGAAAGTGATGTATAATAACATTAAGATACCAGTTATAAGTACACTTACATTTGAGATAGCCTTATAGAGGAAAAATGCAATATTAATATCAGACAAAAGTTACAAGTTTGTATCAGTACCTCATTACTATCAATCATTATAAAATATATGTGTTGAGCAAATATATTCATGATAAAATGATGAAATAAATATTAAAATATTAAAAGAAAAAATGTTCAGAAACTTGAACAAAAGTACCCATTTAAAATACTTCTCAGTATTACTCTATTGTGTTTGATTTATGATCTTCAAGATTACCCAAACTGATGTTATCAAAAATACAATTTTAAGCCTCTTCCCATGAGGCCAAGCCAAGAAAGAAACAGACACAAATTCCTTAGTCCCACATTATTCTGTGGGCCATGATCTACTAGTTAATTAGGGCTGCCAACCATCTATTCACAAAAACCCAAACACCGTTGCCCACCCCTACCTTACCCCTGCCCCGTTCATTCCATCCCCCTTCCCTCCATTGCTCACTCTCCCCCACTCTAATTCACTTCCACTGGGCTGGGGCAGGGGGTTGGGGTGCGGAAGGGGGTGCGAGCCCTGGTCTACAAGGTGGGACTGACAGGTTCAGAATGTGGGAGGGGGCTCCGGGCTGAGCCTGGGACAGGCGGTTGGGGTGCAGGAAGAGGTTCGGGGTGCAGGTTCTGGGAGGGAGTTTGTGTGTGGGAGGGGGCTCAGGGCTAGGGCTGGGACAGGGGGTTGGGGTGCCAGACGGGATGAGGGATGTGCGGGCTTACCTCAGGTGGCTCCCAGAAGCAGCCGGCATGTCTGGCTCCTAGGCTCAGGAGCAGCCAGGCAGCTCTGTGTGCTACCCCTGCCTGCAGGCACTGCCCTCACAGCTCCCATTGGGCATGGTTCCCAGCCAAGGGAAGCTGCAGAGTCAGCACTCGGGGGGGGGGCAGCACACAGGGACCCCCCTGGACACTCCTGAGCCTAGGAGCCACAGGGATGTGCCAATTGCTTCTGGGAGCCATGCGGAGCCAGGGCAGGTAGGGAGACTGCCTTAGCCCCACTGTACTGCTGACTGGACTTTTAGTGGCCTATTAAAATCTCCCAGATTGGTTTCAGTAGCCACCAGGAGATCCAGAAGACTCCCGGCCAATCCGGGAGAGTTGGCAACCCTATAGTTAATACTCTGAACCAAAGCAAGGTTCCATAGTAATGAACGTAAGTGGGAAGTAAGAGTCATAAATAACAAAGCGTGTTGACAACTTTTCAGTAATTACAGATGAACTTTAAGGTTCATTCATTTTTATTTTTAAATAAATAAATAGAATCAGCAAGTAGGTCACTGATTTTTACAATTTAACCATCGACCACTTAAATTTAACAGAAAAGAAAATGTTCTTGAAAAAAATATTTTTATAGTTCAATTAGTAGTCTTTCCACCCTAGCTAAAGATTTGAGATCTGAAAAAATGAAAACAAAACAAATCAGACTAAACCACACCACACCCTTCAGAAATGGTAAGTAACTAATTGCACAGGTCAACAGAAAGGTAACACTGGTAGCCTGATGGAAAATGGATTACGGCTACTCTAATTACATGTAAGGATGCATAACTTAAAACACAAAAAGAGAGAGAGAGAGAGAGAGAGAGAGAGAGAAAACATTTAATCAAGAGAAATACAACCTCCAAATCTTACTGGCAGAGAATAATAAGAAAACAAATCCCAACCACTTCTTATATGGTAATTTCTAGAAAAAATAAAATGCACGTATGCCATTCTAGCATGTGCGCACAGCTCTATTTGTACAAAACAACAATGAATATTTTAAAATTACCTCTGCAGTGATCAATCTGAATTAAAGAACTAGAATGTGGATTCATGAGGCTCAGTGCATGGGTACATGGAAAATAAACCCCACCCTGTCAAACTAACCAGATATTTTTTTGATGAGATTACAAATTTTGTTGATAAAGGAAATAGTGTTGATGTAATATATTTAGACTTCTGTAAGGTGTTGACTTGGTACTACATGACATTTCGATTAAAAATATTAGACATAAAATTAACACAGCACAAATTAAGTGGACAAAATATTAACTAACTGACATCTCAAAATGTAATTGTAAAGGGGAAATTATCATTGAGCAGATATATTTTCTGTGGGGTCCTATAGGGAGCGGTTCTTGGCCCTATACTATTTAACATTTTTATTAATGACCCAGAAAAAAAAATAAAATCATCACTAATGAAGCTTAAAAATGTCACAAGAATTGGGTCGGTGGTAAATAATTAAGAGGACAGGTCACCTATACAGAGCGATCTGGATTGCTTGGTGAGTAGGATGCAAGCAAACAATGTGTGTTTTAATATGGCTAAAGGTAAATGTATACATCTAGGAACAAAGAATGTAGGCCAGATTGACAGGATAGGGAACTCTATCCTGGGAAGCAAAGACTGAAAAAGATTTGAGGGCCATGGTAGGTAATCAGCTGAATATGTGCTCCTACTGTGAAGCTGTGGCCATAACAGTTAATGTGATCCTCAGGTGCGAAAAGAGGGAAATCCCAAGTAGGAGTAGAGAGGTTATTTTACCTTGTGTATTTGGCAGTGACGTGAATGCTGCTGGAAAATTGTGTCCAGTTCTAGTGTCCACAATTCAAGAAGGACGTTGACAAATTAGAGAGGGTTTAGAAAAGAGCCATGACAATGACTAAAGGATTAGAAAACATCCCTTATAGTGAATGACTCAAAGAGCTCAATCTATTTAGTTTAACAAAGAGAAGATGAAGGGGTGACAATCACAGTTGATAAAAACCTACATGGGGAACAAATATTTGATAACTGGGCTCTTCAGTCTAGCAGAGAAAGGTATAACACAATCCAATAGCTGGAATATGAACCTAGACAAATTCAGAGTGGAAATAAGTTGTACATTTTTAAGAGTGAAAGTAATTAACTATTGGAACAATTTACCAAGGGTTTTCGTGAATTCTCCATCACTGGACAATTTTGACACTTTTCTTGCAATTGCCTTAGCGCAAAGACCATGTTGATAGTTGATGTGCTGTACTGACTCTGGATATACACGTTCAGCAAGGATTTGCAGTCTATTGAGAATGACCCATGCAAATGCCTTGCCAGCAACACAAAAAAGAGATTCCTCTACAGTTGTTGCAATCTCTCATCTCCTTTGTTTGTATACAGTTATGATGTTGCAACCTTCGTGTCTTTTGGTGTCTCTCCTTCCCTTTAGCAGGCAAGCAAGACATTGTGCAGATGTTTAAGTACAACCTGTCCTCCTTATTTCAGTACTTCAGCCATTAAGAGAACTTCTTTCTGCCGATGATGCAGTCTTTTTCGCACACAATGACAAGGAGCTCCAGCAACTTTGCAATAGCTTTGCACTAGCCTGTGATGAAGCTGGAGTAATCCTCAGTCTAAAGACAACAATGATTTTGATACTAGATGTTTTGACGGCACCAGAAGTTTCAATAGTTAGCACCATGCTAGAAGTTGTGCATAAATTCTGCTATCTGGAATCAACTGTATCGGAAAACAGCAGCAGGAACTATGAACATAGATACCAGAGGAGTAATTCGGATCCAAAGACAGTGGGGGTGATGATGGACAGTTAGCTCGCTGAGCAGGCAAGTTCAGCCTCTTCACCTCTCCTTTTCTAAACATGTCATCAGTGCCTTACTACATACCATTTATACCACACATTTACATCCACTAAACCAGCGGTTGGCAACCTGCATCACGCATGCCAAAGATGGCACGTGAGCTGATTTTTACTGGCACGCTGCTGCCAGCCGGAATCCCGGCCTCCAGCCCTGCTCAGCTTGTTGCTGGTCTGGGTGAACGGAACCCCAGGCCGGCAGCGGGCTGAGCGGGGCCGGCTGGCAGGAGCCGATGGATGGAACCCCAGACCAGCGGCGGGCTGATCGGTGTAGTGTATTAAATTTCTCCCCGTAGGAATATGCTACTTGTGGAGCACCAGGACTGGCAGCCGTAAGTAGTACACCATAAGTAGCAAAAAGAAAAGGAGTACTTGTGGCACCTTAGAGACTAACAAATTTATTAGAGCATAAGCTTTCGTGAGCTACAGCTCACTTCATCGGATGCATTTACATGAAAGCTTATGCTCTAATAAATTTGTTAGTCTCTAAGGTGCCACAAGTACTCCTTTTCTTTTTGTGAATACAGACTAACACGGCTGCTACTCTGAAACCTGTCATAAGTAGCACATTCCTACGGGGAGAAATTTAATACACTACACCAGTGTAGGGAAGGCCGTGCCTCCCCGAACAGCTGGCCCACTTCCCGCCCCCTGACTGCCCCCCCTCATAACCCCTGATTCATCCAACCCTACCCACCCCCCGCTCCTTGTCCCCTGACCACCCCCTCCCGGGATCCTCTGCCCCCGACTGCCCCCCTAAGAACCCTCCGCCCTGCTCCTTGTCTCCTAACCACCCCCCTTGGAACCCCTACCCCCATCTGCCCCCCTGGACCCCACCCAAGCCCCCCGCTCCTGACTGCCCCGACCCCATCAGGCCCCCCGGGACTCCCATGCCTATCTAACCACTCCTGTTCCCCGTCCCCTTACTATGCTGCTCAGAGCATCAGCCATAAGTAGTACACCGTAAGTAGCACAGTCCTATGGGGAGCAATTTAATACACTACACCCGCCCATGCTCAGCCTGCTGATGGTCTGGAATTCTCAAAGTATGTTCTCTCACCTCTTATCAAAAATTACACTACAATTAGCTTAAAAACTTGAAAATTTAAAAACTTTGTATATTATAATGATTGTTAAAAAATGTATAATGTTAATAAATACACAGGTTTGATGAAACAAAGTAGTTGTACTTATGTGCCTGTGCTTGATTTGTGTTTTTGATGATTTACCTTCTACAAAAATCTCACGTCTCGCACCCCCAGAAAGGGCATCTCGCACCTCCAGGGGGCGCGTGCAATCCCAGGTTAAGAACCACTGCACTAAACTGGTAAGATCTGCATTTTAATTTAATTTTAAATGAAGCTTCTTAAACATTTTAAAAACCTTGTTTACGTTACATACAACAATAGTTTAGTTACATAATATAGACTTATAGAGAGAGAGACCTTCTAAAAATGTTAAAATGTATTACTGGCACGCGAAACCTTAAATTAGAGTGAATAAATGAAGACTCGGCACACCACTTCTGAAAGGTTGCCGACTCCTGCACTAAACAATACTAGGATAATGTAAAACAAAATTATATCCAACAACGTATTTATGTCCTCCTTGCATGCCAGGGGCTGTATGTTCTCCCTTGCATCCTCCCCATTCCAGAGACTCAATATCCCCTTGTCCATATTAGCCCTCCCACCCCAGGATCCACTGCCCTCTCTTCCACCTAATAGCAGAAGTCCTACATCTCTTCAAACCCCCTTCAAATGTTCCCCCCTCCCATACTTCTCTGAGTCTGGAACTTATGTCCCCTTCACCGCTCCAAATACCAGAGGCTCTATCTCCCCAGTGGGGGAAGGGAATGACACGCTCTATTCACAGTACTCTTCCCCCTTCATTCGGAATGGTACATGCATGCATACGTGTTTATAGGCTTGTGTGGTGGCATCATGTTGGAAGAAGGAAGCTCTCCTTGGCCTTCTGGCTCCCCCTTCTGGAACTCTTCTCTCCATTCACCAGTTATTTGGTATTTCCCTTCGGGGAGGCAGGAGTGTTTAAAGTGCTCCTGCTGTTGCGGATATCACTTCCGCCTCTGAAGCGGAGTTCACCTCACCTCTCTTCCTTCCCCTCCAAACCAGCCTGAAAGTTTGGTGGGGCGTAAGGGAAGGAATTGCATCCTTCCATCTCTAAAATTATGCTTGTGATAGTCTTAGCCTTAGCTTTACCTTTATGATCCACCACTTTTGGGCTTCATCTGAATATCTAACAATACAGAACTTTTATTTTTAAAAGAGAGAAAGAATCAGAATAGAAGACTGGCCTATTGACACTACTTGAAAAGAATTTGATTATGCTAAATAAACTAAATACTTCCTACATGAATTTTCATGAATTTCAGAAAGTATAATTATCATAGTAATTGCAATATCAAGTATTTGGCTTTCCTGTCACCTGTATTATTGTGTTTATTGAATGGAATAGCTGCATGCTATACACCCACTCTTACATGGATTACTGTCAGTTTTAGAATAAAAATAGTGAAAATGCCTCTAAGGGCTTGTCTGGGTTTAAGCTGCAGCTTTTTTGATGCATGTCAAGTAATGCACAACATATAAGCCTAACTAATAGTGTGCACATGGGATGGTGCACCCTCTTTCTATGTGCATCAGTGTGTAAGCAGGGCAGTAACTTGCTGCTTACTAACAGCTTGACATTCTCAAAGGGTAGACCATGATCCTTTGCTTTGCTGCTGAATAATGTGCATTATGGGATTTTTCTCAATGTGCATTGTGGGATACACAGCAGAAGCCAGGTAAGTTCAAGTTTTAAAAAAATCCCATGTTTCCTCATCTCTGCCTCATGCTTCCCCTCTGTTGGCAGGTCAGTGTCATTTTTTTAATTGCTGTCAGACAGCATGAACCCAACAGTGATCTATAGTACTAGCTGGCAATCTCAAACATTCAGAGGCTGCTTGGGATGTATTTTGGCATTCAAAGCCAGATGAATTTGGCTTTGGACTTCACCCACCACTATCAAGCAGACGATCTGGTGGCAGCAGCAGCAGGAGCTTCAGTGGCAGAGGAAGCGGGATGAGGACAAGGAAGAAGAGGAGGACATCAAGCAGCTGACAGGTAGAGGACAGATGAGAGAAGAGGAAAGGAAAACAGGTAAATGGGCATGTGGTGTGGACCTAAAACCAGTCAATTACCAGGACTTCAGCATGAGATAGAAACTGATTGCCCAGCCAGAGCATCCATCATTTTGGAAACATGTACAGTGGCAGGGGAGGGCTGAACAAACAGCATAGCCTAAAGGAGGCAGGGGAGCCTCAGATTCAGAAAGGCTCCTAACTCACATCCACCTACAACAGCTGTGACCATGGGGCACCTGGAATAGAAGGCAGCACAGCAGTATAGCACAATAATAAATTGCATAAAAAAAACCAAAACAAAAAAAATGGTTACTCACCATCTCGTAACTTGTTCTTCAAGATGTGTTGCTCATATCTATTCCAATTAGGTGTGTGTGTGTCATGTGCACACAGTCGTCGGAAAGTTTTTCCCTTAGTAGCACCTGTCAAGTCGGCTGTGGAGCCCCCGGACTGGCACCTTCATGGCGCTCAATATATAACAATGCTGACCTGGAGCCTCCTCGGTTCCTTCTTGACGGTTACTTCAACAGAGGGGAAGGCGGATGGGTTTGGAATGAATATAAGCAACACATCTCGAAGAACAACAGTTACGAGAATCAGAGTAGCAGCCGTGTTAGTCTGTATTCGCAAAAAGAAAAGGAGTACCTGTGGCACCTTAGAGACTAACAAATTTATTAGAGCATAAGCTTTCGTGAGCTACAGCTCACTTGCATCCGATGAAGTGAGCTGTAGCTCACGAAAGCTTATGCTCTAATAAATTTGTTAGTCTCTAAGGTGCCACGGGTACTCCTTTTCTAGTTACGAGAATGTAACTGTTTTTTCTTCGAGTGATTGCTCATGTTGATTCTAATTAGGTGACTCCCAAGCCTTAGCTAGGTGGTGGGATCAAAAGCTGCATTATCTCTGGCATGCTGGACAATGGCGTAATGAGAGGTAAACGTATGCACCGAGGGCCAAGTTGCTGCCCTGCAGACTTCTTGGATTGGGACCAGGGCCAGGAATGCCGCCAATGACGCCTGTGCCCTTGTGAAGTGTGCCGGGGTTGATGTCTCAGCCAGCTCGTAGCACATGTGGATGCAGGATGTGATCCTGCCTCATACTGAGAAAGAGGGACGATCAGCGAGTTATCTCATGTGCCTATACACAAATGCAAGGAGCCTGGGAAACAAGCAGGGAGAACTAGAAGTCCTGGCACAGTCAAGGAATTATGATGTGATTGGATTAACAGAGACTTGGTGGGATAACTCACATGACTGGAGCACTGTCATGGATGGATATAAACTGTTCAGGAAGGACAGGCAGGGCAGAAAAGGTGGGGGAGTTGCATTGTATGTAAAGGAGCAGTATGACTGCTCAGAGCTCAAGAATGAACTGCAGAAAAACCCGAGTGTCTCTGGATTAAGTTTAGAAGCATGAGCAACAAGGGTGATGTCCTGGTGGGAGTCTGCTATAGACCACGAGACCAGGGGGATGAGGTGGACGAGCCTTTCTTCCGGCAATTCACAGAAGTTACTAGATCGCAGGCCCTGGTTCTCATGGGAGACTTCAATCACCCTGATATCTGCTGGGAGAGCAATACAGCGGTGCACAGACAATCCAGGAAGTTTTTGGAAAGTGTAGGGGACAATTTCCTGATGCAAGTGCTGGAGGAACCAACTAGGGGCAGAGCTCTTCTTGACCTGCTGCTCACAAACCGGGAAGAATTAGGAGGGGAAGCAGAAGTGGATGGGAACCTGGGAGGCAGTTCAGGATGGTCGAGTTCAGGATCCTGACACAGGGAAGAAAGGAGAGCAGCAGAATATGGACCCTAGGCTTCAGAAAAGCAGACTTTGACTCCCTCAGGGAACTGATGGGCAGGATCCCCTGGGAGAATAACATGAGGGGGAAAGGAGTCCAGGAGAGTTGCTGTATTTTAAAGAATCCTTATTGAGATTACAGGGACAAACCATCCTGATGTGTAGAAAGAATAGCAAATATGGCAGGCGACCAGCTTGGCTTAACAGTGAAATCCTTGCTGATCTTAAACACAAAAAAGAAGCTTACAAGAAGTGGAAGATTGGACAAATGACCAGGGAAGAGTATAAAAATATTGCTCGGGCATGCAGGAATGAAATCAGGAAGGCCAAATCACAATTGGAGTTGCAGCTAGCATGAGATGTTAAGAGTAACAAAAAGGGTTTCTTCAGGTATGTTAGCAACAAGAAGAAAGTCAAGGAAAGTGTGGGCCCCTTACTGAATGAGGGAGGCAACCTAGTGACAGAGGATGTGGAAAAAGCTAGTGTACTCAATGCTTTTTTTGCCTCTGTCTTCACGAACAAGGTCAGCTCACAGACTACTGCACTGGGCAGCACAGCATGGGGAGGAGGTGACCAGCCCTCTGTGGAGAAAGAAGTGGTTCGGGACTATTTAGAAAAGCTGAACGAGCACAAGTCCACGGGGCCGGATGCACTGCATCTGAGAGTGCTAAAGGAGTTGGCGGATGTGATTGCAGAGCCATTGGCCATTATCTTTGAAAACTCATGGCGATCGGGAGAACTCCTGATGACTGGAAAAAGGCTAATGTAGTGCCCATCTTTAAAAAGGGGAAGAAAGAGGATCCTGGGAACTACAGGCCAGTCAGCCTCATCTCAGTCCCTGGAAAAATCATGGAGCAGATCCTCCAGGAATCAATTCTGAAGCACTTAGAGAAGAGGAAAGTGATCAGGAATAGTCAGCATGGATTCACCAAGGGAAAGTCATGCCTGACTAATCTAATTGCCTTCTATGACGAGATAACTGGCTCTGTGGATGAGGGGAAAGCAGTGGACGTGTTGTTCCTTGACTTTAGCAAGCTTTTGACACTGTCTTCCACAGTATACTTGCCAGTAGGTTAAAGAAGAATAGGCTAAATGAATGGACTATAAAGGTGGATAGAAAGTTGGCTAGATTGTCGGGCTCAATGGGTTCCATGTCTAGTTGGCAGCTGGTATCAAGTGGAGTGCCCCAAGGGTCGGTCCTGGGGCCGGTTTTGTTCAATATCTTCATAAATGATCTGGAGGATGGTGTGGATTGCACCCTCAGCAAGTTTGCAGATGACACTAAACTGGGAGGAGAGGTGGATATGCTGGAGGGTAGGGATAGGATACAGAGGGCCCACGACAAATTAGATGATTGGGCCAAAACAAATCTGATGAGGTTCAACAAGGACAAGTGCGGAGTCCTGCACTTAGGAAGGAAGAATCCCATGCACTGCTACAGACTAGGGACCAAATGGCTCAGCAGCAGTTCTGCAGAAATGACCTAGGGGTTACAGTGGACGAGAAGCTGGATATGAGTCAACAGTGTGCCCTTGTTGCCGAGAAGGCCAATGGCATTTTGGGATGTATAAGTATGGGCATTGCCAGCAGATCGAGGGACATGATCGTTCCCCTCTATTCGACATTGATGAGGCCTCATCTGGAGTACTGTGTCCAGTTTGGGGCCCCACACTACAAGAAGGATGTGGAAAAATTGGAAAGAGTCCAGCGGAGGGCAACAAAAATGTTTAGGAGACTGGAACACATGATTTATGAAGAAAGGCTGAGGGAACTGGGATTGTTTAGTCTGCGGAAGAGAAGAATGAGGGGGGATTTGATAGCTGCTTTCAACTACCTGAAAGGGGGTTCCAAAGAGGATGGATCTAGACTGTTCTCACTGGTACCAGATGACAGAACAAGAAGTAATGGTCTCAAGTAGCAGTGGGGGAGGTTTAGGTTGGATATTAGGAAAAACTTTTTCACTAGGAAGGTGGTGAAACACTGGAATGAATTACCTAGGGAGGTGGTGGAATCTCCTTCCTTAGAAGTTTTTAAGGTCAGGCTTGACAAAACCCTGGCTGGGATGATTTAGTTGAGGATTGGTCCTGCTTTGAACAGGGGGTTGGACTAGATGACCTCCTGAGTCCCTTCCAACCCGGATATTCTATGATTCTATGATCCAGGAAGATATTCTTTGAGATCAGTCTAGTAGGCCTTTCATGCAGTCAGCCACCATTATAAAAAACAGGTTCAATTTCCTGAATGGCTTGGTGCATTCGATATAGAAGGCTAACACTCGCCAAACATCCAAGGAGTGCAGCCTCTGCTCATGGCTACTGGTATGAGGCTTTGGATAAAAAACAGACAGGAAAATGTGTCAGCTGGTATGGAAATGTGATTCCACCATAGGCAGAAAAGCCGGGAGGTCTGAGCTGCACCTTGTCCTTGGGAAAAATTGTATAAAGTGGGATGGAGGTAAGGGCCTTTATCTCAGACACCCTTCTTGCTGAGGTGATGGCAATTAGGAAGGCTACCTTCCACAATAGGTGGAGAAGGGAGCAAGTCGCCAGCAGCTTGAATGGGGGCCCCATTAATTTGGAAAGGACCAAATTAAGGTCCAATGCAGGAACAGGCTGTCTAATCTGTGGATGTAGCCATCCAGACCCTTGAGGAACCGTCCAACCATGGGGTTGGTGAAGACGGAGCATCCAGAGATTCTGGGGTGGAAAGCCGAGATAGCTGCTAAGTGTACCTTTACGGATGACACTGCCAGGCCTTGCTGTTTCAGGTGAAGAAGGTACTCCAGAATAAGAGGTAATGGCACCTGAAGTGAGGGCGTATGATGCTGGTCACACCTGCAAGTGAACCTCTTCCACGTCGCCAGATATGTGACTCTCAAGGAGGGCTTTCTGATGCTGAGTAAGACCTCCCTTACCTGCTCTGAGCATAGGAGTGCCATAGGGTTCAGCCATGAAGTTTCCAGGCCGTGAGGTGGAGGGACCAGAGGTCTGGGTGATGAAGACGACTGTGGTCCTGAGAGATCAAGTTGGGGAGGAGCAGAAATTTGCTCAGAGTGTCGACTGACAGATCCAGAAGCGTGGTGTATCAATGTTGTCAAGGCCATACTGACACCACTGGAATTATCTCTGCCCCGTCTCCGCAGACCTTGAGTAGTAGCTTGGGCACGAGAGGTATCGGGGGAAAGGCACAGAGCAGACGGCCTCCCAGGGTAGCAGGAATGCATCCAGGATTGAGACCATACTGCTTTTCTGGAACGAGTAAAACACTGGGCACTTCCAGTTGCTCCAAGTGGTGTATAGGTCGACCTGGGAAAACCCCCACTTCTGGAAGATGGAATGGATGCCCGGCCGGAGGGACCACTCATGGCTGTGGAAGGACCTGCTGAGGTGGTCTGCCAGTACGTTCTAGACTCCTGGCAGATATGATCCTTCCGGGGGAATGGAGTGGGCTATACAGAATTCCCAGAGCCTGAGAGCCTCCTGACGGAGGGGCGAAGACCAGGTTCCATCCTGCTTGTTGATATAAAACATTGCAGTGGTTTTGTTGTCTGTCATGATTGCCATGTGCTGACCTTGGAGACGAGACTGAAAGGCCTGGCATGTGAGTTGAACCGCTCTGAGCTCCTTGATATTGGTATGGAGAGAGAACTCATCCTGTGATCAGAGGCCCTACGTTCTAAGATCTCCCAGATGTGCACCCCAACCTAGAGCTGATGCGTCCATAACTAGAGACAAGGACAGCGGAGGGCTGTTGAAGGGGACTCCTTTGCAGACTATTCAAGCACCAAGCCATCACTAGAGTGACTCTAGCACCTGCTGTGGCACCATGACCACTAGTCCCAGGCTGTCACACCCCGGGCAATATGTCGAAGAGAGCCACGTCTATAGAGGCCTGAGTCTCAGTCTGGTGTGTCAGACCACGTACGTGCAGGCCGTCATGTGACCGAGGAGACCGAGGCAATTCCTTGCTGTAGTGGTCAGGTACTGTCTCATGCATCGAATGATGCTTGCCATGGTTTGGAATCGGGACTCCGTAGGCCTTGCTCGTGCCTGGACCGAGTCCAACATGTTCCAATAAACTCTATCCTCTGGGTCAGAGACAAGGTGGACTTGTTGACATTGAGGAGGAAACTCAGTCTCTTGAATATGGATGTGACTAGATGGACCTGCAACTCCACCTGTTCTCTGGCATGGCCCCTGAGCAACCAATCATTGAGGTAAAGGTATACCGGCACCTATCTCCTTCAGAGGAAGGCTGCTATCACTGACGTGCACTTGGTGAACATTCGTGGGGCTGTCAACAGGCTAAAGGGAAGGACCATGAACTGATGATGTTTTTGGTCAATCATGAATCTTAAGAAGCGTCCGTGTGCAGGGCGAATTGCTATGTGAAAGCGTGCATCTTTCATGTGAAGGGTGGCGAACCAGTCTCCTGGATCCAGAGAAGGGATAATTGTAATGAGAGAAACGATGCGGAACTTCAACTTCACCTGATGCGGTTTGCAGTCTAAGTGCTGCCTCCATAAGGAGCTGCTTCAATCTAAAGTCCTGCTCCTTCTTGGTATGGGGGCGAAAGCCGTTACAAATCCTGCACTTTTCTGACTGATGTGTTTCCTTCAAACACTTTAAACAAGTGTCATGAGGGTCACCCATTGGCATGGGCTTGTTGCAGGACGTGCAGGGCTTGAACCCCTGGGACTTACTCACATAAGTCCCCCAAGGAGAACGCAGTCAGGGTGGAGGGTAAACCCCACAATACAATAGCTAACTAACTACTAGCTAGAACTACAATAATTAAGAACTAAACAAACAGTCCGAAAGAGAAGCTAGGGAAACATGGACAGCTTGCAGAGCAAGACACCACAATTCCAACCACCGTCACTGGAGGAACTGAGGAGGCTATATTAAGCACCATGAAAGCACCACTCCAGGGGGCTCCACAGCTGACCCAACAGGTGCTGCTAAGGGAAAAACTTTCCGACAACTGTGCACACAACATGCACACACCTAATTGGAATCAATATGAGCAATCACTCAAAGAAGAATAGATATATCCTGGCTTTCCGGGGAGTTCTCTTCATTGGCATCCTCATGCTCATCCTCCAATGAGTTTTTCTGGTTGTCTTTGTAGTGGGGGAAAGAGATCAGGTAGCAGGTTCCACAATCTTTCTGGGTTTGGTGATCATGTAGTTCTGCAAAATCCTGTCCAGCACTTCCAAAATTGAACAAGTTACATGTCCCCTGTTTACTCTTTATTCAACACCGGTTGGCATTCTAGATCATGGCCTCTGACTAGCAGTGTCCACAAAAAGAGTTCTATCCCAAAAATCTCTCTCTGGCCACAACAGCTTCCAGCACCGATGCTTCTCAACAGATAGCAGTAAGATCCAGGGTCCCAGTACTGCTCCAAGCAGCTGCATGAGGTCTGTCGTAGGACTTCGGAGTATTATTGCAGCAATTGCAGTGTACTCAAATCCAGGAGCAACAGGCAAAATCTGGCCCCACGCCAGCTTTTAAACAGGGGACAGTACATCCAATAAACTTTACACCAGACAGGGGACCCGCAAAGCAATATGAGACCTCCTAATGGAGGACTAACAAGCAGCAAGCGGCAGCACTGCATGCAAATGAAGAATACACTGAACTAACCTGATTCACTGCAAAATCAGTTCACTTTGAAAGAGAACTCCAGAATTTGCAACAAATGTGGAGTTAGTGTGCTATAAGGGATTGTGCCATGTTTGCACAAGCATTTTCAAACCAAATTATCTTGGTTTACTCTGTTTTAACCGCCACTTATAGACAAGCCCTTAGTTTTCTCGAATTAACAATACATTCCAAAGTACTAAACCCTCAGCATCAAAATGCAGCTCAAGATTAACCAGTTCTCTTGAAAACTTCAGAAACAGTCTTCAAAGAGAAACTGCAGAGCTACAATTCATTTGCAAATTTAACACCATCAATTTGGGCTTGAATAGAGACTGGGAGTGGATGGCTCACTACAAAAGCAATTTTCCCTCTCTTGGCATTGACACCTCCTCCTCAATTATTGGGACCACATCCACCCTGACTGAATTGGCCTTTAACATTGGTTCTCCACTTACAAAGTAACTCCTTCTCTTCATGTGCCCATATTTATTTATGCCTGTATCTGTAATTTTCACTCCATGCATCTGAAGAAGTGGGGTTTTTTACCCACGAAAGCTTATGCCCAAATAAATCTGTTAGTTTTTAAGGTGCCACCGGACTCCTCATCAGTTCTTTTAGTTCAGGATGTAGCTTTGCCTTAAGTCAGAGCAAAAACTATAGGACTTCAGAATGTTTAGCTCCATGGGCTTCTTTGACAACATAACACAAAACACATATCCCTAGTTAAGTAGATCATCCATCCCAAATGAATGGCAAGTCAAATGCAAAGAACTTTCTTAATGTGGAGTTAAGACTGAGCCATATAAGTAGGGCCCTACCAAATTCGCGGTTCACTTTGGTCAATTTCACGGCCACGAGGGTCTTAAAATTGGTCAATTTCACGATTTTGGATGCAGGAGCCAGGGGGTGGTGGGAGGAAGAGAGACAGAAGCCCCGGAGCTCGGGCAGGAGCCACGAGTTGGGGGAGGGAGGTAAGCCCTGAGCGGGGAAGAAATTGTGGGGGATGGAGCCCATGGGGGATGGCAACCCGCAGCCCAGGTCGCTAAGCGGAGACAGGAACCACAGGGGGTAGAAGCCCAGAGTCCCAGATGGAGCTTGGAAGCCCCCAGCCCCAGCAGGAGCCGTGGCAGAGAGAGCAATAGCCCCGAGCCTGGGCAGGAGCCATGGCGGGCAGCAGCTCCCAGCCCCGGCCAGAGCCACGGGGGGCAGAAGCCCAGAGCCTAGCTCTGGGGCTGCTGCAACACACAAGTGAAGGTGGTACATCCTCATTTCTGTGCTGCCTGTGGAGGTGGGCCTGATCTCCCTCCAATAACAGTCATGTGGAGGAAAGACAAGTCCGGCTGACTTCACGGAGATCAGATTTCACGGGAAAGGGCTTATTTCATGGTCTGTGACATGTTTTTCACAGCCGAGAAATTGGAAGGGCCCTACACATAAGGACAATGTGTGTGCAATCAACAGCTGACACTTGCTCTCAACAAACCCCTCCAGTTTTCCAGACAAGTTGCAGGGACAAACCTGAAGGATTACAAAAGGAGGGAGGACAGAAAGGAGCAAGGCAAGGAGGGGAGGGGGATCTTGTGAAGCCATCATCATTGTCAGCTGTGGATGCAAGGGCAAACCTTACACTGACTGAGGGTGGCTAGTGTGGACACACTCAATTGTCTGTGATTCTATCAATGTACTTTTTAGTTTAGTACTTTCTGGTTCAATACTTTTTTTTCCCCCTACCAGGGTCTTAAAATTTGCCCCCAAAAACAATGTCTTATAAATGCAGAATATTTCCCCCCTCAGTTAGAACTGCTTTTAAAAGTACATTTGCAATCATAATAAAGTGATAAGAACATGAAATATTGTAATTATCTCTTTAGTATAAAATCTCTTTTTACTGCTTATCACAGAAAGGTTACAACACATTTGTTTATTTACTCTTTTCGCCTCCTTTGCTCAAAAATAAAATATTTTTACAGAACCCAAAAGCAAGATAAGACACTTTACAGAACAAGACACCTGAAGAATTTTGCCCTTTAATTTTAGATGAGACTCTGAGGGCATGGTAAATAACAGGAGAACTGGGGTAAATATGGACAAGAGTTATAGTAATAAGCTCCGATGGTTACTCAATTTTAACATGTGAGCATCTTGGCAGCTCTTACTGAGGGAACTGAATGAAGTAAGGGTAATGGCCTGGCACTAAGAAAGTATTCTATATATGGGGCAGTATGACTCCCTTTTAAAAATAAAAAGCAAAAACAACCTGACTTAAGTTACACTAGAAGTCCGAATATGAATATTAATAATAGTCGGTCAAATCCTGGAGTCTTATGTAGCTCTTACTTAGAAAAAATTCTCAGTGAAGTAATCAGAAGTTTCTAACGAGTCAGGAATTATTAGAGGACTGCAGTCCACTAGTCCATTTTTCATTATTGATGCTAGTCTTACTTGTATCTTATTAAAAGCACCTTAAAAAGTGTAATGACAGAAGGTTCACACAACTGCAGTTTATGTAGCAGCCATTAAGGTTTCACCTGTGTACGGTTATGCATACTACATTTTATAGGCAAATAGGAGAAGATCAATATACTCACTGCATAGTCAACATCAGTTGTTTATAAGCATGAAGATCAGCAAAAACAATCATTAAACTGGGACTCCAGGAATCAAACATTAAATACTTTTAATACAAGAGATGATGAAACATTTACTGCATATCTATTACAAAAGGCAGCATCTGACGGGCAAGCAAATCTTCCAATCTTTGTTCAAATATTCCATATAAACTGCACAGGTTGGGAGTCACTCAATATACCTTTTCTCAAATCAAAGTTGAAACCAGAGATTGTAATAAGCTCCCCTAAAATTTGTAGATACTTGTTTGAAAAATGACATTTGTATAACCCAACTTACAATCTCATCTAAAATGTACAAATTCTAACAATTCTGCAAAAAAGTGCAGACAACTTTTTTAGTTCCCAAGTAAAGAGAAGTCAGAGCCTGGGGGCAGTAGAGGGGAAGAGAGAGAAATAATGCGTAAAATATTCAGTTTCAGAATTAAAATGGAGATTACTACAACCCATCTTGTCTAGGGAAAGTAACTTGTTCTTTGAGGCTTGCCCTGTTCATTCCCACTGTGGGACTGGCACTATAGACATTCAGCTTGCAGAAACTCCATCTAAAACATGTCCATTATAGCTGCATCTGCATTCCTTGCAGCAGCTTGTGAAGACAAGCCTTAATCAATGCAGCAGGTGTCGATTTAGCGAGTCTAGTGAAGACCTGCTAAAACAGCAGAGTGCTCTCCAGTCGATCCTGGTATTCCACCTTTCCAAGAAGAGTAAGGTAAGTCAACCGGAGACAGTCTCCCATCTACGCAATGCAGCAAAGACACCAGGGTAAGTCGACCTAACCTACATTGACTCCAGCTATGTGAATAACGTAGCTGGAGTCAACATTGCTTAGGTTGACTTACCCCAGTAGTGAAGACAAGCCCTTAGTGAGGTCAGCCTAAGGGAGTGCAGTTCCAACCACCTACATTCTTTCTGAGCTGCAGAGTCACATGTTTTAAGAGAACTGTGAGGAAGAAGAGAAAGTGGACAGGAAACATGATTGCACAGCCAACTCTCAAAGAACAGCAGTTACTAGTAAGTAAACCATCTTTCTTCATCAAGGGCACTCTTAATCTGCCCCAAACAGAAGGTGATCAAAGGAATTCTTAACTGAATAAGGATTGAAGTGTTGCCCTCCCAAACCCAGTATCCAACTGGGACTCTAACTCTAAGGAGCAGTGCTTGACAAAGATATGACTCAAACTCCAAATGGCTGCTCTGCAAATTTTCTTGATGGCATCCTCCTAAGACATGCCATAGAAGTAGCAGTAACTCTAGTGAATCAGGCCCTAATGCCTTCTGACATAGAGATTTTGGAGAAATTGGATCACAAGTCAATCGAGAAGGATTCGCAAAATTGCCTTTCCCTTCAATCTTTATCCATATGCCCCCATACATTACCTATTATGGAATCTCAAGATAGAAACAGTCTTTTTCCATGTTAAGGTCTGAAGACAGGTTTCCCCAGGGTGAGTGTGGGGCTTTAAGAAGAAGGTCAGGAAGAAGGGAAATGTATTGGAATAAAAGTCTGTGACCACTTTGGGGTGAATTTATGCAACACATTCACAGGCTTAAGTAACAGAAGTCTCTCTAGTACCTGAATATGTTGTATGTGTTTCCTTCTTTCCCTGATTACTAGAGGACTGTGAAAGACCTATGGAGCAAGCTGAACCTCGGGTTATTTTTAATTTCTCTAGGATTTCATCAGTTTTGTGATAAAGAAGAAGGTCAAAGCAGAAGGATCACTGTGCCAGGGAGTGCACTTCCCCAAGCACACCATGCGGCAAAGATGAATGTCTCATTCTAAATAAACTACTGGACAAGTGGAAGACTCTTTTAATCCACTGATTCAGGCTATCAGTGGAGAACCAAGACAAATCTTCTAAATTCTGCTGAGGGTACTGGCAATTTAAAAACAAAAAAACTCACTAACACTAGCTAAAACAACTATAGGATTAAATGAGCTACCTAAAATAAGGGGGTTCACTCAGATTCTCAGAGGCAGACGTATCACAGCTCCCTAATGTTCCTTGTGGTGGAGAAGGAATTGATGCAATCAGGGCCTCCACTCCCTTAGACAGGCTCACAAGCTGAACAAAAGTGTCAGCGAAATGCATCATATAGCCTCAAAGGGGACAGTTTTGATGGAGGTTCCATGAGCTCAACACCAAAGGCCAAAAATCCCACACGTGGGAATGCACATAGGCCCTCAAAGAAGACCATCTATTTGTGTGGAAAAAAAGGAAAAGCAATCAGCAGCTGAGTTGTTACAACTCTTGTAAAATTCACTGTTTGTAATGATATAGTAGTGTATGGGCTAAATCTCACAGCCCTTACCCAGATGCAAAAAACAAAAACAAACAAAAAGCACCACCAGACAGCTGCAGCAGCACAGAAACCAGCAAACAGAGCTGTAAACAGGGGAGCTTGAGTGGGAGTTTGGGGGGGAAGACTAAGGCAGCCAGGCAGAGGAACAGACAGGCTAGTGAAGGGAGTGTGTGGTGTTCTGGCAGTGTTTTGGTGCTCATTGGGGGTTTATTTTGCTGTGGGTGGTTTGGTTTGGTTTGTGTTTCCCGGATTAACAGGACTTAGGTGAGAAGGCTGTGACAGATACAGAGGCAGCAGTGGTAGTGACCCAAGCAATGGAGGACACAACGAAGATGACTGAATGTGGAAGCTGTGGCATGTACAAGATCCTGGAGGGGGTACCTGAAAAGAGTTTTGTCTACATGAAGTGCCACCAGATAGAGCTGATGAATGAAAAGATCCAAGGATTGGAGATGCAGGCGGAAACTCTGGTTGAGTTTAGAAGGGGGTTAGAGCAGATAATGGAGCAAAGACATGACGAGGCTGAAGGGAAAAGCTCAGACTTGCAGATGGAAGCAGAACCAAAGAACTCTGAGGGGAGACTGCTGGGTGAGGAAAGAGGACAGTGGAAGATGTGACTAACAGAACCAGGCAGAGGAAAAGATGGGCTAGTGAAGGAGAAATAGAGCTCAGGAACAGGTTTGCGGAGTTGGAAAATGAAGAAGGGGCACAGCAGGTGGTCACTGAAGGTGAGAGGGCAAGGAAGAAGAGAAGAGCAGCTAGTCCTATAGGAAGAGGGGAAGAGTCAATGGAGATAACACCACCAAATATGAGCCCCAGGAGGATACAGGATGGGTTGAAGAGGATTGCAAGGGACAATGGGAATTGAGAGGACTTGCAGCCAGAGGGAACAGGGGATAGACCGGAGAATCGCACCATCACCACGAAGAGGCAGGTCTACATGATTGGAGACTTCTTACTAAGAAGGATAGACAGGCCTGTAACCAGAGCTGATCCAGAGAACAGAAGGGTGTGCTGTCTGCCACGTGCTAAGATACAGGAAATGGACCTGAGGATGAAGAGGATCCTAACGGGAGAGGGAAAGAATCCCCTAATTATCCTTCATGTGGGAACAAACGATACGACTAGATTCTCACTGGAACGTATCAAGGGAGATTATGCCAGGCTGGGGAAGACGCTTAAGGAAATCGAGGCTCAGGTGATCTTTAGCAGGATCCTGCCTGTTCCTAGAGAAGGGCAACAAAGGTGTGACAAGATTATGATGATCAACAGATGGCTCAGGCAATGGTGCTATAAGGAGGGCTTTGGGATGTATGGCCACTCGGAAGCATTCATGGACAGAGGATGGTTCTCTTGTGATGGACTTCACCTGAGTAGGGAGGGAAACAGACTTCTGGGATGGAGGCTGGCACAACTGATTAAGAGAGCTTTAAACTAGGAATCTGGGGGAGATGTCCAGGTAATCTCCACGCCGGATTTTAACATTGAGAGGGGAAAAAATGAAGAAAGAAAGGATATAGGTGTGGGTAGGAGAATGGACATAAGGAGGAAGGGTAGCGTATATACCAGTCTAATAGGTGATACTGGCGGTAGAATGTCTGCGCCTAATTGGGTAAAGAATGTGAGCGAAGCCAAACAGCAAAAATTAGTATGTTTGTACACTAATGTGAGGAGCCTAGGTAACAAAATGGAGGAACTAGAGCTACTGGTGCAGGAAGTGAAACCAGATATTACAGGGATAACAGAAACATGGTGGAATAGTAGTCATGACTGGAGTATAAATATAGAAGGGTATGTGCTGTTTAGGAAAGAGAGAAATAAAGGCAAAGGTGGTGGAGTAGCATTGTATATCAATGATGAGGTAGACTGTAAACAAATAAGAAGTGATGGAATGGATAAGACAGAGTCCGTCTGGGCAAAAATTAAATTGGGGAAGAAAGCTACTAGAGCCTCCCCTGTGATAATGCTTGGGGTGTGCTATAGACCACCAGGATCCGATTTGGATATGGATAGAGACCTCTTTAATGTTTTTAATGAAGTAAATAACCTAATGGGAATTGTGTGATCATGGGAGACTTTAACTTCCCAGATATAGACTGGAGGACAAGTGCTAGTAATAATAATAGGGCTCAGATTTTCCTGGATGCGATAGCTGATGGATTCCTTCACCAACTAGTTGCTGAACCAACAAGAGGGGATGCCATTTTAGATATGGTTTTGGCGAGTAGCGAGGACCTCATAGAAGAAATGGTTGTAGGGGACAACCTTGGTTCGAGCGATCATGAGTAATACAATTAAAACTAAATGGAAGGATAAACAAAAATAGATCTGTGACTAGGGTTTTTTATTTCAAAATGGGCTAACTTAAAAAAATTAAGAAAATTAGTTTGGGAAGTGGATTGGACTGAAGAACTTGTGGATCTAAAGGCGGAGGAGGCCTGGAATTACTTCAAGTCAAAGTTGCAGAAACTATCAGAAGGCTGCATCCCAAGAAAGGGGGGAAAAAGTCATAGGCAGGAGTTGTAGACCAAGCTGGATGAGCAAGCATCTCAGAGAGGTGATTAGAAAAAAACAGAAAGCCTACAAAGAGTGGAACATGGGAGGGCTCAGTAAGGAAAGCTACTTTATTGAAGTCAGAACATATAGGGATAAAGTGAGAAAGGTCAAAAGCCATGTAGAGTTGGACCTTGCAAAGGGAATTAAAACCAATAGTAAAAGGTTCTCTAGCCATATAAATAAGAAGAAAACAAGGAAAGAAGAAGTAGGACTGCTAAACACTGAGGATGGAGTGGAGGTTAAGGATAATCTAGGCATGGCCCAATATCTGAACAAATACTTTGCCTCAGTCTTTAATGAGGCTAATGAGTAGCTTAAGTAGGATGACGAATGAGAATGAGGATATGGAGGTAGATATTAACACATCTGAGGTAGAAGCCAAACTCGAACAGCTTAATGGGACTAAATCGGGGGGCCCAGATAAACTTCATCCAAGAATATTAAAGGAATTGGCACCTGAAATTGCATGCCCATTAGCAAAATGAATCTGTAAACTCAGGGGTTGTACCGTATGACTGGAGAATTGCTAACATAGTTCATATTTTTAAGAAAGGGGAAAAAAAAGTGATCGGGGTAACTACAGGCCTGTTAGTTTGACATCTGTAGTATGCAAGGTCCTGGAAAAAATTTTGAAGGAGAAAGTAGTTAAGGGCATTGAGGTCAATGGTAAATGGGACAAAATACAACATGGTTTTGCAAAAGGTAGATCGTGCCAAACCAACCTGATCTCCTTCTTTGAAAGGGCAATAGATTTTTTAGACAAAAGGAAACACGGTGGATCTAATTTACCTCAATTTCAGTAAGACATTTGATGCTTCCACATGGGGAATTATTAGCTAAATTAGAAAAGATGGGCATCAATATGAAAACTGAAAGGTGGATAAGGAACTGATTAAAGGGGAGACTACAACAGGTCACACTGAAAAGTGAACTGTCAGGCTGGAAGGAGGTTACTAGTGGAGTTCCTCAGGGATTTGTTTTGGGACCAATCTTATTTAATCTTTTTATTACTGACCTTGGCACAAAAAGTGGGAATGTGCTAATAAAGTTTGCAGATGACGCAAAGCTGGGATGTATTGCCAAAACAGAGAAGGACCAGGATATCATACAGGAAGATCTGGATGACCTTGTAAACTGGAGTAATAGTAATAGGATGAAATTTAATTGTGAAAAGTGCAAGGTCATGCATTTAGGGATTAATAACAAGAATTTTTGTTATAAGTTGGGGACGCATCACTTGGAACTAACAGAGGAGGAGAAGGACCTCGGAATATTGGTTGATCACAGGATGACTATGAACCGCCAAAGTGATATGGCCGTGAAAAAAGCTAATGCGGTTTTGGGATGCATCAGGCGAGGTACTTCCAGTAGGGATAAGGAGGTGTTAGTACTGTTATATAAGGCATTTGTGAGACCTCATCTGGAATATTGTGCGCAGTTCTAATCTCCCATGTTTAAGAAGGATAAATTCAAACTGCAACAGGTACAGAGAAGGGCTACTAGGATGATCTGAGGACTGGAAAACCTGTCTTATGAAAGGAGACTCAAAGAGCTTGGTTTGTTTAGCCTAACCAAAAGAAGGCTGAGAGGAGATACGATTGCTCTCTATAAATATATCAGAAGGATAAATACTACGGAGGGAGAGGAACTGTTTAAGCTCAGTACCAACGTGGACACAAGAACAAATGGATATAAATTGGCCATCAGGACGTTTAGACTTGAAATTAGACGAAGGTTTCTAACCATCAGAGGAGTGAAGTTCTGGAACAGTCTTCCAAGGGGAGCAGTGGGGGCAAAAGACATATCTGGTTCAAGACTAAGCTTGATAAGTTTATGGAGATGATGGGATAGCCTAATTTTGGCAATTAATTGATCTCTGACTATTAGCGGTAAATATGCCCAATGGCCTGTGATGGGATGGGATTTGAGTTACTACAGAGAATTCTTGCCTGGGTGTCTGGCTGGTGAGTTTTGCCCACACACTCAGGGTCTAGCTGATTGCCATATTTGGGGTCGGGAAGGAATTTTCCTGTAGGGCAGATTGGCAGAGGCCCTGGGGATTTTTCGCCTTCCTCTGCAGCATGGGGCACAGGTCACTTGCTAGAGGATTCTCTGCACCTTGAAGTCTTAAAACCATGATGTGAGGACTTCAATAGCTCAGACATAGGTTAGGGGTTTGTTACAGGAGTGGGTGGGTGAGATTCTGTGGCCTGCCTTGTGCAGGAGGTCAGACTAGACAATCATAATGGTCCCTTCTGACTTTAAAGTCTATGATTCTACGAAACTCACTGGGCCCGAGTAGTTAGCTTCAGTTGATTGACTTTAGTTTGAGATTACCAGACAACTTTATTGACAAATTGGAACAACATTTAATTCTATTTATTTGTATTTATCTATTCGTTTTATAAAATGAATTAAAATGGTGCCTATCGAACTCTAGGTGCCTATCACAAATATTTAAAACCACAAAAAGATAAATAATCACAATCATATACAATAGTTGATTCAGTCTTATAAGAGCAGAACAATATAACCTTTCCTCAAAATTATGCCTAAAGGATCATCCCCCTATTCAAAACCCCTCTAGCCCTGTAAGAAGTTGAGTCTCGTAACATGCCATTACACAACTTTAACACCTTGGATAATGGAGTGAAGAATATGATTGCAAAATTTGTGGCTAACACCAAGCTGGGAGGGGTTGCAAGCACTTTGGAGGACAAGATTAGAATTCAAAGTGATCTTGATAAATCAGAGAACTGGTCTGAAATCAGTAAGATGAAACTCAGCGAAGCATTCCACTTAAGGAAAAAAATCAAATGCATAAATACAAAATGGGGAATAACTGGCCAGGCAGTAATACTACAGAAAAGAATCTGGGGGTTATACTGGATCACAAACTAAAGGAGTCAAAAGCATGAGGCTGTTGTGGAAAAAGGTAAATGACATTCTGGGATGTATTAAGAGTATTGTATTTAAGACACAAGAGGTAAGTGTTCAGTTCTACTCAGCACTGATGAGGCCTCAGCTGGAGTATTGTGTCTGGTTTTGGACACCACACTTTAAGATGTGGATAAATTGAGAGCCCAGAGGAGGGCAACAAAAACTATAAGAGATTTAGGAAACCTGACCTACGAGGAAAGGTTGAAAGAATTGGGGGATGTTCAGTTGAAAGAAGAGAAGGCTAAGGGAGGTGGGGCATGATAACTGTCTTCAAATATGGAAAAGACTGTTATAAAGAGGACAATGATCAATAGTTTTTCAAGTCCACCAAGGGAGGGCAGGAAGTAATCAAATTTTCTTTGCTGCAAACTAAACTAAGTTAGTTATTAGGAAAAGCTTTCCAAGTATAAATATAGTTAAAACACTGAACAAGTTACCTAGGAAGGTTGATGAATCCCCATTATTGGAGGTTTTTAAGAACAGATTAGGCAAACACCTGTCAGGAATGATCTCAGTATTCTTAATCTGCCTCAGTACAGGGGGATGGACAAGAACTCTTGAAGTCCCTTCCAGCCTTATATTGCTATGAATTTTATACGCAAAGACAAAAAAAGTTAGTCTATTTAGGACCACGAGTATGAAAATGAGAGGAATACATTTAAGGATACATAAATGTTTCACTTCCTGAGAGGTCATCTGGCAGAGGTGTCCCCAAATATTATAAAAATCAAGAAAATGTGTTTAATATGCCAGAAGGCTATATTTATTTCTGCTGGTGAATCAGCCATCATAAATCCACTGTGTATTCAAAAGCAAAAACAGGAAATGTTTCAATTACTGGTAAACTAGAAACTTTTTTAGAATTTAAGTTGTATGCATCTTAAGTTTACTAGATTTAGAATATCAAACTATTGTTATGAAAGTTATCCACCTTCCCCAAAAGAGGATTTTATATTTTAACTACCACTTGCCTGTTTGAATTATGCCTATTATTTGTGTAACCGCTCTTCAGTATGTGAATTCATTTTATTATCAGAGCGATATGGTTCATGATCTAACGTACAACAAACAAAGAGCTATAAGCTTACCTGTAAAATGAGAAACATGGTGAAGTACTCCACCCTAACTAAACACCATAAATGACTGAATAATTGCAAGAAAAGTCAGTTGGAAAATCATTTCCCAGAAGGGACGCAGGTGACTTTCCCATGAAACAAAGGCTAAAAGGGAGGTTATATAAATATGCTTACATGTATATGCATACATTTAACATTTTTATTGCAGTATTACTAAACACCAGTTTAAGCAGGTGAACAAATGGGGGTTTTATTGTATCTACTGATTTTGCAAAAAACAGAAGCAGACAGGCAATGGAAACGTTATTATTGTCACTGAAAATCCTGCCAAAATTCAGTGTCTTTCAAAATGCAAAGTCTCCACAACCTGTTTTTATCTGTAAGATAAAGATTGAAGTCTTGATTCTAGAATCTTTATACAATAAATTGACATGGATTTCAATGAAAGTTAAGTGTGCAAAGAACTTCAGGATAAGGTTTATAGTTTCTTACATTTGTTTAATAATAGTCTATACCAGTCCAGATACTTTCATATAGAAGCTAATTCCATATATATATATATATGTATATTTTTTTCTCATTGCAATCACTGTAACTATACTAAAATACTAAATAAGTTAAATGAACAATGCTTTATGCATTATTCTAGGTACAGGAATTACTCACACCTGATAGAATGCTATTTTTTTCTATTTTAAATTTATTTATTTGAAACATGTTTCCCTAATGCTTCTTTGTCACTTTCTCCACTCTGTCTCACATGGGATACCAAAATACTGTTCTTCCTCACTAATGTACCCCATAAAAGGGCAGGCTAAAGTTCTACAAGAATTTCCTTTTAAGGAATAATCTAGGGTTTCAATCAAACCTAAAAAAACATTCATTTTCCTGGCATTCTAAAGTTTAGGGTACGGAGATGGAAGTACTATGACTTTGCCCCTTATGGCAATATTTGCATTTGTACAAAGTGAATGAAAACACTATCAAATTAGACAAGTACATCCACTCTATACAAGCACCGGCAAGGCAGTGGGGAATCACCATTGTTTTTGATGAAAATGTTAACCTGTAACCCCGATCTGATCTTAGAGTACAAGATTAAATTATATATCATGTGGTAAGGCTGATTAAAGTTCTTTAAGTGGTAAATCAGAGATGTAATAAAAGTAATAGGAAACAGGAAAACATAAGAATCTGTATAACAACTAAGGAAGGCTTAGCAACAAACTGAGGCCTACTGGGACAGTTAGTAGTTTTAATAGTTAGCCTAAGTAGCAAAGGAGTTAACATGACTGATTAATGTAAGGTTCTAAGATTTAGCAATATTTTAGTAATAAGTACTTTATTAAAAAAAAAAAACACAGTTTATGCTTGAAATACTGGATTTCTAGGGAATTTTTAGTGTATGTAACCACATGAGGTTGACCCCATTAACATATTAGAAACATTGGTAAATATATTAACAGAGTATAGATGAAAACAGCTTATGTCAGCAACTGAAACCCCCCCAACTGTGGGTACCAAATTAACCCAAAGCTACAAAGGATAGAGTTGGCAGAAACACTGGTCTGATCCCACAAGGTGCCAAACTTTCTCAGCTTGAATTCAGGTGGACTAATGGATAGAATGCAAGTGAGCTGGTCACAGGTACATGATAAAAAGACAGGTTTCAGAGTAGCAGCCGTGTTAGTCTGTATTCGCAAAAAGAAAAGGAGTACTTGTGGCACCTTAGAGACTAACAAATTTATTAGAGCATAAGCTTTCGTGAGCTACAGCTCACTTCATCGGATGCATCCGATGAAGTGAGCTGTAGCTCACGAAAGCTTATGCTCTAATAAATTTGTTAGTCTCTAAGGCGCCACAAGTACTCCTTTTCTTTTTATGATAAAAAGAATTTATCACATGGCTATCACCACATGCAAGACACTGATAAGTTTTTACTGTTGCTATTCAGACAGCAGTGCAATTGACATGTCCATTTCACACTGCTGTTGATTGGAAGAGCTATGAGCTGCAGAAGCAAACCCACACAGTGAAGTTATTCATAGCTCCCAAAAACAGAGGCTGGAGAAAAAGCAGTGCCCTCACTCCACCCCTGTTGCTTCTTTCCTCCTAGCCAGCGGATGATGTGAGATTGGTAATTTTTTCAAGCCTGGTGTTAATTAAAATGATGCTCTCTTTACTATTTTCATGGATTTTATAGCAGCTTTTAAACCATGCTGGGTGGGATTTTCATATCCATCCATCCATCCATCCATACTTTCTCTTTTGCCATTGAAATCAATTGGAAGTATATCCCAACAATGAGTGTGCTTTTTAAAATCTTACCTCTTGTTTCTAAATACAGCTCAGTTTCAAGATACACTTTTTAGACGTGTATAAAAACTATTTTATGCTAAGACTGGATTTTTCAAGTCAGGACACCTTTCCTAATCAGTTACTGATATTATCCATTGCCCCAGTAAGTTGTGAGCTAGGTATGACTAGGCATCAGCCCCCTCCAGTCTCTTTTCTTGCCACAAACTGCTTGGAAACTTTCTTCTGGTGAAACACCTTGTACAATTTATTTACAACACACTTGTGCAGCTCTGTATTTACAAGGTTACAATCCTTCGCTCACTCAGCCAAAGAGAGTGGAGACAGAAGGTTTCTTCCCCCAAGAGATCTCTCCTGGCTCTCAAAAGTCTGCCAGTCTCTCTCTTCCCTCCCACAAGCCTTTTCTATTTTCTAGTCTACCTAGCTAATTAGCTTGTGGGGCTTTCCTCGGCCCATTCAATCTTTCAATTAAGCCCAGCTTTGCACCTTAGGCTTATTCCGGGACAATTTCATTGCTGATCCAGTCATCCAACTGCTGATACAGTTACTGTTGCCAAGCTCTCTGTCACACAGAGTAAATTTGCTAGTGCTGGAAAAGACGACTTGGGTCAGGTCTACACTACAAACCTACATTGGTATAATTACATTGCTTAGGGGTGTGAAAAATCCACACCCAAGTAACCTAACGCCCAGTGTAGACAGTGCTATGTCAATGGGAAGGCTTCTCCCATGGACCTAGCTACTGCCTCTCATGGAGGTGGATTAACTCACCGATAGGAGAAGCTCTCCTATTGGTATAATAGCATCTTCACTGAATTGCTACAATGGCAGTGTTTAAAGTGAAGATCTGGCCTCAGATACTCGTATTTCTTTTGAGTACCAACGTGGGTACTTTCTCTCTAAAAAGATGTATTGTTGTAACAGGATAAGAACATTTGGTTCAAAAGTTTCAAAAGCATTTGTATCTTTAGTTTTTAATTTCTGACATATTTAATATTTGGGTTTTTTGGACACAAGAATCCTTTTTAGCATTCATTCCAATTCTTACTGTAGGTATTTGAATTCAGTATTAGAAATTATTACATTCTGATAAATTTAATACAATTAATTTCAGAGACCTCAAGATGTGCAAGATTTTAACATTCAAACAAGGAATTACAAAATCGCTTCACTGAATCAGTCCAATGAGAACCAATGCCTCCTTGTTGTTCAAAGGAAAAAGGAAAAAAACAAACCCATAAAATCTCAAGTAATAAAAAGAAATCCCCCTTCCAAACTCAGTTTCTCACGGGAATGGATTGGAAACCCCCTTTACAAAAATGCAGACACGACACAAAGGAAATGCAGAAATGTCTTCTACCATACCTGGAAGAATCTTCCTCCTCTTGTCTTTTAGTCAATCACACCATCTTAATTCAAATCCCTCCTTCAGCAAAACCACACACACTTCTTCCATAAGGCCTTTCAAGAGCAATCCACTGAAGAATAAAACTTACTGGCATAACTATGGTACAAACAAAACTAACCTGAAAGCCAGTCAGTGGTATTTGTCTGACTCTCATTAACTTGATTTTGTAGGTAGGTGATATTTTGTCTCTCAGTATTGAATCAGAGGAGTAATGCAGGTGGGGAAAATTCTCTAGTGCTGAAGCTAAGCAGGTGAGGAGAGGAATAAACTAGAGTTAAGAAAGCTGAATATAGGTAGGCAGGTAGGTAGGCAAAGAAAGATCCTTTCAACAAACTAGGGGATACCCAAACTCTGTTCTCCTAACTTTAGAAGAACATTGTTTTCTTTCTTGGACATGCCTTAAAGTTATAGGAAGCTTCCTAAAGAGAGAGAGAACTTGAAGAAAACCTCTATCTACATTAAAACCACACTTCAGAGAAAATATATACTGAACGTCAACTGCAAAATGTATTATTTAGGGTTAATGGAATTTCACATGCCACAGTGTTATTAAATAAGATCATCTTAAGTATTTGCACATGCCCTACAATATAATCAAAACTGAACAAAAATCCCAACGTATATGTTTCTTAAACATTACATAAAATTCTGATTTTAGTATAAGAACACCAAACAGATGAGACTTTATTTGAAATACATGATGGGTGTACAAAGAGACCTCCTCATTCAGTGACTCAAGAAAAAAAAGCAAAGATATGCTGGCTATATGCTTAGTAAAAATCTATAGTGTACAATAGTCTTGCATGAAGAACCTATTTAAAAATCTGGTGTAATCACTGTAGCATATATATGCAGTACTGCTCTTAGCATTCCTAAAAAAATATTGCAAATGATTTCCCCTTGATTTGCTATTTTCATTCTCTCCCCAAGACATCAAAAACCTGACAGTATTTCTAATATCCCCAACCAAATATTAAGAAACCAAATCAGAAGATCATCTCTCTTCTCCATTAATAGGATTGCAAGTCCCTAAAATCAACAGTTTTGGAACTAATATATGAGTGGGGAAAATCATTAGCAAACTTTTTATAGTTCAAATGTATGCTAAACACTGCTGCATGCAATTTAAAATCACCAAATGATAGCTTCTCTGTGTAATATAAGGCTCTAGTGTGAAAATAAAAAGGTGTGTAGTACTTAAGGAAATTAATTTGTAATCAATTTCACTTACCAAAATATGCTTAACTCTCTGAACAACTTAAGTACACAGTGAACAGCTTATGACTTTCCCCCACCCTTTAGATTTATACTTGTATAATCAAGAGCAACCACCAGTATCTGGTCACCCAGCATTTATAGCTCACCATTTCTTTCGGTGAACTCACTTGTTCACATGGCTTCAATTATCATCTATGTGGATCACTCACAAATCTCCACTCCTGACATGCCTCTCTTCATCCAAGACCATGTTGTACTGGGTCTCAGCAACACCTTCTCCTAAGATGTCTTGCCATCAACTTAAACCTAAGATGGCTAAAACTGAAATCCTAATTTTATTACCTGATTCCTACCCACTCAACCATTCCTGTTACTGGTGATAACCAGGGCTTAAAGTCTCAGAGTATTTCCTGCTCCTCTCCCCCCACCCAAATGCTATAAAAATTCCATGGGGGTTGAAAATATTTACTGAAGTGCTGCTCCAGACAGCTCTGGCTGAATTTAAGCCTGGGGATAATACCGCTAATTTTTCAGTCACCCAGGTCTTCAACTTGGGAGCCATCTCCAACTCCGCTGTTGCCTAGCTCATACATTCAGGCAGAGACCAAATATTGTGACTCCTGTCACCATACCATTACTAAGTTTGGACCTTTACTTTCTATCCTTACAGCTAAAACTCTTGCCCACAGCCTTGTCACTTCCTGTCATGGTAACTGCAATCTCCCTGTGACTCCCATATCCCCCTCCCCCTCCCTCTCCACACACCTCTCCATTCAAAAAGAAACCATTAATTTCTTTGTTGCCTGTCATTCTGACAATATGTTCTCTCCCCACTTTGGATCCCTCCACTGGTTCCTACTTTTCCACTGCATAACATTAAAGCTTCTTGTCCTTACCCTCAAGGCGCATCAAACTATGCTCCCCATACTTCTTTGTCCTTCTCTTCTATTGCTTCTGTACTCCCAAGAACTCCCACCTCCTCTGCCCATCAAAGACCATCCACATACCCCATTTCTCCCACAAACATTTCTGAGTTTTCTGATCCAATCCTTCCCAAAGACCTACTTTTTTCATAATGGCTACAAGAAAATAACCAATTAATATATAGGTTGAAGAGCTTACAGGTACATATGATGAATATTATATTTTTCTTATAATAAATCATGTATATTAAATAGGTATATTTTATTAATTAACATATTAGAATTGTATATATTTTAATTATTTACCTTTCCCTCATCCCTCATATGCTCCTAGTCATGTTGAGGGAAGGTGCCAATGAGTCTGACCCTGTTACTTACATGTATCCTTACCACCTTCCATTTATTTTTGTCTTTTTACACTGCCTTTTACTTCATGTTTGAACAGTACCTAACACATTGGTGCCCTAAGCCTTCCATGGAATTGCTTGTACAAATAAGGACTTTTTATGCAAGCGACAGTTGCAGGCATAGGGCCCATTAATTTGCTTGCCTTTCAGCCATTTCAAGATTGAAAGAAAAGTTAGAAAATAGATTTTCTCCTCAGCAGTTGCGTCCTCTCACTGTTTTTGTGAGAGGCAGAACAACTGACCACAGGATGTCACAAACAACAGGATTTACATAGCATCAAAATAATTATTGCTATAGCTGAAAAAAACATGAATATAATGTTTTTGTCTCTTCCCCACCAATTTCGTTCTCATTATGTTGCAGGGTACACAACCAGGATTGTGGCAACAGGAAACAAATGCCAAAAAATTCATGAAAATTCATTCCTGAATAATTACTCAACTATTCGAGGCATCCAATATGGGCCAAAAATACACCAGAATACTACAAAGTATTGTCCTGAAGTTATCTGTGATAGTACTAGATCTCCGGCATGAATCTGTAGCCTTTTCCACTATTTTTCTTAATAAGGGTACATGGATCAAATCAGAATACAAAAATAAGTTGTTAGTCCTTGTTTCTTCCCCACTTATCTTTTTTCTACAGAACTGTGGTTCCCTTTTTGACCTTTTTAGCCCCTTCAAGTTCTATTTCCCTATTACATGGTATTTCTCCTTTCCTTATTGTTCCTTTTTTGTCCCCTTTTCCTATTATATAGCACTTCTCAGTTGATTTTCTGCCTTACTTCCATAAGAAGGATTCAAAATTCTCTTTTAAATGGGGTTATAGGTTTAAAAAAAAATTAAGCTATAAGCCCACACATCCTGAAAATACTACTGTATCACTGCCAACCATCTACTTCCTCTGTGTCTCAAGAGTAAGATATAGTTAGATTACTGCTAAAGAATGCAAGGGTAGATATGACAAGATTTAAGCAGAATACAATAAAATATATAGGCCTATTTTGAGACAAAAGTTTATGTAAACAGACCTTGTTGCCCCCAAAAAGCTGTTATAAATTATGTGTTGATCCAATAAAGAGGTATCCTATTCACTGCTAATATATTGTTTATTAAGAATTAAAACAATTATAAACATTCTGCACAATTTATTAATAAAACCTCTGTTCTCTTCTGGTTTTCTTTCTACCATGTTCTTTAGAAATTACACAGAACAGAGGGGAGGGAAGGAAAAGAAAGGCCCAAAGATTCTGCCCCTGTCTTCTCCTCCTTTTCCTCTGCTCCTTCAAGGGAATGACTTTCAGTGGTAGTTAGGTGTTTAGATAATTTTTGCAAATCCCACTGTATACCTATCTGCATCTTTAGGTGCCTAAATACCTTTGTAAATCATGGTATAGCTACCTAAGGGGAGTGAGGTGGGTTGAGAAGGGAACAGACAAAATGCCCAGGGTGCTACAGCTGAAATTTATGAGACTGTATCACAGGGGCGGGCAAACTTTTTGGCTTGAGGGCCGCATTGGGTTTAGAAAATTATATGGAGGGCTGGTTGGGAAGGGGGTGTGTGGTCCACCCCCCATCTGCCCCCGCCCGCTTCTCGCCCCGACAGCCCCTCCCCCCCGGACCCCTGCCTTATCCAACCACCCCTTCTCCCTGTCCCCTGATTGGTACCCCTACCTTCCCCCCACCGCCCCATCCAACAGCTCCCTCTCCTTCCTGACTGCCCCCCCTGGAACCCCTGTCCCCATTCAACCCCCCTGTTCCCCGCCCTCTGACCACCCCAATCCCTATCCACCTCCCACCCCCTGACCACCACCCCGAACTCTCCTGTCCTCTATCCAATCTGCCCTGCTCCCTACCCTCTTACCACGCAGCACAGAGTACCAGATCAGGCCGAGCTCTGCAGCTGTGCTGCCCCAGGAGCTCGCAGCCCCGCCGCGCTGCCCAGAGCATCGTGCCTGTGGTGCAGTGAGCTGAGGCTGCAGAGGAGGGGGAGTAGCGGGGCAGGGGCCGGGGGCTAGCCTCCCTGGTCAGGGGCTCAGGGGCCGGGCAGGAGGGTCCCACGGGCTGTAGTTTTCCCAGCTCTGCTGTAGCATGTCATCCAATTCTATTCAAAATGCAAGCAACCATATGTTTTTCTCTCTTTAGAATTCCTACTGAAATTCATGAGGGTTTATAGAAAAACAAAAAAAATGTGGTCAAGCTCTGCCATTACTGTATTACCTTCCTGAAAAATGACAGAGTGCTTGTTTTAAAATTGGAAACAAACTATAAAAAAGTTTCGTCAAAAGACAGGCACACATTTATCAAAGGAACCATCTTGGTCACTGTTCAAAGGAAGTATCAGAAACAAGTAACAACGCAGCACCACTTTAAAACGTTTTTTCAGCTTTAATGCGAGCTCAGTATTGAACCATTCCTGAGCAGAAGGCAAATTAAGTTGTTCTAAATGTAAAGGCCTTTTTTTCCCCCCCCTCCTCAGGGTGCAATTCCAGTCCTCCAATGTGCAACTTCTCTGCCTTGAGGGAATAGTGTGGCAATTACTATACTTCTGACAAAAAAACTGAGCTAAGGAAACAGTAGCCTTGATAAGCATACAGTAGTTGCTGTTGAGTGACACAAGACTCTTCCTTCTCAAAGAAGGAACGGCCCTATTCTGTGAAGAACTAAAATCAAAGGGATTTGAAGATATTCATAACCTATTAGGATCAGGCTCCATACACTGCTTCCACAGTACACACAGACTGAAAATCAAGTCACTCATCTCCCATATGACACAAGTAGTAAAGGGGTGGGGAGGAAATATTACATGCATGTTTATCTATATGTACATATATTTATATAACATAAATACATGCTTGACCTAACATTACTAAGTTGTAAAGGTATGCCTTACACTAGCACTTTTATTGGTATAACTTATGTAGCTCAGGTGTTTTTTTAAAAAAAAAAAAAACAAAAACAAACACACACAAAAAACCCCACCATCCCTCTGAGCAACATAAGTTACACTGACAGAAGAACCAGTGTAGACAGCACTATGACAGCAGGAGACGCTCTCCCACTGACATAGCTACCGCCACTTGTTGGAGGTGGTTTAATTATATCAATGGGAGAACTCTCTCCAGTCAGCATAGAGCAGCTATACAAGCACTCTTATCAACTCAGCTGTGCGGCTGTATCGCTGTGCCGCTGTAAGCTCGCAAGCGTAGACATGGCCTAAGCTGCTTCAGATACTTCTTCCATATAGCCTTTCAGAATTGACCTTTATAAGATTCCTACAGTACCTCAAACTCTTTGCATGCCCAATATACTTTCTCTGCCTGAACTATTTTGTCCAAGAGCTCAGTGGGGCAGAGACTGTCTCTCCTTACATATCTATAAAGCAATGACGCACACAATCTACACCAAAATTAGTAAGTAATTAGTAATATCCACATTTGCAAGAAAGGAAGATCAGCTTGGTGCTATAGAGGATACTCTTGGTCTGGAAGATGACTGGATTGTATTCAGTCTTATTTTTAACATTTACAAGATATGGGAACAGAGGACAAAAGATAACCCCAGAGTACAAGATTATATTCATTTGGGACTGTTGCTAATGTTATAATAGCAGTAAATTTCAGTAAAAGGAGAAAATTAAAAGATTGAGATTTTAATTGTTACTTTTCATTTACTGTCATCCATGAAAGGCTGTAAAAGATCATTCACAATAAGGGTATTGTAACAGTCCTCTACCGATGTCAATGAGCTGTTATACTCTTTCACTGACTTCAATAAAAGATTGTGATCCACAATGAATAAACCAGTAACTAACATATTATATAATGATAATCCCATGTGTTGAGTGTTCCATCAGTAAACAACAGTTGCTTACCCTACAGTAATTGTGGCTCTGCAAGATGAAGTTATCAGTGGGGATCCCACTGTAAGTGTGCATGCATCTCATGCATGCAAGGTCAGAATCTCTTCAATAGCAGTGTCCAATGGGGCCATGCATGTGTCCTGTGCCTCCTCTTGTGTGAGTGCATAAAGGATGGAGCAGTTACGTTGCAACTCAGAAATGAATGTTAGCTGAGGACCCCTAAAGTGGGGATAGAGGCTGGGTTGTGGGATCCATACTTGAAAAAAACAGTAAGTGGGACAAATACCCATCCTCTCTTCATCAAATATATATAAATGTTGATCCTACTGTAAGTGACTGACAAGCAGTATCTTATTCAGGAGGGTGGGCATCAGCTGCAACAGTCAAACAGAGACTGTAGTACAGCTTTTTTAAACTTTGCATACCAGTTAGCAGCCATTTCACAACATAATGCTTTACGAATGTTAGCAGATTGTTCCATGTAGCAGCCTTGCAGATTTGGGTTATTGGCAAGTTGCAGAGACATGCTCAGAATGCTGCTTGACCTATGGTGGAATGAGCCCTAACTATCAGAGGGACATCAGCCACCTGGTAGCACAGAGAGATACACATTATCCATTTTGAAAGTCTTTGGGATGAAATGGCTTGACCCTTTGGAGTGGCCAGCCATAGCTAAAAATAGATGTTACGACTGACAATGATTTGGTCCTGTCTATGTAATATTGGAGAGCTCTGGATAAGTTCTAGGTGTAGAGCTTTTTCTCCACTTGCACAGAACAGGGTTTTGGGAAGAACACAAGCAAGCTGATTGATCCAAACAGAATTCCACAATCACCTTGGGGAGGAATTTTGCATAATGTCTCAGTACACTTTATAGCTATGAAATGAATTATATGGAGGTTCTGCCATGTGCATCTGCAGCTCACTAACTGTGAATGTGTGAAAGAGGATGCTGAGGTTCCACACTGGAGCAGGATCTTTAACCAGTGGGTAGGCATGCATAAGGCCATTAAGAAATTCAGATACCACTGGATAAGAGAAGATTGAAAAGGACTACCAGTGAATGATATGGAAATATCGCCACCAGATGGACCTTAACTGAACTGAGAATCCAGAGTGTTTTAATTGCAGCAAATAGTCCAAAATCCTTGGTATTGGGATTGGTATTTTGCAGCACATCTAGGCCATGTTGGGCTGTCCATATCAAGAACCTGTTCTATTTCAAGGAATAAGTTTTCCTCACAGATAATGCCGTGCTCTGTGCCAGGATCTCCGAAACATGTGAGGGGCAGTCCATTTACATGGCACTCAACCAGACAACATCCGGGCCATCAGCTGCAGAACTTTGGGTCTAGATGGAATACTGGACCCTGATCTTGCAATGACAGGTCTGGCCAATCCAGGAGCCTGATCTGTGATTGTACAGACATCTGCAGTGAATCCATCAGCCAGAATGGTCTCAGCCATTCTGAGGCAGCTATGAGGCAGAGTTTCACCTAACTTCATCTAGCTTTGGCAACCATCCTGAGGATTAGTGTGATCAGTGGGAAGCTGTAAAGAAGGCCCTAATTCCATGTCAAAAGGAAGGCATCTGGTAGAGATCTCTGGATACGCCTCCACTGGAACAGAAGTTTGGACATTTAGCATCGTCCTTGGTGGCAAACACCAGATTTTCCCATTGGTGGAATATCAAGTTGATGATGGATTCAGCAGTGACCACTCATAGTTGGTGACAGATTGCCTGCTTAGGAGGTCTGCCAGGTCACGGTTGTCTCCCAGGGCTGCTGGAGATATACAGTGTAGGGAGCATGAGTTTGATAGCATGATCGCATCCTTGCAAGAGGAGGCAGAGTGCAGTCACCTTTCTTGTTTAGGTAGTGCATTGTGGATGTACTATCTGTCAGTATTTGCACTACTGACTGTCACAGGACTAGGAGGAATGCCATGCATGCCAATGTTATGGTTTTGAACTCTAAGTTGTTTATGTATTTTTTAATTTCTTCCAAGAACCAAGTCACTGGTATTTGCAGATGATCCATGTGGGCTCCCCAACCTGTACCAGAAGGGTCCGTGACTAATACTCTGGACAATAATAGCGACACAATGGCACCCCCTTTCTAAATATTGTTGGGAAGCAACCACCAGATCAATTTTGCATGTGCACACGCAATGGAACCACAACTGCCTTGCTAATCTGATGCATTGCAGGAAAGTACATCAAATCTGAGCCAGAACTGTAGGGGCCCCAGTGAAGGCTGGAAAGCAGTACGTACATATAGATATATGGCCTAATAATGTAAGACAGGTCTGTACCATCACCACTGGATGTGAAATCACTGTCTTCATGAATGATCAGAGAGCAAGAACTCTGTCTTGAGGTAACTAAGCCCTTGCTATGGTAGACTCGATTTTGGGTCCTATGAACTCCATCATCTGGGATGCAATAAAAAAGAGGAATTCTTGCTTTTCACAAGAAGGCCTAACGGGATGAACGGAAAAAGGGCACAGCTAAGGCTTGTCAAAACTTCCAGTTGTGATATGCCTCTGATCAGCCAGTCATCCAGATAAGACAGACAAATGGATGCCCTTCTTCTTTACGTGCACCAGCACCACAGCTAGGCATTTCATAAAGACTCAATGCTATAAAGAGCCCAAAGAGTAGTACCTTGTACTGATAGTGATTCCGTCACATTGTAAATCTCAGGTACTTCCTATGGGCTGGGAGGATGCTGATGTGGAAGTAAACTGAAAGCAACAAACCAGTCCTGAGGTTGGGGGGATGGAATAAAGGAGGCAAGCATTATCATCCCATATCTGAGTTGGGGTATGTATTTGTTGAGTCTCCAGCATAGGATGAAGACCCCCTTTTTCCTCTGGAATGAGGAAACATCAGGAACAGAAAACTCTTCCCCTATAATCCTGCAGAACTTCTTCTACACCTCTTGACAAAGTAACAAGGCCACTTCTGTTTCCAAAAGGCTTTCACGAGAAGGGTCTCTGAAGAGGGACAGGGAAGAGAGGCAAGAGAAAGAACTGGATGATGTAGCCATGGGCAATGCAGAGAAAAGGTGTGGCCTCCCTCTGAAACTGATGGGGAGAGCCGCCACTCATCCCCTGGTGCATGGAGCCAGGACTGCCAAGCAGAGGGGTGGAACAAGAAGTATATAAGGCAGGCCCTGCAGCTCAGTTGGGCTGGAGCCACCGAGAGAGACAGACGCCTCCCACCCGCTGCTAGAGCGGGAGCCTGAAGAGGACCTCTACAGCGCTGAGGACTCACCAGGATCACCAGGGCTGCCAGCCAAGGAGGATGCCAAGATGCTGGGATTGCCACTGACGACATACCCCAGGGAGACAAAGGACAATCCTGAGGCACAGGTACACAGTGAGGTGAGTGTAGGAAGTAGATCAGGGACACCCAACTATAGTCTAGTTATGTTGTTGCCTGAATCCAAGTCAGCATGTTTTGGCTGCATCTCTGCTGAAAGAATGGTGGGACCATCTGCCATTGTTAAGCCCTGGGTTGGGACCCGGTGTAATATGGTGGGACTGGGCTCCCCTACCCCCGATACCAAACCACCCCTGTGGTGGCAGCCTCCCTACCTTAGGCCAAGAGAACTATGCTTGTTTGCTGCCTCCCTGAGCTAGGACGTCAGGTGATAGACTGTTTGGTGCCCTGCCGTCTGCATGCCTGTGCCATAGACTGCTTGTTGCTTCACCATGCATGAGGGCCTGAGCTTGTTAGATCACTTGTTGCTCAGTCCTGCCTGAGGCCAGATCCCTGCCTGGACCACTTGCTGACTGGCTCTGTTTAGAGGGCCATGTCCTTAGAGATTGCTAATCCCCCAGTAACCCTTATCTTGTCAGGGGCCCAAGAGGGAGGCAGAGGTGGAGGTGAGCCAGGGTGGGGAGCAGCTCCCCTGCGCGCCTCCCCGGGTTACCTACTGTGGCGCTGGTGACCTTCCTCATGCCCCCCCCCCAGCCCAGCTCACCTCCGCTCTGCCTCCTTGGGCCTGAGCACGAAGCCACTGCTTGCTTCTCAGCCCTCCCAGGCTTCCCACGCGAACAGCTGATTCGCGGGAAGCTGGGGGGAGGGGACGGAGAAGCAGAGAGGGGCGGAGGCGGAGCAGAGGTGAGCTGGGATTGGGGGCAGGGCGGGAAGCTGCCAGTGGGTGCTCTGCACCCACCCAATTTTCCCCGTGGGTGCTCCAGCCCTGGAGCACCCACAGAGTCGGCACCTAAGGCGCCACTTTTGATGTGATCAGTGGGGGGAGCAACCACTCTCCCTGTTCCCCCCCTAGCTACACTACCCTGGTTCTAAAAGGGCTTCTAAATTTAACAACCAGATCCAGCGAACCGGTGCGAACCAGCTCCAGCTCACCTCTGCCCATCATTTTGGTATCTTTACAAAATCATAAATACTAACAAAAGGTCTATCTTTATTGCTCATAAAAAAACAGAAATAATTCAGTCCAAGAATGGAGGTAAAAGAATCATAGTAGGAGCCTTAAGACATTCAGTGTGGGCAATTCTTCTCAGTTTCCCACCTGTGCAACCTTAATTCAGCCCCCTGCAGTCTTTGTAGTATGTTGCAATCTTTAATTACATACTGATTTCTTCACAGAACCCCTGCCTCCTTCAGTGCACGGGATGGCTGTGCACAATAGTAAGAATTGTAAATGATGCTGTAGGAACTCTATTGTAAATGTTGTCTGTAGGACCCCGGCCTCACTCGTTGCAGAAGCTGGAAGGTGCATAGCGAATGAGGTAGGGGACTGCAAGAAGAGGGACTCTCATAGTTATGTCAACTGAACGCTACCCAAGAGAACTGGATTTCCAGAACAAAGCCAGGTTCCCTGACCATGACATGAAGCCACCTTAGTAAATATTAGGACAATAAATAAGAGGTAACAACATAGGATCAAGAGAGTTAAGGAGTTGAATGAAGGCAAGAACATTAAAAAAATTACACCATCATATGGTAGGCTAGCATATATATGCTGGTGGCTACACTTTTTTTTTTTTTTAAACAGTAGTATTATTTTTGATTTAATGCAAGCCTCCAATTAAGTCCATGTAACCAAAGAACAGATGTATTACACATTTATCCATCATGCTCATAGAGATTGCCACCACAGTTTGGTGTTTGTATCTCCCGTTCAGTTTTAAGAAAGCAAGTCACTCGACCGGCTACACAGTCTTCATTGGACCATTAGTTTTCAAACAGACAGGAATTAAGTAATTCCAGATACCCCAGGATAAATATTCTGTTTGTTTATTTCAGCATCCGCACATCTGAATCTCTAAACAGGTTTTTGGGTTTTAATTCATTTGTAATATACATTGGTCACCCACTCTCTTGTCCAGCTGCCAAAGCCACTGCTACTCAGAAAAGAAAGAAAAACTTCAGCTTTAACATACATCTTCAAAACATTCTTCAAAAGGAATTTCAGGAAGAAAAATGTTAGGCAGTGTTAAAGTAAGATTGCTTTTTTGTTCTATTCTGCACTTTTACAGGACTTATAAATACTAAGGCGTTTTGTGTCAATATGTATTATGGATCCTTAGCAACAGTTTTAGTGAAATGCAGATTAAAAAAATCCAGTTAGCAACCCTGTTGGTACAGGGCTTTTCACGCCTACCCTCCAAACGACAACCACTATGAAAATTCTGCAACTACAGTATCAGTTCCAGTTCTACATTCATCATTTTTTTTATAAATTTCTAGTAAGATATTAAATTTCAGACAAATGAGCAATTTAATTGCTACTAAAACAAAGGACTCACCAAGGGTTCAGCCATTACAACTTCAATTTTCTTTTCAGCTTGAACAGCAAACTCGGCAAAGAGGCTCTTGATGACATACTCGCCAGGTTTGACATCTGGGTCAATAGTAATGTTAGACATGATGATGCTTCTCTTTTCCAGTGCGGAACTGATGTTGGGAGAAACTCTACGTTTACTTACACTGCTGGTGGGTGCTGAGGCTATAGAGAAAAGAAACAAAACCCAAAATTAGTAATAAAGCAATAGACTATCAAGATTTTAAGCACACCATACCACCCACAGCACTTCAGGACACTAGAAATAGAAAAATATTTCCTCTATCCTCCACTAAGATTTTCAGTTTGTATAATATTAATTTGCTTCAAATAAGAAAGTAAGGAAAATATAATTTTTCATCTTTACCACTGAAATGCAAAATCACTCAAAAAGGACACTCAGAATAGTTGAAGGTTACTGGACTGGATGACCAATAAAGGATACCAAGTAAAACTTTGAATATCTCCAGTGAAAGCAATTCCCTAGTATTATTGTATATACTCGTTCATAAGCGGTCACTTTTAATCATACATGTGACTTGCCAAATTGTTTGTTTCCCTCCCCAAACTCTCCAAAATGTAAGTTTGTTTGTGTTTATATCAGGCATCTAAAATTAAATGCAATATTTCAAATGGGGTCATACTAACACAGATTTTTATTAAAAAAAAGAAAAGGAGTACTTGTGGCACCTTAGAGACTAACAAATTTATTAGAGCATAAGCTTTCATGAGCTACAGCTCACTTCATCGTCTCTAAGGTGCCACAAGTACTCCTCTTCTTTTTGCAAATACAGACTAACACGGCTGCTACTCTGAAACCTGTCATCATGCAAGGCACAGATTTTTATTGTTATTTAACATTTATATGCCAAATAGAGCAGATACCTACATTGCTTGTTTTGCACAAAATCAGCCAAATTTATTTCTGAAGAGTCCCTTGAAGTTAGACTGTCACTAGGGAAAAAAATTGGCCCAATACTTCTATTAGTATATGCCAAGACAGCAGCTGTCTGTTTTGGGTTTTTTTGGCAACAGAGTTTCAGATGACAAGAAACTTTTGTCTGCTATTATTCCATAAGCTGTATATCCTTATTTTGTATTTGTGCATTTGATTAAGAACAGCCATTCTGGGTCAGACCAATGGTCCATCTAACTCAGTATCCTGACTTCTGACAGTCGCCAATGCCAGGTGCTTCAGAGGGAATGAACACAACAGGCAATCATTAAGTGAACCACCCCGTCATCCACTCCCAGCTAGGGACACACAGAGCATGAGGTTGCATCCCTGACCATCTTGGCTAATAGCCATTGATGGACTTATCCTCCATGAACTTCTTTTTTAAACCCAGTTGTACTTTTGGCCTTCACAACATCCCATAGCAATGAGTTCCGCAGGTTGACTGTGCGTTGTATGAAGAACTTCCTTCTTTTTGTTTTTCAACAGGCTGCCTATTAATTTCATTGGGTGACCCCAGTTCTTGTGTTATGTGACAGAATAAACAAACACTTATTCACTTTTTCCACACAATTCATGATTTTATAGACTTCTATCATATTACCCCTTAGCCATGTCTTGTCCAAGCTGAAAAGTCCAGTCTTTTTAATCTCTCCTCTCACAGAACCTGTTTCATACCCTTAATCATTTTTGTTGTTTTTTCTGTACCTTTTCCAATTCTAATATATCTTTTTTGAGATGGGGCAACCAGAACTGTACATAGTATTCAAGGTGTGGGCATATCATAGACTTATATAGTGGCATTATAATATTTTCTGTCTTATTATCTATTCTTTTCCTAATGGTTCCTAACATCCTGTTAGCTTTTTTGATTGCCACTGCACACTGAGCAGATGTTTTCAGAGAACTATCTACAGTGATTCCAAGATCTCTTTCTTGAATGGTAACAGTTAATTTAGAAGTCATAATTTTGTATATGTACTTGGGATTATATTTTCCAATGTGCATTACTTTGCATTTATCAATATTGAATTTCATTCGTCACTTTATTGCCCAGTCATCCAGTTTTATGAGATCTCTTTGTAACTCTTCAGAGTCTGCTTTGGGTTTAACTATCTTGAGTAATTTTGTATTGTCTGCAAATTTTTGCCACCTCACAGTTTACCCCTTTTTCCAAATCATTTATGAGTATGTTGGACATCACTGGTCCCAGTAAAGATGTCTGGGGGAAACACTATTTACCTCTCTCCTTTCCAAAAAGTAACCATTTACTCCTAACCCTTTGTTTCCTGTCTTTTAACCAGTTACTGGGTTAATGTGAATTTCTCCCTATGTAAGTTTCTCTAAATTATTCTTTATTTAAACTAATTCTAAATATTTCAGACCAGTTTGTTTCTTTTGCAAAGTTTTAATTTTGATTTTAAACACTTGCCTGCAAGTTAACTAAGTCTATGAGCTTTTTATCGTCCACATCTTTAACTAGACTGTATTCTTTTTCTTCTTTGAAGCCATTAATGAAAATACTGATTACTACTGGGCCTAGACTTTTTGGTAACCTACTTAATAGCTTCTTTCTATGTGACTCAACAACTAGTAACTACGGTACTCTGTCCAACTTCAAAAAGAAAAGGAGTACTTGTGGCACCTTAGAGACTAACAAATTTATTAGAGCATAAGCTTTCGTGAGCTACAGCTCACTT
Source organism: Dermochelys coriacea (assembly GCF_009764565.3). Taxonomy (NCBI): domain Eukaryota; kingdom Metazoa; phylum Chordata; order Testudines; family Dermochelyidae; genus Dermochelys; species Dermochelys coriacea. The sequence goes on along the minus strand of NC_050071.1, from coordinate 94,012,847 downwards.
CATCGGATGCATTTGGTGGAAAAAAACAAACAGTGGCTATCCTTCAACAAAAAAGCTTCAAAAACAGACTCCAACGAGAGACTGCTGAATTGGAATTAATTTGCAAACTGAATACAATTAATTTAGGCTTGAATAGAGACTGGGAATGGATGAGTCATTACACAAAGTAAAACTATTTCCCCATGGTATTTCTCCCCCCCCCCACCCCACCCCTCACTGTTCCTCTGATATTCTTGTTAACTGCTGGAATTAGCCTACCTTGCTTGTCACCATGAAAGGTTTTCCTCCTTTCCCCCCCCCTGCTGCTGGTGATGGCTTATCTTAAGTGATCACTCTCCTTACAGTGTGTATGATAAACCTATTGTTTCATGTTCTCTGTGTGTGTATATAAATCTCTCCTCTGTTTTTTCCACCAAATGCATCCGATGAAGTGAGCTGTAGCTCACGAAAGCTTATGCTCTAATAAATTTGTTAGTCTCTAAGGTGCCACAAGTACTCCTTTTCTTTTTGCGAATACAGACTAACAGGGCTGCTACTCTGAAACCTGTCCAACTTCAGTCAATTACATTTCTATGTAATCCACACTTCTGACTGCTTCAGTATGCTACTATTATCAGATAGCAAATTCATTTCACAAAGCCTGGTGAAAAGCTATCTCAAGCAATTTCCTATTCAACTAGTATTTACATTACAATACATCAACAAAACTTACATTAATTAACAAACTTTTTGATAAATTCAACATTCAGCACACATACAAACATACCTCTTCAATACATACAACTACATCTCTCTTATTAGCAAGATTTTAAAAGCTCTCCTGAAAGCCATAATTATTTAGTAATTCTTAAATATATGACAACCATGTTCTGTGTCTGAAGTGACTGGTTTTATAACTGGGATTATATAACGAATACTGCTAGTGCATAAATGAGGAAGTAAACAAAAATAACCACAGTAAATTTCAACTCTCTTAGAAATAGAGAGGAAAAAATAAGCCAAATGGGGAAAAAAAGGATGACATTGTTAGGAAAGAAATGTTATTTTCAAGTATTTAAGTGTGTTGCTAACAATGCCAGATGGGAAAAAAAACCTTTAAATAAACTGTGACAATAATGTTCTTTTAGGCTTATATGGTTATTATGGAAGTTTTTTTCCTCTTTAAAAAATTAGAGCTTAAAGTATGGAAAATAATACTGTATGACCTTCAAAATAAAAACTACAGAAGTTGCAGCAGCTATACTTTTTAGTGAGATTCAATATTCAACACCCCAAAGAAAAAAAAGCATTCATGGGAAATTTAATTTATAATCTTCATTTTAAGGGTCTTGGTCATTTTACATAAATTCTCATCAGACTAAACTATTAAGTTAAAGACTAAAGAAGAAATGTGGTGTTAACTTTATACTGTAAGTCAAAGAACCTATTCATATGAATTTTTTCTTAATTCAGTGCTGGTGAAAGGTACAAGGTTGACACCAATAAAAAATAAGTATCTGTGAGAATGCCAATATCACAAGCAAAATTACTTCAGCAAACTCTAAGGAATCTTTTCAACAAATGCCATCGTTCTACGGCAGTGGTCCCCAAACTCTGGGGCATGTCCCCTAGGGCGGTGCAGAGAAAAGTTCAGAGAGCATAGCAGGGGCAGGGAGGGAACGCCACCCAGCCCTGCTCTTCCCCCAGCTCTGCTCCAGCCCTTCCCCTGGTCCCAGCCCCCAACCACAGTAGTGGTCCCAATATCAGTGTTGTTCCAACATCAGTTCCAGGAAGCAAAACTAAAACAGCAAAGCCCAAGCCAGAGTTATCAATGACATCTTGGTTCCTGACCTGACTGTCAATGTGAGTGATCGGAGGGAACATACAGAAGTATACACCAACTCTCCCTCACAATATAAATCAGACTATTTTGCACTCTCTTTGAGGAAAAGCTTTATTTAGGGTTTACCCCACTTGAAGAACAGATAATGAAAGACAGAGTGCTTGAGAGACTGCTTATGCCATTGACTGAAAATCCTATTCTGTTTTCTCCCGTAGGTGAAGAGTTCTTGGAGAGATCTGATGGTGGATGCTGTACTCCTTCAACAAAACAATTTCCTAACATAGCGGGCTGCACTGAGCATCATGTTAGGAGTTGGTGTAATACATAATCTTAGTCTGTCAGGATTAGGATATGTTTCGATTTGATTAATGGGAAAAAGCTATACAGGTTACATAAATAAATCTCAACTGCAGAACACTGATGTGAAGCTTCATCTCCAGTAGAGTCCACAAACTTTAAATAGTGCAGTGAGCTAGGTAAGCCTCCAGCCCACTGTAGATAGCATCGCATAAGGCAAATGACATAAGAGAACTCCTGACAGCCAAATTCCTGCTTCACCTCATTCCCACCACCAGCATTCTTGAATATTCTGTATCAATGTAGCTCAGATACCCATAGCAACAAGACTTCTGTGCACCAAAGCTTTGGCTCCTCCAGGAGAGGAGAAACAATTGAAAGATCCCTACTAGACTGAAGCCATCAATACTAACAATGCACAGCTGGAACTGGTTCCTGACTCCTCATGATGTTGAAGGGAGAATCTGCAGGGGCCATTGCTGGAACCTCTACACACCTCTGTGACCATGACAGCGACGTCAAGGAACATCTCACTCAAGTACCTTTATTGCAGGAAGAAAGCGCATCTTAAAGCTTTGGTACTCTTTTATGAAGGAAGACGAAGGACCTATCAGAACTGTACCTTTATTTCTCCTTCTAGCCAGAAAACAAATCTGGATGGCGAGACACCCATGCCAAGTGCGAACCTTGAGCCCTCTTAGAATAGTTCAGTACTGTAGGGCTCCAGACAACTACTTTCATACCCCTTTTCAACCAGGACCAGATTAGCCTCAGCAAAGAATTGCTGAAGCTACATTTTATGAGTGGATCTTCAGAGTTCAGATGGCCATCAAGGGTGCTAGACACTCAGTACTGAACTGTCAAGTTAGACAAGAGTGGGGATTGGGACTGTTAGACTGCTTTTGCCAGGCCTAAAGTCACTTTGGCAAACAGTCCAGTTGCTTCTTGAAGTCAATGATGTCTGAAGAGACATTGCCATAAGTAGACATTTAAGGTAGCTCTCCCAATACTTCAGCTGGAGAAGACTATCAGATCTAACACGTCAGCACTGCAACTTTCTCCCTAGTACTAGGAGAACCAAACATGGGTGTCTAATGGACATCACAACATTAAGTGGAAGGACTCCAAAGACTCAAGATACAAAGAATATCTTTTCAATGAGGGGGAGCGGGGGAAATCAGCCTAATGGGACCAACATTAGGGAAAAGGGAAGCAACTAAAGAGGCCCGGGCCTCCAACAATGCATGGTATGGCATGGACACTAACATTTATTGTTGTATTTTAAAACAAAAAAACTGACTCGATTAAAAAAAAAAAAAAAAAAGCACCTACAGTGCCCCTCCCCCAATAAAAAAAACAATAAGAGAATCATCAGGGATACCAAGGGTGCTCTGAACTCAATGCATCTTCAAAGGTCAAAAAGAAATTAGGGGCAATTGGGGCCACTCTCCCCTCATTTCATACACGCAGAACTCTGCATCATGTAAGAAGGATAAGTGGCCCTAACAGACATTATTCTCTAGAAAATTCGAAGTACTGGGGCATTTTTTCCCTAAAAACTGGTAATTCTCAAAGGAGAATATAATCATTTGTTGGAAGTGTTCAGTTCGATTTTTCTTAGTTTATATAATCAAGCTATTATTTCTTGGAACCTTTTTTTTCCTTGCAACTATTTAAAAAATAACTTCCAAGCTCATAACGATTCCATCTGCTACAGGAACTAAATGCAAAGATAGAATGCAGATCCTTTCCCTTTGAAATATGTTGTAAATGAAAGGCACCTTAAAGGACCAAATCCTTGTTTTGAAATTTACAAGACTATATTTTGAAAACTATTCTCAAAATTCATATTAATTTCAAAAGAACTAACAAAATCAGAACTGAAAAATTCCTTTGGTCTCAAAAGTTTAAAACCTGATTAATTTAGAAACTTGAGGCATGGAGCTTGTTGTTACCTTTCAGTCAGTTCTCTAACTGCCAGAACAGCTGCACAGGAACTGACTTGTAAAAGGTATACATGTTTTGTACACTGTGAAATGAGAGATGTAGAGAAGAAACTGAGTTCTGATGTGCATATGTATCAAAAGCATTATTATATTTTATATTAATATAGTGACTTTTGAGACAATTTTAAAGTTGCTTTCAAAAACTGAGTAGCCTTACAACACTCCTGGAACGTATTTAATATTATAGTCATTTAAAATGGAAGCACAGGCAGGTTAAGTGACTTTCAGCCACATTGCAAGTTAATGTCAGAGCCCGGAATAGAATCTCCAAGTCCTGACTCCGAGATCATCTCTAATTATTCATCTATTGGTTCAAATAAAATGACAGAATACAGCCTTTTCCTATTCAATGTGCAATCTGGGTGGTGTACAGAGAATGAAGCACTGCTAAGTATAATTCTCCTAGTTTAACAGAGGCTCCCATGCCTTATTCATTGCATGCCATGCAATATAAACAAGGGAGCAATGATAGGAGTAAGGAGGTGATTTTACCTCTGCAGACAGCATTGGTAAGACAGATACTGAAATACTGCATATTGTTCTGATGTCTACCAGTTCTGGTGGCATTGCTCAGTTAGATTATCCTGAATAAGGAGAATATCTCTTATTGATTTAACATATAAAATATCAAAAGGAGCCTGGGTCAAAGATATTACCTGAATGCGTGTGTCAATTTGCAATTTTTGGTGACTTTGGCTGTTCAGCTTGCGGAAAGAAATACATATGTGAGAAGAAAAATGGGCATTTCAGAATGCAAAATTTTTAAATGTTTGCCTACAGATGACAGTAACATCTTTCTTTTAAGTTTACACTGAAAATGCAATTATCCTATCTTCAGTAAAAATCCCAATGCAACTTACAGTCACTACTGATGATCCCAAAATGTATGACATTGTTAATGGTTCATATTGCTGGTTCTCATCTCATATATAGTAATGTTTATGTTCTATGTGTTATGAAAAACTAATAAACATGCTTTTAAAATTTCTGGGGAGGAGACGAGGCAGGAGTCTGTGTGTCTGCTTATTAATAATAAATACAACAGATTCTAAGGCTAACTTATAATCTATTACTAGATTTCTTATCTGTGTTAAGCAGCATGATTTCAGATATTTATATTAAATGATATCCATTTAGTATTGAATAAAAAAGTCATGAATTTAAATTTGATATGACTGCAAAAAATATGGATTTTAAACTGCATATTCAAAGGCATCTCATTATAAGAGAAGTAATATATCCCTCTCTTTGTAGCTCTGCTGCCACCAAATTTGAAAAACCGTATGCCATTCTGGGTAACTCATTATCTAAGAAAAAAGAAAAGGAGGATTTGTGGCACCTTAGAAACTAAACAAATTTATTTGAGCATAAGCTTTCGTGAGCTACAGCTCACTTCATCAGATGCACTGAGCTGTAGCTCACGAAAGCTTATGCTCAAATAAATTTGTTAAGTCTCTAAGGTGCCACAAGTCCTCCTTTTCTTTTTGCAGATATAGACTAACATGGGTGCTACTCTGAAACCTGTCATTATCTAAGATATATTAAACTACTTCATATGAAAGGTCAAGTATGCAACAGACTACACGATGATGAACAAAATATTGGCTACAATTTTGTTCCAATTCCAAATATGTCATTCTTTGTCCTACTAGCAAAAATACATCTCTTGTCCTAGCAAGAATTACTGCTTGTGCTACTACACTGATCAGATTCTACCAATGATACCTACAAAATTTCTCTGATACTCTTAAAATAAGGAGAAAAGTTATGTCAGGTACCAAATGTGTTTAAAAGTATTACATTACTACAGAATGAAATCTGGAACTAAAACCGTATCACTCACAATAGTACAAAAAAACAAAATACTACATTCACAGTTCTTTGAACACACTGAACATTATTCATTAAAACAATGTCCTGTTTGTTTATTCTGTTTTCATGATCTAACATTGTGAGCTGCTATGTGGGAAATCTGTGAGCAAGTGCCCCTGTCGTGCTGTAGAAAGCATCTGTAAAACAGCATTGTTTTGGTTGCTAGGGACACTCCAAATTGTTTAGATAATTTCAGGGAACAGTAAAAATATAAAAGATAACTAAACATACATATATTGTATGTTTAGGTTTCAGAGTAGCATGTTAAAGGACAAGGCAAAGTTTGTACCTTGGGGAAGAAGTTTTTAACCTAACTGGTAAGAATAAGCTTAGGGGGTCTTTCATGCAGGTCCCCACATCTGTACCCTAGAGTTCAGAGTGGGGAAGGAACCTTGATGTGGTACAATATATGGTACACTAACACGGCTGCTACTCTGAAACCTGTCATTATGCAAGGCACTGAATTTAGCCGTATAGAGTGGAAATCTGTCAACTTCATGAAAAAACTCGCACAGATACAGACAGACATCATCTTCCTCTCCAAATGCAAACAGATGGACATCATACCGAAAGGACTGAAGGTAAAAAATCCATTACAATCTACATACCACACAGACTATGCTGACAGCTTGTGCCACACATTCTCAAAGAAACTGCGGAACCACCTGATCAACATCCTCTACAGCAAACAGGGAAAGATTAAGAGTGAGCTCTCAAAACTGGATACTCTCATAAAGAACCAACCTTCCACACAAACTTCCTCGTGGCTGGACTTTACAAAAACTAGACAAGCCATTTACAACACACACTTTGCTTCTCTACAAAAGAAAAAGGACACTAAGCTATCTAAACTACTATATGCCACAAGGGGCCACAACAATGGTTCCCGTAACCCACCCAGCAATATTGTAAATCTATCCAACTATACTCTTAGCCCAGCAGAAGAATCTGTCCTATCTCGGGGCCTCTCCTTTTGCCCCTCCACCCCCACGAACATGATATAGTTCTGTGGTGACCTAGAATCCTATTTTCGACGTCTCAGACTCAAGGAATATTTCCAACACACCTCTGACCAACATATTAACCCACAGAGACCTTCCTGCCAACACTACAAAAAGAAGGATTCTGGGTGGACTCCTCCTGAAGGTCGAAACAGCAGCCTGGATTTCTACATAGAGTGCTTCCGCCAACGTGCACGAGCTGAAATTGTGGAAAAGCAGCATCGCTTACCCCATAACCTCAGCCATGCAGAACACAGTGCCATCCACAGCCTCAGAAACAACTCTGACATCATAATCAAAAAGGCTGACAAAGGAGGTGCTGTCGTCATCATGAATAGGTCGGAGTATGAACAAGAGGCTACTAGGCAGCTCTCCAACACCACTTTCTACAAGCCATTACCCTCTGATCCCACTGAGAGTTACCAAAAGAAACTACAGCATTTGCTCAAGAAACTCCCTGAAAAAGCACAAGAACAAATCCGCACAGACACACCCCTAGAACCCCGATCTGGGGTATTCTATCTACTACCCAAGATCCATAAACCTGGAAATCCTGGACGCCCCATCATCTCAGGCATTGGCACCCTGACAGCAGGATTGTCTGGCTATGTAGACTCCCTCCTCAGGCCCTTCGTTACCAGCACTCCCAGCTATCTTCGAGACACCACTGACTTCCTGAGGAAACTACAGTCCATTGGTGATCTTCCTAAAAACACCATCCTAGCCACTATGGATGTAGAAGCCCTCTACACCAACATTCCACACAAAGATGAACTACAAGCCGTCAGGAACAGTATCCCCGATACTGTCACGGCTAACCTGGTGGCTGAACTTTGTGACTTTGTCCTCACCCATAACTATTTCACATTTGGGGACAATGTATATCTTCAAATCAGCGGCACTGCGATGGGTACCCGCATGGCCCCACAGTATGCCAACATTTTTATGGCTGACTTAGAACAACGCTTCCTCAGCTCTCGTCCCCTAATGCCCCTACTCTACTTGCGCTACATTGATGACATCTTCATCATCTGGACCCATGGAAAAGAAGCTCTTGAGGAATTCCACCATGATTTCAACAATTTCCATCCCACCATCAACCTCAGCCTGGACCAGTCCACACAAGAGATCCACTGCCTGGACACTACGGTGCTAATAAGCGATGGTCACATAAACACCACCCTATATCGGAAACCTACTAACCGCCATTCCTACCTTCATGCCTCTAGCTTTCATCCAGATCATACCACTCGATCCACTGTCTACAGCCAAGCTCTACGATATAACCGCATTTGCTCCAACCCCTCAGACAGAGACAAACACCTACAAGATCTCTATCATGCATTCCTACAACTACAATACCCACCTGCTGAAGTGAAGAAACAGATTGACAGAGCCAGAAGAGTACCCAGAAGTCACCTACTACAGGACAGGCCCAACAAAGAAAACAACAGAACGCCACTAGCCAGCACCTTCAGCCCCCAACTAAAACCTCTCCAACGCATCATCAAGGATCTACAACCTATCCTGAAGGACGACCCATCACCCTCACAGATCTTGGGAGACAGGCCAGTCCTTGCTTACAGACAGCCCCCCAATCTGAAGCAAATACTCACCAGCAACCACACATCACACAACAGAACCACTAACCCAGGAACCTATCCTTACAACAAAGCCCGTTGCCAACTCTGTCCATATATCTATTCAGGGGATACCATCATAGGGCCTAATCACATCAGCCACACTATCAGAGGCTCGTTCACCTGAGCATCTACCAATGCGCATCTGCCAGCAATGCCCCTCTGCCATGTACATTGGCCAAACTGGACAGTCTCTACGTAAAAGAATGAATGGACACAAATCAGACGTCAAGAATTATAACATTCAAAAACCAGTTGGAGAACATTTCAATCTCTCTGGTCACTCGATTACAGACCTAAGAGTGGCTATCCTTCAACAAAAAAGCTTCAAAAACAGACTCCAACGAGAGACTGCTGAATTGGAATTAATTTGCAAACTGAATACAATTAACTTAGGCTTGAATAGAGACTGGGAATGGATGAGTCATTACACAAAGTAAAACTATTTCCCCATGGTATTTCTCCCCCCCCCCACCCCTCACTGTTCCTCTGATATTCTTGTTAACTGCTGGAATTAGCCTACCTTGCTTATCACCATGAAAGGTTTTCCTCCTTTCCCCCCCCTGCTGCTGGTGATGGCTTATCTTAAGTGATCACTCTCCTTACAGTGTGTATGATAAACCTATTGTTTCATGTTCTCTGTGTGTGTATATAAATCTCTCCTCTGTTTTTTCCACCAAATGCATCCGATGAAGTGAGCTGTAGCTCACGAAAGCTTATGCTCTAATAAATTTGTTAGTCTCTAAGGTGCCACAAGTACTCCTTTTCTTTTTGCGAATACAGACTAACACGGCTGCTACTCTGAAAACTAAAAACCCACTAAGCTTATTTGACAGCATTCTGAAGAAGAGAAAATGTGTAAGTTGGCAGCCTTTCATTATGTTTTCATGAGGGGGGGAAAAAAGAAAAAAAGATCTAAAACCAGTTGGCAACAGTGAATACCTAACTGATCACAAGAAGGGGTCGCATCAAGCTGTTCATGAAAAAATTTTTACCTTTCCCCAGATAGATCTGTGGCAGGAAATTTGAGAATTTCAGGAACTCTGACATTAACCTTTTGGAGGTGCCTTCCGACCTTTCACTACAGTGGGTAGAGCTTCAAGGCTTATAACATAAAACACTGTCTAGAAAAGTAAGTTCTCCTTGTCAGCCTATGCTCATCGACAGCTCAGAATCCTACTTCCAGGACTCTGGAAATTTAACCATGTTCTCAGCCTCACACGTATTTAGTCAGCACATTATATCCAGTGTTTACTGTATTAACTTTTGTTTATATAAAATGTATGCATATGCATTTGGCCCTTCTAGCATGTTGAATGAATTTTTGTTCATCTGTAGCAATTGTTACTGCACCTATAGTCATTTTAATTTAAGATAAAATGTAATAAAGTAAGCTTAAATAAAAACGTACAGATCCAGCACAATGTAGCCCCAATCATGACTGCATCCTCTACATACTACTATAATATAAATGTGTAACAACAACAAAATTAAACAAATCCCTGACCAGGTAAAACAAAATGACATGGAGTTCTTATTGTTAAACTAGTTTTTATAAAGTATTTCAAAGATAAAAGGCATTATAAAATACATCATCCCCACCAAAGCAGACCTCCATCAGCAGGACACCCCTTACATTGCAAGTGTAGCTCTCAACACGACACCTAGATATCGCCCCCAAGGAAGCTGGACTACTGATATCTCAGACCATTCCAGGTCCTCCAACAGATTAATCTGGTGGCCTTCAAACTCCAGCTATCCAATATGATGAAGGTGCATTCAGTGTTCCATGTTTCCATACTGAAGAAGTACAATGACTCTTCCCCTGGACAGATACAGCCATCTCCTTCTCCCTTCATGGTCCAAGGGCAAGAAGAATACCTGGTGAGGCAGATCTTGGACTCCAAGGGAAGCCCACGAACCTTGTTGACTGGGAAGATTCCGGTCCAGATGATCACTCGTGGGAGCCAGTCGGCAACATACATACACCCGACTACCTACTTCAGCAACTCCATTTGTCATAACCCGACAAACTAGGCCCAAAGACATCTTATAGGCATCTTTTGAAGGAAGGGGGGTGGTAAGGGGGGAGATGAGATGAGTTATCTGAGCCTGAACCCACTTAAACCTGGTAAGTCATCCCTGAGTCAGAGAGCGTGATGAGTCATCAGAGGCAATTATCTGTAGGTCTTCCCCATGCAATTCTACCAGAGTTCAGCCAATCCACAGGCAAGGCTCCACCTAGATAATCCCAAAGCCAGTATATAGGCTCCTAAGGGAAGGAGCCTCTCCAGCCTGCTCAGTGTCACTACCTAGCCAGGAAAGTACTGCCAGCAATTTCAATAGATTGCCCTTGCTCCTGCTCCAGCCTCTCCAGCTCCATCCTGTGCCTATTTCCATGCTAGCCAGATCCTGTTCCAGCCTGCATGTGCTCCCGCCTCAGCCAACCACCTGGTGATTCTGATAACTTGCCATTTATTATACTATGATTGTCTGGGGAGGGAGTAGTTTTCAATAGCATACATAGGTAGCCTACTTTCTTGATGGCAAAAGAGGATAACATGAAATCACAAACAATTCAAATTTGGGGAATTCTACCAGTTATGATTGGGTGTACTGACTAAATCAACCTGTATGTCACCTTTACTACCTGCATACTATGCTTACCTTTGAAATAACGTGAAGTGAGCTGTAGCTCACGAAAGCTTATGCTCTAATAAATTTGTTAGTCTCTAAGGTGCCACCGGTACTCCTTTTCTTTTTGCGAATACAGACTAACACGGCTGCTACTCTGAAAATTGGAGACAATGAATTCTAAACATCAGACCCCATAAATGCTTAGTAAAATATAATACTTGAATATTGTCTAACACCATATATTTTGGAAAAGTATCTAGTGCTCAGCTTTATTATTATTCACATACCGTATGTACTCGTTCATTTATAAGCCGACCTCCCCAAGATGGATAGGTAAAAATAGTAAAAATTGTATAAAAGATATATAAAACTGTATAAAAGTCTTTCATTAGCCGATCCTATATTTCAGGGATTGGCAAACTTTGGCTCCCGGCTTGTCAGGGTAAGCCGCTGGTGGGTCAGGATGTTTTGTTTTACCTGGAGCATCTGCAGGCACGGAGCCCCTTCCCGCAGTTCCCACTGGCTGGGAATGGCGAACCGCAGCCACAGGGAGCTGAGGGGCTCCATGCCTGCAGATGTTCCAGGTAAACAAAACAACAATGTATTAGATATTCAATTCAATGATTTCATAGAGCTTAAAATCATCACATTTTGGAGTAGACCCATTTATAAGCCAACCCACACTCTTTGATGAGTCACTTTTTTACCAAAAATATTTGACTTATGAACAAGTACATACAGTATAAATATTTTTCCCTGTGTTTTGTTTTAAAGCCAGAAGGAAACACCCCTTATAGAGCAGCATGAGCCTATTGGCCTGATTGGAGCTGCCTCCTCAAATATAGAAGTCAAACTATGCCTATGGTGCCATTACAAAAAATTAAATCAAGAAGAGGAAAGAAGCAGACAAATGCATACCACTGTGTCATGTAACTTTGAAAAAACAAATATCCCATTAACCAAAAAAGAAACAAAAAAACATTTCACAGCAATAGCAGGCAGCAACATGAGTCATACCTCACAGGCAACAGCACACTGAGCTGTCAGCAAAGTAAATGCCATAAAAATGAACAGTATAATGAATAAATAAAACAAAATTCTGTAACTTAACAGCGGGCACTTGATTCTGCTCCGTTTGGGCAAAAGCGCTTAACTCCACGATAGCTAGAACAAATAGGGCCTTACCAAATTCACGGTCCATTTTGGTCAATTTCATGGTCATAGGATTTTAAAAGTTGCAAATTTATGATTTCGGCGATTTAAATTTGAAATGTCACTGTGTTGTAATGGTAGGGGTCCTGACTCAAAAAGGAGTTAGAGGTGGGGAGGATTGCAAGGTTATTGTGGGGGGGGTTGTAGTACTGCTACGCTTACTTCTGCGTTGCTGCTGGCGGTGGCATTGCCTTCAGAGCTGGGTAGCTGGAGAGCGGCGGCTGCTGGCTGGGATCCCAGCTCTGAAGACAGAGTTGCCACCAGCAGCAGCACAGAAGTAAGGATGGCATGGTATGGTATTGTCACCCTTACTTCTGTGCTGCTGCTTACAGAGTTGGGCCCTTAGTCAGCAGCCACCACTTCCAGCTGCCCAGCTCTGAAGACAGCAGCGCAGAAATAAGGGTGGCATGGTATGCACTTCTGCACTGCTGCTGGCGGGGTGCTGCCTTCAGAGCTGGACGCCCAACCAACAGCCACCACTCTCCGGCTCCCCAGCGCTGAAGGCAGTGCAGAAGTAAGGGTGGCAATGTTGTCACCTCACCCCCAAAATAACCTTGTGAACCCCCAGCAATTCCCTTTTGGGTCAGAACCCCCAATTCGAGAAACACTGGTCTCCTCTGTGAAATCTGTATAGTATAGTGTAAAACACGGTTGGGCAAACTACAGCCTGCGGGCCAGATCCAGGCTTTGGATCTGGCCTGCAGCATTGCCACCCCTGTGGCGCCACAGGCCACCCTGTTGCTTCCAGAAGCGGCTGGCACCATGTCCCTGCAGCCCCTAGGGTATAGGGGGCAGAGGGCTCAGAGTGCTGCCCTTGCCTGTGGGTACATCCCCCAAAGCTCCCATTGGTCAGGAACGGGGTAAGTGGCGCTGGGCTGTAGCCCAAACCCCTCGTGAACCCCGCCCCAACTCCCTGCCCTGAACCCCCTGCTGGGACCCAAACCCCCTGCCACACCCCTCCTGCACCCCAACCCCCTGCCCTGAGCCCCCTCCTGCACTCCTCCTGAACCATTGCTCTGAGCCCCTTCCCGCACTGTGCACCCCCTCCTGCACCTCAACCCCGTTCCCTGAGCCCCCTCGTACACCCTGCACCCCTCTTCTGCCCCAACCCCTTGCACTGAACCCCTTCCTGCACACCACACTCCCTCCCACACCCCAATACCCTGTCCCAGCCCTACAAGTATGGACCTGCATGCACTTTCCCCACCAAGATGTGGTCCTCAGGCCAAAAAGTTTGCCCACCCTGGTGTGAAAACACATCAAAAAGCAAATTTAATGAGAGAAGACCAGATTTCACAATCTGTGATGCGTTTTTCATGGCCATGAATTTGGTAGGGCCCTAATCATGAAGCACTTTAACCAGTGAAAGTTGTATCATATATTGCCCTTTTCTTTTGAATCTTTGACAGACTCACTGAAGTGTATATAATAAAATGAAAATAAATGCCTTACTCTGGCCATCCAGTCCAGAAACATCTTATCTCAGCATTTCTGTACTTCAACAGAACATGCGATTGCAGCTCAGACAGATATACCCATGTTAGTTTTAATCTAGCGAGCACAGCTAAAAATAGCAATGAAAACGCAGCAGCATGGGCTTCAGCGAGGGATGTACAAGCGTGCCTGGTTCTCCTTGGTACATACTCGCATTGCTAGCCCATGCCATTGTGCATTCACTGCTATTTTTAGCCATGCTAGTTAGATTAAAGCTAGCATAGGTATGCCTACCCAAGCAGCAATCACATCTTAAATTACAGTGTAGACATACCCAGAGAGTCAGAACTGCAGAGTTCTATTCCCCACTCTCCTGCTAACTTCAACTACCTTGATCAAAAAGAATAAATAATGACAGTACATAGCACTTTCCATATATTTATTAATTAAGCCTAAACATTTTTGTGAGGTAAATTATTTAATCTCTCTATGCCCTACTTAACGTATTTGTAAAATGGAAACAGGAGGATTTGTCTATTTCAGGGTGATGTTGTGAAGTTTAATGTTTGTAAAGTCCCACTGTGGATGGTTCTTCGATTACCTGCACATTGAGGAGAAGTTGTCAAAACAGCTAACCGGATGTTAGGCACCATTAGGAAAGGGACAGATAATAAAGACAGAAAATATCATAATGCCACGGTACTCCCACATCTTAAATACTGCATGCAGTTCTGGTCATCCCATCTCAAAAAAAGATACATTAGAACTGGAAAAAACAGAAGGGCAACCAAAATGATTAGGGGTATGGAACAGCTTCCATATGAGGAGAAATCAGACTTTTTCCTCTTAGAAAGGAGATAACAAAGGGGTGACATGATCAAGGTCTATAAATTTATTCACTTTTGCCACACCATTCATAAGTGTTTATTTAGCCCTTTACATAAACACACAAACCAGGTGTCATCTACTGAAATTAATAGCAGCAGGTTTAAAATAAACATAAGGAAGTACTTCTTCACATACTGCACAGTCAACCTCTGGAACTCGTTGCCAGAGGATGCGGTGGAGGCCAAAAATAATAACAGTTCAAAAAAGAATTAGATAAGTTCATGGAGTATATGTCCATCAATGGCCATTTGTCAACATGCTAAGGGGCGTACGGCCACGTTCTGGGTGTCCATAAACTTCTTTGTGCATGAAACTGGAACTGGATGACAGGGGATGGATCAATCGATAATTGCCATGATCTGTTCATTCCCTCACAAGCATCTGGCACTGCCCATTGTTGTAAGACAGAATGCTGGGTTAGATGGAGATCTGCCCTGGTACGGACATTCTTATGTTCTTAAGGAGTTTCATGTGTGTTTATATTCTAGCCAAGGTCTGGAATAAATTACCGTAATATAAACAAAAATAAATGAGTATGGTATCAATATACTGCAGATATGCTTATTTCAGATGAAAGCATATGAATGCCTAGAGTACATTTCCCAGTGAGTCAAATCTTGAAGATGACTATATTAAATCAAAAATATCTCGAACACATTTTGGAAGCCATTATGATGCTAGCACAACAGCCCCATCCAGGGGCAGCTATTAGCCTCCCCTCAAAATACAAACTATTCTACTGTTCAGTGACATAATGCTTGTGTATATTCGAGGAAATATTTAAAATCTATTGTATGTCTGTTTTTATTTGCCATTTCAAGTGCCCCACATTTTCTCTCTTCCAACCTTTCCCTCATTTCTTCTTTCTCCCTCCCCTATTTTCTACTGCTCTCTTTCTCTGAAAAATGGGTACTCCAATCTCCTCTTTTATTTTGTTTAAGACAGGAAAAGTCTCTTGTTCTCTGCAAAAAGAAGGAGGACTTGTGGCACCTTAGAGACTAACAAATTAATTTGAGCATAAGCTTTCGTGAGCTACAGCTCATAACAAATTTATTTGAGCATAAGCTTTCGTGAGCTACAGCTCACTTCATCTGAGGAAGTGAGCTGTAGCTCACGGAAGCTTATGCTCAAATAAATTTGTTAGTCTCTAAGGTGCCACAAGTCCTCCTTTTCTTTTTGCGGATACAGACTAACACGGCTGCTACTCTGAATCTTCTCTGCTTTCTCTCTATTCTTCTGCATTCCACAACCAAAGTGAGTGGCTGTAATCCTTGTGCACAATACCGTGAGTCAGCCACAATCCCACTCATTTCCCACGAATTACCCAAAATTCAAGTAAAAGGATTGTTAATGTAAACCTCTGTATTTATTATTTCATAATGTAAATAATTACATCATTTTGTTGTGTGTATGCCTTAAATAATAGTGAGGTATACTTATATTTGACTAGACTGATCAATACAACTGTACGATAAATGCTTATTTAAATTACAGACTTTGTCCAGACCCACTAAAGGGCATAGTGGTAATTCTAAGCTATCTAATACCATAAAGAACTAGACCAGATAACAATCTTGGAACAAATAAGTGACCTGTTACAATTTATTTTTTGTATATTCATAGTACCTAGGAGCCCTCGTCATGGACCCTATTGTACTAAGTGTACAAACAAACAAACAAGTCTCTGCCCTTACAATTTAAGTATAAGACATGAGAAAACAGACTGATATAGACAAACTGATAAAGAATTAGACTATGTCTACACTACAGAGCTTACAGTGGCACAGCTGTACTGATGCAGCTGCACCACTGTAAGATCTCTTGTGTAGCCATTCTATGCCAACAGGAGGGCTCCTGTTGACATAATTAAACCATCCTCAACAAGCAGCGGTAGCTATGTTGTGGGGAGAAGCTCTCCTGATGACATAGCACTGTGCTTTTTTCATACCCCTGCATGACGTAAGTTTTGCTAACATAAGTAGTACTGTAGACAAACTCTTAGACAATATTTATCAGCTGTGGTCTTAGCACAACAGCAGCCTAGCCATTGTGAAGCTTTTGTGTAGGCCTCGCGGTAAAGGACAGTCTAAACTAGAGATCTGAAGGAAAATAATGAAGTGACTTTGCAGATGTTTACAGAAGGTCCTCCTATATGTGAGGGGCAGCACAGGAGAAAGCATGAAAGAAGTCATATAAAAAAAAGTGCCAGTGGATGCTGACATAATGAACCAATAGGAGGTGGTTCTCAATACTGAATGAGAGATCACAGGTAGGGTAAGGATAAGCTTGAATGGCCTTGGAAGGAAGGACAAGTAGATCATCTTTGATGCTACAGAAAAGAGCAGTGGTGCCCAAACTTTTCGTGTCCAACACACCCCCAGTAATGGAATCTGTCCGCAACCCCCCCCAAAATTACTGCACAGTTGGTTCAGCAGAAGAGCTTGGGCTGAAGGCAGAGCTGGGGGCAGGACTGGGGATGAGGGAGGAGCTGGGGCTAGAGGTGGAACTGGCCTGGTGGCAGAGAGGGAACAAGGGCAGAGCTAGGCTGGGGAAAGCCGGATCTGGGGCTGGAGCTGGGAGCAGAGCTAGAACCGGGGCCATAGCTGGGGGGTGAGGCTGGGGCAGGGAGTGGAGTCATGGCCAGTAGCCACAGCCAGGGCTGCAGCTGAAGCTGCAGCAATAGACGGAGCTGGGGCTGGAGAGGAGCTGGGTGCAGAGTGGGGCTGGGTGGCGCTCCCTCCCCACCCCCTACGGGGGCTGGCCTGGGCCCCATCACACTCCCTTGAACTTTTCTCCACACACCCCTAGGGGGGAATGCCCCATAGTTTGGGGACCACTGGACAAGTGGGAGCCAGGGAGGGATGCAAAGAGAGAGGTGACATGGTCAAAGTGATAGACTAAGAAAATGATCTTTCCATCAGCATTTTGAATTGATATGAGTGGGACAAGACTGCATTTGTCAAGGCCAGAAAACAGCCTGATGAAGTAATCAAGACACAAAATGATGGAACCTGGACAAGAGTTTTTAGCTGTGTGGCTGGATAAGAAAGAGAGTGTGTCGTAGAAATGTTATTCAAAAAGAATCTGCAAGACTTAAACATAGCCTCGGTGGTGTCCACACTGATCAAGGAGATAGCGAGAATGGCTTGTCAGGGGAAGGGGAGATTAAGTGACGGGTTTTACCCATGTTGAGTTTCAGCTGACAGCAAGGCATCCACAAGGAGATCTAAATAGCAAGCAATCCATCCCCACATTGGAAATTTGTCCTCAGAGCAACCCAAGGTAGATTTTGCCTCCAAAAGACAGAGTAGCCTTTTTCTGAAGTAATCTAGTTGGACAGAGACTCTAGCATCAGAGGGTTTTTGGTTTTGTTTTTTGTAATTTGAACTATTATTAAATAGATTGAAGAACAACATCCTAAGGAACGAAGGGCTAGAGGCAATGTTAATTTACTTATTTTGTCTTCTCTGACTGAAAATCTGTTCCTTCAGACCTGGAATTGCTTTCTCCCTCCACACCCAACTTTTTCTAGTTTCAGAGCAGATATGTTCCTCTTTCCCCAACTCCCAGTGCATGCTCTAATCTAAACTACCCTGCATGTGTACAGTCTTCTGCCTCTATGCTCAGGGTCAAGGTTTGCTCAGCAGCTCTCCTGCAGGAATCTTTTCTTGTCAAACTTTTGCCATCTTCTCCCTCCCTCTTCAGAGTGGTCTCCAATTTACAGAGACAGAGCCTTTGAGGGAGCACTAAGAATGCTGCAGACTCTCCTATCGTAGCAATACATTCCCAACAACTTTAGTGGTTGAGCAGAGCCCAGCTAACAAATGTTCTAATTTCCACATTCGGTAGCCCCCTCCACACTTCAGTTTTATAACTTTCATTTTGAAGTGTCTCAAAACAAAATATTCATCTGACATTTTCCCCAGAAGTTCTAAGCCTGACATAACATTCTATTTCCATGATAAAGAATAAAATTTCACTAGCTGTAATTCAGATCCCAAATATACAAGAGGAAGATTATTTTAAGACCCCCTCCTTCCAAAACTAGCACCAGGAGAGAGAGGAAGTGGGCTAGGAATTTCAATAAGTCAACTCAGCTCTGGCTGTATTTAAGAAGCAAAGTTACATTAGTTCTTGGCCTACCTTTTTAGATAAGAGAGTGAGAAGCCTCAGAATTCAATAACACAGCCCTGGCCTCTCTCCCTGAACACCCCTCAAAGATGTGGGAAGAAAGAGGAATAATGGCATTACTGATGAGTTAAGAAACATCTATGCAATGGTTATCACTTGACAAGATTCTCTTTTGAGTTCAGAAAAAACACAGTGATCCACTAGAAACAGCTAGCAAAATGATTGGTATGTAAGCCCCTTAAACTGATAAGAGAAAAAGTTCCCTATTTGTGAACTGTGCTTCAGCTGGAAGACAGATTACCAATTTATCTATTTATCAGGCATCGAGCCAGATGCATTATCCATTTTCCAAATCTCCAGAAACAACTTGACAAGTACTAGCCCTAAGAAACTGTAATGGTTGAAAAAAAGTCAAGATTGAGATATACTAGTCTAGGTCCACCACCCAAAATAGCAATCTCTACCTATCAGGCTGTCAATGAACCACCAAAGGCTCAGACTCTGTCCACTAACCGATAGGCTACAAGTCTAGAAAGGACTTCCACAATCTAGTGCACTGAAGTATGGGAATTGATGCTGAATGCTCATCTGACTTCCCAAGAAAAATGCTTCCAATCTATTTAGTATAGGAGGTTCAGAGGACAGGACACGCTAGCTATAGGTGGGCTGCTACCTTTAGAATCCAGAAATTGAAAATGAAACAAAAGAGACAAAGGCCTCACTAAAATTTAGGACCAAATAAGCCTTTTTTATTCTTAATTAGGTAGTAAAAAGCAGTTGCTTCTACCTTCCAGGGACTGGAAATAGAGCAATTTCAGCCAGGAAGCCCTTATATAAAAAAATCATATCTCATATTAGTTTCTTTGTCTGAAGGTACCAAAAAGCAAACTCGTGAATGTGAACTAGTATTTGTTGAAGCTGGAGAAATGCATGAATATCTAAATTGGACTGCATGAGTGAAAAGACAAGAGAACAAGGCCTGCACATAAATCTGAAAAATGAAATGATGAATCAGGAAGGGAGGACTGAAAAAACTTGAAAGGGGTAGGTTTCTTGGGCCAATCAGTTTGAGCCCTGATCAGCAATTCCTGATTATGGCGTGACCCCAGGAAATCTTGATCACTAAATGACAAACCATTAAAAACCTTGTTTGATATAATTAGCTTCCTGCAACAACAGCCAACACAAATCGCACTAACGCCTTATGTAAACAACTTTTATGAAGAAAACACTAGTTCCTCCTGACTTAGAATGATATCAAAATTATTGTCAAGAACGCTTCAGGTTACAAATGTAATTTGGCATTGTCTACTTCACCATTAGCAAACTATGTTCATGCATTATTATGCACAATAATGGGGGAAAGTGATCTTCTCAAAAGAACTCAGAGGATAAATTACCATATATACTCATTCATAAGCTGAATATTTTTGGTAAAAAAGTGATGCATCAAAGAGCCGGGGTCGGCTTATACACGGGTCTACACCAAAATTTGATGATTTTAAACTCTAAGAAATCATTGAATTGAATATCTAATATATTGCTGTTTTGTTTACCTGGAGCATCTGCAGCCATGGAGCCCCTTTCCGCAGCTCCCATTGGTTGGGAACGGCAAACCACGGCCACAGGGAGCTGAGGGGCTCCATGCCTGCAGACGCTCCAGGTAAACAAAATGTCCAGACCCGCCAGCAGCTTACTCTGACGGGCCGGGAGCCAAAGTTTGCCAACCCCTGAAATATAGGATCCGTTTATGAAAGGGTCATACAGTTTTTACCGGTTTCAGAGTAGCAGCCGTGTTCGTCTGTATTCGCAAAAAAGTAAAGGAGTACTTGTGGCACCTTAGCGGCTAACAAATTTATTTGAGCATAAGCTTTCGTGAGCTACAGCTCACTTCATCGGATGCATTCTGTGGAAAATACAGTGGGGAGATTTATATACACACACAGAGAACGTGAAACAATAGGTTTTATCACACACACTGTAAGGAGAGTGATCACTTAAGATGAGCTATTACCAGCAGGAAGGGGAAGGGGGAAGGAGGAAAATCCCTTTATGGTGATAATCAAGGTGGGCCATTTTCAGCAGTTAACAAGAACGTCTGAGGAACAGTGGGGGGTGGGGGGGAGAAATAACATGGGGAAATAGTTTTACTTTGTGTAATGATTCATCCATTCCCAGTCTCTATTCAAGCCTAAATTAATTGTATCCAGTTTGCAAATTAATTCCAATTCAGCAGTCTCTCGGAGTCTGTTTTTGAAGTTTTTTTGTTGAAGGACAGCCACTCTCAGGTCTGCAATCGAGTGACCGGAGAGACTGAAGTGTTCTCCAACTGGTTTTTGAATGTTATAATTCTTGACGTCTGATTTGTGTCCATTTATTCTTTTATGTAGAGACTGTCCAGTTTGACCAATGTACATGGCAGAGGGGCATTGCTGGCACATAATGGCATATATCACATTGGTAGATGTGCAGGTGAACGAGCCTCTCATAGTGTGGCTGATGTGATTAGGCCCTATGATGGTGTCCCTTGAATAAATATGTGGACAGAGTTGGCAACAGGCTTTGTTGCAAGGCTAGGTTCCTGGGTTAGTGGTTCTGTTGTGTGGTGTGTGATTGCTGGTGAGTATTTGCTTCAGATTGGGGGGCTGTCTGTAAGCAAGGACTGGTCTGTCTCCCAAGATCTGTGAGAGTGATGGGTCGTCCTTCAGGATAGGTTGTAGATCCTTGATGATGCGTTGGAGAGGTTTTAGTTGGGGGCTGAAGGTGCTGGCTAGTGGCGTTCTGTTATTTTCTTCATTGGGCCTGTCCTGTATTAGGTGACTTCTGGGTACTCTTCTGGCTCTGTCAATCTGTTTCTTCACTTCAGCAGGTGGGTATTGTAGTTGTAGGAATGCATGATAGAGATCTTGTAGGTGTTTGTCTCTGTCTGAGGGATTGGAGCAAATGCGGTTATATTGTAGAGTGTGGCTGTAGACAATGGATCGTGTGGTATGATCTGGATGAAAGCTAGAGGCATGTAGGTAGGAATAGCGGTCAGTAGGTTTCCGATATAGGGTGGTGTTTATGTGACCATCGCTTATTAGCACCGTAGTGTCCAGGAAGTGGATCTCTTGTGTGGACTGGTCCAGGCTGAGGTTGATGGTGGGATGGAAATTGTTGAAATCCTGGTGGAATTCCTCAAGGGCTTCTTTTCCATGGGTCCAGATGATGAAGATGTCATCAATGTACCGCAAGTAGAGTAGGGGCTATTTTTACCTATCCATCTTGGAGCGTCGGCTTATAAACCAACAGGCTAATGAACGAGTATATACAGTACTTATCCCACAACCCATCCATAATACGAGTCAGATAGCATGTTCTAGAAATGCATTTTGAGAAATGCATTTACAGAACTATTGTAAATTTCAAGCTCAGCCTATAGCTATGTTTACAACACATGAGATTTAAATAAATATAGTTAAACCATGCTACCCAGTATCTTTGTAATTAACATTTTGGTTTTCTTGGGTTGGCAGACTGAGTTCAGATCTGCTATCTAGCTGTTCCTTTCGACAGTGAGTTTCTTGCCAAGATTTAACATGGTCTGCTGTCATACACATTCAATAAAACCAGCAAACATAGCTACTTGTACAACAAGAAATTCAGCAATTCAGTCTCTGTAATACTTAACTATAATATCTTAAAAGTACATATCCTGATGACTCAGTTGTTTCCTCTAAAAACTTAAGCTATAATAGCTGAATATATTAGTGAATATTGAAACTTTCAACCAATTAACAAGACATTTCTTTTAATTATACTCAAAACTATTAACAAAAAAATTACACATTTGCAAAGAAGTTTACATTATCCAAAAATAGTTTTGTGAATACAAATAAAGTATATGACCTACTTTACATAAGTAAAAGACAAAAATGTATATACAACGGCTGTTTCTGTATTTCATATTTATCTCAATGTTTAGATATGACAATGAGTGGTGCTATGAAAATACCAAAGACAGAGAGATGCAAGTAGGGAAATAATACAATTCTTGCTTGATTGAAGATCTTCAAAAATGTATTCTGTTTATTTGAGGTGTTGTAGTGCTTTAATGCCAGAAATACTCATCTGTGTAAGATACGACTTGCAATATTGAGAAAGTGGGGAAAAGAGATTTAGTTTTAAATATTGAAATTAAGATTTGAAGTCTTTCACAGGTAGACCCCTCAGGTAAAATAACTGTCTTAATATTGTGGTGTCTTAACGTTCTCATTGCTTTTCGCGGTGGTGGGGGGGGGACGACAACAACCACCACCTCAGTCCAGCCTGATCTATATAGGACTAGAAATGTTGGCAAGGTGACCTGGCTTCTTCCCCCTCACCACCCTACTGGGTTTGTTGTTTATGGGTTGTTGTTGTTTTGAGGCAGCCATCTTTTTCTCCAGAATCTCACTTTTCATTTAAAAAGAAAAAGGGGTAAGTCTCTAGTGTTTATGGCTGCAATGAAAAGTTTCAAAATGTGACTCAAATTTAACCAGCACAAAGATGTTAACTAATGCTTGAATCAATAGCTCTGAGGCCACGTCTACACTACCAGCCGGATCAGCAGGTCATGATCAATCTATCGTATATAGTGTAGACAAAATAAATCGATCCCTGATCACTCTGCCATCGACTCCGGAACTCCACGATGGTGAGAGGTGGAAGGAGAGTCAACGGGGGAGCGGCCACCGTCGATCCCGCGCAGCAAGGACGCGAAGTAAGTGATTCTAAGTTGATCTAAGATACGTCTACTTCAGCTACGCTATTCTCATAGCTGAAGTTGAGTATCTTAGATCGATCCCCCCACCCCCTATTGTAGACCAGGCCTAAGAAACATGTACTGTCCCGTATATCTCAATGAGGTGTTAACTCAGATCCCCAAAGATGATAATTAGGGCTATTGATTAATTGCAGTTGAAGCATGCGATTAACTCAAAAAATTATAAATTGTGATTAACAAAATTAATCTCACTGTTAAATAACAGAATACCAATTAAAATTAATTAAATATTGTGGATGTTTTTCTACATTTTCATATACGTTGTTTTCTGTGTTGTAATTGAAATCAAAGTGTATATTATTTTTTATTACAAATATTTGTACTGTAAAAACAATAAACAAAAGAAATATTATTATCAATTCACCTCATATAAGTACTGTAATACAATCTCTTTGTTGTGAAAGTGCAACTTACAAATGTAGATATATTTTTTGTTCCATAACCGCACTCAAAAACAAACAATGTACTACTTCTTATTCAACCTATTTCTTGTTCAACCAATCTCTAGGACAAACAAGTTTGTTTACATTTATGGAAGATATTGCTGCCTTCTTATTTATAATGTCACCGGAAAGTAAGAACAGGCATGTGCATGACACTTTTGTCGAGGCACTGCAAGGTATTTATGGGCCAGACATGCTAACATTTGTATGCCCCTTCATGCTTCGGTCACCATTCCAGAAGACATGCTTCCACGCTGATGACGGTCATTAAAAAATAATGCATTAATTAAATCTGTGACAACTCCTTGGGGGAGAATTGTATGTCTCTTGCTCTGTTTTACCTGCATTCTGTCATATATTTCATGTTATACCAGTCTCGGATGATGACCCAGAACATGTTGTTCATTTTAAGAACACTTTCATTGCAGATTTCACAAAAGGCAAAGAAGGTACCAATGTGAGATTTCTAAAGATAGCTACAGCACTCGACCCAAGGTTTAAGAATCTGAAGTGCCTTCTAAAATCTGAGAGGGACAAGGTGGGGAGCATGCTTTCTGAAGTCTTAAAAGAGCAACACTCTGATGCGGAAACTACAAAACCTGAACCACCAAAAAAGAAAATCAATCGTCTACTGGTGGCATCTGACTCAGATAATGAAAATGAACATGCGTCGGTCCGCATTGCTTTGGAATTTTATTGAGCAGAACCTGTTATTAGCATGGACACGTGTCCACTGGAATGGTGGTTGAAGCGTGAAGGGACATATGAATCTTTAGCGCATCTGGCACGTAAATATCTTGTGATTCCAGCTACAACAGTGCCATGCGAATGCCTGTTCTCACTTTCAGGTGACATTGTAAACAAGAAGCAAGCAAGTATTATCTCTTGCAAATGTAAACAAACTTGTTTATCTGAGCGATTGGCTGAACAAGAAGTAGGACTGAGTGGACTTGCAGGCTCTAAAATTTTACATTGTTTTATTTTTGAATGCAGTTTTTTTGTTCATAATTTTACATTTGTAGGTTCAATTTGCATGATAAAGAGATTGACCTGCAATACCTGTATTAGGTGAATTGAAAAATACTATTTCTTTTGTTTTTTTACAGTGCAAATACTTGTAATTAAAAATAAATATAAAGTGAGCACTGTACATTTTGTATTGTGTTTTAATTGAAATCAATATATTTGAAAATGTAGAAAATATCCAAAAATATTTAAGTAAATGGTATTCTATTATTGTTTAACAGTGTGATTAATTGCGATTAATTTTTTTAATCACTTGATAACTCAAATGATAACATAAAATATCACATTGCTATTTCACTGCTGACCAAAAGAATATGAAAGGAGAGGAATGTGCTGCAGTAATACAAAAAATAATAAATAATTAATAATAATCCTATTATGGATATTTGCATAATCTGTGGTGAGTAACTTCTCATTCTAGTGCTATGAGTGATGCTTTCACAAGCACTAGTCACCCTTTCCCTCTCCTCCCTTCAATCTAACCCCTGGAGCCAAAAAGCCAAAGGGGTTAATGGAGCTCAGGTGGGTATCTAAGCCGCACCAAGAGAAAGCGAATCCTGCAAATATGGGACAGATAAACTCCATTCCCCACCCCAGAGCTTTAAGGGTCTAGTCTGTTCTGGTTATGGTACCAGGGGCTCCCTGCGCTGGATGCTGTCAGCAAACTCAGGCAGACATCACTGCACAATTTATACATAGGTTATGTTATCAAGCATTTCTTTGCTAACATAAGGGCTGGAAATTTTTTTTTTAAATAAAAATTGCCAGCAAGTTAGAGAAATATGGGCTGGATGAATGGACCACAAGGTGGATAGAAAGCTGGCTAGATCATCGGGCTCAACAGGTAGTGATCAATGGCTCCATGTGTAGTTGGCAGCCAGTATCAAGCGGCGTGCCCCAAGGATTGGTCCTGGGGCCGGTTTTGTTCAATATCTTCATAAATGATCTGGAGGATGGCGTGGACTGCACCCTCAGCAAGTTTGCAGAGGACACTAAATTGGGAAGAGTGGTAGATACGCTGGAGGGTAGGGATAGGATACAGAGGGACTTAGACAAATTAGAGGATTGGGCCAAAAGAAATCTAATGAGGTTCAACAAGGACAAGTGCAGAGTCCTGCACTTAGGAAGGAAGAATCCCATGCACTGCTACAGACTAGGGACCAAATGGCTAGGCAGCAGTTCTGCAGAAAAGGACCTGGGATTACAGCGGACGAGAAGCTGGATATGAGTCAACAGTGTGCCCTTGTTGCCGAGAAGGCTAACGTAATTTTGGGATGTATAAGTTGGAGCATTGCCAGCAGATCGAGGGACGTGATCATTCCCCTCTATTAGGCATTGGTGAGGCCTCTTCTGGAGTACTGTGTCCAGTCTGGGGCCCCACACTACAAGAACGATGTGAAAAATTGGAAAGAATCCAGCGGAGGGCAACAAAAATGATTAGGGGTCTGGAGTACACGACTTATGAGGAGAGGCTGAGGGAACTGAGATTATTTAGTCTGCAGAAGAGAAGAATGAGGGGGGGGATTTGATAGCTGCTTTCAACTACCTGAAAGGGGGGTTCCAAAGAGAATGGATCTAGACAGTTCTCAGTGGTATCATATGACAGAACAAGGAGTAATGGTCTCAAGTTGCAGTGGGGGAGGTTTAGGTTGGATATTAGGAAAAACTTTTTCATTAGAAGAATAGTGAAGTACTGGAATTGGTTACCTAGGGAGGTGGTGGAATCTCCTTCCTTAGAAGTTTTTAAGGTCAGGCTTGACAAAACCCTGGGAGGGATGATTTAGTTGGGGATTGGTCCTGCTTTGAGCAGGGGGTTGGACCTCCTGAGGTCCCTTCCAACCCTGATATTCTATGAAGAGGACAATATGATTATGCACTGACATAGGGTTGGGCATTTCACTGGTCCAAAAATAATTGGCCAATTGCCTATCAAACATTGGTGAAATATTGTCAAATGTCAAAAATGGTCAAATATTTTAAAGCTATAATTTATTACAAGAGTAATAATAACAATAAAATAATAAGATTTTAGGGTCTCCAGTAGGATTATCCTTAGAGAGATACTTAAGCCTAACTACAAAAAACAAGTTACTTAACTGAGTTATTTTAAGTAAGAAAAATTAGAAATGCAATAAAATTAAGTTCTTAAAAATGAAAAAACATTATTACTTTTTAGTAATGTTATCATTTAAATGTGAACATTATTAAAGACTGAACAGTTACAAAAGAAAAGAAAAATAAAATAAAAAAAACTATAAATGAAAAAAGTCATTTTAAATGCATTTATGCTAAATAGGTAGCAGGCCAACTCTTCAAGCATCTTCCTTTTTTTCCATCTTTCACTTTAGCAGCTTCAACTGTTTTCATATACATCAAGGGTTCCAACCTTTTACTTTCTGAGCCCCCCACAACATGCTATAAAAACTCCACTGCCACAATAACTGGTTTTCTGCATATAAAAGCCAGGGCAGGCAATAGGGGGTAGCAATCAGGGCAACTGCCTGGGGCCCCATGCCACAGGGGCCCCCACAAAGCTACATATCTTAGACTTTGGCCCCAAGTGGCTGGGCTCAGGGCCCTGGACTTCAGCCCCATACACTGGGACTTCAGCTTTGTGCCCTGGACTGCAGAGAATCTAATGCTGGCCTTGCTTGGCAGCCCCCCTGAAACCTTCTTGGGGCCCCCCCAGGGGGACGCAGGCCTCTGGTTGAGAACCATTGATCTACATCTCTGTATCATCATCAAATTCATCAACATCTTCATCTCATGAGTACTAAGTCAACTCTTGATCTACCATTTTCTTCTCTAATCTTAAATTGTGATACATAGTCATCAGCTTCCCAGAAGTGGAAGTCTTGAGTCTATTTCTGGTTTTCAAATGGATGCTTCCCCAAACTAAACAATTTCATTCCATGCATGCAATGTAGTTATAGCCATGTCAGTCCCAGGATATTAGAGAGACAAGACATGATGTAATCTCTTTTCTTGGACCAATGCACCAAGAAACCAATGATGTACCATCGATGATATTTTCATCCTCTTGACAGACAGCTTAAACTCCCTCATAGATCTCCATCACAAATTCAAAAGCCACCATCCATCTATTAAACTTTCTCTGGAACACTCCCACACTAACATCAACTTCCTGACACCACAATCAGTTTCAACAATGGAGCCCTACAGACAACCATATACAAGAAGCCCATGGATCACCACACCTACCTTCATAGATCCAGTAACTGTCCCCTCTCCCAAGCATGCCAAGAAATCTGTTATGTACAGCCGGACACTAAGATACAAAGGAATATGCACCGAGGAGAAAGTCTGGGATACACACTTTAACACTCTTAAAACCACCTTCACCAAACAAGGATACTCTACCAGAGAAGTAGATCATGGAGCAGGCCACTCAAATACCCCAAGAGAACCTACTTCAATACAAAAATAAAACCCCTTCCAAATGCACACCCCTAGTTGTCACCTACCACACCACACTGAAACCCATATGGAGTATCGTGAAACTACAACTCAAACTCGATGAGGACCCAATCCATAAAAAAATCTTTCCTGAATCCCCTTTTCTGGCCTTCAAACAACCCCCCAGCCTCTCCAAGATCATCAACAGAAGCAAGCTCCTCACAGAGCCAGAGACACATGAACTCAAAGTGGTACCAGATCCTGCCAGATCAGCAGATGCAAAATCTGCAGATATATCTCAACTGCTACAATGATCAACACTTCCCACAACACACCTTTCAAGACAGATGGATCCTAAACATGCCTATCATAACATGTGGTATACCTCTTCCAGTGCACCAAATGCTCCAACCACAACTATCTGGGTGAAACCAGAAAATCACTAAGCTCTTGAATGAACTCTCACAGGAAAACGATAAAAGACAAAAACACCCTATCACCTCTAGGTGAACACTTTTCACACAGCGATCACTCTATATCTGACCTCTTTGTCTCATCTTCAAAGGAAACCTACACAACATTTCGAAAAAGACAAGACTGGGAGCTTAAATTCTTAACTGCTAGACAATAAAGATCATGGACTGAACAGAGAAACTGGATTTATGGCTTATTACAACAATCTATAACCCACTAACCTCCTCCTCCCACCCCCAACCACTGCAGAGGTGTTAAGGGCCACTCTACCTTGAAGGGTCCCTTAAAATACATGCTACTTATGCTAAACAATCTGTTCCACCTTGTATTTATCTGCAACACTCAGAGTACATTTCCCAGACCTGAAGAAGTGCTCTGTGTGGCTTGAAAGTTTGAAAAAGCTTATCACTCTCACCAACGGAAGTTGGTCCAATAAAAATATTACTTCAACCACCACCAGAAAGCCTGAATGCCCTTCTCCACATAGGAAGAAATATCAGGTGTAAGTAAGTTCGCTGTTTTTTCAGAGAGTTTTCACTATTTTGGTAGCGGGCACAACAATTAAAATAAAAAAACACTAACTCCCTACCCCCAGGTTATACTGGGAGAGTGGACTTTAAAGAGACATAGAGGGAAGGTAGTTAAAATGGAGGACATTGACAAGTGTGGATATCATGAGAAATGTGTGGGTTAGGAGGGTTGGAGGGTGACCGTGGATCTTTGTTTTGTTGCAGTTTACTTGTTTATTGCTTCCTTTGTCCCATCCCTCTATTCAGATTACTTTAAAATATATTAAAAGAAGATTAAGATTGTAAAGTCAGACACTTAAAGGTTAGGAAATATTAGATTTAAGATTGTCTATGTAGCCAGTCATCACCATGACATATTTTTTTTATATTTTGTACAGTTTCTCTAACCTTTTACTGGTCTGTGTGTTTTAGACTCTTCGGGGGGGGGCGAAGGATCATGCTTTGCTACATGTTTACACTGTGCTTAGCACAACTTGCGCACTATGGTACTATAAATAAATATTTACTTACTCAAATTAAGGCTCTAACTTCACTCATCATTGCTATCTCTAGGTCCCCTTTTAATCTACAGGAAATCATTTTCACTCTAAGTCTGTATGAGTTACGACACATATTTATAGAAACAAACAAAAAAAAGCTGTGAGCTTCCTCCTCTTCCCACTTCCTCCTTGCCTAACTGAATGCCTAGCGGTCTACCTTCTGTATGCAACCTCTGTCGCCTTCATATCTTTATTAATATCCCATGTCCTAACTTGTTTTCTCTTTTTACACTAAGCATGATGTTTTACTTTGTCAGATCATGCTTACTCTAGGATTTTTTGCATAGTTTCCTGTGATTTCTTTAAAGTGACACAGCATCCATGCTGCTGATCCAGGGGCATTTCCAAATCCCGATATGTTCACTGTGATGGCTCAGGAAGGGTGTTTGTAGGGAACAGGAGGATTCTCCTGGAGCAACAAATTTTCTTTTCAATGCTAAGTGGTGGCAGCGAGTATTGTGGGGGATCAGAATTGTTCTTGGAACAGTACTGATGTGCTATCTCCTTTGAAGTGCAGCAGCAGTCACTGGAGCAGATCACAGATGACTTCTGAGCCTGAAAGGCATATGCTGGTTGCTACAGCTGAGGAAAATTTACTTCCAAGGACAAGACAAGTGAGCAGTTCTGGTATGAGAAGCAGAATTAAAGAATGTTAAGAAGAAAACCTCCTGAAGAGAGGCACAAAGGAAAATTTAGGTAAAACTATAATCTTGATGGTTGAGACAAGGTCATATAGTAGATGAGGTTATGAAATAACCAATTTTGTTATCTAAAAGTCCTGAAGAGCAATAGTGTCATACTTCTATTTAGTAACCACTAAACAAAAATACTGTGTCATCTAGTCTGGATGACACAACTTGACTGTGTGTTGGTGAGATGAAAGGGGGCATTAAGCACATATCTTCAATGGCTGGTGATGGGACACTAAATGGGGAGGGCTCTGAGAATTCTCTCTCAGGTGTCTAGCTTGTGGGTCTTGTCTACATGATCAGGGTCTAATTCATCGCCATATCTGGGGTCGGGAAGGAATTTTTCCCCAGCTCAGATTGGCAGAGACCAATGTTCCCTCTAATTTTTGACAGACAGTGTGTGCAAAAAAAAATTTCTGTGCAAATTATTGTGCTTCTGTGCAAATTTTTGTGCACGCGGTGTTTTGTTGGGTGAGCAGGGTTTAGGATCTGTGTGCACACGCACAGCTTAGAGGGAACAGTGGCAGAGACCCTGGGGGGTTTTTGCCTTCCTCAGCAGCATGGGGCACATGTAACCTACAGGTTTAAACAAGTGTAAATGGTGGATTCTCTGTACCTTGAAGTCTTTAATTCAAGATTTGAGGACTTCAGGAGCTCAGCCATAAGTTATGGGTCTATTATAGGAGTGGGTGGGTGAGGTTCTATGGCCTGCAATGTGCAGGAGGTCAAACTATATTATCATGATCACTTCTGGCCTTAAAGTCTATGAGAGCATCAATGCCCAAAAATATTCTGAATGGTAGGAGGTTCTCAGACCTTAAACATTGAAGCCATTGCTTTATGTCTTTTACAAGTGGTTAATTCAAGGTAAATCTATTTCCTTTGCACAGAATTAACATGCAAAGAACTAAAAAATAATAAACTTTATACTTTCAAAGACACTTGTATTAACCTTCCAAGTGTGACAGTCTTGGCAAACCACTCAATTGATCATTCAATTCAATGCCCATTATTTGACCACAGTCAAATATTGTTAAATATTCCAACAAGAATGTCTTTCTATAGGAGATGGCCTTCTTTTTGCTTTGCCTCATTGTGCCATCTGATAGCAAACCTTCTTAAATGTAAAATGACATTTGCCTCATCCTTCATCTTTTAAATGTCAAATGACAAGCTTTATTTGAACATGTCAAGGTTCAACTTTCCTATTAAGTACTCCCAGATAAGGTGCGTTTTGAAAAAGGCATTTTTCCTTCCCTTTTTAAGTACCCGCCTAGAGGAACACTAAAAGTAAGTTATCGGCATTTCTGGTCCCTGAATCCAGAAACAAAAACTAGGAAATGAGAAGAGGTACCAAGGGAAAAGGTAGAGAAGTAAAAAGGCAGAATGAAAACAAAGAAAACGAGAAAAGACATAAGATACAGCATTTAGACATGCGCTAGCCTACATTTCAGATTTAATACAATGGAGAGCAGTTCTCGTTGCGAGCTAAGAGCATTGAGGAACAGGGGTTCCAACTCTGGCCATACTGTGATAAGAAGTAACTGGAGTGGCGTCGACCCACACAGCCTATTAAAGCCTCGGATGCACCATGCAGTTGACGCATGACACACAGGGTCAACAGACACTGCTATGAGCGGTTCCAGCTCTGGCTTATGGCACGCATGCACAACCATGTCTGGAATCCACTTAAGGACCATCACTCCAAGAAAAACTAATGTTTTTGGTATCAGTTTTATAGGAGAGTGAATGATCTATGCTCTGATTTTGATTGTTCTGTCTTGCAATCCTCCTCTTGACCATGTGAACTGAACAGGGAAATAGGCCTTAGAAAAGGTTAACTCAATCTGTAACACAATTAGCACAGACACACTTAAGGTGCATACCAAAACATACATAGAAGGCCAAAATTTTCAAAAGTGAGATTTTAAAATTAGTCTCTTAAGGGTATGTCTATGCTAGATTCCTGTTAGTTAACACTTTTGTAAAGACTAGCGCAGATATTCCCTAAACATTTGTTCTAGAATACCAACACTTGCTTTTTAACCTAGACAGAAATGTTCATCATCTCTGAAAATTCTGATCTGGAGCTCAAGTTTTACAGTACAACACCAATTATCTGAGACCTGGTTTACACAGAAGTTTTTCAGTATATATTTAGTTTTTTCGGCATAAATTACCTTGCAATCACACACTCAAATTATTTTTTTTTTGCTTTATATTTCATCTTACTCTTGTATTATTAATTCACTTCGAAGCAACACAACTATTTCAGAATGTAAGGTTTGTGCGGCCACATCCACTTTTCAAATTAGCTACATCATGTCAGATAGTACTCCCACTGCTATCTCACAATACATTGCTTCATATCTGGATTGACTCATCTAGTTATTTGTGCACTCTCCACTGCTCTAGGTGTCATCTTGTTCAAATTCCTCACCTTACATACATTTAAGCACATCTATTTGCATTTCCAGCTCATAGCAAGTTCAGACACCAAATCCATTATAGCCATCATGGCCTGTGCCCTCATGTGGTCTCATCAACAGATCCTGGACTTCCTTGCTCTCTGAGAAGAGAAACACATTGTCTTATTTTCCCAGCAGTCACTGGAATTCCGAGATCTTTGGAGACATCCTAAACCTTCTGGCACAAATAAGCAGAGGAGCCAGCCCAGAAGGCCATAAGGTGCAAAGTGTTAACAGTGAAGGTAACTAATCATTGGAACAACATACCAAAGTTTGTGGTGGACTTTCCACCAATGGCAATTTTTAAATCAAGACTGGGTGTTTTTCTAAAAGACATGCTCTAGTTCAAACAGGTATTAATTCAGGTGAGCACTCTGGCCTGTGTTATAGAGATTGGATTGGATGATCGCAGTGGTGTCTGAGGGCTTTATAATACATTAATCTAAATTTTTGCTCAACATTAGACAGAAATCAGCAGATACTTCAAAAACCTGCTGGGCTAGCACTCCTTATTAGAGATTTTCCAGCCATCTTCTATATTTATGTCAGATTTTGTAAGTTTTTTAAGCGAGGTGAAACTTGGGGATACACAAGTCAAATCAGACCCTTGAAAGGGGTACAGCAGTCTGGCATAGTTAGATGACCTAGCCAGAGGACTAAGTGACCTAACACAAGAAGTTGTTGGAGGTTGGGTGGAGAAGTGGAAGACCAGGAGGGAAACAAAGGCAGAGCCACAGCGGCACTGTATTACAACACAGGAGGGTACAGTCACAACAGTAGTTAATTATTCCATTGTTGATTATTTTTGCTGAACACTTCAGTTAATCCCACAATCCCAGACCAACTCCCACTCCTTCACAGGTCTCAAAAGACTCAAATACCTGTAACTAAGTTGCCAAGACCTGTTGAGGCACTCCCTATAGCTTTTATGATTCTATGTTGTTGGTAAAAATACTTCGGCATATCAAAAACTGAAAGTGAGAGGAAGGTATATAAAATATACTGAATTTTAAAACCACCACAGAGGCTACTGTACCAATTTTACTATTCACTTTCATATTTAATTCATTAAAAAAAAAATCTATATTTTAAATTTCAATAAAGCTGCCACAGAATTTCCAGTTTGCCAAGGAAGCCAAGAAACCTGCTGTATAATTTAATTCCAGCCTTCCCAGATTATAGGAAACTCTTTCAAATTTACAGATATACAGTTTAAAAGTGAATAAATGCCCAGAAAACTAAGAAATTTTCTTTTAACCGTAAAATGCAGTTGGGAATTACTTTATTTCTCTTTAAGAAGAAAAGGAGTACTTGTGGCACCTTAGAGACTAACAAATTTATTAGAGCATAAGCTTTCGTGAGCTACAGCTCACTTCATCGGATGCATTTGGTGGAAAAAACAGAGGAGAGATTTATATACACACACACAGAGAACATGAAACAATGGGTTTATCATACACACTGTAAGGAGAGTGATCACTTAAGATAAGCCATCACCAGCAGCAGGGGGGGGGGAGAAAGGAGGAAAACCTTTCATGGTGACAAGCAAGGTAGGCTAATTCCAGCAGTTAACAAGAATATCAGAGGAACAGTGGGGGGGTGGGGTGGGAGGGAGAAATACCATGGGGAAATAGTTTTACTTTGTGTAATGACTCATCCATTCCCAGTCTCTATTCAAGCCTAAGTTAATTGTATCCAGTTTGCAAATTAATTCCAATTCAGCAGTCTCTCGTTGGAGTCTGTTTTTGAAGCTTTTTTGTTGAAGTATAGCCACTCTTAGGTCTGTGATCGAGTGACCAGAGAGATTGAAGTGTTCTCCAACTGGTTTTTGAATGTTATAATTCTTGACGTCTGATTTGTGTCCATTCATTCTTTTATGTAGAGACTGTCCAGTTTGGCCAATGTACATGGCAGAGGGGCATTGCTGGCACATGATGGCATATATCACATTGGTAGATGCGCAGGTGAACGAGCCTCTGATAGTGTGGCTGATGTGATGGCATCTCCTGAATAGATATGTGGACAGAGTTGGCAATGGGCTTTGTTGCAAGGATAGGTTCCTGGGTTAGTGGTTGGTGACAATGTATACCTTCAAATCAGCGGCACTGCGATGGGTACCCGCATGGCCCCACAGTATGCCAACATTTTTATGGCTGACTTAGAACAACGCTTCCTCAGCTCTCGTCCCCTAATGCCCCTACTCTACTTCCGCTACATTGATGACATCTTCATCATCTGGACCCATGGAAAAGAAGCTCTTGAGGAATTCCACCATGATTTCAACAATTTCCATCCCACCATCAACCTCAGCCTGGACCAGTCCACACAAGAGATCCACTTCCTGGACACTACGGTGCTAATAAGCGATGGTCACATAAACACCACCATATATCGGAAACCTACTGACCGCTATTCCTACCTACATGCCTCTAGCTTTCATCCAGATCATACCACTCGATCCATTGTCTACAGCCAAGCGCTACGATATAACCGCATTTGCTCCAACCCCTCAGACAGAGACAAACACCTACAAGATCTCTATCATGCATTCCTACAACTACAATACCCACCTGCTGAAGTGAAGAAACAGATTGACAGAGCCAGAAGAGTACCCAGAAGTCACCTACTACAGGACAGGCCCAACAAAGAAAACAACAGAACGCCACTAGCCAGCACCTTCAGCCCCCAACTAAAACCTCTCCAACGCATCCTCAAGGATCTACAACCTATCCTGAAGGATGACCCATCACTCTCACAGATCTTGGGAGACAGACCAGTCCTTGCTTACAGACAGCCCCCCAATCTGAAGCAAATACTCACCAGCAACCACACACCACACAACAGAACCACTAACCCAGGAACCTAGCCTTGCAACAAAGCCCGTTGCCAACTCTGTCCACATATCTATTCAGGGGATACCATCATAGGGCCTAATCACATCAGCCACACTATCAGAGGCTCGTTCACCTGCGCATCTACCAATATGATATATGCCATCATGTGCCAGCAATGCCCCTCTGCCATGTACATTGGCCAAACTGGACAGTCTCTACGTAAAAGAATGAATGGACACAAATCAGACGTCAAGAATTATAGCATTCAAAAACCAGTTGGAGAACACTTCAATCTCTCTGGTCACTCGATCACAGACCTAAGAGTGGCTATACTTCAACAAAAAAGCTTCAAAAACAGACTCCAACGAGAGACTGCTGAATTGGAATTAATTTGCAAACTGGATACAATTAACTTAGGCTTGAATAGAGACTGCGAATGGATGAGTCATTACATAAAGTAAAACTATCTCCCCATGGTATTTCTCCCTCCCACCCCACCCCCCACTGTTCCTCTGATATTCTTGTTAACTGCTGGAATTAGCCTACCTTGCTTGTCACCATGAAAGGTTTTCCTCCTTTCCCCCCCCCTGCTGTTGGTGATGGCTTATCTTAAGTGATCACTCTCCTTACAGTGTGTATGATAAACCCATTGTTTCATGTTCTCTGTGTGTGTGTGTGTGTATATAAATCTCTCCTCTGTTTTTTCCACCAAATGCATCCGATGAAGTGAGCTGTAGCTCACGAAAGCTTATGCTCAAATAAATTTGTTAGTCTCTAAGGTGCCACCAGTACTCCTTTTCTTTTTGCGAATACAGACTAACACGGCTGCTACTCTGAAACCAATGATAAATACAGTACAATCTGTTTTGCAATCCCTACAAATTGATAAACATGACCAAAATCTGTAATGACAGATAGGTGATGTTAATCCTCCTAAAAGCCAGCAGTTAAATCCAGAATTCAAATATGCAGCAAAGAAAGGGAGGTTCTGAGTCTTGGTAAGAACATAGAGGTCTGACCCTGCACTGTTGAAGTTGATGGGAGTTTTGACATTCACTTGAATTGGAAAATGATAGAGATCTAGATGCAAAGATATTTAACAAGTTACCTTAAAAAAATAAACCTGGGAGGAAATCTTTTGACATGGGAGGAACTAATTTTGCAACTTTAAATTTAGGGCAACATCTTGCTCTAGTCAGCAAAGATTCTCTGAGGGAGAAAAGTCCCAGCAGCGAATCAGGAAACCATCTTTCCCCTGAGGGCAGGATGTCTCAAGGATGTCTGTGGCAACTCTATGCTCCACAGTACTCCAGAGAACTAGTACAGGAGGCAGGGGACCTGGCCATGCCCCTAAGCTGACATACACCCACTACCACAGAGCAGTGCATCCTGGCTCATTCTTGCTCGGCTTTACTGCTGGGAAAGTAGTTTTTTTATACTATGCAGACACACCCACTGAAAGTATTAGATTTTGATCTTGATTTTGCTAAATTAAAAAAAGTGAATCATTTTTAGACTCATGCAAAAAGTTACAAACACACTAAATCCCTATGTATTGTGCAAATATCTGATTATTATTCTATTAGAAAATAAGTTTATTATTTTAAGGGAATTTAAGGTTAATAAAAAGGCACCATATTAACAGTCCTAGAAAAACAAGTGTTCTATTTATCCTCAGAACAGGAACAGCACAGCAAACAGAGTAACAAGGTCTCCCACGATGCCTGCCAATGTTATTTATTTGCCTTCCAGTAGCGCCTAGAGATCCCACTCCGGGATCAGAGCCCCAAGATGTTTAGCAGCGAGAAGTAAAAAATGGGTTCTCTCATGTGGATACCTGGAACGAGACAAACACCAAACCATGAAATGATCACTCTTGGCTTCTATTAAACTGAGTTACACTCAAGTCAGTAACCTACAAATAAACAGGGCTTTGGAGCGGAGCCTGGAGCTGGAGCGCGGAGCTGCAGGTTTTTGCCCGGAGCTGGAGCGGAGCCAGAGCACAGAATCTTGACTGCTCCACTGTTCTAGTTTTTTTTTTTTCATTTTCAATCCAAAATGAATGATATTTAGCAAGAAAGTCCTAAAGGTGCCAAAAAGTTTCAGATTGTATAACAACTGATATTAACATCTACTTTACGACTTTATATAATATGTCACAGTTATTCTCACTTCGGCCAAAATCAAGATTTAATGTACAGATACAAAATTACAAAGTTTTTTGGAGATATGTTTTATTAAAAAAATCAGATAATTATCAGACATCCGGCAACATTGCAGACTGCTCCCACCCCTGTGCCAAGGTTAGCTGAGTACATACTCGATAGTTAGATTAGTATGTGTTGATACTTCTTTTGTAAGGGTTGATCAATGAGACGTGCTGAGTGCTGCGATTACGGAAAAGTGTGACGCAAGACGCAACATTTAAGATATCACAAACAAGTATATTGCAAAAAAAATAATGGTTTTTGTTTATTGATATATTAAGATATCGCAAGCGATATTAACCACTTAAGCTCATTTTTCACACGGGCTCCCATTACCGGTACATTTGTTCATTTGTACATGCTCCCATTGAAAAATAAGTAAAATTGTTGTACCATTCTAAGCAGATTAAAATTTTTAAACAGTTTTCTCAGAAACAGTTAATTATACAAAATAAATTAAGAGTACCATTTTAATGCATGTTTTAGCATTAAATCATATTACATAGTCGTATCTGTTAAATAGTCGAACATTTAAAAATATTAAATAAAATTGGCCCAGTCCCCCCAGTTCATGATGCCTGTAGTTTAAATAATTTTATTTGAAGGATGTTGTATGATAGAATGTTGGAAATAAACTTTAATGGGAAAGCGGATTCAAATTGCAAGCACGGTCCTTTTAGTAAAGAGAGTAAGTTTTCAGAAATATGTTTTTCCTTCATCAGGCTGGAAACATTATACAAGATAGAACAAATAACAGGTTCTATCTTGTATAATCTAGTCAGGCTAATGAAGCAAAATCATATTTCCGAAAATTTGTTCTCTTTACTAAAAGGACCGTGCTTGCAATTTGAATCTGCTTTCCCGTTAAAGTTTATTTTCAACCTTGTAATGTGTAGCCTAGTTACTTCCCAACAATTAATGTTGTAGAACAGCGATAGCATGTACTAACACTATGGCACATACCAAATTTCATTGATATATCAATATTAAAGCGTTTTTGAGATATTAATTAAAAACTTGGAAAATATTTTGAATATTTTTACCACAAAATTTCATAAGAAAAACTAACTTGCAATTTATAAACAAATATTTATATTAATTATGTATATTAAAATACTTCTTACTTCATTAAAACTGCTAAAAACATGTTAAAATATTAAAATATACTTTAATAATAATTGCGTAAAAAGAAAATGTGATCATTTTTGTATAGAAAATCCAAAATAAATTCGAAGTACCTTACGTGGTTAAGATATCACAAGCAGGTACATTATAAAAAATGTAATGCTTTTGTTCATTGCTTTTTGAAGATCATAACAAGAAACATTTGTATGTGGTAGCAGCACAAGAACATTTAGCCATGGCTTCAACAAAAAAAATCAAATCTCCCCCACCCCACCCCCACGACCGATGGAAAAGGATCTCAAGGACATCTTTACTTTTGAATTTGAAAAGCCCAAATTTGGGCTTTTGGGAAAAGCAAAGAAGAAATTGGCAACGTGCAAGGTGGAAAAGGAAGTGAAAGGCAAGCTCAAACCATGTAGCTTCAAGACAAGTGAAGCAAGTGCCGTGAAAAGTTTCAACATTTGGCGACATGTAAAACATAACCATCCTGAAAACTATGCCGCTATGTTACAAAAAAGGACCAGGAAGATGAGGCAAAACAGAAAGCTGAAGCAGTTAAACGACGTTCATCTGGCTCTTTGAAAATTCCTGGAGAAAAGATTCTTTGTGGAGCTTCATCTGAAAAGAAACCCAAAATTGATCAAACAAAACTTGACTCATATTTGAAGTCCTCAAAGGTTACAGTCACCATGAATGCCAATACTTTCCGTGAAGGGCTGATGGAAATGGTTTGCTTGAGTTCAACACTGCTCATTACCTTCAGGCGAAAGAACAAAGGATTCCAAAAAATTGCAGGTGAAATGGGTCAGCAGCTTGATGTTTTAATGGGGCACAATGCGGTTCGTCATTTAGTTGTCGGCATAGCTGAGTCTGGTCGTGAAGAGCTTAAGAAAGCTTTGAAGCAAAAATTGTGCTACCTGAAAATAGATGCAGCAACCCGTTGAAACAGAAATTTCCTTGCAATCAATGCTCAGTACGATGAAGAAGGAAAAGATAAAGTTGTGGTAAAAAACCTTGGACATAATCGACACTGAAGGGCGTCACAATTCTTAATACATGAAAAGTCAAGTAAAAGCTATTTTAGAAAAATTTGGGATCAATGAAATGCAAGTGCTGGGCATCTGCGTTGACAATGCAGCAAACATGACGTGTGCTGTCAAAAATTTCAGCAAGGACAATGAAACCATTTCTACCTCTGAGAACAGGGATGTCGACTGATCTGAAGTTATTTTGCCTGATGAAGGAACTAAAGGAATGGATGAAATCAAACTCAACATGGATGCTGCTGCGCAATGGGTTAAGGGCCCTAGCCTCATACTTCCAACATGGCTTCATAACATGTCATAAGGACAACTCAAAAGTCCAACTGATGAGGTGTGGTATTCACACTCTTCAGTTGGCAATCTGAGGATGGACAGAACAAAGAACATGCAAAGAAATTTCTGGGAAAAATTTGACAAGTCATCAAACTACAAACCCCAAGTGTTTGAAGTGTTCTGCTTGATCTACATGGGGTAACTCGATCATTGGATACTGTGACTCGCTGGGGTTCAACATTTGCGATGATTGATCGGCTTCTCCTTTTTCAATCTTACTGTGACCAAGTGACTGCAGCTGGAACAAGAGAACTCAAGTTAACAAAAACTGAATGGGACAAAGTGAAGAACCTGAGAGACCTCTTGGTAAAGCCAAACCCAACAACCGTGAATCTTCAAGCTGTCGATGTAACCCCGGGAGTTTTAATGAAGGAATGGTGAAAACTGTCAAAATTCTTGCAAGAAAATGGTGGACAAATTGCAGAAGGAATTCTATCCTCCATGCAGAAACACGAAGAAAAGCTTTTTGACAATATTCATTTCCTTCCTGGAGTTTACGTTGACCCACGGTATCGGATTCTTCTTACTTCAAAGGAAATACCAAAGGCAAAGGAAGGACTCCTTGATATTGCTCGACGACTTGAAAAACAAAATCTATTGCTACATTTGAACTCGGCAAAAGAGGTTGAACGAAACACAACAAAAGGAGTCATCAACAATCAAATTTGCAGTTTTAGAAAGTTCACATTCTTCGGAAATAACAGGCTGTTCTCAAACTTCCATCTCCACTCTGAACTTGTTTGAGCATTCATTCCTGAGATGTCTTCAGTCTCACCGAAATGGAGATAATTCAAGCACCAATTCTTCATAAGATGACGCCTTCAAAAAGGAATTGGATAAACAAGAAAAATGCCAACGAGTTTCTGCGATTCATAATTGTAATGAAGCATTATTCGAGAGAAACTTTCGGGAAGATTGTGAGGTGATGGAGTCTATTGGTAGGCTAAAAATTAAGTCTGTTTTTGAGGCCATTCACAGCTAACCACACAGCATTCAGGCTGCCTGTAGAATTTCTTCGAGCATGCCAACAACTCAAGCTAATGTAGAGCGACTGTTTTCGGCTTTAAAGTTAATTTTAAATGATTTGCAGCAGGATATGAAAGACTACTTGATTGCTGCAATAATTTTTTACAGAATGAATTATGAATTGTTCTAGTTTGTATCATTGTTGATGACATTTAAATTGTTTTAAATGTCTGAATAAAAATAATGTTTTTTCATAATTACAGCATGCATTTTTTATTTAGTTAAAAATCAATTTGAGGCAGAGCACGGAGCGGAGCTGGAGCAATCACTATTGGTGCCAGAGCAGAGCTGGAGCGGAGCAATTAAAAAATCTGATTGCTCGAAATCCCTGCAAATAAATTCTTCATCCAGATCTCATCACCAGTGTTACCGTAAGTAGTTACCAGAAAAAAAGAAAACAAAACACAAGCACATTTTGCTAATACCGCAAAATAAAGCGGTTTTTAGTCATTTTATAAAATCTAGTTCACCACTGAAGCCTGCCACTCAGCAGATTCACTATACTCACAAAAGACAACGTTTAAAGTTTTCTTGACATTGGAAAAGAGAAAGTGATTCAATAAGCACATAGGATTATGCACTCTTATGCTCCAATTGTACAAACATATCAAACAGTTCTTCCCTTAATTTATCAATACTCTGCTATTAGGATCTGCATCTGTTTGATACAATGTATAGACCAGAAAATTAAGGCAACTTCAGACAGAAATCAGTGGAACAGGCAAAATTAACTTCTTTCACATTCTTTGTTCAGCTGTCTTCAAAGACATGCATATTTACCATTAGTTCAAATTATTCCCATTCAAACTGGTTCCTAAATACGGAAGCTTATGAAATCTTCTGGCACTTTACTAATGATCTATGCTATACTATGGGTACACTATATAAGTGGCACATGAGCAAGCATTTCTGATGTTGCAAAAAATAAAATAAAAAATATGCGGGTGGCTCAGAGGGGGTGCAAATAGACTCAGAAAAGAAAGAAAGTTCTATTGGTTAATATAAGGTATATTGATTAATGTAGGAAATAGTGAAACAGTAATATGCGATGGAGTCTCATTAATTAATTACCTACAACGTCAGGCCCAGTATGCCACTTGCCTCATGATGCCACTCCAATGGGTCATAAAACAAACTTAAATCGGACTCTTGAGAATTGCTGATGTTGCAGATATAACACAACTCTTGCACACTTCTGGGTCTCCCAGCATAGGGAGTTTGACCAGAACTCCTAAATCCATCTTACATTTACACTCACATTATGGCATCAAGCATAGCTTGGCCTGATCAGATGAGTCAGCCCTTCATCTTCATTAAAGTAAAGTAAAGTAAAATAAGATCAAGGGCCTGATTCTCATTTTTACTAAGTCCCTCTTTATACTGCGAGAGCAGCAGTACAAAAAGGCCTTAACGAAAGAAAGAATCAAGCACAAAGCATGTAAACAAAATGAAAATTTTAGTCAGATCTGAAAATGGAAGGGGTTTTGTTTGTTATATACCAAGAATGAAAGTAATTGTTAATCATCAATAAAAATCCATATTTCCTCACAATGTATTAAGAATTAACAGCACATTTTCTCTGTCCTGAAAATTTCCATAAGTATTGCCACAGCCTGTTCCAGTCCCGCTCTCTGGACGGACACCAGTCTGTTGTGACTGAATCCTACTGTTGCAACCCATATGCTTCTAAGCCCCACAGGTCTGGATAGTGA
Source organism: Dermochelys coriacea (assembly GCF_009764565.3). NCBI lineage: Eukaryota > Metazoa > Chordata > Testudines > Dermochelyidae > Dermochelys > Dermochelys coriacea. Next base: position 93,969,237 of record NC_050071.1, on the reverse strand, counting down.
CTGATTACTAATCCTAGCTTTGGGTCTCTTGAGCAATCCCAGATGCAGACACTAATACCCTTCTTAGGCAGTGGGACCCTGCACTCCAACCACCTAGACCAGAGAGCCAGTGACTCAGCACTCCTGAGCCCCCAAGTTGCTTAGACATGCTCTCCCCCACCCCTTTTCATCAGCACCCCCAAAGTCTACCTGGCTCTGGGAGCTCTAGTTTTCTGGTTACATGGTTCAGAGACACTGTGGCAGTACAGCAAGATAACACATTAGCAAAGGAATTTTTTAAACCACACACACTTTTACTCTTAAAAAGCACTTGAGTTCTAGATCTTAGGAAAATGACAAACTACTGACCAAAGTTTCCCTCAGTCTGATTTCACCACATTTGCAGTGTTGGTCCCAGGATATGAGAGAGACAAGGTAGCTGAGGTAATATATTTTATTAGATCAATATTTGTCTAAGCTTTCGAGCTTCACAGAGCTCTTCCTCAGGTCTGGAGAAGGTAACCTTGAATACTCTATTACAGATTCCCAGACAGTTTCTCCACTATGTGTCAAGTTCCTTCTACAAAATGGATGTTGAAAGCCACATTGAAGGTTTTATTCAAAATGGAAGCTGAAATACAGCATAACATTCACAAAATCATAGGATGGCACAGGCATATATCTCCCAAATTGACAGTTATATACAGACTCACAGTGATGGGGTGAGTCTAAATCTATTTATGGCTATTCTTACTCTTTAAAGAACTATATTTCTTTGTACACCAAATACCAAGTGAAAATTCTTTTCTTGTAATGAAACATTGGACTAGTGCAGGATATGACTTTGCAAAAGGCAATCTATTTACAGTCAATGAGAAGACATGTTAAGACACCTGTATCACTCAGGAGAAGAATAAAAGCTAACTAATATTCAATATGCTAATTCTTGACCGAAAGTGAAGAGTTTTCTATACAGACAGGAAAAAAAAAATCAATCAAGAACCATTATTCTGATTACTGGAGCAAAATCAGTGCTGGAAAAGATGATTATTTTGCATAAGTAGTTCTTAAAAGAAAAACGGAGCCAACAAAATCTTGACAAGAGGGTAGGTTTCTATCTGAACCACTATGAGAACATGTCAATAATCTTGACACAAATTTCCATCAAGCACTGACAATAGAAAAAACATTTTGATGGAAAATCTTTAGGCATGAAAACATGGTGATCTTCAGCCTTCCTTACTCTCACTTACCCATCTATCCAGTATTCAAATTCTAAAATAATCTTCCTCTGCTACCATTTTGGCCACATACAACTAATCACACTGTCTCTTTCTGTAAAAAAGTCAAACTAAACTGCTTGCCCCCACTTTTAAGTGCACAACTCTGCTCAATCCAACTCATTTTATCTTTTACCATTTTCCACCTTGTCCCATGCACTCCATCCATTCTTAGTGCCAAGTTTTCCTTTTATCCACTGCTCCAACCAACTTTCACCTACCAGCCATCTCTCATGCTGCTATCTAAAACCTTCAACATCCTAAGTCTACCTCTTCAAATCTCCTCAAAGTCCACTTCTTTCAATACTAACCTCTCCTCCTATGCAGTCTACTCCTCCCCTCATCTTACTCCATTTGCTATTTAAATTGCAATTTATGGTTTACTCACTATATAAATTACTCATTTTTATTTAACTCTGTTTGAGGTTTTCCCTACACAGTTTATCATCTTCATGTTCTAGGTTATATTATAAATTCTTCAAAGTATGGACCATTTCTTTTTTTAATTTATGTCAACTGCTATGCAAAATTATGGACTAAGTAGTAATGATTTTTTCATAACAAACACTACCCTTTTAAAACAGTCAGAGTGGATGTGTAGTTCAATCTTAGTCTTCGGGGGGGGGGGTTAAACTATTTCAATTTTATATCCAGTTGGATCCCCAGTCTTTTCTTCTGTGTTATAGGAAAAGACTTTCCAATTGATAGCGGAGCAACCTTTACTGCTGAATAAAGAAGAGCTTCTGCAGCTTGACAAACACCGGAGCCGAAAGGTCAAGACTCACCAACCTGTAGACACCAGGAACCAGATGGAAACTTGGGCAGGAAGTCAAGGGGAATATAAACAAAGGAAGCAAATAGGTGAGATGGATGACGGAACCAGAGAAATAAATACATATAATAAGTGATAGGGTTATGTATTTTTTGTTAAATGATTACTTTAAAATTTAATATTAAACTATCCTTCTAGTCCAGCCTTCATTTCCTTGGCAGCAGCATATGCAGGAGGCTTCAAATGTTAAATGAAAAAAATCCCCTACACGTACATGCTAAATCAGGCTAGATAGGGAGAAGCAGGGGGAACAAGACACATTACTTCCTCCTCTCCAGGTTTCCCTATGATCTCTTTATGAGAGTTGAATTACCCAAATACCATAAAATATCTTCAGTTTATGCCCTTAAGCAAGAGAACTGATCTTATGTAGTTATTTGAGCAAGATAGCATAGTTGTAAATATTATTCTAGTTCATATAAATATCTGTTCCTTTCTGGAATCATACTGAAGTCTTTACTTCAATATTTGTCTATAGCAGTGAATTTCACAGGTATATATGAACATTCTTGTGTTAAGAACAGGGTGAGGAACTGTTTGTGATTTTACACAGCTGTCATATTTCCTTCTATTCTTCTACTTTGCAAGATAAATAATATTGGAATTATAAACTCTCCTCATGTGTAAACTAGGGCTGTCAATTAATAACAGTTAACTCAAGCGATTAACTCAAAACAAATTAACTGGACTAAAAAAATTAAGAGAGATTAATCGCAAACAAAATAAATAGTATTTTTAATTCACCTCACACAAGTACTGTGGTACAATCTCTATCATGCAAGTGCAACTTACAAATGTAGATTTCTTTTTTTTTGTTACATAACTGCCCTCAAAAGCAAAAGAGTGTAAAACTTTAGAGCCTACAAGTCCACTCAGTCCTACTTCTTATTCAGTCAATCACTAAGACAAACAAGTGTATTTACATTTATGGGAGACAATGCTGCCCGATTCTTATTTACGTCACCTGAAAGTGAGAACAGGTATTCACATGGCACTTTTGTAGCCGGTGTTGCAAGGTATTTACTTGCCAGAAGTGCTAAACATTCACATGCCCCTTCATGCTTTGGCCACCATTCCAGAGGACATGCTTCCATGCTGATGACGCTCGTTAAAAAAATAATGCATTAATTAAATCTGTGACTGAACTCTTTGGGGGAGAATTGTATGTCTCCTGCTCTGAGGTTTTACTCACATTCTCCACATATTTCAAGTTATTGCCGTCTCGGATGATGACCCAGCATATGTTGCTCAATTTAAGGACACTTTCATTGCAGATTTGACAAAACACAAAGAAGGTACCAATATTAAATTTTTAAAGATAGCTACACCATGTTAGAGAGCTTATGTCTACACTTTCCCACTTCCCTGGTTGTTCTCGCATGAACAGAGAACAACAATACCCGAAGTCCGAAAGTGCAAACAATTCGATGTTTATTGGGGTGAAGTTCCAGCAAGCTTAAATCCAAGTTCCTTCTTCCTTATTTTCGAATCATAACTTACTTCCTGTTTGCCCCTAATATATATAGTAATATTCTTAGCTATACCTTAACCAATCATTCTACTGAAATTTACCTAACTAATCCTAACATATTGTAACATGATTAGCTAACCAATTATATCCCACCACCTTAATTAGTTTACACCCAGCAAAATTAATTATACAGCAGACAGAAACAATCACAGAACCAGACAGAGACCATGCTAATAAACATAGCAAAGTGGGAACTATAATGATAAAACAATATTGAAGTGAGGATTTCACATCTATAAACACATACGAGTTTCCCAGCTGTGTCTATTGATAAGTGAGTTCTTACCAGACAGAAAACTATCAAACTAAATTTGCTTTTACATCTTCTAGATTCTTCCCTTTCTCTGGAGGTAATCGATCGGATCACCTTCCTAACAGCCCCAGATTGCCTTATTTCGATTTGACTAGTTTGGAATGTGAGGATGTGACCATTGGCTCCCCAGCTTATGGCTGCCTCTGCTGCTTGGTCAAAGGCATTAGCCTAAGAACAAGGCCTCAGACTGCCACAGTGAGAGAAGGCCCTTACACAGATTCTTTCTTTTATACCTCTATAACTAGCTAAATGATAACCGTATACCTAAATTCTTAAAGTATAGGCCTTTACAGATAGGCTTGAATATCTATATCCTAACATACTACTTGACCCAATGTTTAAGCATCTGAAATGCCCTTCAAAATCTGAGAGGGACAAGGTGTGGAACATGCTCTCAGAAGTCTGAAAAGAGCAACGCTCTGATTCAGAATCTACAGAAGCTGAACCACCAAAAAAGAAGATCAATCTTCCGCTGGTAGCATCTGACTCAGATGATGAAAATGGACGTGCACACTGCTTTGGATCGTTATCAAACAGAACCCGTCATCATCATGGAAGCACGTCCTCCGGAATCGTGGTTAAAGCATACAAATGTTTAGCATATCTGGCAAGTGCATACAAATGTTTAGCATATCTGGCAAGTAAATATTGCAAAGCCGGCTACAACAGTGCCACGCGAACGCCTGTTCTCACTTTCAGGTGATACCGTAAATTAGCGATTGGCTGAACAAGTAGCCCTGAGTGGACTTGTAAGCTCTAAAGTTTTATATTGTTTTATTTTTCAGTGAAGTTATGTAAAAAAAATAATAATTCAACATTTGTAAGTTGTACTTTCAGGATAAAAAAACTGCACTATAGTTAGGACCCTACCAAATTCATGGCCATGAAAAAAAGTCTCATGGACCATGAAATCTGGTCTTTTGTGTGCTTTTATCCTATACTATACAGATTTCAAGGTGGCTGAGAGTGGCAGCTGTTAACCAGATGCCCAGCTCTGAAGATGGCACCCTGCCAGCAGCAGTGCAGAAGTAAGGGTGACAATACCATACTATTCCACCCTTACTTCTGCGCTGCTGTGCTCCTGGCCAGCAGTCGCCACTCTCCAGCTGCGCAGCTCTGAAAGCAGCGCCACCACCAGTAGCGTAGAAGTAAGGGTAGCAGTACCACCATCACCCCCACCCCCCCACACACAATAACCTTGTGACCCTCCCACAACTCCTTTTTGGGTCAGAACCCCTACAATTACAACACTGTGAAATGTCAGATGTCAATAACTGAAATTATGAAATTTACAAATTTTAAAATCCTATGACTGAAACTGACCAAAATGGACCGTGAATTTTGTGGCCCTAACTATAGTATTTGTATGAGGTAAATTGAAAAATACTACTTATTTTATCTTTTTACAATGCAAATATTTGTAATAAAAATACAAAGTGAGCACTGTACACTTTGTATTCTGTGTTGTAACTGAAATCAAAATATTTGAAAATGTAGCAAACATCAAAAAATATTTAAATAAATGGTATTCTATTAACAGTACGATTAACACGGATTAATCATGATTTTTTTTAATCTTGCGACTAATCAGTTTAATCGCTTGACAGCCCTAGTATAAACCCAACTCTCTAGCTAGTCTATGTGCAGGTCTCTGGACCTTTTCTGTCTCAGCTATGTCCTTTTGAAAGGTCAAATACCAAAATCTGATTAAACTGTTAAAGATGGCAAAAAACTGACTGATCACTTTCATGTTATTTGCTGTCCCCTCATTAATAAGTCTAGGTACATCTCTAGCTCTTTTGACCATAACTGTTCTGTAATAAATAAATAATATCTAGTTCTTACATAATGCTTTTCATCAATAGCTCTCAAAGCGCTTCACAATCTTTAATGCATTTATCCTCACAACATGCTTGTGAGGTAAGGAAGTATTAATGTTAAGCAGACATGCTCATTAATCTGCCCACAATGACTCCTAGATCTTTTTCCAGCAAGACTCCAACTAATTCTGAATCTAATTAGAGTAAAAAGTTTACATCTTCCAATAGGTATTACTTTTCTACTTTAGCAAGGTAAATTTTGGATTTCCAGGCTATTGCCTGCTCACCCTGTTTCATTAAATCTTTCTGGAATTCCTCATAACTAGATAATTTCTTACTAACCAAGGTAATTTAACATCATCAGCAAAATTTTATCAATTCAGCTATGCACTTCATCCACCAAGTAACTAAATATACAAAATATATACACTACGCATGGGCCACTAAAGTTTAAATTAGTAGTACATCTAAAGTACTTAAAGATTGTGTCTAATTTGTTCTTTGTTTTTTCTCCTTGCCCTCTTTATCTCTACCTTGCCTAACAGTTTAATTCCATTTTGTTAGCATCCTCAGTCTCTTTAGGGAAAGATGAAAAATGCTCAAAGCTTGTCTCCATGGAAAAAACAATGCAGCTCCAGGCAAAGACAGACTATTTCTAATATACAACAACAACTTGATTCATAAATGGTTACCTCAGTTCTAAAAGTTCTCTTGAGTTAGTGATCTCTTACACATTATTGAACATCTAGTGTCTAAATCTTTCCCCTTCAAATGCAAAGACACTATAACTGGAGTGAAAGACAGTCAGCAGAAAAAGGCCATTTGATACGTGCTCACTGCAATTGGTTTGATCTGGCGCTTTCCTGAAGTCCACGCAGAGTATGCAGTTTATTCTAGTAACAGTAGCTGACAAAGTAGTTTGCATTCTGACACTCTTTTTTGTAATTTGTATCACGGCTGGAATCTAATAGTTATGAGCTTAGTGGCAAGGTTACTGCTGTAACAGACACCAAGGCAAAGCTCTATCTGGTACAGGTATGGATCTCATGAAAAAAATGGATAAACTTACAGCTAAACATACATTGTACACACAACTATAGTTTGTCTATTTAGTTTTAAAAACATATTGGTGCTATGGGAGATTCAGAAATGACAAATGGATATCTTCTGTATTAATACATAACAAAGATATAACATCCAAATCTTCATAAATCCATATTTACTTGTTACATGCAAACCCTAGTCAAACAAATTCCCCAATGTGCATCTATACGCATATTTATAGCTAGGATGCATAAAAACAAACTGTTCACAAACACTGAATCTTTACTCAAGACATGCCTCTGTCTTCAGATAAATATTACCTTTGAAATAATGACTAGGTTGCTTGACATCAGAGTTACCTTTTAACATCAACAAAAGACATCTGACCAGAGATGGATTAAAATATAAAAAAGAGCCTGGATCAACCAAAAACATGGAGTTTTTGAACAAATTGCAAGTTGAGCCCTTTTTCAACAAATATACCTTAGTCTTCGGTCAAGTGGGGAAGGAGAAGGACTTAGGAAGGATCTGGCAGTTGGTATGTTCAGTGAAAGATGTGGGAGATTCAACTGAGGATGAGGGATTATTTTGCAATTTTTTGACTGTATCTGATTTGGTAGCTTTTGAGGGTCTACTGGTGACTTGAGCCTCCACAACACATTCCACTCACTAGCCTCCTTGCTTTTCCAACTCTTCCATGCAATAAATCCCTCTTACCCTTAAAAAGGAACAGCTAAATGTATGCTGAACCCTCAAACTGGCAACTCCACTGAGCTGGGCACATGCTAGGGGCTAGTGAGCCTGGGACACAGTATAATCTGAGTGCTCCAGGATTTGACATGCCCCAAATTGTACTGTGCTTCAGAACGTATGTCAGTGTGTCATTAAAAGAGAACAGCATTTATGCATGACTACCCAAGAGTACGTACAATAATTTCTTACTCTAAATACAGGAGGAAATTGTGGTATCCCCAATGTCACTGGGGGTAAATGTTGCCTTATGGCAGCCAGTGTTTATCAGTGAGAACAAGATGTCAGTGGAACCACCACATTTCTAGAAAACAAGGTCCAGATTGATCTGTGAGCTGTGTCCCTCAAAAGTGCACGGCCCAGATCCACAGTTAATTTGCCACCACAGAACATATTAATTCCTGGTAGATTTCTTTGATGTAGTAACATTTTCAACTTTGACTCAGTTTCCTAGAATACTGAAAACTTTAAAAAAAAAAAAAAGAATTCTGGTGGAAAACGAAGTGCATCAACAAGCAGAACAGTCTCAGCAAACAGACTATACGCATTACGTAGAGACTTCATGAAGTAGGTTCCTAAAGTAGCCAAGCAAAAAAAAAAAAAAAAGCCACACGCACACACTTCCCACCTCAAAAGCATTTTAAGACTAAAAGAAGACAGTTACAAGCTAGACTAAGTCTAAAGCATTCAAAACAACTAAAATGTTACAAGTCATCCAACTTCTTTACATTAACTACAACATGTATGTTCTGAGAATTCAGTCACATTAGTCATGTATCTTACTTCTGTAAACTCCGGTTTACAAAGTAGTTGTGTAACAGCCATGACATATATTTGCTTAGTTAATTTTAATTTCAAACTTCTTAAAAAGAAACTAACATGATTTACAATGCAGAGTGCTTAAATGTTGGAGAAGTCGACACTTAGTTCTGCTGTATTGTCTGTGTATTCAGACAATCTCTGTGTATCTGTTGTGATATAGCTTCCTGTCAATATTTTTTGTGAGAAAAGGCAAAAAGAAAGTAACTTATCCAGGATGCCATTGAAAGAAAATAGTCTATTTCTGTTGATCACTCCATGGATTTCTCGATTAAGACAGCAAAATATTACTGAAGCTGTGACAGTGGCACATAGAAGCAGAAAGTTTCACCATAAACAAATTGAAAATCAGTTTATGTCATCACATCCACACCGGTGATCATTATTTATATAGGACATTTCATTCTGGGGTGAGAAAGTATCAATTAGTATCATACAGTAAATGTTTTCCAGATAAGATGACTGGGTTTGCAGAGAAGAACATAAAATGATGAGAGAAGTAGTTATATATCAAAAGTCATGATTCCTAAACTTTTATACAAATGTATTTTTATCAAGGATTTCTAGTAACAATAAAAACTACAAACGCGAAGTTCAAACACTGGCACATTTCACCAGAAATTTAAGATTAAAATATTGCTATATATATTGCACTGTTCTATATATATAGAACTATACATTGCTATTTAACAACCTGGGGACCAACAAAAACCCAGATGTTTTAATTCCACAGTTGTTCATAGGCAGTTTTAGTATATGGCACTCCCGGAGCTTTGCGCAAAGAAGGTCAACTTGTTGTTTTGTTTAAATCAGACTATTTCATCACTGTTCTTACATTTCAAATCACAGCATGGAAAAATTCATTTATACCTGTTCGACACTAGTGATTTTGTTAAATATTATATCATCAGAGCAGAACCCTGCAGAAGACCAATATTTCATTTTTAGTTTTGGTGGAAGAGGAAGCAAATTCTTCAGGTCAGTTAATCCTACAAAAAGGCAGAAAAGTCTCTTCTAAAGCAGTGGTTCTCAAGGTCCACTGCTTGTTCAGGGAAAGCCCCTGGCATGCCGGACTGGTTTGTTTACCTGCCACATCCGCAGGTTCGGCTGATAGCGGCTCCCACTGGCCGCAGTTCGCTGCTCCAGGCCAATGGGGGCTGCGGGAAGCAGCGTGGGACAAGGGACATGCTAGCCGCCCTTCCCGCAGCCCCCATTGGCCTGGAGAGGTGAACCATGGCAGTGAGAGCTGCGATCGGCCGAACCTGCGGACGTGGCAGGTAAACAAACAGATAGAAAATGGCTAACGTGAATCTGTGAATAAACAAATATCTAGTGAAGAAAATTAGCTATCCATACAATAGCTATACAGTAATCATTTTAGGAAGCTGCACATAAAAGGAGGAAAGGAACAAGATATTACTAAGAAGGAAACAAATTATTGGTGGTAGCCTCCAAGATACTATGGGAATATGAAATCTTGGTAGCTGCTTTGCAGCTTTTCTTAAGAAACTCATTCACCTGGTTATACTTGAATAAATGTTTTGATTACTACATGCTTCACTGTATGAGGAAGCACTTTTTTGTGCAAATAAATATATTATGTATATGACTGTTATTTCATCTATAGCCAATGAAAGATTTAAACAATAATTGAACGAAAAAGGCAGCTCTAGACCAACACAAGCTAGTGCACTTAATATTAATAAAACTGATATTTTTGCTATAAAAATCATCATACAAAAAGTCAAACAGAAAAATTAAGTTGACTGCACTGCATAAATCATGCATAACTAAGTTAACATAAAGCAAATAAATATGTAACTTTAAGGGTGTGTTACTTAGAGTTGCTAGATATCATACATATCTGAGGTTTCTTAGTGTTCTGTGCAGCTAGAAAGAAACCAGTAGGATGCCTGTATTTTGTTTACAATTTTAGTAAAGTAAACCAATCTTTTAAATGACAACATCCTGACTACACAGCTGGTTTAACAGAATGTCCTGATTCAATTTAAAAAGGAGTAATGCCTAAAACTGCTGGCACAGAGACAGCTTCCTGAATCTAGGCCATACGAATGTCACTTCATTGTTGTTAGTGAAAAAAAAGCTCAGCTATAATCAGACCTTAGCCAGCACTGCAACATTTTGCCAGCTAAGCAAGCCATTAAAACCCCAATGATGGAGTTCAGCTGGGTTTCTACTATATATTCTTCACCAACAAATATTTACAATTGATGTATTGCACATATCTGAGATTTTTAATATACTGAATCCTTCAGAAGAGAAATTAGGAGTTTCCCTAATGTAAACTTTGTATAAAAAACAAAAACAAAAAAAACTTATTTGTAAAAATGTTTTAAGAGAAATATTTATCAGAAAAACACATTTTGATATACTGCATTGCATATACACTCATCGTGTGTGTGTGTGAGATGTTCTGTACATATTGCATCACCCAAATGGAATATTTTTGAAAACAAAAATAACTTGGTTTTCCTGTTCAGCTCAAGTCACTGGGCTATCAATATGAATTACAGTACCTAACACAGAAAGCACTACAGCCTTTCTTTAAGGTCTGCTCACAGCCATTATGTACAATAGATGATGATAGAATGTGACTAGCAAGCACTGAGAACATCCTGAAAAATGTCTACTATGCACAGAGTTATATCAGTGTCAATTTTCACAAAATCTGGTGAGAATGACTATTATGATTATTAAAAGCCAACTGAACACTGGAAATTCATGGTTAACCAGAAGATCCTCGAATACCTAGGTACAACGTGGTGAAGAAAGAGTCAGTAAGGTGTTTCATTGTCATGCTGACGTAATGGAGGACATAATGGAAATACTGTAATACCATACAGAACCCTCGCTCATATGACAATTACTTTTATTATATCTGTGTGTCACAACTAATTTTCATAATCTAGAATGTACCTTCATTTCCTTTTTTTAATATTTTACAGCAGTCTTTTTGTGATCAAATCCTAGACTATTTCAGTTTCCAAGCAATATACAGTAGGCAAATAATTTTAAGCATTTTTAAAGCAGCCATTTTTGTATTACACCCTGGATTTATACTCTGCATGGGAAAAAGTCCATTTTCTGTCATATATTTATGAACTAAAATATAATTAAATCAAGAGCACTGACAACTGTGAAGATTTCTTTTCAAGCTCTAATTTGGAACATTTTCAGCCCAGCTTTTTAAATACAAAATATAAACAAACACAGTTTTTGCTTTGCAGCTAAACAAGTATACAGGGTCTAATTTCAAGGGCTTTATTTGCTACTTTTAAAAAATTATGGTTAAAAGTTAAAATTTTAGAAATGGTTAGTCCATAATATTGACTGAAGCATTTGACACACCATGTGTGCCTTGTAAGCTCTTCCAAGACGTGTTCAATGTCCCCTTACAAGTATTTCTGCTGGGTATTTCTAACCTGTTTAATAATGCCTCCAAGACACAGATATACATGATGCACCATAAAGATGATGTTGTTTCAGGTCAAAGATCTAAGCAGCAGTGTTTTGAGGCTTATATCTTGGTGGGTGGAGGCTCAACACATTTCAGCATGCCTCAAAACAATCCTTAAATTACCCAAATATTGCTTAAAATGGAGATGTCAGAGGTCACTCTTAAAATCCCCTATGGGCCTTTTAAAACAATTACAAGTACATATGGAAATTAAGCACACAGAATATAAAATATTTAGGTCAAAATTTAAAAACACTTCACATTTCTCAGTTTAGTCCGTTCTGCCATCCTGAACTTATCTGGCTGTGACTATGGTAATACAGCCTATGTACCACAGGACACAAAAACTCCCTGACTTGAGATCCCTGCATTAACTATGAGAAATTGGGGGTGAGTTGAGGACAGAGTGGCAATCTTAACACAGATCATCCTTGTTTTTGTTGGCTCCGTTCAGACATGAAAGCTCCATAAAAATGCAGGTTGGGGCATTTAAAGCAAAAACAGTTTGAGATCTAGTTTGCTGAAAATAAAAAAATATTATTTTCCATCTCAAACATAAGCATATTAATGAACAGAAAAAGTTATGCCCACTATAACACTATTCACAATCGGCAGACAGTTGATTTTGCTTCAAAAGAACATTATGTGCTGACAGAACTATGGAATAGTACTGGTGTCAGATAATAACAAATAGACCCTGGTCTCTGCATTTTCTTAACCAGCAAAGGTAGCAAAGAACTTAGTCAGAATGAAATCAGTATTATCCAGGAAATTAAAGAATGACTCTTCTCCTTACTTGAGAATTGGGAAGCAGATAGTGCAGTTTTCTGGTCACTGAATGTATATACCAGGTTTTAAATCACACTGTATTAATCTACTGGTTCATGCAAAAAATACTATTTTTAACTAGCTTAAAATTTTACAGATCAACATGCAAAATGAATACTATCAAGATCTTATTCTCTCAGTGAAGAAAATATACTTACTGCTACTGCTCCAGGACTTTAAAAGGGACTTTATGTTAATTTCAAAAAACACAGAATCCTGTAAACTCAACATTATGCCTCAGGCAGCTGCTGCAGCAGCAGCAGCTGCTATGGTTTTGTTGTCAAACTGTTGTCCCTTCTTTGCTCACAGGCAGCAGAGTTTTGGCCCACAGTGTCGCTATTTCATTGCCATGCAGTCTCTGAGTGACGCACAACTAGAGTAGAAACACTGCTGAATGCAGATGAACTCTCTGGTATGGAAAAAAGCTTACAAGTTTGTCATAAGAATGCCCTGAAGGGCATCTTCACCTTTCTTTATGCAGTAATACATTACTTCCACAGTCTAGAAACAAAATAGTAAACACAGAAGATAGTCTGATCTGTAGCCTTTTGTTAGTCATTTTCTTTTTAGTAAACACAACGGGCTGGAGCTCTGAACTACTGGCTTCAACTTATTCCAATAGCTTTAACTGCTACTAGAATAAAAATGGATTAACAACTGGAACAAAATCCTCATGTCTCCTCCTCCTCAAATAGCCGACAGCTACACTTTAGTCTATACAGCTCCCAGCATTAGAAAAGCTTTTCTCCTAGTCTTCAGAGCAAGCACATTCTTTCCAGAGCTCCATACAGCTAGTCAATAAGCGGTGACTTCTCAGCATTCTTGTGAAGATGCACAGTACAACTTCCCACTTAATCCATTGGAGATAATGCTGGCTAATGGATCGGGAGGATGATGTAATGAATACTGAGGCTCTAAGCCTACATCAGCTCTCTAAAATTGCTCAGCTCAACTAATGCTTCTTCCTGCCTCTTAAACCCAGATGTCTAATATCTCATTTCCTAACTGCAGAGCCCACTCAGGAAAGGTAACTGCATTATAATTAAATTATAACTTTAAAATATAAACAGAATCAAATATTCTTACTTTAAGGATACGTGATTCCTTTTGTACACTGCCATAATATTCACACTAGAAATCAAAATGATGCTGACAAAGAAAGATCCATTTATCTTTAAAACAAAACAAAAAACCTTCACTCCACAGCAGTCATGGAAGATTGACAAAATGATAAACTAGAGCTCCTTCTACATAAAGGCATTTTTATAACTACATACAGCTCTCAACTTCAGTAGGAGCACAATTCATGCTAAGAATATCAACAGACAATTTAAAAGAAAAATTATTATATTTAGCATAATTATGAGTATTTCCTTCAAGTGCTGCTATCAGTGTGTAACTACAATTTTCCCACTTTCCTCCCCCAAATTTTAAATTTGTAATCATTTACTTGTGACATATATATTAACAAAGAGAATGGAAAAATTTGTGATGTTTAATTCCAGACTTGAAATATTACTTGAGACAGAGATCAAAAATGAAGGGACATGCACAATTTTGCGCTTGAAACATTTGTGATATTAAGGACAAAGAAGAGTTTGATTATATTAATGTTTTTGACCATATTACTTTGCCATTAAAGATGTGGAAGAGGCCTTTGAAACAAGATTTCACAAGCACTTGAAAACTATATTCAAAAATAAAACAGAAATTAAAGACAAGATCCCTGTCCTGAGGAGCTTTCAGTTAATATTAGAGGGGAGAACTGAAGTAACAAATAGTACTGAAATGGAAGGAAAATAAGGGTTATAGTGATAAAACCATGAAGTCACTCAGTTTAGGTATGTGCATATACTGGCAGTTCAAATTAAAAGTTTATTTTTTTAATTTTCTCAACAATTTAAACAAAAATATTACAAGTAAATAAATAGTATGCCCTGAAACCACTTTGAAATTTCTATTTGAGTCAGTGCTTGCCGGAAATATTTCCTGGCACCTCAGACAGCTATGGAAAATACTAGTTTTCCTATAATAAATTAATGTAGAGTTACTCATGCATTTAAGGAAAGATAATCAGGCTATACGCTTAAAAGACTCAAATACAAGAGTTGAAGAAGCTGCTCAGCTGCACAGCTCGAAACCCCGGTGGAGCTTCACTAATAATAGTCAGAAACTTAGGCCTGGTCTACGCTACAAACTTAGTTCAACGGAAGCCACCTTAAGTCAACCTAATAATGTATGCATCTACACTTCCAGGTTCCTTCCACCAACCTAACTTGCCTGTAAAATCGACTTAGTTACTCCACATCTGCAAAAGGCATAGTGCTTAATTTGATGTTGATGGATCGACAGAGAGGTAGTGCAGATGCAGTATTGTGTAAGTCAACTGAATTGTCTACAGCAGGCATCTCACAATGCTCCGCTGTGACTGCTCTGGAGGTCATTTTCAACTCCACTGCACAGCATCCAGGTACACAAGAAACAGCCCCTGCCCTTGTAAAGCTCTGAAACTTTTGTATTCCGATTTCCTGTTTCATCAGCATGGAGAGTTCGCCAGCCCTGCTGATCATGGCAACTCAACACTCCAAACATGCTCCAGTCTGAAGTACACAGGAGGTGGTGGATCTTATTGGTCTGTGGAGAGAAGAGTCTGTGCAGGCACAGCTCCAATCCAGTTGAAGAAACAGACATCTACACAAAGATCACGTGGGGCAGGGTGGAGAAGGAGGACACGCAGCAGAAGACAAGGGAGGCAAACAATCATTCTGGTTCTGCACCACAGACATGCCGGTTCTACAATGAGCTGAATGTGATTCTTGGTGGCAACCCCACCACTACCCCGAAACGCAGCATGGATACCTCCCAGGACTCTGAGTCCCAGTCTACCTCAGGCAACGAGGACGACATTCTGGACAAGGAAGAGGAGTAGGAGGAGAACAGGAGACAAGAGAGGTGGATCCATTCTCCCCGAGTGCCAGGAGCTATTTTTAACCCCGGAGCCCAGCCAGTTGCAAGACAGCATGGTGGCTGAGTATCATGCCAGGGAAGGCACTCTGGAGTGAGTATTCCAAACAAACTGTAGGGGTTACATTTTTTTTATTATTTTATCTTCAATCTGAAGAAAAACTGAGGTGCAGTGGGTATCTGCTTCCCAGTGGCCACTCCTGCTATGCAGAGGGTTCCCCCATCCTGAAAAGACTGTTTATGTGCACTGGGAGTTCTGCATGGATATCTCTAGGAAACTTTAATGGAGATACTCTGCAATCCTTTGCAGAAGGTTTCTGTGGAGGGTTGCCTTATTTCTTTCACCATAGGAGGACACTTTCCCACACCACTACAGTATTAACTCTGATGGCATCATTGCAGTACACCACATAGCAGCATAAGGACCAGGTCTGTACCCAAACGCTTGTAGCATCTGCTCCCTTACCACCTCTGTTATCCTCAGGAGACTGATATCACTTAGGGTCACCTAGGGGAGATGATGGAAGTTTTCACTAAAAGTGCTTATACCATAAACAATAGAACATGTGATTCCCCCATCCATGGTGATTTACAGGTCCCTCAACCATGGTTTCCCTAACATGCCAGTGGTTTGGATGGCAAGGATCGGCGTTGACCTCAGAATCCACAAGCCGAGGGCGACTGCTACTGGCAGTGTTAATGAAATAGATGGGAGCTTCCTGTATCAGTTGTGGCCACAAACCCCCACCCAGGAGCCGCCTTGGATGAAGACCACAATTTGGTAAGCTTAATGCTGGTTCCTGGTCTCAAAAGACACATCCATGATGCTAAGAGTATGGGGAATTGTCCACCTGTACTCCTGACATGGGTTCCCCACAAGTTGCAGCACAAGGCCCTTCACCCATGCTACTGGGCCATACTCACCATGGCTGGTATAGCAAACTAGTTTATTGAATAGCTAAGGATTCTCATTATATTCTGGCTTGCACTTGAGTGCAATAAGGGGAGTGACTTTTAAATAGCAACCTTGTACAGACCCAGGGTATGGCAATAACAGTGGTTGCCTTGTGCTTTGCATGGCTTACAGTGGAAAGCTTGGCCTTTAATGCATGCTCCCCACCAGCTGAGAGGCTACAGCAGATTAGAAGAGGGAAAAAGAACGTATGACAACATATTCAATGTGATAATGAATGCCTCCAGGATAGCTGATACAGAGCTCAGAGCCTGGAGGATTTTATTATCTGAAAAACTGGACACAGACATGGAGATCGGGAGCAGGAGTAGGCCATGCAGGTTGAGATACTGCAGATTATGAAGGATCAAACATGCTGAGGCATCTTGTTGAGCTTCAGGAAGAACAGCTTGAGGATAGGCTCTCTCTGCAGCCCCTACACAGCACCCTACAAACATCACCCTGTTCCCCATCCCCCTCCCTTCCACTCAACACTAGGGGAGGGTACTAAGAACAAAAGGCAGCCATTTGAAGACCTTTGATGATCAAGACTTCTGTGCTTTCACAGACAGGCTGACTTGCCTTCTCTCCTCCCAATTTTATCACACTGTTTAACCAAGGTTAAATTATTTTTCTTTTCTTTCTGGTTCTTTATGTTTGTGCAATAAACATAACATTTTGAGAATTAAATGCTCTTTATTTATTCCAGGCCTGGGGGTTTGGAGGGTCAAGGGGAGGTATATAGAAACTGATGCAATGGAAAGGATGGCATAGGATGGCACAATGCAGATAAGCAGCACATATGACTGTGGCTCATTACTGAAATGTGTTTTCAAAGCCTCCCGGAGATGCAGAGCTCCTTACTGGCCTCTTCTTATTGCTCTGGTATCTGGCTGCTCAAAATTAGCTGACAGCCTATTTGCCTCCACGCCCTACCCCTGCAGAAACATCTCTCCCTTTGCTTCACAGATATTAGGGAGCACACAGCAGGCAGCGATAACCCTGGGGATATTGCTTTCACTGAGGTCTAGCCTAATAAACAAACTGCACCAGTGACCCTTTAAACATCTAAAGACACATTCCACCACCATTCTGCACTTGCTCAGCCTATTGCTGAACTGCTTCTTACAGCTGTACAGGTGCCCATTGTACTGATTCATGAGCCACGGAAGCAAGGGGTAGGCTGGGTCTCCCAGGATCACTATTGGCATTTAAAAATCATGAGTGGTTATTTTCCAATCTGGAAAGGAAGTCCCTGATTACAGCTTTCTGAATAGACCTGTGTTCCTAAAGATGCGCACACCATGACCATCCCACGTTGATGTCAGTAAAATGCCCCCTGTGATCCACCAGCGCTTGCAACACCATTGAAAAGAATCCCTTTCAGTTTATGTACTCTGTGGCAAGGTGGTCTGGTGCCAAGATAGGAATAGGCGTGCCATCTATTGCACCATCGCAGTTAGGGAACCCATTGCGCAGTTAGGGAACCCATTCACTACGTCCTACATGTTGCCCAGAGTCACTACCCTTCTTCAGTGACGTTGATTAATGGCCCTGCACACTTGGATCACAACAGCTACCCCGGTGGATTTGCAAACTCCAAATTGATTCCAC
This sequence comes from Dermochelys coriacea, assembly GCF_009764565.3. Classification (NCBI taxonomy): domain Eukaryota; kingdom Metazoa; phylum Chordata; order Testudines; family Dermochelyidae; genus Dermochelys; species Dermochelys coriacea. The sequence continues at coordinate 93,951,033 of NC_050071.1, read as the reverse complement.
CGAGCCATCACCACTCACTTTTCCACTGCCTAATTTTACTATTGCTGCTCTTCAGGGCTGGGGAAAGCTCTCCACAAAGTTCCTGGAAAGTGGCCTTCCACACTCCAAAGTTCTGCAGCCACTGCTCGTCAGCCCATAGCTGCGTAACAATGTGGAACCAGAAACGGCGCTTCATGATGTTTGGCTACTGCACAACTGCCAGCAGCAGCTGGAAATTGTTTTGTTCTATGGCTTGCAGCAGGGCTGCTTGAATGACATCGCCATGTTCTATGTCCTCTTGTCTCAGCTCTGGAAATACTGCAGGATAAGACATGAGGTGTTTGCAATGCTCACAAGCTAAGCGGAGTCCATGCTTCTTGGGCTATGGCCTACATGCAGCTAACCCAGACTTTTGGGAAAAAAGGCATTAAAAAACATGGGTTGTTTTCCGTTGATAACAGGGGAGGGAGGGAGGAAACTGCAACATGAGAGGTTGAAGCCATGTTCCTGTTTCCCCTTATGACAATGTTTTGGCCCCATCAAGCATTGCAAGCCCATTTCAAAACCCCGTACAGTTAGTTGCATTCTGGAATATCTACCCATGGTGCACTGCTCTGTGCCTCAGTGCAAGCGCTGCTAGTGAGGATGCAGTCCACTAACACAATGAGCGGCTGTGGACATGCCAGACCAACTTAATTACCGTGGCAGCTGGATGTCTACAAATTAAATCTATTTAACTTTGTAGTGTAGACATTTTCCTAGTCTACACGTAGCTTGTACACCAATGTAACTGAACTGGTTTATAGACTGATTTACTTAAATTGGTGCAAGCCTTCTAGCATGGAAACAAATCAGTTTAAGAGTGCGCAAATAACTAGTTGTTATAAATTGTCCTAGTTAACTAAACCAGTTTAAAAGTCCCACTTTTAGATAAATCAGTGCCATTGTGGGCTTCAACAAGGCCTAAAGTCATAGATAAAAGGTAAATCTGCATTTTGAAATATCCAGATTTTACCACAGAATGCCTGGGATTAAACAATGATATCATGCCATCATATTTATCTTGAAAGGAGAGGGAAAGTAAATATTCTTGGCAGGGCTGGATGACAACAGAGGCATTATAGACCAGTGCATAGGGCCCAGCTCCTGAAGTTACACAGTAAAATCAGAGATCAGCTTTAATTTAATTGAAAAAATGAAGAGTTCATGGTTGCCAAAAAGATCCTGAAAACATGACTCAGTTGTAATCCATGCAGTAATATCTGTCTATGTCTGCAGACAGCCTGAAACAATAGCCCAGAACTGTGAACTGTCACGATGCACCTGAACATGTTGAATTCCAAAACCCACTGCTCGGGGTGGGGGGGGGGCACTTGTTTCAGGGGAAATCTGCTAAACTATGTGTATGTGGCAGGAGAAGAGTGCTGCAGAATTGGCTTAGCCCTTCCATCAAACACCAGCTATGAAGGCAATACTACAAAGAAATTTTTATCACGTGACATTGTCTCAGTGAATCATGGTGTGCCCAAAATCATATAGTGTTTTTGGCAAAGTTATTTCTCATAGAAGAACTGTGTATTATATTCCTGTTATGTTTCATGCTACTTTTCTTCTCTACCACACACAAGCACATGTAATTTGTGGTATAAGGTATGCACTTGTGTGTAAAGGAGTAGAGGGTATGTACCTCTTAAATGGTTTAACGTTTATTTCCTTGCTTTTATGGTTTTTGTCATGGTTTTGTATGTAGCAATCTGACTGCTTCATAACCAAGTGTTTTGTCTGTTCACATATATATTAATGCAACCTTTCAACATAGTACATCCTTTCAGCAAGCATTTCTTTTTTCTTAATAGATCAGTAAAATATTAGGGCTCTTGCCTAAGAGTGAGGCCAGTTTGATAAGAAAAAACAAAAAGATGCTGTGCCTGGGCTTGTAAAATTCACATGACATTTGCAAAACTATATTAAAAATTGCAATTGGTCTCTGGTTTCAACTCTGGGTTTCAGAGAGAGTTCAGAAGCTTTGTCAACCCCAAACATTAAGAAGACACGAGTCAGATCCCCTAAAAAAAGTCATGAGATTGTATTTTTAAAAAATTGCATGGACTATTAAGCCACTTTGGGTCCTTTTTATTTGCCTTTTGGTTTTAAGCCTTTAGGATTCACATTTGCTAGCTCTTCTCCATAATCACGGCCTGATCTACAGCAAAAACATAGGTTGACCCAGCTACGTGGCTCAAGGCTGTAAAAAACTTTACACCCTGTGTGATATAGTTTAGGTCAACCTAACCCGCACTGTAGATGCAGCCAGGTTGATGGAAGAATTCTTCCATCAACCTAGCTATTGCCTCCAGAGAGGTTGGATTTACTACAGTGATGGGGGGGGGGGGGGGGACCCACCTTCCTACAGTAGTAAGTATCTAAACTACAATGGCATAGCTGCAAGGCTGCAGCTTTGCAACCACAGCGTTTGTAGCATAGACATATTTTAAGATTTATTTTTTAAAATAAAAGCTGAGATATTTATGGAATTGCATGACTCCTAGAACTGGGGGGCAATAAGGGCAAGTCTATGCTACAGTGCTACATTAGTGTGGCTGCACTGCTGTAGCACGTCTGGTGAAGACATGCTATGCCAACAGGAGAGCATGCTCCTGTCAGCATAAGTACTCCACCTCCACAAGTGGCTGAAGCTATGATCTCCCGCCGACACAGCACCGGTGTGAACAGCACTTATATCAATGTAACTTGTGTTGCTCAAGAGGTTGTCTTTTTCACACTCCTGAGTGACGTAAGTTACATCGACTTAAGCAGTAGTATAGTAGTATGCGCCCTTAAAAAAAAACAGCCAATATCATGCAGCACTACTGTTAACTCCTATATCAGCTTACAATTTTCAATGTGATCGGGGACAATACTGACAAAACCAGAATTTCACCTGCTGACACCAACTGTGAGTTTGGCCAAATGAGTCTTGGGGTAGTTTCAATTGTTTTCCCCCATCATGCCAAAAGATTATATTTCATTATTATTTCTATGTAGTCATAGTTACTAATTACTTTCTTTGGTAGACTTCTTAAGAGGAAATACAGACTTCTTTTAGATGTGACTGATGTATTAGAAAGCCAGTTGCAAGTTGCGAGCCCCGACCCCTGCGGTGGGCTGTGAGCCCCAACCGTAACACATGGCTGCGCGCCCCGACCCTGCGTTATATCGGGGGAAGGATGTACATTTTAGAATTCTCAATAATTCAAACCATTTGTTCCCCCTCCCACATTAAAATTTAAATGTGTCAATATGTTAATATTTATCAAGTTACAGGTTTTGCACGTGTAACTAACATGATTTATACTGCAGCATTTGATTTTTAAGTCCAAAGAAAAGGAGAGAAGCAGTGTGAAAGACTCATGGATTTTAGTTTGAATACTCAGTTTCTCTATATGTGTACAGAGAGCAGAACAGTGCAACTCAGCTCAAAAGATCCAGAAACATCCAGAAGTCAGGTGTGCAGATACCAGATATGTTCAGTTGTTGTTTCTGAAACTGTAGAGGAAGTTTTCATTAAAGGAAAAGAAGTCTTGCAATTTCCATGCATTCATCATCTGAAACCTGTGCCAAACCAGTGCTCAGGGGAATAAAGATAATAAATATAGGCATTAACAGCCCTTTAAGACTCAAGTGGCTGACCGACCAGAACCAAGAGATGTGTCTGCTGCCAGTGCTGGGTCCCAATTCCTATACCACTCTGGATACAGAGGAGTGTTAATCCACCTTTATTTACTAGGGAAACCCTCCATTAGGATAATGTTTAGACCACTGCAGTGTGTTTTATGGATCAAGAGGGAGAGCATTTGAGTCACTCCCTAGAGGCTACAGAGCTTGTGGAACTTACATATAGCTATTAACTAACTGCTTTGAATTGGTATTTTGTCTCAGTGAGAGAGAGACAGCATGCACACAGTAAGGTGTCAGAGTAGAAGCCGTGTTAGTCTGTATTCGCAAAAAGAAAAGGAGTACTTGTGGCACCTTAGACACTAACAAATTTATTTGAGCATAAGCTTTCGTGATCCGAAGAAGTGAGCTGTAGCTCACGAAAGCTTATGCTCAAATAAATTTGTTAGTCTCTAAGGTGCCACAAGTACTCCTTTTCTTTTTACAGTAAGGTGTGGGTTTGTACAGCAAAGCTCAGTAAGGTGAGTGTTTGTACAGCCTTATTGACTGAACTAGATTTATGGGGGAAAAATAGCACCAGAAAGAGTGAGAGCCTTATACAAATCCAGGGAATCGATATTTTATATGCCGATAGCACTGTAAGTTAATTTATTTTGATCAAACTGTGAAGCTGATCCCAATGCCTGTACTACTTTGGAACTAGTGAGAAGACCAGTCAGCTATTATCCCAAGCAATGTTGCTAACTCTAAGGATCCCAAGACTTTTGTTTGTTGAAAAGGCTCTGAAGTTTTGGGAAAGAACTGAGATGCTGCCATACTTCTCAAACTCTGAAGAATCCAGATAACATACTATATATTATAGCCATGCTATAGAGACCGAGAAATCATCTTGGAAAGAAGATCAGGAGGTAAATGTGTTTCGAAGTATAGAAGTGTAAATGTTATGTTGAAACTCTTAGTTTAAAACTAAATAGGGAAGTCTGTATGAGGACCAGTAGACTTACTACCTAAAAATATTTTTCAGTTATTAATAAGTATTCCAAATACTATTTACTCTGTGTGTGTGTGTGTGTGTGTGTGAGAAATGTTTGTTTATTAAGAAATTATGTACTACTCTTTGAAGCTGACTGAGAACTGGTCCTCAATATCATGGCTGTTGCATATAAAATCCTTGAATGTAAGAGTTAACTCTGTGTAATGCTCACTGAAAGTCCTGAAAAGACAGAACTCTGGCATGTGCTTTAGCAAGTGTGAAAAAATTATACACAATACTGCTTCAGCATCCCTCCCTACCTGTTACATAGGTACCTAGAGCCAAACTTTTAAAGATGTCAATAAGCACCTGATGGGATTTTCAGGAGTGCTCAGGCTCCTTACTCGGACATCAATTGGTGTTAGATGCCTAGGAACATTCATGAATCCCATTAGGCAACTGTTTGCATTACTGGATACTTGCCATGTTATTTACATTTTGAAGACTACTTCTAAATATAAACAGTATCCACCATATCATTCTCTTACTTAAAATTTCTAGCAAGTATGTAGATAGAGCAGGTCCAATATTTATGGACAAGAGAATCATCTTAAAAAAAATTTTTTACATTTTCATTAATATATTGTTCAAAGTAGCAGCCATGTTAGTCTGTATTCGCAAAAAGAAAAGGAGTACTTGTGGCACCTTAGAGACTAACAAATTTATTAGAGCATAAGCTTTCGTGAGCTACAGCTCACTTCATCGGATGCATCTGGTGGAAAAAAATTCCACCAAATGCATCCAATGAAGGGAGCTGTAGCTCACGAAAGCTTATGCTCAAATAAATTTGTTAGTCTCCCAACTCTAAGTCTCTAATACTCCTTTTCATATTGTTCAAAGTTTGTTTTTAAAATCATTTTACTCCTGTTGAACTACATTTTACCATTTTATCTCATAATTCATGCATTTTACCTATTTTCCCTCCAACACAGGTTTGTGTGTGTGTGAAGAGAGAGACTGTCTCCCATCTCTCCCCCTCCTCAAAAAGTACCATCATATTCATCATTCTGAATGTCTTGTCTATCCCATAATAAAAATAATTTTAACTAAATCCCAGCATAAACATTGCATGAAAAATCACCACTAAAAACATTCTGATAAACTACATAATATACCCAAGTCACATTGTTCCAAAAAGCTCCTTAGCTACATTCACCTTCAAGATGATAGAGTGTTACTGAAATGCAATTTCAGTAAAAGAATGACATCTAACATAAAATATACAATTTATGATGTTCAATTATGGCTATGAATTTTCCATGAAGTGTTGGAGAAGCTATATTGTGAACATACAGATTTTATCTTGTACATGGTTAAAGTTCTTTAAGATCATTAAAGTAGCAGCTGTTAAATACAGTAACTCCCCACTTAACGTCCTCTCGCTTAATGTTCTCGATCTTATATCCTTGCTCAATTACAGAACATGATCCATTTAAAGTTGTGCAATGCTTCGCTATAATGTTGTTTGGCTGCCTACTTTGTCCACAGCTGGCATCCCTCCTATGCCTCCCCCCCAGCGCCTCCCGTCCGCCAGCAGACCCTGCAGATCAGCACCTTCCCCCTCTACCCCCTGCCCACGGGAATCAGCTGGTTTGCCATATTCAGGAGGGAGGGGCGAGGAGCGAGGACTCGGAGCCCAGGCTTCCCTGTCTCCTGAACACCGCAAACAAGCTGATTGCCGCAAGCGGGAAGAAGAAGGGGAGACTGAACGCCGAGTCCTTGCTCCTCCCCCCTCCCTCTTGCCCCCTGAACGCCACAAGCCAGTGGATTGCCGCGGACGGGGGAGGGGGGAGTGAGGACGCAGCGCACGGAGTAAAGGGGGAGATGGGGAAAGAAGAGGTGGGTTAAGGGTGGGGCTTGGGGTGAAGTGGGCAGGCTGAGGGTTGAGCCCCCCCACCCCGGTGCTTGCAGAGTAGGGGAAGCTGTCGCTGTTGCTGTGCAATGTGCTTCTCCTAGCCTACAGCACCTTCAGCCTCCTTGCCTGCCTCACTGTTTCCAGTGCCAGTGGGCTGTGCCTGTATGGGGTAAGGCGGGGCACCTCCCAACTATAGTACTGTACTGTACTGTAGGGCAAAAAAAAATTTCCCTGGAACCTAACCCCCCCTATTTACATTCATTTTTATGGAGAAACTGGATTCACTTAACATTGTTACACTTAAAGTTGCATTTTTCAGGAACATAAATGCACGTTAAGTGAGGAGTTACTGTAATAGTTAATAGAAATTATTAGACTACTACATAGCACTCAAAGTTAAAATTATTTTGATCAAACTGTGAAATGTTGCGCGCGCGCGCGCGCGCGCACACACACACACACACAAAGATAATTTAGTTTTAGGTAAATGCAATTTCTAGTGACTTTTTTTTTTAAACTGACTAGACCACCTTTGAAATATCTACTAACATTATTTTTCTGAGAATAAACAGTCTGACACTGAAATAAGTTCACTTGTACAATCCAGCTGCATCTTAACAGCAATCATAGCCCAAGACTTATGTTGATTTACAAACCTTAAAAATTCTAAAACTAAGAGAAAAAATTGAAAGAACTACCTGATTCAAATGGAAGAACAGGTTACTACTAGTGGAAAGAATGTGAAATAATACTAGTAAGTACCTACCATAAATCTGCACACACAGACTTTTCTGGAAGGCCTAAAAGTTCTCAGCTTTCCAGACAAACAAGGAGCATCTCAAAAACAAGTTCTCCATAACAAATATGTGAAACTTAACCCTCCTAATGTCCTGGAGCCTATGCGACCTCAACACAACGTAAATGAAAAATTTCATGACAAACTTGTTTCTCTTCATACAGTAAGTATTATTAGAATAAGATGAGGTCAATCTTTCTCCACTGATTTTATCATTTACTTGTTGTGGTTTTGTGTCACAAAAAGAAAAAATTACTAAAAAGGTAATGGATAATTTAGAACATTCAATGTTAAATCCATTGGAAAAATAAAAATACTACACATCAAAGACCTTTGGGACCGTCTTGGACCCTGTGTTTCTCTGCTAAATTTATAAACACCTTCTCACATTCGCAGTCCCAGAAGGGTGACCACCCATTGTGAATTGGGCAGGTTAGTCCCAAAATGCACAGTTCAAGTCCCAGTCCCGGGCTGAATGACTACAGGACAACATTTGTCCGAGATTCCCTGTGGTGCCACTCCGCGCCTGTCCAAGGCTCAGGGGCAGTGCCAACATCTTCCAGGAGGGCGAAGGGGGGGAGGAGGTGCTGAGGTGGTCTTCCGTGCTGGATCCTCCACTCCTCTTTTTGTCACAGTTATTTTTAGTAAAAGTAACCTTGACAAAATCTTAGCTTTACTTATTACAACAATCTGTAGCCCAATAAACCCTCCCTACCCCCCCCCCCGCGTTTTTCCCCTATGACTGCAGAATAGGGCCACTTCACCTTGAATGGGGTCCCTTAGAATGCGTGTTAACTACTTATGCTAAACAATCTGTTCCACCTTGTATTTAACTGTGACATCCTGAATACCTTTCCGGAGACTTAAGGAAGAGCGCGGTGTAGCTTGAAAGCCTGTCTTATTGGACCAACTTCTGTTGGTGACAGAAATATAATATCTCACCCACCTTGTCTCTTTGATCATGGGATCAGTTAGATACCAACTCAAGTATTGCGTAGTATGCTCTTGAATCTAAGGAAGTTTTAACTTGTAACCAGGGAACTATAAAACTGTGAACAACAGTCAGTTTTAAATGCATCCTATGCACTTTTTTCCAATTTTGACATACTCTGGGTCTCCAAGATCTTATTACAGAAAGAGTTGGGTGATTTTGGGTCCAATACGAGGGTTTTTCTCAGCAGGCAGTTCCAGGAAGGTAGTAATCCCAGCCAATTTGATGACTTTGATTATCTTGATTTTTGCAGCCACCCTGACAATCACAGCCTGCAGAATTTAAATTTTTGGTTTTGGAGGGGGGTTTTTTTTGGCCGGGGGGAGCGGGTAGTTTGGTTTGATACAGAGTCTCACTGAAGTGTTAATGGTAAAGCCCAACAATTATACTAATTGTTTCAGGGAGCTCAATTCCCAATGGTTCTATATTAAAGAGCAACCTGAATGAAAACGAAAGCTAGTTTTCCCTCTCTGCTGCTTCAGATCCACTTAGTATTTCCCAGAAGGAATACAGGAGGTAAACTTTGTTGTGTAACTAGTTTCTGAGTGGTAGCCATTTTAGTCTGTATCAGCGAAAACAATGAGGAGTCCTTAGAGACTAAAATTTATTTGGGCATAAGCTTTCGTGGGCTAAAACCCAATTCATCAGATGCATGGAGTGAAAAATACAGTAAGCAGTATAAATATTATAGCACATGAAAAGATGGGAGTTGCCTTACCAAGTGGGGGGCTAACAAGGCCAATTCAATTAAGGGGAAGTGGCCTATTCTCAACAGTTGACAAGAAGGGGTGAATATCGAGAAAGGGAAAATTATTTTTGTAGTGCTAAAGCTATACAACTATATAAACCCATTGGAAGCATAAGCTTCTCTAACCCTTGGAGCACAATTAAAAATTGAATTCATCCCTTTCCTCAGAATAAGTTTGGTATCTCTATTTTAGATACATACTTTACCTACAAACATCATTTATTTTACTTGGACTGTAATGCAAGCTAGCATGCACCAGCGTTTGGACATTTTTTCTTTTCCTCAGCTTATTGGCAATACTGCAAGTCAAAGCATTTCATTATCCCCCCTATAAATACTAATTGAAAAGGAAAAGTGACAAGACAGAACTCACATGTGACAGCCCTTGGAAAGGAAGAGAAAATACTCATTACCACCTCTTGGTGTCTCAAAGGAAGAAAAATGGAATTACTGAGGGGCCTCCTATCATTCTCCCAATATGGATTACTCATTTAGAACTCATATTTACCACCTTTAAATACAAAACTTGGGTAGCCACCTAACACTGTAACACTGTAAGGGTAACCAGAACTCTATTAACTAATGGTCTACTACCAAGAAACATATTACTCTCATCCTAGCAGAACTGCTTGTGGAGAAATGGGATTTATGTTCATAAAAGGAAACAACATTAATATATAAAAGTAATGTGGACACACTTGAGCAATGAGAGTTCTGGATGAATAAATTCAAAATCTCTAGTATAGTCATTATATATTTGATTTATACAGATCTCAATGTAAAAAAAACAAAACAAAACTGTCCCATTATATGAATTCCCCTGCCTCACAATGTAACTGAAGGACAGGTCTGCTGCTATAACTGCACGTTTTGCACACTATAAGTCCGATGGTCTATGCCATCATTACACTGGGCAAGCTGGCCTGCATTAACATTATGGAAAAAGAGGAAAGGGAGATCCAGAGAAAGGAGAGGAAAATTAAAGGATTCATCTATAAAGATACAGGTGATTAATCAAAGGTAAAATTTTCCCACTGGGTTTCTCAGTGCACTCATCTTTCTGTATCTACCTTCTACACTGTAATCTCTTTGAGAAAGGGACTGTCTTGTACAGCTCTGAGCACACCAGTTCTTAAATAAATTATAAATTTAACTTAACTATATTCATTGATTAACATCTGTAAAAGCTTTATGCCTCGCACAGTTCATCACATTAAGTATTTCAGAAGATTAAGTATCTTCACTTTTTATTTTATTTATTTTATTTAAAAACTACAGTCATCCTACTAGCTTTATAAATCTAAAACAGGTATACAAGACTATTTCTAGCGTATACTCAGGTAAAATACCCATAAAGCACAACATCCACTTTATCTATAAAGCATTCTTCTGTAAGGCTTTGGCTTCTGCCTTAAATCAAGCAGCAAAATGTTACTTATATTAATTTAAGGGAAATGTATAGTTGCTTTATTTTAATCCTAAAAATAAAGTTAGCATTTTACCTCTATTAATTCCACATAAAGCAAATATTTTAGGTTCACATAATTCTTCTCTTCCATTTTTAGCGTTACTGTCAGAAAACTACTGTTATTGAATTATACAACTTTTAACAGTTAAACTTGACAAACTCAGTGTTTCACCTGAATTTACATTAATTTATAAGCTATACTTCTTAAAACATCAACTATATTCTTTAAATAGGAACAACAACAACTGGAAACTTTTATTTCAATCACATACAATTCAGCCAGTCATGTAAGATAGGCAACCTCACTGTTTAAAAAAAAATGTTCAACTTTTGAACAGCTTTATTACATTTATTCTTATATTGCTCAATATCTGCTGACATTAATAAACACTTTCCTAAAGCTTATGTGCCTATTTTATTGATTGCTTTAATTACCTGTTTTGACAACACTTGCCTTCTAATGCATTCCTCATTGGTAATGCTGTAGTACATTGCTCTGTTCCATAAGAGCACCTCATTCCATTACCAGGATACAAAAATAGAAATAAGCAGATAATTTAAATAGGATTCAGCTGCTATCCGCTTCGGTTAAAAGCATGATCCCAGAACAGACTGCAAATCTGCATTTTGTAAATGATGACATCACACTTTTCTATGAGAATAGTCATGTAACACTGATTTGAGGAAATTACTTCTAATGACAGCCAGTTGGCAGGCATTTAATGAGTCAGAATAGAGAATTAATCTTCAACGGCAGGATTAGAGTTTTGTATGCTTTGTTTTCCTCAATTGCTCAACCACTAATAATACATCAAATACAAGGTTAAACAAAGGCCTCTCCATTTTTGCTACAGTAGATGTGTACCTGCAGGATTTCCTTTCCAGCTGGTTCAACAGTAGTGTTTTTCCATTCTAGAACCAGTGTCATCCTTTTTTACTAAGATTCACAACAAGATGTTGATTTGAAGCTTATTTTAAGACATAAGATAAAATTAACATTTTGATTCACTTTAGAACCTTATTAGTATAAAGACAGAAGAGACCACTGTGAATATCTAGTCTGACCTCCTGTATAGCACAGGCCATACACCTTGCCCAAAATAATTCCTAGAGCATATCTTCTAGAAAAATATGCCACCTTGATATAAAAATAGTTAGAGAGGGAGAATCCATTCTGCCCCGTTGTAAATTGTTCCAATGGTAAATGAGTCTCACTATTAAAAATTTACGCTTTATTTCCAGTCTGAATTTGTCTAGCTTCATCTTCCAGCCATTGGATCTTGTTCTACCTTTCTCAGCTTTATCAAAGAACCCATTATTAAATATTTGTTAACCAGGTAGGTATTTATAGACTACAATCAAGTCACCTCTTAAACTTCTCTTTGTTAAACTAAACAGATTAAGCTCCTTGAGTCTACCACTATAAAGGGATGTTTTCTAATCCTTTAATAATTCTCGTGGCTTTTCTCTGAACCTTCTCCAATTTATCAACATCCTTCTTGAACTGGGAGCACCAGAACTGGACATAGTATTCCAGCAGTGGTTGCAGCAGGGCAAAATACAGAGGTAAAATAACCTCTCTACTCCTACTTGAGATTCCCCTGTTTATTCATCCCAGGATTGTATTAGCTTTTTTGGCCATAGCGTCACATTGGGAGTTCACATTCAGCTAACTGTCCTCCACAATCCCCAAATCCTTTTTCAGAGTTACTGCTTCCCAGGATAGAGTCCCCCATCCTGTAAGTCTGACAGTCATTCTTTGTTTCCAGATGTATACATTTACATTTAGCTGCATTAAAATGCATATTGTTTGTTTTATAAACTGGGTGCAAGCAATCTAGATCGCTCTGAATCAGTAACCATTCTTTTTCATTATTTACGACTCAATTTTTGTGTCATCTGCCAACCTTATCAGTGATTATTTTATGTTTTCTTCCAGGTCATTGATAAAGCACAGAGCCAAAAACCGATCCCAGCAGGATTCCACTGGAAACAGAGCCACTCAATGACAATTCATTGCTTATCATTACAGTTTGAGACTTATCAGTTAGCCAGTTTTTAATCTATTTAATGTGTCCCATGTTTAAATAAATAAAGAATTTTTTAAAAAACTAGAATCATATAAAATTTAACAAAATGTCATGTGATACCAAGTCAAGTGCCTTATAAAAGTCTATATGTATTATATCAACACTCTTAACTTTATCAACCAACTTGTAATCTCATCAAAAAAAAGATATCCAGTTTGACAGAATCTATCTTCCATAAAACCATATGGATTTGCATTAATTACATTACCCTCCTTTAGGTTCTTTATTAATCAATTCCCCTGTCAGCCATTCTATTGTCTTGCCCAGGATTAATTTCAGGCTGACAGGCCTATAATTACCTGAGTTGCCAGTTTACCCATTTTAAAAATTGGCACAGCATTAGCTTTCTTTCAGTCTTCTGGGACTTCCTCAGTGTTCCAAGACTTATTGAAAATATTAAGGGTGCAGCAAGCTCCTCAGACAGTTCTTTTAAAACTCTTAGCTGCAAGTTATATGGACCTGCCGATTTAAAAATGTTCTAAGTTTAGTGCCTTCTTTTTAACATTCTCCAGGCAAAGGAAAGCAGTAGATCTAATCTGCTCTAATCAGTAAAACATTTAATACAGTTCTATCTGGGAAATTATTAAATTGGAAAAGATGGGGAATAATATGAGAACTGAAAGGTGGATAAGGAACTGGTTAATGGGGAGACTACAATGGGTCATATTGAAAGGTGAACTGTCAGGCTGCAGAAGGTTACTAATAGAGTTCCTTAGGGATTGGTTTGGGGACTAATCTTATTTAACATTTTTATTACTGACCTTGGCACAAAAATTGGGGTGCTAATAAAATTTGCAGATGACACAAAGTTGGGAGGTATTGCCAATATGGAGGAGGACCGGAATATCATACAAGAAGATCAGGGATGACCTTGTAAACTGGAGTTATAGAAATAGGATAAAATGTAATAGTTCAAAGTGCAAGGTCATGTATTTAGGGACTAAGATTTTTTTTTTATAAACTGGGGACGTATCAGTTGGAAGTGACAGAGGAGGAAAAAGACTTAGATGTCTTTGGTTGATTACAGGATGACTATGAGCCAACAATGTGATGCGGCTGTGAAAAAAGGCTAATTCAATCCTAGGATGCATCAGGCGAGGTATTTCCAATGGGGGGGCGGGGGGGGGAAGAAAGTGTCAGTACCATTATAGAATGAACTGGTGAGACCTCATCTGGAATACTGTGTGCAATTCTGGTCTCCCATGTTTAAGAAAGATTAATTCAAACTGAAACAGGTGCAGAGAAGAGCTATTACAATGATCAGAGAAACGGAAAACCTACCTTATGAGAGGTGATTCAAAGAGCTTGGCTTCTTTAGCCTAACCAAAAGAAGGCTGAGGGGAAGATATGATTGATCTCTATAAATACATTAGAGGAATAAATACCAGGGAGGAAGAAGAGTGATTTAAGTTCAGTGCCAACGTGGACAGAAGAACAGATGGATAATAAACTGGCTATCAACAAATTTAGGCTTGAAATTAGGCAAAGGTTTCTAATCATCAGATGAGTAAAGTTCTGGAACAGCCTTCCAAGGGAAACAGTAAGAGGCAAAAAACCCAACTGGATTCAAGACTGAGCTTGATAAAATTTATGGAGGGGATGGTATGATGAGTCTGCCTACCATCTGAAGAGACACAGCCAAGATGACGGAAGTCAAACAGAAGAAGAAACGGACCTTTAGGAAATTCACTTACAGAGGTGTTGATCTGGATCAGCTCCTCAATATGTCCTACGAGCAGCTGATGCAGCTGTACAGCGCTCGCCAGTGCAGGCATCTGAACCGCGGCCTGCGTCGTAAGAAGCATTCCCTCCTGAAGCGTCTTCACAAGGCCAAGAAGAAGGCCCCTCCCATGGAGAAACCAGAGGCAGTCAAAACTCACCTGCATGACATGATCATCCTCCCCAAGATGGTGGCGTATACAATGGCAAAACCTTCAACCAGGTGGAAATCAAGCCCGAGATGATTGGCCACTACCTGGGCAAGTTTTCCATCACTTACAAGCCAGTGAAACATGGCAGACCTGGTATCGGTGCTACCCACTCATCTAGGTTCATTCCTCTGAATGGAATGATGCTTCGGGAAAATGTTTAGAATCATAGAATCAGAGAATATCAGGGTTGGAAGGGACCCCAGAAGGTCATCTAGTCCAACCCCCTGCTCAAAGCAGGACCAAGTCCCAGTTAAATCATCCTAGCCAGGGCTTTGTCAAGCCTGACCTTAAAAACCTCTAAGGAAGGAGATTCTACCACCTCCCTAGGTAACGCATTCCAGTGTTTCACCACCCTCTTAGTGAAAAAGTTTTTCCTAATATCCAATCTAAACCTCCCCCATTGCAACTTGAGACCATTACTCCTCGTTCTGTCATCTGCTACCATTGAGAACAGTCTAGAGCCATCCTCTTTGAAACCCCCTTTCAGGTAGTTGAAAGCAGCTATCAAATCCCCCCTCATTCTTCTCTTCTGCAGACTAAACAATCCCAGCTCCCTCAGCCTCTCCTCATAAGTCATGTGCTCTAGACCCCTAATCATTTTTGTTGCCCTTCGCTGTACTCTTTCCAATTTATCCACATCCTTCTTGTAGTGTGGGGCCCAAAACTGGACACAGTACTCCAGATGAGGCCTCACCAGTGTCGAATAGAGGGGAACGATCACGTCCCTCGATCTGCTCGCTATGCCCCTACTTATACATCCCAAAATGCCATTGGCCTTCTTGGCAACAAGGGCACACTGCTGACTCATATCCAGCTTCTCGTCCACTGTCACCCCTAGGTCCTTTTCCGCAGAACTGCTGCCGAGCCATTCGGTCCCTAGTCTGTAGCGGTGCATTGGATTCTTCCATCCTAAGTGCAGGACCCAGCACTTATCCTTATTGAACCTCATTAGATTTCTTTTGGCCCAATCTTCCAATTTGTCTAGGTCCTTCTGTATCCTATCCCTCCCCTCCAGCGTATCTACCACTCCTCCCAGTTTAGTATCATCTGCAAATTTGCTGAGAGTGCAATCCACACCATCCTCCAGATCATTTATGAAGATATTGAACAAAACGGGCCCCAGGACCGACCCCTGGGGCACTCCACTTGACACCGGCTGCCAACTAGACATGGAGCCATTGATCACTACCCGTTGAGCCCGACAATCTAGCCAGCTTTCTACCCACCTTATAGTGCATTCATCCAGCCCATACTTCCTTAACTTGCTGACAAGAATGCTGTGGGAGACCGTGTCAAAAGCTTTGCTAAAGTCAAGAAACAATACATCCACTGCTTTCCCTTCATACACAGAACCAGTAATCTCATCATAAAAGGCGATTAGATTAGTCAGGCATGACCTTCCCTTGGTGAATCCATGCTGACTGTTCCTGATCACTTTCCTCTCCTCTAAGTGCTTCAGGATTGATTCTTTGAGGACCTGCTCCATGATTTTTCCAGGGACTGAGGTGAGGCTGACCGGCCTGTAGTTCCCAGGATCCTCCTTCTTCCCTTTTTTAAAGATGGGCACTACATTAGCCTTTTTCCAGTCATCCGGGACTTCCCCCGTTCGCCACGAGTTTTCAAAGATAATGGCCAAGGGCTCTGCAATCACAGCCGCCAATTCCCTCAGCACTCTCGGATGCAATTCGTCCGGCCCCATGGACTTGTGCACGTCCAGCTTTTCTAAATAGTCCCTAACCACCTCTATCTCTACAGAGGGCTGGCCATCTCTTCCCCATTTTGTGATGCCCAGCACAGCAGTCTGGGAGCTGACCTTGTTAGTGAAAACAGAGGCAAAAAAAGCATTGAGTACATTAGCTTTTTCCACATCCTCTGTCACTAGCTTGCCTCCCTCATTCAGTAAGGGGCCCACACTTTCCTTGGCTTTCTTCTTGTTGCCAACATACCTGAAGAAACCCTTCTTGTTACTCTTGACATCTCTTGCTAGCTGCAGCTCCAGGTGCGATTTGGCCCTCCTGATATCTTTCCTACATGCCCGAGCAATATTTTTATACTCTTCCCTGGTCATATGTCCAACCTTCCACTTCTTGTAAGCTTCTTTTTTATGTTTAAGATCCGCTAGGATTTCACCATTAAGCCAAGCTGGTCGCCTGCCATATTTACTATTCTTTCGACTCATCGGGATGGTTTGTCCCTGTAACCTCAACAGGGATTCCTTGAAATACAGCCAGCTCTCCTGGACTCCCTTCCCTTTCATGTTAGTCCCCCAGGGGATCCTGGCCATCTGTTCCCTGAGGGAGTCAAAGTCTGCTTTCCTGAAGTCCAGGGTCCGTATCCTGCTGCTTACCTTTCTTCCCTGCGTCAGGATCCTGAACTCAACCAACTCATGGTCACTGCCTCCCAGATTCCCATCCACTTTTGCTTCCCCCACTAATTCTACCCGGTTTGTGAGCAGCAGGTCAAGAAAAGCGCTCCCCCTAGTTGGCTTACTATATGTAAATAAAGAAAATGCTCCTGCCGGGTGGGAGGCACGTAGCCTATCTGCGACTGCTAGCAGCAAATATCTCCAAAAGCCAGTGATGGGACACTAAATGAGGAGGACTCTAAGTTACTACAGAGAATTATTTCCCAGGTGTCTGACTGATAGGTCTTGCCCACATGGTCTAACTGATCATCATATTTGGGGTCGGGAAGGAATTTTCTCCCAGTTCAGATTGACAGAGATCCTGGGGGGTTTTCCACTGTCCCCTGTAGCATGGGGCACGGGTCACTTGAAAGGTTTAAACTAGTGTAAATGGTGGATTTTCTGTGACTTGAAATCTTTAAACCATGATTTGAGAACTTCAGTAACTCAGCCTGGGATTATGGGTGGAAGACAAGGGTGGATGGGTGAGGTTCTGTGGCCTGCAATGTGCAGGAGGTCAAACTAGATGATCATAATGGTCTCTTCTGACTTTAAAGTTTATAATACCAGTGGAATAGAAGGAGTGCTATCACTATATGAAGCGATTGCATCACCTGTTTTTTCCCTAAATACAGAACAGAAATATTTATTGAACACTTCTGCCTTTTTTATATTATTATGATAATTCTACCATTTCCATCTAGCAATGGACCACTACCATTGTCAGGATTCTTTTTTAAAAAAAACCTCTTTCTTACAGTTCTTAACTCTGCTAGCCATAGATTTCTCCTTATGTCACTTGGCTTCCCTTATCAAAATTTACTATAATTCCTAATTTCTGATTTATATTCATTACTATCAACTTCCCCGTCTTCCATTTGTTATATACATTTTTTTTTTTTTTTTTTTTTTTTTTTTTTTTTTTTACTGTTGCCCCCAGTTCCCCTATAAACCAGGTTGTTTTTAAACCAGCACAGCCTTCTTCCTCAATTGTTGGATTGCGGCTTTTTGGCATCTAGTAATATGTAAAAAAAAAAAAAAAGGGAAGAAGGAGGATCCTGGGAACTACAGGCCGGTCAGCCTCACCTCAGTCCCTGGAAAAATCATGGAGCAGGTCCTCAAAGAATCAATCCTGAAGCACTTAGAGGAGAGGAAAGTGATCAGGAACAGTCAGCATGGATTCACCAAGGGAAGGTCATGCCTGACTAATCTAATCGCCTTTTATGATGAGATTACTGGTTCTGTGGATGAAGGGAAAGCAGTGGATGTATTGTTTCTTGACTTTAGCAAAGCTTTTGACACGGTCTCCCACAGCATTCTTGTCAGCAAGTTAAGGAAGTATGGGCTGGATGAATGCACTATAAGGTGGGTAGAAAGCTGGCTAGATTGTCGGGCTCAACGGGTAGTGATCAATGGCTCCATGTCTAGTTGGCAGCCGGTGTCAAGTGGAGTGCCCCAGGGGTCGGTCCTGGGGCCCGTTTTGTTCAATATCTTCATAAATGATCTGGAGGATGGTGTGGATTGCACTCTCAGCAAATTTGCGGATGATACTAAACTGGGAGGAGTGGTAGATACGCTGGAGGGGAGGGATAGGATACAGAAGGACCTAGACAAATTGGAGGATTGGGCCAAAAGAAATCTAATGAGGTTCAATAAGGATAAATGCAGGGTCCTGCACTTAGGATGGAAGAATCCAATGCACCGCTACAGACTAGGGACCGAATGGCTCGGCAGCAGTTCTGCGGAAAAGGACCTAGGGGTGACAGTGGACGAGAAGCTGGATATGAGTCAGCAGTGTGCCCTTGTTGCCAAGAAGGCCAATGGCATTTTGGGTTGTATAAGTAGGGGCATAGCGAGCAGATCGAGGGACGTGATCGTTCCCCTCTATTCGACACTGGTGAGGCCTCATCTGGAGTACTGTGTCCAGTTTTGGGCCCCACACTACAGGAAGGATGTGGATAAATTGGAAAGAGTACAACGAAGGGCAACAAAAATGATTAGGGGTCTAGAGCACATGACTTATGAGGAGAGGCTGAGGGAGCTGGGATTGTTTAGTCTGCAGAAGAGAAGAATGAGGGGGGATTTGATAGCTGCTTTCAACTACCTGAAAGGGGGTTTCAAAGAGGATGGCTCTAGACTGTTCTCAATGGTAGCAGATGACAGAACGAGGAGTAATGGTCTCAAGTTGCAATGGGGGAGGTTTAGATTGGATATTAGGAAAAACTTTTTCACTAAGAGGGTGGTGAAACACTGGAATGCGTTACCTAGGGAGGTGGTAGAATCTCCTTCCTTAGAGGTTTTTAAGGTCAGGCTTGACAAAGCCCTAGCTGGGATGATTTAACTGGGACTTGGTCCTGCTTTGAGCAGGGGGTTGGACTAGATGACCTTCTGGGGTCCCTTCCAACCCTGATATTCTATGATTCTATGATTCTATGTTCCTAAATATTTCCCAATCATCATACACATTTTTCTGATTAAATTCTTCCTCGCAGCTGATTTGGTCATAATTGTTTTTAGCTTTGTGAAAGTAGCTCTGCTAAAACAGCCATAGCTGTAAAGGAGGTATCAGTGGCATCAGTTGCAGACTGGAGAGTGATCTTGACTATCTATTTCCTTTGTCTATCAGACATTGTAAACGAGCTCTGTCCTGCTGCAGAAGGCTGTCAGTAAATTCCACAAACTTGGAGTAGTTCAGGAAATCTTATTTAGCCATTTGGGCCTGGTAATTGGCTATCTGCACAGGAAACTAGATGATGAAAAGGACCTTTCTCCCTAACAAATCCAGGTGTTTGCCCTCTTTATCCACAGGAGTAGACTAGGGATGTTGCTGTCTAGCCCTTTCAGATGCAGCCTGGACCTACCAATGAGAAAGCCTTGGCTTCAGAACACTGGAACTCCTGCTACAGTCAGTGCCAGTCTGAGTTCCCCATGAGCTCTGGGCATAACAGTCTATGGCATGGAGTCTCAGATGCTACCACAGGAGGGGAATGGACAATTTTTCTTTGATGTCTTAAACAGAAAACTGACTCTCTTTTTAGGAGGGTGTTTCTCCTTACCCTCTTCATATCTCCGTTTCATGGAGTCTTGGATCTAGACAATACCAAGCTGGAAGATGTTGGTGCTGCATGGGCATTACCAGGAGGCTCCAGACAATGAGGGAAAGAGTGGGAGGGTCCAAGATCAGATAGGAGCCTCATGGAGAGTTCCATCAGGTGCCTGTCGAGTCTGAAATTTATGAGACTGCCTAGTGCAAGGAGGAAAGGAGTGGCAGATGTCTCACTTTGATGGAATCTGGTATTCCTCAAGGTAATACAGGCAGTTCTTGTGCTGATCACTCACCAGGAAGACCAGAGGGCAGGCCAGGCAGTGCTAGAAGCTTTGGGCATACTAAGTGCTCCAAAACAGTGGGGGAACCTTTGATCTCTACTAATCACAAACTCACTATTATCAATATAGCTAATAAAATTATATATATATACACACACACACACACACACACACACACACACACACACACACACACACACACAAAATACATACAGGTAAAAGCTAGAAGGCTAGACACAGAAGGATACCATCCCAGACTGCAAGTGGTAGAAAGAAATTGGAGAGGCGATCAGTCTGTGCCACCCTTTATGCTCCAAGAAATGAAGGGCCCAGACATGGACTAATAAATGCTGCTATAATTTCTGGTCCTAGGCACATGGAGCACACATACACCCACAGCGAATACCCACAGGATCAGCATTCAAAGTAGAACTTAACTAATAGTGAGTCATCCTTTCACAGAAGCTACATGATGAAGTTTGGCTAGAACTTTGAGCATGCTGGCAACAGGAGTCCTAGAGAGATTTTTACTGTGCAACAAGCTATCAATGGCTGATGATGTTACTTGTACAGCAAGCAGTATATTCAAATGTATTATACACTAACAATTTAGTCAACAAAAACAAAATTGCTTCCTGGTTTCCATCCACCAACACAAGATAACCTGACTTTAAAAAAAAAGCCAAACCAGCATTTTACATTGTCAGAAAGGCTCGGGGGTGAATTTCAGAGCTGAGGAACCTCCGATCAGAGGGTACTGCGCCACCCCTGGAAATTCAACCCTGGGGGACAAACAGCAGAGAGCATTCCAGCTGATTGAAACGGCAATGACAGAGCCTGGGGGAGAAGCTGCATCAGTGATAAACAGCAAGTTTCTAGACCATTTGGGCTTTAAAGAGTGTCATCAAGGCCCTAAATTTCCACCCAAAGCAAAACCACAAAGCTTTTTCAAACAGTTTCAGAAGGTTAAGTAAATTAATTGAACCTCTTTTTAAAAAAGTATAATAAATAAAATATTTAAACACTGATCAACATGTTGCATGTGTGATGTGGAAAATCTTTTTAGCTTTATGGAAGTAATTTGTTCAGCTTTTTAAAGGATGTAAAAGAAATATTATTGAACTCTACAGTAGACAATTAAATACCCTCATTCTATCCACAACAGGAAAATCAGTAAGCTGTAAATTACTATTTATGTTTTTAAGAAATTTGGAATACTCCATACACTATTCATGTAAACACCTTTAAAAAGGAGTGCCTTGGGAGAGACTTCTGGCTCTTATTTTCATGCTACTGAAGTTTCCAAAGGTGGTATAAGGACAGAAGCCCCGATCCTCCACCCACACCAAGCCCCACTGAAGTCCATGAAAGCCTGTGCATTTTCCAGTGCAGAATCAGGGACACATTTTATGATCCAAAACCTTATTTTGAAAATGGATATTCATCTTAAATTAAAAATTATACGCATATATGCACATGTAATATACACATACAACATACCCTTACTTATGAGATTGCTTTAAAGTAATTTCACAAAATATTAACAAATGGTTCAAACACTTTTTAAAATTGTAGTTAAAACTGAAGAAAAACCCATAATCATAATTGCTTTCTGAAGAAATCCTTTTCTAATACTCAAAAACAATTCAGATCAGAGAAAAAAAAGTTTACAATAATTACTGAAGTTTACTTTACCAAGTTGATGATGTGGATACATGCTGTAATTTGAATTTGAGAAATTTGCCTGATCTTCTTCATCTATGGTCTGTCCTAATGAAAGCAGGCTGACACGTCTCATCTTCAATAGCCTTGGGGAGCTTTCAACAGTACTTCCAATATCCAGCACCACATCTCCAGAAATGACAGCAGGAACAACTTTTTTAAAAAACTCCATTTTTTGTTCCGTCTACTTTCCCAACTCTGATTAAACTAGCTGCACAAAACACACCCAGGTGCCTGTACAAACTTCCTTGAAGAATCAGTAAGATGGACTACTCAAGCTACATTACATAGTGAAGTCATGCTAAACCTGGGTGGTGCCAAACACCAGCAGGTCAGCTGCCAGCTGTTGGGAGGCTGATTTCAAAGACGTTTACTGTACTGACTGATAACAAAACCAAATAAGCCATTAAGTTACTGGAATATGAGCTGATCAACTGCCACCAAACAAGTAATAAAATTTAGCACTATGATTATTTTAAACAAAAGTGTGATAAAATGTATATATAAATGCAAATTTATTTTTGACAGTTAATTGGCTCTTCATTTCAATTAAGTGCACAGTGAGGAGTATACATCTGCATTCACAGATAACACTTATCATTCAGAAAGTCCATTCCCCAGCTTTACAAACAAACATAGTTACTAACAGCTCCAATGTTCCTGCTTTGAACCATTACATTCTTGTACAGCTACTTACTGCACATTAACATTTTATTATGCTAATATACAGAAAAATCTCTGTCTTTCTTCCACACTTTTTACATTTGGGAATAAAATCAGCAAATATGATTAAAGACATAAATAAACCAACCATTTAAAACTAAAATTGGAGATCTATAAATACACTAGCAAGTAGTTTCTTACCCCATCTGAGACTATGAAGAAAATATCACAGTAGTCAGGAATTATTTGTACATTACCCCTTGTTTTGAATGTCTATTAATGATCAGACTAGACAATGGTAGAAGCTTATTTTCCTGATAACAGCAGCTCAGGATCTAAGTTATATTTTCAAAGCATGATTAACAAAATTATCCAGCCCATTAAAGTTCTATTTTTAAAGGACACAAAGCTATTTTATAATATATTTTCTTTTAAAAAAAAGTTTCTCCCAAATTCATCTTGAAATCTAGTTCTTACATAAATTCATACATAATAAAACATATAGAATAGTCTATATAAAATATTGAGTTCTGGATTTCACAATGTAATGACTGATTATACGGATGTTATTAAGTAGCTTAAACTTGGAGCTTACCTACACTTGGAATCTGTTGCAGGTTAACCTGAGTTATTTCACATTAAATTGCCTTGTGTCCACAAAAGTTTTGTTGTTTTGTTTTGTTTTTTTAAAAGAAAATCTGGTGTTTTAGTGCGCTTTATTAAAGCCACTTGAAAAAGTGATTTTACAGAGACATGGGAATTTACCGACAGCAAAGTAGACGTGCATGGACCCCACCCCACCCCTCTCAAAACAACTGATGTGCATTTGTCATGTTTGTCTACTAGTGTCCCGCATTCCTTTGCTGGCTTGGGTCATCCTGTTTACTTGCATGCCCTATACTGCTCTGGGGTCATCCCGTCTGGATGTAACCTCCCCCATTTAAATGCTGGCATATATCCAGGGTTCTGCCTTTTGGGATTCCAGCTCATGTGGAGTTCCTAAATCTGTGTCATACTCCCAATTATTGATCATGCCTCATTCTTTCCTGTGGTCTCATGCTGAGATGCTGGACTTCAATGCTCTCTGGAGAGAGGAGTGTGATCAGGCATCTCTGAACAATAGTCACTTAGCACAGGTATACAAGCAGCTATCACAAGAAATGCAGGATAGGAGCACAACCAGGACACTCCAGTGCCACAGTAAGGCAAAGGAGCTCCAGCTGGGGTATAGGACTACTAAGTGCTACAAGACCTGTGGGAAACCAAGCACAGTACCAGCAGACAATATGTTTGCTGGGAATCGTACCACTCCACCTCAGCATGTTGGGGACTCTATGATTGATCCTCCAAACCAGAATCTCATCAACCTGGTGAACCCCCAGGCAGACACAATCATGGTGATCCAGGAGGACCCTGAAACCCAGCCAGATGATCAACCTGAACCATAGGCAGAGACCCAAACTGTTGAGGGGACCAGTTCCAGTAACTATGGAATGTTATATTACAACAGAAATGTACTCTAGGAGGGCTGAGGGAGGTCATTGAACAACTTTGTTGCAGGTATCATAAGGATGCTGCCACACTGTTGTACCTTCTCTCTGCTTCCCACCCACCCAATATCAAGTGACAGCCACACCAGAGACTACAAAATCTCCGGACCTTTACTTCTATAGATATGTGAAGAGAAACAGCACTGAAGCTTGCGGTGTACCATCCCGTACCCCCCTTATCTATCACAGCACTTAATGGTCTCTGACCTGCCTGGTCACTCCCCTCCCCTCCCCAATGGTAGCACCATGTGGGCTAACAACATGACTACTTGAAGAAAGGCAGTTTTATTATAGCAGTATACACAGAAAAGAAGAAAAAGTCTTGTTTCTGGATCACAGTTTCATTAATGCCCTCAGATTTGAATGAACATGAATTTCACTACCCAAATTGTGCTACACAGACATTTCCATAAAGAAAGAAATTTTAAGGCTCTTCAACTTCAGGAAAAAGCAATACAGTAGAACCTCAAAGTTATGAACACCTTGGGAATGGAAGTTATAACTCTGAAACCTTCGTAACTCTGAACAAAACGTTATGTTCTTTCAAAAATTTACAGCCGAACATTGACTTAATACAACTCTGAGGCTTTACTATGCAGAAGAAAAATGCTGCTTTCCTTTTTTAGTACTTTATGTTTAACACAGTACTGTATTTGCGCATGCGCGTGTGTGTGTGTGCTGCCACCTGATTGAATACTTCCAGTTCTAAATGAGGTGCATGGTTGACTGGTCAGTTCATAACTCTAAGGTTCTACTGTATTTTATAAGAGTTGGAATAGAGACTGCAAATTGGACAATAACTTGTTTTTCTTTTTCCCCATAGCTCTGGCATGAGGGGTGTGAGAGTGGGAAAGGAGGATGGACCACGATGACAAGGAAATGGCTAGCACATCACAGACTGCTGCTGGGGATGATTCAGAGGCTAACCACCATCCTGGAGCACATGGCTTTGAAGCCTTCAAACACTGAACAGCTTTATGAATTCTGAATACAGTTTTTACCACTCACAAGCTCAGAACACTCAACTTGGTGTATTAATTCGTGCTAAAGTTTTGTAAATATGTTTACGTTGTTCTGAGTCTTGCCCCATTCACTGAATTGTGCAGCATCACAGTCACAACATCCACAGATGCACAACATAAAAAAAAAAGTTACAAGCATTATATGACAATTCACACATACCACCCTGAAAACTCAACAAATGCATGATCGCACAACTCAGGTACACTTGCATCAGAACATGTACACAAGACAACATGTTCAGTAATGGTCATAAAATGCCCTATACTCTTTACTAGTGACACCTACACAAAGTATGAGTGCAATGCACCCTCATTCTGTGCTCCTATGTAGCTGCATCATTTCATAGGGGCTTCCAATCCAGCTGTTCAAAATGTCCACCAAGTCTGTTGATCCACTGCCTCTATCCATTTGGGTCTCTCCCTTGCTTTCACAAAAGGTTGTGCAAAACACAGTAAGCAGTTATCACAACAGTAAGATGTTTTTGATCAACCTCCACCCTCAACATCAGGATCCCCCATCTAACCTTTCAATCTTCCAAATACACATTCCTCAATTGTTCTACAAATACTCGGTATAGTTAAACTGTTCTTATCTCCTACCCACATGTCTCTTAAAGGGCTTGATAAGCCAAGTAAGCTACGTCTCCCAGAATGAGTGGCAGAATGGGAGCGCCACCAGTGTCCATTGATACCACAGGTACAAAAGTTTCATTTGCCATTGCATAAAATAGTCTAGAGATTTCTGGAGTTGTGGACCCTTCCAGACTATCTCATATAAAATACATTCCACAGTATTCAACTAGCCCTTGGAGCACCATAGAGAAATAAAACTTTCTGTTGATCAACTTTGAGACCTGTGTTGGGAGCAAACAATAGGCACAGGGGTCCCATCAATGGCCCCAATACAATTTGGAACCCCAATAGTACAAACCAGTTAATAACTGTGTATGCACTGCCTAGTCTTATAACCTAGGGGAAAATAATTTTCTTGATAGCAGCACATACCACCATAACATCTCCAACTATTGAACTAACACCACCAACTTTATTAGCTACTGACCGGTAGCAATCTGGGGTGGTGAGCATTCAAGTAGCGACACTCTCAAACTTCTCCATGCTGATGGCAGCTCTCATGTAAGCATTCCACCACTGCAACTCTAGCATAAACTCTGTACAGATTTGTAAGAAAGTGGCTTTTTTTAAAAAAATATATATATTGAAGTTCTGACATGACTAAGGGTCATCTCAGGTCTGCAGCACTATCTTACTAGTGAGTGGTAGTTGGCCAAGTACAAAAAGCAATGCTCCAACAAGTAAAGCTACTTGAGGGAAAGATGTAGAAGTGTCTGCCTGATTTCAGCCTCCTCTTCCTCAGAGGTCCTTACCACCCTAGTTTGTAAGTCACTGCATGACTTCAGATATGCTATCAGCAGTCTGTTTATATTCATCACCAGGAGGATTGTACTTATCAGAAATGTTTTCTCCATGATGCCTGACAGCACTTTGAAAATGGTGCTGGCTGGATTGCAAAACCCAGATAGGATGAAGCAAGAATTAGCACAGGAATTACTCAGTTTGACCCCACGCCCCAGAATTCCATTGCCTTCAGTAGGTATTCCACAATGTACAGTGAAAAAAAATCCCAGCATGCATACAGCACAGCAACATGGTAATGGACCCTGGAACATCTGTCCAGAATGCTTAGCACGGATTCTGAAAACAATACAGTGCAGTGTGACTGCAATGATATGAGGCAAAAAATACTTTAATTGTGTGATAAAGTGGTGTGTATGCGCTGCTCGAGTAACACTTGCTGCAGATCACTTAATACAGGTACACAAAACCCGCAGCAAGTTTCAAGTGTACACATGCCCTATGATAATTGCCATAATGTATTTCACACTTCATAAGCATTAATCTAATTAACAAAGCCAGATCTGAAAGAGAGCACATTAATTTATTAAGACATTTTTTCTATCTACAATATTCAGATGAAACCTTTAGGACCAAATTTTATTAAATTAACAATTCAAGTTAGCATAAACCTAGGCTGTTTTTCCTACATATATGAAATCTAACTTTTGATAGGCCTCTCTTTATCATATTTACCAAGACAGACAGACTGGTAAAGTGAATTCCCTGAAGGGAAGGATTTGTGAAATTCTGCAAGTAACCAGAAGTTGTCTTTACAATATACTGTGGTCGGCAGGTTCCTGCCTCGAAAAAATTGCATAGAACACAAATCCCTCAGAAAAACAATGGAGTTTTCAGATGTTCCCACCATAGGTATGTAGAATTAAATAGATTAGTTAATGCATCAACAAATAGTAATTATAGACCTACAATTCTAAAAACATAGTTAACCGTGATTACCTACATTTATATGTGTTTATTTTATTAATCCTGAACACTTTTCCCTGATGACTAATGGAAGTATGGCCCTCTATAAGTTGTTGGACGTAAGCAGCCCCGGGTACTACATGAAGATACGACCTCACATCTCATTGTATTTGTTACTCTAAGGCATGTTTGGCAAGCAGGAGGAAACCTTTACTTCCTCCACTTATAGCTACATAGCTTGTTTCATAAAGTCCCAGATGTACTGTAAACTAGTCTACTGTAAACTAGTAGAATAAGTCTGAATGCATTTGTGGGTCTAGCTGCCTTTCCTTCTTCAGATGACACGTGGCCAGGAATTATTACGTAAATAATAATTGATAAGGAATTACATTTCTTTCTAAAGTTCGGGTAATGACATGACTACTATACTATTAAAATGTGCACTTTTTATAGACCCATTTCACACACACACACACACACACACACACACACACACACACGGCATAAATATCCGTTAGAATTTACCACATCTTCAAAGTCAGTGCATCTATCTTGATTTTGTGAATCCTGGGCTGTCTAACCATCAGAATCAAATGAACTACTTTAGCTGAGAAAATACACACACACACACACACACACACACACACACACACACACACACACACACAGAGAGAGAGAGTACGCTTCTGCAGTTAAATAGTTACACTGACCAGCCACAGACAAAGTTGGACATTCCCATTTTTGCATACACATTGCATGGTTAAAATCTGGCATTTAGATTTGCAAGTCTATATGTCAGCACCCAAACAAAGATTTAAACATGTA
Organism: Dermochelys coriacea; assembly: GCF_009764565.3. NCBI lineage: Eukaryota > Metazoa > Chordata > Testudines > Dermochelyidae > Dermochelys > Dermochelys coriacea. The sequence goes on along the minus strand of NC_050071.1, from coordinate 93,922,614 downwards.
TCAATGTACATAGCCTCCTGCAATCAGATCAGCAACTTGCAAACACACATGAAGATCGTGCAGGGCTATCTTCAAGTAAAATGAGTGCAGGTAATTCTACATAAAAGTGAAATCAACAACTAAAGTTAGGTTGCCTTCAAAAATATTAAAATATATTGACATTCAACATAGCTGAAATTCTCTCTTGGGGGGGACAGACACATTAGCAAGAGCAGGTTTCAGAGTAGCAGCCGTGTTAGTCTGTATTTGCAAAAAGAAAAGCAGTACTTGTGGCACCTTAGAGACTAACAAATTTATTAGAGCATAAGCTTTCGTGAGCTACAGCTCACTTCATCGGATGCATTTGGTGGAAAAAACAGAGGAGAGATTCATGTTCTCTGTGTGTGTGTATATATAAATCTCTCCTCTGTTTTTTCCACCAAATGCATCCGATGAAGTGAGCTGTAGCTCACGAAAGCTTATGCTCTAATAAATTTGTTAGTTTCTATTAGCAAGAGCATTTCAGGATCAAGACTCACGATTCTCCTGGGACTAAATTTATCCATCGATATCATCTATTCACAAGAGGTAAGTTTGCTTGGGTAAAAAGAAGAGCCCATAACCTTACTGTCTACAGAATGTAAGTTTCATGTTCCAGCTTCCTGGGACAAAAGTAGAACCCAGCTGCTTGTCCTGGGCTCTGTGTACAATTACTAACATTTGAAGAGTCATGAAAGAGACAATTGTCTAAATAAGAGGGGACCTAGGGGCCCCTATTGCCCCAGATTTGTAAGAAAGTGGCTGAATATGCATTCCAGTAAATGTTAGGATTTACAAAGCATTTATATTTAGTAGTCGCAGCTTCTTTATGAGGGTAGGCAAGTAGTATTATCTACATTTTACAGATGAGGCAATTCACACAGAAATCTTATCTGACCATAGCTAGAGGCATGACACTTACAGACTACTGAACTAAACACCGGACTGAGTGCAAGGATTTGTACCATGTGACATATCACTGAACTGTCCCTCCTTTTGGCTAGAGGTCGGATTGACTGCTTAGCAGAGGAGCCAGCTCAAATGCAGTTACCTTGGGGACAGTTTATAGCACAAGTACCACCAACATCCCCCACATCACAAACTGATCTTGTTTTCTCCTCAAAACAGAGGGACACGTGCCCATGGTTTTCTGCAAATAACCAGAGAACTTTAAGGGAAAAAAACCTAGTGACAAGCTTTTAAGTTTCTTTCTCTCTTCAACCTCCTGCACCCTCACTTACAAAGGATGTTCACCAGTTTCCACCGTTTATTTCAATCTTGTAGTGCTCTGTTGAGGCTTCCGAGTATCATGCTGTCAGATTTGGTTTCTTTCTCTATTATTCTGGATCATGTTTCTCTAGATCTTTCCAGGTGGTATCCATATTATCACTTATGTGGAAGTCAAGTGTGTCCTAAATATGTCCATTGTCTAGTGGACATTTTAAGTCTAGTGATTGGTTAATATATTTGTTAAGAATCTCTCACCTTTGCAATGAAATACATTATAAACTTACTTTTTTTTCTCTTTAAAGAAAAAACAATGTTGAGGTTCTCTTTTACATTTCTAGATCCCCAAATTTAGGGTGAGCTCAAAGATCAGTTCTGGCAGCATCTGGAACTTGTGGGCTTCCCACACCTAGAGGGAGCTGGGAGAGGACAGTGGTGTGGGGGGACAAAAATTTAAATTACTTACTAGCCAGAAGCAAATATGAAAGATAGCTTTTCAGAAAGGTGTGGACTGAGACCAGGGGAGGAAGAAGACAGACAGTGGGAGGAAGGTTTCTCACTAGGTTTTCATCCCTGAATCTTGTGAGTGGGCCTTCCATAATAACTTATTTATTAAAAATTCTTTAGTGGTTTAGTCTACTCATTAAGTGTATGTAACCTGTACAACACAAAGAACTATTTGGGATCTTAATGAGAAGTTAAGGAGGTCAAATGTACATTTAGTTAAAATTACAACATGCACCCTTTAGTCAAGAGGCTTACTGAATGTAACATGAACCTGTCCAAATAAATCACTACAATTCACAATGATAATCCTGTCCTGACTTGTTTATTTCTTTCCTCAAGAATTAGAACTAAATTCAGACCTCTGGTGTACATATGCCAAACCATCAGTTGGAGCACTATGCCCTCCCAACCCATACAGGTTTTCACCCTTAAACGAAAGTCCAGAAAGTCACAAGTGAAGTACATGAATAGTAATCCAGCCATCATCCACAATAAACTGCAACTGTTTTATTCTATTCTATACTATATAACATATAGGCACTATTTATCTGTCAAATTCATTTTTGAAAGATGAAAAAGAAAGATACAGGATTTCTACAACGTATTTTTCTAATGAGCTCAATCACACACTGAATGCAGTTTCATATTTTGAGTTATTTTGTAAAGTAAATAACCATATGGAGCACACACTTAAAAAGTACAATCAAGAAGCATTTCTAAGATATAATAATGACCTCCCTATCTGAAGGGCACAAATAAGGTAAGAGGAAGTACAATGAAAACTGCCTGCCAGAAATCTTTGAAGATTTTCATTTAAAAAAAAAACAAAAAAAAAAACACAACACCTAGGCAAAAAGGAAATGCCTGGTACATAATGTAACTGGTTATTCAAACTTGTTCAAGAAGATTTTCTACTTGCTTCACATGAGATACAGCACATTTTTCCTCATGCAGCTGAACACTCATGAAATGTACTAGGCTGGCAAAATGACTGTTGTTTCAATAATCTAGCCCAATAAGTATATTAGAAGTCTAACAAATGTGAATATCCAACAGTCTACTACTGTTTTTAAAAAGGTGACCCTGCAAAGTTTTCTTTGTAAATTAACTAATTGCAGAGAGAAAGGTAAGGAAAACATTCCACACAATTTTTTAAAGTTATCTTTTGTTATATATCCCAGAATTATAGCTGACTAGCTCCTGCTCCACTGTGATCCTAATATGTACCATTCAATGACTACATAGCTACCAAAGAATCCTTTTAGAGCCCGGAGCCAGGTGGTGAGAGGGAAGAAGGGGGAAGGAAATCAAGTAAGTAGCATTTTTAAAAGCTATGTGACAGTTTTGCTTCATATAAAGTAAGGTCAGTTGCACACTGAATGCTTTTTTTTTTTTCTTTTTACACGCTGATGCTGTTTAGGGCATTCAGTAAATAATCATACATTGATTAAAACATGCACATTAGCAGGTCACTTTTACACAAAACAGTACTATTTTCCCTGCAAAGTATAAGGGAGTCAAAGCTAAGAGAGCACCAACTTTATATCATCCTCTAGGTAAACATTCCTTTGACTGAGGAGTCCCAATATTAGTACCGAGGATGTTATCGGCCAGAGACTGGCATCTGGATAGTGATCATGCATGGACGTCAGTACCGAGGACAGTTGTGGAACAATGCTTGGATGGCAATCATGTGACAACAACAGTACTGACCATGATATCAAATGGAGAACGGCACCTAGATGATGATCTTGAAATCTGATGCTGTGAAGTTGCCTTTGAATCTAGGCAAACTGCCTAAGGGTGCCAGAAGGGTAAATGCAGCATCTGGTATGGGATTGGGGACCTATTCCATGCAAGTGGTTCCCACAGATCTGCATGTGTAGGTGTCTTAGCCCTGAGAGCTTGATCTGTGCATCAAGAATCAAGAGGATAGTTGAGCTCTTGTAGAGACAGATTCTAATCTGAAGGAACTCTTCTCCGAATCAGGTGACAAATCCATGTTAGAATGCCAGGGTGGGGCAATACCCAGCAGAGAAACATGTGAACAGGACCATTGCTGGCAAAATAAGGGCAGCACTCAAAAGACTTGAGGATTCCCAATCAGCAGCACTGAGCTCCTACTATGGTGGACGAACACCAGAAGCGGATGGCACCGACAGGATCCACCACTGACAGCACCTCTCTAGAAAGTACGGAGGCTGTTGTCAGAGCTGGTACTTGTGTAATTGAGAGAGAAGCAGGAAACGAGTTATCCAGCCTGAGTAGTGAATCTTATACCGTCAAGTATAAGAGGTCCCTGGCTGCTGCATGTGCCTCAAGTATTTTTGGTACTACCAAAGTTGTTTACCAAGTCGGTGCTGCAGATTAAGATGGTTCTGCAGACAAAGCCAGCAATAGACTTGGTCTCAATAGCACCTTTTGAGGTGCCAGTCGACAACTCCATACTACCAGAGTGTGGTACTGGGGACCATCTTGCCAAAGATGCCCTAAGCTTGGTACTCGTCTTCTTCTTATGGGAATCTCATAACCCCTGAAGAAGACGACTTCTTGAAAACCGGGGTACCAGACTTCTTCTGATGCTTGTGGGGCACCAGACAGGAAGAGTGATTTCTTCTATCAACTCATTTCTGTGCAGGACTCTGCCATGTCTGGCAGTGCACTGCGGAAGCGTGTGGAGCCTAAGTCCTCATGCACAGAGAGGCTTGGTACCAAATGGAAGCACAAAGCCACCACCATCAGAATGTCCCTGAAACAAACCTCTGGTCTCTTTTGGTTCAGGGTTTGAACCCCTTACAGATGGGGTACTTATGTCTAACATGACCCTCACTCACACACTTTAAGCAGTTGGAGTGTGAAATGCTAACTGGCATCGACTTATTGTAGCCAGAATGGCACCTCAAACCCAGAGGCTTTGGCATGCCCTGGTACAGAGTAAATGGTTGATGAAAAACAAACAAACAAACAAACAATTCACAAATATAATTAACATACAAAACTATAAACAAGTACCACTAAATTAACTACAAACTTTTAAACAAACTATTTATAAATAAACCTTTAGAAATTCACTAAATAGGGAAAGTGAGAGGAGCTAGCTCACACTCTATCCAGCATTCAGAAGCAGTGAGAACTGAGGGGGCTCAGAGCAGCACAAGCACATGGAGGGGGCACATGCTGCCCCAATGGGTACTATTCTGAGAAAGGGTTTTCCAGCTCTGATGTACAGGCACGCAGACACCTAAAGTGGAATAGACGTGTACAAGCACTCCCAGAAGAACTACTACACCCAACCAACTGGGGATGGGGGGGGGGGGGAAATCAAGAAATGTCACACAGTTTTGAACTACTGGGTTTCCAACTGACTACATAGGAAAACACTATATAAAGGAAGACTATGACCCCAATTAAGGAGAAGAGCTTCATAAGTTATTACTTACAGACACAATTTCAAACACAGATTTAAGATCACAAAAGGAATTCACGTAATAATTTCTCCCATAGTAATTATTTCCTGCAATGAGTTTTAAATGTTGGCTTCAAATTTCAGCTTATTTGTCTTAACCACTGAAACAGATATATTACAATATGTACATAAAACAGAACCATAATGGTGATTCTTCAATTCTAACTAATTTGATTCATAAAAACCAAATACAATGTAAGCAATCTTCTTGTATATAAACAATCTTGATTTTGCTTGTGTTTTGGTTTTTGCAATTGGCAACATCTGTAGTTAATGAGAAATAATATGGTTTTAAGACAAATGTGAAATTGGTTTGCATACAGCACTGAAAAAAAGTAACAGTTATGTCTTCTGTAATTCTCTATCCATCTAATTACAAAATCGGAAAAATTTATATATATTTTCTCCTTTTCTTTCGTATTTTAATTTGAAACACTCTACAGAAATGAGAGAGGAAACTTGGAAGTCTCTTTACAAAAATACGTTTTAAAATTTTGCTTCCTTTCAGTAAGTCTGAATATATTAAACATGGACACAAGAACACACCTGGGCACTTATAGGCACAAGAACACAGTGAATAACATTCTAAGTAATCATTTAATATATTGTGCCCACAAAGTTCCAATCAACTATGCATTATAAAGAAATCTTTAGTTTGTACCATGGTTGCCAACATAATCTCTCTGGCTGCCACTGTCCCACCCAGGTTTGGCAAACTAATTCCAAGTGATTTCAGTCTTAACTACTGCCTAGGCATTGTGGAATTTCTCCTGAATTGGTGGCCTCCCACCACTAGGTGTGTAAATCCAGACAGGGCATTACACTTCGCTGTTCTCCAGCCCTCTGAAGACTTTCCCTTCATTTCTCCAGCATACCTTTGTTTTTCTACCAGATGTTTTGTTCATTTTTAAGACTTCTGGCTCTTGGGACTGGGTAGGGTTATTGCACAGTCAGCTCGAGGACCGCTATGGTGAAGTTATAGGAGGCAGGCAAGAAATTTAGTTGCAGAGCATATAAAGCAGCTGCTCAATTGCTGTACATCATTCCTACCTAAAAATAGACCTGTTATTACACCAAATAAGTGTTGAAGATTGGAGGAGTGGGGGAAGAAAGAGCGAAGCAAGCTTGGGAGGAAACCCTAATGTGTGTGTCTATATGGATGTTCAGAGGAAAATGGTATTTAGAGAATATGATAATTAAATTTTGAGGGGAAGTCATCAGGGCTCAAATTAAACTAGATTACAAATCATACCAGGTCAGCAATCTAGTACCCAGGCTGCCATCTTGTGCTCCAGAACAGGAAAATTTATACTTGATTACCTGAAAGTTTCCTTTATTCTAGTACAAAAGTCTAATGACCCTCTTGGATCTTTAAACTGGAGTAATAGTAATAGGATGAAATTTAATAGTGAGAAGTGTAAGGTTATGCATTTAGGGATTAATAACAAGAATTTTAGTTTTAAGTTGGGAACGCATCAATTAGAAGTAACGGAAGAGGAGAAGGACCTTGGAGTATTGGTTGATCATAGGATGACTATGAGCTGCCAATGGGATATGGCTGTGAAAAAAGCTAATGCGGTTTTGGGATGCATCAGGAGAGGCATTTCCAGTAGGGATAAGGAGGTTTCAGTACCGTTATACAAGGCACTGGTGAGACCTCACCTAGAATACTGTGTGCAGTTCTGGTCTCCCATGTTTAAAAAGGATGAATTCAAACTGGAGCAGGTACAGAGAAGGGCTACTAGGATGATCCGAGGAATGGAAAACTTGTCTTATGAAAGGAGACTTAAGGAGCTTGGCTTGTTTAGCCTAACTAAAAGAAGGTTGAGGGGAGATATGATTGCTCTCTATAAATATATCAGAGGGATAAATACAGGAGACGGAGAGGAATTATTTCAGCTCAGCACCAATGTGGACACAAAAACAAATGGGTATAAACTGGCCACCAGGAAGTTTAGACTTGAAATTAGACAAAGGTTTCTAACCATCAGAGGAGTGAAGTTTTGGAATAGCCTTCCAAGGGAAGCAGTGGGGGCAAAAGATCTATCGATAAGTTTATGGAGGAGATGGTATGATGGGATTTTGGTAAGTAATTGATCTTTAAATATTCAGGGTAAATAGGCCAAATCCCCTGAGATGGGATATTAGATGGATGGGATTTGAGTTACCCAGGAAAGAATTTTCTGTAGCATCTGGCTGGTGTATCTTGCCCATATGCTCAGGGTTTAGCTGATTGCCATATTTGGGTCGGGAAGGAATTTTCCTCCAGGGCACATTGGAGAGGCCCTGGAGGTTTTTCGCCTTCCTCTGTAGCATGGGGCATGGGTGACTTGAGGGAGGCTTCTCTGCTCCTTGAAGTCTTTGAACCATGATTTAAAGACTTCAATAGCTCAGACATGGGTGAGGTTTTTCATAGGAGTGGGTGGGTGAGATTCTGTGGCCTGCGCTGTGCAGGAGGTCGGACTAGATGATCAGAATGGTCCCTTCTGACCTTAGTATCTATGAATTCCACACAAAGATGGACTACAAGCCGTCAGGAACAGTATCCCCGATACTGTCACGGCTAACCTGGTGGCAGAACTTTGTGACTTTGTCCTGACCCATAACTATTTCACATTTGGTGACAATGTATACCTTCAAATCAGCGGCACTGCGATGGGTACCCGCATGGCCCCACAGTATGCCAACATTTTTATGGCTGACTTAGAACAACGCTTCCTCAGCTCTCGTTCCCTAATGCCCCTACTCTACTTGCGCTACATTGATGACATCTTCATCATCTGGACCCATGGAAAAGAAGCTCTTGAGGAATTCCACCATGATTTCAACAATTTCCATCCCACCATCAACCTCAGCCTGGACCAGTCCACACAAGAGATCCACTTCCTGGACACTACGGTGCTAATAAGCGATGGTCACATAAACACCACCCTATATCGGAAACCTACTGACCGCTATTCCTACCTACATGCCTCTAGCTTTCATCCAGATCATACCACTCGATCCATTGTCTACAGCCAAGCGCTACGATACAACCGCATTTGCTCCAACCCCTCAGACAGAGACAAACACCTACAAGATCTCTATCATGCATTCCTACAACTACAGTACCCACCTGCTGAAGTGAAGAAACAGATTGACAGAGCCAGAAGAGTACCCAGAAGTCACCTACTACAGGACAGGCCCAACAAAGAAAACAACAGAACGCCACTAGCCATCACCTTCAGCCCCCAACTAAAACCCCTCCAACGCATCATCAAGGATCTACAACCTATCCTGAAGGACGAGCCATCGCTCTCTCAGATCTTGGGAGACAGACCAGTCCTTGCTTACAGACAGCCCCCCAACCTGAAGCAAATACTCACCAGCAACCACACACCACACAACAGAACCACTAACCCAGGAACCTATCCTTGCAACAAAGCCCGTTGCCAACTCTGTCCACATATCTATTCAGGGGATACCATCATAGGGCCTAATCACATCAGCCACACTATCAGAGGCTCGTTCACCTGCGCATCTACCAATGTGATATATGCCATCATGTGCCAGCAATGCCCCTCTGCCATGTACATTGGCCAAACTGGACAGTCTCTACGTAAAAGAATGAATGGACACAAATCAGACGTCAAGAATTATAACATTCAAAAACCAGTTGGAGAACACTTCAATCTCTCTGGTCACTCGATCACAGACCTAAGAGTGGCTATACTTCAACAAAAAAGCTTCAAAAACAGACTCCAACGAGAGACTGCTGAATTGGAATTAATTTGCAAACTGGATACAATTAACTTAGGCTTGAATAGAGACTGGGAATGGATGAGTCATTACACAAAGTAAAACTATTTCCCCATGGTATTTCTCCCTCCCACCCCACCCCCCACTGTTCCTCTGATATTCTTGTTAACTGCTGGAATTAGCCTACCTGCTTGTCACCATGAAAGGTTTTCCTCCTTTCCCCCCCCTGCTGTTGGTGATGGCTTATCTTAAGTGATCACTCTCCTTACAGTGTGTATGATAAACCCATTGTTTCATGTTCTCTGTGTGTGTGTGTATATAAATCTCTCCTCTGTTTTTTCCACCAAATGCATCCGATGAAGTGAGCTGTAGCTCACGAAAGCTTATGCTCTAATAAATTTGTTAGTCTCTAAGGTGCCACAAGTACTCCTTTTCTTTTTGCGAATACAGACTAACACGGCTGCTACTCTGAAACCTATGAATCTATGAGAGCTCCAGCTGGGGGTGCAGGCTCTGGGGTGGGGCTGGGACCAAGGAGTTTCCAGGGGGGGAAATCAGGGCTGGGGCAGTGGGATGGGGAGAAGGGGGAGGCTCAGGTGTGCAGGCTCTGGGTGGCGCTTACCTCAAGCAGCTCCTGGAAGGAATGGCATGTCCCTTCTCTGGCTCCTAAGCGAAGGCGCGGCCAGGCAGCTCTGCATGCTGCCCCATCTGCAGCCACCACCTCTGCAGCTCCCATTGGCCATGGTTCCCAACCAATGGGAGCTGCGGGAACGGAGCTTGGGGCATGAGCAGAGCGGTGTGCCCTGGCTGCCCCTTACATGTAGGAGTCGAAGGGGTCTATGCAACTGCTTCTGGGAACCACGTGGAGTGGCCCGACCCTGCTCCCTGGCTGAAGTGCCAGAAGGGGCAAGCCGCAGACCCGGCTCCACAGCAGGAGCTCGAAGGTTGGATTAAAACGGCTGGCAGGCCGGATCCAGCCCGCAGACTGTTGTTTGCACACCCCTGCTCTAGTTGATGGGGCTGTAAAACAAAATTTGTAAATCTACAATTGCATCTGCCTCAGTCTGCAGAGTGAGAGGTGTGAATAGTCCCCATTCATCTACGTGAAAGGGACAGTTAAAACTTCCAACCTGCAGGTATCTCTGCACTGTCAAAAGAAATGCGTTCTTAACTGTAGTCAGCTAAACTAGGTTAAAATATCATAGAATATTTGGCTTTTAACTCACATTAGCAGCTCTGGTTAAAGTCTACAGAGGAACCTGGGGTTTAAATGAAGCTACCATCCTGAGTTAAAAGTGGCAGCAGAAGTTACTCACCTTGTGTAGTAACGATGGTTCTTCAAGATGCGTCTCCCTATGGGTGCTCAACTCTAGGTGTGCTTGCGTCTCTGTGCTGCTGATTGGTGAACTTCAATAACAGTTTCATTTAGGCTTGCACATAACCTGTCTTTCATCATGTCCAGTCACAAGGATAGTCAGGGCGCACAGGATAACCGTGCTCACTTTCTTCTCTACCATAAAGCCATTGACAAGCATGCCGAATTAGAGGGGAAGCGAGTGGGTCGGGGAGCACCCATAGGGACACACACCTCGAAGAACCATCATTACTGGACAAGATGGAGAACTTCTTCTAGTAGTGTCCCTAAGGGTGCTCCACTACAGGTGACTCCCGAGCAGTATCCCCTCTGGACGGCTGGGACTTCAGAGTCAGGTCAGTTACAGATGTCAGCCCTGTGGAGCCAAAGATGGCATTGGAGGCAGAGTCCCCAGTGATCGCATAACATTCGGCGAAGGTGAGGACTGACGTCCATGTCGCCGTTCTACAGATCTCTGAGATAGGGACATTCTTGAAGAAGGCAACAGATGAGGAGATCGACCTTGTGGAATGTGTACAAACAGCATGTGGAGGGGTCATATTGTGAATTTGATAACATTGTCTGATACAGTTCAAGACTCACTCGGAAAGTTTTGGGGCAGATATTGCCGAGCCCTTGGATCTTTCCACAATGGAGAGGAAAAGTCTGGGGGACTTCCTCAAAACCTTCGTCCTGTCTAGATAGAAGGCTAGGACTCTTCTGACAACTAGAGTATGAAATATAGCCTCTCTGTTGTCTCAGTAAGGTTTGCAATAGAAGGTTGGAAGATGAATCAACTGGTTCATGTGAAATTGGGAGGTTACCTTGGGAACAAATTTTGGAGATGGCCCAAGTCTAACTTAGCCCCAAAAGAATACTGTATGGGGGAAATGTGCCATCAGAGCCATTATTTCCCCTATTATCCTGGATGAGGTAATTGCTGTCAGAAAGGCAGTTTTCATCAAGAGATAAGTGAGCGATCACGTGGCCATGGGTTTGACGGGAGGCCTAGTCAGTCCCTTCAGTACCAGGTTTAAGTCCCATGTGGGAACAGGAAGCCGAGGTTGCGGACAGAAGTTTACAATACCCTTGAGGAACCTTTTGGTGGTCCAGTATGACAGCACTGGGTACTCCTCCACTGGATGATAGAAGGCTGTTATAGTCACTAGGTGGACTTTAAGAGAGTTTATGGACAGCCCCGATCTTTTTAGTGCCAGTGCATAGTCTAATATGTTTGGAAGAGTGGTGGATGTCAGGAAGATTTGTTGGGATGCACACCAAATCTGAAGTCTGGATAATTTTGGCAGGTAAGTACATAATGTCAAGGATTTTCTGCTGTATAATAATACTTCTTGCATCTCAGTTGATCAGGAGCTCTCTAGGTGTTGGAACCAAGGAGCCATGCCTTGAGGCAGAGAATCACCAAAACTGGATTTATGGTATGCCCTCTGTTCTCTGAGGAGATGCAGAGTGGCCAGGAGAGAGATTGGTGGTCACATCGAGAGGTGTAACAGGTAAGGGTATCAGGTCTGTCTCTGCCACATTGGGGCAATCAGAATGATGTGTGCTCCATCTCTTTTTCCCCCTACTATTGAAGGTCCTACTGAAGATAAAAGGAGTAAAAAAGTCCGTCTTAGAGGAGGAGGAGAGCATTGCCTAGAGAGTGATGTCCTATGCCTGCTCTGGAGCAATATCATGTTGTACAGCCATTTAGATGTGCACCCCACCCTATGAATGATGTGTCAGTGATGAGAAGTAACGACAGAGGACTTTTTGCATGAAGGGGATCCCTTTGCAAATGTTGGCTGGGTTTTTACATCAATCTAGGGAGGTTTTTACCCCTAGTGAGTAGTGACAGGGCTTTGTCTAGTTTGTCCCTATCTGGTAGGTAAACCATGCTGAACCACATCTGAAGACGCCACTTGTGGAGTCTGGTATGTGGTATTACCACTGTGCCTGCTGCAAAATGCCCTAAGAGTTGTAGGCAGTGACTGGCTGTTATGTGTGGGCTGTTTTGTATCATCACTCATCTCATCTCATCACTGTCCGTGAATGTGGCCAGAGAGAGAAATCTGTGCTGTGGCAGGAGATATCAATAAACTGAAGGGGCTGTACTGGAATGAGGGTTGATTTGTGGGTGTTGCTCTGTGGGCCAACCTCTGTAAACAAGTTAATTGCAGCTTTGGTGACTCATTGAACCTCTTGGAGAGACTGGGCTCTGAGGAGGCAACCGTCCAATTAAGAGTAAATCATGATCCCTTGGGAGCATAAGTGGGCAGCCACTACTGAGAGAATTTCAGAAAAATACTCGAGGCCAAACATAACCCAAAGGGGAGTACCCTCTACTGGTAGTGATCTTGTTCCAGTGAGAATCTGAGAAATTGTGTGAGTGTTAGTAAGACTGAGATGTGAAAACATGCATCCTGGAAGATGAGGGCCGAAAACCAGTCTCCCTGTTCCAACACTGGAATGATCATTGCTAAAGTGACTGACTGACTCTCTCAGTCCCCCTTCCTCTTGGGTATTAGGAAATACCGAGAGTAAAACCCTTTGCCTTGTAGATGTTACGGTCACTGGTTCTGTGGCTCCTAACTGGAGAAGGTGGTCTACCTCTTGTTGTAGTCTCTCGTAAGGAGGGACAGGGATGGTTGTTGTGGAGGAGGCAGGGAGGCAAAATGGATACAGTACCCATGGCGAACAATCTCTAGGACCCTTTGGAATACTGCAAGATGGTGGCCAAATGGTTGGGTAGCAATGGTCAATTGTAGGAGTTGTGGGGAGTGCTCTATCGGCACCTCAACCAACACATCAAAATTGGTGCTTAGACGTGGAAGGCTGGGACAAGGAGGATCACTGGCCAAATGGTTTACATCTAGAGCATTTAGTTTTCTTCCTCTGTGGCTCATATTGTTGAGCCAGGTATTGGGAAGTGTGTGGCTTATGCTGGGGCTGCAGACTAAATTTTGTCTTTTGTCCTGGCACGTACATGCCTGGTGAACTGAGAGTGATCCAAAAATCCTTCGAAGTGCAAAGAGAGGCATTGGTTTTCTCTGCAAAGAGCTTAGTGCCCATCTTGGATAGTTGCCTGCACCTCATTTGGGAAACCTGACAGGTGGAGCCAAGAGGCACGTTACATCACCACTGCCATGGAGATAGATCTGGTTGTAGTATTGGCCAAGTCAATGGCAGACTCCAGTGTGGTCTTTGCTACTAGGTGCCCTTCTCGGATGATGGCCTTAAAATTGTTCATGATGCAACTCAGGCAAGGCAGCTGTTCAATAAAACCGTTCAGTTTCGAGTAATTCACATAAATCGTATTTCACCATAAGTGCTTGATAGTTGACTATTCAAAACTGAAGCGTGGCCGAGTGCATCTTCCTGACAAATAGGTCCAGACACTTCCAGACCCTATCATGGGGAGTGGTCCTCATGGCCACGAGAATTGACCACCAGGATGGAGTTGGGTTGAGGGCTGGGAAAAGAGGAACTCTGTTTCTCTCACTGGAATGTAGTACTTTTTGTCCACTCACTTGCAAGTCGGTGCGTGCAATGCTGGGGTCTGCCAGATGATTCTCGCGAGGTTGAGAAGAGCTTCAATTGATAGGGAGGGCCATTTTTGAGGAAAATGAATGGAGGATGTTCAGGAGCTTGTGGTGCATATCCTTGACTTCCTCCAGAGGTATCTGGAGAGAGTCAGTCTCTCTCTTCACGAGATCAGTATGACAGCCTCGTATGGAGAAGAGGAGGATATAGTTTTTGGAGTCACCACCTCCTGAGTATTGCTCTCACGCTCCTCAGAGATTCCCTTGGAGGGCTCTGAAGCCCTTGATGCCATAGCTGAGGAAGCACGTCTCAAGGATTCATGGGTGGGACCAGAAGCTCCACAGGCATGGTGGTAGTATGCAGTCCAGGGGTCCTGGTATCACCACTGGGGTGGCAGTGGCATGGAGTCCAGCGGTGGTGCTCATCAATGGCTGTACCAGGACCATGGCTGTATTCCGGTGGAGCCATCTGAGAATATGCCCGGGGGCCCTCCTGGTATCAGGCACCATACAGTGCTTGGGAGTGTGAGATATCCCTTCCTCCAGTTTGCCGAGTCCGCACTGGAGAGTGAGCGAACATGGCAAGGCAGCAGGGAAAAATTCCAGTTCAGGGTGGAGACTCAGTGAGATCCTGGTGCTGAGGAGAGGAGAGACTGGTACATCAGTTACATGGATGTCCTTCATATGCCGGAATTCCAACAGTGCCAACCATCTCAGTTCCACCGGGGGAGGGGGGTAAGGGGGGTGTTGAGATCTTATCCGCACTAGCCATTCAGATACCAGATGAGGCTTTGGTATCAATGGGACACTGCATACCATGGTGCTTGGAGTGTTTGCTCCTATCCTTCACCATAATTGTTGTTGAATTAGTGCTCGTGCCTATTGGATCTGTGGGTGTGTCAGTGGCACCTGCTGCCTTGAGCCATGGGTAGCGGGCTTGGCCTGTCTCAGTGCTGATGGTACCGAGGATACTGAGCATGCTGGAAATGGTTTGCAGCTAGCTCGTGGCTTGGGGACTTTGTGCTCTCTTTTTCGACTTGTGGGGTCAACAGCTGATTTCCTCACCCATGGCCCTTGGATGTTGAGGGTTGTGGGAAAGAATCACATTTGCGTGGAGACTCTTGGCACAAGTCCAAAGGAGGTCTGAGAGCTACCACCATGTATATAGTCTTCTACCTCAGCTTTCTGTCCTTGAGAGACCAAGGTCTAAGCTGCTGGCAGAGAGCGCACTTTTGAGGAACATGTCCTTGCCCAAAGCAAGAAATGCACTGTGAGTGTGTGTCTGATGGGGCTAGCCTCACTGGGCAGGAAAGAGTCCCCAATGAGAACACGAGAACACACACACACACACACACACACACACACACACACTTTAGAATATTAGGACAAAAATAAAAGACACTAGAGTATAGTAATTACTACTAAAAACCAGGCTCTAGGCTAAAAAGAACGGATGAGATAAGCAGTCATTATTGACTATTATAGCTCTGTTTCTAGCCAGGGAAGTTGAGAAGAAACTGAGGGGGGTTAGCCCTCATGCACTAAACTAGCTATATGGCAAGGTATGAGGAGAGGCACGTGTCTGGGATTAATGGACATTGCTACCAAAGTTCTCTGATCAGCTGTGCAGGGATGCAAGCACACCTACAGTGGAGCACCAATAGGGACACAACTGGAAGAATTGCAGAGTCTTGATTGCTATTTTAACCTTAGTTAAGAATACCTTTGTTAGTGGGAGGTGAGGGGTTAGAAGACAAAGTGAATGACAAAACCAGGGATTCCAAAAAGAATGCAGAATTCATTTTGTAGTTAAACTTTCTATAACCTTAGTTCCATGATTCTTTATTTTAGTTCTGAAGTTACCAGCGGGAACCCAAATATATTGTTTCTTCATATTTATTGTTTAAAGTTATTTAAATCAGACAGGGTGACATACCTTGAAATGAGGGATATTTGAGAGGTATGGCATTAACTTAGATAGTCCATCAGGATGATTTAAAATGTCAGCGTTGAAGCCCATTCGCTACTAAAAAGTGTGTAAGGAGAGGGACAATCATAATACAAGATTATTTGTACAAATCTACCATGAGTAATATTTCGTTTTAGTGCTGTGAGAGGGCAACAGCTGGGAAAGTACCTCATTTAACTCCACCCAGCAAAACTGATCCATGGAGCCAAAAGGCCAGTGGGAAAGAATGGAGCATCTGAGACCTACCAGTGGGGAACCAATCCCACACAGCCAATGGGGAGAAACAAGCACAACTCTCCAACTAGACCACCCTTTCCACTCAACAGCAGAAGGGGCATGATCTGTTCTGGTGATGGCTGTGGGGTTAGGAGGCTTCTTCCTTGGCTCTAATAGATAATGATCTTCCTTGTGCTAGACGTTGGCTGCAGATTTCTATTTGTACATCACTCCATTAGTTACACATGGTTCAAGTTTTTCTTCATAAACTTGAGGGTTAAAAAAAGTTTTAAGATTCTGATATCAGAAAACAAGAAAATAGGGCACCAGGCATATGCCTATTATGCATATATGTCTTAATCCAGCTATTCTTTATGGGTGTATCTGAACCTCATTGAGAAGGGCAAAGCCTCTGGAGCACAGCAGATCATGTGTGCAGTTCTATAAAATAATCCCATTTTATAGAACTGCACATTGCATTATGAGTAGCGTCTCATTTTGGCATCTCCAGTAGGCAGAGCTCAGTCTGAGTACAGTTCAGGTTGTGAGCACTGTCATTTTCAGGGTAAATGCACCTGTATTTTCCTCACTGTGGTACACTAACGGCACCCACTTTAGGCTCCCAGCCATCACCCCTCTTGGGTGTCTCATTTACTTCTAATGCAAGGTTCTTTAAGGTTGCCCGCTCCCTACCTACATAGTCATATTCCCAGTAAGACAGACTGCCCTAAAAGGTCAACATCTGCACCTTGTTTTCTCTCCAGTGGCTATGACCAGCATATTCCTGCAGTTGTAAGTTACGACACAGCTCTTTCTAAGATGGCACATTTATTAAGCTGAAAGCATTAAAAACAATAGAAGAACCTACCCACCCGCTAAAAAGCTTACCAGAAATCATTCACCTGTTTTATGGGGCTCTAGTAGATTAAATCTTCCAATCCCTCTACAAGGACTGGGGGCCCCTCTGGGACAGAAGGTTCTGTTTACTGGATCAGTTTAAACTCAGGCTATTTATTCAACAGTCTTTTCTTTTTCTGTTGAGCTCTGGCGTATCCAGTTTGTATTGGTATATGCGAGCATCTCTAGGTAGTGGTATTTCTCTGAAGATATTACAACCTGAGTGAATTTGCCTAATCACCAGACTGTTCTCTCCCTTGGAATTACATACAATCCCTGGCCCACAATGATACATACACTTAATACAGTAAGATCTCCCAAAAGATATTGCAGGAAATTGCACTGATACAAGTGGAGCTTGGGAGAGTACCACTATTTTCCCTCCCTCCTTCCCCAATTTGAGCCCTGGTATCACAATTTGAGAGAAGAGAATTGACTTCTAAAGGATGAGGGATACTAGGGTATAGGCAAAAAACATACAAGATTTTATTTGGGGTATGGGAACATACAGGGAAGGATCCTAGATAATTGGGGCAGGAGGGGGAGGGAATCAAAAGTTGGACAAAAAACAGGAAGTCTGGAAGCCCCACTGATGTACAGAGGTGGAGGAATCCAACACTGCTACCTTTCTAGTGGAAAAAGTGTGTAGATGCCCTCTGAAAACACAAGAAGGAGGGATGGGGGGGGGGAGAGAGAAACAGGTCTGCTTCTGCTCACTGAAGACAGTGGAAAAAAGGAAGAGGGAAGGGCCTGCAGGTGTTGGGCCTTCCCCCAAGAAAGGAAGGCATTTCTTATGGGAGGGGTGTTTGTTTGAGGAGGGAGGGGCTCTCCCTGGCTTCCAGCTGCTTAACTGAACACCCAACCTGAAAATTTACATTCATATTTAAACTGCTTAAGAATTCCTCTGGGTGCATAGTGACCTAAACCTACCTCACTGCCACACATCACAAGCTAATTGTCACTCTAGAGCAGTGGCTCTCAACCTTTCCAGACTACTGTACCCTTTCAGGAATCTGATTTGTCTTGCGTAACCCCAAGTTACATCTCACTTAAAAAAAACTACTTGCTTACAAAGTCAGACATAAAAATACCAAAAAGTGTCACAGTACACTTACTGAAAAATTGCGTACTTTCTAATTTTTACCATATAATTATAAAATAAATCAATTGGGATATAAATATTGTACTTACATTTCAGTGTATATATAGCACATAGAGTAGCATAAACAAGTCATTGTCTACATGAAATTTTTGTTTGAGCTGACTTCACTAGTGCTTTTTACGTAGTCTGTTGTAAAACTAGGCAAATATATAGATGAGTTGATGTACCGCCTGGAAAACCTCCGTGTACCCCAAGAGTACACAAACCCCTGGTTGAAAACTACTGCTCTAGAGCCTGGGCTTCTTTGTAGACTTGTCCCAGGAAACATTTGAAATATTAACTTTTAAGCTGTACCTGTATACTTCAGAAGAAAAAAGCACCTAGGATTTCCCTAGCTATATATTTACAATTATTGAATGACTGAATAAAATAAAACAGCTGAACCAGAAAACAGAACCATCTCAACATCCATATTCCTTTTTCAAATGGTCAGTGTTACCCACATTTAACAAATATAAATCTCTCTGAATCTTCTGATAAGGAGAGAGACATAAATGTGAAGTCCACAGGACCTTTTGTCATTATACTTTCCTCTGATTCATCTTTGGGGAAAAGTTTATATATAATCAGAGATAAATAGGCTTCCTTGAAAAAAAACTGAAGCTATGTTTATGGAATATTTTGTGTATGGATTTTCTCTTACTAAAAGTGAACTTTTAACTAGTCATGAAAATGCTAATTTGTCTAATCCCATTTAAATCATATCTTTTCTCATCAGCAATTTGTAGATCAAAATTGATTAAGCAGTAACAAAATGTATGGCAGGAAACAGAATAAAGCAGCAGATTAAAAAGTGCACCTTAAATTCATTGAATCAGAACACAGGAAGTTCATCTTGAAAGCATCACCAGTAAATCTGCTTTCAAGTCACATGATCCATCAGTGTACATTAGTATTTTAAGATTTTCTTTTGCTTCTTATCCTGTTTATTTACTTCATTCTATCACCACTGGCACAACGCTGACTTTTTTCCTTTTCCCTTTTGTTTCTCTCTCTGTATCTGTTGCAATTACTTAAAAAAAAAGCATAAGCCAATTTAGTTTATAACTAGCTCCTCCTTAAACCACACACCTAGATTTGTCAACTAAATACACACACACACACACACACACACACACACACACACACTCTAACTCCTCACTTAACGTCCTCCCGCTTAACATTGTTTCAAAGTTACGTCGCTGCTCAATTAGGGAACATGCTCATTTAAAGTTGTGCAATGTTCCCTTATAATGTTTTTTGGCTGCCTACTCTGTCCACTGCTCGTAAGATTGTGTGGAACAGCAGCGACTTTACAAGGGAGCATTACACAAGTTCCTCTTCTCTGCCTCCTCCCAGCACTTCCCCCACCGCCAAACAGCGCTTAGGACTTTCTGGGGGGGAAGGAGCAGGGATGCAGTGTGCGCCGGAGAGGAGCGGAGTGGGGAGGGGAAGAGGCGGGCCTGGAGCATTCACTTGCAAAGTCAGATCCTGTTCTTCTCCAGGTAAACTGCCACTGCTGCTGCAGGGAAACTGTGTCCTAGCATCCTTGCCTGTAGTGGGCTTTGCCTGTGTGGGGCAAGCCAGGAGCACTTCCCAACCGCAGCACAGCACAGCACATAATGCCATTTGTCTGCCCCCAAAAAATGTCCTTGGAATCTAAGCCCCCACATTTACATTAAATCTTATGGGAAAATTGGATTTGTTTAACATCATTTCACATAACTACAATGTTAGTGAGGAGTTACTGTATGTATAAACCTAATGAAATGCACTCAAAGAAAGTAAATCTATTTCTGTAGTATGATGTTATTTTGAGCCATTTATCCAGTTCACATAGTGAGATACTTAAAGGAACTAACATTGTGTAAAAGTTTTCCCAAGCATTAAATTACTTTAAAAGACCTTAACATGGTGTGCATCCTGAGTTACTTAAATTATAGTACATTATTAATTTCCAAAATATTAAATCCGGACTATTGTCTGTTTGTTCCAATTAACAGCATCAGGCAATTAATAAGTACATTATGTAAAGGTAAAAATATACAGTAAAAGAAGCCTGCCAACAGTCTTTAATATACTATAGTGATGTTTCAGAGTAGCAGCCGTGTTAGTCTGTATTCGCAAAAAGAAAAGGAGTACTTGTGGCACCTTAGAGACTAACAAATTTATTTGAGCATAAGCTTTCGTGAGCTACAGCTCACTTCATTGGATGCAACAGTGATGAAAAGGATGCAACAGCGATGTTGAGTTTCTACTACAATGAATAATCCACATATATAACTGACAAGTCAAAAGTTGGCTATATATATATATATATATAGAAAATGTTACTTGTTTTGAATAGTATCAGTCAAAAGTGTATTACTTGAGGTTATATATATATAAAAAAAATCTCAAGTAATACGCTTTTGACTGATATATTCAAAACAAGTAACATTTTCCCCAAAGTTTTATGTACATTTAAAAAGTTATTTGAATGACCTAAGGTTTAGCTCAACATAAAATCTCTGAAAAGAAGTTATATCTGCATTTTCTGTGAGCTGTATAACAGGTCCATTAAAAATGCAGGCAATCTGTCCGTCTATTGGGAAAAATCTCAATTTCTGCAAAACACATGCATCAATTACTTACACTTTACTCATTCACATTTGTCTTTCGTTTTAGAAGTGTTTGCATTATTATTTAATATCAGAAGGAATGGATACACAAGAGCAAACATAAAATAAACTCTAAGACATTTGAGAAGTTGGGTTAAAAAAGAGTAAGAGCTATATCATATTTATTATTTAATAAAATGCATCCTGTTCAATACAGTGTAAGCCAAGAATAATTAAAATATTTTATGTTTCAAGTGCTTGAGAAATAACAATTCTTATCTTGAGGTTAAATAAATATAGGAGTTCAATGCTTTCCTATATCCAGTACAAGTTCTTGAGAAGTTCAAGGTGTCCCTCTCCATTTTGTAGCTTTCAAAACTCTTATTTGGATGGTGCTCTAGTCATCCTTCCACCAGACCTTTGTTTCTCTCAACAGCATCCCCAACAATCTCTAGGCCTTTCACACAAGATCTTCTAATCATCTTCTCCCCAAGCCACTTTCCTTGAATATTTTTTTAAGCCAGTCCACTGGGATGCAGGCAACAACCTAACTTTAGCCACAAACATTAAACAAACAGTTGCAAGATGCTAAAGCATCAATTAAACAGTTGTAAGAGGTTATCAACATTCATTGTACATCAAAGATGACCTGATCTTTTCCAATAGTACTACTTCGTCCTCATCAAAAATGAAACAACAAAGCAGTAGGAGAATTCAGCTGAAATCCCTACCCTATGATTCATGATGGCTGCTATCAAGATACATAAAACGCTGGCACTGCCATACAAACTCAGACTGGAAAAAACAGATTTAATAAAAATCAATTGAGGCTCCATGGAGAAACTATCAACAGTCCAGGATCCAATTTTAATTGTGGCCCTATGAAACATAAGAATATAAACATGGTCATGCTGTGTCAGACCAAATGACGCATCTAGACCAATATCCTGTTTTCTAGGAGTGGCCAGTGCCAAATGTTTCAGAGGGAATGAGCAGGTCTTCTTCAAAGAATTTATAAAGACAGGGATTTATTGATAACTATGAGTTACCTCCCACTCACTGCTTGGAATCATACTTGTGTGCACTATTTAGTTTAATAAAGAAAGTCTGTTCAGTCAGTTGGACTGAAATCAAAACATTTCAGTACTAAAAACATTCAATATCATCCTGCTTCATTACAAGTAACTCTTTTCACAGAGTATTCTGCATATAAAAAGGCATTTATCGCAATCTTTTACCTCTCAATAGCAGATATTTTGCAAGTTGGGTATATAAGGCTACTGTACATTTTGGGCATGATCCTGAAACCACCACACACACACACAGGAGCTCAGCAGACGAGGTTTTGTAGGCTTGAGCCCTTGAAATTTGACTCCCCCCCCCCCTCATTTTTGTCATGGCTTGCTCCATCTAGCAGAAATGGACTGCAAGAAATGACTGGGATACTTGCAAGTGAAAAAAGTTAAGTATGTTTACATTGCCATCTAACCACTTATTTAATACACACATACACACCTCGACCATACTAGATGTTATAAAGTAGTATGTCATCAAGAGTCTATTAGTATCAGGCCAAGTAATTCCTCCTGCTTATAATCCTATAAAGTACAGTATATACAAAAATCACAGTTAAAAGTTGTCTGCATCTTTCTGTTTTCCCTTAGAATATTTGTTACTATGGATAATGAAACATTTGTATAATAAAGTTAACATATTAACAGCATATGCACTTATTACAGAAAAGTCAACTATTTTTATTTTTGGATAGTAATTCAGGACAGGGACTTTTTCATACGCGTTTATACACCATGTAGCATAATGGGGGACCCAAAACCAAACTGAACTCTCTGGGCACTGCAACAGTACAGATTATATAAGTATAATTTCATACAATTCTTCATTCTCTGTCTTGCAAGTGACCACTTGTTCTTATCTAAAAACTACCCACAGTAACATTTTTATTTTAAGCCTACAACTCCTCAGCCAGAGTAAGTAGCTGGTCTTTTTTCCAGATGCGTTAAGTCAGTTACGATCCAGCCTTCAGACCCTCAACTGATGAAGCAAGAAAATTCAAATTATTGCCAAAAAAATACAACCAGAAGTGGTGAGGAGGGAGGTTGTCATGTGGTTAATCACAGTAAATATTTGACAGGTTTCAGAGTAGCAACCGTGTTAGTCTGTATTTGCAAAAATGAGTACTTGTGGCACCTTAGAGACTAATTGTGAGCTGTAGCTCACGAAAGCTTATGCTCAAATAAATTTGTTAGTAGCACCTTAGAGACAAGTACTCCTTTTCTTTTTAGGAAATATTTGGCCACTGGATGGGGAGGGAGACTACACTCATCGGGTGGGTGGTCATTACAATCTTCCTTTGGCCTGCTGAGTGGCAAGATCTACCCTCTCATAACTCTCTTTCCTTGCCACAGGCAAGAGAAACAAATGGCCACATTCACTCCCGACAATAAGGAAAAAGAGGCAAGAAGGTGGAGAGAAGGAGGGAGAATGCATGCCCCTGCATGTGTGAAAGCCCATCTAGCTATCTCGGAACTTCTTTGTCAAAAAAAAGTGTTAGTCTTAATTAAAATGGGACATTTTGGGTAAAATAAATTTTTAAACAAACATTCTTAATAAGGAAATAAATTAGATTTTCTGAAAGAAGTCTGGAGATTGCCACTGATCTACTCTGGAGGCCTTGGTTATTCTTCCATAGCAGAAAAAGGTCTTGACTGCCTCCAGTTGATGACAAGAGGGAAAGCCCACAGTTTGTGATAATTTAAAAGAACTTAGTCCAGACCAGTGGTTCTTAACCTGTGGCACATGGGCCGCTTGCACCCAGTCAGCACAGAGCTGCAGCCAATGTGACATCCTCAGGGCCATAGAGGTAGTATTGGATGCAGCCCACATAACACATTGTGGGACGCATATGTGGCCCACAATGGTAATTAGGTTGAGAACCACTGCTCCAGATGGTATAATTTTGATAATCTACCTATATTGTTTCTTAAATCACACTAAAACCTCTCATCAAAATAAGCATTAATAACAAGGGCACAGCCAATGCTAGATCTTCCTTCAGAATATTTTTTGATTGCATTCATGATCTCAAAAGGTTTACTTTCATAAAAAGCTATCATAGAATAAGTTTTTGTATACAACTTGTATATATAGCAGCTAAACCAAATGTTTTTCTGTCTTCCATCCAAATAATGTAATTGCAGTCATTTTTTCTTGTCACAGGGCCCACATTATGTACTGAAGCAGCACTCAAGAGGCCTCAAACGAAGATCAGGACTGTCGAATGCTAAGCAATATACAAATACATGAGAAGAAAGTCCCCATTCCAAAGAGTTTACTTGCAATAGAAAACTTAAGTCATTTCTCTTTATCGGAAAGATTTATCCTTAAATATTGGTGCTTGCCTCTTCATTCAAAATCTCAAATATAATTAAAAACATTCTTAGAAGGCTTATTTGAACCTTTCATTTGAAGACTAAATATTTATTTAGCTTTTTTGACAGACTGTCCCCAATTTTAATTATTTCCCATAATACTTTTTAACCTTGTACCTAATTTCAAATGTAGAGCGCTGGAAGAGGAGATGTATGCAGATAATTGTAATTACAGATTACAGTACACCATCTGCTAAAAAAGTGCTTTATAAATGGTACTGAGCTGTAACAATGTTCTCAATCAAGCCTCACCTGTGTAAAATCTAGATTTTTGTCCTGATAAGGCAATGTTTTCTATGTGTAGTCAGATTTATCAACACTGTGCTGATTTTACATTTTTAGCAGGAACTGCAGCTACGTTCAGGATGCTAGACCTACTGAAAGAAATATGCAAGTTTCCCCACTCAGGAATTTAAGGGGGGGGAATTTTAGTTTCATTTATCCTAGATTAATACTCATTACTAGAATAAAGGTGTATCTGGTCAAAAAAAAAAAAAAAGGCAATCTTATGTCTCACTACTCAGAGAAATTGATCTTAAATATATTTGGTGATCAACGAAATGTGTTACTAATTAATATAGTGAAAAACTAAAACAGTGTCAAGTTCATATTTAATAATTTTATTAAGATAAATGTTGAAGTAAAAAGAAAACGGTACAGAGTTTAAGCACAGAAGTTTCTGGTTATCAGGAAATAAGGTACAGATTATCAAGGGGTGCGAAATTCGTTTTAGGAACGGGTGGCGTAAGGAATATATAATCTGCAATCTCCCCGATTGGGGGTAAAAGTTTAACAGGTCAAAGTACAGACATTGAGATATGGGGGTATGTTGTCCATATAATGGCTATGTTCAGGTGTGGACTGTAATGAGTGGATACGATGATGAGGATGGATCTACCCTCATTTGGTGGGATTTAATGTTCAGTGAGTTTATGGTTCCAGTTCATATGGTCCAATGGAAAAAAAGTCTCTCAGTCCCTTTCCCATAGTCGATGCACGCTGTCGTACTGGCTCACACCTCCTGGTACTGTCGGTGGCCGGAGATGTGTTCGATATAGATGTCCCTGGACCATCGGATGGTGTCAGAGACCACGAGGTGCCGCATGAGCCATACGTAGCGTCGACCGATCCCACAGGTCCGCAGCACATGCTCATTGCAGGAGTCCCAAGCGCCATGGGTACTGACAATCAGGATATCCATCTGCACCTCGTAGCCTTTCGCTCTCAGGGTGTCGGCCGGGGGGGGCGTATTTTTCCAGCTTACGAGCTCAGGCTTCGCGGAAGGCCGGGGTCCTGTTCTCGAAGGAGACCGTGATGTCGACGAGGATGATCTTTTTCTGGGCCTCGTCGGGGACTACCATGTCAGGTCGCAACTGGCTGTTGCAACTGGCCGGGGATGGTACTACACTCAGTAGCACTTTCCTCAATCTCCCCATTTTACCTCTACCAGCAGTATAGTGTTCATAACCAAATCACTAATTTTATTATGACATTCTATTTTTAGCTTTTTATTTTTTTTTAATATTATGGTATTACTCATTGCATACTAGAGGCTCTTCACACAGTCCCTGTCCTAAAAATTTACATCCTATATCATACAATAGGATTTACACTACAATGTCTGTTGCAACCTTTAACTTTAAGTATTGTCATTACACTTCACAGTTTATGGTTTAAATAGTAATGAATCCATTTGGAAAAAAATAATACACTAGATGTATTTATTCAGTACCTTTTAAAAAAGGTATCATGTGTTTTTGTTAAGATGTTAGTTTTGTTCTGCTTAAGAAAAAAGTATATTCAAAGCTGGAAAAAGTAGCATGTAACACAAGAATACCAGTGTTTCCCTTTGCCTAGGAGTAGGTGGCAAAGGGGATATTTAGAATGTCTCAGTCTATAAAACAGTGTATTCCATCTACAGTAAACAGCTAAACCTGAATAATAACTGTTTTACTCTTTAATATGTTTTAGTGAAATAACAGGGCAGCAGGGAGAAAGCCAAGATATGACCCTAATGGATTAAATCACCGGAAGTGAGAACACCTACAGTTCTTCCACATGGCTTAATGGGGACGCTGATCTGTAGAGCAGCATCATTAGTAGATACAAAAGGAAGACAGTCACTAGTTCTCCAGTTATGAAACAAATCTTTACATTAAGCAGTCAGTGAGGAAGGAGAAATTACAGTAAAAGGGAAAGAAGAAAAAAGTTGAGGAAATATTAGGCTAAAACTAAGTAAGCATGTTGGGATCAGGAAGCTTCTTAGCATAAACCATTCTGGAAAGCTTCGGAGCAAAGGAATCTTTCAACTTATGAAAGCTGACAGAAAAAAATAAAATACATGTTTCATTACGACATGAAGCCAACAAAGCCACATTAATTACTAATTTTTAAGATATATAGGAGAAAGCAGCAGCACATACATTTGTGCCATAAAGTAAACTACTTTAGATGAAAAACACTAACAAAAGCTATACATGTGCAATGTATATCTCCCCTATATAAAAAGTTTCAGAGGCTGACCTCTACTGGTCAATTAAGCACAGTGCTTAAAAGACACAGCTAAAAACAGAAACAAACAAAACAAAAACCACCAAAACCCTGGATCTTTGGGTCAGGAAATGGATTATTTTGAGGTTGCATTTACAAAAGAATGTTATAGGACTTTAAACAAAATTCTTAGTTACTTTCAGTGCTGAATGAAGTGAGGCATCTAAATGAAATTTCTCATAGATCAAACATATCATAAGCAAGGCTAAGATTTAGATACGGTAAGTAAGAAAGAGTCATAGACAGGTCACGGGCAACAAATAAAAATTCACAGCCTGTGACCTGGCCATGACGTTTACCAAAAATATCCATGACAAAATCTCTACTTCTGGGGCCCTACTGCTGCGAGGGGTGGTTTTCAACCTTTTTTCATTTGCGGACCCCTAAAAAATTTTGAATCGAGGTGTGGACTTCTTTGGAAATCTTAGACATAGTCTATGGATTGCTAGGGCTCCATGGACCATGGGTTGAAAACCACTGTTCAAGCTGGTCAAACACAAAAAGACAGAGTTCTATTCCTGATTGCCACAGGCCCTGTGTAAGCCTCAGCAAGACATGTAATTTCTCTGTATCTCAGTTTCTCCCCATCTGGAAGAGGATGATAGTTGGAAAACTTTCACAATTATGTTAAAATCTTCAGGTGAAAAGGTACAATATAAACATGAAAAGTACGGGGGGGGGAACCACTTACAAAGCAAGAACATTTTGAAGTTAATTTGTTTGTTTACACAAAATATCTTCACATCTGAGTCCCAAAAGCAAACTTTTTACCTTGTTCCTTCCCTAACACACTTTAATCCAACCAGCCCAACCAGCCAGGGGAGTGAGGGACAAGGACCAGTTGTAACTGCAGGGCTACTACAGGGTGGTTCAGTGTAGTACCAGGTAATCCAGTTTAGAGAACTTTTAAAATTATAATACCTGGGTTAGGGACTTTGGGCTCAACCCTCCACTGACTTGCACCTTCTGTAGAAATGTATACCTGTGCTAAGTGAATATAGAAAGAAATGTTACTATTCTGAACAAGAAGCCTCTTGTGCACACCTTGCACAGGTATAAGAGACTGCATGAAGTTCAAGGCTCTAGAAAAAGTAAAATGTGGTGAGGCTACTTATCTGGAACATGTTATACATATTTATAGGACTGTACACATTAACTGCATCAACCATTTTATTAAATTACTAACTCTCAGTAGAATTATACATAAAACCGCAAAATTATGGCATGTATAAGGGTGGGGTTTGAAAAAAAAAATGTATTGAGAACACACAATAGCAATATTTTTTTCTTTAAACTACAGATATTTGGCTTACAAAGTTACAGTCTTCACCAGTGGCACATGTAAACTTGTTGGCAGATAATGTAAGCTCTGCAAACCAAAGTCAAGAGTACACGGAACTCATACATTCAAATTTTAATTTTATAATAATTCAAAAGTTAACCAGGCAACCTTAGTATAAGTCCTATAGAGTTCTAAGCAATTTTTCAGCAGAAAAAAAAAATTTGTTCAGAGGAATTTGTTGTAATAAAATCCTTCCAATTCAACAAGCATGAGATATTGTTGGAATCCTGATTACATGATTCAGCAAAACAATACTGTATTGTCATTAAAAATTCAAAACGTCTTACCTTACCTGCCTTGTGTCACTAATTGGTCCAATAAAAGATATTACCTAAACAACTTCTGTATGTGAGAGAGACAAGCACAACTAAGATTTTTTGTTCAATGCACTGGTTTTTTGCAATCCAGAAAGCCAACAACCAAAAAGCCACAACTAAGCCACTGGTAATTTATAGGTATAGATATCAAAAAGATGGATCCACCACATAAATTAGAATCTGTATTAGCCTGTGATATAGCCCTGAGATACAGTGAAAAGAATGGATACTTATCTTACTGTAGTTGTGGTTCTTAGAGAGTGTCCACATGGATTCCACCAGAGACGCATGTGCCACACACAAAATTAAATTATTCTGGCCAGCAGTGTTTGTTGGGGCCATGTCTGTGCCCTAGATGTCCTTATGCCCCCCCCCACCAGGGAGCATTAAAGACAGAGTGAGCCCAAACAGTCAGACAGATCCTTTGCAAATACAGAATCCCAGAGGATTAGGACTAGTAGTAGGAAAGGAGGGCAGATAGTGGAACCCATGTGGAAAACACATCTCAAATAACCACAGTTACTGTAAGGTAAATTCTTTTTTTCAGTGATTGTCCACATCAATTCCATGGATTTCCTTCATCTAAATATGCAACCGAGACTTCCATCTATTTTCAGGATCAGAAAGTACCTGGAATAAAAACTTTTACCTCCAATTCCCTTGGTACCACTTGTATAGCCTTCCACCTCCAGGAGTGAGTAAACCTCTGATTTCAGTAGGTTATCCTAAGAAGGATCCTTAAACAGGGATAGAGGGCAGGTTGGAAAGAGGGAAGGATTCAAATTGCAAAGAATAACCCCTTTGAACCAATTTCCAGAATCCATTTGTCTGGGGTGATGCTACTTCAGGTACTGAATGAGTGGCTAAGTGTTTCCAAAAAAAAGGAGGGATTCAAAGTTGGTCGGAAGCACTTGAGCCGCACATCAAAACTTGAAGTCTAAGGCAGAAGACAAAGATGGTGTTTGTTTGCCCTTTATTATGGGTTTAAAAGTTCTTCATCCATTGTTGCTGCACAAGATGAGGTTGTGATGCTGGTACTGGCATCACTGTGAGAAATACAAAGATGAGGACAAGCACTGTTATCTATACTGTCTAAAACCAGACACCCAAGGCCTTCTTGCGGGTTGGTAGACCACTAGGGATCTGTCTGTTCACCTGATGGTCACATTTTCCCCCCTAGGACTTCATTTCCTCACACTAAAAAACAAATAATCACCCTTGAAAGGCACCACCTGCGTCCTAGTTTCTGGTAGAAGACCAGATGATCTGAGTCATGTGTGCTGTCTCAAGGTTATGGCTGAGGGAGGAGGAGGAGGAAGAGTCAAATGATAATCTCAGATTATGCTTGGCCACTAAACAGTCCTTCTGCTATCAGAACCTGGTTAACTTCCTTCGGTCATCAGTGAGAGCCACAGCGAATATAGCCATTTTCTCCCATAGATGGTACTGATACCTGGACATTACAGACTCTTAGAGTTACGGATGGTAAGCGATATAGAAGAGAAATCTCCTACTGCCCAAAGTTTGCACCTTATGCCTTCCTTGTCACATGCAGTGAACTTGGCCTGTTTTTGAACTCAATACTGCTACAACTACCACCACAAACTGGGAGCATGAGAAGTGTGGAAGAATGAAAATCCTTCATGAGGCAGCCAGTACAGTTTGTCTTGACAGTTTCTTTTGACACAGACCAGCTGGATGCAGGAGTAGCACAAGCTGTCTTTGCACATTGTAACAGCACTTCCAAAGGAGGGAGGGTCATAATGTTTGTAGAAGAACCCACATCATCAGATGGGGTGGGAGATTTCTTCCACTGAAACAGAAGGCATTTTTAAAATCTGTCATTCTGTCCCCAAGCTCATGGAATTTAAACTGATGGGGAAAAAGAAGAGGCAATTCGCACATTGTTGTCAGGAGAGCAGTGGTGGAATAAGCCTTTCAGCTGTATAAAAATCTAGCCTCTTTAATTCCTTATCCCTGCAACAGGCTTTAGGACAGGATGGATGAGACCACTCATTAATTGTTATGACCACCAAGGAATCAGGCGCAGGATGCATTTAAAAATAAAATAGTCAAAATCTTATTGTGCAACACGATTTCACCAATCTATTCACTTGGCCATAGGACGTATAGAGGAAGAGGTCTGTCAGAGATTTTTTGCTGGCTTCAGAGACTTCATTGATAGAAATGGCAACTCTTCTTGGGGCAATAAAATAATCAAGGAGGGTGTGGAGATTCTTTGGCACAAACTCTGCCTGCACTCCTAGAGAAATAGTTACTCTCCTCCTGAGATCCTGAAAATTTTTGAAATCCTCTGGAGGATGTCAGCATCTGGTGAAGATGAAGAAATATGGAGAACATCTAATGGTTCTTCTATTAATTCTCCTCTCCTCCATGGGGTCCAGCACAGCAGGTGGAAAAATGATAGCAGGGTCCTGAGCAGAGGTTTCCTGCACTGGATGAGACTTCCTCCTAGAGAGTGACCATGATGGAGATTCAGGGTCTCTTGGAGTGCCCCAAGATCAGTAAAATCAGAGGAAGCTACATAGTCTGAGCAATCTATGGCAGGAGACACCATGATGGAGCTTCCCTATAGGAAAACCATTTCTGGCCTTTAGGTTTCCTAGTTGTAGAAGCCATGTAAGGTGGTCTAAAAGATCTCAAAGATGAAACAAGTTCATCCCTTTCAGAGTCTGAAGAAGAAATACAAGTCTCTTCAAAATAGGGAGGAGCAGTCCCCAGTGAGGATGTAGGTGGTCTAGGTATAGAAGATACATTGAGCTTCAAGGAAAGAGAAGTCTGGGGTGATTGGAACCCATGGAAGTGACTGGTGCCAGAATAATAGGTCAAAAGAGACAATTCTGAGATGGAACTGACAGCACCGATGCCCAAGTGCATCAACAGTGCCCAGATGCATCAGTGGAGAAGAGAACACTGGTGTTGGTTGCAGCAAAGGAGAGTCCATTAGAGAAAGGCAAAGAAGATCCTTTATTGACAAGAAGCCCTGAGGGAGAAGAGGCACCACGGGTATGCGTAACAATGCCAACAGTGCAGAGGTAGACTGAATAAGATGAAAGGAGGAAGGAGGACAGGTGAAGACACCAGTCTGAACAGCCCTGAATGAACCAGAGTCAATGGTGCTGTCTCAGATGAGACCAGCAGTACTAGAGGCCTTATCAGAAGATTTCCAGGGAGAATACCTATACTTCATACTCATGTCACCACAGAATATCTGCATCGACAAGGCTGACAGTGAAGTGTGACATTTGTCAACAAACTTGTGCTTCGAATCAAAAGCAGTTAGACGGGCACTCCTCGTTGTTTCTAAGTCCCTTGCCTCACATTTGGGGCTCAGCTCTTTCCTGAGGTGAACTTTAAGACAAAAATCCCTCTGTCTTCTAGTCCTGGTGGGGCAGGGAGGTACAGGTCTGGCATTTGTCCCTTACCACGAGAAATCACGCAGTTCTTGTTCCTATCTGTGATGGCGAGAGAGGCCCTGCACATAGCACACTGCTTAGCTATTGGAGGATTTTAATATGGAAAAATTCCATAGTAACTACTAACCCATAACTAACTAAACAAATTACTAACAGCAACAACTATAAATGCTCAAAGCTAAAAGATGCTAGCTAGTCGAAGCAAATGATACAGGGAGCTTCAACTCTAGCCACAAACAGTGAGAAGGAACTGAGAGTGAGGGGGAGGACACACCCCTTTCATGCCCCCATCTGAGAGCACAAGGAGAGTATGGGCACCTGCGCTGCCTAGTAGTACTATTGGCAAAAGTGTGACCTGACCTGAGTGGACTGGGAGCTCATACACCTGTAGTGGAATATACATGTGCACAATCACCCGAAGGAGAACTAACCTAAAATGTTTGCTGTTGACATTTTAAGTGGATTTTTTTTTTTTCCAGTGAGACAATGTGTGTTACCAGTTCTCTCTCCTCAGGAATATATAGAATCAGATAAATAGACATGCGCTGCCTATGAAAAGATAAATATCTAAAGTCAGATCTATTTCTTACCTAAATATTTGAGTATTTCATACAACAGCTAGCCTATTCAGCTTTTTATTAATATGTATATTTCTTTAGTCAGTACACTCTGGTGTTCCTGTATACATTTGTGTCTAAAGTTATTTTTAAACATGGTTTTAGTGCTCAAAACAGAAAATTTGGTGCTCCAGCAGTTCACTGCCTGCAGAATTTGCTTGTGTTGCCAACACAGTGTTGCAGCACTGTCATACTATAGAAAATCTGATATCCTTAACTCTGAGCAAATCCTTTGATGAGGAACAACATTATCCAATCCACACTACCACTCATTCGTATGATTTTCTTTCATTGGTGCAGTTAGTAGCAAAACAAGTAAGAGATCTCAGATTTGGCAGTTTATTAAAGACTAAAATGTAGCCATCACAGCAACATGCTTCTTAGCTCTGTACAGTGATCTTTGTGCATATGTTTGGAGAAGGTTTCTACCCAGCTATGATATGTCAGACATTTATCATCTTGGTATCTATGTGGCTTCAAAAAGAAAGGGATCTGAAAGTTTCATTCCCATGCTAGAAGTGCTAAAAGGAGAAGTACAACAGAGGTAGCCGTGCTTGAGAGAATTTTTGGATACAATCCTGTTAAAAATGTGTTTATTTAGTCTAGAGAGACTATATGACTGGAGGGGAACTTGATAACAGTCTGCAAGTACATAAAAGGTTGTTAGAAAGAGGAGGGTGATAAATTGTTCTCCTTATCCACTGAGAACAAGTAGTAATAGGCTTAAATTGCAGCAAGGGATATTTAGGTTGGATATTGCTGCGGGGGGGGGGGGGCGGGGGGAAAGGTGCCTTCCAAACTGGAAGGGTAATTAAATACTGGAATAAGTTACCTAGGGAGGTTGTAGAATCTCAGTCATTGTAAGTTTTTAAGAACAGGTAAGACAAACCCCTGTCAGGGGTGGTCTAGAATCTAGACAATATATAGTTCTCCCCCAATACATAGGACTGAACTAGATGACCTATCAAGGTCCTTTCTAGTCCTACATTTCTATGATTCTAGACAAGAGGTAGCAAGTTCGACCATCATATTTTGTACCTCTGAATTCGCTACTCTGACACTGAGTAAGTAATCCAGCAGGTAGCAGGTTTGAGAGGGAAGATACAAGGGTCAAAACTTCATCACCAGACAAGGAATGAAGACCAGTGTCCAAAGCAAGTTTTGGGAGTAAAGCACACCGAGGCATTATTTACTATTAGTACCAACAATACAGATTAGAATGAATTCCATATGGTTGTATACTTCCTGTTTAAAAAACAAAAATTGCACTGCAATATAATGTACTGTAGTATCAGAGTAGGCAATGGGATCCAGTTCTAAGCACGATTTTCTGACTTCATAGGATGTTTAAGTCACTGAAGACTGAAAATGTAGGTTACTCACCTATAACTGGATGTTCTTTGAGGCGTGTAGTTCTTATTTGTATTCCACAAATGAGATTTGTCCAGTTTTGTTTAAAAAAAAAAAAAAAAAAAAAAAGCATATGGTCTGCATATGTGCCATAACTCTATTCATGCTCCAAACTGAGGAGATAAGGACAGCGCAGATTGACACCTCTCGATTTTCTATTCTTACCACAAATCCAGTTGATACGCAGCAGAAGGGACAGAGGGTGGGTAGCTGAATATGGATATGGACCACACATCTCAAAGAGCCTCCAGTGATAGGTAAGTAATCTCCATTTCTTTTTAGAGCGATGGCTACAAAAAGTGTGTTCCACATATGAAAATTTACCAAACAGTCAAAACAGGAGGTGGGTGTGAGGACGCAGAAGTGATAGCTGATTGTAATACTGCTGTCTCCACAGCTGTATCTGCAGTACAAGATTGAACCAAAGCGTAATGTCTTGTGAAGGTGTGCACGGAGCTCCAAGTAGCTGCCCTACAAATTTCTAGTAGAGGTACAGGTCTCAGATGTAGCAAAGGCTGCTTGTGCTCACATGGAATGAGCTCTCACCTCCTCCAGCAAGTAGGGCAGGGGGAGAGGGAGGAACACACAGATGGGAGCTAGGTGACAGCAAAGGATAATACAACCAGATACTCATTTTCGAAGTCTGCACAGATATGGCTTGATCCCTTAATCTCACTGCTATAGAAAAAAAATTTTATATATATATATATATATATATATATATATATATATATAGAGGTGTCTTTCTAACAAATTCTGTTCTTTGTAGACAAGAGGCCAGTTCCCTTTAAACATCCAGAGAATGAATTCTCCTCTCTTCAGCTGAGGCTTAGGAAAAAATTTCACCAAGTAGATGGATTGACTCATATGAAACACAAACTACTTTAGGGATGAATCTTGGGTGGGGGCGTAGCAAGACCTTTTCTTTATGGAAAATAATATATGGAGAGTCAGCCATGAGCGCCCTCAACTCACTGCCTCTTCAGGCTGATTTACGGCGATTAGAAAAGCAACTTTCATAGATAGATAGGGCATTAGATCAAGTGGCTAGGAGGTTCAAAGGGAGATCTGGTCAGAGACAAAAGAACAAAATTGAGCTTCCACTGGGGCACAGTCTTCACCAATGGTGATGGAGAGGATTAAGGGGGCCTTTTAAAAGTTTAGTTGTAAAAAGGATGAGCGAAGATTGGGCAGTTATTCACTGGAGGCTGAAAAGTATTGATGACTACTAAATGAACCAGAGAACAGGGAGACACCATAAGACATAAGGGTAAGCCAATATTTCCAGCATAGAAGGGATCCTAGCAAATTCTGGAGATAACTGGTGTTGCCGAGTTCAAGAGGAGAAATGCCTCCATCTTGCTGAACAACAACTCCTAGGAGGGTGTCTTTCTTGCTTTGGTTGAGGATGGATGGAACCAGTTGTGGAACTTGGGCATTCTTCATTCAATACCCATCCAAATTCCAGGCTTTCAGTTGCAGTGGTTCTGGATTGGGATGCATTAAAGTGCCCTTATGTTTTGTTAAAAGGTCCAGAAATAGGATGATGTTTATGGGTGGTTGAACTGAGAGTTTCAGCATATCTGTAAACCAACTGGGAGCAATAAGGATGACTTGAGCTCTGTCCAGATAGATTTTCCTTAGGACCTGTGATATTAATAAAATAGGAGGGAAAGCGTATCTCAGCCATGATAAGAGGAGGGCATCTCCCATCAAGCCCTTGCCCAGAACTGCTTTGGAGCAGTATAGTGGAAATTTCTTGTTCATCTCTGAGGCATGCCCTATTGGTTCTCTTCACCCAAATTGTGAATCTCCATTTGTGGATTGCAAAAAAAAAATGTCTGCAGAGACTGTCCACTAGGGAGCTCTGCATCCAAGTAAGTATGCTGCTGAAAGAGTATTGTGATGGCTGATGCACCAGCTCCAGAGGATGACTGATTCCATACAGACAGGAAGGGTTCTTGTTCCCCTCTACTTGCTTATATAGAAGACAGCTTTCATCTTGTCAGATATTATTCAGACTTGTTGGGATTAGAGGAGTGGGAGGGAAGACACTGCAGGCTTGATGGACCACCCCGAGTTCTAGTAAACATATGAATTTGACAGGTTTCAGAGTAGCAGCCATGTTAGTCTGTATTCGCAAAAAGAAAAAGGAGTACTTGTGGCACCTTAGAGACTAAATTTGTTAGTCTCTAAGGTGCCACAAGTTCTTTTCTTTACAAGTACTCCTTTTCTTTATATGAATTTGAGACTCCTGAGGGGTCCAGATGCTTTGTGCTGTATGATCTCCCATATGAGCGCCCCAACCTAAGAAAGAGGCATCTATAATGATAGTTGCATTGGGAGTTGGTGTGAGGAAAGCGATCCCACCCAAACTTTCTCCGGTTTTGTCAGCCGGACTGAAGTGTCCAAAACCTTGGACAGACTTGTCACTTTGTCATTGATTCTGAGCCTACAGAAAGAAACCAGGCTTGCATACAACAAAGCTAGAGCCTGGCAAATGGTGTCATATATGCATAAGACTACATGGCTGAGGAGAGAAAGACAAGTTCAAACTGAAGTCAGATGTCTAAGAATGGCCTGGTTTATAAAAGCGGCCAAGAGTCCTGTGGCACCTTATAGTTTTATAAGAGCACCCTGGAACCTTCAAAGGTAGATATGCTCTTGCTGTGGGTTGAGTCTAATGTTGGTCCTATGAAGTCTGTAGGCCTCATGAACAGGTCACTGTGCATTTCATGTGATTGATGCAAACACCTAGGGAAGGCAGCAGATGGAGTAGGAATCAGGTTGCCAGCTAGACTCCATCAGAGGAGCTGCTTGCCAGAAGCCAGTCATCAAGATTGGGATTCACTGCCTTCCCATTTCTTCTCCTCCAAGCTGCCACTACTGAAAAAAACCTCTAAAGATCCTGGGTAGTGTGGCTAGTCCCAAGGGAAGGACTCTGAATTGGTAATGGCCTTGACTGAAGAGGAACCTCATGTGGGATAGGCGAATATCTATGGGAAAGGATGCATCTTTCAAGCCGAGAGCAGTGAACTATGTGCCCTCCTCTAGGGAGGGAATTATTGGTGCCAAAGATCACGAGGAATTTGTTTTCAGATCCATATATTCAGTCATCACGGGTCAAGAATCAGCATCCATCCCCCATTCTTTTTGGCGATCAAGTAGTAAGAAGAGTAGAACCCCTTCCCTCAATAGGAAGATAGAACCTTTTATATGGCTCCCCAAAAGTGAAGGGAATCCACTTTCTGGAGTGGAAATCTCCTCATGAGAGTGGTCACTGAAAAGGAACCTGGAAAGTGGTTTGGGAGTTGGAGTTGCCAGAAACTCAAAATCAGATAACCCCTACAAGTAACTTCCAGTACCCATCTGTTGGTAGTTAGGGTCCTCCAGTTGCAGGCAAATTGTGTAAGAGGACTACCAAAAACCTGGAGGAGAGGAATAATGTGGCATCAATAAAAGGATATGGATCTTTACAGTCTCATCAAAAGAAACTCCCTGTCTGGGAGTTAGAGTGAGATGTGGGGATGTTGCAGAAATTGCATTTCTGAGCCTACAAACTCTGTCTTTGATGTGGTGTTTACTGAGTACACTTATAATAAAAAGGCAGGCTGTTGAGGAGGCAGTCTTTGATATCTTCTCGTGGGGAAAGGGGTATATAGACTGGAGAGTAAGGATTTGGAGAGATTTATCTAGTTTCTCATGGAAGAGATTGATCATATCAAAGGGCAGATCCTAGATGGCATGACTCTTTTCTAGGAAACTTGAGTCTCTCCTCAGAACAGTGGCCATAACCATTTATCTGGATGCAGCATCTGCAGCATCCACAGCAGCCTTGGGGGAAATTCTGGCATCTATTTGCCCTCGTCAATTGAGGCCTAGAAAAGGGCTCTATCCTCTTCCAGGAGCTTGTCCTTAAAATAAATAAATAAATAAATAAATAAATCTTTCCATAATTGGTAAAATATTTAGCCAGAAGGGCCTGATAGTTTACGATCCTGAACTGGAGGGAGGGAGGGGGAAGAGAAGACTTCTCTTTCCAGAAGATAGTCACTTGGCAGCAACATCCAAAGGAGTAGCTTTAGGTGTTTCTATCGAGATTTTTCTGTGGCTGCCTGTTCTACCAAGAATAAAAACTCTTCTCAAACACCACTTCTTGACCATCTTTGGGGTGAGAACACAAGAAATGGAAGTATATCACACAGTCTTTGCTGGGTCCATGATGGCCTCATTGATAGGGAGGGCCACCAGACTGGGACTGGAAGGCTGCAAAAATGTCCAGCAATTTATGTTGAGGCTCCTGAACTTCCTCAAACTGAATACGCAGCTTGGATGCCACCCTAGGCATGTGCTCCTTATAGTGCCAAAGTCATCAGGTGGAGACAGATAAGATGGAGTAACCACCTCATCCAGTGAAGATCCACTGGAACCAATCAGATACAGTTTTTCTTCTTCCTCTGAATACTCCACCTGGGCCAGCTGACATTGGCCAAATGATGGTAAGTAGGGTTCATGTATTGATCCCGGGTATCTAGGGTAGGGATCCATGGCCCACAGTAGAACCAGCAGAAGGGATCTATCAGAGGGAGAAGACCCTATGGCACAGGGTACCACCTGTCTCTTGGCCAATCACATGTGGCCAGAGGCCAAAACCCTGATCTTCTAGGGTTTTTGGTCCAGGATGGGCTCTGCCTGGTATTGCAAAGACTCTTGGGGAGCTTCTGATTCAGCAGAAGAAAAAGGCTAGATCCTAGATTACTTCCAAAACTGATGGTACCAATGGCCACATACAAAGCCTGGCAGATGGGAGGGAAGAACAACTCTGCATCCTCAGAATAGCTGTCTCTTCCTCCTCCAGAACAGCAGCATCCTGGAATAGAGGCTGACCTCACAGAAGGGCTGAATGAGGATGAGGAATGCAAAAAAAGGTCCTCTGGGGAGACACAGGTTTGACTGCCTTGGGGTGCGGAGAAAGTCCATTGGTGGAGCTAACGGATCTAGAGCTTCCCTGGTCATAGTGGAAGTTGGATCCACCTGGGGCTGTGTGATTACAAGTACCATGTCCACTCTAGCAGTGGAAGTGATATTTGTCCTTTGCCTTAGACATTGAAACTGGTACCAGAACCAGCAGATCCATACCCTTTCGTGCCACTTTCTCTTGCCAAGAAGATTTACTTGGGCCTAAATTTTTTGTGCGCATATGTGCAGGCTTCTGACTTTGATGGGGCCAGGGAGGATCCCCTCTTCAGGACAGTTTTTGACAAAAACAGTTTGTCTCTATGCCTATGAGAGTGCCCCTTACTCTCACAGGAAGCTGCCTCTTTTTAGAAATCATTCCCAAGCTCATGCTTGGAGGGGTGCTGCCTGCTTGATGAGATTGATGGGGTAGGGGAAAGGGGCAGCCCACATCTGATTGGGGTCTCATGGTCTTCTTCATCAGATATTTTCTAAATTTCAGTTCCTGACAGCCAGGTACAGAACTTGTGGGGGAGATGTGAGCCTCACCCAGGCAGTAGAGGGAGCATTGATGTTCTTCGCTCACAGAAAAAAAAACAGTGAGTGCAGGAAACAGTTTTTGAATCCAGAAACCCTGGGCAGAATACCAGCTTTCTTGGAGGTGGGGTAGATGGACGTATTTACATTATACTAAAACACTAAAAATCAAAAATTATTTACAATATATTTACAGACGTGACATTGTAGAAGAGGAGCCAAGGACACCAAAGATTCCAACTGAGACCATACAGTAATAAGAAGGAACTGGAAAGGCATCAATCTGCATCCTCCTTTATAACCTCAGTTTAAAGCACAAAGAGATATAAGGCAAATGCACAATCAACAGAGAATGCTTGCTAAGAAAATTCCAGACTCATGAGTATGGTGCACATGCATATCCAATGCGTGGAATACACATAGGGACCAGCACTGGAAAAATAATCCTGTTTCCATGGATAAACACTATAGCAGAGGCAACAGAACTGCTAGATTTCCCAGTTGTGGTCCAACAACATTTCTCAACCCTGTTCTCAAAGGCCACCAGTAAAAGCAACATAGCCTATTAGTATTGCAGAGTCATTAAATGAATGATTCACAACATCCAAAAAGGATGATTTAGAACTAGTTTAGATACTGATTTAGTTATATTAATGCAACCCTCTTCTGTAGACAACTATTTCGGATTAAAAGCGCCTTATGAGTAACAATAAGGATGCCTTGTGACACATCAGTAGCAGTAAGGAATCAACTTGAGCTAAAATTTGTATAAGGCACTCTTTCAAAAACAGGAGTCTACACAAGAGGGTTGCACTGATTTAGTTAAACTGGTACCCTTGCGTACATGAGAAAAGTAACAAGAGATGGGATAGTCCTTTTCAATGCTCTATCTACACTAGTTTCTTAATACCAGGTAAGTAGCAGCCGATATCTGAAGTATTAGTTGAAGCTCTTGTATGAGGTTACACTTACAATAGCACAGGTAGCAGGGACACGAGTAGGGAAAAGTATTCAGACAATCCATCTAAAAGTATCTTTTGTTCTGTAATATGATAATTTTTGAATATGATCTTACCACTTGGAAGGCATTGTTGATCAACAATATAAATGGTTAGTGCACCACACTTAAGACGGATCCATCATGACATTTCTTTCCAGGAGTCCAACTTGTGCTTCGAGGATGTAAAAGTAGATACAAAGACGTGTACAGCTATGAGTCACTTGGTATGTAGCTGAACAAGGACAAAAGGTCTCCAGGTACAGTACAAAGAAATTAAGTTTAAATGTCTGAAAGAAAAAAAGGGGGAGAGGGGAAATAGCTTAGTCAATTCTCACAGCAGTTTGCAATTAAGAGACAGTTAATCGCTGAAAGTGGCCAACAATATCCAGAATTTTTCACAAAACCTTAAAACACAACTTTTTAAAAATGAAAAAGCCACAAGAAATAAAACATAGATCTTAGATTTCAGAATTAGAAATCTTTATTCAGAAATGAGTTTGTAAATTCTCTTTCCTAGAACAGAAAATTAGACACTGATCTTTCCAGATCCCAACTGCTTAAAAGGATCAGATCTCACAATCAGATTCGGTTTCATATTTTATGAAAATGTGTACATACATGAAGCAAAGGCATACTTTTTTATATTAAGAGAGTTTACCTATTGAGTTTTATATAGGTATTTAAACTTGATAACTTTTTCTGTTTCAATCACATGTATATGAGCTCTCGCTATTGAGAGAAATTCCATTCAGAAATATTTATACTGTCTCTGTGGAGCCAATCACTTTATAAGAATGACAAATTCACCATTTTAACTGCAGCTGTGCCTCCTTAGTGAGGCACCACAAAAAGCATGAGCTTAAGCAAGAGAGATTCCCCTACTGCGGAAGTTTGCTTGTAAGTTACACTCCTGTTGCAACTTGCCTACGCTGCAGGGTTTGCTTTTTTTGTTCTCCTTCCATGCTACCGAACTATACCAAACACTTTAATATTTAAGAGAATTATTAATTTTCCCCTGGAGGCAGATCAAGCAATTTTAACCACTTTCAACAATTCAAGTCTCAACATGCAACAGCAGTCTACATCTCCTGTTCATTTAGTTCTCATAAGCAGAATTTCTTTTGCTCATTCTATGAAAGACTCCAGGCATATAAACAGAGCTGTACTGAAAGAACCATTTTATCAGAGTTCTGATGCAACAAGCATTTACTGGTTTCCTCTTAGAGGTAAACAATGGGAAACCAGTTTGCCAGGGGAAACACTCCCAATGACACATGATCTGTTTTATATATACATACATACAAAATTGGTTCTGCTTCCTAATTAGAGTTTTCCAGGAGCACAAGATAAAAACCTAGTTGAGATGCACAGAATTAAAAACAAAAAAGCCAACTATACCCAGAAGAGTTAGGTTTCAAAAAGATTGGAAGCAGGCTGCCCAGAGGAAAGCTAAGGTTTTGCAACATTAGAAGCAAGTTATATAAACTAAGATACAATGTAATGTTTTAACAAAACAAGTCAAGTTGTTACTAGTACATATTTCTTTTAAAAAAAGTTTTGAACATCTTTATAAAACGTTAAAGTGACACTATCAAATCAGACTTCTGTCCAATTTTTACCTACTAACGTTGAGCCTAAAGTTATTGTAACTGCTCTTTCAGATAAAATATAAAAGTTTCCCCATTTTTCAGTTTACTTTGTACATTTGATAGCACAATGCAGAATTAGCATTATTGTTTTCCTTGCAGTCAGAACCAGATCCTAAAGCCACTGAAAACAACTGGAAAATTCTACTCAAGTGGCAGCAGGAACAGATCCTTGCATCTTGTCTACATAGCAAAACTGCACTAGTTTAAACTTAAATTGTTGGTTGGTTTGGTTTTTTTTTTTTTTAAAAGACTTAGTTAAAGTGGTGCAAAGTTCTGAGTGGACACTTATCTCACCGTGGGAGTGGATTTTTTTTTCTGTTTCATTTAAGTTGATATGGAAACCCCACTCCATCCCCCTGCGCACGCACACACACAAAATAGAAATAAGAGGTCCACAAAGGGGTTTATAATAGTTTATTATTCACACGTTCAGTGGCTCTAAGGTGCTCTGCTAGCAAGTGTGAAAAATCTAGATGGGGGGGGGGGTAGAGAGGGATAGGCACCTATATAAGACAAAGCCCCAAATATAGAAACTGTCCTTATAAAATGTGGACATCTGGTCACCCTAGGTGACTGGTCATGCAGGTCACCTTTTTATGTGGACAAGCCCTAAGTTCCCACTATTTGTGAGTTTCTTCTGTACAGCATAAACAAAATATCCTATCAAGACAGATGTACTTCTCCTGGACTACACCCAAAACAAAGTTAGTAAGAGTCAGAGAATGGAGGCACTCTTGGTTGGGAGCGCCAAATGTTGAACAACCTAGTGGAGGAAATAAGATTAAACCTAATACTGGACTTTTTTCAAAGCATTTTACAAGACTTGGCCTATTGTGAAAGCCTTCCTGCAATAATAGATATTAATTTCACTCAAGTGTTAGGAATTGTGCTTGTGATGCCGACAGTCCCATGGACAAACTACAGTCCGTTGCATAGTTTCTGGGAGGGTGCAAAATGAGAGCAAAGGGAAGGGAAAGAAGTATAATACAAGTTTAAGAGTAGCAGCCGTGTTAGTCTGTATTCACAAAAAGAAAAGGAGTACTTGTGGCACCTTAGAGACTAAAATTTATTTGGGCATAAACTTTCGTGAGCTACAGCTCACGAAAGCTTATGCTCAAATAAGTATAATACAGGCTTTTAAAGACTGCATCAAGAAAATGCAGGCAACAATCCAGAGCCAGTTTAGTTGTGAACACTGACTCAATGGTTAAATAAAAGTGACTCACTAGGAATCAGCACATCTTGCCTGAACGTGTGACTGACGTATACAAGTCCATGCAACAGCAGCCTCTCTTTATAGTGTTCACTCAAGCATCTTCCCATTATAGAGCTTAATCCTGCTCTCTTTGAAGTCAACAGTAAAACTCCAGTTAACTTCAGTGGAGCAGGAACAAACCCACAAAATAATTTTGCAGAAATTTCTCACACTACAAGTTGGAATGAAAGGCAGAAGGGTCAAAAGGGAGGCCTGGTGCCAGAATCTATACCAAAGTAATTCAAAGATATAGCAGTGTACATATATTGCAATTCTTCTCAACCCAGTCAGGAAAAAGGGAGATCCAACATGATGAAACTCCACCACCACCACCACCCCCCATTATCTTTTCAACTGCCAAGCCCAAAAACTTCAGTCTGTTCATTAAGTTTGGGGGAACCACGTAAGATTCATAAACTGTGAACATGAAGTTAGCAAAATTCAGTCACACAAGACCCCACACGCTACACTAGTTTCACCTCCACTTAAGTCATTATGGAGAGAGTGTTTATCTTTTGAAATTTTAACTGTTAAAAGTATGCTCAGTGAATTTTGCACATCTTTCGTAAGTGCACAACAGACAGATTTTGATTCTCACCTGCCCTGGAAACTTTGCCAAAGCCACCTAAAATCTCTAATGGCTTTATTTTCTTCCAAAGGAAAACATCTGGAGCAACTTTTGAGGGGGGGAGGGGGCTTAAGGTCTTCACCTTTCAAGGAATCTTCCGACTTTTTTTTTTTGTTAAGATGAGAAGTGATGAGTGGTATAGTTAGATCTAGGAACTTATTTTAGTCATCTTTTTAATGTGGAATTTAGAGGTCCCCTCTCTAGACACTACAAGCCCATAATAAGACAGTCCCTGCCCTAAAGAGCTTACAATCTACAAGTGACCAGACAGAAAAAGGAAGTATTGTTACAATTTTTCAGATGAGGAATTGGGGCAAAGAGCTTAAAATAACCTGTGCAAGGAATAGGTGGGAACTGAAACAGGAGCGGAAGTACTATTTTTATTTTTCCATGCAACACCTAGCATGACAGGGCCTTTATCCTTGACCAGGGTTCTTAGATGCTACAAATTGTACTTGTTTGTCTATTCATAAATTAAGTGTCTTTCAGGTCCCAGACCAGTACCTTAGCCACAAGACTTTCCTACCTCAATAAGAAACAGTGCTATTAAGTGTTTTTGGAAGGCTAGATGCTTAAGCCTAAAGTCACTGAAACACAGAGGCCTGGAGGGTTCTAAAAACCATGGGGGGGGGGGGGAACGTCTGGGAACTAATAAGCAGAATGAGCCAGAGCCAAACAAAAGTAGTATAGGGCAATACTGAACCTAGAGTTCTTTAGGAATAATGGGCAAGGTTTACTTTTGCTTGGATTCCATTTATTAAGAAACCAGATAGCAAGGCCCCAAACCTGCAAGACTAAAGCCTAAGTGTAAGTCTGCATTGGAGCTAGAAGGTGACATTTTCAGCTCAATTAGACATACCCGCTCTAGCTCTGATTGAGCTTGCCTGCTGAAAGTAG
The DNA here is from genome assembly GCF_009764565.3 of Dermochelys coriacea. NCBI lineage: Eukaryota > Metazoa > Chordata > Testudines > Dermochelyidae > Dermochelys > Dermochelys coriacea. The sequence continues at coordinate 93,877,895 of NC_050071.1, read as the reverse complement.
AAGGGCAGCTAAGGTGTCACAGGCTTGCAGCCCCAAGTAAAATCCTGTCCAAGATCTTAGGTATGTACTCAAGGGCCTATCCCATACACCATTCATGCCAGCATGGCTACACTATTTTTAGAATGCTAGCTCAATCACAGCTAAGTCTTTCTGTGAACTGTCTCAGGGCATTAAGGCTTGAGTCTTCAGCTGCCACTATACAATTAGAGTTCCCTTCTGTTGGGAAGAACGAATGTAGGTAAATCATGGACTAATAAGAATTACTCAACATCCCCACCCCTGCAACCAAAGGATGGTGATGCAAGGTCAGAGTTAAGACTGTTCAGGTGATCCTTCTTCCCAAAATGTGATGGTTGGTTTATTTTTTAAACTTAAGATGCAAATATGACTCAAGGGAAATAATTAAAACATTAAGTCCAGTTGAACTTCATCATCTGGAGACAATGATTTTCTTAATATTTCCTGTCAAACAAAAAAAAAAAAAAAGAGAGAGTGTTACTATACATTAGGGAGACCAAAATAGAGCATCACTGATCCTCGCTCCCCTGCAAGCAGCATTACCTACTAGTCCTGGCGGAATTCTGCACCAAAAAAAATTAAAAATTCTGTATACTGAATTTTAAAATTCTGCATATTTTTGTCAAAACACACACAATATCATCACTCCAATTTCCATTATATTGATGATTTATTTCAAAATACCTGTCAGCAAGTATGTCTGTAACAATACAGACAAAAAAAAGAAGATTCAGAAAGTGTCGCTCTGCTGGGGCTCCAGCCGACAGGCCCAGCCACGCACACAGCTGAAATTTGTCATTTCCACCAAAAGAAAGCATTTTTGTGGAAATCACAATGCTGCAGGAAAAAGTAAAATTCTTCAGGGAACATTAATTCTGCACAAATTCTGCATTGCGCAGTGGCATAGAATTCCCACAGGAGTAACCTACTTGGTAGACTAATGCACTACATCTAGGTATTAGGCAGCACTCTCTCATACTAGTGTTCTAAAACACCATATCACTGTCTAAAACATACAGCAGTTGTGCATTACCTGGCAATCAAAATGCCAGCAACCACCAGGTCTACAAAAGCATTCCTACCATTGGAGCTCTACTGCTAAGAATTTTAAAAAGTAAATAAGGTGTCTAGTGTAGTTAAGGCCTAGTACCACCGCTGCTGCTAGAACCCATGAAGCTACACCATCGTTAGAGCAATGGCAGAACTACTTCAGGAAATTCCAGCTGTAGATACAGTTCTAGAGTTTAAACTCAGTTTCTATTACTTTAGGAATATAGATGTGCTTACAGAAAATTAAGGCGTTAATCAGCATGCAAGTTGTGTATTAAAACAAGTTATGAAACAACTTAAGGGACTGAAAGTATATATTCAGGATTTTAAACCAATACTGCATCATCCAGGAACTGGAGAAATGGAAAAGTAAGTTTTAGAAGTTACATTTGACAACTTTCTACTTTCAAGAGAAAAAAGAAAAGGAGTACTTGTGGCACCTTAGAGACTAACAAATTTAATTGAGCATAAGCTTTCGTGAGCTACAGCTCACTTCATCGGATGCATCAGATGCATTTCCACCAAATGCATCCGATGAAGTGAGCTGTAGCTCACAAAAACTTATGCTCAATTAAATTTGTTAGTCTCTAAGGTGCCACAAGTACTCCTTTTCTTTTTGCGAATACAGACTAACACGGCTGCTACTCTGAAACCTACTTTTGAGAGACAGATTCAAGTATACAATGTTTGCATAAAGGATATATTATGTCCAGCAATGCAGATTTCAGTTTTACAACTTCAGGATTATTTCAGAGATGAAAGAATGTGGAGTTACTGAAAGTATTCTCATTGAAGTTAGTAGGATTAGACATTTCAACATCTTTAACAGTTTTCTGAATAAGAATGCCAGTGTCCAAAACATAAAGCTACTGGTGTAAAGTAAAAAAACAAAACGACACATGCACTTTTTATCCTCATCCTCCTTTAGAAGTTTCTAGATTGTGTGACTGATAAGTCAAAAGACGACAAAATACATTTCCATTTAATGTCCAAAAATGATTAGGTCATCTGTCATCTAGAACGTTAGCCCTGAATAAAAAGGAAAAGATTTTAATGGAAATGTTATCAATTTTTTTCAGCTCATAACACCACCAGTAGGAACCAACAGAAATCTATACATAGTAATTTCCCTAGATGTAAAATTTACTCATTTAATATCAAAAGACTGCAAGATGCAACCAAAACCACAAGCCTAGTCCTGCTCCCACTGAAGTCAATAGGAGTTTTTTGTTTTTAAATCCAGTTTCAAACCCTATAAATAAAAACACAATTGTTGACAAGATACACTTTGCCATTCTGGCCTGGAGTATATCTATAGACAAACTTCCTCCATGCTCAGTAGTTCTAGAGAGCAAATACTATAATTAAGGTACTTTAGTATCTCTCACATAAAGTTCTCATTTAGAGGCAAAATATAATTTTTAGTGAGGAAAAAAATCTGAGCATAGTGAATAGTGCAGAAAAAACAAATCTTAGCATTGGACTGGAAAATATCAGTATACTCTGCAGTGGCATCTGCAGGCCTCAGTCATAATCAGGGCTCCACTGTGTTAGATGCTGTACAAATAAGCAGGGAGACATGGTCCTTAAAATGCGGAGTTTTTACAGTCTATTGTGCCATTTTCTGCTTGGATTCCATGTTCACAATCTTGGGTCAAGTTGTAATATGCTGATTTACTGGTTCATTTTAACAGAATTCCAGAAAATAAGTTACTCTGCATTCTAAAACACATAAATAATAGTTTTCTGAGAAGCTGTTTGAAATTCTCTGAATTTTCATACATCACTGTTGAAGGCAAGGTAAGAAGTACTATTCCGAATCATTCATTCCTCCCCCCGACACATCCCCAATACCTCTAATCACAAATCCACATTAGCTTCCACTTTATTCCAACAAAGACACTGCAAAAATTATAAACATGCTTGAGAGGGTTTGGCCAGATCAGAAAAAAATGTGTCAGTTAGAGTTCTGATTCGTAAACATTTAAAGACCCTCATGTTCATTTAGACTTGAAACAGGTGAAGATTTTAAAAATCTCAAAATGACAAACTTTGGTAACATGTTATAATGATAATATAACAAAAAAAGAAAGTCTATAAAACTAACCACCACAAAATCCTTGTAAGATTGCTACAATTATTTAATTATGACTGCAAAGCAGATGCTAAGGGGAAAAAAAAAAAATCAAATGCAGAACTGCACAAAAGTTATCAGCCTGCAACACACGATATGCAATGATGTAAAGTCTCCGTTGAAGACAGACTGCACAGTGGATTTTGCCTTTAAGTGCTTCATTGTGCTTTTGAGTACAGTAATTTACACTTCTCAATTAGAAAAGGAGTACCTGTGGCACCTTATAGACTAACAAATTTATTGGAGCATAAGCTTTCGTGAGCTACAGTTCACTTCATCGGATGCTGAAGTGAGCTGTAGCTCACGAAAGCTTATGCTCAAATAAATGTGTTAGTCTCTAAGGTGCCACAAGTACTCCTTTTCTTTTTGCGGCTACAGACTAACACAACTGCTACTCTGAGACACTTCTCAATTGATACTCAATGCCAGTTTGATGGCCTGTTTAGAGATCTGAAATAATTAGCTGTTTATTGCAAGAAGAGAAGTGAGGATAAACCACAGTTTGCTTGGCTATAATCCTGAACTGATGGAAGGGGAGAGGGAACTGATACTACTGTGGCTTAATATACAAGGTATAAACCCAATTATGCTTTTTAGAAAACTTTTTTTTTTTAAACTAAAGGAGGAGGAGTACTTGTGGCACCTTAGAGACAAACTTATTTGGGCATAAGCTTTCGTGGGCTAAAACCCACTTCATCGGCTGTATGCAGTGGAAAATACAGTAGGAAGACACCCTCACAATGAAAAAATGGGTGTTGCCATACCAACTGTAACGAGACTAATCAACTAAGGTGGGCTATTATCAGCAGGAGAAAAAAACAAAAAACAAAAAACCACATTTGTAGTGATAATCAGGATGGCCCATTTCAAACAGTTGACAAGAAGGTGTGAGTAACAGTAGGGGAAAATGTTTTTACTTTCATATACGTATGCTATGCGTCAATGCATTCAGCAATATCCCAGAATGTTCAACTACAGACAATAAAGAATCAATAGTTTTTCCTGAATTTTAGGACAGGATGTGTAGTCCCGTTTTCCTCATGTCAAATTATTTATTTGTCCTACTTAACAATTCTTTGGTACTTTTAATTACTGTTTTCAATTTTTTCTAACAATATTTTTATTTTACTGGATAGTTTTGTATCAGACTGTCCAGAGCTAGACTGTGTGAGTAGACCATGCATAAGCTTTTCCTCCTTCTACAGACCTGCTCTTAATTACAGACCTAACCTGGAAGTCCCCACGATGCCCGCTTCTGGTCCTTTTCTAGCAGAGTCTATCAATGCTATAACATAATAGTCATGCAGCAATTCTCCAAAAAGGCTCATTTTTTATAGTTTAAACTACCCACTCTACACACACCCGTATATGTAATTTGAAAGTTTATTTTAATGTACCTTTAGACAAGGTATGATGTGGAGCTGTAAGCCCATAGGTACCCAAAATGAGGAAGTGTCATTTTTTGCAATTCCAGAAACAGTGCAACATAACTAGGACTACAGTTTAAGTTAATTGCAACACCTTACTTTGGTAGCTTTGGCCAATAAACACCAAAGGACAACGTATTAAGAAGATTTGTATTGGTTTTGCCTGGGCAAGGATTTTTTTCCAAGAAATAATTAATTAATCCGTTTAGCATGGGGAAAAAATGGCAATTAACATTTTGCAATATACTAATATGAAAAGTTTTTGCATTGCATACCCTTAATTGTCAAACTATCTCACAAGTGATTATAATAGTTTTCATATTCTCAATTGAAATTTTTTGGCCATATCAGTCTGACCCTGAAGGCGATGCACCAATAATAGTAGATTACATGCTTATAGTTTGTAATGCATAATGGGTAGATATAAATGTATGAGAATTCCTAATGTAATGCTTCTCCATATAATGTAGTATTTAGTGTGCCTGGTAGACAGTTTTAATTTGCAATTGCCCATGCATGCAGCACTAGCCTCTGAAATATTCTAGAAAATAGCTTTTTAATTTAGTGACAGCTATACACAGTCCAGTATTAGTGTTACAGAAAACAAAAAAAACAAACAAACACACTCATATTGGACTTCAAAGTGCTCACTAAATAAAAATGGCAATTTTGATACTACAGTAGAGCTAGTTTAGCACAAGTCTGTACATGTGCACAAAATGAAAGATGGTGATGGTACACAACAACAATACATGCTGCAAGTTTTACCTCTGCAGGGAAGTTACAGTGTATGAAGACAGGGAGGATACTAGCCCCTTGAAGCTCACAAACAAAAACTCTTCAAACTTTGGGGAAAAAAAAAAAATGCTGTCAAAAGAAGAAATCAAAAGAATGCAAAAAAAATGTCAAAAGCCACTAGTGCTGGACAGAATTCTGTGATGCTGCTAAACCAGGACAGATTACTTGTATGGGCAGTTCCTGGATGAGTTTTCTAGTTTAGATGATGTGTCACCAGTACTCTGTCACAGGGATTGCTTTCAGAAATACACAAGCATGTCAGAGGAGTACTTGTGACACTGGCAGAACAGGTGCCAGCTTATGTCAAATCCCGAGGCCAATTCACTTGTGTATTAGTATAGATCAAAATAATTGTTAAAATGTATGAGTATTTTGTGTTTCAACTTCATGAAAACTAGTGGGATGGTACTTGCATTGTTTTCCACTTATCTTTATGCCATTATAATGTAGTAGCATACATTTACATTGTGTATACCCCTGTAACTAGATAATCTATCAAATAAGAAAGAAGCCTTGTTGCATGCAAATGAAGAACTTTAACAGAAAAGTGCTCATTTCAAAGCAAGTAGTCATTGTGTGTGATGATCTGAAGTCAAAATGCATTCTTCACTCTCCATTAACAAAGGAAAAGTCTACGTGGGTAGTGACTGTCAGCTTGTTTTCTGTGAGAAGCAGCTGCAAGTATGGATTCAAGGAAAGATCCTCCATCTCTAGACTGTTTGGACTCTTACAGGGAAGTATACCAGATGCAAAGTGGAGATCCTCAGAGACAATCTGGGTACTCTGAAAAGATTTTTGGGAAACTGGCAGTTTATTATATCACTGCAACCATTTGGAATTACAAACTGTGACTCACCTGTGCAAATAATTTTACCTGCTTTAACCTCTCAATAACTCATTTCCTTTTCTTAGCTAATAAACCTTTAGTTAATTATAGAGTTGACTACCTGCGTTGTCTTTCTGTGTAAGAGCTAGAGAACCAGTTGATCTGGAGTAAGTGACTAGTCTCTTGGGACCGGAAGCAATCTAAATGTTATGTGATTTTTGGTGTAAGTAACCATTTTATCACAAAGTCCAGTTTGTCTGGGTGGCAAGATAGACTGGAGAGAGTCTAAGGGGATTGTTTATGGTCCAGGAGTTCACTTTTGTCACTGGCTTGGTGAAATCCAAGTTTGGGGTGTCTGCCCTCTTTACTGACAGTCTGTCCTGAAGAAGGCACTCACAAACCAGCCACTCCAGACAGCATGACAATAAACCAGGAAAGAAGACAGGAGACTCAATTTAAGCAGAAAGCATCACATTTACCTTTTTCCTTATAAACCTGAGCGACCACATCCTCCAGCAACTGGTCCTTTTGCACCTTTTGCTTGAGAACACACACACACACACACACACACACCCCTTTATAAAACAGAAACATTTGAGAGACCAACCAATGTAAGGGAGGCAGCACTTCAAAGAGGAGATGACATGTTGAGAAGAATATCTATGGAAGACTTGACTAAGGATGTAGTTTATCTGAGTAAAATAAATCTTAAAGCAAAAAACTATCTAATTACACTGCAACAAACACAGTCACCTTGTAAACACTGTGTTTTATCAGCCGATTGTCTTTGTAGCAGCTTGGACAGGAGAAGAGCATTCTTATTGTACAAAGCCCTATTCCCTTCAGTTATAGAAACTGTAAGTTATTCCAGTAGCAAGTTACAGGCAAGATTAGAAAAACAATTCTGCAATTTTATTCCATGCACAGCAAGTCAACCACTGTTTTATGCAGCTGATGCTATCCAAGCTGCTATAAATCTGAAGCAGGAACTTAAAAATTATACAAATGTTTTGTGACTGTTCTTCTGACAAGTGAGCCTGAAGACCAGCTTTCAAATGAATAAGTGGGTTCATATAATGACACTTTAATCCTTCAGCATGAAACAGCCAAAACTAAAGCCTCAGATTATCCAAAGCCTGAGTGATTGTAGTTTAAAGGTCAGCTACTTTTGTACCCCAAACCAGTGCAGGAATTTGTCCATTGGTTGATAAAGAGGAATACACTTCAAAAAGCAATGGGTATCATCCTTCAGAAGACATTCAAAGAAGGTGCCTTTCAACTGCAGAGTGCATAGTATTTAACAGTTCCAAAATCAAACCACTGCACATAATCCTTGCTGCACAGCTACACTAGTTTGGTTCCAGCAATTTAATTAACATACTGCATCTTCATGGATTCTGCATCAGTTATGATTAATTGAGGTGGCTCATCACTAGCGCTGCAAAAACTGAAGAAAAAAAAAAAAAAAAAAAAAAAAAAAAGACTCCAAGGATGTGTGTTCATTCCAAATGGAATTGTACCACTTCATACTGATGGAAATGTCACCCATGAAGAAGATTATAGCATAGACATCAACACAGGCCACTGATGAAAAGAATACCTTTCATTCAATGGCTAGAGCATGGTATTTCAAGAACAGTCTGCAGATATTTCTTGTAATGCTGGACCATCACTGAAGCATGGGAGAGAAAAGTCACTTACTCTCTCCCCGCCAATCAGAGTCTCCTATGTAGCATGCAGCATTTGAAAAACTTTGAATACGTCCAGAACCAACTCATCATGAAAGAGTACTTGAGTACATGCGTCCGATGAAGTGAGCTATAGCTCACGAAAGCTTATGCTCAAATAAATTTGTTAGTCTGTAAGGTGCCACAGGTCCTCCTTTTCTTTTTCTCAAGTAAAAAGAAAACTCGTCGTCACCTACAAGTACACACTGTCAGATCTCTCGTGATGTCTTTTAATACTACTACTCTGTGATGTTCTATCAATACCAAATGACATTGATATTGATTCCACTCAAGTGATTCCATTTTGGACTGGTTTCAAATCACAAGCTTGCAACAAAGAAGAGAACCTACACAGCATTTGCATATGCACCTATTATGAATGCCAAACCACCTAACATGGCCACAGTCTCTGCTACAATGCTGAAATGTAAGGAAATGTCAGCAGCTTTATGACAGCAGCATGTCTTCAGCCATGAACCAGCAGCAGTATGCTGTTGCTCTGCAAATGAAATGGACTCTCTCCCAATGTGATCAGTCTGGGTAATTTTCAAACCCTATACTGTTTTACTCAATATATTCAGAAATTCTGGGGAGATGCAGGACTGCTAGACCCTGTTGTTGTTTCTGATGTTATTGCAGCTTGTAGCATAGATCAAACGTTTGAGGATAAGCAATTCAACTGTGCTCTGTGGCTTGATTCTAGCATCTGAGGTCCTGAGTGCTCTGAAACTTTATTCATTTGTTAAATGGTGTGAGCAGGAAGGAGGTATCATGTAGTTCCATCATTTGTCTCGCAAAGTTCGGCTGACACTCTAAAGATGTTGGAATCTGAAGACAATGAGTCCTTACAACATGTCATTAAAGTGCTTGATGGTGCTGTAATCCAGTATATGCTATTACTACTGGAGAAATTTCAGACTTGGAAGCATGCCCAGTCTCCAATATTCATGTTCTGAGATCACTTTCTCCAGGTTATGCAGATACTTCTTCCAGATGTCAATGCAGAGCAAGAAGGTCATTGGAAACTTTACTGACACACAGTGCACCATGCTTCCATATTGCTCTACTGTAAAGGAGCTCAACTATTCCAGGTGAATACCACTCTTTGTTCTTGACATGTTAAAATCAGCCTGAAGTAGTACATAGTGCCTTTGAATCTAGGGAATTTGCTGTGTATCAAACTTCTGATTCTTTTACTGAAATTGGAATGGCACGGAAACAGAGAAAACTGCCAAAGAGACTCAAAGAACAGAAGTGGGAGTATGGGACTGACAAGAAAGAAGCCAGCACTGATAAGATGGACTCTCACAACTCAGATCCTGAGTGAATATGTAAAAGCTATGAGAGAAAGAAGTGGCCTATCTAGAAATAGCAAATGGAAAACGTACACAATACCTTACCTCTGTACTGAAGAGGGATGAAGAGTATATTACAGCTCTTACCAATCATGTCTTCAATATGACAAAGCCATCTGATCTTGAATCACATCCAGAGGTACTTAACATATCTATGGCACGTAACATCATATGTACAAGAGTCTCTACTGAAAATAACAGATGCTGGTGAAGAACAAATGGAGAGATTTATAAGAGGTGAATTTGATTCTGCTGGGAAATCTAGCTTCTTCTGCCCAGTTAAGAAATCTAGCATCAAAACATTTGCTGGCAGAGCCAAGACGACCAAATTTAAGTCTGACAAGGGAGGGACAAATCACAGTAGCTATCACTCCAGACATCATTTTCCGCAAAGACCTGTCCTGAGCAAGAAGATGTTTCAATAGCAACCGTTCTTAGTCACCCAATAGAACTTCTGCCTATGTCCCTCTTCAAGGCTGATGGAACAATGAGAAGAATGGACACAGATGAATTAGGGCATTAGCTGGAAGGTCAAGCTGAAAAAACCCATGAGCTAAGAGCATGCAACGAAGAAACTACAGTGTACATCAGAGATGCCATGCAAATAATGGCTGGGGACAAATTCCACACATCCAATAAATTGGCTGCTGAGTATTTGAGAAAGGTCCTAAAAGGATTTGACAAAGCTAATTCTATAATCAAAGTCTTCAACAGATATGACAACAATTAAAACTGCGGAAAGACACTGCCGGACCAGATTTAATGTTGGATGCATTGGTGATTGGTAAATGCCCTGTTACTCCATGGGGAAAAAAAATTTTGAAACGTTGCATCCAACAAGAAGTTACTAGTAAAATTCCTATGTGAATGTATGGTTCCAAATGTACCCAACAACGTAGGAGCACACCCAACACAAACACTCCTTCCTGCTGGAGGCCTTTCTAATAGAGAAGTAGCAAAGTCTGTCACCAGTAGAAGTGTTGAAGAAGCCCAAGACTTGCACTGTACTCAAGAGGAACACAAGAGCAGCCATGCCGGGTCAAAACAAAGGTCCATCCAGCCAATTTCTCTTCTTCCGACAGTGGTCAATGCTGGGTGCCCCAGAGGGAATGAACAGAACAGGTAATCATCAAATGATTTACCCCGTCACCAATTCCCAGCTTCTGGCCAACAGGCTAGGGACACCATCCCTGCCCATCCTGGCTAATAGATACCGATCGACCTATCCTCCATGAACTTATCTAGGAAAGAGACAAGGATGCTTCTGCATTCTGCATGTCCCAATATGACTTTTGGATATCTTGGTATCAAAGGAACCATAATAATTAGATCACCTAATACAGATGTTTTGGACCTCATTGTTCATTACTTTGCAAAAAAAGGGAACACATTGATAACATGTGCATTGAAACAGGCAGTTACCATCACAACTGACGAGCATAGTTTCATACCTGTCCATTCAATCTGTGATACACTCACTCCTGCAACATATTTCCTGTTGTACATACATTAACAAGATGTATACGGGGGGAGAGGGTGAGATTAACATTAAGACAAAGGGAGCTTACAACTACAAATATCTTCTCAAATTGGAAGAGAGTGATAAACAAGCCACAATTTCTGCAGCAAGGAAGTTAGCAGCAGTGCAGTATGAACAGAGCAAGAAAGAAAAGGAGGCCCACAAAGACTTTAATTGCATGCACCTCCATTTAGCCATGAAAAAGGACAAGTCACTGGCCAAGCTCCCATCACGAGGGCAGTTTTGAAGAGCATGTCAAAAAAAAGCATCTTCGCATACAAAGACTTGGATGTCTTTGCACATAGGTAAACCCCAGATATTGGATCACCATTGCAACATGGATTAAAAAAAAAAAAAAAAAAAATGCGGATGACAAACTACTTCCTGTATTTTTCAAAAACCCAATGGCATCTGAGTTTTTATAAAACCTTATCTGTGCACGTACTAGTAGGGTTGCTGCACAATTTACTCAGAACCATCTTCTCTACACAGAACTGTGTAGATGCGAGACAATGAAGATTGTGGTAACCCATGCACTCAAGAGATCATAATGAAAAACAAGATGATCATGATGTTGCCTAGAAATGTCACCAGAAATGTTACCTCAACAAATTTATCAAAGGATTGTTGTTTTTACCCTTTAACTATTGTTGTGATGCTCTGAGGTCAAGGAAACCCAACTGTATGTTTTGAAATACACAGTCATTAAACTAATGAACAAATGCAAATATTTCAAAGTGGTCATTTTAATAAGTTGGAGTCATTGTTTATCCCTATTTCCTGGCCACCTGACAGTTCCAATCATAAAGCAGACAAACTTTCTAATTTTTTGTGTGTGTGTGTACCAAATCAGCTGTGTCTGCCGCTTGCCTATAAAGAAATAGCCCTGCAGAACTAAACATTAAATTTACCTTGTCAACTTCAAAACATGAAATCCAGTCTCTAGAGGATAGTGCATTAAATCACTATCCTGCTGTCTAGCTCTCCGCATCTCCTCCCATTCTCCTCTCCCCATCCCACCCCACACCTTTTTAGTCCATTAATCAGAAAAATATAGGGATGGAAGGGACCTCAGGTGTCATTTAGGCCAGCCCCCTGCACTGAGGAAGGACCAAGTAAACCTATAGTGTCCCTGACAGGAGTTCGTCCAACCTGTCTTTAAAAAACTTCCAATGATGGGGATTCCACAACCTCCCTTGGAGTCTATTCCAGAGCTTAACTACCCTTACATTTAGAAAGTTTTTACTAATATCTAACCTAAAATTTTCCTTGCTGCAGATTAAGTAATCATTATCTTAATTAATGAGTAGATGCATTTTCCCTGGCTACAGACCTGCCCAACTGACTGGGGGCAGAACAGTAGGGGGGGGGGGGGGAGAAAGGGGTTACAGCCTGGACCTTGGGGCTTTCTATGGGCATGTGGACACTGGGAGCCCACAGAGCTGCACAGGACTTCTCGCATTCTGCAATGCTCAGCACATCCCAGCACAAGGAACCCTGGGTGTAAACCCCCCATCGGGGGCAGCATGGATAGCACAGGCAGAAGTACTATGCAGCTCCAGCGCCCAGGCTACTGCCTCCCCTCCCAGCCCACAGCCCCTTACCTCGGATGCAGTGTCTGCATGCACGCAGGTTTGCAGGGCTGCAGCCAGAGAATGCACATCTCAGCATCTTGCCTGCTGCTGGGGCTTTTCTTCCAAAAAAACATTCTCAGTAAGTGTCATGCTGTTGCCATTTTCCAAATTCTATTAACATTAAAGTCCATGGGATGGGATTGATTCGGTTCCTGGCAAAATGTTGCTATTAACCAGAAGTTGTTATTATCCAGTTTGCTATTAAGCAGCTTCTACTGCACTTAGAAGCATTGTAGTCCTAATCAAAAAAAAAAAAAAATGTACAGAGAAAAAACCACTACCAATGAAGGTCAAAAACAGACTAGTTCATTTGCAAGATGAAGCCAAGCCAAAAAGTGATTCACACAAGTTCCCTATATTGTTTCAGAATTGCTGAAAGTTGATGGAGAAGCAGCATTATTTTTCCAAGATTTATTAAAATTGTAGGGATTTCTACCTCCATTCCCCAAATGTTTGCCAATATCGGCTAGAGTCTTGTAAATTGAACATACACTTTGACTGAAGCAGACTGGTATAAAATACTACCATAATATCCAGTATAGAGAGACATAAGAAAAAGTAATTCCATTGCTTTTTATAACTAACTGTTAAATAATACTTTTCTAAGGCCATTGGTATTATCTAGACAGCTGAAGGGGTGGCGGGCAGGGGAAAACTAATAGGTTACTTTTGGAACCCAGAGAGATACAGCGCTGCCTTTTTGAAAAGTCATGTCAGGTCTGTGCTTGCAAGATATATGCACAGACAATAAATCTGCCTTATTAGCCATTTTGACATGATTGGCTAGTCCAGGACTGACCAACCTGTGGCTCTGGAGCCACACGCAGCTCTTCAGAAGTTAATATAGGGCTCCTTGTATAGGCACTGACTCTGGGGCTGGAGCTACAGGCGCCAACTTTCCAATGTGTCGGGATGCTCACTGCTCAACCCCTGGCTCTGCCATAGGCCCTGCCCCCATTCCACCCCTTCTCACCCCCTCCTCTGAGCCTGTCACGCCCTTGCTCCCCTGCCACCATGAGCCTCCTGCATACCACGAAATAGCTGATCGGGAGGTGTGGGGAGGGAGGGGGAGGTGCTGAGTGGTGGGGCTGGGAGGGAGTTGATGGAGGGCTGCTGACTTATTACTGGTTTCAGAGTAGCAGCCGTGTTAGTCTGTATTCGCAAATTTGTTAGTCTCTAAGGTGCCACAAGTACTCCTTTTCTTTTGACTTATTACTGTGGCTCTTTGGCAATGTACACTGGTAAATTCTGGCTCCTTCTCAGGCTGGCCACCCCAGGGTAGTCTATGCATAAATCTCTTGTTGATGCAAAAGTCAAGAATAAAGAGGCAGTTTCTGTGACTAACAACTTGAACCCCTTACATTCAGGGCAGGATGGAACAGCCTGCAGTTTGACTGTTGGTGTTCTTCCCATCTTATTAAGATATTATGGATTTCAGAATTCAGCTCTTGACATAGTTTGGGAGTGGTTGGTTAGTTTGTTTTAAAAAGAAAAAACTTCATGAGCAGATTTGGTTTACTGACATTCCTATGGAACTCATACTAAAAATGAGTACCTAATTCAGCTTTTTTGTTGTTGTTACAAAGTTATAAATACATTCTATAAGGCACTGTGCTTTCTTATACATCACTGCCAAAAGATTTCAAAAACAGGCACTTAAAGTTGCTTTTCAAAAATCAGTGAGCAATCAACAGCTCCCACTGAAGTCTATAAAAGCTACTGGGCATTTGACACTAAGTCAGGCCACTTATTCAGGCACCAGAGTATGGACTTAAAACTGCATGACTAAAGTTGGGTTTCTAATAGTCTCGAACCTTATGCATTTAATCTTTGATTATAAAAAGACAAGTCTGTCACAAAAAAATACTGAGATATGTATTAGTCTTTAATTAAAAAAAAAAAAAAAAAAAAAAAAGGTATTGTTGGCATGATGGCAGACCACAGTAGAGTGAACAGAACTGCTTGAGTGGCTCTGCTCCTTTTTTTGAGGGATTCTAATGAAAAGTACTGAGCAACTGCTATTTGTTCTCTCACGCAAGGCTCTACCACAGTGGTGGGCAACCTGTGGCCCATCAGGGTAATCCACTGGTGGGCCGCCAGACAGTTTGTTTACATTTGCACGGCTGTCCACAGCTCTCAGTGACCATGGTTCGCCGTTCCTAGCCAATGGGAGCTATGCTGCCCGCCGCTTCCCAAAGCTGCCATTGGCCGAGAATGGTGAACCGTGGCCACTGGGAACTGCAGGCAGCCATGCAAATGTAAACAAACTGTCTGGTGGACCACCAGCGGATTACCCTGATGGGCTGCGTGTGAGCCGCAGGTTGCCCACCACTTCTCTACTGGGTTCTATTCTGTCACCCCTCCTATTCAGTCTCTTTTTAAAGTCATTAGGGGAATTATGGATTGCAGTATAGGAAAGATACCCATCTCCATGTGTCCATATATTCCAACCCAGCTGGTGCAGCAAAAAGACAGATACAGTTGAGATAACACTTACAGAATGGGGAAACAATCTAAAGAAATGGCAGAAACATGAGCATCCCAGCTGAGGAAATCCGACTACCATTTATTGTTTCACCTTACAACTTTGGAGATGGAGTGGAGTGGAGTGGAGCAGAGTAGGGAGTGACATGTTCATAGATACCAAGGTCAGAAGGGACCATTCTGATCATCTAGTCCGACCTCCTGCACAGCACAGGCCACTGAATCTCACCCACCCACTCCTACGAAAAACCTCACCTATGTCTGAGCTATTGAAGTCCTCAAATCATGGTTTAAAGACTTCAAGGAGCAGAGAATCCTCCCTCAAGTGACCCGTGTCCCATGCTACAGAGGAAGGCGAAAAACCTCCAGGGCCTCTCCAATCTGCCCTGGAGGAAAATTCCTTCCCAACCCCAAATATGGCAATCAGCTAAACCCTGAGCATATGGGCAAGATTCACCAGCCAGATACTACAGAAAATTCTTTCCTGGGTAACTCAGATCCCATCCATCTAATGTTCAATATCAGCTGCCTCTGAACACTTGGCAGCACTCTGTGCAATTCAGCAGCACTCCATGCAACTAAATTATTGTTTTATTTTTCAAGATAATCATATGTCCTTGGAAAAGATTATGATTTTCTGGATGCAAGTCTCAGCATAAATATCCATGCTACTGTCATCTCAATACTGGATTACTGCAATGTGCTTTAAATAAAGCTACACCTTAAAACTAATATTGGATACTAATACCTCTGCCTGGTTTCTTCCCACAGGGAGCATGTTATACCCATGAGCCATGATCTGCACAGTCTACCAGCTGACTGCTGAATGAAATGTAAAGGTGCTGGTTTTGATCTATAAACCCATAAATGGTTTAATGATTAGCTGACAGACTATTGTTTCTTGCCATGTAATACTACAGGAGCTGTAGTCAGTTTAAGTGTTCAGGTTAATAACCCCCTGTGTTAAGTAGAAAAGAATACAACCAGTTTCCCTAAGTGAGGGGTACACTGCTTATAACTTGCATTCCTTGAAGATCTGCCAAAGCAAAGATCTAATAAGTAAAGAATAGGGCTGTCAAGCGATTTTAAAAAAAAAAAAAAAAAAAAAACCACACACCAATCATGATTAATGGCGCAATTAATCGCACTGTTAAACAATAGAATATCATTTATTTGAATCTTTTTGGATGTTTTCTACATTTGCAAATATATTAATTTCAATTACAACACAGAATACAAAAAGTGTACAGTGCTCACTTTATATTTTTAATCACAAGTATTTGAACTGTAAAAAAAAAAATAGTATTTTTCAATTCACCTAGTACAAGTACTGTAGTGCAATCTCCATCATTAAAGTTGAAATTACAAATGTAGAATTATGTACAAAAAAAACTGCATTCAAAAATAAAACAATGTAAAATTTTAGAGCCTGCAAGTCCACTCAGTCCTACTTCTTGTTCAGCCAATCACTAAGACAAACAAGTCTGTTTACATTTGCAGGAGATAATGCTTGCCCGCTTCTTGTTTACAATGTCACCTGAAAGTGAGAACAGGTGTTCGCATGACACTGTTGTAGCTGGTGTCGCAAGGTATTTACGTGCCAGATGTGCTACAGATTCATACGTCCCTTTGTACTTCAACCACCATTCCATGTGTCCATGCTGATGACAGGTTCTGCTCAACAACAATCCAAAGCAGTGCGGACTGACATGTTCATTTTCATCATCTGAGTCGGATCCCACCAGCAGAAGGCTGATTTTCTGTTTTGGTGGTTCAGGTTCCGTAGTTTTGCATCAGAGCGTTGCTCTTTCAAGACTTCTGAAAGTATGCTCCACACCCTGTCCCTCTCATACTTTGGAAGGCACTTCAGATTCTTAAATCTTGAGTCGGTTAGAAATCTCACATTGATTCCTTCTTTGCGTTTTGCGAAATCTACAGAGAAAAAGTGTTCTTAAAATGAAGAACATATGCTGGGTCATCATCCGAGACTGCTATAACATGAAATATATGGCAGAATGCAGATAAAACAATGCAGGAGAAATACAATTCTCCCTCAAGGAGTTCAGTCACAAATTTAATTAATGCATTATTTTTTTAAATGAGCATCATCAGCATGGAAGCATGTCATCTGGCATGATGGCTGAAGCATGAAGGGCCACAAGATTTTTTTAGTGTACCTGGCACATAAATACCTTGCAAAGCCAGCTACTAAAGTGCCATGCAAATGCCCATTCTCACTTTCCGGTGACATTGTAAATAAGACGGCAGCATTATCTCCTGTAAATGTAAACAAACTTGTTTGTTCAGCCAATTGCTGAGATAAGAAGTAGGACTGAGAGGACTTGTAGGCTCAGAAGGGTTACATTACGCTAAAAACCAAAACAGTTATATAACAAATAATCTACATTTGTAAGTTGTACTTTCACAACAAAGAGATTGCACTACAGTACTTGTATGAGGTGAATTGAAAAATATTATCTCTTTTGTTTATCATTTTACAGTGCAAATATTTGTAATTAAAAAAAATATACACTTTGATTTCAATTACAACAGAATATATATGAAAATGTAGAAAAACATCCAAAATATTTAATAAATTTTAATTGGTATTCTATTGTTTAGTAGTGCAATTAAAATTGCAATTGATCGTGATTAATTTTTTTTAAAATCGCAATTAATCGACAGCCCTAGTAAAAAGACTACACCTGCACAGTACATCTTATCTA
This sequence comes from Dermochelys coriacea, assembly GCF_009764565.3. Classification (NCBI taxonomy): domain Eukaryota; kingdom Metazoa; phylum Chordata; order Testudines; family Dermochelyidae; genus Dermochelys; species Dermochelys coriacea. The sequence goes on along the minus strand of NC_050071.1, from coordinate 93,860,197 downwards.
GTTATTAGGAAAGTATAAATACTGATAGTTGCACATGGGCCATAATAGCAACTGCCTTGAGAATATTATAATGAACATATGCAGAAAAGTAAATTTAAACACGAGCACACACAACTGTACCTATGTGTATGCTCACACTAAATTCAAGTTAAGAGAAGCTATCAGGATGCTCAGGCCCAACATTGGGTATTGTAATAAGTGTTAAACCTCAATTAAAACAAGAGCTTTGAGATTTGGGTGGAGGCAATTTTAACATCACCCTGCACTGCTAGAAACGAACAAACAACTGTGTTTTGCTACTGCAGGGAAACTCAGATTGATCTAATTTAGCTGCCCAAGGTGACCAGAAACACAAAGTTAGTCACCATAAACAGTGCATAAAACTAGTTTCTTATAATAATTTCAAATTGCTAGGCAAGAGTGTGGGGGGACGGGACACCAAGGGGGGAGAAAACAACTCTTAAAAAGTTTTTTTAAATAATAAACACCTGCAGCATGGGGAGTGCCAATACACCTATCCACTATATCACCAAAGCAGTGTGCCTCCACCCTGCTCTCTGAGAGACCACTTTCAGAAGTGAGGAAATTAGTATTTATCCCTAAGAGACCTTGACCTCGCTTGCTTAGGCTACTAACCTGGAAATCACTTAGTGGTAACTATGGTTTGTGTGATGAGAACCACGCATACACTGGCAAGCTGACTCACACTGGACATCAAATGCCAATAACTTTTTATCACTATAAAGTGGTGTTGAATTAAACTCAAGCTTTCTCAGAGGAGAGGGGAAATTTGTTTCTGTCCTAAAATACCTTGCTTACTAACCTGCCATGTAAGTTTTATCAAAATATTCTGTTTCCTTCCTGTAACAGCATGACAAGATAAGAATCAGTGTGTGGTTTTCTAGCACTTGCTTTGTAGTTTTCCAGAGATTTTAAAGTATTAAAGTTACAGCTTTACACTATCAGTGGGAGTGTAACACTGTAGCAAAAGTACTGAAACAAGGCTATATTGGGGAAATAATTCTTAAGAAGAATTGCAGCATAATCCCATTGCTTTAATCAATTTACAATAACTGCTAGTTTATTATTGAATCCAGTACTTTGTATTCCCCTGTTCCTCACTCTGTCCCAATACTGAATGGGTCTTCATTCTACCACCTCAAGAGCATTACGTACAGGACAACTATAGTAAACATTTCTATCTATCAATTAACTACTTTTTCAGTGTTTAGATAATTACGTCCGTAAACTTCTTATGAAAAATCATTTCCATTACACAACAGTAGAGTTTTGGAGAAGCACAGTACATCCAAGATGATAATTTGGACCTGTTTTAGTTACCACTGATTAGACTCAACTTACAGAATTCTAACATACTTGCTGCTATGGTTTACATTTTTTCTAGATGTCAGATACTGAATAGGCTCACACTCAGTTGATGCTCTTGCTGTCTAGTCTCGAGATTGATTTTTCAGTCCTTAGAACTGACTAAGTGGATAGCTGTTGCTTCTGGAACTGTTCTCCTCAACAGTCTATCAGAACCCAGTTTTGGTGGTCATCACAGTACTGTGGAAGGCCTACTTTGTTTTGTTAGGTCTTGATCATGCTGCTGAGTCTATGGGCATTTTAGCTGAATATGTATTGCTGGCTCTAGCAGTATCATTTTGGGTAGCAGTGTGTTTTAGATTTAATTTTTTTTTAATAATTAAGAGAAGGAAATATGCATGTCCTGGATGGTTGATTATTATTTTGTTGTTTGTTCTGAATTCTGTGTTTTTAAAAATGTTACATTTGTCTAGGAGAGGCACTATAACAGACAAATCTCCAAAAAATAAACAGATGTGCTGTCACAGGTTCCCTGTACTACTGCAATTTCGACAACCTCTTTGAAAGAGTAGCAGATACTATGCATGCATTTTTTTTTTTATTTGTAATACAAGTTTAGAATCTTGACTATCAAATTGAATAGTTTTCATTAAGTGGGACCTCCTACTACAGTTAAATGTGCAGGGGGAGTCTGAACTGGGCTTTGAAAGTGTCTCTCCCCTCCCGGAAGTCTGTCAAAACAAGCCATTTCTCTCAGTCCCAGTTTCACACTGGAAGTTGCACGCAGCCCCAGGCTAGAGCCAGCGGCCTCTCACACACCGCACCGAAAGGAGATAATTAACTTTGTTACCAAACCCTAGCGAGCGACCAGGAAACAATGTTTCACTCCAGCGCACTGGCTTCCTCCTAGGTGCCCCTGAGGGGCTGGCACTGACCGAGCGGGAGCCAGCCTGGAGTGGGAATGGGGGGCGTTCCGGGGGCGGGGGTCCCAATAGCAGTTTCTCTCCGCTTTGCCCCACTTCTGTTGAGAACAGGCCCTGCCAGTGTGAGGAGCCCGCAAGGCGCTGAACCGCCGTCCGCTCCTGCGGGGCCAGGCGGAGGCCAGCAGCCCCGAACTCAAGCCGCTCTATGGAGGGATCCTAGCGTGCCAGCGATAGCAGCCAGCGAGCTCCCGCGCCGCCAGGGACCAGTGTCGCCTCTAGCTGCTCGCAGCCCGGACACGGAACCTGCTGATGGGCGAGGCAGCGATGCTCTGGGGAGCGCCCTGCTTTGGGGAGGCCGCGAAGGCAGCCGCTTCTAGAGGCCGACGGTCACTGCTCTGCTATGACTACTAAGGGACTAGGGAGCGCAGAGCCCCACCCCGGCAGACAACACCGGGTCCCCTCAGACCAGAGAGTAGCTTCGGGCCGGGGCAGAGGATCAGCCCCAAGGGGCGCCCCGCAACCCAGACTCCAAGCAGCGCTCGCCCGTTACAGACACACCGGGCGCAAGAGGGGTTCAGGCTGCCCTGCTCCGGGGAGCGGGAGCGGGCGCTGCGCCCAGCCCGAAGGCACCGTCGGGTAACTCTTCCAACACAGCCGCCCCCAAGCTGTAAACAAAGCAGCGCGAGCCAGGGGCCGGGCCAGCTACAGAGACGCCGCGCGCGCGCCACCATCGCTTGCGCTGCCTGGTTTACAGCGGGTCTCGCGACGGCGGTTCCCCGACCCCTACCGTTCCATTTCCGTTGGGAGCAGGCGGCCTCCGCTCTCCAATAATGAATGAGTCCCATACACACACCCCGGCGCCGAGTTACCTACCCCACCAATTAAAATGTTTCTCTCACCGCTACCTCCGCCACCGCTGAGAACTCCCGCACTCCACAGCACCACCGCCTCAGCCTGCTACTACGGCCCCTTTAAGGGCTAGTCCGAGAGGAACCGCTGAGTGAATTAAATCTCCATCGGCGTCTCCCGGCTTTATCCCGATCGCTCCTTCCCCCCCCCTCCCTCGTTAACTCGACGGTCCGGCTCCTGCTTCCCGCCTCCTCTCCCTCCCCATTGGCAAGCGGCTCTCAAACAGGAACAAACACTAATTGGTGAAGATGGACGACATTCATCTGTCTCCGCCCTTATTATTCATCTTGATTGGTTCATAGGGGTCAATCCCTCCCTGAGGCGGCCAATCGTCTCAACCAATCACTTCGCCATGTGGGGACTGTGCTCTTCCTATTGGCTACGTAGACCAGCTTCCTGTAGCGCTGAATGGCCAAGACGGAAGTCGGTTCTAGATTCTGGATGTCCCATCATGGGACACTCTCCGACAGCGCGGAGACCGCCCAGTCTTTGTGCATGGTGGGAGGAGGCTGGGAAATTAGCTTCTAAACTAAAATGAGTGCCTAGCCCTTTAAATGTCTTCCGAAGTGTTAGGGACGCCGTAAAAAGTCTTTACACTTCCATTGCGCGAAGGGACTGTGGTACAATTCGCATATGTGAAAAACGCACAAGAGCTATTCTGACCGCGAAACGGGTGGACAGAGTCCTCCCTTGAAGAAAGCCGGGGCCTGTTCTGTATTCCCCGGGGTATCAACTCTAATCCCTTATCCCTCTCCTGTTATCTGGAACCTATTTACTCCCAAATATTAGAGGAGTGGGGGTTCTGGATTGCTTACTCCGTCTCTCTCCTCGTTTCTCGTCCCGGATCCCGTTGATCCACAGCTCTCTCTCAGGCGTGCAAACTGAATCTGAGCTGAGGGGTGCAGCAGCCCCAGGGAACCATTAGAGCAAAAGTTCCAAAACCTGTTTGGCCATCAGGGATCAGTTTGAAATTGGATTCCATCTGGGGTTCAGACCTTTCAACCACCAGCCACACTGTGGGAACCATATACATGAATAAGAATAATAACTAATAATGAAAACGTCTAGATCTCTGAGATTCAAACTAAAACACTGCATTCTGGATGTTCACTGTCATGCATAGTTTTGAGGAGGGGCATCAGAGTTGCTGCACTGAGTTTGAAAAGACCAAAATCATTTAGAAGTTTCAGTGCAACTAATGAGTAATATAGGTAGTCAAATGTGTCATTTTACCTGAAGAAACTTGTTCCATAATTAGATTTTCTTTCCCGCTCCATAAATTTGGATTAAAAAAAAATTGGGATTAGCAGAACCATTGCTTAAAATCTCAATTTCGCCCATAGAAAAATTAATAACATATTTCCTGTCCCTAAAGTAAAATGAGCAAATATTTGCCCCTTGGCCAGTTTCATGTCAAATGTGCAGATACTTTTTGCCAGAAATTATTCACCTTTTCTTACCACAGCAAACCACTGAATTTCACTCAACATAACCACTGAAGCTCTGAACTTTGGGAGACATCATAGTGAGGGACACAAGATCCATTTTAAACTGTTTATCTTTACTTTTTCCATGAAGGCTTTCACAACACAGGGAAAGGGAAAGAATTTTCCTGTTGTTACTTTAATTACAACTTTGATACTTTTCATGACCCTTACAAAAACAAATTCTAAGATCTCTTTGTAATGAAGATGTGACACATAGAGAGAAAGACTAGATAGACATTGAATTTTATATCCTGGCAGCAGTAGATCCAGGCATCGTTAGGTCTAAGGGGGTCAGGATTTCAAAAATTTAATATTAATAAAATTAATACATTAATATATCAATATAGAGTTACAGGCATTTGGGAAGATGAGGATAGTAAAAAACTGAACAAAAATTAAGAATATAAATCTTAGTTGCCGGGAAATTTACTGCCAAAACAATAAAAATCTTCTCACTGTATGGAAGTGCAGCAATTTTATGAAAATAAAAAGCCGAAAGGAAAAAATATGCAAGATACCATACCAAATAAAGAGGATTGTAAAAAAGCATCAGGAAGAAGAGTCCCAGATTCATTGACTTTCTCATTGTCATTCAATTATATAGACACTGATTGTGCAAACACTTATGCAGGAATAGATTTATTTTACCACAGTGAGCCATGCCATTGGAATCAATACATTGTAGAGGCACCATCCATATTGTAGACAGCAACTGTCCACCTTTATCAAGATGATGATGGGAAGCCCCAGTTGTCTTATATTTACACTTTACAACAAAATTTGCTACACCATTTGGTGCCCATTGTTTGGTCTGTAAGTGTTCTAGAATCCATACACTCTTTAGATAAAAAAAACTTACAGTGTCTTCCAGAATCTGTGACAGAAAGGAAAGCAGGAAGGGATCAGATACCTGATGTGCCAGTGGCTGTAAAGCATTCAAGTAAACTGTTTCCAATAAGATGTTGGAACTTTTTAGGTGGAAGAAAAGATGTTAATCTGTTGTATTACTCCTATTTTCAAATGTTTTATTGCACCCTAAGTGTTTTGGTAGTAGGACACCTAACAAATATTTATTATTTTGAGGCAACATAATCTACTGAATTAAACATTGGACTGGGAGCCAGTAAACTAGGGTTCACTGCTACCAATATGCTGTGTGGTCTTGAGGAAGTTGCTTAGACTAATTTTTTCTAATGTGACTTCTGATTTTGAGAGCCCAATTTGAGACACCTTGAAGTTGGTTTTCACAACTGAATGACATTAAAGAAACTGATGGGGCTCATCACCAATGAAAATCAGGCCCTAGGTATTTCAAGTTGAATACTCACACTAAATTTTTTTAAGTACATGAGAATCAGGAAGCCTGCCAAATCATTAGTGGGGCCCCTGGATTATTGAGGTGCTAAGGAGCACTCAAGGAAGACAAAGCCATTGCAGAGGAGCTAAATGAATTCTTTGCATCAGTCTTCACCACAGAGGACATGAGGGAGATTCCCACACCTAAGCATTTATTTTTAGATGACAAATCTGAGGAACTGTCCCAGATTGATTTTGAGTTTCAGAGTAGCAGCCATGTTAGTCTGTATCCGCAAAAAGAAAAGGAGTACTCATGGTACCTTACAAGTACTCCTTTTCTTTGTCCCAGATTGAGGTATCAATAGAGAAGGTTTTGGCATAAATTGATAAATTAAACAGTAGTAAATCATCAAGACTCAATGGTATTCACTCAAGAGTTCTGAAGGAACTCAAATATGGAATTGTAGAACTACTAACTGTAGTATGTAACATATCACTTAAATCACCCTCTGTGCCAAATGACTGGCAGATAACTAATGTCATACCAATTTTTTTTAAAAGGCTCCAGAGGCAATCCTGGACAATTACAGGACAGTAAGCCTCACTTCAGTACCAGGCAAATTGGTTGACGTTATAGTAAAGAACAAAATTATCAGACACATAGATGAACATGATTTGTTGAGGAAGAGTCAATATGACTTTTTTAAAGGGAAATCATGCCTCACCAATCTATTAAAATTCGGGTCAACAAACATGCGGACAAAGATGATCCAGTGAGGGTAGTGTATTTGGACTTTCAGAAACCCTTTGACAAGATCCCCCAGCAAAGACTCTTAAGCAAATTAAGGAGTCATGGGATGACATGAGGGAAGGTCCTCTCATGGATCAGTAACTGCTTAAAAGATAGTGTAGAAATAAACAGTCAGTTTTCACAGTGAAAGAGGTAAAGAATGGGGTCCTCCAAGGATCTGTACTGGGAGATGTGCTGTTCATCATATTCATAAAAGATCTGGAAAAAGGAGTAAACAGTGAGGTGGCAAAGTTTGCAGACAATACTACATTATTCAAGATAGTTCAAAGCAGACTGCAGAGAGTTACAAAGGGATCTCACAAAACTGGGTGACTTGGTAACAAAATGGCAGATAAAATTCAGTGTTGATAAATGCAAAGTAATGCCCATTGAAAAATATAATCCCAACTATACATACAAAATGAAGGGGTCTAAACTAGCTGTTACCACTCAAGAAAGATCTTGGAGTCATAATTCTCTGAAAACATCTGCTTAGAGTGCAGTGGCAGTCAAAATAGCTAACAGGATATTAAGAACTATTAGGAAAGGAATAGATAAAATAGAAAATATCTTAATGCCACTATATAAAGCCATTGTACCCTCACACCTTGAGCACTTGTGCAGTTCTGGTTGCCCCATCTCAAAAAAAGATATATTAGAATTGGAAAAGGTACAGAGAAGGGCAACAAAAATGATTAGGGATATGGAACAGGTTCCATACAAGGAGAGATTAAAAAGACTGGGATTGTTCAGCTTGGAAAAGAGACCGCTGAGGGGAGATAAAATAGATGTCTATACAATCACAAATGCTGTGGAGAAAATGAATAAGGAAGTGTTATTTATCCCTTCACATAACACAAGAACCAGAGATCACCAAATTAAATTAATAGGCAGCAGGCCCAAAATAAAATAATAAGGAAATACTTTTTCACAAAATGCAGTCAACCTGTGGAATTTGTTGCCGGGGGATGTTGTAAACTCCAAAAGTAAAACTGAATTCACAAAAGAATTAGATACATTCATGGAGGAGAGGGTTAGGGATAGGATGAGGGTTAATTAGTTAAATTCTAGAGTACTTTGAACATGTAAAGTATATAAAAGTAATAATTATTAAGAAGTTATTAATGTGAGTGACCAAGTCCTTACTAATTGAGGCTTTGAGCAACAACTAAGGCTGCCTCTCTGGCTTCTTACTGATGTGCCATACTTCCTTAGGGCAATGATTGATTCTTTGCTTGCCTGACTATTGTAGTAGTTATAATATAGATTCATAGATTCGAAGGCCAGAGGGGACACTTTGATCATTTAGCCTACCCTCCTGTATAACACAGACCACAGAACTTCCCCCAAAATAATTCCTAGAGCATATCTTTTAGAAAAAAAAACATTCTTGATTTTAAAATATCCAGTGATAGAGAATCCATCATGACCCTTGGTAAATTGTTCCAATGGTTAATTACCCTCGCTGTTAAAAATTTACACCTTATTTCCAGTCTGAATTTTGTCTAGCTTTGACTTCCAGCCATTGGATGATGCTATACCTTACTTTCTTTTGTAGACGGAAGAGCTTTTTTTATGTACAACACAATGTTTTTTTTCCACTTTGGGGATGGACTCATCATTCAACTGCATTCCTGTTAACCCATTAAGTATTATTAATAATGCTAACAATTATTATTAGGACACCATTTTGCTAGGCGTTGTATAAACGGAACAAAAAGTTGGTCCCTACCTGTAACAGGATAGTCTGCCCGCTTAAGACTATATGGGACTTAGAGGTCCCTGTATAGTAATGTAATGTAGAGTGACCCTTTAAGATTTTGGGAAGTCTGACACATACAAGGACCTAGGTGATGCTGGTAGAGAGGAAGCAGTCCCAGACATAAGTAATGTTTGAAAGAAACCCTGTTACTCTTTCTTAAAGGGACCAGGAGCCTTGCAAGTCTGCCCTCTCTCCCACCCATGATGAGCTTTACAAAATGGTCCAGGCATCATACATGCTGCTTCGTCATTCATAGCAGAAGGCTTGCCTGGTGGATCCTCTGAGTTTGTGGATTAATTGAGAAAAAGGGAATTGCTGAAGGAGAACCTGGTTAAGGCCCTACAACTGGCCTAAATTACAACCTAGGTGCCAGGAGGAGACCTTCACATCTGTGAAGAATTATTCTACTGCACTAATTTTGTTTTAACAAAGAACATCATATTAGAGAGATGATGAGTCTGAAAGTCTATCTGGCATTTTTTGGAATTTCCACATTTTCCTGTGCATTTGTCAGTACTGTACTAGCTGATCTTGCTACTATTTTTATTAATAGTTTGCAAATTCTGACACAGATAAACTATTTCAGCACACTGAGCCAAGAGTGAGTTATTTATAAAATTAATAACCTGTATGTTCATTCCCTTTGGGGCACCTGCCATTGGCCACTGTCAGAGGACAGGATACTGGGCTTGATGGACCTTTGGTCTGACCCAGTATGGCCGTTCTTGTTCTTATTGTCCGATAAAAGAACACTTTAAATGGTGATTGCAAAGACTAAAGGATAACAGCATACCACAAAGTTAAGGCAGGGTAGGTAGCACAAGTCCTGGAGGGCAGGGTGGTGGGCAGGGGAGACTAGTGAAAGAAGGATTATATGGTAGGGGTCAGCTGGTTCTCCTCAAGCGTTCACTTCAAGACATTCTAGCACTTGGGTTTTAAGTGTAGAATTCAGATACAGTAAGTGTAATAATGTTGGTGGTTAGGTGGATTCCAATGAAACACTTCTATTGTAAACTATTTGTTAAACATGATTTTAGTTTATGAAATTTCCAGTTTTTTTTTTTAAATTGCATACCAAAGGTTTAAACAGGGTTGGCATATAAAACCCACAGGAGGGGTGTCGTGCTCCAAAATATCTTATGAGGCCTATAATATGTTTCCTCTTGCAGACTTGAGGAAGTCCGTAGGAGGCTGGGATGGGGGAAACATCTCGATGAGATTGTGACATTCCCCTGATGTTATCTGGACCGGTGATCTGCTAGGTCACTCCAATCCTTGACTCTGGAAGCCAGCCTTACCCTGCTCTGCTGTGAGATCCCCCACTCCTGGGCTGTTCACACACAGCCTCTGGTATGTAAGCTGCTTGGATTGTGCAACCGAATGACACTAGCCAATATCTCCAGTCCCAGACACAACCCTAGGAACCTCCATCTTACAGCGTCCAGTTACGCCTGCTGGATACTGCAAACTTATATGAGTTTGTCAATTTAACAAAGAAATGGATAGGCTTGTTATCCCAAGGGAAGTCTCTGACACGCTTCAAACCAAACGCACTGCTTCAGGTAGAATAAAAAAACAAATTTATTAAATACAAAGATAGATTTTAAGTGATTATAAGTCAAAGCACAAGTCAGATTTGGTCAAATGAAATAAAAGCAAAACACATTCTAAGCTGATCTTAACACTTTCTGTGTTCTTACAAACATAGATGCTTCTCACCACAGGCTGGCTGGTTGCCCTTCAGCCAGGCTCTCCCCTTTGATCAGCGCTTCAATCCCTTGGTGGTGATGTCTGTAGATGGAGGTGGAAGAGAGAGGAAGAGAATGGCAAACGTCTCTCCCTTTTATCATGTTCTTTCTTCCCTCTTGGCTTTGCCCCCCCCTCACTTCAGAGTCAGGTGAGCATTACCTCATGGTACTCCCAAATTGACCAAAGGAAGGGGGGTGACTCACTCGAGAGTCCAACAGATCCTTTGTTGCTGCCTAGGCCAGTGTCCTTTGTTTCTGTGAGGCTGGGCAGGGTTTGCCCCGTACATGCCCTGATAAAGTGTGAACTGCCACTCTGCTCTTGGAGAGGTTTTGCCTGGGCTTGTTTTAAGCCATGACGACACATTTCCAGCCACATAACTACATACATGAAATTACAACCCATAACATTACTGTAAAAACAATGCTCAGTGCATCATGAGCCTTCCGAAGACACTGGACATGACAAACTTTGCATTGGATACCACACAATCATATTATAAAGATGAACATGGGGGTGCAGGGTACAGAATGTCACACTCTCCTCTTAGTTTACTGCAACAGGGTTAGTCACTGACTAGTTCAAAGGCAGTTTGTGTTATAGTTCTCTTGGCATCCAGCCATCAAGGTCATGAGGTGGTGTGCCTCAGTTTCCCCATTCACAGCAAACCAGGTTTCTCTGCTGTGGTAAGCTTTAAACCTGTTTACAGGTATTAATTGAAAAGTAGCATTATCATAAGGTTTAACATCCATGTCAAAATTCTTAACCCAAAAACTTAACATTACCAACATTTTTATCTCAGATGTGCATTTACAAATATTTTTAAGATATCACACCCTCTGTTCAGATATTCTAGTTTGAGGTTAGTTTATTCATTACCCATGGTGTCCTTTGACTGTCTCCCATGTAATCAGTCACTGGCTTTTCTTTCCCTCCAGTGTTCCGCTCTATGTGGGCTCTTAATTTAATCATGTTTCTGGAATTTTGGTGCCTCAGGGTCTGGCAAGATAGGTGTTCAGGGGGATCCTGCACATTGGCTGGCCCTTTGGGGAGTGGTCTCCCAACCCCGGGACTGTACATATGTAGAAAATTCAGCTCCACTTTTGGGGTTACCCTGTGTTTCCCCCTCCCAGCACTGAGTCCTTCCCTGCCCCCTAGAGGGCTGTGATCCGTGCTCTCTGGGCTAGGTGTGTTTAGCCTTTGATCAGATTCATTTTTTCCCAGCAGCTTTTCCATAACTGCTCCCTGTCTCTCACCAGCCTGGTGGAAAACACCTCCTTCTCTGTCAGCTGGGTCATTTGTGTTCTCACAAACTACCATCTGGCAATTTCCTGGTCTCAACTCCTCTGCTCTCACAGGCGTTGGAGCTGCATCTTGATGTAAAGAGACACAGTTACTTGCCAAAAACTTGTCAGAAATAGCAACCTGAAAAACTGGGACCTGGATTGGAATACCCTCCGCCACCCCTTTCTCTGTGCCTGAAAAGTCAGCTGCATGATTCCTCCCCACCAGTAGGTCAATAACATGGTTCCTTCTCAAAACCTGCGCATGAGGGCATGTTGCCTTCTGCTGAAAAGGAGCTAGTCTCAGGTCCTCCCATACTTGGAAGCACACTGCTTCCCTGTGTTACAGAGTCACAGGAATCCTCACCCACCTCAGTGCTTTCTGAAATCCCCTGCTTCTTCTCTGAGCGTTCCACTGGGACACATTTCTCTATGCTCCCTAGAGCCAGGGTTATCTCTGGTTCACCTGCAATCTGCTGGCAGCTAAAAACTTGGACAGTTCTCTCCCTAGCAGGCATTACACCTCCATCGCTTCCTGACGTAGTGTTGCCTCCAGCTGCAGTGCAGGAGTTGGTCTCAACCACACTCCCACCTGGAAGCATGTGGCTTCCACCTGCTGCAGAAGAATCAAGGAGACTCTCTCCCATTTTCTCAGCAGTTCCTGAGACCTTACCCTTTTCCTCAGGGGTCCCAGCATAAAACTCCCTCCTGCTGCAGGCAAATACTTTAACTTGAGCTACATGGAAAAAATCATTACCAAGGAGCAGGTCAACTAGGAGGTGTTTTATTATTCACACAGTCAAAACACTTTCCAAACCACATGGATTTTAGCTAGTGGTACCAGGAATCTGCTTTCGCTGACCCCCATAATCTCTGTTAATATGGGCTGGGTGATGTGGGACTGACAGGGCCAGGATTAATTGATGGGGCCTGGGAGGCAGAACACTGATGTTAAGATACTACAAAATGCAAAATTAATTGATATGGGGTTGGAGGGGCACAATTAATTAGCCAGAGGTTTGGAAGAAACCGGAGCCTTTTGTATCACTAGGCAGTACTCTGTGCAAATTTGTGTAACTATGCAAATTAACAATCTATTTCTTTGTCACAAGATGTTGACACTTATGAATTCTTGCCCCTAGATGCTCCCTTCAATATTCCATCCTCCCTGCTCATTTCAGGAGTCCCAAGTACTCCAGAATCTCTCTCTTCTACTGATTTCCCTGCATACCTCTCCACCCACCTGATGTAACCAAATGTACCCTTCCACCACCATCCATCTCATTTTAGTGACCCTGCCACACTAACATTTCCAAAACGCATTTCCCACACTGTTTATTTAATGGACCTCTACTCGGATTTCAGGGCTCCCTGATGCCTGCCATTTCCCTCCTCCACACAGAGGCTTAAAAGTCTCCTCACCTAAATTTGAGGGCTAAGAAACAATGATTTGCCCCCTCCAGCTACGGTATGAGGGAGTGGTGCATTCCAGGTGAGTGGCAACAGCTCAGCAGCATATGGTGAATTAAAGCAGTAGCACTGTCTTCAATGTGGAAGCTATTACAGCATGCACCATACTAGCAGTAAAACCATAAAGTGTCCTTTTTAAAGTTATTCCTGTTCATTGATAAACTGCTTTCACCTATAATAGTTAGTGCTCTGAGGTTCCTGTTTTACTGTTAGCAGAATGCAAACCTAGCATGCCCATCATAATCCTCCTGCTCCAACACAGCCCCCTAACTTACAAATTCTGCATACTCAAACTATCCCAGTGGTGCTGCTCTGAGTCCCCACCTGGGCTCCTGTGTGTAACTAACTAACAAAACTTGAGCCTAATTTAGTGGCATCCTTTCCTTTTAGCCAGCTCTTGCAAACAATCTTTTACTTAATAGATGTGTTTATTGGTAACCTGCCTCATGCCTGGAGTTTCTAAAGCTAAATACAGTACACAGGACATGTTACTGTATATTTAAAATGTTTGGCATATGGCTCATACAGTAACACCTGACAGTGAGTCAGTTACAATACCAAAAATATATTACCATTTAAAAAATAAATGGTGTAAGAATTACCTCTTGAGAATTCTGTAGCTATGAATACTCCTGAATTTATCAGAGAATGCAATTTTCCTGTAAGCAAGCAGGCAGATAAAGCACAGGAAGGAAACACATTGTGCATTGAAAGGAATGACTGGGACCTTGAATGTTAATTTTAGTAATTCCCCGTGTTAACACTCCATTCATAGAAATAACTAATTCCCACTTTGGAGGGCTATAATTTCTGTTTGTCTGCAGATAGACCATGACCCATTTAAGTTTGGAAGTTTTTCTTTGCAGCCAGAGTGCCACAACAGGCTTTCTTTTTAGGTCATTGGTTCCCAAACTGGGGGGTGTGCCCCACTGGGAGGGCATGAGGCTGCCCGGTCCTTGAGCTGCCAGCCAGGGAGGCTGGCCCCCAGCCCCTCCCCTGCAGCTACACCGCCACGCGGGCAGCACAGCTTGCGACCGCCCACCTCCCAGGCTTTCCAATAAGCCAGTCTTGCCGCTCTGAGCGGTAAGGGGGCGGGGAGCAGGGTGGTTGGATAAGGGGCAGGAGGTCCCAGGGGCAGGGCAGTCAGGGGACAGGGAGTGCTTGGATGGCGCGGAGGTTCTGGGGGGACACTCAGGAGACAGGGAGCAGGGGAGGGTTGGATAGGTGTGGAAGTCCCTGGGGGACCTGTCAGGGGGTGTGGGTGTGGATAGGGGTCAGGGCAGTCAGGAGACAGGGAGCAGGGGGAATTGGATAGAGGGTGGGGTCCCGAGAGGAGGCGGTCAGGGGACAAGGAGCAGGGGGTTTGGATGATGGTAAAGGAGAGGTGGGGGCGTGAGGGTTTATTGAAAATTAAAAAGGTGGCATGATGCCAAAAAGTTTGGGAACCACTGTTTTAGGTGAAAGGCAATCAGTTTCTGTAGAAACTGACAAGTCCTTGAGAAAAGCACTGGTACAGCGTACAAGCCACTACTGTCACAGCCCAGCACCAGCTCGATCTTGTACGCAGATGTTCCACAAGCACAATTGGTTAAGTAAGACGTAGACACAGTGAGTTATGTGAGTATACATCACATGTACATGCGTGCATTGTTCTTCTCTTCATTGTTTCCAGGGCTAGATTACCCAATAGGCAGACTAAGCACGTGCTTAGGGCACCAGCAAAGCAGGGGGCACAAAAAATATTTAAAAAAAAATTGATATCTGATATTTCAAAAAAAGCATCTAAGTAGTCATCATGGGAAAAATCAGAACTTTGTTAGACTTCCTTACACTCCACTACACACTCTTCCCGTTTTTCTCTTCTCTTTTTATTACTTATCCCCACGTAAACCAGGGGGGCGTCCTACTAACATAGATAGAAATAATGTGAGGAAATCAGATCCTGTCATGTATTGTGGCTCAGTTTGACCATTTTTAGCAGGCCATATCTCAAAATATGGGAATGCTGGCAAAGATAACCCATCACACTTATCCAAGACAATAAGTGATGAACTCATTGGTCTAATGAGTGACAAAGTTCGTTCAACTATTGTGGATGAAATAAGTACTGCTGGGTACTTCAGTTTATCTGTCGACTCTACACCTGATCTTTCATATATTGATCAACTGAGTATTGTATTGGGATATGTGTCTCCCACAGATGGAAAACCAGTTGAACGATTTATAACATTCCTCAATTTGAAAAGCCACACTGGTGAAGAAATGGCAAATCGAGTACTGCATTATCTGTGCCAAGTTTGCAAAATAGATTTCTCAAAGTGCAGAGGTCAATCTTATGACAACGCTGCTAACATGTCAGGGCATTATCGAGGAATGCAGAAGAAGCTTTTAGAACAGAACAAATATGCCATATTCATGCCATGTGCTGCACACTCTCTCAATCTTGTTGGCCGCAGTGCTGTTGATTGTTGTCCAGTGGCAGTAAGTTTTTTCTCAACAGTCCAGTTACTTTATACATTTTTCTCTGCCTCAACACATCGATGGGCAGTTCTTATTTGGGCAAACATAGTGTGTTGAAATCTCTTTCTAATACTTGCTGGGAGGCACATGCAGTGGCAACAAGTGCAATTCTGGAGTCCTACTCAAAGATTGTGTATGCATTAGAAAGTATAGCTGAAGACCAATCACAAAAGGGAGAAACTGTAAGAGAGGCAGAAAATATTGCAAACAAGATGCAAGAACTTGAGTTTGTATTCATGTTGACCATGTGGAATGAAATTTTACAAAACTTTTACCACACAAGTTAAACTCTCCAAGAAAAAAAATTGGATTTGAAAACATGTGCAGACCTCTGTCAAATCATTAGCAGACCACTTATACACTTTGAGGAAAGATTTCAAAAGATTTGAAGACATATCAAAAGATATCTTGCCCAGTCCCACAAGCGAATCAGAAAAAAACAAGCAAATGATAGCAGTGCAACAGAAACAGCACTGAATCCTAGAAACAAATTTTGCGTATCTACTTACTGCACTATAATTGATACACTTGAAGCTCATATGAAGAGGAGAGGTGAAGTGTACAAAGAAGTATCAAGTAAATTTTCTTTTCTAAACTATATGGACTTATCTGACGAACAATATTCACAAGGTTCCCAAAAGCTGGTTGACTCATACCCCGTTGAGTTTAACATGAATCTCTGTGGAGAAGTACGGCAGTTCCATTGTTATATGCGCACAACGTTTAATGAAACAGGAAAAATGAAATTCAGTCACATTGATTTTCATGTCACAATACTGAAAGACGGAATACAATGTGTATTTCCAAACGTAGAGATCACACTACGTATTTTTCTAACATTGATTATTACTAACTGGTCCGCACAATGCTCTTTTTCTCAGCTGAAAAGAATAAAAAACCATCAGAGAACAACAATGTGTCAAGACAGACTTCATTCACTTTCCCTATTGTCAGGTTTCAGAGTAGCAGCTGTGTTAAGTTTGTATTCACAAAAAGAAAAGGACTTGTGGCACCTTAGAGACTAACAAATTTATTTGAGCATAAGCTTTCGTGAGCTACAGCTCACTTCATCGGATGCTGTAGCTCACGAAAGCTTATGCTCAAATAAATTTGTTAGTCTCTAAGGTGCCACAAGTCCTCCTTTTCTTTTTCCCTATTGGGTATGGAAGCGGACATGCTTCGCTGAGTCAGCTTCGATGAACTTATTCAGAATTTTGCAATCAGAAAATCTAGAAAGAAGCTATTTTAATTTCAGCATACATGTTTTATGTCATTTCGAAAAATAAAATTGTATTTTATGGTATAGTATTGTTTTTATTTTGAATTACATATGGGGGGGCACCATAATCTTTCAGTGTTTAGGGCCTCTAAAGGTCTTAATCCGGCCGGGACTGTTTCATGAGTGAATCCTGCTCACGTATCAGAGGGGTAACTGTGCTAGTCTTGAAGTGAGCTGTAGCTCACGAAAGCTTATGCTCTAATAAATTTGTTAGTCTCTAAGGTGCCACAAGTACTCCTGTTCTTTTTGCGAATACAGACTAACACGGCTGCTACTCTGAAACCTGTGCTAGTCTGTGACTGTAACCACAAAAACATTGAGGAGTCCGGTGGCACCTTAAAGACTAACAGATTTATTTGGGCATAAGCTTTTGTGAATAAAAATCCACTTCTTCAG
This sequence comes from Dermochelys coriacea, assembly GCF_009764565.3. Classification (NCBI taxonomy): domain Eukaryota; kingdom Metazoa; phylum Chordata; order Testudines; family Dermochelyidae; genus Dermochelys; species Dermochelys coriacea. Next base: position 93,843,010 of record NC_050071.1, on the reverse strand, counting down.
AGATGCAGGGAAATCCCACCCCCCACTCACAGCGGCGGCCCAGCGGGAGGCACCGAACCCCTGCGTCCACTCATCATTCAGCCACTGGCTCGTGAGGCAACAGCCCGACTCGCCTGGCTCTCGCGCCCAGCCTCAGTAGCCGGAGAGGGTCGGAGAGGCGGGCTCCGCCCATCCCCGTGACAAGCCTCTGCACCCCAGCCACGCCCCCAACAGCAGAGCGAAGGGTGCGGGGCGGGGCGAGCGGGACAAGCCTACCAGACGCATGCGCATTAAGCAAGTTCACGGGGGGGGGGCCTTCCTGTTGTTCGTGCCTGTCCGTAACCGTATCCGGGTCATTGCGGTGAAATCGCCCCTTGTCCCGTTCCCGCGGGGTCATTGTGTCGCTGCGGGTTTCCGGTCCTCCTCCCCCTCCCAGGGAGGCTTGTGTGTCGGTGCGGTTGGCACCGCCGTTGAGCCGTTTTTTGCTTTCTTTTAGTCCCCTCCCCGTGCTTGCCCCCATGGAGCCTCCCGGGCAGGTAGGGCGCGGCCCCCGAGAAGGGGAGCACGGCGGACCGGGTCAGGGACGGAGGAGCTGCCCCTGACTTGGGGCTGAGCAGCTGCGGGGTTGGCCAGGCGCCCCCGGGGTGCCGGTAGGGCTGGGATTGGGCAGGCGCGGGGGGAGCTGTTGTGAAGCCTGGGAGGCCTCTGCGAGCGCTGCGGTGTGTTGTGGGCTCCCCTTCCCCCGTGTACTTGCAGGGCACCAGGGGTCCTCGGGCTCGACTGCGCCTGGTGTCGCTCAGCGACTGCCGTTTCGCCGCCCGCCCCCGGGGCAGCTGTTGTGTGTGAGACCCCGACCGCCCCAGCCGGGCTGTGCTTGCGGTTCGTGTAGAGGGGAAATAGTCTGATCCCTAGGCCTGCCTGTGTCAGCGCTGGCAACCTCTGGCCTGGTGGCAGCCGCAGTGTGGGGCGACGGAGATTGTTGTAGCAAAACGTCTCTGCTATGTTTTCAGAGCTGGCCTCTCAAGCTGGGATCATTTAAATAGGGATGATTGAATAAAATATCTGAAAACGTCATCTGAGTGCACCACTGTGGTGTCATTGAAACACACATAACAACCCCTTTTTGTTCAGTAAAGGGCGCATTAAACACCTCATTAAAATTACTTGCAATGGAGATTTGTTGTCTATATATTCCCTCTGTCTCCACATGCTATTGGTACCCAGGATTCTCTTTTGGAGGCATAAGTAATAAACTAGCCTAGCCTAAAATACAAACTGATGTTGAATAAATGGAATATGCTATGGGCTAACTCTTTATATGTAGCATTTCCATATATTATGTCATGGAGGTTACAACATTCGTGACTTCCTTTGATCTCTGTGACATTTTCTGCCTGGGGCTAGTGCTCCTAGCCCCCACCATGGTGGGGGACCCCTAAAGCTACCCAGCCACAGCAGGCAGTGGGGGGACCCTGAAGCAGCCCAGCCATGGTGAGCACTGTGGGGACTCTCCAGCTAGGGACCCTGCAGCTCCCAGCCATGGTTGGGGACTCCCCCTGAGCTCCCAGCCACCCCGAGAGGGGGGATGACAAGTGGACCCAACAGCAGCCCAGCCCCTGTGGGCAGGGGAACCCCAGAGCTCCCACTCCCCACAGCAGTGGGGGATCTGGGAGCCCCAAACAAGAATAGGTGTTGAACCCACTTCACTGTTTTGCGGATATTTTTAGTGAAAGTCATGGACTGGTCACGGGCTTCAGTGAATTTTTGTTTATTGCCCATGACCTGTCCATGACTTTTACTAAAAATATCTGTGACAAAAACTCATCCTTAATTATGGATGTTCCTTTGTAATTTGAAGTTTTGCTCTTCCAGTGCTGTGAGGTCCAGTTAGTGAGATAAATGTATCATGAATTGATAATGTAGAATAACTTCTCTCTAAAAATGTTATCTTTTATTCATAGTATTAGGTGTTCACCACTGCCTAACATCACTTAGTTCTCTCACAATAATGGTGACGATCAGGCACTCCAAGTTCATGGGGGGAGAGTAGTGGAGGGGTTGGTCAGCCTTCACCTTATAACATCTTATAGATAACTGAAATGTTTTATGTGGTTAGGACTTTTTTACTGTGTTAAGTTATAATGACTAACACCAATATGATCCTAGTGCTCTGTGAATAGTTAGACTCTGTTGACCTTCAAGGCAGGCTGCAAGATCTTTTTACCCAGGCTTTTGTGATGGGAGGAATACAATAAGGGTTGGTATTTAAGGGTTTTTGGTTATTTGCTCATGTCTGGATAAGCTGCTTTGTATTCAATGTTATTGTATCTTTAAAGTTATACCTAAGGCAGCAAGAGGCTAAATCTAACTAAATTAAATAGCTAATATTGCTAGCCCGATGAGGCATTCACAGGTGAATAAAGGCCCCGATTTATTAAATTACAGCTATTTCTTGTGACAGTGTAGAGATTAGGAAAAGCATTTTTAAAAAGCTTCATTCTGTTAATATTTTCATATACGTATCTTTTAATGTTCAATTTTCATAATGAAAGAATCCTGTAGGTATGGCTTACGTACCAACAGAGGATGAAAGAAGAATTTTCAGGGAATGCAACGAAGAGAGCTTCTGGTATAGATGTGAGTCAAGTTTGCTGATAAACCACCTTTGTCTCCATTTTAATCTCCTCTTTCTTCTTCCTTTGTAGTGTTTTTGCCATTATCACAGCTATATAAGAATGAAAGCCAAAACCTACAAATCCTTACTCATGAGTAAGGACCATTTGTATGAGAAGCTTCACTGAAATCAAATTATACACTAAGATAAGTAATATTATGGAAGGAAAATGCTTGTCACATCATCTCCCTGAATACTTGATCCATTAGCATTTACACTAACTGTTTTTAAGATCCAGTCATAGGGCCTGTTTTGCTTCTCATAGTTACACAGGCTTGTAAAGCACCTCCCCACAATCTACTGTTAGTATGAGGGAGCCCCTGTGCTTGTCGGGATCGGCTCCCTGACTCCACCACCACACACGGGGCAACACATACACTCCCTCCTCAGCCTACATAGACTCTGCTGTCCCTCTGCAGGTTAGCAATAGACACACTCCAACCTCTGAGCATTTCACTGGAGTGCTCAGCTCCTGTTCCACAGTATTGACAGATGTACTGTTCCTTTGGGAACAGTGTACCTCAGTTTACCGGTTATATCTTGGGTCATAGCTCCACTTTACACATAGCATTTAGAAATGTTTATAGTGAAAACAAGTAATATATGTTTATTTAACAAGAATAGAGATTTGAGAAGTAGCAAGGAAAAGTATTGGCAAAAAATGGTTACATGTAAAATAAAATCATAATACATATTCTAGAGCCTAGACTTAACTAGATACTTTCCTGTCTAATGAAGTTTAGCTCACCCAAAGTCTTTGCAGCATTTTCCAGTGAGGTTGACTATGACCCTCCTTTCATAAGACAGATCATGATGATTGTTCATCTGCTACATGAAGGATCCTGGGTGTATATCAGTACACCGTTGTACCCCCAGAATCCATTATTTTTACTTGTAAACAGGATATTTCCCTGTTGTTTTGGGTGTGTTTTTTTTTTTTTTTAAAGCTTTCCTCTCTTTTGATTTCACAGTCTCTTGATTAGAATCAGGATCAATAATGCAAATAGGTCTCCATTGTGGTGCATACAATGAACGATACATAAGTGACCAGACATAGAGAAATAAGCATCTGCTGTCCTTTCCCTGAAGAGAACCTCTCCATGGCACATCACATCCTTGTGACCTGACTTTAACTTCAAGAGCATAATTATAAGAGCATAATTTTTGGTATAGATACTTCTTAAATATTGGTTTCAGAGTAGCAGCCGTGTTAGTCTGTATTCGCAAAAAGAAAAGGAGTACTTGTGGCACCTTAGAGACTAACAAATTTATTAGAGCATAAGCTTTCGTGAGCTACAGCTCACTTCATGAAGTGAGCTGTAGCTCACGAAAGCTTATGCTCTAATAAATTTGTTAGTCTCTAAGGTGCCACAAGTACTCCTTTTCTTTTTTCTTAAATATTATCCATCATTTGCAGTGTTGTTTTAGCTGTGTTGGTCAGAGGATATTAGAGAGATAAGGTGGGTGAAGGAATATCTTGTATTAGACCAACTTCTGTTGGTGAAAGAGAAAAGTTTCGAGCTACACTGAGCTGAAGAAGGTCTCTGTGAAGCTTGTAAGTTTGTCTCTAAATATTATCCATACACCTGTTTTTCGGTGATGTTGATGATCTGTAAGCTACTGGCTCTTGGTAGAGACCTTACATGCCACACTTTCGTGAATTATTGTGCATATGCTTGACCTTAGAGATACCTGTAAATGCCTATGCCCCCCCTTGTCCTCTGTCAGTTCACATCAAGAGGTCCCTGAGTCACAGCCTTATCGTGCAAACCTTTATACAAGTTGGCCCTCAAAATTAGTCTGACTATTCATGTGAGTAAGGGTTTGTAGGATTTGGATGGCTTTCTAAACCATGTAATGCTAATGAAACATGCAAAAGACTGAGATAAGGCATTTCTATATTTTTGAATTTCTGCAACAGCTTCATGCAATTTTTTAAATTAAGGTTTTTATTGAATTGAATATGAAAATGAAAAATTCAGTGCAATAGCTCTGTTTCGATATTCAATTCAGTTTATTTTACACTGTCCTCATATTTTCAGTTCTGAGTTGTGCAGATTATCTTTCATAGGCCATTAAGGTAAATGGGACAGTTCACACTTCTTAGAACCATTGTTTGGGTCTCTCTGCAACTTCAGTAAGAGAACAAACATCAATAAACATAATTTTACACTCAATTTGCCTCTCATGCTATGTCTACATAGCAACTAGACACGTACCAGGCTGGCCCCTGCCAGCCAATTCCGACTTATGGACTGTTGCATTGCAGCGTCGACTTCTGAGCTTGGGATGGAGCCCAGGCTCTCGGAGCCTCCCACCCTGCAGTGTCCTAGAGCCTGGGGTTCTCCCTGCAGCCTGAGTCCCACTTGCCAGAGTTAGCTGGCATGGGTCAGTCATGGATATCTAGTTGCTATGCAGACATACCATCAGAGGAAATCTCTGCAGCCATGAGCACTGGAAATATTTTATTTAATGAAAGCTGAGACTTTGGAGCATGACCTTACAGCAAACTGAATTCTGCAAATCATGTGATCATGCATGGTGCTTGCCCAATATACGTGATTTGTTTCAATTATCAAAACAATGTTTTTCACAAAATACTGAAGAATTCTTGACCAAGATGGATTGCATTATTACTTTACGTTTTCCCCCCCATCCGAAAGGCCAGCACTGCTTCGTCATTTAGGTACGGCCTGGAGATTATGAAATTATCTTTTTGGATATGAGTCTTGTCGGTCATCTGTGCTTTTGTCATCTAGAGAGTAGATTACTGCACTATGGTTTTTATGAGGCTGCATCTTAATTCTTTGTGGAAACTGAAGTTAATGTAGAATTTAGCAGTCTGTTTGTTGAACAGTATGTTTTTATGTGAATATAGTGCATTGGCACCCTGTGAGTTGAACTAACTGTCTGTCTGGTTTGGGGTAGATTCCTATCTCTCTGGAAAAACCTCATTTCCCCTCAATTGTGGGATTCTCTCCCAGCATGGTTTGAAATAGCAGGAATCTTGAATTTCCAGTCATACAGCAAGAACCCTCTTTGGCCCTAGCCTCTGGGAAAGGGAGGTAATGATGGGAGGATTGTTCAGTTAATGATCATCTGATTTTTATTTTTTTTTTTTAACTAGGACATTGCTGCTGATTGAGGTGATGGTTGGCGTTTTAAAAAGAGCAGAGTAGTTGCTATCTTATTTTTATATATACATTGAAAGAAGTGAAATTGTTGAAACTCTAAATTAGTTTCTACAATATTTCCACTCAGTTACTCAATTTTAGGAGGATACCTTCCACCAGATTTTTCAAGCGTAAGTGTAGTGTTATCTTATTCATAGAGTTTAAGGCCAGAAGGGACCATTAGATCATCTGGTCTGACGGCCTTTATATTACAGGCCATTAAACTTCAGCCAGTACCCCTGTATTGAGCCAATAATTTATGATTGTGTTTGGCTAACACATCTTCCAGAAAGGAATGCATCTTGATTTGAAGATATCAGGAGAGAGAGAGAGAATCTGCCACTTTGAAAAGACTGCAAATTATAATTCTTCTTTTTTTCTCTCTATTGATAAGCTACTTTTTTCCCCCCCACAGCTGTTCCTATTTCTGCGGTAAGCATGATTGTCACTCAGGGCTTAATTAAGAAAGGTAAACTTTAAAACATCTTTTGGTTTAACTTCATGTTGCTGATAAGTTTTACTTGTACTCTCAACAAGGTTGTCGTGCATAAATTTGATTTTAAATCATAATATGTAAGTAGATTAGAAATATGTATAGGAAATATTTTGAAAACTTGAAGAGTGGAGAAATGGAAGCTTTTGTACATGTGGGGAAGAAAAAATATTCAGTAAAAGAAATATTCAGTGGTAGGGAGAAACTCCAAAGCAGTAATTCTGAAAGAAATCTAGGGATGATAGTAGATTTTGGAATTGGATTGGAATGGAAAATACTTTAATATTAAAATATCATTATATAAATGAGAGTTTCCCCTCATCTAGAATATTGTATTCATTTGTGGTCATGCCTAAAGCTATGCTTTAGTCACAGGTCATGGGCAATAAACAAAAATTCATGGCCCGTGACCTGTCTATGACTTATACTAAAAATGCCTGTGATTAAATCTTGGGAGTGAGGCGCTGCAGGGAGACACTGGGGCGAGCCACTGCTGGGGACCGTGGCTGGCGAGCCACTGCCGGGGACCGTGGACCGTGGCTGCTCCGGCCGGCCAGGAACCGCTGCTGGGGGCTGCCGGAGCAGCTGTTGGTGTGGCTGTCCCTGGGGCCACTCCAACAGTGGCCGGTGTGGCTGTCCCAGGGGCCACCTGGGCAGCTGGCCCTGGAGTCAGCCACACTGGCCCCTGCAGAAGTCACGGAGGTTGCGGAAAGTCACGGAATCTGTGACTTCTGCAATCTTTGTGACAGACACGGAGCCCTAGTCATGCCATATCAAAAAAAGGATATTGTGCAACTAGAAAAAATTCGGATATGGGCTATGAGAATGCAAAAAAGCATAGAAAAAACTTGCTTATGGAAACTGAAAAGACTGGGATTGTTTATCTCAGAGAAGAAGCAAATAAGAGGGGATATAAGTCTACAAAATTAATTGTTATAAATGAGGTAGAATGGGAACATCTTTTCTCCATGTCTAAGTAAAAACAAGGGAACCATCAATGAAATGGTGCCACATTCAAAACTCATACCTGGAAATGCGTATTCATGTGATGTGTAATTAAACTGGATGCTGTAGGATGTTACTGAGACCAAGACCATAGCAAGATTCAAAACGTATTTGACATTTTTATGGATTTCAAGAATATTTAGACATAAAATATTAAGTACTTAACAAAATAAATGGAAAGGGCTGTAAAACTTTATGCATCAGGGTTTAAACCAGTGGTCACCAACCGGTTGATTGCGGGGGTGGGGGGGCCAGGATTCTCCCTCTGCATGCTGCTCCTGTCTGCAAGCACCGCCCTCGTAGTTCCCATTGGCTGGGAATGGGGAGCTGTGGCCAGTGGGAGCTGCAGGGGCAGCGGGTGGAGCCATGTGCTGCCCTCCCCCTCCCATGTTGGCCCCTTCCAGGAGGGGCGTGGGGCCGGGGTAGGCAGGGAGCCTGTCTTAGCCTCCCTGTGCCACTGACCGGAAGCCGTTGGAGGTAAATGTTGCCCGGTGGGAGGCTGCACCCAGCCCTGAGCCCCTTCCCGGAGCCAGCACCCAGAAGCCTCTACTCCACCTCAAGCCCCAGCCCTGACCCTCGTCCCAGAGCCAGCATCCTGTACCCCCTCCTGCACCCCAACCCCCTGCCCCAGCCCTGACCGCCCTCCCAGAGCCAGCACCCTGTACCCCAACACTCTGTCCCAGCCTGGAGCCCCCTCCTGCTCCCAAACTCCCTCTCAGAGCCCACATCACGCAACCCCTTCTGCACCCCAACAGTCAGCCCCAGCCTGGACCCAAACTCCTTCCTAGAGCTTGCAGCCCTTACCCCCCCCTGCACCCAACCCCCTGCCCCAGGCTTATACCAGAGCCACCTCCCACACTGCGATTCCCTTGGTCCCCGCCCAGAGCAAGCACCCTTCCTAAACCCCAACCACCTACCCCAACCCAGTGAAAGTGAGTGGGGTGGGGCTTTGGGGAAGGGGTGGGGCCTCGGGGAAGGGGCTGGGTAGATCCTGGGTGCCCTTAAATTCAAAAAGTGATCTTTGGCATAAAAAGGTTGGAGACCACTGGTTTAAACCATTCTCTAACTGTTAGGGGTTAGAAGGTGACTTCCCTGGGAAAGTAGATTACCTTGCATCTGTGTGGGGTTTCTTCGACCTGCCCTGAGGCATATGCTAACCTCAGTAGGAGACAGGAACTGGACTAGGTAGACCAAGATCTGCTCAAGTATGATGATTCTTGTGTTGCTATGATAGTCTGTCTATGGGAGCTTGTAAGACCACAACTGGAAATAGTGTAGTCTGTACTGAGAAACCCAATTCCAGAAAGATGTAACAAAATGGAGGGAATTAAGAGAAGAATAACAAAATGATTAAGAAAAATTCAAATTCCTAGTCACATAGCTGCAGCAGCACTTGAAACTGCGGAAAGAGGGGAATTTGGAATTGACTGAAATTGTCTCATTCACCTTGTGTTGCAGTATTGCGTTCTCCAGAGAGCAATTATACATCCCATATTTACTGCAATACCTAGATGCACAAGGTGGGATAAAGCCGGAATTTTAACTCTTGAATTTTCTAGTTTTGTGGCTATAAGTCAGAAATGTTGTTGGGATTTTTCTTCTTAAAAAGTTAAAACAGTTCATGTAGTGCAGAGGATTAACTACTATGGCATGGTCACATGAAAAATTAAATGTTAATCTGGTTATTTAAATTCATCTTTGTGATCTTACTAAAATAAATATTTTACATTTAGTAAGTAATTACTTACTTTGCTTATTTTCAGGAATTCTCACCACTCATTCAAGGTTTGGCTCTCTTCCCAAAGTTGCATGTAAGTATAAACCACATATTAGTTCAACTTACCAGAATCTAGTTCATGAAGTGCATCAGTTACCCTGCCAAAAAGCCAAAGCAACTCCACTGAAGCCAGCTGAGTCATTTCAGATGTATCTCAGTGAACTTCCTCTGGGTTTATATTGGTGTAATTTGAGATCAGAAGATTTCCCTATATGGCAATCTAATACGCACAAATTCATTATTTCTCTATCATAAATAGCAAGACTTTCAAATTCATTTTTAGTCAGTAACTTCCTTTCATTTTTACTTCCCAACAACACAGCTAGAACTATAATAGATAGTTATAAACATCTCTTTCAATATTATTTCTATCAGAAATAATTAAAACTTATTCAGGCTGAGTGGTGAAGTTGTCTCCAATTTAAATAAAGTGGCTATTCTGAGAAGTGGGATTGTTTAATCTGCCATATCCTTTCACCCACAAATTGGGTAGACTGTTATCAGGTGAAAAGTGTCAGTCCTCTGCACTCTGAATTCGCATGACAGGCTCTGCAAAATTTTTGTATATAACATTCATGTAAAACCCTGCAAGATTGCAGAAGTTCTTGATAATTATCCTGTGAGACTCCAGAGGCCAAGATGGTAAAACAGTGCATAACTTTTAAGAAACGAGAGGAGATTGGTTTTAACTTGCAGTAATGGCCTTCCAGCAATAATTCTTTGTATGTGGTGAAAGTCATTGTAAAAGGACACTCTCAATTTAAAATCACACTACAATATGAATTTTTTACTTGATGTTATTAAAAGTAATACTTAGAGTACTCTAACTGAAAGATTAAAGAAATACAAATTTTCTTTATTTTCAGTTTGCCTTCTGCAGGTAAAAGCTTGTATATAGGCAGCTTCTCCTATTGTGCAGGGTCTTTCATGCTGCAGCAGGGAAGAAAGAAACATTTATAATCACATTTCCTTTTTCTTTTTTAAATCACAAACATTTGCAGGAGACTTGGTCAGGTTTGTACCTGAAATGCTTCTCTCTTTTGACAATGACTATATTTCCAACTGATAGTGCCAATTTAAATTTCTGATGACTCTTTGGCTAACTTTTCAGCATTATTGAAGTTTACAGGTCCAACTGTCTAATATATCATTTTAACCACATATTCCTGTTGCAGTGAAATCTGCCTTATGAACTTTGCCAAAGCATACCCATCCCACGCTTCCTGATTTGAAGGTCACAATTCATGTCTCATTTGTTTCTTTCATGTTATCTTAATATCTTTTTTCCTGGTCTCTGTGTATGCACAATTAACGGAAACCTGCAATTTTATGTGAAAGATTTTGAAATCTGTGTAATCAGAAATATAAATCACTATTTTTAAAAAGTCAGTAAAATAAAAACGAATAAATAGCAGTAAAACAGGAAGTTGTCATCGCTCCGCTCTGCCCACATAGATTCAGATCCTACTCATATTGACTTTAATAGCAATAGGAACAGGATCAGGCCTATGATTTGTGATAAGGGAAGTGCTGCTTCAAACACACAAATGAATGAGACAAAACTATCAGGCATTTAAGGCAAGTTCTATTTTATTTTTTGTGACTTGAACAATACTACTACACACATTTTTCTAATAAATGATTGCTATTATTAATTAATTAATAATTGAAGGGACCACCACATATTTCTAGTTTTGAGATGTATCCCTCCTGAGCTGGTGCAATTGAACTTTGGGAATCTTCAAGAAACATAGGGCTAATTGGGACTGCACAAGCATCACGTTAGAGCACAGAATTCTAGAAGTCAAGGTTATAAACAGTGAAGTTCCCAACTACCTCATTTGTTGCTTTCTATGATTGGTTGTGGGTATACAGACTTTCACTTTGTACTGAGAAAACTTTCCACCAAGAATATTTGGTTGTAGTTTTGATTGTTTTTTGGATTGGTAATTTCATGTAGTTTTTGCAAAGTTAAAACCTATGACTGTCTCTGGCTTGGTTCTGGGACATCATGTCAAGGTCAGAGCCTAAAAGACCAGAGTTAAGTGATGTATTTAATGTCCCCCTCTCAGGTTAAATGCACAGACGTGCATCCTGATGTGCTTTGATGATAGCCTGAATTATAGTTTAGCTTACTGGTCTATTATGTGTTAGTTCTAAAAGAACAGATACATTCTGCTCCATGCCTTCCTCTTGACAGAGGCCCATGAACCATACTCTGGTCAGGGAGAGGGCGGTTATTGACTTGAAGTTCCCCTAAAGTTTTCAAACAGAAGCCTTTGGTCCTAGGCTTTGCATCTTGATCCTGCTTCAGATTGGCAAAATATTGTGTATCTGGTCTTGTGGCTGTTTCAGTGCCAAAAGGCTTACACTGGGCTTGTCTATGCTACAGGGGCACAGCTGTGGCTGTAGACATTTTCTACAGCAATGGAACAATTTTTTCCCTTGCTGCAGTTAGTCCACCTTCTGAGAGGTAGTAGCTATGTCGAGGGAAGAATTCTTACGTTGACCTTGCTGCATCTATACTGGGGAGTTAAGTAAGTCCAACTATGCCATGTATGTCCCAGGACATTAGAGACATGGTGGATGAGGCAATATCTTCTATTGGACCAACTTCTGTTGGTGAGAGAGACAAGTTTTCAAGCCACACAGAGGCCAGGTCTACGCTACAGATCTATATTGGTATAACTACGTCACTCAAAGTGTAGGTCGTTATAGCCACTTTATCCCCCGTGTAGATTATAGCCACTTAATCCCCCATGTAGACAGTGTTTTGTCAGTGGGAGAGCTTCTCCTGTTGACATAGCTACCACCTCTTTGGGAGGTTGATTAACCACACTGTTCAGAGGAGCTCTCCTGTCGGCATAAGAATGTCTTTACTAAAGTACTACACCGGCGCAGCTGCACCAGTGCAGCACTGTATGCGAAAACAAACCCAGAGATCTTCCTCGGGTCTGGGAAGGAAACTTCCAACATCACAGCAAAATGCAAGGTGGAACAGATTGTTTAGCATAAGAGCGAGCACCTATTATAGGGGACCATTCAAGATAGTGATCCATTAACACCTCTGGAGTCATAGGACAAAAAAGATTGTTGTAATAAACTGTAAATCCAGTGTCTCTGTTTACTCCATGATTTTGAAATGTCTAGCAGAGTAATGAATTTAAGCTCCCAGACTGATCTTTTGAAAGTGTTGTACAAGTTTCCTTTGAGGATGAGGACTGAGAGGTCAGATATAAAGCAATTGCTTTGTGAAAAGTGTTCATTCACAGGTGATAAGGTATTTTGTCTTTTATAATTTTCCTGTGTGAGTTCATCTGAGAGTGTAGTGACTGTCTGGTTTCACCCACATAGTTGTTGTTGGGGGCACTTATACCTCATCCAGTGCACTAACACCTTGTGATAGGCATGTATAGGATCCGTAAATCTTGAAAGGTGTATTGTAGCAGTGGAGATATGTCTGCAGGTCTTGCATCTGTTTGTCTGGGAGGGTCTGGTGCTCCTCTGAGTTTGCATGTGCTGGTCTGTGGGGAGCTTGCTTCTAATGAGCTTGGAGATATTGGGCGGTTGTTTGAAGGCTAGAAGAAAGGATTCAGGAAAGATTTCTTTCAGGATGGGTTGTAATTGTTTGATGATGATCCCATATGGATTCCAGTATGGGGTGGTAGGTGAACCAGCTGATTTGACCCGCAGAGTTCCCTCAGTGCTGAAGACAGTCTCAGTACAAGGGAAGCCTCAGGCTAAGCTCCTACTGGGGCAATCTCCCCTCAGATCTAGGGTTTGTTGGGCTTAATGTTGTGGAAGTATCTGTTCTGTTTTCCTTTGCCATGAAGCAAAGGGGTAATGTGAAGCAGAGCTCAGTGACAGCTTCCATGATAGAGAGCTCAGTGCTGTTACACAAAGCATGAGAGCATAGTAGAGATCTGACTTTTAAGGCAATTATTGGTCTTTCAGTATCACTGATCTCTTGGACTTTGACTCTCTTTCCTTTGGAGATTGTGCAAGTCCCTTGGTTTCAGCACACTTCTGTGTTCTGCACAGTGCATGTTCTTTGTTGCAAAGATCTGGTGGAATCCTCTTTTCAATCCAGAGGATGTAACTAAATCTTCTGTTCCAGAGCCTTAATTCTGGGTCTTTCCATCTCTCTCTCGGTACTATTTGGGAGAGGATAGGAGGCTCACTGTAATGGTTCCCTGGATAATGGCATTTTGGATTCTGGTGAGTTCAGTCTCTTCTTCAGATGTTACTAATTTTTTTCCTCAGTGACCCGCTTGGTGGTGTGTGATAGTGTTATGTCGATTCCTTTCTTTTGTCCCCAGTTAATTCCTGGATAATCTTTCCATATTGGCAGGGACCTCCTTTAACTTTTTAATAGTCAAGCAACTATAGAAGGCCAGTCTGAGATGTGTCTTCCTCTAATTTTCTCTCCAAAGAAAGGTAAGATGCAGTCACTACTTTGCAAAAACAGTTTCTAAAAACTATTTCCCTTTATCAATTATGGTCTGTAAAGTCTATGGAACTAGGCAAAAGAAACACTTGCATGTAAACCCCTGCCTTGGTTTCCCCATTACTCAAGCATTCTGGTCAGTGTCCTTTCAGTGTTCCAGGTCCCCTTTGCTTGGCCTCATTTCTCCAGTTTACGTCATCTTCTCCAAATCCTGGAAAATCTCACCTCTGCAGTCAGTTTTCTTCAACTTGGACTAGTCCTGCAGTCAACAGGTACCCAGTCCCTTTTGTTCATTTCCTCTCTGAGTCTATCTTAGTTTTTAAAGGGTGGTATCAACACCTTCTTTGTCCCCTGTCCTGGAGAAATTCCATTCCTTCAAACCCTAGCCCTTTCAAGGGAAGTTAGAGAGAACTGCTTTTCAGTAGGATGCAGTTACTCCTTTTTTCTGCCCAGGCAAGATCTTTTCAGGTGCCGATGGTTTTTAACAACCAATCTATTTCTAGGCAAATGCCCCAGTGCCAACCCCCTGTCCCATAGCACAGTAAAAGGCAGCTGTAAGACATAAGGATGCACACAGTTCATAAATCAAACTGGAATTTCTAAATTGTACGTTGATTCCCCAGATCATCAAAGCATATCTTCCAGAAAGGCATCCAGTCTTGATTGAAGACCTCAAGAGAGAGAAAATCCATCACTTCCTTTGCTAGCTTGTTCTAGTGATTAATCACTCTAACTGTTAAAAATTTGTATCTGATTTCTAATTTGAATTTGTTGGGCTTCAACTTCCAGCCATTGGTTCTTGCTGTGTTTTTCTCTTAGATTAAAAAGCCCTTTGATACCTGTTGGTGTCTCCCTATGTAAGTATTTATACACTGGAATTCAGTCCACACTCAGTCGTCTTCTTGATAAACTAAACAGATTGAACTCTTAGTCCCTTACTGTAAGGTATTTTTTCTAATCCTTGGATAATATGTGTGTATTTTTTCTTCACCCTCTACAATTTTTCAACATCCTTTAAAAAATGTGGGCACCAGAACGGGAAGCAGTATTCTAGTATCAGTCTTACTAATGCCACGTATAGAGGTAAAAATCACCTCCTTATTCCTACTTACTACTCTGCTGTTTATACATCCAAGGAACACTTTAGCCCTTCTTGACAGAGCATTCCACTGGAAGCTCATGTTCAGTTACTTGTCTACTGTGACCCCTAAATCCTTTTCAGATACATTTCCTCCATTGTGTAGTTCCTCGTTCTGCATCCCTTGCTCCTAAATGAATAACTTTGCATTTGGCTGTACTAAAACATGTTTTGAACGACCTCATGTAACCAGACTATCCAGATCACTCTATGACTGCCCTTTATTCCTCCTTATTTACCATTCCTCCAATCTTTGTGTAATCTGCAAATTTTATCAGCAGTGATTTTATATTTACTTGCAGATCATTGATGAAAATTTTGAATAAATCTGGCTCCTAAGATCTGTTCCCTCAGGAACACCACTAGAAATATCCCATTCTGTGATGATTCCCCACTGACCACTATTTTTGAGATCTGTCAGTTAGCCAGTTCTTAACTGATGTAATGTGTTCTTTATTGATGCTGTATAGTGCTTCGGATATTGCCTAGTACTAAAGCAAACGTTTTATTCAAGTACAAGTATATTCCATCTAAGCATATCTTTGTCAATCAAACTTGTAATCTCATTTAAAAAATGAAATCCAATTTGTTTGATAAGATCAATTGTCCATAAAATACTGTTGATTGGCATTACTTTTATTGCTAACCTTTAATTATGTATTAATTGAATCCTGTATCACCTTTTGCATTATTTTGCGCCCCATCCCTGATCCCCTTCCTGCCCTCTGAACCCTTCGGTCCCAGCCCAGAGCACCCTCCTACATCCCAAACTCCTCATCCCCAGAGCCTGCACCCCCAGCCCAGAGCCCCTTCCCGTACCCTGAACTCCTCATTTCGGGCCCCACCCCGGAGCCCACACACCCAACCAGAGCCCTCACTCCTTTCCGTACCCCAACCCCAGTGTTGTGAGCATTTATGGCCTGCCATACAATTTCTATTCCCAGATGTGGCCCTTGGGCCAAAAAGTTTGCTCGCCTCTGGAATGAGCATATTTGGTGGTGGTCTTAGGCATGCCCAAAAGAGCCTTCTGAACATCAGTAGAGGAGTGAAAAAACCTGTAATTATTTTAAAAGAATTTTTAATCAATACAGGGCATATTATTTAAAGGATGCTCTATGAAAAACTGATTTTTTTAAGTCAATTTAAAAATAACGTAAGTTGTGTCCCTTTAATATATTGAGAGCTGTTTTGGAGGGTCACTTGTAATATATATTGAAATATGAAAATGTGTCTTATTTTGTTACTGTTCTTAAAATTCAAGTCAGGTAATGAAAAATAAAGGCTCTGATGTTAACCAACTTCATCCATGTTCCACATAGATTGTATTTTATCATATACGCTTAAAATTGATATTCAACACATTTAAAAAGTGGGCAAGGGATAAAAAGAAATTTAGGTTTTTATTTATGGATTTTGAGTGTTAAATGTTAATAACTTTGTATATATTCTGATTTACCTAATTTTCTTTTAAAAAGGGTTATGGAGAAAGAAATATAAATGGATATTCTTGACTATATATGAAGTGCTTGAAGAAACAGTTCCTTAAGAAACACTGATTTAGCTAGGCAAGTTACTGGGTCATTGATGTAAGACTTTCCCTTTAATAAACCATAAACCTTTATTAAAAAAAAAAAAGCATTAAATGAAGTGACTAGACAGACACCTTCTCTGCCTTAATGACTTATTGCCAGTCAGATTCTTTTATTAAATTCAAAAAGTGACATTCTTGACCTGTGAAGTAGACCTGTTCACAACTTGAAATTACTTTTCTGTGAGATTTTGTTCCAATGTGGAACAATTTTATTATTTTTTTTAATTTTAGAATTTTCTACAAATTCCAGATTTCCTATTGAGAGTCTAAATTTTGTTTTGAAAAATAGTTTGTTTCTACATATTCTGAATGAAATTGATGAGGCTTTCTGAGCTGCTCAGCTGGAAACCTTAAAGCCCTAACTCTAGTCAGTTTCCAGGGCTGCCAGGCCTACTGTTGTGCAACAGAGAACCCAAAGTGTTGAGAACCCTAGCTTGAGACCCTTGGGAGTCTTGATCCAGAGATCTTTATGATTGTCATCCTTCTCTCCTCTCAACTGCCACATCTGATGGCTGCCTGCTTGTCTCAGGCACTTCATTATGACTTTGTTCAGCTGTCACCTTACTCTTTTAGTACCTTCTCTGGACAGGAGTACCAAAGAAATATTAAAGATGCTGCCTTTTTTGTTCTTTAAATCAAAACTGAAGACTAACTTATTTTCATTTGATACTATGGCACTGTGTATTACATTTTTAAATGACTCTACTTTTATTGTAAAGTGTATTGACAGAGTTTGTGAGAGTTGCTCTTTTCTTTACATATAAGTTGCCGGTATATGTGGATATATTGCTGGAAAGATTTCTTACATGTCAGCGTGCCAGGAGAAATTTAAGAGACTGGAGAATTCCCCGATAGGAGAAAGTATACGACAAGGGCGCAGACCTCTTCCACATGAGTAAGCCTTCAATTCTTTCACTTTCTTTAAGTTCTTAATTTTTTTTTTCCTTGTAAGAAGTTCATAGAAAGATCAAGGCTGCATTTGCAACTTGCAGTGATTTTGAGAGCTGAATTTTTCCTTCCCTTCCAGCAACTTGTTACCTCCAGGAAACTCATTCATTATGAATTCACAAAGCAGCGGCATCAACTGAAAATTATAGTTTGAGCTCTGTTATGTACAACTGAGTATTTTGTCGAGTCAAGCAAAGAGTGCTTTTGTAAGCAAAAATGTACTAGAGTGTACACTAAGACTTTGGTATCCTGTGGGATTTACTCATAATGATGTGACCTTACACAAGTTTTCTCTTGATGGTTTAGAAGACAACTGAAATAAAATAGCTTCACCTGTTGGAAATTTTCCAGTAGTTTAGTTTGACTGAGGGTGAAATAGAAAGAGGGTGGAAATAATAATAAAAGGAAAGAGATCAGTAAGCAATATTAGCTAAGGAAGTTGTATGGTGGACAAACTTATTACTTTCCTTTGTTCACAACTTTAAAATCTATAATAGTGAAGAAGCATGACACCATTATGCTCTATTTGTGAAAAACTCAAGTTTTTTTAAAATATTTCCTGTTTTGTTTCAGAAATGTTTTCCCACTTGATATAGTTTTTAATAACATTAGTTTTGTAATCTCTGACCTATATAAATCTTTATATAATTCGCTGCTCAGAAAATGTTGTTTGGATAGCAGTGAGCAGTAGTCTAGTTTATGTAATGGTTACTGTTACATAGACAGACATACTTTTTAAAACCTTTTAACAAGGACTTGATTGATCTCTTAACTGCTTTCCAAACTAGGATTTTTAAAAGGTTTGTGTACTGAATGTTTTTATACTGAAAGGTTTGAACTTACTGCACTGAATTCAATTATATTGGATAACATCACCCTAAATACTTAGTTCCCTTTAAACTCCATGTTCTAATCTCAGTTGATTTGGGAGTGATCATGCAAAACTAAATCTTTTACAAGTAAGAAATTGTAGTGGCTCATATCTTTGTCAAGAGTGGGTGAAGAATTGAAACTGTAAAAACTTGTTTAAACAAAAGATTTAGGTGTCTTGATAATGTGGTAGGTTAATAGTCCATCCTTTTGCTTCCATAAAATGGGTTTAAATTATTTTAGGTTATGAATGAGAATGTTGTGGTTCTGTCTGGTAAACTGTAATTAGCAGTAAAATTTGTCCAAACTGCAATATTGTCCACATACACTGCTCTGCATTGAAGCCAGTGATATCAATCATTTCACTTTCATGCGAACTAAATTCATACCAAACAAATGGCTTTAAAACATTTTGGTTTGCAATTAGCAAGACCTAGGCAAGTAAAGGATCTTTGTTTCTTTAAAATTGTCCTTTATATGCCACTGTAAACTCATAAATGAGGCAAGACGGGTGCAACCACCTCTGGGCATAGAATGCATTGTAAAGGGGGAAAGAACAAGATAATTCAAGATATTGCCAATGTGGAACCGAACAGGATAGAACTGATGAGAAATTATATCAAGTAAAAATTACACAAAGAACCACCAGAATCCAGAGAGAACAAATGCACAACAAGCATTCATTAATCTGTTTGAGATGGGCAGAACAAGCAGATATAGCTGATGTATTTAAAAAAAAAAAAAGAGAGAAGAATACATAATGAGTTTATACAGATGGCTTACTTTATTAAAAATCACTTTCAGAGAAGACAGGAACCAACAAAGCTACCTTTATTTGAAAATTTTACACAAATTTTAGCAGTCATGATTCTTTAGAATCTTGACTGTTTTTAAACGACAAACAGCATAAAGCTGTTAAGTGCAGAATGTAAATGTGAAATAACAGCAAAAGAATGGGATGAGAAAATACAGATAACTGTTGTCCCTAATACTAACAAAATAGTAAGTTCAGTATTATTTAGTTTACAGAATGAATGTTTCTCCATTTCTGTATAACAAAATACATAATGTTGCCCTAGATAGCTGTATGAAATGCAAATAGCCAGGCCCTCTTTCATGCACATAAAATGTGACTGCTGGAAGGTAAAACAAAAAACATCCTTTTGGAAAACCGTCCTGAAGAAAATAATAATAAAACTAGAGAGAGAATTTGAACAGGACTTAGACTTTGGGAGTTGAGATGTTTGTAAAGATTCACCTTGGGAATAACAAAGCTACTCCTATTTTTGCTGTTTAGAGGGAAAAAAAAAAATAAAGCAATCTTAAATTTGTTGTTCCAGGCAATACTTCCTATTGTAGATCATTGAAAAAAATTAATAGAATATCTTATAATGGAAGACTTCTCAAAATTTGTGAGACAATGCCAACCAAATTCACAAAAATGGATTAAAGTAATAATATACCTTGCACAGAAAAAAATACAATAGAAACACTGAAATCATTGAGATGCTTTGATGTAGGGTATGTCTAAGCATCAAGCTGGAGGAGTAATTCCCAGTGTGAGGAGACATACTCATGCTGGCTCTCATCAAGCTCTAGAGCACTAAAAATAGATCATAGCCAGGGCAGCACAAGGGGGCGGGGTGGGGGGGAGGTGGTGCGAGCTGGCTGCCTTCAGTAAATTCCTAGCATCTGATGGGCATGCACTCAGCAGCTATCCCCTTTTGCTTCTCACACTGCCTTGCCTACATTCTATTAGTGTGCTAACTCAAGTATATCTCCTCAAACTGGGAATCCCACTCGCAGCTTGAAGTGTAGACTTACCTATAAATATGGTAATCTTATACCTATAGGACAGTCAAGAAAAATATATACACAGGATAACTGAATTACATCCCCGCCACCTTTTGCTTTCCTTTTTCTATTCTCCTGAGACTCTTCCATGCCCCCTCATAAAACGTTCAGATTCCCTTCTACCCCTCACCCCCAAAAGTGAATATGAATGCTTAAATGCATATATACATGCCATGTTAAGATGGTGTTTTAAATAATTGTTGCGGGAAAAGTTAAAATAACAATATATGGTCAATATAAAAGATGTTGCTTTATATTGTTAATTCTGTAATAAGATATATTTACCTATATGTGTAAAGACAATGTAACTGTAATGTCTTATTGTAAATGATCCAAAAAATGAATAAATAAAATCTCCTTTTCTTCCCCCTCCTCCAAAAAAAGTAAGAGATGGGCAGCTGAGTAAATAATTCAGTAGTGAACAAGGCCATTAGAAGTATGGGCTTAAATCCTTCGCTATTCAGAAAAGCATGTAAGCATATACTTAAAATTAAAGCATGTGCTTAAGTGCTGTGCTGAATCAGGCCTAAATAACTACAATACACAATTTTTTTTGCATGTAACCAATTGATGTCATCTTTTAAAAAAAATTGTTTCTAATCATCATTCTCCCTGTTAATTTTGTGCCGGAAAACTAATTCAGCAAATCCATATAGGAGGGAGGAACATAAGTCTTCTGTTTCCTCAAGATAATTCTTTTGTCCCCAGGATAGCTACTGTGACTTTTTTTTGGTATTGATAAGTCATAGCAGCGTCTAATGAAGGGTTTTAAGTTGCATCTTGGCTTCTCAAACCATACTTCTTCCCCCAAACTTTCAAAAATAGCAGGTACTGCTAGATTCTTATGCCACCACTAGCTCATGCAGGCACACCCTGTTCTATTTGTGTCTGATGTGTTCTGTCTGTGTCTGAACTGTCTTTGGGGGGTAAGGGTTGTGTCTTACAGTATTTATCTTGTAAAGTTCCAAGCTCATGGCTGGTACTCTGTCTATATTCTGTATTTTTTTTTTTTTTTCCCAGATAGGACTCAAGTTTCTCATGTACGCTCCTTTTTTTAAAGTGTATATGTGTTAAGGAGGGGGATATATATAGATCTTTTTTGGACAGTGTAAGCAGAATCAATTACCTTTTTCTTTTAAAATCTGTTAATACTTAGTTTTAAAAAATAAATTGTGTTAAAACGTTTAATCAAGGAAATTTTATTCCTCAACCCATTGTGTATCACGTGCTTTAATTAAATATTTCCAATCTGAATATCCAATTGTGGTGTTTTTCCAGATATGCTGCTCAAAAATCAGAGTTTGCAAATTTGCCTTCTCAGTCACCTTTTGGATCTTCTCCAGCAGCTGAAGCCCCACTTTCTTCCAGCTATTCACATGAATATAGTTCAACAAATCAGTCCGGCTCTAATTATGAACCAATTCCATTCAGTTCTTCTCTGAATGAATCCTCTCCTACTGGAGTTACTGAACATAATGCCCCAGGTATGGCTTGTCTTAATAAAGTTTATAACTTCATAGTACATTAATTCTTGTCTCTGTCTTGGATGTCTTTTGTCTTCAGAGGTGAGAAGAATGTGAAAGTAAAGCTTCTTTTGTCATGATGATAAATATGGTATATCCCCTTAATTTGCTTGGATGTATACATTCTGTATATTCAAATTGCCTTGTTTCAGCACCTGTACAAATATACAGTATTTTGTAGATTGCAGTGGTTTTTGATACAGAAATGTGTTGAAGTTCCAAAAAGAAAAGTATGTTGACACAAAGCACATCGATCTACAGTATGTTTCTGTTTTAACATTTGTCTTTTTAAAACCAACTTAATTTCTATATTTTTTTAAAAAGATAACTGCAAGTAAAAATTTTAATTTGCAAAGTCCGCTCTGTTTGGAAAGTTAAATATACCTATATCTCCCACGTGAAGTTTGATTCCCCACAGATTTTCTTTTAATCTTTGCAACTGAACAAAATGTCCAGGGACAACAGGAACATAGGTGGGGGAGTTTCTCCTTTTTATAGATATCAAAAATTTGATTTATATATTTATATATGCAGCTATCTCTGATTTAGCTCTAGTCAATTTTTGTTTAAATTTTGACACTTCTTTATGGTGGAAGGAGAATTATCCTGTTCCATTTCTCTAATAATTTAACCTTCATGGATTTAATCATTGCATATGTATTGGTCATTTAAATTTGAAACCTATATATAAATGAAGCTTTTAAAGTTGATATATTACTAACATCTGTAATGGGAATCAGTGATAGGAGGAATGATTCAGCCATTTAAATCCATCTAAAATCTTGACCAAGCCATAGCTTCTTCTGTTTCCTACTAGCCTTTCTGGCCTATTGCCTTGTTGTTAGTGATATTATCTTAACTGTATAATGTCTTAATCCCATGCCAATGAAACAAGGTTTTTAAAATGTGATAGGTTTGTGTTTTTAACTTTTCAGAATCTGAATATAGGGTTCTATTTTCTCCTGCAACAACTGAGGACATCACTGAGCCTAAAATTTCCTGCATCCTTCATGCTGCTTTAGGTGTTAATGATGTCCTGGACTGTTGCAGGGGAAACACAAAATCGTGAACTCAGGTCTTGGATGGTACCTAAAGAAATATGATGATTTTCTCTGTGTGTGTGTGTGTGTGTGTGTGTGTGTGTGTGTGTGTATGTATATGTGTGTGTGTGTATATATATATAATTTTAATGTACTTTAGATTTTTAAATTTAATTTTTTTATGAAAAATCTTTTCATTATTTGACTCTAAAAGCCCCTTCACACAACTAATTTTTGATAAGAGATTTATGGGCTGACATTTTAAACACATTGATAATCTTTATGGCTCCTTACACTGAAGCACTTGAAAACTGCAATTTTAACAGAATCCAGGAGTTGCTCTCTCCATGTGTGCTGAATTTATACAATAATTGATAATATATGAAAGGGAAAAAAAATCCAAAATAAAGTATAGAAATGATATTCAGAGGAGGAAATGTGTGCAGAAATAAATGCTTGTAGAAGTGAACTTGGAGCTGGCAATGTACACATATTAACATTATGCACAGGTTGATTTTGATTTTTAATTGTTTTTAATTAACTGGGTTTATAAAACGGGACAGTAAGGAATAGCATGAAAGAATAATAAATAAATATGTAATTAATCCAATATGGAGTTTTTCCAAATAGAGTTATCCCAATAAGTCTAAGAAACAACCCACCTATTGATAACAGCAGCATTTTAATGTATAAAACAACATATTGTATCAAAAATCCTGATAACCATTACCATTTAATGCAGACTGAGGGTTTCTCCAGAAACTATTGCCTTTAATATACAGATAAACTGATATCTTGCTCTATTGGAGGACCTGCTGTACATGCTTTTGCTATTTCTGGAAGGACCGCAAGCCTGTATGGAAATCATAAACTTATCTGGATTTCTGAAAAGTCTAATTTATAAACTAAAATTTATTCCAAAATTATTTAGTTTTGTTATGCTTATGTCAGATGACCAAAACTTTCTTATCCACCAAATGTTAAACAGCTTAAATCTCTTTCTGGTAATTTAGCAATATCAGAATGAGAAAACATAAATTAGTTAGTATCTTCCAGTACTCGCGTGTGCACAGAGACTGACAGTTTGTCTATCTCAAGCATAAATAAGAAAAAATAATGAAGTAAGCTCAAAAATCAATCTTGATCTTTTTTTAAAAAAAAAAAAAGTAAAACTCTTGTTTATCTCTATTTCTGTTTGTGATCTGATTTATAAATTTATCTACTTTCTTGGGATTTACAAAGCTGACCATCAAATTTGTTTGAGCATAAGCTTTCGTGAGCTACAGCTCACTTGATCGGATGCATTGAAGTGAGCTGTAGTTCACGAAAGCTTATGCTCAAATAAATTTTAGTCTCTAAGGTGCCCCAAGTACTCCTTTTCTTTTTTGCGAATACAGACTAACATGGCTCCTACTCTGAAAGCTGACCATGTGTCATTCAAAATTAATAGTTCAGCCAAAAAAACTGGAAGAACAAAAAGAAAATGTATTCAGGCCCTAAAAGAGTCATCACACCCTGAAATAGCGTTATCCCCTTTCCCTTATTAATTGTAACTCTTAGTTCCATATATGTTGATCATTCACATAGTTGCGGCCACCCATGATAGTGTTTACTGCTCTGTTTCTTGGATGGGAGAAATCTTGCAGATTATAACATCATTAATGGTGTATACCAAGATCAACAGTTTGTCACTTTGTCTAGACATCTTCCTCCTCCTCTGAGGTCATGAGTTGAAATCCTGGCCCAATTGAAGTCAATAGGAGTTTGCGATTGAAGTCAGTGGAGCCAGAATTTGACCCAAGGAATAAGTGAGCCCAAGCATTTGAATTAACTCCATATGAAATTTGAGTCTTATTTCACAGAGTTCAACCTATTTATCATTTTTTTTATTTGTTAGATAATCTCTGTAATAATTAAATGGAGGTACTTCACTAGCCAACCTAGTAAAGTGACTCTAATAGTTGTAGAACAACTGAAGATGTAAAACCGCTCAAATTTCTGGTTCTTCCACACCTCTCTCCCCCCCCCCCCAAAGATGCATCTGATTTTCTGTTCACCAAAGGTTTCGTTTATTAATCACCGCTATATATTATTTGAAATGCTCTGTCAGTAGTAGTAGCACAAAATCATGGTGCTTAAATAGACAAATATGTTATTTCCTAAACATGACTGGACTAGACATTCTTACTTTTATTCAGGGTCCCTCAAAGATATGACATTTTTAATAGTATTGGGGGATGATTAGGCTTTTTCTTGGATAAAATAAGAAAAAGAAAACCTTTCTCCATCCTAAGAGGAATAACATTTTTGACAGATGTAAAATGCGGGGGATGAATGAAATCAAACCCACAAGCCTAATAGTGCTTAGATGCCATGGAGTTTGGGCACTTTATAAATACCTAGGTGGCTGATCCATAACCTTCTTTTCTCTTCAGACCAGTCTGATTTTTCCCTTCTGCAAAGTCTTCATTTTTATTAAAAAAAAAAAAAAAAGTTTCACTGTCCTTGGAGTGCACAGAATTCTCTTCTCTATTCTTTAGAGTCTGAAAATATGGAAAACTCTTGCTTTGGGTTGCGCTATCTGCTCAGACTATCTGCTGTCAATCATGATCTAGGTGAACTGGTATCTGCTTGAAAAGCTGTTCGTGGCAGTGCTATACATAGAAATTCTGCTTTATGTTCTTATTTGTTGGTTTCAGAGTAGCAGCCATGTTAGTTTGTATTCGCAAAAAGAAAAGGAGTACTTGTGGCACCTTAGAGACTAACATTTATTTGAGCATAAGCTTTTTGTGAGCTACAGCTCACTTCATCGGATGCATTCGGTGGAAAATACAGTGGGGAGATTTACACTTTTTTACACACACACCATGAAACAATGGGTTTTATCATACACACTGTAAGGAGAGTGATCACTTAAGGTGAGCTATTACCAGCAAGAGGGTGGGGGGCAGGAACCTTTTGTAGTGATAATCAAGGTGGGCCATTTCCAGAAGTTGACAAGAACGTCTGAGGAACAGTGGGGGGTGGGGCAATAAACATGAGGAAATAGTTTTACTTTGTGTAATGACCCATCCACTCCCAGTTTCTATTCAAGCCTAAGTTAATTGTATCCAGTTTGCAAATTAATTCCAATTCAGGAATCTCTCATTGGAGTCTGTTTTTGAAGTTTTTTTGTTGAAGAATTGCAACTTTTAGGTCTGTAATCGAGTGACCAGAGAGATTGAAGTGTTCTCCAACTGGTTTTTGAATGTTATAATTCTTGATGTCTGATTTGTGTCCATTTATTCTTTTACATAGACTGTCCAGTTTGACCAATGTACATGGCAGAGGGGCTTTGCTGGCACATGATGGCATATATCACATTGGTAGATGTGCAGGTGAATGAGCCTCTCATAGTGTGGCTGATGTGATTAGGCCCTATGATGGTGTCCCCTGAATAGATATGTGGACAGCGTTGGCAACGGGCTTTGTTGCAAGGATAGGTTCCTGGGTTAGTGGTTCTGTTGTGTGGTGTGTGGTTGCTGGTGAGTATTTGCTTCAGGTTGGAGGGCTGTCTGTAAGCAAGGACTGGCCTGTCTCCCAAGATCTGTGACAGTGATGGGTCGTCCTTCAGGATAGGTTGTAGATCCTTGATGGATGCGTTGGAGAGGTTTTAGTTGGGGGCTGAAGGTGATGGCTAGTGGCATTCTGTTGTTTTCTTTGTCGGGCCTGTCTTGTAGTAGGTGACTTCTGGGTACTCTTCTGGCTCTGTCAATCTGTTTATTCACTTCAGCAGGTGGGTATTGTAGTTGTAAGAATGCTTGAAAGAGATTTTGTAGGTGTTTGTCTCTGTCTGAAGTGTTGGAGCAAATGCAGTTGTATCATAGAGCTTGGCTGTAGACAGTGGATCATGTGGTGTGGTCTGGATGAAAGCTGGAGCCTGGGTCACCGGCTGGTAATAGTTCATCTTAAGTGATCACTCTCCTTACAGTGTGTATGGTAACACCCATTGTTTCATGTTCTCTATGTATATAAATCTCCCCCACTGTATTTTCCACTGCATGCATCCAATGAAGTGAGCTGTAGCTCACAAAAGCTTATGCTCAAATAAATTTGTTTGTCTCTAAGGTGCCACAAGTACTCCTGTTTTTATTTGTGTGTCACTACTCAGTTTTCTCAGCTCACAACTACTTCATAACATTGGTGGCATCTGAGAATAAAATGAAAATTTTCAGGGAGGGATCTTTCTGAATGTATAGAGTGCTTTTACAATACTTTTAAAAAACTGAATTGCAATTTAGGATTGTGGCAGTAATGTGTCCCATTTCAGTCTCAATTGAGCTACAATTGATTGGCATGCTAAAAAAATGTTTGGTTAATTGCAGCTGTAATCGAGTGTAGTTGGGTGTTGCTAAATCTTCTCATTGCGCATATATATATTTTTTTTAAAAGAACCTGTTCCATTCCTAGAAGAAAGTCCTAAAAGAAAAAGTGTCTCATATGAGGAGTTAAGGAATAGAAACAGAGAGACATATGAAGTAACGGTAACACAAAAGGCAGAGACTCCAGTCAAGTCTTCACAGGAGAGACCATTTGAAAAAGAAGGTAATTTGATGCTGAATTGCTGCAGTACGTAGTGAACATGGATGCCAAAGTAGTGTTGAAAAGGGTTAGAGTCTTATGTTTTCCTTTAAGAAATCCCTAAAGGATAAACAAACAGTGTCTTGAGGGGCAAATGACTGAATTGTGTTTCTGACTTAGCTCACATTTGAATCGATTTCCTTTCTATGTATGGCTTATGTTCAGCATATTATATAGTTTCATATTTCAAATTACTACTCGTGTTGGAAAAAAAACATTGAAGTTTCAGTAGAAGATTATAATGACTGTACTAGAATGATCAGGTTATCCATTTAGAGACAAATTGTGAAAAGCTTGATTAGTGCTTGACTGCCTAGGCTGTTAGGCGTATGGCTACGCAGCAAAGAAAACCTGCAGCTGACCTGTGCCAGCTGAATTAGGTTTGCAGGGCTTGGGCTGTGGGGCTGTTTCATTGCTGTGTAGACTTCAGGGCCTGGGGCTGTAGGATCCTGAGCGGTGGGAGGGTCCATGAGTCCAGCAGTCTACACAGCAATGAAACAGCCCTGCAGTCTGAGCCCCACGAGCCTAAGTCAGCAGGCATTGGCCAGCCATGGGTGTCTAGTTGCTGTATAGACATATCCAAAGAAATAATTTACTGCATCACAGCTCTTTAGCAAAGGGTTCGAGAACTAAGGTTTCTGAGTTTTTTTTTTTAGCCCTTGAAAGGGTGTATGTTAAGTTAGCATTCTCTCAAAACAGATCACATACCTATTTTTTAAAACTTATTTTATGAATTTGGGGATTTCTGTAGTGTAGAATTTTGAGGGACGTGTCATTGTTTGCAGATGTTTACTGTTCTACGTTAAAATTTAAAGGAAGGAACTAGTACTTGGCACCAATGTTGAGATTTTTGTTTTCGCGCTGGAAAACAGAACTTTAGACAGTAAAGAATGAAGTGACCTTCAAAATGAAATGCCATTCAATCAGTATAAAGCTATCTTTGGGAACCACATTTCTTATTTTGAATAAAAAAATTAGTTTGTTTAATGTACTGCAGGATCTGTCACTTTGAATCTTCAGGCATTATATTCAGGCCCCCACATACTCTGCATCACAATGGGACCAAATTCTGCAGCAGCAACCCTTTAATTTTGTGGCAATGTTAATTTATTCTGTCGCTGTGAAATAGTCTACATTTCTACACTGCCCACCCGCATACAAACATGCAGTTTTAGCCCATAGCTGAAAATATCAATTGACATAAAATTCTTGGGTGAACATTTGAAACAATGGTTATTTTCAAAGCTGTAGAGCAAATGTAGCTGCAGGCTGGCCCTAGCAGGGCAAGGAGATAAAATATTGAGCATCCGCCTGGATCAAAATGATTAATTTTGTGGCAGACACTCTGAATTACATGAATTCTTAGGAAAAATGCCAACTCCCATGTCTGTGGAATTCATGATGCCATGATTAAGATGAATGAGGAAGTTCACACCTCTTAGCTATTGTTCCAGGCTATCTGTAGATTCAGGCAACTGACATTTCATCTGTGGGCATAGTTTCCTATTCAAGGTTTTCTCCACAACCACAGAGACTAGAACCATATTTTCTTTAAATGAAAGCTCAAGTTCTGGAGTAGCACTTTTGTGGCAAGGAGTAAACTCCACAGCAAAGTCTATGGCTATGGGATTGCAGAATACAAAGGTTCACAATTTTATTTATACTTTTTAATTTAGGATTTTTTTCACTATGGAACAATGTTTAAACATAACATAGGATCACAATAGATGGAATGTTATGTTACTTAGCATCAGCTTTTGAAAATGGAACATGAGTAGTTCACTGAGCTTTCTACAAATAACTTGTAAATGTGGTTGCTTGCACTGTTTAGGAAAGTGGAGTAAAAGCAAAACTAAAATAAATGTAAATAGTTGCTGGATAATAAATGACACAGAAGTGCATGAAAGTCTGAAATTAATTTCAGGGAACTTACTGATGTCACTAATGGAGATGGTTCAATAGCAGAGCTCAGTGATTTTTCAGCCTGTTTGTTTACTATTTTTCTTTTGAAATGTTAGCTTTATAATAATGAGTAAGAACAGGAACTAAAATTTAGAGTTTGCCTGCTTTGGGTTTAACCTCTGTGCTCTTAGTGTGCCTGCATAATTCCTGCTAAATTGCTGAGGAGTGGATGCTCTTCAGCAGCAGTCAAATGATGATAAGCACTGGGGGCTCCCTTACAGCAGTTTTTTGGGGATGGGAGCAGAAATCTGCACAAATCATCAAAATTGAAACTATATTGGGAGGGTAGGAGGAACATCTGCAACACCCTTCTCCTGTCCATGCCATCCTCAGACACCTCCAGTAGAGTCCTTTATCACTCTGTGCACCCACACATAACCCTGAGGCAAGCCCCAGTGCCCACAAGAGCCTTTTTCCCTGGAGATGCATCTCCTTTTTTCTGGACTTTATGTAAGAAGAGTGCACTGGTTTAACTAAAAGTGCAGTTGTAAACTGATAGGGTTAAACCAGTGCAAAGAGCTCTGTGGAACCTCTTCCTTTGGTTTTAAGCCATACATATTTCAGTTTAGCTTGTCAATTAGAAATCAACTTAAGCTGAACTGAAATAAACCAGGTTTAAACTAAAATAAGAGTCCGCACAACATGCATGGATTTAACCAAATCCGTTTAAAATTGCACTTTTAAGATGGAGTCAGTGCAACTTCCTCATGTAGATGTGCCATCTGTCATTGTTGACAATACTACCATCCTCATAGTCACTTAAGCCCATTACTTGGGTATCATCTTTGAATCCACCCTCTCTCTAACCCCAAACATTCAGGCTGAAGCCAAAGCTTGTTTCTTCCTTCTGTGTAAGGTCCAGTTCTCCGTGTGCACCACATAAACTCTCATCCTGTCTTGTCTTCTCTGACCACCTCCTTTCTGGCCTCCTGATATTCCCCTCTCCTTTGGAATCTTTGGCTGGTCTGACCATATTGCGCTCTCTTACACACAATTCCTGACAGCCCAGATCCTCCTCCTGGCTCTCGCTTCTCTCATGCATTAAATTCAAGCTTCCCCTCCCTTTAAGGACCAGCACAACTCGGCACTTACAGTCTATCTTAGGTACTTGTATACTACTAATGGGGGCCTCACGATCATTAATGTACTTACCCTCTCAACACCCTTCTGAGGTTTAAAAGTACTGTTATCCTCATTTTACAAAGGGGGAACTGAGACACAGACCAAGTGACTGGTCCAAGATCCCACAAAACGTGGCAGAGCAGGGAACTCAGCTCTAAGAGTCATAACCACTGGTCCATCTTTCCTCTTTGTCTTTATATTCTTGTATCTTATTATAACCTAACTCTATATCCTGTTTGTCCATGTCTCTCCCAAACAAGCACCTTTTCATTTACTTCCACACTGCCCTCACTGGACTAATCTATAAAACCATTACCCTCCCCTCCTTCAAGTCTGTCTCCAAGACCCACTTCTACATTGTAGGCAGTTGCCAACTGTTAAAGGCAACTGTTGCCTGTTTCTTCCCATTGTTTGGTATACCCACTTGTTGCATCTTGTTTTAAATTAATTATAAACTCTGCGGGGTAGGGATTAATATAATTGGTCCCTAACCTGACTGGGGCCTTTGAATACTGCTATAATAAAAACTAATAATGCCATCTTTACCCTTTCCCTCATTTTAAAAATTACTAGACACACACTGAAGTGTAACTATCCTTAAACCTCACACTTCGAAAACACAACACATTCACCACAGTTTCAAAAGCACTATGTAAATTAAACTTATGTATTTAAACTATTTAGTTGCATGTGATATTCTTTTTCTTTTTTCTAGTTAAAGTAAACAAGTATGGAGATGCTTGGGAAGAGTGAGAACTGAATCTTTGCATGTACTGAAGGAAGTTATCTTCAATCAGCTAACTTCAGCTCCATCTGTGTTGGTCATGAATATCTGCACACTTCGGTGTATTCTGCCAAACTGAAATATGTTATAATAAAGACGACTAGATTTTATTTTTGACTTTCCAGAAGAGTGGAAAAATTATGGATTTTGGGCTTAATTGTGTAGCTTTGCACCATTGGGGAACTAGACTATTTATGAGAACAGTGATTTTGAACAGTTTGATACTGTTTAGAAATAATGAAAAAGGGATAGCTTGCACTAATTTTATAAATTTGTAGTGAGAGATAAGGCATTAGCATATGTAAACAAAATAAGCCAGATGTACTGGTGTTGAGAGGGGGAAAAAAACAATCTTTTCAGATTATTCAAGACTCCCATTAAAAGTCACTCAGTAAAACCTACCCTCATTATTATTTTTTTTTTTTCTGAAAGTAATGTGGCATAAAATCCCAGTGGTATTTACCCCCCATCTAATTAGTAAGGTATTAAAATAGATTTTCATTTCTCCCATATTTTTGGGACTTCAAAGTCAGATCTTAACAACCCGCAATAAATCTTTACGACTAAACAGTAAAAATAGGCAGTGCTGAGGAACTAGGTACCAGAGTAAATGTATACCTTTCATGCTCTTCAAACACATTTCAGAATAACATGCACATTTTTAGTGAGTTATTCTGACTCATCCACCACTGAGTAATTGTCCTGACAAGATCCAAGTTACCAGAAGCACAGAAAATGATTAAATGAAAGGAAAAGGAAACATTAAAAAAATCAGGTTTCAGAGTAGCAGCCATGTTAGTCTGTATTCGTAAAAAGAAAAGGAGTACTTGTGGCACCTTAGTCTCTAAGGTGCCACAAGTACTCCTTTTCTTTTTATTAAAATCAGTATTTAGGCATAGTGGGGTAAGTGTATTAGTCACTTTAATTTTGGTGACTTGGGTTCAAATTCTGGTCTGGATTGAAAAATAATGTTGTGGTCTTCTTCTTCTTCCCATGTTTGTACATGTCACAAAACCACCACAGTTTATCACTACTTTGTCTCTCGAGAAGAGCTCCCATTGAATAGAATATAGCATTAGTATTTCTATTCAGGACTGAGATACATTGGCAGAGCTGTTCTGACACATTTTCCTAGTATCTGCTTTATCTCCCACATATCTGGATCAAAACAGTGCCACCAGTCTCTTTCATGAACCCTAGAATCTCATCTTCAAGCTGTGACCTTCAGCTGCTCTACTTGTATTCTTAAGCCTGTCAGCACTGTCCCTGTCTGGTTTGGGGTCTTTGGTTAAAGGTGTGCTGAAACTGATCAATATCAACCCTAACTTCATGAGAGAGGAGAAGGAATTATTACCATCCAAGAAAAATGCTCTTGAGGGTCTCATTGATTCAATGGACCAACAGAGCAACATGGACAGAAAGATTCACCAGGGTGGTGCAGAGTAAGCTGAAATGACTATGAAAAATGAATGTAGAGAAGATGAGTTCTTAAAGAACCAAACCATGTTTAAGAACATCTGAATAACAGGTCTGTTTGCAGAGAAAGGAAACGCCAAACTACTTCGGAACTGTAAGTGGATGACTGGCATCAGGTTATCTTGAAGCTAACTGTAAAAAAAACAAAACAAAACCCAATTTATGTTGAGAGGTGGCTTTCAGGTCTGAAACGAGGTCCATGAAAGTACTAGAAGTCAGCAGGATTTGTACTGTTGTTGAATGATGGGGACATTTTAGAATACTGAAAGTGGTCAGATTTATCATGGGAGAAATGCATACAGAATTGTCTTGATTTCTCCTTGATGTACTCACCATACAAAAAAGGAGAGAATAAGGGCTTGTTTACACTACTGCGTGGGGTCGATCTAAGATACGCAACTTCAGTGACGTACTTAGATCTACTTACCGTGGTGACTTCACTGCAGTAACTCAACAGCTGATGCTCTCCCATCGACTCTGCTTGCACTCCTCGTTCTGGAGGACTAGAGTCAACAGGAGAGCACTGAGCGGTTTGATTTATTGCATCTATATTCTTTCCAATTTTTAAGCTGCAAGGCCAAATTATTAAAAAATAAAGTTAGTGGCCTGAAGCTGGGGGCTGTTCACATGCATTGTGAGCATTTGGCCCAGATCCTTCACATTTGTTTACAGCCTCGTTAAAAGTTACAATGTCAGTTGCTTCTGTATTGCAGATATGTGGAGAATTGAGTTTACAATGCTGTCTTCCAAAATCAACAGCAAGATTCATAATCCAAAGTAAGGAAACAGTCTAATTCTTCAGCAATTGCTTTCAGCAAATGTTCATTCATATTACATAGATCTGTTTTGGAACCCAGTTAAACAGATAATCCCAAAAGAAAATAATTCCTGGTGCTCATTCAAAGAAAACCCAGGCAGAGACTGAATTGTTGGAATAGTACCCACAACTCCATTCCCCAAGTTGCACCCATAAAATCACGCTGCCTACTTGAGATGCAAAAATAAGAAGTCACAGTATATTTGCAGTGTTCAAAGTATGATCCTGTGTGATCATTGTCTTAGCTTCCCCTCAGTGGGCTCAGATACCATTCTGGATGCTGGATTTCTCAGGGTTGGCGCACTCTCTTCATAGAGTTCATCTGCTTGCTGGGCTTTGCAAGCTTGGCTTACCCTCTGTGAGGCTCAGATAGCCCCATGGTTTGTTTGGCTCTAGGAATCCAATGTGGGGACTGCTGGTGTACTCAAGCTTTTCTTAATACCCAGGCTTCACCCACTTTTGGCACCAAGGTAAGATTTCATGCTCAACAGATTAGACAGATTTTCATATTATGAGTGTCCATTTCCTTTCTTGTGTGATTTGATCAGCCATGAATGAAATAGTTAATGTGGACATTTAAATTATTATTGGATATGAATACTCATAAATCAATTCTCAGTTTATCCATTACTTACAAATATCTATCTTGTTTTTGATGCCCACTACTTGCTTTTCCTATTTCTATAAACTTGTTCAAAGACGTTTACAAAATGGGAACAAAATTTCTAAATTTGTGTTTTTAAATTTGCACCATTTTTATATGCACCATACCCTGGAAAGTATGTTAAAATCCACAAACAAATCGTTACCTCCTGTTGAATGACAGTTTTCTAAAACATAAAAACAACAAAGCCCTTGCTTGGATGATTTCTCTAATCCTGCACTGCAGTAAATGAAAGATATTTTTAAATATATTCCCTGCATTGTACAGTATACGTATCCTCCTCACTCATGCTTTTTTCAATGGATCAGTGCAGTGCATTTAAAAAAAAAAAAAAAAACCAAAACCTGTAGATGGAGCTAAAAAATCAGCTCTGCAAAAATTAATGCAATAATGACCCAAACTTGGAAATATAGTGCGTAGTATTGTTTAATTATTTTCTGCGTTTGAAATAGAATGCACACACTAATTTCAATCTCATTGGATTACAGGTCTTATTTTAAAAAAATGTAATTCACACAAACTCACACCAGTGGTGAACTTGGTGTCCCTGCTGTTCATATTAGATTGACATCAATGCACTCCAGGTATTAATACTTCACTGACAGCAAGAGACATTCCTTTATGCATGTTCAAACTAGGCTAGGAGAAGTACAAGACAATCCTTTTTGGTACAACACAGTTTGTTTTTTGCTTCCGTTTATATAGCAATGGTTCTGCTCTTGTGTACCACAGATGGTATTTAGGCCTTGCCCTATACTTTATGGAGCTTTCCTTAGATTCATTCCTCTTCATAGGTCCCTTGGACCTCTGCATACCAGACATTCCACTGGCTGCCAACTGAGTTTGGAGACTGTTGTATAGACAAAGCCGTTGCCATGCCAGGAGTGCAGCAAGTGAAGCAGAAGGAACTCCTCAATGGATGCCTGAGGCAGCAATCACGCTAAGCAAGCCCAGGCTACAGATAGGGAAGCAACAGATGCTAAGCAAGAAAAAAATAGACTGCTGAGAGAGCAAGCTGTCAATTGACAGGTGTCTTTCTAGACCTGGCAACTGTTTAGCAGGGGTTGTGTGAAGCCTCTTGCTGGACAGGGCCATGTGCAGCTTTGTGCATAGTATAGGCATAAGGCAGTTACAGAAGATATTACAATTGACTTGATTTTAGAGAGTTAATAAATGACATGGGAGTGGTTAAGCCACAAGCATTTGCCTCAGGATAAGGTTTATGATGTACATGCATGTATGATGATCCAGCATTTAACATTAGACAAGTTAGGGATTGTATCAGTTTAGTCATAGCAGCCTAACACCCAGCTGTATTAAATGAAGTAGTATTACTGAAATTTGCATATAGAAAAAACGCTTGTTACTTACTAGGAGATAAGTGAAGTTGCCCATGTACTAACCTGCATAGCTGCCTACTGATACTTCAGTGGCCACATCTCATGAATAGTAA
This sequence comes from Dermochelys coriacea, assembly GCF_009764565.3. NCBI lineage: Eukaryota > Metazoa > Chordata > Testudines > Dermochelyidae > Dermochelys > Dermochelys coriacea. The sequence goes on along the minus strand of NC_050071.1, from coordinate 93,807,600 downwards.
TATCAAACACTCTACAGGCCTGGATTGTCCTGTGGGATCTGTACATAGACGGCCCTCTGAGTGAGAGTGCTCATGGAGGAGGGGATATCAGGCAGAAGCACAACACTTTTGAACTTAAATTCTAAAAGAACAAAGTATTAAAGCATTTGTATTAATATGCAAACAGTAATTGGCTTTTCTGTAATTCATTATTTTTTATCTTTTCTAATGTCACAGTCAGATTAGAGCAAACCTAAACAATATAGGTTTCTGAGCTCACTGTCGGTTCTCTCCCCAGTGTTCATATTTTGAGAGAACTTTTTTATTAAGTTGTCTATTTAGGAATAATGTTCAGAACTCCTTCCAAAAAGATTTGAATAGACAGGAATAAATAAAATGTCACTCCTCTCAAGTCCAGATTCAAAGCCCACTGAAGTCAATGGGATTCTTTCTAATAGTACCCAGAGGATACCTATTGTCAAGAACGGTGATACAGGGAGTCCTTGCCCAGTACAAGGAGTTATGCAAAACTGATCACCGTATTGGTAGGTTGCTTAGCAGGGCAACATCATTTAAATACTCCTGAATTCTTTTTCTTTCATGCAGGAGACAAATACTTCCAATTATGGCCTTTTGCAGGTTGCACTGAGATCAGGTCATTGCCACTTACAAGAGTTGTAATATCTAAGTTTTCAGTGCCAAGAGCTAAAATGCATTTAAGGAAAAAACAAACATACTGGGGTGTGATATCGACAGAAAAAAACAAACTGCAGTTCTAGAAATTAGCATTTATTATAGAGGCAAACTTTTTTTTAAAAATCAACCCAATCCTCACAATGTACTGATTTACACCTGACTGTAGGCTTAATTTCTTCTGTCCAGAATAAGCTATTGAAGGAAGAGACTTTTTCTGCAGGATTTTGTCATCTTTGTCAGTTCTACAATTCAGATACCAAGATATAAAGTAACTTCTTGAAAAGAAGAGGCATGATCTGAAAAACAAAAAAAAAAATCACATTTTATAAATACTGAGCTCTGAGAGCCAAGTTCTCCTCAGATGTACATGTGCATCCTGTGACTTCAGAGGAAGTTCTGCACAAATCTCTGAGGTAAGAATTTGGTCCTGAATGTGTGTGCAGGACAATAATTTTAATTAGATGTAATCTGAGAAGAAAGTTTGAGCATGATGCACATTTTTAGCATGAGAAATGATGGAAAAGCAATATCCACCATCTGTCACACTTTTAGCTCATTGATTGTACATATTTTAAAAAGGAAAAGTGATCAAACACTATTTTGTGCATTCTAATTGAAATGTTCAGTCAGTCTCTAATCTCAATTTTTTTATGTTGAATTGTATTTTAAAAAAAAACCTGCTTAACATTTTTCCTAAATTTCAAAATTCTTCCAACAGAACTGACTCTGGGTACATGTAAAATATAGTTTTCAAACCTAGCCAGTACTTGTATATTAAATAACACTGCTCACAATAATCCCTTCGTCAAAAGCTTGAAAAGGAGGTGGTCTTTGCATTTGGATCCAGGGGTTAACATACTCAGTCTTTGTCAGACCAGTAGAGTAAGCAAACTAAAATATGCACCAGCTCCTGCTCTCAACTTGACTCAAACAACTTGTCAGTGAACAAATGGCAATCTTTAAACAAACATACTATGGCATCTTTATTTTAAGTCAATGGAAATAATCATATGTGAGTGAGGCAAGCAAGATTTGGGGCAAAATTCTCAAACACTTAATGACTTAGGCACCCAAGTCCCATTAGTTTTTAAGTTGGTTTGGTGCTTTTGAGAATCTTACCGTGTCCCTATATTACTGCAGAATTGGAGTGCAATAATCATGTAGGCTAGGTTCACATGAGGCCTCACGGTTTACTTACTCCATTGGCTAACTCCTGTAGCCACTAAAAAAAGACACAGGTGTAACAAAATTCCTCCAGACTATTAAAGACCCAATGGGACACTCTAATCTAATGATGCCACACTTCAGCCTATGGTTTCTTCAATGATAATACAACGTTACATCAACATGTTTTATTGTGAATACCATGCACTGACAAAATCCATCAAAATCACACAGTTTTGGGTCAATGAACAGGATCTGCTAAAATATCCCTCTCCTTGTCATTCTCAGAGATTTTAAAGTGAGAGGGAACCCTTTATGATCATCGAGCCTGACTTCCTGTATAACACAGGCCGAAGAGCCTCACCCATTAATTTCTGCATCAAACCCATATTTTGTTTGAGCTAGCGTGTAGTATTACATGCAGATAATAAGGACATTATTTAGTGTTCACGTTCTTAAAACATCAATATTTCAGCTGTATTTTTGATATACCAAAAATGATCAGTCCATAAATGTTCAAGTTTAAAAAAAAAATATTGGGAACAGCAAACGGCACTCAAACTAGGAGAGAAATATTTATTTCTTTTCTTCTAACTTACAACTAGCCAGAGAATCCCGCTGGATTAAAAAAAAAAATAGTGCTGTTTATATGAGAATTTTGGAGCTAAATTAGGAGTTCCTCGGAAATGGGAATTTAAAATTGTGAAATGTATGTAAAGAGAAAATGAAGACTCAAGGTTAACTTCAGAATCATAAATTCATAAAAAAAGAATTCCTGATTCTCAGGCTTTCATCTCATGAAGTTTGTTTATATTGTATTGGGGCAAGTGTTTTAAACTAGAATACTGTTCAAAATAAAGAATAAAATCAAAAGCTTCCTTAAGCTTCAAATGCGTGTACCTGGGATTATGAAGCTGAAGGCTCTGAGTTTTCCTTTCCATTAGATCCAAAATTTGCTTCGCATTCCTTGCAGGTATGATGACAGTGCCTAAAATCAGGAGGAAAATAGAGCATTCAAAATTTTTGCTCCTATTTCTCTAACACAGCTGTCATCTTTGTGTCGCATATTTATATGTGTTCTTTTAAAAGGAATGTGTTGAACAGGCTTTATAGAAGGAATCTCTTATTCTTCATTCATCCAGTTTATGTTCTTATCATAGAATATCGGGGTTGGAAGGGACCTTATGAGGTCACCTAGTCCAGCACCCTGCTCAAAGCAGGACCAATCCCCAATTTTTGCCTAAATGGTCCCCTCAAGGATTGAGCTCACAACCCTGGGTTTAGCAGACCAACGCTCAAACCACTGAGCTATCCCTCCCCACAGTTCTTCAGTCCTTCCAGATGTCTTATGGTATGGGATGATGTCTGAATGCCCCAGCAAAATAACCTTATTATTCTTATGTATTATTTATTTTCAGTAGTGCCCAAAATATAGTAGAGCTTTCCAAGCAGGAAAAGGAAGCATGATCCCTGACAAAAGGAACTCACAATCTAGACAAGACCACTGCATAAAGGCAAGGGTTACCAAGATATAGATGGCCAATTGGCCACATCTTTGTAATACAGTGTTGTATTAACACAACGGGGTTTGGGAGGGTAGGAGTGGGGGGGTTAAGTAAGGGAGGGAAGATTTTATTTAAAAAAATTTGGTTTAGGATATTTAAATTATTTCAAAATACCCTTCCAACTTCCCATTATCAGTCAGCTAATTTACATAGGCATAACCGCACAAGTGGGCCTTCAGAAGGGATTTTAAAATAGAGAGGTGGCCTTGTGGATGAGCTTTTGGAAATGCATTTCCTATGTGGGGAGCAGTGTAGTAGACATGGACAAACTGAGGGAGATATCATTGGCTCAGGGAAGGAGGTGGGAGTTAACGCAAAATGGGATGTGGGTGGGAGCAGCATTTGTGTAGGGCTTTGAAGGCAGTGACAAAAAACTTGAACTTGATGTGTTGGACAGGGAGCAAGTAGAGAGATTCAAAAGGGGATGACATGGTCCGAGGTAAGGAAAATGATCTTGGCAGTTGCATTTTGTATGGACTTGAGACAGGATTGGCCAGAGAAAAGGAGGCTGCATTAATTATGGCAGAGAATGATGAACTGAGGGATATGAAGATGTGGTCGAGGAAAAAGATGCAGGATTTGGATACATATATCTTGGACATATGGAGCAAAGGAGAATTCAAAGGTGAACCTCAAGTTACAGGCCAAATGGATGGGATAGACGATGTGATATTTAATGGCACCAGACAGAAGGTAAATTGCTAACTGTTGATCTTTTATAATTAGTATATGGAGAGGCTGGGGATTTAATCCTTTAAATTATAGGATTATTTATGTCTTCCAAACAATGCATATTACATTGTATTTAATTTGTATCTTTCTAATAATTACCACATAATCTGGAACTGCATAACTGCAATATATATCCTTAGGTATAGCATTCAAGAGTGCCCTGTGAGCTGAAACAAAAGGTTTAAATGTACTCTGTAGTTGCCTCTCTCCTTCATTCTATTGTCAATAACTATGTTTTGATCTAAGACTGAGCGATCTATATTCAAGACAAACCTTTTATGTTCTGGACCAAATGGCTGAACTCCTATACTTTGGAACTTTCTTTGGCATGCTCGTATGTATGACATTGTCCCGATGGAAAGACCAAAGGCACCAGCAACTGTACAAACAGATCACAAAATATTGTTAGTATCTTGAGTTAGACTCTTGAACTATCATTTGTCCTTTTTACAGTAAATTGCACTTATGTGGGACTTTTTAATCAGAGTGCTTTATAAACACTTACACTATTACAGTATAATCTTTAAGTTCTCTTGTCACTGAAATGCAATTATCTGTGGAGTGAAATAGTGCAGCTGGTTAAGAATACACAGCAACACTGCACAACAGTTTAGATGTGAAAAGGAATACTGTGTACACTTGGAATTTCGGGGGTAATTTAGATGAGTAACAGTAGCGCATGGTGAAATTTGACAAAGACATAAGAGTTGACTCCCCCTGCCTTTGCAAAATGGCCCATAGTATTTTTGATGACTCCCAATAGCTAGGACCTCAGATTAAGTCTTGTCTTCCCACGTCACAGCCTTCCTTAATACCACTGGGCTCTGGTTCAGTACTCAGTCAAAAAGAAAAGCTACTTCTGGTAACACGCTGAATTTTCTGTGGAGGTCTCAAATCCAAGTATACACCAAATGAAACCTGCTTGGCTTTTGAAAACAGACTAGATTACGTCATTTAAATGGCATGGTTGCATTACGTAAATGCAATACGAAACAATTTCTGTGCAAACAATTTTTTTAACAAAATATTCCAAAGTTAGACACGTAGGATAAACTGAATTTGTATTATATTTCTTTATTTGAGCAGTTATTTTCCTGTAATACTTAGAGAACTTAACCATGTTGAGAACTCGTTATGGTAGTCGTATGGTGTTGCCAGGGTCTTACTGTTATACGTTATGTAATAAACGATAGTACCTGCCCCACAAAAGCTTATACTCTAAAAGACTAGACATAACAGGCAGATAAAATAAACAAGGTTGTAAGAGCAAGGAGAGAACATGAGAACAAAACTGTAGGATAGTGTATCATAGATTAGCTATGTGCACAATCAGCAGCCCAAATTCATCATTGGCCTACCTATGATCAGATGGCAGAATTCTGTGTGCATTATGTCAAGGTGAGAGTTAATGAGGCTAAGGGGGGAGGTACAGATTTTGATTGGAAGTTTTCCCCACAAGAAAGAGATTGTATGGGAGAGGTGCTTGTGGAAGAAGCAGACCATTCAGAATGGTGTTATTGACAGAACCATGGTGAGGGCTGACCTTGCAATAATATAATAGTGCAGATAGGGCAATTAAAAATTGAATCTACACTCTTACTGAAAGTCTTCATTAAACAAGCTTTACTTAATAAATTAGTTTGTAAAACTTAGTAGAATCCTATTTACCTAAACTGCTATGCTGCCACCTTATGGATTCAGATAAACAGAAGTTTGGATAATTGACATTCAGTAGAACAGGGAGACACAGAGTTAGCACACAAAGGAAGTCTGGATAGTGGAGGTTTGGAAAATTCAGATTCTACCATTAATAAAGATCCCCCAAGCTTTTCTTTCCTTTTAAAATAAAAGTACTGACTTACATGCAATTTTAGGTAATGATCCAAATCTTGGGTTTGATGAGAGAAAGCCTAAAATAAAACACAATAGTTAAGAATGCCTATCCGCTTGAGAAACTCATCACCATCTAACACCAAAAGGGGTCTTTCTCATTTCTCAGAGCAAGGGCTATACTTGAAAGTATGGTAGCTTTGATTTAGGAAAATACACAATTTCCAAAGCATTCTGGTAATTCCCAATGCAGTTATTTGTGTGGTGGCACACAAGTGTCAGGGGAAAATACTTTGTGCTGTCATGTGGGGGATTGGAGTCCAGGTATCTCATTCAACTTCTTGCTTTTTGGGTCAGCACAAACTGGGAGATAGCTCCTAGTACCTTTTTTTTTTTTTTTTTGCAAATAATCAGCCCGGTGTTAACTGTCACAGATAGAGACATGTTTATCCTCTTTAATAGGAATGGAGGAGTCACTCTGACATTTGGGCTTTTGAGGAGAGAAGATGTAGTTCATGAACAGAGGAGAAAATAGAAAGATTCTCATCCTTCCCCACCAAAATTCCCCCTCCCCTCAAATTGACTAATATGACAATAGTGGCTTGTTGCTAATCTCAATTTTGTAGCATCATGTAGTGGTATCAGTGGATGCTCAGCTGATGCCATGAGACAGCAAATCAAAATGCAGCATAAGGATTTTTCCAAATAATCCTCCAAATGCCTGTGGATCCCTCCAATTTTCCTGTTTATATCCCCTTCACCTATGAGCTCACAAGTTGCAACCACCATTCTGGACATTGTATAGAACCTGTTCAAAATACCCAGGAAGGATGACTGATCACAACTGTGTGATGTGACTGCCATATCTAATCTCAGCCAATCAAAGGAGCAGGAGTCAGAATGAGCCAGTCTGTTGTATTTTGTACCAGCACTTGTCTGGTGACCCTTCCATTTCTGCAGAATTTAAAGAGAGTGTGACAGTAGCTCTGAGAGCTACATGATGACCCATTCAATGAGACGGAAGACCCTAAACAGTGGAACCACTGTGTTTCTGGGGTGGGATGTCAGTGGGAGGCAGGATATGGAAGGGAAGTAGGGGTGACAGTGCTAGGCTATGAAGGCGAATTCCACACAGAAGAGTTTGGTGGCAGAGGGAGCATAGAGTGGCGGCCAGTAGATCCACCACTGTAGAGTCACATAATGTAGGAGATGCGCAGAAGTCCCAGCTTCTTCTAAAGCCAATGAGCTGTAGTATACACAGTGGAGTGGTTATGCAACCACTCTATTCCCAGTGTTAGGGGAAAAGAAATCCTCCTCCCCACAATCTAACTCCTATTAGGTCTTCCCGGAAAAGCCCGTTTATTTTCATTTTGGCCAGGTGTTCAGCAGTTGTTTCAAAAGAGGTACAAGATGCCCCATTCATCTCAAATAAGTCAAGGCACAATAATGGCCATTTAAAATTGGCATTCTTAATTACTTTACTGCTGATCATTTTGGCATAAATATCCAGCTACTGCAGAAATGTGGGGAGAGTTATCTGCCAAGGGGTGAGAAACCCAGAAAGTAGTCTGCATCTCCTCCATAGGCATGCAGAGTGCAACCAGGCTGATTCACTACAGAAATGTAATGTGATACTCCTATGTGCAAATTACACAGGAGCTGTATAAGATCTCCCTGTCCTCCCATTTAGCCAGTACCTCTTTGCATTGAGCCACTATATATGTATGTTGGCATAAGTCATAAAAACGCTGCCAATGCTTTCTAGAAGCCAGAATTTAGAGCTACAGTGCCAGATTCTGATACCCTGACTTACATTGTATCCTATTCCACAAGTAGTCCCAATGAAATGATGCTTCTTGATTACAGAATGTAATCGTGACATATTCAGGCCCCTAGTATTTGCAAGGGTCTGAATTCAAAAGGAAATACAGTAAAAGCTTTGTTATCCAGCATGTTGGGGGAATGGTGGGTGCCAGTTAATCAAATATTCCAGTTAACTGAGAGTTATACTTTACCAATGGAATATCAATTTTCAAAGAATTAGAATACAATAAAATGAATAAAATATAAAGTACAGTATACAAGTATTCACCAATGCAGTAGTAGTACTGCACTGCAGAGTGGCTGGTTTCTTGAAGCACTTAAGTGTATACAGGTAACCTACTGTAGAGAAAACTTTACCTTTTAACATTACATGTCATGGGCAGCACATGGCGTACACCCAGATCACTGAAAATACGTTTACCACTAAAACTATACTGAACATAAGTTAATCTTTCTTTGATGATTCAGAAGACACTTCAGGCTCTTGCAGTGCCTCACGGTCATCATTATCAACATCAATTATCATTGTAGATGTAGAAGGTGTAGTAGATTGGGCTGAAACTGTAATGACCCTATGACACACCCTGGAAGCTGCTTTTTTGAATAAATTCATATCATCAGCTTCCTTACTTGTCTTCTGCCTCTTTTGCATAAAAGTAGAGTGCAGAATGTGCAATTGCATAACCTCCTAGGCAGTATACTAGTCCTGGTTACTAGACTGAAGAGTTGTATTGGGAGATATCAGAAATGCTGGATAATAAAGCTTTTTGGTTGATAAAGTGCCAGATAACACAGCTTTTACTGTATTCAGAGTGAGTTGTAGCAATGCATAGTTAATTATCAAATCATTATAACAGTGATGGCACTGAGTGGGAAGAACATTCAAATATGAAAAGCAGCAAGCTCTGGGGGAATTCTCATTTAGTGCTGATTCCAGATCAGCATGACTTAGGTTCATTTCTAATATAAATAAAATGATACATGTATATCTTCCATTTACCATTGTAAATTAGTCCCTGAGTGATGAGCATGCTTCCTAGAGACAAGGGAAGACCTGAAAAAAACAAACAAACAAACAAACAAATTCAGCACTTTGCTCACTACTGCTGACCGGCTGAGAATTATGTGCATCTTTTTTGTATTTGTTATCCTGTCTCCTCCATCCCAGCTTGCTTGTCTCATTCACCTATTATGCCTGCTCTTAGACTGTAAGCTCTTTGGGGCAATGACTGTCATTCATTATATTTGTACAGCACCAACCACAGTGGAGCCCAACCTGGTTGTGACCTTTTTGTGCTACTGCAGTATAACAACAAAAACTTTCATGACCATAGTAGTATATCCCCTCAAGACAACAAAACTAAAATGTATCTGACCTTGATAGCAGTTTGATTAAATGATGAAACCCTTAGACGCTTTTCAAATCTTTTCCTTTCAGAACGTCCACATTTAGAGTTACCATCTGCCCAGCTTTACACTCACTCTGCAATGACTTTTGTTTTTGTTGTTGAAACTAAATAGAAATTTTGTTATTTCTTGAAAAAATTCAAAATCAAGATCACGTGAAAGAAAATGAAAAGCGTCTCTTGGGTGAGAGTAATAATAGATTTAAAAAATAGTGAATCGGCTAATAATAATAGTTAACTATTAACAATTAAGGGAACAATTCTGCCACTTTTACTTATATTAAGTGTACCTTATTAGGTAAGTAGTCCCATTGATTTCATAGTAAGTACTACTCAACATAAGTAAGGATGACAGGATTAGACCCTAATAACAATCCTCTCTCAAATAAATTTAAATGTTAAAGTAACTGGCAAGTCATGCAGTAGAATTTAAAGCAGTAGTTCAGCTAAAAATACATCAGGTGCTGATTCTCACTGGGATAAGAATTAACATGAGTTACCTACCTCTGTACCAGAAACTTTCATTTCTACATTCTCGACTGATCCTTTCTACTTCTTTTCTATTGATGTGAGCATCTGAGATAGGACAGTGGAGACCAGACTGAAAAGAGCAATCTTCTGTTAGCTTACTGATTTTTATCTTACAAGATCATTTTTAGATCATTTAAGATTAATTAAAAATAGTTACTAATACATGTAAAGTGAGGAGAAAGGTATTTTCCTTTCATAAGTAATGCAACCCCCCCCAAGACTCAAAACAAACACACACGCACACAACCCATCTCTTGTTAGTAAAACAATCAAATATTTGATAATTCAAGAGCAGAAATGTGAAGCACTGTTCAGGTTTTAAAGTGAAAAAATGTCATGCTATTTGGAACATCTTGCCTGCAATAGTTTAGGTATTAATTTTAGACAGGCACTAAATTGGTGTTTTTTCTCTTAATTCTTTTTTTCTGATCAGCCACATTCCTTTAGCTGATGTTCAGGGATTGAACTAGGAGGAAAAAAAGGCAATGCTACTTGGCAATGCAAAAAGGCAATGCTAAACCCCAACCACTTGAGATGCCAAATGAGAAATTACTCATGGTAGATTGTGCAGATATTCAATTATGATCTCTCATGCCCTCCCAGGCACTGCAGTCTTAACTCCCACTCCGTGCAATTCAAATACACCTATGGGCTCTGTTGGCTCCTCTGGCTGGGTTTCTCATAAGAAGGATTCAGTTGTCCTACTGGATTCTGTTGACGCCCACCCAGTAATGGCAGTAAAATGTCACTCACAATAGATTGTGTATGTCCCTCTCTCTTCTTTGTTGAGCAGTGAAATATTTAATAATATTGATATTTTAGTACCATCTCTGGGCATCTGAGTTAACATCTCTCCAAGACTGGCTCTAGCTGAGGTCCATGGTTGAACTGCACCCACAGAAATCAGGTCTGGATGTGCATAGCTGGGAGTGCAGCTGGCACTCAGGTCTGCCTGCCAAAAACCACAACAACTTCTCTTGGCAATGGGGACCAGCGGGAAGCCTCAAGCCAGCATGGAGGGGAAAGGATTTAGGTAGGGTGGAGGGGCAAGCTAGTCTGTTCTCCTTGTCCAGCCAGGTAGGGAGCAGCAGCGCAGAGGATGGGGTAGGGCAGCAAGAGAGGGGCCTATGGTGTTGCTGGGACAGGGGTGGCGCTCCAGGTTATGATGCAATTCCCTTTTGGGGATCCCGGGGGGAGGGAGAAGGGCTGGATATGGGGCACGGAGGGGAAGACCCTAAAATTCCTTCCCCCAAGGAAGCCTTGAGCCAGCCAAGAGGGGTAAGGAAAAGGGTGGGGGCAGGCAAGGCTCCTCGAAGGGACAGTAGGGGGTTTCCTTTGAGGACAGAGGCTACTGGGAGTGGGTGGGTATAAGAGTCATGTAGAGAGGGAAGGTAGGGGTTTCCTGGTTTCTAACCATTGTAATAATCATCATTAAGGCTACGAGTCTTTCACAGAGGTCATGGAAGTCATGACTCTGGAACCTCTTTGACTTCCGCAGCTGCCCGGCTGACCCCAGGGCTGCCCGAGCAGCTGGGGCAGCCCCAGGGCTAGCCACACTGGCCACTCCCTGGGTGCCCCCAGGCAGATGGTCCTGGGCGCTGCACCAAAGCAGTAGTCCAGGAGCAGCAAGGGTGCCCCAGACTGCTTCCCGTCCAGAGGAGCAGCGGCAATGGCAAGCCATTGGCCGCTCCCTGGCCAGAGCAGCAGTGGTGGCAGGGCCCCAGGCCACCCCTTTTCGCCCCCTGGAATAGCAGCATCTGCTGGAACGCCCCCTCATCCCCAGCACCTAACATTTAGTTAGGGGTATTTTTAGTACAAATCATGGACAGGGTCACGGTCCATGACTTTTACTAAAAATATCCACGACTAAATCGTAACCTTACTCATCAATAAGTTTTCTTACACTGAACTAACTCACCACTGTGCTGCTACAGCTGTATACGTGCGATGTACAAGAGTTTGGCATAATCAGTCTCTTGTACAGTGCGTGCATACAGTTGTAGCAACATGGCAGAGATTTAGTTCTGTGTAAGAAGACAATTATAAATTGTTATTTTATTATGTTTCTATTTGGCTGCACAGGAAAGGTTTCATAGCTGCTTTAAGTGTCTAATAATAATGTGAAATACCTGGTGTAAATATCCTGGGAATACTATCAAGGGCCCTCTCTGACCCCCCAACTCCTCCCTCTTTATTCCTCATTACAAAAACAGACTTAAAATATGGTATCTAGATGTCATTATAAATATGTGATCTGTAAAAAGTTCCTGGAGTTACTGTGAAGTGATGTATACTAAGTAACAGGAAATGGAAAAACTCTTTGCTTATGAAAGCGAATCCTCTTCATTACTAAATAAAATTGATACATATACTGGGGAGGGTACTCTTCAATTTACCAGGACTGTAACTCTAAGATTTAACCTACCAAGATAGGTTGTGGCCTACCCTGTACTCCAGATATGATTTTATTACATTTATCTTTGCTTTTATTCCATTTACCAATAAATTGAACACTTCCAAACCTGAATGGTGCTGTGACTCCATGTGCCAGGTCGCAACGCATGGAGCAGGGAGTCGGAGCCAGCCCCAGCCCCAGCCCCAACCCCAGTCCTGGGAGACAGGAGCTGCCGCTGTGGGATGAATCAAAACTGGGCTCAGTCTCCAGTCCAACCCCTCTTCCCCCAGGCCTTCCCGCCACACCGAGCTGGGATTAGGATTGTGGTGCTGGGGAGGAGTGTACTGCTGCAAGTGGTCGGTGCCCCCTCAGTGGGGCGAGGAGAAAGCTGAGTGCACCTACTGACTTAGGAGGCTACTTCTGCCACTGCATCTCACTGAGACGAATGGGGCAGTTTAGACTTCATAGTTATTGTTGAAAGCTCTGTGCAGACTCAGGCAGAAGTCATTGTTTCAGTTACACACAGTTCACATTTCCAAGGCTTTATTTACAATCACAAAAGCTGAAAATGTACTTTTAAAAAAAATGAAAGCTCAGATTTTGTAGCACAAGTGCCACCTCAGTAGAGATGTTGGTATGCCATAGGGTATGTCTGCACTTGGAGCTGGAGATGTGATTTCTAGGTCAAGGACACATACCCATGCTAGCTCTGCGCTAAAAATAGTGTTGCCATGGCAGCATGAGGAGTGGGTGGGCTAGCCGCCCTGAGTATGTGCCTACAATATCTTGGGAGGGTAAATAATTGGAGTGGCTAGCCAATCCTGCCAGCCCTGTTGCCATGGCTATGCTCTACTTTTAATATGCTAACTCAATCGCCGTTGACGTGGGTATATTTCCTCAGTGGAAAATTGCACCCCCAGCTCCAGCCGGAGATATACCTATGCAGACATGTACCACCTCAATGTGAGCCCTGTTAGTTTTGTAATCCTGGTGATGAAATAGGTTTATTGGCTGCAGTCATCATTACATTTTCAGGTAGTGAATGCCCCACTCCTCATTCAAACACAACTACTACTAAAGTTAGTGGGAGTGTTGCTTGAGGAAGGCCTTCAAATTGATCGCAAACCAAGTTTCATAGCACTATGTGATGGGGTGTGCTCCCCACACTGGCCCTGCAAGAGCTGGGTTGGGCCAGGTGAGCCCAATCATCTAATTAGGCTCCAAACAGGGGAGAGCTTTAGGCAACTAATTAGAGAAGCTCCTGTGTGAAGGACAGGTGGGGCTTCTACAAAAGATAGGAAATTGGAAGCAGAAGGGGCTGCAGGAAGGTAGTCTATTATCACTCCCTGGGAGAAGGGAGGTGTGTTTGGCAGTGATAGTGGGAAGTAGCCCCCGGTTGTTCCTGAGAGGAGGGAGTAGAGTGGCTGGCAAACCCCAAAGAGTGGGGGAGTGCTGTGGTAAGAAGAAGCCCAGGGAATAAGCAGCAAGGTTAGGGACTGAGCAGACCTTGGCTGCATGTTGTAGGGTCGTGGGCTGGAAACTGGAATAGAGGATGGGGCTGGGTTCCCCTACCCACCAGTGGGGCAGTGACACTGGTGGAGGAGTGAACTGGAAGACTGTTGGGGTCACTGTGGGAGTGACAGAGAATTTGAAGGACTGCACGCAGGAAGAGGGGAATGCTGAGTGACCTGGCCAGAGGGCTGCTGTGGCTCCTGAGAGCAAGAGAGGCTGCAGAGGAGAAACTAATGGAGTATACCTGCTGGAAGGGGTGTTAACCAGAATAAGCTAATCCCCAGAACCACCAGCAGGTAGTGCCATCCAGCAGTGAGTAGAGCAAACCTGTCATATAAGGTCACAGTATAGTATATGAAACTTGTACTGCTCCATAAACTGTCAAATATAATAAAACCTCTACAACAGTACAGATAAGAAGTAAATGATTATGAACAGGGTTATTTCATAACAAAATTATTCTTGGTTAAATGTTCACCTATGGCACAAAAGTGGTGGAACATGGCCTTAACAGGCCTGTTGAGATTTCTTCAGCATAGGGGAGCTTGCAGCTGGTGTAAAGCAGTGTAACCAAATCCTATGCAAACTGCCTCGCCCCCATTCCACCTTTGTTGGATGTTGAGGATGAGCCAGAGAGCACCTGTGCTCTATTGGTTCTTAAAAGAGGTATGGTCCTTTGGAAGCCATAGTCAGCTGGCATAAACTAGAGCAGTTTAGCTGGGACTGGGACCAGGACCAAGATAGCTTGACTAAAATTAGCAGATGGTGGTTACCGGCTTTCTGACTGCCCTCTGCTTTCTGTCTTCTCTATACTGAGCAGAATTTGGCACAGAGTCTGGGTCATAACACAAAGAAGGCTGGATTTTCCAGAAATTGTGAACATGACCATACTGAAACCTTGTATAGAGCTCAGAGAAGTACAATACTGTAACTCCTCACTTAACATCATCCTGATTAATGTTGTTCCATTGTTACATCACTGATCTATTAGAGAACATGCTAGTTTAAAGTTACACAATGCTCCCTTATCACGTTGTTTGGCAGCTGCCTGCTTTGTCCACTGCTTGCAGGAAGAGTAGCCTGTTGGAGCTAGGGATAGGGGCCTGGAACCAGGGTGGGCTGGCAGTCCCGCTATCAGCTCCCTGAAGTTCCCTGTGTTGCGGTTGTCGGGCAGTTCAGGTGTCCCTTCCCCCACTGCTGTGTGCTGCTCCTGCCCTCTGCCTTGGAACTGCTCCCAGGAGCCTCCTGCTTGCTGTGCAGGGGGTGGGGGGAAGAGTGGTGCTGATGTCAGGTGTCCCCCTGCTCCTGTACCCTCATCTCCACATAGCATGGTGGGGGGGACATGACAGGGTGCAGGGGTTAAGGAGCTTGCTGGCAGCAGCAGCTGCGGTCTCAATTTGCTGATCTACTTAAAAAGGCAGTCTACTTAGAGTGCAGTCAGCGTACTTAAAGGAGCAATGTGCGTATCTCTCTCACACACGCGCACACACACACACTTTGGGAAGTGGGATAGCGTGGGTTCATCATCACAGTCAGTTTCCGCAGGGAATGTCTGCAACCACTGTCATGCTAAAAGAAAAGGAGTACTTGTGGCACCTTAGAGACTAACAAATTTATTTGAGCATAAGCTTTCGTGAGCTACAGCTCACTTCATCGGATGCACCAAATGCATCCGATGAAGTGAGCTGTAGCTCACGAAAGCTTATGCTCAAATAAATTTGTTAGTCTCTAAGGTGCCACAAGTTCTCCTTTTCTTTTTGCGAATACAGACTAACACGGCTGCTACAGCATGACAGTGTTCAGAGTATCTCCTCCCTCCATTCGTGCTGCCTTGGAGAGTTTGAGGCTACGTTAACACCAATGTGTTAACCCTTGAGGGCTCAGCTGAGTGCTAGTTCATCATGTACCAGCAAGGCATTCCCTGGGAAATATCCCGCCCTCTGATTCCACCACGACTTATAAGGGGTGGGTGTGTGTGTGTGTGTGAGAGAAGGGAAAAAAAAATTTCCCTGGAACCTAACCCCCCATTACATTAATTCTTATGGGGAAATTGGATTTGCTTAACACCATTTTGCTTAAAGTAGCATTTTTCAGGAACATAACTACAATGTTAAGCAAGGAGTTACTGTGTATATATAGAAAATTGTGCAAGAACTTATGATTCTAAAACCAAATGTGCTCTATTTTTAATATTGTATGGGATACTATAAACTATATTTAATCTACCTACAGTTATATAGCATCAATACATTTTATTATAAACCTAGTTTTTTTAGAAATTTCTAACTCGGGTGTAAAAATTTACTTTGGATTGAAATATGAAAAGCAAAATCTCAGCATAGCAGAAGGGGTAGAAGTCCTGAAACGTACTTAATGACACGGACTAGATCTGTTATTAACATTTTAACAGAATGCAGGCTTTATTTTTTTCAAATTTTATATATTTAATTCTGTAGACAAATATCATGCTAAATATTAAGAGCTATTCAAGGAAGTACGAAGTGAAAGCTGCAATGCTGTAATTAACCTATCTGTAGTCTATAGGACTGGACATTGTCATTTAATATTTTACACCATAAATGCTGCATATTCCAGGTGTACAAGAGAAGCACAGGCCAACCTGTAGCTATTTTAGGGTGGAGTTTAAGCCATAAGATTTATTGTTTTTGTCAGTTTGTATTAAACTAAACTTAAACGTAAGACCAAAGGCTGCCCTCAATTACACCTGTGCAACCCCACTGACTTCATAAAATACTGTATTACTGGCTTTTGCATTTTCATTTGGTTGTGAAAAAATGCCTCCCAGAATCTTGCTTATATCATGAAAAAAATATCTCAAATGAGGCCATCTGTCTTGGGAAAATGTAAAAGCTTTATATATGACAAGTAACTGCTGAAGAGCTGAAACCTTTCCCCAAACAGCCAGATACCTCTGAGAAAGCTGCCATGAGTATAGTGGATACAGACACCTGACCTGGAGACCAGCAATCTATTAATAATTTGCAAATGGATCAGCAGGAACTCCACAGAGGAATACTGGCAAGCCGCCCCTCCTCCTCATTTATATGTATAAGTCCCTGTATTCAGACAGCTGTTCACCTGGATTCCATTTGATAGTAAGAATACAAAAATGCCAGTCATTGGCTAAAGACAGCATTCAACAGAAAGGGGAAGCAACTCCAATTTACCTGTTTGTTTTGTTGCTGTGAAGGTGCCTGAACTTTACTTTGGGCTGTTTCTGAAGACATGTCTGTCTGTCCTTCTCCCTCTCCTCCTAATAATCTTGGTAAGCAGCAAAGTCAGCAATGCCGTCTTTTACAGCTGGCTCCTCCTCTCACTGTCTGGTACAAAGGTAAAAAGAGTAAAAGTATTACATTGTTATAGTCAACTGTTTACCCAGAGAAAACACCTATTTTGAAAGAAGCATTGTTTTTATTGCAGATACTATTTGAATAACCTGATATTAAGTGTAACTAAAAAAGATACAATAGCTGAACTCTAAGTGAATTATATTAGGCCACACAATGCATTATCCTGTTTCAGTTATCAGAAATATTGGGTTTGTACTGAGTCAAGCAGGCACATGTACAGGGAAGGATTATGTGCTGGGGCTTGTAGAGTGCAGCACAAAACTCTCAGTGCTGGAGAGGAGTGAGGACAAATGTGGTTTCAAGCCACCTTGCACCTTCCTGATTCCTGACTGCACTGGAAGCCAAAATGGCCCCTGGCATGAATGAGATGGCTCAGAGAGTTGGTCTAATTTATAGCAACCTGTTCTGAGTGGTGGCCAGAATTCCCACAGTCAGGGGGCTACCCCCTCCTAGCCATGCCCTGCCTTTAACCCCTGACACACATTTCTTATTTTTCCACCGCAGGACCTAATCATCAAGCCTAACATGAACTAAGTCTGTATTTCAGACCAAGATCCATCATGATCTAGTTATTTTTCTATTTTTTTTTTTTAAATCATATTTAAAAGGTACCCACAAAGGGATTTAGTTACTTAAGCCCCAAATTTAGGTGCCACTGCAATCCACAAAACCCCGACTGGGCTGCTGCATAAACCTGTAGGCTTGTAAACTCTCTGCACCTAATTTTTTTTGTTATAAAGCATCCTGAGTTTCTGCCTTTGGTCATGCACACAACACCTCACTCTAGGCCTCGGGATACCTCTTTCATGCCTAAGCCTCAGTGGGATCTCAGATGTTCCCCCGCCCCTTTTACCTGCAGGGCCTGGCTCAGTGTTGGGGTCCATTCAAAAGTGATGATGGGGTGGTGATGCTTCCCTTATAACTTTTAGCCCACTGGTTAGAGCATCACCCGGGATGTGGGAGACCCAGGTTCAATTTCCTCCTCTGCCTGATGGGGAGAGAGGATTTGAACAGGTGTTTCCCACTTCTCAGGAGACTGCCATAACAAATGGTCTTTGGGATATTCCTGTATGGGTGCCCCTCAGTCTCTCCTGTTGAAGCTGTTCCACTTTTTGAATAAATAATTAGTAATTGGAGCAGGGAGACTGGACCTTGGGTCTGCCACCTCTCAGATTAGTGCTCTAACCCCCAGGCTCCAGAGCCATTCCCTCTAGCCCAATTTCTATTTATGTATTTATACAAACAGAACAGCTTCAAAAGTCTGTTCTCCTAAGTGGTTGCTGGTACTCAAAGTGTGAACTGTTCCAACTCTTCTCTGTGCTGTGCTTTAGTTCTGAGACCGTTACAAAGTTATAACACTCACGAGAAGCCCTGTATTTTTATTTAACATTGGGAATTCCAATAACCTTTTTGTGTTCGTTTTTTAATGGCAGGGCTGAAGAACTGACCTTTCTCCTTGCTAAAAAGACTCAGGTAAAGCACTGTGTTGATATAAATCTGTAGTAAGGTAAGTCTTTTCCTGTACCCAGTTTTACCACATTCAAACTGTATATTGATATTGCTCTTTTTTTGCTCTGAAAAATGTAATTTTGAAGCTCTGTGGAAGGTGGGGCAAACTGTAAACTCTTCACTGTTTGTCTCATTCTATCAGTCTCTTGTCAGTTAGAAAAGATCTAGGGAAAGGGGAGGGAACTTTAGAGCAGTTTGCCAATCACAGGCACTAAATCTTGGAATTCATATTCTGTTCAATAAACCTAGCTGTGTAGGAACTTGTATTTAAAAAAAGATCATCACAGGAGATTGCAGTAGAATCTTACCTGGCTCCTTTACCACTGCAGCAGAATTTAAGCTCTGCATCACTTTTTCATCATTGTTTTCCAGATTCAGAAAAGTAAATAAGAAGAGAGGTAGGCTTTTTTAGGACTCTATAATATGTTCTAGTAACGTGTAGCTTGTAATTAATCTTTTATTACACCCATACAATCTTGGAAGTATTTCCTATGTTACTAAGCTAAACTTCAGTTTCAACATAATGAAGAATCCCAGAAATGGGTGAAGATGACTGGGTTAGCTGCAGAAGCCAATATTTTAAGTTTCTCATGTTGACCTGGCTGACAGTCTATTTAATTTTTGTTTTTTTAAAAATTTCATTTAACTATTTTTTACTTTAACAAAAACAAACTTGATTTTTAAAACCTTGAATGTTTGTTTAATTCAAAAATGTATATGTTTGTTTTGTTAAATATTGTATGGTTTGCCGTTGAAGGAAAAAAAATGCAGAATACATAATGTTGTTTTAGTTAAATAAAACAATTTAAATGTCTGTCTGGTGGTGGTCTCCTCTTAATACAGCATGGCAAGAAAATCCTCCAAATATTAATGATTAACCTGTTGAATTGGGGATAGATATTTATGAAGTTATTGGGAGGTGAACTACTTCAATTACCTTTGGTAAATGAAATAACTAACCAACCAACCATTCATTTTCTGATATAGCTGAAAAACTAATCTGAAAAGTTTTCAAAATCACTTAAAAAAAATGTGTATAGTGTGTACCTTCTAAAAATGAAACCTACATCTATCTCTGAGTTGTGAAGAATATGTATTAAGGTTATAACAACCAACAAGAATGCACTTGTAGAAATCCATGATTAAACTGAAAAAGAAAAGGAGTACTTGTGGCACCTTAGAGACTAACAAATTTATTAGAGCATAAGCTTTCGTGAGCTACAGCTCACTTCATCGGATGCATTTGGTGGAAAAAACAGAGGAGAGATTTATATACACACACACAGAGAACATGAAACAATGGGTTTATCATACACACTGTAAGGAGAGTGATCACTTAAGATAAGCCATCACCAGCAGCGGGGGGGGGGAAGGAGGAAAACCAAGTCTTCCTGACTAGTGATTTAAATCAAAATCAACCCTGAGAAGGCTTGATTCAGTTGTTGATAGTGACCACACCATTCTGTGAGATTACTGTGAGAAATAGATGAGAAAAAACAGATTTTTGAGAGTGGGGAAAAATTTAATTGCCAGAGACTTTGTCTTATTGTGTGGGTGCTTCTGGAATAAAGTACGAATTAATCATAGTGACATTGAGCCCAGCACTTATAGTAACACTTCAGATGTTTGACATCCAGTGGGGATGTAAGGGGAAATACTTGCCAGGAGATATTATAAGAGCCTTCTAAATTGGATTTTTTATTTTAATTATGGGACTCTTATTTTGGTGCAGAGTACATAGTTTAGTTTCAGGCAATGTCACTAGAAGCTTAACGGGATTAAAATGAAGCAGTGACTGGACACTATTGTTAAAGGTGTGGGCTCAGATGTTTGACATCCATTTCCAAAGTTTACAGAGGAATAATCTGGGAGGCACTGTTACTTTATTTTCTTGGTTGTTTTTGAAGAGATTATGAGAATATTTGGGAAAAAAATTAGATTGCTCTCTTTGTCTTAGGAGGGATGGCATGGGGTTTAGGTACAGGCAATCTGGATTCTGTTCCTGGCCTTGCAGCGGACTTCCTGTGTGAGGTTGGGTGAGTCACCCAATCTTGTTAAATCTCAATTTCCTCCTAAGTAATGACAGGTTTCAGAGTAGCAGCCGTGTTAGTCTGTATTCACAAAAAGGAGTACTTGTGGCACCTTAGAGACTAACACATTTATTTGAGCATAAGCTTTCATGAGCTACAGCTCACTTCATCAAATGCATCCGATGAAGTGAGCTGTAGTTCACGAAAGCTTATGCTCAAATAAATGTGTTAGTCTCTAAGGTGCCACAAGTAGTCCTTTTCTTTCTCCTAAGTAAAATACCCTCCTTGCAGCTGGGTTGTGAGGCTTAATTAATGCATAGGTAGTCACATACTTTGAGATTGTTAGGAAGAAGAATCTATACAGAGCAAGACCTAAAACTTATTGTTATTTTCACTATACACTAGCATGACTGAAGGCAAAATTTGGCTCATGGGGGGCAGGATTTTCTATTTTTCCCAACAAACTACATTTTGCCCTCCACCAGGAAAAGCCCTAGATCTTTTCCTGGTCATGTGGAAGATTTTTAGCACCTCCCAGGAACAGTGAAGCGGGGTGGGGAATGCTAGCCCATCAGCAGAGCAAAAAAGAGACCAACCTCATGAGCAATGCACTGCCCCCTACAAATTGGCCCTGATTGCCTACCCCTAAAGCTGACCCTGCGCTCAGTCCTAGCGTAACCTCATTAAGACATTTGTGTATTTTTGATTGCAGAACTTTGGCCCAGTGTCTTGTTACTTTCTGGTATGTAATTATCCCTCCATGTTTAGTTCTATTTATTTTATGTGCATTTTATAGTATTTTTCTCACTATAAAACTTGTGGGTTTTTAAACATGCTTTCCACAAAGGATATATTTCAGAGTAGCAGCCGTCTTAGTCTGTATTCGCAAAAAGAAAAGGAGTACTTGTGGCACCTTAAAAAGAAAAGGAGTGCCCGTGGCACCTTAGAGACTAACAAATTTATTAGAGCATAAGCTTTCGTGAGCTACAGCTCACTTCATCGGATGCATTACGCTGTAGCTCACGAAAGCTTATGCTCTAATAAATTTGTTAGTCTCTAAGGTGCCACGGGCACTCCTTTTCTTTTTAAGGTGCCACAAGTACTCCTTTTCTTTTTGCGAATACAGACTAACACGGCTGCTACTCTGAAACTTGTGGCACCTTAGAGACTAACAAATTTATTAGAGCATAAGCTTTCGTGCAAATGCATCCGATGAAGTGAGCGGTAGCTCACGAAAGCTTATGCTCTAATAAATTTGTTAGTCTCTAAGGTGCCACAAGTACTCCTTTTCTTTTTACAAAGGATATACAATCTCTCATTAAAACCAGCTGCTACGAAATCTGCAATTTGTGATATACGTGCAAGAACGTGGTCACTAGCAAACAGATCTTGGGGAAAAAATGCTCTCACATTTGGACCTTACAGGGGGTAGTAGAACCAAAAAAAAAAAAAAAAAAATCCTTTTGTGTTTGCAATGACGAGGAAATTCCCTCAAGCACAGCATGTACTGCCCGTCCTCTAGCGCCCAAACGCGGCTCAGTGCGGAGGCTTACCGGAGCATTCTTTGTGCAGCTCTTGCGTTTGAACACCCAGGAGATCACACTAAAGAAAATCAGCAGAGCGAAGAGCAACTTTGCAGAGACAAAGAGGAGAAGAAAAACAACTTACGATCTTTCCGGACTCGAGTTGGGAAGTTGCGGATTTCGTGTTAGTTCTAAAACTGGGCCTAGTTCGTGCTTCCACCGCGCAACCCCCTGGTGGCTGGACCTGGCTCTCTGGAGCGGAAACGCGGCACCCGCGGGCTGCGTTCAATGCCTGTTTCACTGAGGGGGCTCGCCCAGCCCGGAAGAGGCAGAGATCAGCTGCAAGAAGCACCGATTCAGCCTCCCTCCCGGAAGCTGCCTGTGTCTGTGGGGCCCTTAGCGAGCTCCGGGCGGCCAGTGCCTTCTCCCCAGTGTAAGGTAACGCCCTGGAAAGGGCAAGGGGCTTGTACTGCTGCTGCCCTTTCCTGGGCTGAAACCTCTGGACACGTCACATACCAGAATTTACAGGTTTCAGAGTAGCAGCCGTGTTAGTCTGTATTCGCAAAAAGAAAAGGAGTACTTGTGGCACCTTAGAGACTATTTGTTAGTCTCTAAGGTGCCACAAGTACTCCTTTTCTTTATACCAGAATTTAGTTTTTGTCCACTGCGGGATATTGTTTCTTCTCCCTCAGACAGTTTACACAGCTATAATTTAGGTGAAAAGAAAAGGAGGACTTGTGGCACTTTAGAGACTAACAAATTTATTAGAGCATGAGCTTTCGTGAGCTACAGCTCATTTCATCGGATGCATATGATGAAGTGAGCTGTAGCATCCGATGAAGTGAGCTGTAGCTCACGAAAGCTTATGCTCTAATAAATTTGTTAGTCTCTAAGGTGCCACAAGTCCTCCTTTTCTTTTTGCGAATACAGACTAACACGGCTGCTACTCTGAAACCTATAATTTAGGTGAGTAACTCACACCAAGGCAGGTGCTAAATGCCCATCCCCATGTGCAAAGGAACGTGATTCTTTGGGGGCGGTCGTGTGCCTAAAACGGTGTTTACCCTTTGTATTTGTTTTGTAATAAACCCCACCCTTCCTAGGTGCTGGAGCTGGGGGTGTAGCCGCGGCCCCTGGCTTGGAGTTGTTTCCATCATATACAGGGGTTTACAGTTTGGTTCAGTGGCTCTCAGCACTCCCACTACACAAATTGTTCCAGCGCCCCTGCCATCCTTGTTTTAGGGTTGCCTATTATAGGCTGCTAAAATCTATCTGTCTGCTATGGCAAATCTAGAGTTGGATTGCAACTTCCCCAAAGGTTGGGGTGGGAGAAGAATGAGTGGGTATTTGGATTTTTATTTACACTACAGCACCCCCCACTCAAAGCACCAAGGCACTGTATAATAATTTTCTAATAAATTATAGACAGTTAAAAAAACCACGCTGCCTTGTCTACAGACAAACAAAAAGCAGACTAGAAGAGAGCTCTGCATAGGGAATAGAGAAGGTTCTAAATATGGCAGTCAAAATAGTTATAATAAATAAATTTATGCCATTGACAGAGGATTTTAGCTTCTTAAAAGTGGAGCTAGTGGTACTGTGATGGGTATCGAGGCAAAGGGGGAGAAAATGGGTGAGATTCTTGTAAGAATCCCCTCTAGCTTTCATAAAATGAATTTATTTGAAATTAGGTAAAACGTTGCACCATGGCAATACAACAAGAGCCTGATCCTGTGTCCACTGAACTCAATGCCAAAGCTCCCATAGACTTCAGTGGTGCAAGATCAGGCCCCATCATAGGCAAATTCCAACTATTTCATTTAGAATCTACCTTGAACAGAAGCTAAATGTAGTGTCAAATAGCTCTTGCAATGTGTGCAATGACTAAGAAATGATTAACAGCTATGTCTGTGGGGCAATTAAACTGAGCACCTGGCTTCTGTCAATATTGAGATAACTCTCACTGTAACTTATATAAAATATATACTTTACAAGTATAAGTTTGTAGCCAGAATTGCAACTTTGGACAAAATTAACTGAGATTTCTTTTTCTTCTGAGACAAGGTTCAGGTCTGTCACTTCAGAAAAATGGGAGTGGGCAGGCAAAGTTGTCAGCATAAAGAACCTTGCATATGATTGATATCCTGCAAAGTCAGGGGGTGGGACAAAAAGTGGAAGACCTAATGGAGCATATAGACCTATGAAAAGGGGGCACAAACTAAGGTCGGGAGGGAGGGTTGTAACTGCCTCCTTTTCCCTGTAGCAAATGATACCTCTGATAAGATGTGGGCAGACTATCCAGGGCCTGTACATTTTTGCTCCTTAAATGCACTGAGTCATGGCAACACTGTGACAGGCTCCCGTTTCAAAGTGGTCAGAGCCATAGTCAAGAATAGGTACAAGGGTTGAAGCTAGCCGTAGAGTCACATTGAGGGCCTGAGGGCCACATTGAAACCAAGGTAGGGGACCAGCTATGCATCAGAACCAAGGTCAGGGTCCACAGACAAGCCAAATCAGGATCGTAGTTAGAGTCCAGAGTGGGCCAAAGGTCAATGCCAGGTGGGAATCAGTTCAGGGGTCTGGAGGCAGATGCAAGGCTGGAGTGGTTCAGTAACAGGGCTGGAGTATGGTCTGAGTGGGGCCTGGGCAAGATTGAAGCTAGCTGCAACAAGCCTGGGGCTGGGCAGGACCAGGAACTGGATCAAGGGCAGGCTGAAAGCCTAGGGAGTCTGTAACACTGTGAAGCAGCAGGAGGGTTCCTAGCCAAGTAGTGCTGTTGTACAGAGTAAGGACTTGTCTTAAAACACTGCAGTGACAAAAATGAAGTGCTTCAGCGAAGATGCTGCCTACACCAACGGGAGGGGTTCTCCCATCGACATGGGTATTCACCTCCCCAAGAAGTGGTAGAGAATTCTCCATCGACCTAGCTGTGTCTACACAGGGTGACCAGATGTCCCGATTTTATAGGGACAGTCCTGATACTTGGGGCTTTTTCTTACATAGGCTCCTATTACCACCCCCACCATCCCAATTTTTCACACTTGCTATCTGGTCAGCCTATATCTACACCGGGGTTAGATCAATTTAACTACATCATTTGGGGTGTGGATACTTCCCACACCTGAGCAATATAGTTATAATAACCTA
The DNA here is from genome assembly GCF_009764565.3 of Dermochelys coriacea. Taxonomy (NCBI): domain Eukaryota; kingdom Metazoa; phylum Chordata; order Testudines; family Dermochelyidae; genus Dermochelys; species Dermochelys coriacea. The sequence goes on along the minus strand of NC_050071.1, from coordinate 93,782,386 downwards.
ATTTCCTAGCCTAGACCAGGGCTAACTTACAGGTCTGGCAGACTCAGTAAAATACCTGTGCCTAGGGGTCATCTGACCCAGGTTCTGTCCAGGGATAAACTGCTGCAGCATATCTGAGTGCTGAGGCTCTGCCTGTGGGATGAGTTGGTGCAGCATGACTTAGTAATTAATAGGTATCCTGGAAATGCATTTGTCATGTACAAATATTGAATGTGGTGGGTTTTTTTGTATTTTTTTTTCTTTTTTAAATAGAGAATCTGGCAGGGCTTGGGTTTTGGGCTGTCAGCACTGGGTGGTGGGGCTCCAAGCTGTCAGATTTCATTTTAATCACAGAAAAATGTGGATTTTTATGTTTGGAGTTTTTTTATTGGAAACTTTGCGGGGGATGTGGGGGCAATTATCACAGACAACTAGGATCCCTGGTGATAAATCACTGCAGGTTCTGCTGAAGTGGTGAGTCATGGCAGCTGAATGGACACCCCTGGTTTGGCTTCAGGTTTGTCTTACGCACTGTGAAACGTCTGGCTAAAAAAGGGGGGGCGGGGAACAGTTCCCACCTACCTACTCTTTCATAAAAGGACAGACTCATTTATACTAGAGGTGGGTAGGTGAGCCTGAACCTACACTGTCCTCTGGAGCATGTACTAATGTCTGTTGCTAAACTGAGCCAACTCCCAAACCCTTGAGGGCCTTAAGGCTGCTCAAGGAGAACAGCAAATACCAAGCTTGCTAGTCAGACTCCTCCTTACAGGTTTTTCCACTTTCTAAATAAAATTTAGGACATTTATTTTGACAATTACACTTGCCAGCAGAAAGTTAGCAATAGCTTAGGGAAGGAATGTACAGTATATTGGCTCTGGTATAGGGGATAAAAGGTGATTGCTTTAAAAAAAACAAAGCAAACAAACTAGTCATAGAGTTTAAGGCCAGAAGGGAGCACAAGATCATCTAGTTCAGTGGTCCTCAAACTGTGGGGTGCCTGCACCTAGGAGGCATGGAGGATTATTCAAGGGTGCACGCAGCAGGGGGTGTGGGAGGGAGCACCATGTTTTCAACCCAGCTTTGTCCTTCCCCAGCCCTGTTCAGCCCCCAATCCTGCTCTGCCTCTAGGCCCAGGCCAACCACCCAGGAAGGGAGCACCATTCCCCCATCCTCAGCTCCGTCAAGTTCCACTGCTGAGGAAGCCTTGGCTGTGCAGTAATGGAGGGGGGACATGGACAGATTCTTTTAATGGTGAAGGGGGGTGTGACTCAAAAAGTTTGCACACCGCTGATCTAGTCTGACCTGCTGTATATCACAGGCCACCAACATCATTCAGCACCTGCACACCAAACCAAACCCAGCAACCAAAATTAGACCAAAGTATTACAGCCCATCATAGACTAAACTCTTACGTGCCATGGGCAGAGAATAGGAGGGACCAAGGTGCCCAACACATGGGGGCCCTGCAAAGGCAGGGTAATAAGTGAGATATACCCAGATGATCCATGCAAATGAACTACACCCATATGCTGTAGAGGAAGGCAAAAATCCCTCCAGGTCACTGCCAATTTGACCGGGGTGGGGGGGGGAATTCTTTCCCAACTCCACATGTGATGAACAGTTAGACCCTGAGGATGTGAGCAAGAACCAGCCAGCTAAGCATCTCAGAAAGAGAAAGTTGGATGCTATCCCATAGTACAAACCCTTTCTATTCAAAGCCCATCTCCAGATGTGGTCATCTCTGATCCTTCGGAAGAAGGAGGAAAAAAAGAAACCCACTGTAACTCTGGCAAACCCAGTGCCAGCTCATGCCAAAGGCTTGGGCCTCATTGAACACTGACAGATGCATAGCTGGAAACCAGGCTGGCTTACCTGTGAGTTCATATCTATTTTACAGTAGTAGAGTTATAAGAATGTTTTTAGATTTTGTGGAATGCTTGTAGGATGCTGCATGTATTAATCCTACTTAAAATATCTGTATCCCATGTTCTAAGGTAGTGTTTGCTCTGTAACTATAAAAGTGTCTTCTCAGGCCTTGTCTACATTATACAGTTTTGTTGTTTAAAAGTCAAGTTTTGTTGACAGAACAGTGGAGGTATATACACAACAATGCTCCGCCCACTGATTTAACTCTCCTGCTATGCTGACATAATACAATCACCTCAATGAGTGGCATAGAGCTTTTTGCAACAAAGTTTGAGCTATGCAGTGTCAGTGTAGATGGTGTGCTTGCTTATGTCATCCAAAGTGGCCTCCAGGAGGTGTCCCACAATGGCTATCATGACCACTCTGGTAAGCAGTTTCTACTCCACTGCCCTGCAGCCAGGTACACAGGCATACGCCCCTCCATCTTGAAAGCCCCAGGATTTTTTTTGAAATTGCACTTCCTGTTTGTTTGGCCTGGACAGCTCACATCACATCTTCCCAGCTGACCATGCTGTCTTTCCAGGGCTGCCCCGGGGGGGGGGGGGGGGGGGAGAGGCAAGTGGGGCAATTTGCCCCGGGCCCCGCAGGGGCACCCACAAGAGTTTTCAGGGACACCCTTCAGTGCTGTCGAACACACCCAGAGTGAAGGACCCACCGCCGCTTCTTCCGCTCCAGGTCTTTGGTGGCAATTCGGCGGCGGGGGTCCTTCCATTCCATGTCTTCAGCAAAGTGCCCCGAAGACCCAGAGCGGAAGAACCCCCGCCGCTGAAGACCCGAGGCCCCCTAAATCCTCTGTGTGGCCCTGTGTCTTTCTGCAGCAAACTCCCACCTGGAGTACACCGGAGTTGCTGGATTTTTGGGTCTGTGGGGAGAGGCAGCTGTGCAGTTGCCATAGGAACTTCGACACCTACGAGCAGATTGCTTGTAGCATGGATGAGAAGGGGCACAAAAGGGACATGCAGCCGTGCCATTCTAAGATCAAGAGCTGAGGCAGGTGTACCAGAAGGCAAGGGAGGCTAACAGTCACTCTGGTGTGGCACCAAAAATAAGCTCCTTCTACAAGCTGTACGCTATCCTTTGCAGCGATCCCACCTCTACTGCTAAGAGCCCTGTGGATATTTTGTGGGGGTGTGCGGAGACAGGAGGCAGCAGCCAGCGGAGTCAACCCCGAGGACCAAGTGGTGGATGAGGAGATCAAGTTGGAGGAGGATGTGGGACAGATTGCAGGATTGTCTGGTTGCGTGGCGAGCCAGGGACTCTTTTTTGACTCCAGAGGGGTCTAGCAGTCCCATCAGTCTAGCTCTGGTGTGCCTGAAGCAGGAGAAGGGAGCATGTGTTAATACTCCATTTTGCTTTGATATTGCACAATTAGAGGTGTCCTTTATTTTGTTGCATGATGCACATGGGAGAAGGAATCAAAATTAACAACACTAGGTACTGTTTGCATCTGCTTCTCAGTCCCCTGTGTTGCTATGCAATGGGGACCCTGTGGAAAAGTCTGTTAATGCACACCGAGATCTCTTGGGAATCCTCCACAGAGATCTCTAGAAAACTTCCTGCAGATACTCTGCAATCCTCTGCCAAATGTTCCTGGTATTTATACCTCTGATGTATTTATAGAGAGCAATCATATCTCCCTTTATCTTTCATTTTGTTAGGATAAACAAGCCAAACTCCATAAGTCTCTTGTAAGACAGGTTCTCCATTCCTCTCATCATCCTAGTAGCCCTTCTTTACACCTGTTCCGGTTTGAATTCATCTTTCTTAAACATGGGAGACCAGAACTGCACAGAGTATTCCAGATGAGGTCCCACTAGTTGCTTATACAAAGGTAATAACACTTCCCTGTCTGCTGGAAGTACCTCATCTAATGCATCCTAGGATTGCACTAGCCTTTTTCACGGCCCCATCACATTGGTGGTTCATAGTCATCCTGTCGACCAATACGCCTGGGTCTTTCTACTCCTCTATCAGTTCTAGCTGGTAAGTCCCCAAACTTATAACAAAAATTTTTGTTGTTAGTCCCTAAGTGCATGACTTTGCACTATTAAATTTTATCCCATTTTTATTACTCCAGTTCTCAAGATTGTCAAAATCTGCTTGTGTGATACTCCGGTCCTCCTCCGTATTGGCAGTACCTCCCAATTTTGTCTCATCCGCAAATTTTATTAGCACACACCCGCTTTTTGTGCCTAGGTCATTAATGAAAATGTTAAATAAGATTGGTTCCAAGACTCGACTAGTAACCTCCCTACAGTTTATCTTTCAGCATGACCCCACTATTGTTTCCCCTTTAACCAGTTTCCTATCCACCTTTAAATTCTTATATTAATCCCCATCTTATCCAAATTAACTAATTGCCCTTGTGGAACTGTATCAGATGCATTACTGAAATCTAGGTAGATAAGATCAACTGCATTTCCTTTGTCTAGAAAATTAGTTATCTTCTCAAAGATAAGAGATCAGTTTGGTCTGGCACAATCTATTGTTTTGTAAAACTGTTGTATTTTATCCCAATTTTCATTTACCTCTATGTCCTTAACTACTATCTCTTTCAAAATTTGTTCTAAGATCTTGCATTCAGTTGAGGTCAAACTAATGGGCCTGTAGTTTCACAAATCACTTTTTTTCCTTTCTTAAAGGTAGGTACTACACACTTGCGTTGTTATTCTGGAAGTTGGGAAATCACACCTATTCTAGATCAATTCTCCAATCAAGATACTTTTGAATTCTAATCCTTTCCTCCAAAGTACTTGCAACCCCATCTAGGCTGGTGTCATCTGCAGATGTTGCAAGTGTATTCTTTCCTCTATCATCCAACAAAGTGTATGTGCTTAAAGCACTAAAATGAAATAACTAAAAACATGGGTGATTTAAAAAGCAGGAAATTACACTTCAAACAGCAATTTGATCAACTTTTGCTGTTAATAGTGCTGAGTTGCTTCTGCCATTGCCTGATACTGCTAGTATTTCTGAGATCCCTCATCAACTACGAGATAAGTCTTTCTTTCTCTGTGTGAACTTTGGAAAAAGAGACAATTTTTCTGCTCATCCTGGTTGGTGATTTTTTTTTCAATGGCTCTACTCTGAAGATAGTTAAAGCAAACTTTGTTTCTACGGTTGGTTAGCACCAGCTGGAGCTGGCTGCGGTAGCTTATGCACTTTAAACAGATTAGTAAGTGAAGGGTCATTTAGTGCCATAGGGAAGAACAAGATCCCACTAGGACAGCCAGGAAAATCTAAATCTGGCTGACTATTGTTATCCCTTTGGAGTTTCTCTGAAGACAAATATGAATGGAACTAAAAATGAATGAGGAAGTAATGCAAGCTAGAGTGGACTTTGACTTCATCAACTGAAATGAATACGTTGTCTTACAGTTCTGTTTCTCTCTCTCTCTCTCTCTCCACCCTTTTGCTGTTTGCATGTCCTATATGGTGTTATGTACATGATAATTTGACTATTTTAACTAGTTGAGGTAAAATAATCACTCATAAAATAAACCAGCACCTGAATTGGAAGCTTCCAGTAAAAGTAGTATTAATGTTGAAGTGGTTGTTACTTGAATTTTTATGCTTCCCTGTTCAGGAGGGCCTATTGAAAATCAACTTGGATTTCTTTTTTCTTTGAAGTTCCTTGGGAAGGTAGGTTACCACACTTGACTTAATAGGTTCTCCAAAGACTCTGTTCTCAGTTTTTACCTGAACGTAGTTCAGAGCTATGAAAGTGGGCATATGCCAATTCACAGGAGCAAGATGCAGTGCTTCAAAATAATAAATCAAAGCCAGAATATAGAACATCCCCCATCCCCTAAAAAGGAAAAAAATCCAACCCCTTTCCCTCACACCCCACCAAAGAGCAGGGTAAATTATTGAAAAGAAACAGCCCCAAAGGAGGAGTTTACTGCTGCCATTGCGGGGAAAGGAAGGATTAACTCTCTGAAACTTCGTAAAGCAAGGACTATTGCAGAGGATCTGCTGGAGGGTATTTTGGGAGTCTCTGTAGAGCACCTCATTAAAAATACTGCTGTGTTACATAGGTCCAAAGTCACACCATTGTAAATGACAGCAGAATTCCTCTCCTTCCCCACATGTGTAAATAGCTGAACCACTCAACGTATGAATGAACTGAAGTAAAAAAAAAAAAAGGAAATGCTACAAAAGTGAGAGAAACTGAAGTGATTCATTCATTAAAAGAATACAAAGAAACAATAACTAAAATAAAAATTCCACAGAAACTAACAGAAGTAGTAACGCAGACACAGCATGGTACAAATAAGTGATCAATACAGAAGCAATTTGGATATCAAAAGAAAGCAATAAAACAGTGTATGATAACAGTAGCTTAACCAATTCAGTGATAAGACAGCCAAAAGAAATAGCAGCGATATTACCAATTTATTCAATAAATCTCTGAATAAAATATTAAACACTAAAGTCAACTTTTTAGAGAAACCAGAGAGCAGCTATTCTACATATGGGGGTATTCTCTGATTCCTATCCTTCATTAGAGATTAATATCTGCTAACTAACAGGCGTTCAGGTTTTGGGATTTTCAGTTCTCAATATTTAAGAACAAAGAGAAGCAGACAATCTTCTATTCTTTGATCAAGCGTTACAGTACCTAATTCTACTCTTGCATATATAAGCTTTCAGAATAGCAGCCGTGTTAGTCTGTATTCGCAAAAAGAAAAGGAGTACTTGTGGCACCTTAGAGACTAACAAATTTATTTGAGCATAAGCTTTCGTGAGCTACAGCTCACTTCATCGGATGCTGTAGCTCACGAAAGCTTATGCTCAAATAAATTTGTTAGTCTCTAAGGTGCCACAAGTACTCCTTTTCTTTTTATATATATTAGCGTAAATCAGGAGTTACTGCACTGAAGTTAATGGAATTATGCTGGTGTAACTAAAAAGAATCAGTCTCATGCTACATTTTATTGAATGAGGCCTTCAGTGAACCTCTCAGTATTTTACTAATCCTGTTTCTGATGGCTGTTTGCCAGTAGTTTTATGCATCAACTGCAGTGTAGCAAATGCAGAATTTCTTTGCAGGTAATAATCAATAACCCTAACAAAAATCCAGTAAGTATTTGTTTGTGTTGTGATAAGCGGTGAGGTTAGAGACTAAGGAGATGAATGCTGTTGCATAAACAGAACAGGCACAAAATTACCTAAGTGTTCTTGATTATGTTTCCCTTACAGTTATGACAGGCCCCTAAATGGAAGACATTAGGGCAAGGAAAGCTTTCTTTCCCTGGGGCATTCCTTACAGCAAACTAGCACAATCTGGTCCAGGATTTTCGTCGTCATGACCATGAATTTCATTAGTGGTTAGCAGTTTTAGTAAAACCAAAATGGTAAAAATTAGGTGAGTTTAGAGGTTCCAGAAGAATGATTAATCACCTTTGAATCAATCAGGGAGCAGATCTAAATATATTCTACTGCAACTAGCTGACATTGATATGGATCTTAATAATTTTTGGCTAGAAGGAAGTAGAGAAGCAAAACCTGCTAACCTATCCTCAGCCAATTAAGTCAGGATTATCTTCTTCCATTTAACAATGTGTAAGGCTGAGAAAATAGACCTATGCCCAACATCTTGGCGGAAATGTTGATAGAATTAAATAATAGGTTTGAAATATCTCATGATGAAATATAGTCTTCATGTCTTCACAATATCTGTGTATGTAACATTGATCTCAGAAGCACAAGCATTATGTAATCAGAACAAACTCTTATTGTCTGGTTGTGTCCTGAGAACGTTTCACTGTTGCTTGTAGTTTATAAAAGTAGTCACTTTATAGAGATGATGATGTTGCACTGATTTACACCAGTTGAGGATTTGGCCCTATTTCTTTCATTTGTATCATGCCATTGGTGGATAGAAAGCTGGCTAGATCATCGGGCTCAAGAGATAGTGATCAATGGCTCCATGTCTAGTTGGTAGCCGGTATCAAACAGAGTGCCCCAAGGGTCAGTCCTGGGGTTGGTTTTGTTCAATATCTTCATTAATGATCTGGAGGATGGCGTGGATTGCACCCTCAGCAGGTTTGCAGATGATGCTAAACTGGGAGGAGTGGTAGATATGCTGGAGTAGGGATAGGATACAGAAGAATCTAGAGAAATTAGAGAATTGGGCCAAAAGAAATCTGATGCGGTTCAACAAAGACAAGTGCGGAGTCCTGCACTTAGGAAGGAAGAATCCCATGCACTCCTACAGACTGGGGACCATAGTGGCTAGGCAGCAGTTCTGCAGAAAAGGACCTGGAGGTTACGGTGGACGAGAAGCTGGATATGAGTCAACATTGTGCCCTTGTTGCCAAGAAGGCTAATGGAATTTTTGGCTGTATAAGTAGGAGCATTGCCAGCATATCGAGGGACGTGATCATTCCCCTCTATTCGGCATTGGTGATGCCTCATCTGGAGCACTGTGTCCAGTTTGGGGCCTCACACTACAAGAAAGATGTGGAAAAATTGGAAAGAATCCAGTGGAGGGCAACAAAAATGATTAGGGTTCTGGAGCACATGACTTATGAGGAGAGGCTGAGGGAACTGGGATTATTTAGTCTGCAGACGAGAAGAATGAGGAGGGATTTGATAGCTGCTTTCAACTACCTGAAAGCGGGTTCCAAAGCGGATGGATCTAGACTGTTCTCAGTGGTACCAGATGATAGATCAAGGAGTAATGGTCTCAAGTTGCAGTGGGGGAGGTTTAGGTTGGATATTAGGAAAAACTTTTTCACTAGGAGAGTGGTGAAGCACTGGAATGGGTTACCTAGGGAGGTGGTGGAATCTCCTTCCTTAGAGGTTTTTAAGGTCAGGCTTGACAAAGCCCTGGCAGGGATGATTTAGTTGGTGCTGGTCCTGCTTTGAGGAGGGGGTTGGACTAGATGACCTCCTGAGGTCCCTTCCAACCCTGATATTCTATGATAGGGTGATTGGTTTGAGATTATGTAAGTGAAAACAGGGAACCTCAATTGGTTCTTCTGGGATCTCTGCCCAAGTCTAATCAGAATAATTTTCAGGATCTGGATAAAGAAGGTCTAGAGTCCCAGGAGATGGTGGAGGTGGCAGCCATGATGGTGATGCTCACTCCTTCCCTTTCTTTCAGTCATCCAGCTCCATGTTTCCCTTTGGCTTCCCAAAGCTTCTTGGGCCTAACTTCCGACATGACAAGTTTAGTCCATTATCTTCTGGTTCCATTCTTTCTTTATTTACCAAGTATGATCTCAACACAGTCCTCGAGTTATATCAGTAAAGCCCCTTTGTTTAGACTCAGTCTTTGTTTCCTTTCTGCACATTTTCCCATCAATATTTGTTATTAAAGTTTATTGGACATTTTATGAACTTTCACTCACTCCTCACAGTTGAACTCGCAATTAGAGTACATTTTTTTGCCCAATCATTACAACAGGTTCTACTGGCAGCTTCATAAACAGTCCTCCCTCTCTCTGCCCCCGTCTCACGTGTCCCCTATGCAAGTATAACCTATTCACATCTTCACAGGAGATGCTTGTCAGTGAAAAGTTATCATTTATCAACAGATACTGCAAAGTTTTTTCTGAGATACTGCACTGTTTGCAAATACACAGAGTAGAAAACAGTTGTAGTATCTCAAACACCAGTGGTAACTGTCTGTAAATTTTAGACAGCAACCACTTTCTCTTTGTATAGAACCAGGTATTATAATTGTAATATAAAAATTTCCATTTTAAAATTTTAGAAATTTAAACTCTGTGATTCTCCCACTCAGAGATACATCATAACCCACAGAGTTTGCAAAACACTGCTTTAGATAATTCATTCTTTCCTTTTAACATTCTACAGTATATTTCCATAATACTATGGACCATTTAATCTTGTCCACAAATTGATTATAGAATCATAGGGTTAGAAGGAACCACAAGGGTCATCTAGTCTAACCCTGTGCCAAGATGCAGGATTTGTTGTGTCTAAACCATCCAAGACAGATGGCTATCCAGATGCCTTTTGAAAACCTCCTATGAAGGGGATTCCATTACTTCCCTAGGCAGTTTTATTCCATTGTCCTACTGTTCTTACAGTTAGGAAGTTTTTCCTGAGATTTAATCCAAATCTGCTAAGCTGTTGTTTGAACCCATTACCTCTTGTCCTGCCCTCTGTGGCAAGAGAGCACAATTTTTCTCTATCTTTTTTTATGACAGCCTTTCAAGTATTTGAAGACTGTTATCATGTCCCCCATTAATCTCCTCTTTTCAAACCAGTTCTTTCTGCCTCTGCTTAGATAGCTTGCATTCCATCCCTTTGATTAGGGTGACCAGACAGCAAATGTGAAAAATCGGGACGGGGATGGGGGGTAATAGGAGCCTACATAAGAAAAAGACCCCAAAATTGGGACTGTCCCTATAAAATTGGGACATTTGGTCACCCTACCTTTGATTATCCTTGTCACTCGCCTCTGGATCCTTTCCAGTTTCTCTACATCCTTTCTATAGGTAACCAAAATGGGACACAGTACTCCAGCTGAGACTGAGTAGAGCGGTACTGTCACCTTCCGTGACTTGCATGCTATGCCTCTGTTAATGCTACCCAAAATTCCATTTGCTTTTTTTGCAACAGCATCACACCATTGACTCATGTTGAGATTGTGATCTACCACAATCCCCAGATTCTTCTCAGCAGCGTGGCTGCCAAGCCAGTTGTCTCCCATTCTGTATTTGTGCATTTGGTTTTTCTTCCCTAAGTGTAGCACCTTACATTTGTCTTTGTTGAACTTCATTTTATTGCCTAACCCAGTTCTCCAATTTATCAAGATGCCTTTGAATTTTAGTTCTATCCTCTAAAGTGTTTGCAATTTCTTATCCTCCCAGCTTCGTGTCATCTGCAGATTTGATCAGTATGCTCTCTATTCCTACATCTAGGTCACTAAAAGATGTTAAAGAACACTGGACCCAGAACAGATCCCTGTTATGGAACACTTGATTGTGAGACTAGTATTTTACCAGTATGGAACAAACTTGTCCATAGTATTGTGGCCACAAAACTGATTTAATATGCACTTTCTGCTGATAATATTTCATTTTCAAGACGTTTCAGGTGTTTTTAATCTATTTCTCTAAATATGAAGGTTTTGCCTTGCCTTAGAAATGTATATTGTAAAGGCACTTAGAATGAGATTTTTTTACCCCAAATGAGAGGTTAACATTGGCAGATTATATGGGGGATTATATACAGATTAATACGGATTAAGTAAACTATATATTTCAATCATAAAAATTTTGGTTCACATAGTTGCAGTTTTTAATTACTCAGGGTTTTGAGTGTAAATGCATAGAAGGTTTTTCTTTTGTAACCTAGTTTTTTTCCCATTACAACATAACTCAAAATTGGCTGGACCAGTTATTTTTACCCTTCCCAAAATGCAAATTTGGAATGAATGGAAATATGAGAAATTTTCAATCCACAAAGGATTGTTTGTGGAGAGCAGAAGAGGATGGAAACAGGAGCTGAGAAAGATTGCTCTCACATCCAAACTATGATGCCACTACTGCATCTCCATAGTAGCAAAAATAGGAGAAAAGGTATTAGTAATAAGAATGTCAGAAGATTATAATAGTATCAGTGAAATATACCAGCCTTGCGAGAATCATATGGCATGGATAATAAGAACATTAATAACATATTAGGACTTGATTTTCAGAAGTGTGGAGCACTCACAACTCCTGTTGAAGTTCATTGGAGCTGTGGGGGCTCAGGGCCTTGGACAACTTATAAAGCTTCCTTATTGATTCCTCAGTCTTAAACCACAGGGATAAAAATAATCTACCTGCACTCTTTGAATGTTAACTAATGTAAAATATTAAAAACAAGTAAGAATGAGGACAGAGGGGAAAAAAAGGAATAAGTCAAATGTCATAGTAATAAAATAACTGAATATTTGAGTTGAAGATATATTCACAAAAGCCTTATTAAGATGAGATGCCAGTTTTTTTTAAACTATGAATTACCACAAAATAATAGTTTTACAACCAAGTGTTAATCATATCTCATTTCCTCCTCTGGTCTGGGAAAGTGACCTTGTTGTTGTAATGAAACTGTGGAACCTTTCATTTTGTGATTTAATTAGCGCCAGTTACAACTGGTAAACTAGTTAAAGATTCACTCTGAAGTTAAACTCACTACCAACAGATCAAAATTCTGAGCCTGATCCTAAGAGCTGCAGCTCCTATTGACTTCAATGTTATTAGTGAGTGCTTAAAGCCTTTGAAGAGCAGGTCCTATATTTCCAGATTTTTGATTGCTGTTGACACCTTTCTGAATACATGCGCATGATGATCTGCATATCTATTTACACCATGTTCTTCACTTTGATATTTGCTATGCCCAAGAGCTAGTAACTCTTCACACTTGGGAGAACTAGCAACTTTTCATACTTAGGCTATCTTGCAAGCCTATCCATGTAATTTGACCCTCAAGCCGCTACCGATCATCTTGAAGTCAGTGTGACTCTATATGGCTACAGAGGCTCACAACCACACAGGTCATCTTGCAATATTGGGGCCTTTATGATTTAAAACTATTTTCCTGTGTTTTTAATCAAAGCTACTAATGTACAGTAGGCCTTACCACAGGTAACTTGTGAATAACCTTAATTTTCTAAGGACCAGATCTCCTGCTTCTATAGAAAAAAGCTACAGGAGATGGCTGAATGGGGAGTAAAACTGTGAGTTGGGGGAAGTGTGTGAAGCCAAGTTATTAAAAATGGGTGAAATGTAGGTGTGACGGGTTTGGTCATAGAAACCCCCTTGGGACTGTCACCTGACATGCTGAGATTACCTCTGAGCCCGTTTTCCCTGCCAGCTTGGGACTCCAGAACCCTGCCTTGCTGAGCCAGACACGCTAGCCTGCTGCAACACAGACCCAAGGTCTGTGCCGCACTCGCAAAGCTGCAGACTTTAACCAAAAACTGCTCAGCAGGTCACCTATCTCCAACACCCAGACACCCAGTTCCCAATGGGATCCAAACACCAAATAAATCTGTTTTACTCTGTATAAAGCTTATACAGGGTAAACTCATAAAGTGTCCACCCTCTATAACACTGAGAGAGAGATATGCACAGCTGTTTGCTCTCCCAGGTATTAATCACTTACTCTGTGTTCATTACATAATTACAATAGGACCTTGGAGTTATTCATATTTCTAGCTTCAGATACAAAAATGATACATACATACAAATAGGAGGAATATATTCAGTAGGTTATAACCTTTGTTATGATACCTTACAAGAGACCTTTTGCATAAAGCATATTCCAGAGACATCATATTCACATTCGTAAGCATATTTCCATAAAACATATGGAGTGCAACATCACAGTAGGGACCCAGAGTGTAGAGACAAGTAAAAACAATAGGAGAGGAGTACCTGTGTGGTTGGGGTTCAAGAGATAAAGTTATTTTTTAAGAGATTGGAAATGTTCAGGGGAGCTAAATTGAGGAGAGGAAGGAGAAAATGAATGGACAGAGAAGTCAGGAAAGGTGCTGGAGTGGAGAAAATATTGTTAAATATTAGTGTAATCCTGGGACCTGATCCTGCAAAGAGAACAGCATGGGCAAAGACTAGCACTTTCCCAGTTGATGTCAACCCAGGCCCCACCCACATGGTTCTCTTGGTAGGAGCAAGGCTTTAAGTTAAAAGAAGGGAAGGAGTGGGGAGAGCACTGGAGTAGGACCCGAGTTCTATTCCTGGCTCTACCACTGGCCTACTGAGTGACTTTGGGCAAGTCACTTCACTTCTCTGTGCTCCAGTTTCCTCATCTATAAAATGGAGCTAATGATACTGGCCTCCTTTTCATTAGTAGATCTCCAAGAGCAATCTAGGTGCTAGATATTATTATTAATTCCTCACAGACCGTTGCAGCAGGAATTATAGGTCAGGGTGAACTGGATGAGCCCATAAGTAGATTAGTGGTTTTGGCTGTGACTATAACACCACCTCCTTGGCCCAAGTGCTTGGACTTGTCAAGCCGATAATAAACCTATTGCCACCTACGATTTCATGGTTGTCACTTTGCTGCACACCATGAAGTGAGAACTTTACAGTGAAAGCAGGGAGAGAACTCAGATCCTCCTGCTCCAAAAGCAGAGGTCCTGGCCAGTAGAGCTAAGGGAGAATCCCCATTTGCTTTTAGCACAGTATTGGGCCTATGACATACAGTAGTATGTGGACAAAGGCACATACACACACTTTACATGATATTGTAAAACAACCATAATTATTTCTTAAATTACATTGATGCTGTCAGCGATTTGAGCCTCAAGAGCTCAAGCTGCCTCTCTATCATGTAGGAAGAAAGGAAAGGAGAGGCCACTTGTAATCCATAATTCTTTTTCCTGTTACCTTGGGGTCATCCTATAAATTGTAAAACAATTTCTGAAGACTCCTTAGGAATCTTGCATTTGTAATTTTTCTGCCAGGTGGAGTCAGCAGCAACCAGGACTAGGTTCAATATCTAGGGGTTCCTTTTCAACAATACAACACAGAACTGGCTTGAGCTACTAGCCAGTAATTTGGGAAAATTACACACCACCCCTTTGGCTCCTGTAAGAGACAATACTTCCCCACTCACAAACACAGAGTCTGAGTGTAGAAAAGAAACTTTTAATGAAAGGAGGAAAGTCCCCTGGCATTAATTTGGGAAAACACTGCAAACAGGATTCATAAACATAAAACACCCACCCCAGTGTACGTTGGGCAATGTCTTTTGCCTCAGGTTCTTGAGTTCAACAACCAAAATTCCTTTAATGGGTCCCTCTCTTCTCCCTCTACCACAGTCCACTCTCAGGGGTTGTCCTTGGTCAGTGAAGACCCAGAGGTCAGAGGTGCATCTGTGTGAGTTCACAACCCACCTGGGGGAAGGGGAGAAGGCACCTGGCTCACTCTGCCATCTGAGTGCTTCTCTGGTGTTGCCACTCTACTGGCTGCTTGCCATTCTGCTCCATCAGCTGCCCTGCCAGCTGTCACCGACGCACACCATCACCTTCTGCTGCCACCTACTTCTCTATTATGACCTCTGTAGGTCAGTCTCTTGAGGTTCCATGCAACTCTCACTGATTTTCAGTTCTTAGTGGAGGAACTTCATTGCTGAAGCAGTTTGCGCAGAAACGCTGCCGCACAACAGGTGATTTCAGCTGTAGTGATCACTTAACAAAACAAAAGACTCCGAAGGGAGCCTTAATTAGTTCCATCTTTGAAAAGTGGGGATGGGCAGATTAAATCATCCCAAGGACTCTTGGGCAGAGCCTACACCTCTAGACAGGGACTCCTGTGCCCACCCCCTCTTTCTTTCACAGGAGTCTGGCATCCGAGCCCCCTGCTTAGTGAGTTCAGTTCAATTGAGGATGACCCCCTTAATCAGGACAGGTTAAGCACAGATCTGCTGCCCTTTACTCATACAATAAGGATAACATTTCATTACCCCTGCAGTCAAATTTATTTTTTTTTTATTAAACCAAATGTTAAAATGATCTAATACACAAGAAAAGAGTGTCTATGCATCTAGATGTAATGCTTAAAATATCCAAAAGTACAAAGTTTGGTTTAAGAAGTCATAAAATACATATAGGATATAATCTGCTATATCCCAAATTAAGGTTAACAGATTCAGCAATACAGTTTAAATATTAGCATCCAAATATTCAGGTACATCACTCATAAAAAGTTATACTAAAAGTATCAGAGGGATAGCCATGTTAGTCTGTATCCACAAAAACAACAAGGAGTCTGGTGGCACCTTAAAGACTAACAGATTTATTTGGACATAAGCTTTCATGGATAAAAAACCCACCTCTTCAGATGCATGGAGTGAAAATTACAGATACAGGCATAAATATATATTGGCACATGAATAGAAGGGAGTTACCTTACAAGTGGAGAACCAATGTTGAAGGCCAATTCAGTCAGGGTGGATGTGGTTCACTCCCAATAATTGATGAAGAGGTGTCAATACCAAGAGAGGCAAAGTTGCTTTTGTAGTGAGGCAGCCACTCCCAGTCTCTACTCAAGCCCAAATTGATGGTGTTAAAATTATTGGGAGTGGACCACATCCCTGACTGAATTGGCCTTCAACATTGGTTCTCCACTTGTACCTCCCTTCTCTTCATGTGCCAATATATATTTATGCTTGTATCTGTAATTTTCACTCCATGCATCTGAAGAAGTGGGTTTTTTACCCACAATAGCTTATGCCCAAATAAATCTGTTAGTCTTTAAGGTGCCACCGGACTCCTTGTTGTTTTTATACTAAAAGAAGCTTGTGGAAAGCAAATACAGCAATAAGTGTAGATTGTCCCTCAGTAATTGAGAATTTAGGATAGGTTGTCTGTCCCTCAGTCAATACAAGTGATTTGTAACCCAACACCAGCCAAAGTGGATCACTTTGGCAACACATCATGACTCTGGGCGGATGTTTAATTCGTTGCTAACAGTTTCTTATACTCTTAGAATGATTTGTTTAATTAATTTTACTTCTGAAGCTTGCGATTAGCTCTCAGACATGGGTATCTTGTCAAAAGGACATTGCTGCAGCAAACTGCTCTGAAGAGTGAGGGATTAATGCTTCCAGTTCATACCTGCCAGTTCTCACTCATTGAGGCTAGAGAGAGAGTTCCTCATTTTGAGACTAATGTTAAGGGCAATGTTTAAAGTCTTTCCTCTTGGAAATGGAACAGTTTCTATGGGTGTTTTGATGAGATATTTAAAATCATCTGCCTTATTCAAATTGTCCTGGCTTCAGAGTGATTTCAGACAAAGAACTAGAAACAATACCCCTACAATGCGGAAATAACTGGTGGCTTTTTAAATATTGCTTACAAAATATACTAGGAGAGGAAAAAAATCTTTTTACCGAATGGTGGTTTAAATGATTTGCTTCTTCTGACGTTCCCTAGTTTCTTAGGGTCAGAACCAGGATGAATGTGAGTCACTTGACTAGGTTTCTTTATTGGCTCTCCTGAATTTTTTCTATTGCCTGAAAGCCAATTGAGGTTAAGTTTTATTTTTTGGAAAAACAATAACCCTATAATGTATGGAAGTAACAGAAATAAAATTGTGTAAGGCTTCTGTTGTTTGTGTCTCATGTTTCTCTATACTGTGGTGTTCACCTCAGAGATGGCTACATTTCAGTGATCGTCTCTAAGGTTGACAGAGTACATTAATAGCTCTAGATGAAAGATACAATGCGTCATTTGAAAGCTTTCAGAATAGGTCTAAGTAGGCCAGAAGTCTATGATTATGTGTGCAGAATATTCATGGCAGCACTGGATGGGGGATAGTGCCCAAACTGATGTGCAAATATGTGCCTATAAGTACTTTTCTTTACCACCTCATCACAGGGAGCAGCTAGTTTTTTGTTTTAGTAGTTAGCAACTTGCAGAGAACAAATAAGAGAGAGTGTGCAAAAGAAACATGTTGCTCTAGTTGATGGGGGGAGAGGGAATATTGTGTTCATGGTATTATTATACAAATGATTATGGTCCATTTCTTCCTTGGCTGCTCAAAATAAAAACGGAATGAATGAGATACTGTCAAGCTCAAATTTAGCTTCAAATTTAGAAAAAGCAAACAAAACCCTCAGCTTTTACGAAACTTAAAGTCCACAGATAATGTTTATTGAAGGTACTTTCAAATAAAATAATCCAATGGAAATAATAATAATTATAACAATAAAAAGACTCCTGCGGAGTTTGTGACCAGAATCATACTGGTGTGAGAGAACTTGGAAATGACACTGACTATAAAAATAGTAATCCTCCCCCTCAAACAGCATTTCCAAATTGTGAAAAATTAAAAGAAAACAAGTGGAAAAGTAGATTTAATTTTAGTTTTAATGGGTAGGTAAACATGTTTTTAGTAATAACTGGTTACTGTATCGCTTTTTTAAAAAGGGTTTTGCTGCTTCATCTTAAGCATGGTGAAAATGAAGGGCATTGAACTTTCACCATAGAACAGAATTATTACACTGATAATTTTGGAATTTATACACCTAATATCATAATTCTTGGAAAATATTTTTAGATCATCTTATGGTGTTCGACTGTTTCCTAGCCATCTGAATCTTTTTCATCTTTTAGGCACAGTTGTTATACCCATAAAATAAAAACCAGCAGGATCTTATTAAAGGGGAAAAGGCAAAGTGCCACATTTATTGTGAATACAGAAAGAATCATAGTAAGCAGTTAGTTATAGCTATAACATTCCATTCAATTTCATATTTATTCACACATTCATTCATACATACACACACACACAGGTTCTGCAAGGTTGTTATCATAGTTACCAACCTTAGAGTTGCTCATGTCAAGCCACTGGCCAGATGGCCTGGACATGAAGAGGGAGCAGGGCCTTGTCAGATGCTCATCTGATGCTCCTGGAGGTTGGTTTGCAGAATCAGACCCCAAAGTTCTCACTTTCTAGAGTCCATTTTTACAGGAATTTCTTCCTATGCCAGTCTATGGGAATTGCTTCATCATGCTCTTGCTGATGAAGATGATCACATCTTCAATCACACACAATCAGCAGATGGCACATTCCTGACGGCTCCGTGCTGCCAGGTGTTATCTTGTTCTTTGGTTCTCCCATTCTTGAGGCTGTTGGGTGGATTCCAGTCTGCCCTCCGGGGGTCCTCTGGTTATTTCCACTTGATGCCTTCTTCAGCCGATGGACACTGGATTCTTAGGCTGATCAAACCTCCCTGATCATTCAGTTATTATTCATGCCAAGCATCCGTCCACATACATCCTCTATCTCTATTTTAATCACAATTGTTAACAAAGCAAGATGAATACAACAAAAGGGCAGGGAGTCTCTGGGTGCTGTTTCTGTTGTTACAGAGTATTGTTTGAGTCTCTCTCTGTGTGAGTAGTTGTTGTTACAAAGAATTACTTTGAGAACAGACTCTGTCTTAGAATGTACTAACACAATTGGCAGCTTGCAAGTTTCACACATAAAGGGAGAGAAACAGTACCAAAAGCCAAGAGACCTCTAAATTAGTAATACCCTGGAATTTAAACTATGGGGAATCAAACTCATTTGTGATTTTAATACAGAACTTCTTTAATATGATCCAACATAATCAGGGACTTCTCACATGCTTCCAGTAAACGATGTGCATAAGTGTTTGTAAGACTGAGGCCTTACATTTTGTGGGCACCTGCAATGTCAGTGCCACGCTCTCACAGAATTTACCTGTTTAGTATGATTGGTGTAAACCAAATCATTAGACTCATGCACTGGACCCTGATCCTGCTCTCAGATCTGCTAGTACAGTTCCCTGCACCTGTGCAGAGCTTCTGCCCAGATTCTGTTTGCAATATTGGGGCCTTGGTCTATTTGACTCACAAACACATCTGTTTAAGACGTGATATGACCACTGTTCCCTCTAAGCTGTGCTCATGTGCGCGTGCACACAGATCCTAAACCCCGCGCACACGGCGAAACACCGCACACACAAAAATTTGCACAGAAGAAATTTTTTGTGCACACGGCCTTTCAAATATTAGAGGGAACATTGACTCTTCTTCATCTGTCTGGTAGAAAAATTATCAGTTTGAAGTAACATAGGGTGGCCAACTGCCCATCAGTGTGTCTTCTGATTTGATGAACTGTTGATTGTTTCTTCTCTATCCTTCTAGTTTTTATGGCAAATATAGTTATTTAACATGAAATAAGAAAATATCTCTCTCCAGAAAAGCTGCTGCTATCTAGTCAAAGTTCAATTTTCTGAACTCTAAGCAGTACTTTTCAGGTAATCTCAAATTAACCATGATATGGGAAATATATAATGTAATTTTTTCTTTATTTTACGCTACATTTCCTGGTCACTCTACCATGCTCTTCCACCCATGATATATTACTTTCCTCTACAAATATTGGCACTACCTGGTTTGGAAGCTTTTGCTGTTGCTTTCCTTTCTCCAGTATTATTAATAATCAGTTCTTTATGAAAACTGGCGAACAACAAGTACATCATAGCTCTGCTAAGGCTGATTATGGTTGGTAAGTATACTTTGTGATTTGCTTAACTTTTAATCCATATAAAGTATTTTTAATGCACCCATCACCATAGTATCTAGGTGCAAGACTAAACATTCCAAACTGTCTTAAATTTTAAGCGACTCTGAAAACACATAGACATGGACCGTCCTTTCCTGCAACCCTGCCTTCTTCTCTTAAGCTTTTCAGTAAAATATGAGAAATATCTCAGGCATTCATGGCATTGATTTTTAGAACAGTACTGCATAGCTAAAGGCAAAGCCAATTATAATTGTTTGTAAATAGAACCTCTTATTTTATCACAAAGCCCTACTTTTTTAAAACTCTATTACAAAAAAGAATTGGTATGCCAGATGGGATCAGTGGTCTATCTACACCAGTACCATGTCTCTGACAGCCGCCAGGGACCAGATGTTTTAAAGGAAGGTGAAAGAAATCCAGTGACGGACAATTACAGAATAATCTGCTCAAGGGGAAAGCTTTTCCCTAACCGTCAGTTAGCTGGAAGGACTGCTTGATAAACCATTGTGCGGACAGTAAGTAAGATACTGTTGGCCTTGTTTCCCTCCTAGAGGGGCTCTGGGAAGAAGCTATTCTTGAGTGTGCAGGGACATTTAGTGTTTCTTTTGATCCCACACCACAGAAGACTTCAGAAGGCCTCCAAAGGGCAGGGTCCCCTTTGCAAGAAGTAAGGAACTGGGACCTGTGTATAAGCCATAGGGTTGCCAAGCGTCCGGCTTTCAACCAGAATGACCCGTCGAAAAGGGACCCTGGCAGCTCCGGTCAGCACTGCAGAATGGGTCGTTAAAAGTCCGGTCAGCAGTGCAGCGGGGCTAAGGCAGGCTTCCTGGCTCCACACGGCTCCCGGAACTGACCAGCATGTCCCTGAGGCCCCTAGGTGCAGGGGCAGCCAGGGAGGCTCTGTGCGCTGTCCCCGCCCTGAGCACTGGTTTTGCAGCTCCCATTGGCTGGAAACCACGGCCAATGGGAGCTGTAGGGGCAGCGCCTGCAGCAGAGGGTAGCATACAGAGCCCCCTGGCCACTCCTATGCCTAGGGGCCACAGGGACATGTCGCCGCTTCCAGGAGCCACCTGAGGTAAGTGTACTAGCCTGGAGCTTGCACCTTGAATCCCCTCCCATGCCTCCACCCCGTGACTCCAGCCTGGAGCCCCCTCCTGCACCCCAAACCCCTCATCCCTAACCCCACCCCAGAGCCCGCAGCTCCAGCTGGAGCCCTCACCTCCTCCCACCCCCCATCCCTGTGAAAATGAGTGAGTGAGGGTTGGGGAGAGCAAGCAATGGTGGGAGGGGAGATGGAGTGAGCAGGAGCGGGGCCTCGGAGAAGGAGCAGGGCTTTGGGGAAGGAACGGGGCAAGCGTGTTCAGTTTTC
This sequence comes from Dermochelys coriacea, assembly GCF_009764565.3. Classification (NCBI taxonomy): domain Eukaryota; kingdom Metazoa; phylum Chordata; order Testudines; family Dermochelyidae; genus Dermochelys; species Dermochelys coriacea. The sequence continues at coordinate 93,761,059 of NC_050071.1, read as the reverse complement.
TGCTGTCAGAAAGTTGGTAACCCTAATAAGCCACCCAGTGTAAATAATTGGGCATGGCCAGGGTCTCCCATGAGCTGGGAGAAAACCCCAAGAAGCATAGGCACCAGCTTCTCCTGGTGCTGGTAGGTGCTTGAACCCTGCCACTACTCCTATACAAACTCCTCCCCTGCCCTGCCCCCCTGCCCCGCCCTCATTCCAACTCCTTCCCCAAAGTCTCCGCCCCTCCCTACTCCTATTGGATTCCTTCCTCAAATCCCACCCCGGCCCCGCCTCCTCCCCTGAGCACTCCGCATTCCCACTCCTCCCCCACCCTCCCAGAGCTTGTTATGCCGTGAAACAGCTGTTTTGTGGCGGCAAGTGCTGGGAGAAGCGGGGAAGGCACGCTCAGGGAAGGAGGCGGAGGTGAGGTGAGCCGGAGCGGGGCAGGGAGCTTGGCTGCTGGTGGGTGCAGAGCACCCACCAATTTTTCCCTGTGGGTGCTCCAGCCCCGGAGCACCTACGGAGTCGGCACCTATGCCAAGGAGACTCTCTTACAGCCTCTTGCTCATCTCTGCTTTGTACTAAGCAACTTGTCTGTTCAATCTCTGATTAAAAGGAAGTTACTCCAGGCCTCTAATCACTTTGTTGCCCATCTCTGAACCCCCACTTTGATTTCTGCTGTATAATTTTTAGAGATAGGGCAAGCAGAATAAAACATAGTATTGAGGGGATGCCCTGTCGCTTTAGACACATGGTACTGTATTTTCTATTCCATTCCTTGTCCATCCTGATTTGTTTCCTGTGGTTTACCTGCAGCTGCACACTGAGCAGAGACTTCAATGAGTTTTGATGCTCTGGGGCATTTTCCTCCATGATTACTGTCAATTTAGAGTCCAACCTGAACATAGATTTGGTATAATACAGAGGATCTGTGCTTTAAAGAATTATGCTATATAAACATACTTCTGAGCATTGTTACAGGGTGGTAGAGAGGTTAATCAACTTGACCGAGGTCACATACAGAATGTCTGTGGCAGAGCTGAGAATAAAACTTGAATCTCCTGACTCACAGACCTGTGCTTTAACATTTGCAGGTTTATATAAGTCAGCCAGAATGTCTGTGGTGTACAAATAAAGGAAAAAAGGAATCTATTTGCAGTGATGAATGACCATGTTTTTGTTTTCAAGTGATGGAATCACAGAACTCTAAATGGAAAATATGCAGGAGAATAACTTTGAAAAATGAAAAGTACTGGTTAGGAAGGGAGGATTAAAGGCAATTCATAAGAAAAAATGAGAGAAGCTTCTCGGTCCTGTTTTAAGGCATCCTGAGGTGTTGCTTGTCATACGCAATCCTATACAGACAACAATGCAGAAAACAAAATCTTCTCCGGCACATTTTTTTACACTGCAGCAAACTGGGAGGGTGAATCTAGTGGAGTCCTGCAGGGATCAGTCCTGGGTCTGGTACTAGTCAATATTTTAATTAATGACTTGGATAGTGGAGAGGAGAGTATGCTTATACAATTTGAGGAAGACATCAAGATGGGAGGGGTTGCAAGCACTATGAGTGGGACAGGATTAGAATTCAAAATGACTGACAAATTGGAATTCTGTCAAAACTGTTTTTCAGTGAAAAATTGGACATTTGATTAAATGTAATTTTCCACTGAAAGTGTCTGTTTTCCACAGACATTTGATTTTTTTCATAAAAAAATATTTTGATGTTTATTCAAAAACATTTTTGTTTTTGGCAGTTTTGCTTTTTATGAAAAGCCAATGTTTTCTGTGGAACCCTTTCCCTCATCCCGCCGTGTTTTTTCAATCAGCTCTACCTCTTCCTTTATTTCCGGACCCACCTGACTCATACCTTGGGTATGCTATTTTAAAAAAATGATTCTATATAATTTGAGTCTATTTTTATCTATGTATATACACAACACACAGTGTGCATCTTCTCATATATTTACATTTAGTAAGCCAGATAATAGTAATGTTAAAGTAAGGGTAAAATTAATCAGGAGTGATTAATACTGCTTATACCAGAGAAGAGGTTTTTTTTATTGTGGAAATTCTGGATCATAACCATAGTCATGCAGTTTTATTAGTGGTATTAGACCAGGAGAATCTAGAGCAGGGGTCAGCAACCTATGGCATGCGTGCCAAAGATGGCACACAAGTTGATTTTCAGTGTCACTCTGCTGCCGGCCTGGGGTTCCAGCTGCCAGCCCCTTGCCAGCCGGGGTCCTGGCCACTGGCCCCGCTCAGCCCACTGCCGGCCTGGGGTTCCTTCCATCCAGACAGGCTGTGACCTGAGTGGGGCTGGCAGCTGGAACCCCAGACCAGCAGCAGGCTGAGCCACTCAGTCTGCTGCCAGTCTGGGGTTCCGGCCGCCGGCCCCGCTCAGCCCGCTGCCAGCCTCAGATACCGGCTGCCGGCCTGGGGCTCTGATCCTGGCCTTGGCCTGGCACTCTGCAGCCATCCCCAGCTGTGGCCCACTGAGGGGTGCAGACAGAGGCAAGAGGTTGCACAGCTCAGCACCCCCACCTTAAAAATTTTTCCAGGCCACTGGGATATTTTTAAGTCCTGGTTTGCTGTTTATATCAGACCATGTGAAACAGTGCACTGCGTTTGACCTTGTGTCTGCCCTCTGTCGCCATTTTTTTCCCCACTGTGAGTTGAGGGGTACATTTGACAAAATGTCAGCTCCTAAGAAAGCAAAGTTAGATGTCCATTCATTTCAGCCTTCTTGGACACATTTGGATTTATTCAAAAGAAGGACCGTGCTGTTTGTGCTTTCTGTTGTGAAAGTGTTATTTGTTGCACATCAAGTGTTTGACAACTTTTTGAAAGGAAGCACGAGAAAACCTTTCTTGACAAAGCAGACGACTGAATTGATCAAAAAGGCAGTAGCAGGATATGAGAAGCATAGCAGTGTTTTTAAATGCTTAAATGTAAGTAAAAACCAAGGTACAGAAGGAAGTTGCAAGATTGCACAGTGCGTTGCAAAAAACAGAAAGCCGTTTACAGATGGGGAATATATAAAAGAAGTTTTTCTCAGCAGTTCGGAGATTTTGTTCAGTGATTTGCCAAATAAAGATACGATCGTATCTAGAATAAAAGAACTGCCTGTCTCTGCCAGAACAGTTGAGAGACACATAAGCAAAATGGCAGATGACTGCATTAAAAAACACAGCCGTGTTTAGCGTTGCAGTTGATGAGAGTGTGGACAGAAATGACGTTCCATGTTTGGCGGTTATTGCAAGATATTGTGCTTCCGATGAAATCCAAGAGGAACTTTGTTGCCTAAAACCCCTGCATGGCACAACAAAGGGGGAAGATTTGTAAACCATTTTGAAGAACAAGGAGTTGACATAAGAAAAATATTTTGTGTGACAACAGATGGTGCTCCTGCCATGGTCTGAAAACAGAAGGGATTTGTAAAGTTACTTGAAGATCAAATTGACAGTAAAATTTCTCTGTATCATCCATCAAGAAAACCTGTGTGCTAAAATTTCTAATTCAGAGCTTAATAATGTGATGAATACAGTGGTGCAAATTGTGAATGTCCTTGTTGCTCGATCTGCTTTGACTCACAGACAGTTTCAAGCACTGCTAGAAGAGATGGACAGTGCTTATAACGACTTTCCACTTCACAGCAACATTCGGTGGCTAAGTTGTGGCAAGGATTTGGTGTGCTTTGTAAACTGTTTTGTTGCAATCAAGGCCTTTTTGTTGGAAAAAGGACAAAACTACCCCGAACTGGATGATGACAAATGGCTGTGTAAGCTCACATTTCTAACTGACATCACCACTCACCTAAACGAGCTCAACCTCTGTCTCCAGTGTGCAGGCAAATGGTTCTGGATCTTTATGAAGCCTGGAAGGCATTTGTTGTAAAACTAGCAGTTTTTTCTTGAATATTCAAACTTCTACTTTCCACTACTTCCAGCACATAAAAGAGCTATTGACACGTTGCACTGTCTGTGTTGATGAGATTGGAATGTACATGCAAGAACGGGAATCAGAATTTTCTGACAGATTTCAAGATTTCCAGCTATTTGGCCCAATGCATTCTTTTCTAATTAAAACTGAAAAGTTCAGTGAAAGCGACTTGGATTTGTCTGTATTTCAGTGGATGGGTGTTGAAGATTTTGAAATGCAGCTCATTCAGTTCAAAAGCTCAGAATTGTGGGCATCAAAGTTTGTAGATCTGCGGAGTGTACTTGAAGCTACCAAGAGAGATCATGGGGCCTCTTTTCTGACCTGCTGGACATCCCTGACAGTGAAATTTAACTGTTTGAAGAAAATTGCATTTGCAATGCTTTCAGCATTTGGATCCACATACCTGTGTGAACAGGTATTTTCATACTTGAAATCTGTCCTCTGTCCGTATCGGAGCCGATGGACAACTGATCACTCAGAAGCCTGTGTACAGCTTAAAGTATCCTAATACATGCCAGACATTGGAAAACTCAGCAAGGAAAAGCAAGGGCAAGGATCACACTAAACTGATAAGATCTGCATTTTAATTTAATTTTAAATGAAGCTTCTTAAACATTTTAAAAACCTTATTTATTTTACATGCAACAATAGTTTAGTTATATAATATAGACTTATTGAGAGAGACCTTCTAAAAACGATAAAATGTATTACTGGCACACGAAACCTTAAATTACAGTGAATAAATGAAGACTTGGCACACCACTTCTGAAAGGTTGCTGACCCTGATCTAGAGCAATGCTTCCTTTCTACATCTTTGTGTTGGTCAATATTTATCTCCTTCATTCAATAAATCTTAATAGTCAAATCTACAGAAATCCATATCTGTTTGATTTGTATAATATCAGAAGTCTCATTTTGCTATACCGCAAATAGTTGGGATGGGGGTAGGGAGCATATTTATCAAACCCAACTTTTTTTCTTTCTTTAAGATATGGTTTATAGGTGCGATATTCCTGTCAGATAAACAGTTTTTCCTCCCTCATTTCAACAATGCACTCATGTTTAAGGGTGACTTAAAAACATTATGGTAAATTAACAAAGACGCATTGTCCAATGCAGGCAGACACATGTAACATTTTGAAAGCTCTCTAAGAAATTATTTATTTCACTCTACATATAGAGTAGATTTGAAAAATAATTAAAATCCTAAGATTGTGGTGGTTCAGTAGGTGATGTATGAGTATTAGCAGGGAGCATTATGCAGGGTGCTATGGAAGTTTGCCAGATGTGTAGGATTATACTATTCCATTATGTGTTTCCTTTAGTGTTCCCAGATTTCAAATGCTCATACATTACCTACTGAACCCCCAATTGGAAACTATTGGGCTAACTAGAATGTGTTTCAGAGTCAGAATCTGTATTATGGTATCCATATATCTACCTAAATCTGTATTGCTTTTCATGGACAAGAGGAGCTAATTAATTCTCCCAGATAAAAGTTCCCTCCGTAGCGGGTGTGGGAGCCTGCTCTGTTGAGCAATTTTTGCCAATTACGGCAAGCTTTCACTGTGGTGGAAGACATCTGCAGAGCCATTAGAGGGAGCTGGGCAAGGTAAATATCTCTAGATGGAGAGGACCTGAGGCAGGGTTGGAGGCTGGAGGAGGTAATCCTGGAGTAGGGATGGTGCCAGGGGACTCTTAGCCCATTGGGGGGGAAATGAATAGGCTTTGCCTGCTGGGAAAGAGGAGTGGGCTGATCCCAGAGGAGGTGAGTGGATATGTCAGCCCTGTCACAGGGAATGTTCAGTTTTGTTTCATAGGAAAGCTGTCCTGTGAAGAAGCTTCCTAACCCTGGAGAGCTGTTAGAAGGACAGGGAGAGATTAAGTTGCCTTTCTGTGAGAAAGGGGAAGAGCAGACCAAGAATGGATTTAGGTGAGTCTAGGGAAGATTTGCCTGGGAGGGTAGTTATAATAGGGAGAAGGAACAAACCAGCCTCCCATGAACAAATATGCTAGGTGCAACCAGCCTTGGTGTTGGAAGGAGCTCGACGGTCAAAAGGGCTTCAGTGTCGCCAAGCCAGTCTCACAAAATAAATGACTGAACTGCATGGAAATGTGTGCAGCCCTAACTGGGTGAAACCCTGTGTCCAGCTCAGCTATGGAGTAATCCCTTTCAGAGAAAGCCCAAACATGCAGTTTTAGAGTCTACTAGCTTAAGATTTAATTGCTTTTAGAATGTGTAGCTAATGGAGCAGATGGCAGAACAGATAAGCACCAAATCAAATATGCAAACCAGTATGATAAAATCCATGTCTTAGAGTGAAGGCTATTAGTCTGTTAATGAAGAGCTGACTAAACAAAAAAATTATTTTGTGTACTGAAGTTCCATACCAAGCTATCCTTGCTATTTACATAATCCACTAAGTCTCTTGGAGGTACTTGGTAGCAATTTTGCATTTGGTCATGTGACAGGCTGTAATAATGGGGTTGTCACGGCCAATTTGGGGTTGGTATAGCTCAATACTGCAGATGCCTCTTCCTTTATTATTTGCATGGAGAAAGATGTAAATCGAAGTTTTACGTACGTTCAAGTGTAATGATTTATCAGCCTTTTTAAAAACATGTATTTTAGGGGCATCTTTATTTCAGTTGCAGTACAGCATGAATTATATAAAGGGATTAATATCTGATTAATATCTACTGTATAATGATACAGTAGAAGAATTTCCCGGTTCCTCTAAATGTGTGAAAGCTATCTTTTTATGTATACTAGTGTCATGTCCCTACTGCCATATACCCTTGTGCAATATACTGTCAGTCCCTGTTGTATTATGGAATTATAGTGAATTGGCTTTCCTGGCTCTCTTGTGACCGCTCTTTCTGATTCCATTCCTCCAACGCCTCTTCTTAAATCAAATTCACAATCTGATTGTACCAACATTTTTTCCCATCTTGTAATCTATGGTGAATAAGGAAATGTTTGGCATCTAGTTAACTTTTCTGTGCATGCTTACAGTTGAGAATTTACTTGAGTAATTTTTGAGCTTCATAATCCAAATGTTCAGGAGTAGATGCATACTCAGTTAACTGGCTCCAAACATTTGCATTTTACAGATGTAAATTAAGCACCTACTTTTGAATATTTAGTCCTATATTTCATCAGTATGACCCACCTAGTTTCAGGTATTGATTGCAGTCTAAGAAAATACATGTGATTTCTTCATTTTTTTCCCTCACTGTAAACAATAGTTCTGAAAAGTTGGTGGAAACAAATGTACCTATTCTCTATCAACGTGCATTTCTGTTGGTGGTTTAAATGTGTATTGTGCACATATGTATGTTTAGTTGAACAAATGCATAGGAAATAATTATTACTTGATCTCTTTTGAAAATACAGCTCTTTAAAATCAGTGCGTGTGTTTGTTTGCAGGAAGCGTAGCTTCATACCAAGCTCCAAATGCTACATACTGAATACTAATCTTGGCTCCAGGTGTTTGTTCCTCTTTTATGGTTCAAACAGTAACATGGTGGTCAGGAAACAGTTTACAAAGGTATTGTCCATACTTATAAAAATTACCTGACTGTAAATGGCTTCTCTTTATTCACAAATTCATGAACTAAATATCAGTTGAAAAATGCTTAAAATCGAATGTAGCATTTGTGCAATAACTAAGGCCTGATATTCACTATAACACTTGTTACAAAATGCACCAGGTACTCGAGAATTGATTCTGTATTTACAGGTACAACAGGATCTGGAGATTCATACTAGGGAAGATTCTTCTACTGGTGCTCCGAATCTGGTATACTTCACTAAACCCAATCTGGAGCTGTCAGACTGCCAACACCATCATACTGATGTTGGGTTTCATAGCAACTCACAAAATAACATGGCTCTATGAGTTGGGGCTTTAAGTAAAAATAATGTCAAATATTATGAGACTTTCAATAAAATTGTGCGTTGGCTATCCTGTTCACCCCAGTGGCACAACTGGACATATTAGCCTCACTGCTGTAACTTCTGTTGTTGAGGATCAATGAGCTGCAGCCAGCTCCCTGAGGCTGCCATTCTCTGCTACAACTAAGCATATCTGAGATGTAGTGGAGAATTGGGGTCATGTAGTCCAATAATAGCTTTTCAGTTACAGTGAGAATTAGAGAGAGAAGTTGTCTAGAGGTTAGGGCATTAGGTCAGGATGTAGGAGGCCTGTGTTCAAGTCCCTGCTTTCCCATCACTACCTGCATGACCTTGGGCAAATCCCGTAGCTTCTCTGTGCCTCACTTCACCATCTGCAAAACAGAAATGATGGTACTTCCCTACCCACATGGGTGTTGTGAATATTATTAAAGATTGTGACTCAGAAATTGTGGTAGTGGAGCCATATAAGAAGTAAAATGTATTTATTTAAAATGTATTCAAATCAAGAAGTTTTAACACCCCCAAAACAAAGCTATTAGCCTTGTTATAACTTCAGAAGAGTGGAACAGTAAAATACCCTGTCTACTGGCTTCTAGCCTTGTCCTACCAAACTGATATTATAACTTATTGCAACACTGACCTCTGGCTTTACCTCCCCAGCATTCCCAGACTTTACTGCTCTTTGGTCAGTTTCTCCCTCAAACACGTTTGTGTTTTATAAGGCATGTAAATATGTGTCTTTTTTTTCCTGCCGTTATTCATGGTAAAGTTTGCTTAAATGTGCAGTAAAGTTGTTTTACAAGATTTTGATATTAATGTAAGATTAATTATATGTCAATTTATCATTGTTTATTTAAGGATTTGATGAATGAATTGACCTAGAGTTAACTGAGTTTTTTGGTAGGCCTAATGTGCCTTTGTATATGTGAAATAATCACAAAGTGATTTAATCACCAATGAGTTATGAGTGCCAAACCCTGAGAGTCCTTAGCTGTCCACTGTTGTGATTTGACAGACTTCAGAAGCAACAGAAAAAGCCATGATTTGCATTCTATAAGGTTTTAGTGCTTCTTCAAGAATCTGCCAATTTGTACATTTAGAAAAGTGCTTCTATGGAGGTTTGGTAGGGACTGCATCATTCTGAAGTCTGGGATTTTTTCAAGTAAACTATAGCTATTTGCTTGGCAAGATAATATTAACAAATTAATATTTCCATACTTCAAAAGGATTATTGGTACAGAGCCAGGAAAAACAGAGCATTTTCTTTTTGCCTTTATGAATTTCTATAACAGGTTCTTCAGAAGAGATAATTTTAGCTATACAAAGCCTTTGCTATACAAAGGAAAGTGCTATATGAAGCTTGCTGTTTCTGCTTTGTTTTGGAGGACATGAATGAAAGGCAGATAGATTCTTCTTCTAAAAATATCCACATGTATACTGATGGGCAGATACAGTACTTTCTAAGTACTTACACTTATTGTTGAAATATATGGAGATTTAACTATAACCGGACAGTATCTCCCATTCCTTAAATATTAATCTCAAGGAAGAGAATATACCTTTCCATGTTTAACTGAGACCATGAAATTAACTCTGCACTCTTTACCTTTTTCTCGCTCACAACTAATTTCCTGTGTTTTTTCTGTTTCAAGTCTTGTGGCTGTTCGTTGGTGTGGGTTTGCTAGGATTAGGACTGCGATATAAAGCTTATGAGAAGAAATTAGGCCAACGAATAATATTGTTTATTTTTTTTAACAAAGAAATATATTTTCAAACACACCGTAACATCTGCAAATAATCCCTTAGGAATCTTTCCAGCAATACCCAGCAACCATAAGTCACTCAGTATATGAATATGTATTGAACAGAGGAAAATGGTCGTGTGATTGAATCACTGAACTGGGTTTTGGGAGATCTGGTCTCAGTTTCTGACTTTGCTGCAGACTTCTTGTATGGCATTCGGTAAATCACTTAATCTCTGTGCCTTACTTCCCCATCTGTTTTTTTAAAAAATGGGGGATAATACTTCCTTTCTCTCACCCTTTGTCTTCCTTGTCTGTTTGAATTGCAGTTGTTTTGGTGCAGCAACTGTCTCTTGTTATGAATACATATGGCAGCTATCACAATGGGGCCTTGATCTTGCTTGGGACTGGTAAGTGCTTCTGTAATACAAATAAAAAATAATGGGTGGGGAAAAATGAAGACTAAAATTAAGTTAGAATTGCCTCCAAAGCGCTTGTCAGAGACTAATGAATAGTGACACTATTAGTATGGTGTAAAACTGAGGAGGGGGGAAAGACAAGTAGAAAAAAGGGAATGGTGCAAAGAAAATGTAGGGCAATAGAAAGGAAAATTAGATACAGCAAGAGGAGGATGTGGGAAGAGAGAACAAGTGGGAACCCACTGGACTGCGAAGTGTGGATTTACAGTATAGTGTAAATCCAAGGGCTTTTATGGTGTAAAGATGTTTTGGGGCATCTCCAGGATTGCGAAAAGATGTTCAAATGGCCTCTTCTTGAGAGAGTGTCTTTCTACTCTTTCCACCCTCCTTCCATGATGATGAATGTGGATGGTTGTTCTGACTTCCACACTCCAGGGGAATGATAGTGATCTTTCCAGTGCCTCAGTAAAACTTTTATTATATAAGGTACTCTGTGAGTACACTTTTTTTTTCAAGTAGGCTGATGCAGGGTTACTTTAATCAGGGCAGAATTTATTTCAAGGGGTAATGAGGGTGTTCATGTGCTTCACTGATGTTGATGCAAATAGTTGCCCATGTGTTCATGACCTAAGAACGTGTGATACTGACGCATACAAGTGGTTTTCTACCCAGCAGGTGTTGGATCATATTAAAGAAGTTCTGTATTAAAATCACAAATGAGTTTGATTCCCCATAGTTTAAATTCCAGGGTATTACTAATTAAGAGGTCTCTTGGTTTTTGGTACTGTTTTTCTCCCTCTATTGTTAGTACATTCTAAGACAGTCTGTTCTCAAAGCAATTCTTTGTTACAACAACTACTCATACAGAGAGAGACTCAAAGCAATACTCTGTAACAACAGAAACAGCACCCAGAGACTCCCCGCCCTTTTGTTGTATTTATCTCGCTTTGTTAACAATTGTGATTAAAATAGAGATAGAGGATGGATGTGAATGGATGCTTGGTGTGGATAATAACTGAATGATCAGGGAGGTGCCAGCCTAAGAATCCAGTGTCCATCGGCTGAAGAAGGCATCAAGTGGAAATAACCAGAGGACCCCCGGAGGGCAGACTGGAATCCACCCAACAGCCTCAAGAATGGGAGAACCAAAGAACAAGATAACACCTGGCAGCACGGAGCCGTCAGGAATGTGCCATCTGCTGATTGTGTGTGATTGAAGATGTGATCATCTTCATCAGCAAGAGCATGATGAAGCAATTCCCATAGACTGGCATAGGAAGAAATTCCTGTAAAAATGGACTCTAGAAAGTGAGAACTTTGGGGTCTGATTCTGCAAACCAACCTCCAGGAGCATCAGATGAGCATCTGACAAGGCCCTGCTCCCTCTTCATGTCCAGGCCATCTGGCCAGTGGCTTGACATGAGCAACTCTAAGGTTGGTAACTATGATAACAACCTTGCAGAACCTGTGTGTGTGTGTATGTATGAATGAATGTGTGAATAAATATGAAATTGAATGGAATGTTATAGCTATAACTAACTGCTTACTATGATTCTTTCTGTATTCACAATAAATGTGGCATTTTGCCTTTTCCCCTTTAATAAGATCCTGCTGGTTTTTATTTTGTTGGTATAACATTTCTTAGAGACCTGAAGAAGAGCTCTGCATTAGCTCGGAAGCTTGTCTCTCTAATCAACAGAAGTAAGAAGAACTCTGTGTGGCTTGAAAGCTTGTAACTTTCACTAACGGAAGTTGGTCTAATAAAGATATTACCTCATCCACATTGTCTCTCTAATATCCTGGGACCAACAAGGCTACAACAACACTGCAAACAAAAATGGAGGATTCACATTAACAGCCCAGAGTGACCATCACAGCAGGACACTATTTTCAGGATTCATATTCCTAGCATAATGTAATCATTACACCAGGGAACTAGCACTACCAGCATAATGAGATAAATATAGCTGTGTATGTGCACACCAAAAATTCACAGTACAAGCACCCAGGAATCCACACATCAGGATAGCAATGTCAGACTTTCTACTTTTGGGGGAATTCTGCACCAAAAAAATAAAAAATTCTGTGCCAAAATTTTAAAAATTCTTTAAAATTTTAAATTTAAAAATTGCACAATACTTTTAAATTCCGCAAAATTCTGCATATTTTATTTGTCAAAATAACACAATATAATCATACTAGTTTCAATTATTTTGGTAATTTATTTCAAAATACCTGTCAGCAAGTATGTCTGTAACAAAACAGACAAAAGAAAAGATTCTGGTAATTTTTTTTTGACAAATAGATTCCTTACTAGGCATATTAATACAGAACTTTGAGTAATTCATTTAAACTACAATACAGAAACATATTTCCTGCACCCGTCAGAAGTAGTCCAAAGGCTTGGGGGAGTCAGAGGTAATGGAGGAGCTGAGTGAGAGGGAAGGAGCCTGCAGTGAATCTGGTGGATTGTTGGGTATGGTTTGGAGAAGTACGGAACAGGGTTTTTTGGGTGGGGAGGGGGGAGCGGAGGAATTGTTAGGGAGTTAGGAAGCCTCCCCCATGTTAACCCTGGCTGACTCTTTACCATTCAGTCAGGCACATGTGTCCCTGTCCCCACACGTCCCATTCCCATGTGGCCCTGCACCCCACTCCTATTCAGCCCCTGGCTCAAAGCTGTCATCCCGCTAGCTCCTGAGCCAACACCCTAATCTATTCCCCTTACTAGCCATTCTCAACCCCAGTCTGTAACCTCTACAGCATCCCTGTGTGTCCCACTCTATCTGTGTTCTATCTGGCTTCGCAGGCAGGGTGCTGTAATGATCTTCTACTCCTGGGGGAATTCTGTGCCACTGCAGATGGCACTATCCATGTGTTTATACATCCTACCACTGTCCATTTCTTGAAAGGTCTCAGTACCTTCCCAACAGTACTCAAGCCCACACCCCTGTGGGACAGAATACACTCTGCCCAAGAAGTGCTGCAGTTCCGCCTTTTACCCACCAGAGGCTGCTGTGGTGCCAGAACAGCCACTCAGCTGGCTGCATTCCTCTGCATGGAAGGGGCCCTCTGTGGAGCCAGTTTGGGAGCCTGCCCATGAGATGCAGATAGGAGGCGGGGTGGCCCCAGGTGAACAGGGGCTGGTGCTGCTGATGACATGGCATCTTTCTGAAGCAGAGCGAGCCTGATGCTCCCCACCCTCACCCACCCTAAGGTGTTTTCTTTTGTAAAAAGTGGGAGGGATTAGTCCTCCCACTTTTAAAAGTGAGGGGGGCATGGCCTCCTTGAGCCCTCCATTCCAGTGCCACTGGATCAGTTGGCAGTGGCTACAAAGAGTTTTGGCAATGCACAAAAGGTATGGATCCTATGGAGGCAGAATGCAAGTTCATGGCAGATGTCGAAGGAATGCAGGATCCTGTCTATGTGGGAGGCATGTGGTTTTGGACAGGAGACATGTAAGTGGATGCATTGATTTAGGTGGAACTCTGACGTTTTTCTGGAGGAATTTAGGGTATAGCTGTAAGGAAACTGTCCACCAGTTCACTGACCTGTCTGGCTGAGGTAATGCTGCTAAGGACTGCACCTTTATGGAGAGATGGGAGAGGGAGCCCGTTGCCAGTGGCTTTACAAGTGGCTTCATGAGGGTGGAGAGAATGAGATTAAGGTCTCACGGGGGCATGGGCTTGAGTACTGGTGGGAAGGTATTGAGGAGACCTTTCATGAAATGGACGGAAATTGGCCAGGGCTGCTGGGTATGGGCCCCATCGGCCCAGTGACTAATCTGCCACTGGAGGGAGGCCAGAACCGTCCAGGAAATTATAACTTTGGCCTCCAAATGATCCATGTGGAGTCTGTAGCTGGAGAGGAGCTACTGCTGAAGGCAATGCATGTGCGTGCTGTGTCACTGAGGTACAGGCTGCTATATGTCCAAGGAGGGAGAGACAGCGGTGGACAATGGTTCGTGGGTTGTGGCATAGGTCTGCAATTATGGTCATCAGTGTTACGAAGTGGTCCACTGGTGGAAGGCTTGTGTCATGATGGAGTTGAGATCGGGGTGTGGGTGGAAGAAGTATGGAACCGTTTGGGTTTTTTGATGGGGGAGGGATTATTAAGGAGTTGTGGAGCCTCCCCTGTCGAGACCCTGGCTGACCCCCAGCTTCTCCCATTCAGTCAGACACATCTGCCCCTGTCCCCATGTTTCCATGGACCCACCCCATTCTCATATGGCACTGCACCCCGACTCCCATTCAGCCCCTGGCTCAATGTTGTCCCCCCACTAGCTTCTATGCTCCTGCTCCCGTCTCTCCTCCCCACTCTCCCTTCTGCACCCATCTGTATGACCCTTAGCAGCCCTGTGTGCCCTGCTCTGACTGTTTCTCCCGCCCCCATATCCTGTGCTTCCTCACCTGGCCCTTCAGGCAGGGGCTGTGAGGAAGGCAGACTCTGCCCCCTCCCTTTCTGTGGCTGGCTGCTCCAGCTGCCCTCTCCTCTGGTGCCACATCGGCCCCGGTGGGTAAAAGATGCAATTGCAGTGTGACCATAGGCGCCGACTCTGTGGGTGCTCCAGGGCTGGAGCACCCACGGGGAAAAATTGGTGAGTGCTGTGCACCCACCAGCAGCTTCCCACCCCACCCTCCCACCCCAGCTCACCTGCGCCTCTGCTCCACCTCCACCTCCTCCATGAGTGCGCTGCATGCCCGCTTTCCCCCTCCCTCCCAGGGCTTGCCTCCGTGAAACAGCTGTTTCACACGGCAAGCGCTGGCAGGGAGGCGGGAGGACAGGGAATGTGGCGCACTCAGGGGAAGAGGTGGGGATTTGGGGAGGGGTCCAATAGGTGCAGGGAGGGGGCGGAGTTGGGGCGGGGACTTTGGGGGAAAGGGGTCACAAGCACCCACCGGCGCCATGAGAAGTTGGTGCCTATGTGACCCTCTTGTGGTTTCCCTTTGCCTCCCTGTCAGAATCAATTATTCTCGGGGAGAGCAGAGGTGAAAGTAAGCCGGTCCGGTCCGGTGCAGAGTATCAGCAAGAGCTGGTACACAGCTGACAGTACCAGCAGGGGGCAGCTTCCCCAGGCTGGCAATTTAAAAGGGCTCTGGACTCCAGGCAGCAGTAGCTGGAGCCTGGACCTTTTAAATCGCCCCCAGAGCCCCGCTGCTGGAGTTCCGGGGTTGCGGCAGCGGCTGGGAGCCCCTGGCCCTTTAAATTGCCGCCAGAGCCCTAGGGCTTCCAGCTGCCGCCACAGCTACCACTACCATGGCACTCTGGTGGTGATTTAAAGGGCCCAGGGCTCCCAGCCACTAGCACTGCTATCGCGACCATGGGGCTCTGGCAGTGATTTAAAGGGCCTGGGGCTCCCAGTTCTTGCCTCTTCCAATTGAGTCCCTGCCCCCTTCTGGTTGAGGCCCCGCCCCCCTGCTCAGGACCCCAGCCCTGCATACTGGTAAATCCTTTAAGTTACTTTCACCCTTGGGGGAGGGCACTGGTGAGCTGGAGCCGGTTCACACCGGTTCGCACGAACTGATTGTTAAATTTTGAAGCAGTTTTAGATCCGGTTGTTAACCCACTTCCCTGCAGGTGGCTCTGAGGCTTTGATGGACTCTGGCCGAGAAGTGATGTAATTCCTCCTCCAGCCACCGGGGGCGCTGCGCTGTGGAAGCAATGTGGGCTGCCGCCTGGTCCTGGACACAAGCCCTGGTGCTGCTGCTGCTGCTCCCCCAACCCCTGGCCCTGGGTCCCCGGCTGCTCTGCTGGGCCTGGGCTGCGTCCTGCTGCTTGGGCTGCTCCGAGCCGCTCTCCCTGTGAGCACCCATCACCCTGCCCGCAGCCAGCCCTGCCTCCAGCCAGCCCCTGCCGCATGCATCCCTGCCGCACCCCCAGCCTGCAGCCAGCCCCTGCCGCACCCCCTGCCCTGCCCGCAGTCAGCCCCTGTCTCCAGCCAACCCCGCACCCTCCTGTCTCCAGCCAGCTCCACACCCCCTGCCCGCAGCCAGCCCCACACCCCCTGCCTCCAGCTAGCCCTGCCCCACGCCCTTGTCTGCAGCTGGCCCCACTTCCACTGGTGCCCTGCAGTTCCCAGGGCAGTAACCCTGCACACCTGTTTCAATGAGAGGGACAGGGAGCAGCTCGGACCCACACGTGCACATCCTAGGGTGACCAGACAGCAAGTGTGAAAAATCAGGACGGGGTGGGGGGTAATAGGAGCCTATATAAGAAAAAGACCCCAAAATCGGGACTGTCCCTATAAAATTGGGACATCTGGTCACCCTAGCACACCCCCAGGGAGTGGCGGGGACCCACACATGTGAAACGGAGCTCATTTCTAGTTCAGACCCATCTTTTTAAAAAAGAACTTTAGGCAGGTTTAACATACATCCATATTTTCCCGGATAGGTCATACTTTTTGGTTCTTAAATTGCCGTCTGGGAGGAATTTTTAAATTTTAAAAATTCCTCCCAGGAAAATATCGATGTATGGTAACCCTACTGCTACAAAAAATACACACTGGGGCACAGCCCTTAAACCGGAACTTTGTATTGGGAACCGGTTGTTAAGATTTTGGCAGCTCATCACTGGGAGAGGGGGAAAATCTCTGGAGGGCATTACTTCTGCGCTTTTTCAGTGGCGCAGAATTCCCCCAGTACTGCGTAGCTGAGATGTAGCATTAGTGCTGCAACAATTGTGAAGACTCGCAGAGTCGTCACTATGCTGAAAGGGAGGACTCAGAATTGGTACTGGTGGCATCCTGCCCAGAAGTGGAGAAATTTCCGACGGGCTGGATGAATGTTGACGTGGAAGAGGGCATCTTTCATGTTGAGAGTCATGAACCAGGCTCCCCAGGGAAGGAAGGGGATAAATGTTGCCAGTATTATCCTACAGAATTTGGATTTTCTGATAAAGCTGTTAAGCACCTAAAGGTCTAGAATGAGCTCTGCCCTCTGCTCTTCTTCGGGATGTGGAAGTATGGTGAGTAAAAGCCCGATCCCCTGTATTATCATGGGACAGGCTGTATGGTATCCTTGTGGAGCAAAGTGTCCATTTCTTGTTGGAGGATGTATTGATGGGACAAGTTTCCAGGGGAAATCTGGGGTTTGGGGCGATGAGACAGAAAGGATAGGAATTCTGTGGAGTATCCATGGAATAACTTGTGCTTGTCAAAGGGGAGGTCCTTGATAATAATTTGGACCTTCCTGGGGAATCTGGATGATTGTAGCCATGAGTCTTTGCACATCACAATCCCGGCTGCCAGAGAGTGTGAGGATATGTCATCTGTGTCCATAGCGGCCTGGAGGACCACCTTGGCCACCAGTTGCCCCTAGTCCACCAGCTCCTAGAATTGCTGCTGTTGGTCCGGAGGCAGCTTGTCCCTGAACTCTGCTAGCCTTTGTCGTTGTTAAAGTCATATTTGGCTACAAAGACTGATAATTGGCAATGCGCTACTGCAGCCCTGCTGAGAAGTTGCCTTTCCTGCCCAGCAGGACCATCCATTTTGCCGCTCTGCCCGGGGAGTAGATTTCTGTGGTGTTAATGTGCCTGTTCTGCTGCTGCATGGATTGCAAGAGAGTTGCAGGGCGGAGTGGGTAAAAAAGAAAGTCTGTCTCTTTAGCTGTTGTTAGGGGGCTTATTCCTTCACCCGCTTATTTCCCTCGTCCTTCGCGCATGGACAGAGAGCAACAATACCCATCGTCCAAAGGTGCAAACAATTCAATGTTTATTGGGGTGAACTTCCAGCAAGCATGATTCCACGTTCCTTCCTTAGTGACTCCCTTCCCAGCTCTGACACCACAGAGCCTTACACCTGTGTCGCTGTTCCCATTTCCCCCCTTTAGCTAAACATGATTCCAATTTTCTCACCCGCATTCCCTGTTCCCATCCCCCCCACCGCCCGGGCTTCCTGATTGACTGCAGACTATATAGTAAAACTTGAGTTCTGCTTTGCTATACCTTAACTGATCATTTTCCTGAAATTTAACCAATTCTAACATACTGTAACATGATTATGTAACCAATTATATCCCACCACCTTAATTAGCTTACACCCAGCAAAATTAATTATACAGCAGACAGGAACAATCACAGAACCAGACAGAGATTATACAGACAAACAATAGCAAAGTGGGAACTATAATGACAAAACAATACAGAAGTGAGGATTTCATATCCCAGCTATTGATAAGTGAGTTCTTGCCAGACAGGATGCTATCAAACTAAGTTTCCTTTTACATCTTCTAGCCACTTCCCTTTCTCTGGAGGTGATAGGCATTGTCAGGACAGGATTGTATTCCTAACAGCCCAATAGCACCTTATTTCAATGTGACTAGTTTGGGTATGTCTACACTACGAAATTAGGTCGAATTTATAGAAGTTGTTTTTTTAGAAATCGTTTTTATATAGTCGATTGTGTGTGACCCCACACAAAATGCTCTAAATGCATTAAGTGCATTAACTCGGCGGAGTGCTTCCACAGTACCGAGGCTAGCGTCGACTTCCAGAGCGTTGCACTGTGGGTAGCTATCCCACAGTTCCCGCAGTCTCTGCCGCCCGTTGGAATTCTGGGTTGAGATCCCAATGCCTAGTGGGGCAAAAACATTGTCGTGGGTGGTTCTGGGTACATGTCGTCAGGCCCTCCCTCCGTGAAAGCAACAGCAGACAATTGTTTCATGCCTTTTTTCCTGAGTTACCTGTGCAGACACCATACCACGGCAAGCATGAAGCCCGCTCAGCTCACTGTCACCATACGTCTCCTGGGTGCTGGCAGATGCGGTACTGCATTGCTACACAGCAGCAACCCATTGTCTTGTGGCAGCAGACAGTGCAATAGGCCTGATAGTCATCGTTGTCATGTTCGAGGTGCTCCTGGCTACCTCGGTAAGGTTGGTCAGGAGTGCCTGGGCAGACATGGGAGCAGGGCCTAAAATAGGAGTGACTCAACCAGGTCATTCTCTTTAGTCCTGCCAGCAGTCCTATTGTACTGTCTTATGGCGAGCAGGCAGGAGATGAGGATGGCTAGCAGTCCTATTGCACCATCTGCTGATGAGCAGCCAGGAGATGAGGATAGCTAGCAGTCCTACTGCACCGTCTGCTGCCAGCCAAAGATGTAAAAGACAGATGGAGTGGATCAAAACAAGAAATACACCAGATTTGTTTTGTATTCATATGCTCCCCCCTCCCTCCCTCCGTGAAATCAATGGCCAACAATCATTTCGGTGAGGTCTGTCAGGGCATCTTGAAAAGTTTAATGGAGATTCAGTCCTGCCTGAAATACCATGGGGGAGGTATTGCTCAGTGGGTTGAGCATTGGGTTGAGCATTGGCACACTAAACCCAGGGTTTTGAGTTCAATCCTTGAGGGGGTAATTCTGTGTGACAGTTGTTTTTGTTTCTCCTGGATGTAAAGCCACCTCCTTTGTTGATTTTAATTCCCTGTAAGCCATGTCATCAGTCGCCCCTTCCTCCGTCAGAGTAACGGCAGACAATCGTTCCGCGCCTTTTTTCTGTGCAGACACCATACCACGGCAAGCATAGAGCCCATTCAGATCACTTTGGCAATTAGGAGCACATTAAGCACCATGCACATTATCCAGCAGTACATGCAGCAATAGAACCTGGCAAAGCGAAACCGGGCAAGTAGGTGATGTCAGCGTGGTGACGAGAGTGATGAGGACATGGACACAGACTTCTCTCAAAGCACAGGCCCTGGCAATGTGGGTATCATGGTGCTAATGGGGCAGGTTCATGCTGTGGAACGCCAATTCTGGACTCGGGAAACAAGCACAGACTGGTGGGACCGCATAATGTTGCAGGTCTGGGACAATTCCCAGTGGCTGCGAAACTTTCGCATACGTAAGGGCACTTTCATGGAACTTTGTGACTTGCTTTCCCCTGCCCTGAGGCACAAGAATACCAAGATGAGAGCAGCTCTCACAGTTGAGAAGCGAGTGGCAATAGACCTGTGGAATCTTGCAATGCCAGACAGCTACCGGTCAGTCGGGAATCAATTTGGAGTGGGCAAATCTACTGTGGGGGCTGCGGTGATGCAAGTAGCCAACGCAATCAAAGATCTGCTGATATCAAGGGTAGTGACCCTGGGAAGTGTGCAGGTCATAGTAGATGGCTTTGCTGCAATGGGATTCCCTAACTGTGGTGGGGCCATAGACGGAACCCATATTCCTATCTTGGCACCGGAGCACCAAGCCAGCGAGTACATAAACCACAAGGGGTATTTTTCAATAGTGCTGCGAGCACTGGTGGATCACAAGGGACGTTTCACCAACATCAACGTGGATGGCCAGGAAAGGTACGTGACGCTCGCATCTTCATGAACTCTAGTCTGTTTCAAAAGCTGCAGGAAGGGACTTTCTTCCCAGTCCAGAAAATAACGGTTGGGGATGTTGAAATGCCTATAGTTATCCTTGGGGACCCAGCCTACCCCTTAATGCCATGGCTCATGAAGCCATACACAGGCAGCCTGGACAGTAGTCAGGAGCTGTTCAACTACAGACTGAGCAAGTGCAGAATGGTGGTAGAATTTGCATTTGGATGTTTAAAAGTGTGCTGACGCAGTTTACTGACTTGGTTAGACCTCAGCGAAACCAATATTCCAATTGTTATTGCTGCTTGCTGTGCGCACCATAATATCTGTGAGAGTAAGGGGGAGACGTTTATGGTGGGGTGGGAGGTTGAGGCAAATTGCTTGGCCACTGGTTACACGCAGCCAGACACCAGGGCAGTTAGAAGAGCACAGGTGGGCGTGGTGCACATCAGAGAAACTTTGAAAGTTTCATGACTGGTCAGGCGACGGTGTGAAAGTTCTGTTTGTTTCTCCTTGATGAACTCCCCCCTCTCGCCCTTGGTTCACTCTACTTCCCTGTAAGCTAACCACCATCTCCTCCTCCCTTCGATCACTGCTTGCAGAGGCAATAAAGTCATTGTTGCTTCACATTCATGCATTCTTTATTAATTCATCACACAAATAGGGGGATAACTGCCAAGATAGCCCGGGAGGGGTGGTGGAGGAGGGAAGCACCAGGAGGGATGGTGGAGGAGGGAAGGACAAGGCCACACAGCACTTTAAAAGTTTAAAACTTTAAAACTTATTGAATGCCAGCCTTCTGTTACTTGGGCACTCCTCTGGGGTGGAGTGGCTGGGAGGCCCCACCACCACGTTCTTGGGCATCTGGGTGAGGAGGCTATGGAACATGGCAAGGAGGGCAGTTGGTTACACAGGGACAAGCATGGAGCTGTAGCAGCAGTTTGTGCTCCTGCTGCCTTTCCTGCAGCTCAACCATACACTGGAGCAGATTAGTTTGATCCTCCAGCAGCCTCAGCATTGAATCCTGCCTCCTATCATCATGCTGCTGCCATCTTTCAGCTTCAGCCCTCTCTTCAGCCTGCCACCTCTCTTCCTGGTCATTTTGTGCTTTCCTGCACTCTGACATTGTCTGCCTCCACACATTCGTCTGTGCTCTGTCAGTGTGGAAGGACAGCATAAGCTCAGAGAACATTTCATCGTGAGTGCGTTTTTTTTGCCTTCTAATCTTACTAGCCTCTGGGAAGGAGAAGATCCTGTGATCCTTGAAACACATGCAGCTGGTGGAGAAAAAAAAAGGGACAGTGGTATTTAAAAAGACACATTTTATAGAACAATGGGTACACTCTTTTACGGTAAACCTTGCTGTTAACATTACATACATAGCACATGTGCTTTCGTTACAAGGTCGCATTTTGCCTCCCTGCACCACGTGGCTAGCCCCTCACTCCTCCCCGTGGCTAACAGCAGGGAACATTTCTGTTCAGCCACAGGTAAACAGCCCAGCAGGAATGGGCACCTCTGAATGTCCCCTTAAGAAAAGTACCCTATTTCAACCAGGTGACCATGAATGATATCACTCTCCTGAGGATAACACAGAGAGATTAAGAATGGATGTTGTTTGAACGCCAGCAAACATACACTGCAATGCTTTGTTCTGCAATGATTCCCGACTACATGCTACTGGCCTGGCGTGGGAAAGTGTCCTACCATGGTGGACGGAATAAGGCTGCCCTCCCCAGAAACCTTTTGCAAAGGCTCTGGGAGTACATCCAGGAGAGCTTTATGGAGATGTCCCTGGAGGATTTCCGCTCCATCCCCAGACACGTTAACAGACTTTTCCAGTAGCTGTACTGGCCGCGAATGCCAGGGCAAATTAATCATTAAACATGCTTGCTTTTAAACTATGTATACTATTTAAAAAGGTACACTCACCAGATGTCCCTTCTCCACCTGGCGGGTCTGGGAGGCAGCCTTGGGTGGGTTCAGGGGATACTGGCTCCAGGTCCAGGGTGAGAAACAGTTCCTGGCTGTCGGGAAAACCGGTTTCTCCGCTTGCTTGCTGTGAGCTATCTACAACCTCATCATCATCATCTTCCTCGTCCCCAAAACCTGCTTCTGTGTTGCCTCCATCTCCATTGAAGGAGTGAAACAACACGGCTGGGGTAATGGTGGCTGAACCTCTTAAAATGGCATGCAGCTCATCATAGAAGCGGCATGTTTTGGGCTCTGACCAGGAGCAGCCATTTGCCTCTCTGGTTTTCTGGTAAGCTTGCCTCAGCTCATTAAGTTTCACACGGCACTGCTTTGGGTCCCTGTTATGGCCTCTGTCCTTCATGCCCGGGAGATTTTCACAAATGTTTTGGCATTTCGAAAACTGGAACGGAGTTCTGATAACACAGATTTCTCTCCCCATACAGCGATTAGATCCTGTACCTCCCGTTCGGTCCGTGCTGGAGCTCTTTTGTGATTCTGGGACTCCATCCTGGTCACCTCTGCTGATGAGCTCTGTATGGTCACCTCTGCTGATGAGTTCTGCACTCACGGCAGCTTGCCATGCTGTCCAAACAGGAAATGAGATTCAAAAGTTCGCGGGCCTTTTCCTGACTACCCGGCCAGTGCATCTTGAGAGTGCTGTCCAGAGCGGTCACAATGGAGCACTCTGGGATAGCTGCCGGAGGCCAATACCGTCTAATTGCATCCACAGTACCCCAAATTCGACCCGGCAAGGCTGATTTCAGTGCTAAACCCCTCGTCAGGGGTGGAGTAAGGAAATCGATTTTAAGAGCCCTTTAAGTCGAAAAAAAGGGCTTCGTCGTGTGGGTGGGTGCAGGGTTAAATCGATTTAACACTGCTAAATTCGACCTCAACTCCTAGTGTAGACCAGGGCTAAAGATATGACCGGTCGCTTCCCAGCTTATGGCTGCCTCTGTTGCTTAGCCAAAGGCCTTAGCCTAAGAACAGGACCTCAGACTGTCACAGTAAGAGAAGGACCTTACGCCGGCAGACAGTGATTTTGATTCTTTCTTTTATACCTCTAGAACTAGCTAAGTGATAAGAATACACCGAAATTCTTAGAGTACAGACCGTTACAGACAGGCCTGAATGTCTATATCCAAACAGCTGTGATAAAATATCTTCTCTCTGCTCTCTTTGGTGTGTGGGCACAGGAGGCAGGTGTGTGCCAAACTGTCCTTGCTGGTTTCAGAATGGCCTCATTGATGGTGAGAGCTGCTCGAGGTCCCCTGGGGTTGGAGGATGTCCAGGAACTGATGTTGCATGTCCTGAACCTACTCCAGTAGGATCCCCAAGTCCACTGCAACCCTCTGGAGCAAGTCCTGATAATGGCAGTGGTCCTCCAGCCGGGGGAGAATGAGGGAAGAATAAGTTCTTCATCCAGTGATGACTCTTTGTCCAGCGGTACCGATCCCACATTATCTTCCTCCTCATACACTGACAGCACCGTATGAATGGGACAGTTGATAGGAGGCCACTGATAGTGCCTAGCGTCCTTGGTAGGGATCCCAGGGTGCCCAGTATGGCCAAAAAGAAGAGTCCCTGGGCCTGGTGTGTAGGAGCCTCCACAGTGGGATTGTAAGATATGGGGGTATGCAGAGGTGATAGTAAGCCGGTATGCCCTGGTACGGAATACCGGTAAGAGCCAGTGCGCCGTACTGGGACCGGCTTTCCCAGAGGGCAATTTAAAGCCCTGGGATAGCGGTGGCAGGGCTCTGGCGGCGATTTAAAGGGCCCCGGAGCTCCAGCCCCAGCTACCGTCCCAGCCCTTTAAATCCCCGTCGCCGCTACCCCAGGGCTCGGGCAGCAGGGCTCAGATGGGGATTTAAAGGGCCCTGGAGCTCCAGCCACCGCTCCCCCCTGGAGCCCTTTAAATCCCCGCCTGAGCCCTGCTGCCCAAGCCCTGGGCTTTGGCAGCAGGGCTCCGGTGGGGATTTAAAGGCCCGGGGCAGTAGCAGCGGCTGGAGCTCCGGGGCCCTATAAATCCCCGCCAGAGGCCCCACCCCCACCCCTAGTAATGGCTGGGAAGGAGCCTGTGAGTGAAGCTGGTGGGTTGTTGGGTGTCGGTGGGAGAAGTATGGAACAGTTGTTTTTTGGGGGGGAGGGATTGTTCGGGAGTTGGGGTCCCATTCAGTCAGACACATCTGCCCCTGTTCCCATGTTTCCCTGCACCCCCACTCCCATCCAGGCCCTGGCTCAGTGCTGTCAGCCCCCTAGCTCCTGAGCTCGCACACCAATCTGTTCCCCTCACTAGCCCTTCTGAATCACAGCAGTCTGTGTGCCCCACTCTGTCTGTCCTAACCTGGCTCCACAAGCAGGGTGCTGTGATGAACACAGTGGGCTGCTGGCTGTTCTGGGGCCACAGCAGCCTCTGGTGGGTGAAAGGTGGAACTGCAGCACTTCTTGGGCAGAATGTATTTTCGGTGGGAAATTTTTTTTGCACGAAACGTGAATTCTGCACATGCACAGAATTCCCCCAGGAGCATTGCGACGGAACATTTGGAGGTGGGAGCAGTGATGCCAGGAGCTCTGTGCATGTAGGGCAGTTTGCCCCACATGGTATGCATAAGGGGAGGGCAGGAGAGGCGCACAGCCCACATGGGCTAAGTGACCTGCAGGCACAGAGCACCTGGGGTTGCAGCTCGCCCCCCCCCCCCAGCACTCTTGGGGGATACGGAAGAACATTCGGGGAGGCAAAGTGGTGATGCCCCAGGTGCTCTCTGCTAGTAGGTCAGTTTCCCCGTATGGGCTGTGTAAAGGGAGGGCAGGAGAGCAGACCATCGCAGAGCTCTAGCTTTGGGGCCATTTTCAGGGAGGGGAGCCAGGTGGCTGAGCTGCTTCCCAAGCTTCTGTTCAGTCGTGTCAAGCCCAGAGTGAATTACTCTTGGGGGAATTGTACACCTGGCTCAGCTGCTAGTCCTGGCAGGGCTGAGGTGGGGAATGGGGACAGGACATCCTCTTCCCTGCATGGAGTGGCCAAGGCTGGGGCTGGACCAGTAAGGAATCATAAAGAATATATTTGTCAAAAAACATTTCCATAATTTTTTTTGTCTGTATTACAGTCACACTTACCAACAGGTATTTTGAAATAAATTACCAAAATAATTGAAAATGGTGTGATTATATTGTATTATTTTGACAAATAAAATATGCAGAATTTTGGAGAATTTTAAAATATTGTGTTCAGAATTTTTAAGTAAGTAGGGAAGGTTAAATGTGAGTGGAATGTGCTTAGGCAGATGGGCAAAGAGGACAGGCTTTAGCAATGGATTTGTTTGATGTATGCATTGCATGTGCTGAAGAAAATCATAATTACTGGACAGGTTGTGTTTTGGACTGAGAAAACAGTTTAGACTTGTTTTATTGAACAACAACAAAAGACAGTAGCCATCCCAGGAGAACAGGGTATATTTCTTTCTAAAAAGATGACATAAGGAAAGAAAAGGAGTACTTGTGGCACCTTAGAGACTAACAAATTTATTAGAGCATAAGCTTTCGTGAGCTACAGCTCACTTCATCGGATGCATTTGGTGGAAAAAACAGAGGAGAGATTTATATACACACACAGAGAACATGAAACAATGGGTTTATCATACACACTGTAAGGAGAGTGATCACTTAAGATAAACCATCACCAGCAGCAGGGGGGGGGAAAGGAGGAAAACCTTATGCTCTAATAAATTTGTTAGTCTTTAAGGTGCCACAAGTACTCCTTTTCTTTTTGCAAATACAGACTAACACAGCTGCTACTCTGAAACCTGTCATAAGGAAAGAAAAAATCTGATTTACTGGTCTTTCTGAAAGATATATATTTTGACATATGTCATGTAAGGATTTCATTTCAGTTTAGTAAGGTTAATAAAATACAAAGTGGTTATTACATGTTTGTTCTTATGATTAACTTGGTGACCTTTAAAAGTTTTAACTGGAGTAAAGAGCTTGGTTGTGTTCATTAAATAATTTGTTTTATGCTAATGTTGGTTTTTAAGTGGTAGCTGGTAAACATTGCAAATAATTAAGGGCGATTAAATAATGAACATAAACTATATTTGGGATTTCAAGTATGCTGTAATTTAAGTACCAGTAACAATCAGTAAATCCAGAAGATAAATCTATGCCTATTATTAATAGTATTAAGCCTTTTGCTCCCTCCCTGAATATAGAAGTCATACTACACTTATCAATGCACGTGCGGGTCAATGGACACTGCTAAAGAAAACCTTCTGGCACATGGCACGCATGTGCAACTATATTTAGAATACATATAGGGACCATCACTTGCAGAAAAACTAAATATTACACTTGCAGTCCTGCTATTACAACAAAAAATATACATATTGGCTGCAGTCTTTTCCAATGAGAAGTTCTAGTGCACTTTTTTCATGGGGGGGGGAGTAGGATAATAAAATAGGGTCTAAACCCTACAGCGTACGTTTGCAGCTATTTTAAATTGTATTTTAGAAGTATTTTAATTAAGCAGTATTTTAATTGATACATTTTGACATGCACAGTATATTTAGAAAAGGATGAGATTTTTTTAAGCGTAATTATGTTTCCATGTGTTTTTAACAAATTGCTAGACACTGAAATGTTGTAATGAAAAGTAAATGAGGATGTTACCAAATTGCTGCTGTTATGATTATTAAACACTTAGGGCCATATTCTGTGCCTTATGTGAGTACAAAATTCCTATTTACAAAAATAAGGCTTCTGTGCATGGTCAAAAAGCAGATTATGGTTTTGTCTCAATGTGCTGTTTTTTAAAAAAAAAGCACATTCCTTTGCTATCATTCCTTTTTAGCATATCATGCAATGAAATATTTGTTTACATAAATTGTATACAGCATATGTGTTTTTTTTGGCATTACAGCAAATTCCCCACCATGTCACCATAAATATGTTTCTCAAAAGCACTTGGCAGAGTTTAAGTTCTGACCCTAGTGTTGCCAGCTCTTACACTGATCTAATGATATATCCTCTAGGTCAGTGGTTCTTAAACTTTTTTTTTTTGCAGATCACTTGAAAATTTCTGAGGGTCTCAGCGGACCACTTAATGATCTTTCCAAATGTTGTTTGGACTATTAGCTAACTATTGTAAAGCAGGTTTCAGAGTAGCAGCCGTGTTAGTCTGTATCCGCAAAAAGAACAGGAGTACTTGTGGCACCTTAGAGACTAACACATTTATTTGAGCATAAGTTTTCGTGGGCTACAGCCCACTTCATCGGATGCATAGAATGGAACATATAGTAAGAAGATATATATATATACACACATATAGAGAAGGTGGAAGTTGCCATACAAACTGTAAGAGACTAATTAATTAAGATGAGCTATTATCAGCAGGAGAAAAAAACTTTTGTAGTGATAATCAAGATGGCCCATTTAGACAGTTGACAAGAAGGTGTGAGGATACTTAACATAGGGAAATAGATTCAATATGTGTAATGACCCAGTCACTCCCAGTCTCTGTTCAAACCCAAGTTAATTATATCTAGTTTGCATATTAATTCAAGCTCAGCAGTTTTTCGTTGGAGTCTGTTTTTGAAGCTTTTCTGTTGCAAAATTGCCACCCTTAAGTCTTTTACTGAGTGACCAAAGAGGCTGACGTGTTCTCCTACCGGTTTTTGAATGTTATAATTCTTGACGTCTGATTTGTGTCCATTTATTCTTTTGCGTAGAGACTGTCTGGTTTGGCCAATGTACATGGCACAGGGGCATTGCTGGCAGATGATGGCATATATCACATTGGTAGATGTGCAGGTGAATGAGCCTCTGATGGCGTGGCTAATGTGATTAGATCCTGTGATGATGTCACTTGAATAAATATGTGGACAGAGTTGGCATTGGGCTTTGTTGCAAGGATAGGTTCCTGGGTTAGTGTTTTTGTTGTGTGGTGTGTGTGGTTGCTGGAGAATATTTGCTTCAGGTTGGTATCTGTAAGCACCGCCCGGAGCCCACACCCCGAACCTCTTCCTGTGCCCCAACCCTCTGCCCCAGCTCGGAACCCCCTCTCGCACCCAAACTCCCTCCTGGAACCCACACCCTACACCATCTCCTACTCCCCAACCCCCTGCTCCTGCCCTGAGCCTCCCACACCTCAAACCCCTCAGCTCCAGCCTGGAGCCCCCTCCTACACTCCAAAACCCTCAGCCTCACCCCCCAGCCCAGCGCTCCCTCCTGCACCCCAAACCTCTCATCCCAGTCCCACCCCATAGCCTGCATCCCCAGACAGAGCCCTCGCCCCCTCCTGCACCCCAACCATCTGCCTGAGCCTGGAGCTCCCTCCCACATTCTGAACTCCTCAACCTCCCTCCCCAGCCTGGAGCCCCTTCCTGCACCCCAAATCACTCATCCCTGGCCCACCCCAGACCCCGCACCCCCTCCCACACCTCAACTCCCTGCCCGAGACCGGAGCCCTCATTCCACATGCTGAATGCCTTGTCCCCTCTCCCCAGCCCGGATCCCTCTCCTGCATCCCAAACCCCTCATCCCTGGCCCCACCCTAGAGCCCGAACCCACAGCTGGAGCCCTCACCTCCTCACATACTCCAGCCCCCTGCCCCAGCCTGGTGAAAATGAGCAGTGAGTGAGGGTGGGGGAGAGCGAGAGATGGAGGGAGGGAGGAGTGAGTGAGTGGGGGCAGAGCTTCAGAAAAGAGGCGGGGCCTTGTAAGGGGCGGGACAAGTGTGTTCTGTTTTCTGCAACTAGAATTGGCAACCCTAACCAAGACGGAGACTGAGGCAGATGCAGAGCAGAATGGTGGGGATAGACTGGCAGCTCCCCCAGCCTGGGGTAGTAGTGGCTAAGAGGAGAGGCTGGCCAGGGTGGGGCAGAGTTGCCAGCTCATGTGAACTGTTCACAAGTCACAGGATTTTGGAGCCTGCAGGAGAAGCTGTGGCAATGACATGAGAGGCTCTTCTATTCCTACAATTTCCAGGGCTGGGTAGAGCTATGTGTGAGAGTCTTAGACCTAAGGACACAGACCTGCCCTTTCTTCATGTATGGTCCTATAGCAGGGAGGGGGCAGCAAGAGGTGGGGCAGAGGGAGTTCAGGAAGTGGTGCTGATGAGTCAAGACAGCAATGGGAAATGGATGGTAGTTTCCCTGTCTCGGGTTGAGAATACAGTAAGGTGGAGTCTCCATCTGAGGAATCTCCATCTGCATTTTTGTGTGGATTAAATGCTGATTTTTCAACTAGAAATGATCACACGCACAATGGCAGAGAAATAGAGGGGTGGTTAAAAAGTCAAACAGACTAAAATTATGATTTGAGAGGTTTTTTAAATGATTTTTTGTGGCAATCTTGTGATTTTTGAGAGTCCAGCTCATGATTTTTCATCTCTTGAGGGGGTCTGACTCATGATTTTTTATCTCTTGAGGTTGGCAATACTGTGGTGCTGCAACTGTGTTGTGCATGCAGAGCTGCCATTGAAGAATATGGAAATCTTAAATACAGGTCAATTTCAGTGTCGGATAAAACTTTGTATGTCTTGCAGTATGTTGTTGAGTAGTTTATTAAAAGGACACTGCCAACTTGGAAATCAGAATTGATAACACCTGAAATTACTGTAACAAAAGAAATTAGTGGAGAGGAAATTCCTTTTTCCCCCAATTTTGTTTGCTTTGTGCATTTGACAGGACTTTGTGCATACTCGGTTTCCCTGTGTAATCAGTTAGAGGCTGACTCTGCAAATACTTAGTAGTTTTACTCATGTGAACTTTGCAGGAGAAGACCTTCCTAAATATCAAAATTGGACAAGAAAATCCCATATAAAGAATTTTTAAAAATAATTTAAAAAATAAAGAAAACCAGGACATTCCATTTAAAAGCAGAATTTTCTTTGCGCTTTGTCAATGTAAAATACAAAATTCAAGTTGATTTGCCCTTTTAAAAAGGAAATTATTCTAATCTTTTCAAACCTCAGTTACCTTATCTAAATGGACAACTTTATTAAGAATAAATTGGTTCTGAAGTCAGCCATCAAGTTCTAATTTATGGTATAGATTATACATGATGCTGTTTGCTCTATAAAAGTCATCCTGGAGGCTTGTATACATGTTCAGACATGGTTTTTGTTCTCTGTGTATTATATGCAAAATTTCCATTAAAAATGTTCTCCCAAATCTCTACAAAACATGAAGGAGTTTGAACATCATCCTTTTAAAAATAAACTATGTATCTGAATGTGATTTTTTATAAATAATGTATAGGTATATGTATTCAATGTTGCAAATAATAACATACATGTATAAACTACTATTTTATCAGAAAAAGACAGTGTGCAAATGTAAATATACTGAGTAACAGATGTATTACACATTCACAGTTATATTAACTCAGGATGGGGTTCCAAACAGTCTAGGGCAGAGGTGGGCAAACTACGGCCTGCGGGCCACATCCGGACCACGGGACTGTCCTGCCCGGCCCCTGAACTCCCCGCCGGGGAGGCTCTCCCTGAGCCCCTCTCCTGCTGTTCCCCATCCTCCGCAGCTACGCCTCTGTGTGGGCAGTGCTCTGGGCAGCAGGGCTGCACGCTCATGCAGGGCAGTGCGGCAGCGTGTCTGGCTCCAGCCGGACGGTGCAGCTCAGGACATGCTGCTCTGAGTAGCATAGTAAGGGGGCCGGAGGGTTGGATATGGGGCAGGGAGGCAGTCAGGGGACAGGAAGCAGGGGGCAGTTGGATGGGGCGGAGATTCGGGGGGGCAGTCAGGGGATGGGGAACAGGGGGTGGTTGGATAGGGCAGAGGTTGGGAGAGGATGGGGAATAGGGGGGGTTGGATAGGGAGTGGGGTCCTGGGGGGCAGTTAGGGCGGGGGTCCTGGGAGGGGGCGGTCAGGGGACAAGAAGCGGGGGGAGGGGTTGGATGGATGAGGGGTTCTGAGGAGGGCAGTCAGGGGGCAGGAGGTGGGAGGGGTCGGATAGGGGATGGGGAGGCACAGCCTTCCCTGCCCGGCCCTCCATACAGTTTTGCACCCTGATGTGGCCCTCAGGCAAAAAAGTTTGCCCGCCCCTGGTCTAGAGGATGGTAGAGAATACTAGTATATGTATCTACTACAACCACTAGAGCTGGAAAGATAAAATTACTGCATGTTTTTCTGAATCTGCACATCAAGCCTAATCAGCTATCTATGAGATCCTTCATGCTTTTTTCAGCAGGTAGGATAACTTGATTTATGACTGCCATCAACAAACCCAATGCTTTAAAAACCAATACACACCCAGAGATTTTCAAGATATGAAAGAGTTGTGCCAGTGCGAGTCCTGGGCATAATTAAGAACAACGCCTTTCTGATGACTGTAGTACATGACTGATCTTGCTATTTTCGATCAGTAACATATTCTCTCTTTTCAGAGTAGCAGCCGTGTTAGTCTGTATTCGCAAAAAGAAAAGCAGTACTTGTGGCACCTTAGAGACTAACAAATTTATTAGAGCATAAGCTTTCGTGAGCTACAGCTCACTTCATTGGATGCATTTGGTGGAAAATACAGAGGGGAGATTGATATACACACACAGAGAACATGAAACAATGGGTTTATCATACACACTGTAAGGAGAGTGATCACTTAAGATAAGCCATCACCAGCAGCGGGGGGGGGGGGAAGGAGGAAAACCTTTCATGGTGACAAGCAAAGTAGGCTATTTCCAGCAGTTAACAAGAATATCTGAGGAACAGTGGGGGGTACGGTGGGGGGGAGAAATACCATGGGGAAATAGTTTTACTTTGTGTAATGACTCATCCATTCCCAGTCTCTATTCAAGCCTAAGTTAATTGTATCCAGTTTGCAAATTAATTCCAATTCAGCAGTCTCTCATTGGAGTCTGTTTTTGAAGCTTTTTTGTTGAAGGATAGCCACTCTTAGGTCTGTAATCGAGTGACCAGAGAGATTGAAGTGTTCTCCAAGTGGTTTTTGAATGTTATAATTCTTGACGTCTGATTTGTGTCCATTCATTCTTTTACGTAGAGACTGTCCAGTTTGACCAATGTACATGGCAGAGGGGCATTGCTGGCAGATGATGGCATATATCACATTGGTAGATGCGCAGGTGAATGAGACTCTGATAGCGTGGCTGATGTCATTAGGCCCTATGATGGTGTCCCCTGAATAGATATGTGGACAGAGTTGGCAACGGGCTTTGTGCAAGGATAGGTTCCTGGGTTAGTGGTTTTGTTGTGTGGTGTGTGGTTGCTGGCGAGTATTTGCTTCAGATTGGGGGGCTGTCTGTAAGCAAGGACTGGCCTGTCTCCCAAGATCTGTGAGAGTGATGGGTCGTCCTTCAGGGTAGGTTGTAGATCCTTGATGATGCGTTGGAGAGGTTTTAGTTGGGGGCTGAAGGTGATGGCTAGTGGCGTTCTGTTATTTTCTTCGTTGGGCCTGTCCTGTAGTAGGTGACTTCTGGGTACTCTTCTGGCTCTGTCAATCTGTTTCTTCACTTCAGCAGGTGGGTATTGTAGTTGTAAGAATGCGTGATAGAGATCTTGTAGGTGTTTGTCTCTGTCTGAGGGATTGGAGCAAATGCGGTTATATTGTAGAGCGTGGCTGTAGACAATGGATCGTGTGGTATGATCTGGATGAAAGCTAGAGGCATGTAGGTAGGAATAGCGGTCAGTAGGTTTCCGATATAGGGTGGTGTTTTTGTGACCATCGCTTATTAGCACCGTAGTGTCCAGGAAGTGGATCTCTTGTGTGGACTGGTCCAGGCTGAGGTTGATGGTGGGATGGAAATTGTTGAAATCATGATGGAATTCCTCCAGGGCTTCTTTTCCAGGGGTCCAGATGATGAAGATGTCATCAATGTAGCACAAGTAGAGTAGGGGCATTAGGAGACGAGAGCTGAGGAAGCGTTGTTCTAAATCAGCCATAAAAATGTTGGCATACTGTGGGGCCATGCGGTACCCATCGCAGTGCCGCTGATTTGAAGGTATACATTGTCCCCAAATGTGAAATAGTTATGGGTGAGGACAAAGTCACAAAGTTCAGCCACCAGGTTAGCCGTGACATTATTGGGGATACTGTTTCTGACGGCTTGTAGTCCATCTTTGTGTGGAATGTTGGTGTAGAGGGCTTCTACATCCATAGTGGCTAGGATGGTGTTTTTAGGAAGATCACCAATGGACTGTAGTTTCCTCAGGAAGTCAGTGGTGTCTCGAAGATAGCTGGGAGTGCTGGTAACATAGGGCCTGAGGAGGGAGTCTACATAGCCAGACAATTCTGCTGTCAGGGTGCCAATGCCTGAGATGATGGGGCATCCAGGATTTCCAGGTTTATGGATCTTGGGTAGCAGATAGAATACCCCAGGTCGGGGTTCTAGGGGTGAGTCTGTGCGGATTTGTTCTTGTGCTTTTTCTCTCTTGTCACAAGTAGAATGCCATGTGAAATTGAAAGTTTGTGTGTCTGCTGAATTGTACATTGAGACAGTACAGAAGTAGGAATTACAAGCTGTACACTGAGAAGTGATGACATTGGGGCAAGGTTAACCTCTCCCTCCTCTCCCTCATTCCATGCCGAACTTAGGACCGTCACCACTGCCTTCCATTTTCGCAGGTGTCCTGCTGCAGTCTTAGCTTTTTCCCATGTCATTTAACAGCTATTCTGGGTTAACTTATTCTTTCCAGGACACATAGATACAATTTAGGTTAGAAATGTATTGTATGCATGTGTATCTCAGTTGACAGAGACCATATTACAATACATTTTTTATTACCAAATTACCGTTTATCCTGAAAATATTAATAGTGTTGGACTGCTCCAATTCTACTGGCCCTTAGTTCACTCCATTCTGATTCTTGAGATATTGAGGAAGATTTTAGATTTTTTAGATTAGAAGGCTTTAAATTTTTCTAACATTAATAGATCTGGATTTTATGAAGGTGCATAATTCCAACACTATGTGTATTCTGTGTCTGATTTCCTAATATGGGGCCAAATACTGCCCTCCCTTAAACTCGTGCAACCCCATTAAAGACCATGGAGTTACAGGAAGGCACAAACTTAACCCGTGATTTATTCATTTGTCTCTCCCCGCGTGATTTTACTGTGTTGCATTTCCAGTTCACATAGAAGAATGCATGCCCTCCTCTGCTCTGGATGTGCAGTACTTATTCATGACTGGGATTCCAGTGGTCCCCCATCATTCTGGTATCCAATATTTCTGCAACTAATTCAACAAAAATCCTGTTTTTGTTCTGAGGTCATTACTTTTTATTAAATATTAAAGTAGATTTTAGTGTTTGTTTGGAGTGTATGGATCTAAATTCAATGGGTGAAATCCTAGCCCTATTGAAGCCAATGGAAGTTTTGCCATTGATTTGCAAGGGGCAGGATTTCACTCCATATGTTTTGTGGGGATGAAAAATAGATGGATTAACTTTGGCTATAATGTACAAATATTTGTTTTTCTCTTACTTTGTTTTCCCTTCAACTTATTAAACATATTCTCTCTGCTGTATGATCAAACATGTTCTTGATTAAAAAGTTTAAACCAAAGTAAATCATTATTATTAATAATAATAATTAATAATTAATAAAAAGCAATACAATACAACATAAATAATGCTATTGGAGAGAAAGTGTTCATTCTACTAGCTCACTATAATTGGAGGATTATGCTTTCATGTCTGCAAACCCTTTGATTATAACCAAAGGTCTCTGCTGAAAAACTGGGTAGACCACTGATCCAGATGTTGGAGAGAAGGATAAGGAGTATGGGGAGCCAGAAGAAATTAAAAGCAAAGCTGTACAAAATCAGGGAAAACTCAAAGCATAGCTTGGCCTTGGCTTACATTAGGAATGGATAATTCTATAAAGCTTACTCTTTTCTATGCAACACAGTGCAAGTGATTTCTTAATATAAAGTATTAACTTGGTTTGTCCCTAAAACTATTTTGTTCAAAGGTTTGGTGGTAAGGTTTGAATAAACCACTGAACATGGGGGTAGGGTGCCCATTATTGAAAAAGTCTAGGTAGGTGCTCTTATGTGATATGTGTGTGTGTTATATTTCTTCGTAAGGTGAAAAAGGACATTCTGTTATATGGGAACACTAACTCTCAATTACTTGGTTTTTTGTAATTTCAGAATTTTACCATATACATTCAGTCCATACATTCATATGAAATTAACATAATTGGGGGCTGTTTTTTCTCTTTATTATGTCTGTTTTTGCTTTTGCCTGTTACATTGTGTGCTTTGTTAAACTCTTATTCCTTTTTAAATGTGATGGGATTTTTTTTGTAAATGGGCAAGGTTTATTGCATTACATCTTACTCTGCCTCATGGATCATCAACAGTATAGCCAGCTAAATTTTGATTGTATTGACCAGCAATAAAGATTCTGCAAAGCAGCAGCAGGAATACAGCTTGATTTTTTTACATATCAGATTAAGCATGTGCTGGGCTGATGAGAAAAAATCTTAATTTGTAAACTTGATGTGGAAGTCACTGATAGAAAATAAATATGGAACAGCAAGAGATCATCATTACAAAGTCATTTTATTGTGATGGCCTCATTTTAAGACTGACCTTGTTGAAGTCATGATCAGTTTCCACCCAGCTAACTTTATAAATGTGGGTTAATAAAAATCCTGAAACTCATTCAGTTCTTTACGTGCGTGTTTTAAATATTAGGATGGCAAGTTCTCAAATAAGCATCAGCAGTATAGCCAGCTAAATTTTGATTGTATTGACCAGCAATAAAGATTCTGCAAAGCAGCAGCAGGAATACAGCTTGATTTTTTTACATATCAGATTAAGCATGTGCTGGGCTGATGAGAAAAAATCTTAATTTGTAAACTTGATGTGGAAGTCACTGATAGAAAATAAATATGGAACAGCAAGAGATCATCATTACAAAGTCATTTTATTGTGATGGCCTCATTTTAAGACTGACCTTGTTGAAGTCATGATCAGTTTCCACCCAGCTAACTTTATAAATGTGGGTTAATAAAAATCCTGAAACTCATTCAGTTCTTTACGTGCGTGTTTTAAATATTAGGATGGCAAGTTCTCAAATAAGCATCAGCGATACATATTGTGTTACATCTGCACAACCTATTAAGGCCATTTAAAGACACAATTCTGAAGCAATTTTTAGAAGATGATATTGTAGGTTGGTGGTGAAATTCCTTATGTCTCAGTAACTGGGTAAAAAACCCTCAAACCTTCTCTCCCTTCAGAGGACTGGGTTAGATTGCTGACTCAAATAATGTATTCTGGTTTATGGCAATGTGATGGTATCTCGTTATACAGCTCAATTTGAGAAACTCTTGTTTTGATATTTATACATTATTTGAGCAACACATTCAGTTTAAAAAAATGGGTAACTTTCCAAATCAGAAATACATAAAAACAGAGGGCCAAATCCCGATATTCTTCTAGTATGTGTTAATGTAGATCCCCTTGTGTGGTGTGCATGCACCTCGTGCCCATGGGATCAGAATATTTTGAATAGCACTGCCTATCAGGGCTGCACATGCATCCTGTGCCTCTTTGTGCTTCTCTATGAGGTCATAAATGGTGGGATGGCCCTAACCCTCCCTCAGTTCCCTCTTATCACTTGTGGTAGCAACAAGGAACCTGGCAAGTGTCCAACGTACTAATCCTCTCAAATTCTTAACAAAAGTTTCAAACTCTTTTGATGCACTGATATGACTGCCATGAACACTACTCACCTAGCTGAACTGAATATTGACAGCTAGACTTCCCCATATAGCTCCTCAACATGGCAGATTCAAAACCTGTGGGCTACAAACCTGGCCCATCCTGCAATGGACTAATTCTATTGAAAGATGGGCAAAGCAGGTACCCCTCCGGTTAGAAGAGTCTCAGATACTGTGTAGCTGCTCAGTATGCCTAGCATTCTTCTTATATAACCTACAAGTGAAGAGCTGCATGGTTGAATCATCATCTGAAGAAATCTGTGAAGGTTTCTTTAGACTCCAAGGAGATGAGCATCAGAGTCCCACCAGCTTCACTCAGCATCTCAACAAGCACACAAGTGACACAGAAGACCAGCACAGAGAAGAATGCCAAGGAAAGACCTGGTACTGACACACACACTCCTTGCCACAGAAGCCAACTCCATTAGTGCCATAGACACCATTGTCGCTAAAGCTGATGCCGACTCTGAGAGGGACAGTTCTGAACACAGAGGCAGAGCCCCAGGCAGAGCTCAATGACTTTCTACTGCAAGGATAGGACACTTATCAGGACATAAAACCATCAAGCGTCGCTCAGGGGCTGGTGATAAGAAGCAACCTGCAGCACAGTGTGAGACTTCTCTGGCACCCACCTCAGTTCCATTGATGTATTCTTCAGCATTAACGCCTACAGCTGAAGATGTGCCTCTGGAAGAACCAGAGCCATCACTGGTACAGAGGCACCTACCTTTAGACCCAAATACCAAGAATATCTTGGCATTGCCCCAGATGATGTTTATTCTTTCTGTCACTGGAGCAACTTTGAGTACAGAACCCTCTCCTCAGACATCCATGGTGACACCATAGAAAGTCCTGTTTGCTTTCGCTACAAGATCCAGCTGCCCTCTCATTAGAAATGGCACTGGACTGCTCAATATCAAACAAGCCAGTCCCATTCCTCCTATGCTAATATGACACCTCTGGGCTTACTCAGGTCTGCCACTGCATGCCTCTAGGAGCTAGTGTCCACTGCACTTAAGGAGTTGCACATCCCTCCACTGCACTCTCCCAATTTGCTTCTCCTGCAGAACAGACAGGACACAGGGAGGACTACTAGGAAGAACCAGACCTGGGAGTAGGGCAACAATAGCGTCCTTTGTCACCACCAAGAAACCTTTCATTTTCATCATCCAATGAAGCAGTGTCCTCAAGGTGGGATGACTTCAAGGCATTCTAAGAGTTCCTTGTGAGAATTGCAGAGACTCCAGAGACAGAGACATCAGTCTCTCTAAATCTCACTAGCCATTCAATATTCTGATAACTCCTGATCCAGCCAAAAGCATCCTCTCCATAAATAAGGGGTTGCTTGATCTAGCTAAGATCTTGGGCCACACACTGGCTAGGATAACACCCACTGCAAAATTAGTAGAGAAGCAGTACCAGCTCCCTCAAAAAGGGGTTGAGTACTTTTATGCTCACACCAACCAGGGTTCGTTTAGTTGTCTCGATAGTATATGAAAAATCTAAATCAAACAAGAATACCCTAAGACGAGGACCCCAAAAGTCTCAATCTGTTTGGGAGAAAATCTTATTCCTTGACCTCCCTGTAATGGTGAGTGGCAAATTGGCAGGCTTGACTTTCTGTTCCAGGGCCAGAGTGACACCTTTTCTATTCTTTCAAAAAGAAAAGGAAGGAAACTCTAGAAAATAATCAAGGAAGGCCAATTGGTGGCTAAGATGGCCTTAAACATGGCAATGGATGTCTCTGACACCACAGCCAGATCTATGGCCATGGTGGTGACAATGCATAGAGCTTCATGGCTCACACATTGGGCATCCCTAGGTAGATACTGGCCATGTCTTCCTGTACCTGAATACTTTGCTCATCAGAGGAAGATGCCAACAGGAGACTGCTGCAACCACAGAGTACATCCTTTCCCTATTCCCCCAACTTGGACTCCTTGTGAATTATGAGAAATCCTTTCTCACACCAACACAGATGATAGAGTTCGTGGAAGTCATGATAGACTCACGACTGGCAAGAGCTTACCTTCCAGAGGACAGGTTCTGGTCTCCAGTTGATAAAAAATGCCCTACAATGAAGTCCAACAAAGACAGTGTGTACATGTTTGAGGCTATTAGACCATATGCTGGTGTGTACGTGTGTGATGCTGCTTGCCAGACTTCATCTACAGCCCTAACAACTGTGGCTGAGGTTGGTATATTCACATGACCAGGAAAATCACAGACCTGCCCTCAAGTCTTATGAGAACTCATGTGGTGGCTGGACCCAAAGAACATACAAAAATGGCTGTCATTCTTTGCCCTCTCCTCAAAAATGATTTATAGACATCTCAGGGACAGGTTGGGGTGCCCACCTGAATCATCTGCAGATGCAAGGGACCTGGTTCTAGGTGGACCGCAAACTATGTATGAGTATCCTGGAACTCAGGACTATCAGATTGGACTGCATGGTGTTTGTGTTCTTCTGCAGAACTCCACAGTGAACATTTTGACACACATCCAATGCACAATATAAACAAACAAGGAGGAGCTTGGTCAGCCCTACTTTGACAATCAGAGTATAGGCATCCTAAGGGGAGAACAGAAGGTTTAAGCATCCCAAAACACGCAATTAAACCAACTGACTGCATACTGTCATTGTACTATAAAAATATCAAGGTCTTTTATGAAAGCTTGTTATGTTCTGAACTTGATGGTCATTATGAGATATGTATAGAGATCATGGTTATGAATGTATGTACGTTTATGTATGTATGTGTATATACAGAAAATAGTAAATTGTAACTGTGGTGCAACTTTAGCATCATCTCATAATAGGATAGTGAAACAATGAGGCAGAGAGGGTCTACTAGGCAAGCCAGTTGTTTAAAAAAAAAAACAATGTCAAGTACCCATGCATCCATTAACCAACTTGGGAAAAAGCAATGGAGGACCATTAAAGTTAATAGGAAGGCATTGAGACATCCTGGGTATCAACTCAAGAGGGAATTTCTGCCACTCTGAAAAACCAGGAGTCACCATGACAGAAGAGGGCGGGGGGTGGGTGGGAATCCTTTTAAAAAAGAGGCCTGAAGATGAAGTTTTCATTCAGAACTTGAAGGACAGTCTCAAAGGTGGAAGGCTGTCTGTGAATGCTGGAACCCCCCGCCCCGAAAGCTGGGGGTGTGCTGGAAAGCTGTTTAAAAGCAATAAGTAACTTGTGTTAGAAAAGGGATTTTATCTACTATAGATGTGTAAAGCCTGAAGTTGCATCTTTATGTTCATTTACTGAATAACTTGTATGTGTTTGCTTTCCCCTACTATTTCATCTTTGAATCTATGGTTTTTCTATTAAATAAACCTTTTGTTTATTTTCACCCAGGTCTCTGTTGTGCAAACTGTATGGAGTATTCAGAGTAGCAGCCGTGTTAGTCTGTATCCACAAAAAGAAAAGGAGGACTTGTGGCACCTTAGAGACTAACAAATTTATTTGAGCATAAGCTTTCGTGAGCTACAGCTCATTTCATCGGATGCATATGATGAAGTGAGCTGTAGCATCCGATGAAGTGAGCTGTAGCTCACGAAAGCTTATGCTCAAATAAATTTGTTAGTCTCTAAGGTGCCACAAGTCCTCCTTTTCTTTTTGTATGGAGTATGTGTCCCAAAGTAAGCTGGTATCTGGGGGACTGATGTCATGCCTGCAGGGGTGATGAACTAGAGGGAAAAAATCAGAGTGTCTGGTGCTTAAGAACCTGTGAAGGATGGAATTGGAGAGACTCAAGACTGGAAGGGCTGTTAGTGTCATCTTGCAAGGAGGAAGTAGGCTGGTGGGAGTCAGGGTGAGATCTTGTGCTTGTGGGGAGGCTGCTGGTGTCAGGGATCTGAGCCAAAGCAGCACAGCATTAAGGAACCCCAAAGTTACAGGGCAGGCAGTGACAGAACCCTTTCCTGATCTTGTGTGATCCCCAAAACATCACACCTACATCTGCCAGGAAGCCATCAGGCTTTGGACATGGTGTCATTAACAAGGGGTAACCCTGTTGGCTCTTCACCTTTCAGGAGTCAGCAATGACCTAGCAGGCTTCTGAAGCAGACATGTGGCAATGAACTACAAATGATCACTGCAGAAGTCCATCACAGAGCCGATATTTCATCAGTGGGGGACTCAAACAATAGACTTGTTTGTCACAGACAATAACACCAAATACTTGATCTTCTGCTCCAGAGGAGACTTGAACCTGGGATCACCACTGGATGCTTCTCGCCTTTGGTGGTCTCAAGTTCTCCTATATGCCTTTCCATTGATTTCCCTGATCCCCAGGATAATATCCAAGATCAGACAGGACAAAGCTATAGTGATCCTGAGAGCACCTTACAGGGCAAGACAGTTTTGGCTGTCATATCTATTGTAGATACTCAGGCAGCCTCCCATACACCCCCCAAACTGTCCGGACATAAAATCTCAGCACCATAGTCACAGACTGCATCTGGACCCACAGTTGTTGCACTTGATGGCTTGGATTTTGGCTGGCTGAGCATGTCTAAAAGAGACTGCTCCCTGCAGATTCAATAAACTGTTTTACAGAGCAGGAATCCTTCCACTAGAAAGACCTACTCCTCAAAATGAAAAAGTTTCTCCCGATGGGAAACCTAACACCAATCTAGACCCAGTAGAGGATTTGATACCAAAGATCCTTGACTGCATGCCACACCTGAAACATGCAAGGCTAACATTTAGATCTCTCAAGGTCCATCTTGCAGCAATGTCAGCATGTCATGCTCCAGTACAGTCGTACTTTACCTTCTCACAGCTGATAGTATTAAAATTCCTCAAGGGCCTCTTTCATACTTACCCACAGATTAGAGATCTGACTCCAGATGGGAACTCACTGTCATTCTAAAATTCAGAGAGCCTCCTTTTGTGCAGCTGTCAGATTGTTCGGTACACCATCTTACCCTCAAGACAGTTGTTCTGGCTACCATCGCCTTGGCACAGAGAGTC
Organism: Dermochelys coriacea; assembly: GCF_009764565.3. NCBI lineage: Eukaryota > Metazoa > Chordata > Testudines > Dermochelyidae > Dermochelys > Dermochelys coriacea. The sequence goes on along the minus strand of NC_050071.1, from coordinate 93,719,095 downwards.
AGCAAACTCTGACAGACACTGCTATTCAAAAGAATGCCACCTTGTGCATATGAGATGCATGCATATCTACAGTGGGATCTGCACTGACCATGACATCCCAAAAATCCAGTTACCATAAGGTGAGTAACTGTTCTTTTTCACTCAGTCCATATTAAGTCAAAACTTCCATTGACCTAAAGAGTTTTGCTTGAGGAAGAACTGTGGAAGGATTTCAGGTTTGCTCACAATGCACAAGATACAGAAGAATTAGATATGTAAATTCAAGTATTTAAACATAAACCACCACCTTTAAAAAAAGCAATAATGCTTTTTTAATGAAAGAATACTACATTTGTGGTCTGTTCTATAAAGGGAGAGCTCAAGCTCAGAACAAATAATAATCCAGAACTCCTACGCCAGTACTGGGAAACCAAAGCAACTAAATAAATGAATTTAGTTGCTCCCTGAGTGGGGAGCATGAAGTCGGGCAGGGAGCAAGGAGGATTAAGATTGGCTAGAATTACTTAGCTGAGTGATTTGGAATTAGTTACATAAATTCAGTTGCCCCTTTCAACCACATGAGGTCTCCTTTATCCCTATTTCAATAATAGAGCTATGATATTGTACATAAACAGAGCTCACTCTTGTGGAGCTCTGTTGTATTTCCTAAATTAACTCTTTTCAGCAGCGTTATGTAAAACTGTTTCGTTAGTTTTTACTAGGGATTCATATCTGTAAATGATTGAGATCTGTGATTATTAGATTTTTCTGAACATATTGTTTCTCAAATCTCTGATCCACCCCTTTGTTCTGTTTCTGTGATAAGGGTGCTGTTCCCTAGACAGTTCTCTTCATATTCTTAATTTAAAAGGTGTAGTGGTTTGTAGCCATATGGATTATGTTTCTGGCAGTCAAAATTATTTTTCAAGACTGTTCTTTAGCAAAGCAAGATAAGCAAGTACTTTGGAGCCATGTGGGGGCCTTAGCAATTCACAGCCTGATTCCCTTGGTCATGAATGGTTGACGCTACTAGGAGCCCTCCACCCCCAAGGTCCCAAATTGTGCCTCAATTTTCTACTTCACATTTCTGGTAGCTGGAGGGAAGGTAAAGGCAACTCACAATCTGACTTCTGTCACTAACTGCAATTTGGCCAAGTACATTGCACAATATGCATTTTCCTTTATGTGCTTGTAATTTTAACTGTCAATAAAAAAATAAAAGCAGCATGAACCTAAAAGGACAAAAGTCCTCTTTACATCTGGAGTAAATTCCATGTGGAGGGGGAAAGGGGTAAGACAAGGATGGGAAAATGTATATAATTTTGCCACATTTTTCCAGAAAATCGAAGAATTTCCCAATTTCTGTCCTGTTTTTGTTTGCCCTACATGGTGAAGCTAATTCACACATTGTGTGATCGATTTCTCATGCAGTTATGCTAGACACTTTTTGCTTTTAATTTATGTAGAGCTGGCAGAATTTGCAGAGAAATGTCAGAATCCACTAAGCTCTCAGTTAATGCACATTATAAAATATAAGGGATGGTCTCAAAGACTTGTAATGCCACAAGAGCCTTATATCTAAAATATAGTATTTATGCAATAACAACCTCAGCAATGTAGAAGACCAAAGCTCTTGTCAGACTCAACAACTCCCACACCTCAGTACGCAAAGAAGCTGGGAATCACAAAGATGTCTGCTGAGTCTCTAAAAACAAAATGTAGGCTGGATCAAACCACAGCACCTCTGCCTGATGATTTATACAGCACTTTACAGCTACAGTTAAAGGGGACATATGCACATTCTCCAGGCTGGAATTAAGGTGCACATTATAATAATGGCCCTTGCTCACAGGAGGCGGACTGTGAAAATTAAAGCAAGTTTTGACACACAGGAGGCAACAGAAAATGAAGTAATTTCAGTGTTTATCTATGGGTTTCTTTTGCATTGGTAGCTCAAATTTTAGGGCCAGTACCTGGAGGGGAAGAGAGAGAGAGAGAGAATGTATGTGTGTGTTTGTACACCAACTTGTTTAAACTATCTTGGATCATTGGGTACAGTGTCTGGAACATTTCAGGTGGGTTTTTTTTGTTGATTTACAATATTATTTGCTTTATAATTATAGAAAGGTCTAAGCAGCAACATTTCAATCTGAATTTCTCCAATATTCAAGGCTATTTAGATCTGGGTATTATGATTCTGTCCCTCCCCTCTTTATCATGAAGTCAGCTTACATTTAAGTAAGATATAAAAACTAAGAATTTGCTGTTTTTTCTGTTGCTTTTATTTTATCATTTGGCTTTTGTGTCAAGGTGGTGATGTAGCATTAATGCCAACTACTAAGAGGAAAGGAAAATAGTGAAAAAATGAAAAATACTAAAGATGAAGGGGAAGAAAAATTCCAGTTTTGCAAGGCTTGGCAATATGGCAGAAAATTCTTGCTTGTATAAAGACTTATATCCATGGATATTTGGACTGGTCTGATTTCAGAGTTAGTGTATAACATTGCCCAACAAACATTAGGAATGCATATTCTGAAATGAAGTTTGTCTTGTGGTTAGTACAAGAAACTAGGAGTCACAAGCGATGAGTTCTGTTCCGAGCTCTGTTACATTCTTTGTATGACTGTTGATGAAGTTACTCAGCTTCTTGGTGCCTCAATTTTCCTTTCATTAAAAGGGAATTAAACTTAATCTGTGTTGCCCGTGCAACCTTATCTACCCTTTTGTGAGTCCAACCTACGCACCTAATGAGGCAAGGATCTTGTGAGAAATCTAGTACATGATCATGTAATTAAAGGTTGTATCATAATGCATATGCACAAGGGAGCAAAATTAAGGTTGCATGGGCAACCATAAATCTAGTGTTTCCTACCTTTTGAGTCTGACTTTGTAAACTAAATTTTCTTTAACATAGTTTTTTTCTTAAATAATTCCCTAAGACGCCCCCCCCCGCAGTGGTAAAAATAACTTCTATGGTAGGTACATCTCCTCCCCCCCCCCACTTATATATCACTACCAGGCTTAAATCCAGAACTTTCACCATTGTGCCTGCCTTCTTCCACTTGAGCTACAGGACTATGTTAGCTGGGAGCAGAAGGCTGTTATGCCACTGGGGATATAGGCCACTGGCACCATATACTGGTCTAGAAGGATGGGTGGCAGGCATTTGGACTGCTGGCTGTCTCTCTCTCCTCATCCATGCCAAGAAATGGGGAGCTCCTTCCCTAGACATTGCCCTCAGGGTTGGGGGGAATGGAACACTAGGTCTCTGCGTTGGAGTTTAGTTAGGGGAAAGGAGGAGCAACCTTGCTGTTTTGTTGGTCTTCAGGTGTTCCCAGTACACTACTTAGTCCTGCTTTGCAATCTGCCTGACTCGTTAGCATGTTTGGGAGCTGCAGGTGGGGGGCGTTATTTTGGTAGGCTGCCAGAATTTTACCACAGAACAAACAGGAAAAGCAAAATAGAGATTTTGAACAGCTTTTTAGTCAACTAAACCTGAATGATGTTTCATCAGACAAATGAATGGCACTCCTCTGTGCCAAGGACTTTCTTCCCTGCTGCATTTCAATTGCCTACTGCATTAGATTTTTTCTCCCAAAAAAAAAAAAAAACCCCAACAACCCACCAACAACCAAAAAGCTACGATAATATTTTATAAGGGAAAATTTTATACAACCTAAATACAGGAGGTTCTTGAAGCAGGAATGACCCCAAATAGTTTTTGGCCTCCTGTGGAAAAGCCAAGCCAAGCCAAGCCAAGCCAAAAAAAAAAAAAAAGAAAAAGCTGAGCAGAATAGCAGTATGGCACCCCCTAGAGATAACACCCAGGGCAACCACCCTGCTCGACTGCCCCTACAACTGGTCCTGTCTAGAAGCTTCCATGTCATACTAAGGGCTTGTCTCCACATAGACAGGTTTCAGAGCAGCAGCCGTGTTAGTCTGTATCCGCAAAAAGAAAAGGAGGACTTGTGGCACCTTAGAGACTAACACATTTATTTGAGCATAAGCTTTCGTGAGCTACAGCTCACTTCATCGGATGCATTCAGTGGAGAAAATGGGACAGCCCCAGCCGTTCTCCCAAAGCCCCCACCCTGCACGGCTGCCACCCTTTGCTGGAACCCTACCGGGCCCCCTCAGGAGGCTATCGCCCTTTGCTGCAACTCTGCCATGCCCCCACCCCCAAAATGCTGCAATGCTGCCGCCCCACTTGCCTCCCCCCCTGCAGGGGGGCTGGCATCTCTGCTCACCTCTCCCTCCACATGTTCCTCTGCACCCCCCTTTTTTGACAAAAGTGGGCATTTGTCCTGTTTGCTCTTGCCAGCTGATCAAGTCAGCAAGAGAAAACGGGACAACTGCCTCCTTTTGAAAAAGGAAGTAGCAACGGCTGGGACAGGACTTAAAAAAAGAGACTATCCCGACTCCCAGCCAAAACGGAACCTACGGTCACCCTAGCTAGTTCTGCTGCCCCAGCCCACCCTCTGCCTCTGCCTCTGCCTCTGCCTCTGCAGCTGTGCTGGAAGCCTCTTCTTCCCCTCGCGGGCTGCAGGGAAGCCGGCTCTCAACAGGGCATCTCTGCACAGCCCCCCGCTGAACCAGCCTAGGCGTGAACGCGGCGCGCTTCACAGCCCTCCCGCTACCTCACTCAGCGCCCCAGCCCCAGCGAGCCGCTAGTCTGGACTCTGCTCTCCTTAACCAATCACAACAGCCTGTGGGCGTGGTCCATAGCCTCCAGGACCAATCGGACTCACGGGAGACACAAAGTAGTGTTCTTTGCACGCGCTTTCAGAGCCAGAAATAATTGACGTAGGCAAAGACCAATCAGTATGGCGGGGAGGCGGTACTTGTTGAGAACTATAACCAATAGGAGGGTGGGGGTGGGCGTATCGGGTAGTGTGGGCCAGGCAGAGGGGGAATGACAGGAGCGTGGCCTAATTGCGCAGTGAGGCAGGCGTTAGCGCACGCCAGCCCGAGCCAATGGCGTGCGTGTCTGGGCGGGGCAGGAGGCCCCGTGCCTGGGCTCTGTGATTGGGAGGTAGAGACAGTGAGAGAGCCCGGCCGGGCAGTGCGTGCGCTGCACGAAAATGCACTCGGATGCCGCCGCTGTCAGTGAGTAGCGGCCGGGCCGGGCCTCCTGCTGCGGGGCGCCCGCAGGGGGCAGGCTGAGGGAGTCTCTGCCCGAAGGTCGCGCGGCTCGGGGGGGGGCCTCTCGCAGCCCGTCCTGGGGGCGCAGTGCAGGGTCCGAGTGGGGAAGCCCGCGGGACGGGGGCAGCGTGGGGCCTGCTGGGGGCATTTGCGGGGCATCTGACGACGGGAGCCCCGTGAGGGCGCCCCGCACCTGAGAGCCGCGGCGGGGCCGGCTGGGCCGGTGGGGAGGTCAGTGGGGATCCCGCAAGTGCCAGGGGCGGCAGGCAGCCCGGTGCCGGCTCTGCGGCATCGGAAATTCTGCCAGGGAGCAGTTTGTGCCACTACACCGGGCGCTGACAGAGACTGTGACGCAGTTTCCCCAGCCTCGCCCAGGGGCCCCGAGTCCGGGCCCGGCCCCGCAGGGTCCCTCTCTGGGGCCGGGCGTGCTGAGGGGCGGGTGTTCCGTTCAGGCGCCGCCTTGCGGCTAGTTCCCCCGGGGGTAATTTAACGGGCTCAGTGTCTGTCCGGTGCGGGAGAAACGGGCTGTGAAGGGGAACGAGCCCGGTGCATTGTGGGAGCGGGAGTCTACCCTGCTCCAAAGCGCGGTTGGGGTCAGCCCCGCGGAGGACTACAACTCCCAGCGTGCATCGCGCCCAAGTCTCCCCTGCGTGGGTCACTGCAAGTTACAGCCTGGTGCTCTGTGGCCAGCCCGGGTGCCCCGCAGTGGGGGTCGGCTTAGGCACCTTGCGGGGGCAGCGCAGGCAGGAACATGCTCCCCACACCGGCGTGGGAGTCTGGGAGACGAGGCTAGAGCTGTCCCAGGAATAGCTCTCTTGAGGTGGGGAGCAGGAGGGAAGGCTGGGCAGCGTGCTGCCCTTTGCAGGGAGGGGGAGCACCGATTGGGCTTTGTCTCTGGGGTACGATGCCCTCCGGGGTAGGGTGCAAAGGTCCTGAGCACAGGCAAGGCTTTGTTTTAGGAACAGGTTTCCCGCTGAGGTGGGGGGAGGCAGGGATGCTGAGCACAGATAAGAACGTGCTTCAGGAACTTTTTCCACCCCTAAAGGGTGGGAAGGAGGCTACAGTCCCCAGCACAAGACTCAATAACATGAAGTTGTTGTCTGTCTCTGATGGATGAAGAGGCACAGCACTGAGAACAAGCACTTATTTATCTCATGGCAAAGACTGATTTAGAACATTGCTATTTCTTCATAGGTTCTTTCTTATTTTCGGTGATCTCCGAAGGTCTGAAAATAGCTTTTAGAAGAGAAACTGTGTACATCTTGGATTTTCTTGAACCCATCTTCTACCTTTGAAAATTAGAGGATGGAGAAAAAGAGCCAGGCATAGGAACATAGTGTATATTTAACCATATAGGGTTGGATCATTGCTCCAGCAAGCCTGATTATTATTAATTTGTATTGCCATAGCTACTGGGAGCTGGTAACTAGCACTTCTTGCTTCAAAGGAATGTAAAAATGTACCATCCCCAAATTTACATAGCTAATGGCATAGTGAAATGTACATTGGTAAATAAAATTATCTTGAGCCCTGCAGTGCAGAGTTTATACTTTGAAGCTTGAGGTTACACTAACCCTGTTTTAACATATATAATGCCATATATTTAACATAATGTAAACAAATAGTGGGATAATTATTCTGCAAACACGTTCTCTACAATACGGATATGGGCACATCAGCGTATATTTTATGTTCTATTCAGTCTTTTCAGAAGTTATAACTAAGAAAAAAATAAAGATTCACACCCTTACTCTGAAGATGTATTAGCTGGAGCTAACGGACACTTCCCTCTGCTCCCTCATTTGGGATGTTATAGGTTATCTAATGCCCACTTTAGGTCTTTTTGTAATTTCTCAGTAGGAAACTGAGAGTACTGTTTATGGTTTTCCAGCTGTCACTGGCCTCTGGTACTCCCCGTCTTTCTCTTCCACACTGTCCATTGAAATGCAACTGTCCCTGACAGTTCTGTGGATTTCCTTTTTGTTTTGTTTTTTTTAAACCTACTTTCATAAAATCATTTGGGTATAAGATATCTCTATGCCAACTAATCAAACCTTGCAAAACTTTGCTCCTCAAGTGTAAGTCATTTTCAGTATAGATTTCAAAAATAATTTTTTTTATCGTTAGTGTTATGGTTTGAGTAAGTAGATGTCCTGGGCTGGTAAGGTTTTATGGTAATTTTGAAAGACCTACTTAATCCTTTATTTTTCTTCCCTCTTCCACCTAATCAGAAAGTACTTAATTATTTCTCAGGCATCTCAGATAGTTTAATATCTTCTGTAGTCTTGAAAATCTTTAGTGAAGGCCATTCTTTAACTCCTTGGCAATTCATAACCTTGCATGTCTACTTACATTATAAATATTTTCCTAAATTGACACATTTTTTGTCTCTAGTTTATTCTTCTATTCTCGTTGATTAATGTGGATGATTGAGATAAGAATTAACTGTTCTCTTAATAGCATAGCTGTACATATATTGATGAGTCTAGAACAAGACTAAGAAGAGACATGAACAATCCTCATTCCTTTTAACCTTTCCTCAGAGATTTGATCTTGCTAAACCTCTGTTGATGCTCTCCTGTGATATGAACGCTGTCAATCCAGTTTCTAACTCTTCTCAATTTTTTTTCAATCCTTCTTTGAGGATGACTGCTTGCTTTGAAACATTCCCTAAAAGATGTGAGGTATGCTTGCCCACCTCATCCCCAAAACAAACGTGTCATCTCAAGATTTCTTGCCAGTTCAGTGAGTATAACTGGAAATCACTTCTGTCTTCTGTATTATAAGGCCACATAATGAGTTTCATTAATGGTAAGTGGAGTGGCTTTTTCTCCTCATCATCTGTCTCCATTCTTTAAAACTGTGGAGTGTTGGATGTGTGTAATTCTAACACTTTAGTATGGTTTGTTCTTGTATGTGATCTACTCTGACATTTTCATCTAGAGGTACCAATTCTCTATTTCTCTCCCTTTTTTGTCCCTCTCTGGCTTTGGGGACATTGAAAGAAATTTTTTTTTCTTGTTCTTCCTCTTTGGTCCTGTTTGAATTCTTATTTCTCTGTCTTGGGGGAAAACTCCCTTACGTACTATATCTCCTGTGGTTTTCTAAAGGCACTGGACTACTGCTGGCTATAAGGCTGGTGATTTTGCATGAGTTTTGCGCTTGAGGAGGAAAGAAAGAAGTACTGGAGGACCTATGACAATATGTAACTCCTATATCCATTGTAAATACTTGAGCACTCAACACTATCACTGGTTCAGTTTGCCTGTACAGTGATAACTAAAACTAACAAAAACTGTATATAAAATACGTCTTGTGGGGTGAAAAATCTTTTTTTGTGGTTATACATTTTTTTGAGGGGTGGAGTCTTTTATGTATTTAAAGAATTTCTCCAGTTTTTTACCCTTCTGTTTACATTTCTATATCATCCTTTATAATTTGAACCTGAAATTATATCTTAAATGCTAAATAAAGAAAGGGAATTTTGTGACATAGTAAGATCTGAAGATGATTTTTGAATTATGCATTCTTGTTTAAGACCAGTTTTCCAGTTGAGATGGTATTTGCCACTTGAGTTCTATATTGCTTTATCATTAATGAGTTAAAACTGCTAATCCTTCTTCAGTCTCGGAAGGAGTCTCTGAATATTCAGCTAAGTAACATGTCACACACAACCAACTGGAACATTGTTTGAGCCAAATTAGGTGGTAGAAATAGACCTTATTTTTTCCCCCAGGTGCCCATTGTTGGCACTGATTTTTACTGAACCATGGCTCATCATGTCACTCCTCTTTACATTTTGTTAAGATTCTCTCAGGAATGTATACAACAATTTTCATATTTAATGGATATGCATGTCATTGCATCTTGCAGAGACAAAAACTCATGCAGTATTAGGCCCTGCCTACACATACATTTGCCCTGGTTTAGTTAATCTATTTTAATTAAACCAGTTGAACCCCTGTGGGGATCCTCTTATTTTGATTTAAGAGTGAATTATTTTGGGTTAGCTCAAACATGTTTTTAATTAATTTAAGGTAAACTGAAAAGTTTTTGGTTTAATCTAAATAACTGTCCATACAGCCTTTTGTATTGGTTTAATTAGGGTGTGATGTCAAAATTAATTTTATGTTTAAAGTAGTTCAATGCTGTAAGTAGGCCAGCTGTTACTGTTAACATTTGTCAGGTACTTAGTGGAATAAGGATTTTCTCCATAGAAAAATTGACTTTTTTTTTTTTTAACCTTGCCCTTATATGCAACATGCAGGTTGAAATAAGTAATCTTGGAATCCTGAGTTGCAGGTGACCTATGAAACTGATTAGCAACACTTCAAACTATAGCTGTTAAAAATAACATATTATGCTTTAGTCAGGTGTAAATTAGTGCATCAAATGACTCGCCTCACTGAATCAAATTTTGTTTCTTCTCTCTATTTTTTAATGTTAAAATTTATGGCTGTATCTTTAAAACATACCAGAACAAAGTTTAGTAGGAATCTTCATAAAAAAGAAACCCCAATCTTCAGCTTTTTGTTTTCTGCCTTTAGTTATGAATATAGGGGTTTCAAAGCTGTGCATTTTGGAAATTGTGGGTTTTAGGTCTTGATTGAAAATCTTGGTGCATTTCAGATCTGGGTTTTCATTTTAAAGTTTCTTTACAAGGTAAACTGAGACACTTTTATGAATCTCTCTGGTCACTCGATTACAGACCTAAAAGTTGCAATTCTTCAACAAAAAAACTTCAAAAACAGACTCCAATAAGAGACTGCTGAATTGGAATTAATTTGTGAACTGGATACAATTAATTTAGGCTTGAATAGAGACAGGGAGTGGATGGGTCATTACACAAAGTAAAACTATTTCCCCATGTTTATTCCCCCCCCACTGTTCCTCAGACGTTCTTGTCAACTGCTGGAAATGGCTCACCTTGATTATCACTACAAAAGGTTTCCTCCCTCCCCCGCTCTCCTGCTGGTAATAGCTCACCTTAGTGATCACTCTGGTTACAGTGTGTATGGTAACACCCATTGTTTCATGTTCTCTATGTATATAAATCTCCCCACTGTATTTTCCACTGAATGCATCTGATGAAGTGAGCTGTAGCTCACGAAAACTTATGCTCAAATAAATTTGTTAGTCTCTAAGGTGCCACAAGTACTCCTTTTCTTGTTATGAATCTGTAGGCAGACCTAGGTCTTGTCAGTTCTGAAACTGACCTGTTTTTAAAACTGATTCCAGTTAATGTGGTTTGCCTGAGTGAGGAGAGAGGCTGGCATGAAATGTTATAGTTCGGAATTTTTGCAAATAATTCTGTTTCTCCACTGTGCAGTCATACCCTTTTTAAACTAGATTCAGGGAATACAATTTTGAGCATATTCCCTCTCTTCCCTACTTCCTCTTTTTTCTTTCCCAGGGGATGTTGGCTTCAAAGTCAAATTATTATAATCTAACTGCTGAACAATGGACTGGGTACATCCAGCAAATGGATTTTCTTGCTATGTCCCAGTGTTTCATAGTACATTGTGGCCAATACATCTGTGTTTTAGGTCTGGTCTACGCTACAGAGTTAGGTTGATGGAAGGCAACTTACATCAACCTAACTGTAAGCACCTACACTAAAATGTTGCTCCTGCTGATGTAACTATGCTGTGCTATGCTGACTTAATAGCGCTTAGGACGATGCAGTGTCAGTATAGGCACTGCATTACGTACGTTGACTTTAGTAGCCTTTAGGAGGTGTCCCATATTGCCTGACTATGACCACTCTGGTCACCATTTTGAACTCTGCTGGCTGGCTGCTAGGTACACAGGTACACACTCCTCTCCTTTTAAAGCCCCTCAATTTTTTGAAATTCTTTTTCCTGGATGTGGAGCGCTCACCTAACAACTACCTAGCTGACCATGCTGGCTCCATGCTGCAGATGCACTACTGCGGTGTACACAGGAAATGATTGATCTCTTGGGTCTGTAGGGATAAGAGGCTGTGCAGACACAGCTCTGCTCCAACCATAGAAACGTCAATATCTATGAGCAGATTGCTCAAGGTATGGGGGAGAAGGGCTACAAGAGGGACCTGCATCACCTGCGGCAATGCTGCGTGAAAGCTAAGGAGTTGCGGCAGGCATTCCAGAAGACAAGAGAGGCTAACAGTCACTTTGGTGCGGAGCCGCAGACATGCCATTTTTACAAAGAGCTGCATGCCATCCTCGGCAGAGACCCCATTATGACCCCCAAGAGCCCTATGGATACTTCGGGGGAGATTGAATCACAGCCCTTGGAGTGAACAGCAAGGAGGAAGTGTTGGATGAGAAGGGGTAGGATTATGGGGGACAGGTGTCAGGGGGATCCAGTGGTGCAGCGAGCCCGGCCTTTTTTTGACTCCAGAGCAGTCGAGCCAGTCCCTACAGACCAGCATGGTGAGCTTGATGCAGGGGAAGGAACCTCTGGTAAGTATGCAGTTTGCTTTGATATTGCAGGGACACATCTGTTCGTTTATTCTTTTTTAATCATGTTAGAAGAGGTAGTGAAATAACGCATAGAGATAGAGTCACTATCTGCTTCTCATTTTCATGTAGAATAAGGCAGAAGGGGCCCTGCAGAACAGTTTGTTTTTGTGTACCGAGATGTCCCATGAGTCCTCCAAAGAGATCTTGCGGAAACTTTCCTGAAGGTAATCCGCAGTCCTCTAGGGGCGGCTGCCTTATTTCTTCGGCAGCTGTAAGACACTTTCCCATGCCACTTTGCAATTACTTCAGCGGGCACCATTGCAGCACACAGGGCTAGCAGCACACAGACCCAGTCTGCAGCTGGACACATGCAGGAGCTATTCCCTTTCACCCTCCGTTACCCTCAGGAGTGAGATATCAGCTAAAATCACTACTGCCTGTGGAAAATGGTGTCAGTATTCAGTTCATTTCCCCATCCACATATACTGATGCCTGTATATTTCCTTCCCCCATCTCCCCACCCTGTATTGTCCCAAATTGCTCCCTTCCCTCTGGGCTATACTCAATATGGCTGGGACTGCTGCCGTGCTCTGTGAATCCCAAAGAGAAGTGAAAATGTAGTGTTTGTAACTTGTGTGGATCAAGGGGAGTGAGTTCAGTATACCAAGTTTGCATTTATCTTGTGAATACACTCACAGTAATACCTCTGTGCATTGTATCTTTTGCAGCTGGAAATGTGGCCTTGCGTTCTTTCCATCCACAATAGTGGAGTGGCTCAGCCAGATGAGGAGGAGAAAGAAGAGGACGCAGGATGTCACGTTCCAAGAGATCCTGCAAGCCTCTGGTGCTTCAGATATCGAGCACAAGGCTTGGAGAATCCCCTAGCAGAAAGAATGGACAGGGATAGTAAGAAGAAGATAAAAGCACAGGAAAAAGAGAGATATCCAGCAGGAGATGCTAGCACTTCTCAAGTAGCAAACAAACATGCTGGAGGCTCTTGTTGACCTTCAGGTTCAACAGACCCATGCTCTCCTCCCTCTGCAACCCATAGAGAACTGCATTCTGGGACATCCCTATGCACCCCCACATTCCACAGGTGTCTTGGGCTGCTTCACCTACCCTTACCGCTCCACCTTGCGGGAGAATACAGGCAATCACAGCCACCCATACACTGACCTGTGAGAGTCAGGTTGATGTATGTGTGTGAAATGGAAATGACTGTTTCCCCTTCAAAGGTTTTTTTTCCTGTATTTATAAAGTTTTTTGTTCAGTTATAAATGTCTGTTTGCATGACTTTGGAATAAAAGTCCATTTATGGAAACTTAATTCATCTTTATTAGTTCACAACATATGCTGGCTAGAGCTGATATCATTCACAGATAATAGCAATAGGTGCATTTGCAATGTTATAGTACTGCACACACACAACACTCCTTACAAGGTTCATACTGAGGTACAAAAAAAAAAACAAAAAAACCAGGCAGGGCACACTACAACAACACGTTACTGTGGCTCACTATGAAAAAGGTCTTTCAAAGCCTCCCTGAGCTGCGTAGCTCCCTAATGAGTTCTTCTTATAGCCCTGGGGAAAGGGGTAGGCTGAGTCTCCTAAGATCGCTATTGGCATTTCAGCATCCCTAATGGTAATCCTCTGGTCTGTAAAGAAAGTTCCTGCTTGCAGCTTTCTGAACAGGCCTGTGTTCTTAAACATGCTTGCGTCATGCATCTTCTCTGACTAGACCGTGTTGATGTCAGTAAAACGTCCCCAGTGATCCACCTGCGCTTGCAGTACCACAGAAAAGTAGCCCTTTCTATTTATGTACTCTGTGGAAATGTGATCTGGTGCCAATGTAAGGATATGCGTGACATCTGTTACCTCACTGCAGTTGGGGAATCTTATAGCTGCAGAAGCATCCACTATGTCCAGCACATTGCCCAGAGTCACAGTCCTTCATAGTAGGATGAGATTAATAGCCCTGCACACTTGCATTATAGCAGCTCCCATGGTGGATTTCCCAACTCCAAATTGATTCCTGACTGATTGGTAACAGTCTGGTGAGGCAAGTCTTCGACACACTGATCACCGCTTGCTTTTGCATTGTCAGTGCAGATCTCATTTTGGTGTCACTGTTCCAGAGGACTGGGGCAAGCTCCATACTCACTTCCAGGAATGTGGCCTTGCACATCCGAAAGTTCTGCAGCTACTGCTCATCATCCCATACCCGCATAATGATGCGATTCCCACCAGTCAGTACTTGTTTCTCGGGCTCAGAACCGGCACTTCACCATTTGCAGCTGCTCCATGAACGCCAACAACAAACTTGAATTGTTTCTTTCTTTCCCACAGCAAGCTAGCCACCAAGGAATTTATGTTTCCCACAGCTCCTCTGGTGGCTCTGCAAATACTGCAGAATCAGGTGCATTGTGCTCATCACAGTAGTGCAGAGCTGTGCAGGATCCATGTTTCTCACAGAGATGGTGGATGTGTGGGTTTGCAGGGCTTTTGAAAAGAGATGCGACACATGGGATGCAGATAAAATTATGGGATGAAGAAAACTGAATAATGGCACGTTGAGATCATGTTCCCAGTCACCCCTTTGCAACTTGTTTGCTCCATGAAGCACTGCAAACCATTCCCCAAACACCAGCACTGGATGGTGGCAAGGTGCACAGTGGGATAGATACCACGGTGCACTGTTCTCTGCATTGATGCAAATGCTAGTAGTGAGGACATGCACTACCAACATGAGCATAGTATGGATGTGCAAAAGCGATTTAATTACTGTGGCGGCTGTAGGTCAACTTAATTTAGGTCTAATTTTGTAGAGTAGACTTACCCTCAGTAATAGAAAACAATGAGAGCTGGCTCTGATCTAGGTTTTAAATAAGAGAACACATGGAGGGGAAAATAAAAAAAAGAACAAAACAACCATGTAAGGGGATATTTGCTGGATACTTAATTTTTCAATATAAACAGTAGATATGGCAGTTAATTTGCATATCAGTTTAATGAAATACTTTAGAATCAATGGGTATGAATAAAAGAGAGAGAGTTCATGTAGATTCTCCCACACACTCAGCAAAGCATTCCAAAATTTTAAGGGAGGTCTTATTTGTTTTTCAGTTACTAATCTCTTTAAATACCAGTGTTAATTGATAGTGAATCAACACTGTGCACAATAGTTATGGTTCTATTTTAGCTTCAATTATGAGATTTCTTAGTTAGTCAACTTTGCAAACTAATTAGTTTAGCCTTCAATTTTCTACTGTGTTCAAATTCCGAGGTGACTTTTTTTTGAAAACCCAGGCGAAATAAATCAGTTTGTAGTTCATGCAAGTGCATGTGGGTAATACTCTTGGCTGTATGTTCTGATCAAGTTTGAACTCTGGTAGCTCGACAACAACCAAAAGTAGATTAGATTTCCAACAAAAACTGAAACACAAACCAGGTTTGAAGAAAATTGGTTCGGTTTTAAACTTGAAAACTTAAAGTTCGAAATTTCACAAATGCACAGTAGAATTTTACTATGTTTTTAAATCCATTCAGCGTTTTGGGTTGGTTTTTACGCATTGAGTTGCTGCTCATGCAGATCTTCCTGTGGGATCTGTAGTCTTAAACTGACTCTCACCTAGACTGTAATCTGTTTCTTCTTGAAACATGCCAGATATATTGCCGGTTCTTTCGCTTTGGCCGTGATTGTCAGATAGTTGATGAAGGGCATTTTGTAAACGCTATGTAGTTTCTTTTCTATCTTTGTTCTGTAGTTTTTTGGTTTTGGTCACATCATGATTGATCATGACAACTTGACCTGGCTAAGCCAACTTTGTCAATACTTGTTCTTAATTCAGGCAGCATTTTCTACTGAACTTCATACCAAAAGGGCTTGAAACTCGTAGTCTTGGAACACTTCTCAACTCTTTTTCTCTTCTTACAGTGTTGGGATTGGAAAATATTAACAGTATTTCCCTCTTCATCTGTATTACATAGTTCATTTTGAAGCATCACAAAGTATTTTAGGTTTCAGAGTAGCAGCCGTGTTAGTCTGTATTCGCAAAAAGAAAAGGAGGACTTGTGGCACCTTAGAGACTAACAAATTTATTAGAGCATAAGCTTTCGTGAGCTGTAGCTCACAAAAGCTTATGCTCTAATAAATTTGTTAGTCTCTAAGGTGCCACAAGTCCTCCTTTTCTTTTTTTTAAAGTATTTTAGGAAATCTGGAGTTAGCAATTGCTTCACTCACCAGTGCAACACAGTCAGCATTAGGGTGGAAACCGGTGGACAGATGTACACAATACATCAGTTTTTGCAAAAGACACTGAGGCAAGCCCATATCTTATTGAAAGTGCCATAAACTAGTTTTTCTAGTGGCCACAGAGCAAGCAGACTCTCTGGTCGGCTACTTTCATTTAGGTCTCATGCATTTGACCCCAACACAATAAATTGCATGGAATTCAGTTGCCATAGGCTACCTTGTTTTCCTGCAGGAAAAAACTGAGTAGTGTCTGACAAATCGGTGTACTCGGAGACCCATCACTTATTCTAGTGAAGAATATCCTGTGTATTAGCTGTCCCACATAAGCTTAAGTAGTGGCTATTGTGTTAACAGTCTTCTTGCTTCTGACTGTATAATAACACTTTCCTTCAAGAAAGGGAATGTATAGTGAATGTTTCTTACTGCTGGAAATTAGTCTACTTTCAGTTAAGGTTTAAGTTTTGTTGCAGCTCCATGCATTGTGGGACCACTGGCCTTTCAATGAACCCTCCTCTTTTTTTGGGGGGGCAGAATGGGATGAGGTCTGACTGCATTTTCAGCTTGTCCTCTCTATCCTTCCCTCAGTAATTTTGGCTGCAAGATATTGGTCTTGAGAAGGGAGAGATGATAATAGTTGTGAAAATGTTTCCATCCATCTCTATTCATGTAGAGCTGTAGTGTGAAATAAAATCATTCTATATCTTGTCTTGCTTTCACTTCTCTGAGATGTGGGATCAGTTTGAAAAGTGGTGTATAAAATCAATAAGTATTGATAAAACCAGGCCCCATCCTAAAACTATAACACTGGTTTTGTGACTGGTTAGAGGCATGTTCATCTTAACAGGTTACATGATTCAAAGTGTTGATACATGACTCAAAGTGTTACTTCTGCCATCACAGTCAGATTTGCACATCCACACACAACCTTTTACCTTTTTGTATGTTGCAGTCTGAAAAAATCTGGGCAGCTGTCCCTAAATGCCTCTTCAAGAAATGAAGTACCCTGAGTTCGTTGTCACAAAGTAGACCATTTATCGTATGGGGTAATGCACTTTGGGATGTCCCTACCTACGTAGCTAGGAAAGAGGAAGATTGGTTAACTTGGTAACATAGGCATGCTTAGGGTATCCTGTTAACATTCCAAAGAAAGTTTATGGAGCTAGCTAGGCTAGGTTCTAGCTAGCAAAACATGAGTTGCCATGATTATTACTAACAGGGTTTAAGTCAAAGGATGTGTGGGGCTCATGTATAAAGCCAACAGTACTATTAATTGAAAAACTCAGTTGTAGTATGGACAGGATCTTAGTCTTTCAAGACCTACTTCATTTCCAGGTTTGGAAAACTAGTCAATGTTGACTTAATTCCTTTTCTTAAGATGTTTTCAAATGCTTTTAGATCCCCAACTCTACTCTTACCACCAGTTTCAAAGACACCAACTTATGGCAAACTGGGAAAATAGTATATAGGAGAACTTGAGACCACCAAAGGAGAGAAGCATCTGATTGTGATCCCAGGCTCAAGTCTCTTCTGAGCAGAAGTGCAGGCATTTGGTATTATTGTCCATGACAAATAAGTCTATGGTATGAGTCCCAAACTGATGAAATATCGCCTCTGTGATGGACTTCTGCAGTGATCACTTATAGTTTTCAGAGTAGCAGCCGTGTTAGTCTGTATTCGCAAAAAGAAAAGGAGTACTTGTGGCACCTTAGAGACTAACAAATTTATTAGAGCATAAGCTTTCGTGAGCTACAGCTCACTTCATCGGATGCATTTGGTGGAAAAAACAGAGGAGAGATTTATATACACACACACAGAGAACATGAAACAATGGGTTTATCATACACACTGTAAGGAGAGTGATCACTTAAGATAAGCCATCACCAACAGCAGGGGGGGGAAGGAGGAAAACCTTTCATGGTGACAAGCAGGTAGGCTAATTCCAGCAGTTAACAAGAATATCAGAGGAACAGTGGGGGGTGGGGTGGGAGGGAGAAATACCATGGGGAAATAGTTTTACTTTGTGTAATGACTCATCCATTCCCAGTCTCTATTCAAGCCTAAGTTAATTGTATCCAGTTTGCAAATTAATTCCAATTCAGCAGTCTCTCGTTGGAGTCTGTTTTTGAAGCTTTTTTGTTGAAGTATAGCCACTCTTAGGTCTGTGATCGAGTGACCAGAGAGATTGAAGTGTTCTCCAACTGGTTTTTGAATGTTATAATTCTTGACGTCTGATTTGTGTCCATTCATTCTTTTACGTAGAGACTGTCCAGTTTGGCCAATGTACATGGCAGAGGGGCATTGCTGGCACATGATGGCATATATCACATTGGTAGATGCGCAGGTGAACGAGCCTCTGATAGTGTGGCTGATGTGATTAGGCCCTATGATGGTATCCCCTGAATAGATATGTGGACAGAGTTGGCAACGGGCTTTGTTGCAAGGATAGGTTCCTGGGTTAGTGGTTCTGTTGTGTGGTGTGTGGTTGCTGGTGAGTATTTGCTTCAGATTGGGGGGCTGTCTGTAAGCAAGGACTGGTCTGTCTCCCAAGATCTGAGAGAGCGATGGCTCGTCCTTCAGGATAGGTTGTAGATCCTTGATGATGCGTTGGAGGGGTTTTAGTTGGGGGCTGAAGGTGATGGCTAGTGGCGTTCTGTTGTTTTCTTTGTTGGGCCTGTCCTGTAGTAGGTGACTTCTGGGTACTCTTCTGGCTCTGTCAATCTGTTTCTTCACTTCAGCAGGTGGGTACTGTAGTTGTAGGAATGCATGATAGAGATCTTGTAGGTGTTTGTCTCTGTCTGAGGGGTTGGAGCAAATGCGGTTATATCGTAGCGCTTGGCTGTAGACAATGGATCGAGTGGTATGATCTGGATGAAAGCTAGAGGCATGTAGGTAGGAATAGCGGTCAGTAGGTTTCCGATATAGGGTGGTGTTTATGTGACCATCGCTTATTAGCACCGTAGTGTCCAGGAAGTGGATCTCTTGTGTGGACTGGTCCAGGCTGAGGTTGATGGTGGGATGGAAATTGTTGAAATCATGGTGGAATTCCTCAAGAGCTTCTTTTCCATGGGTCCAGATGATGAAGATGTCATCAATGTAGCGCAAGTAGAGTAGGGGCATTAGGGAACGAGAGCTGAGGAAGCGTTGTTCTAAGTCAGCCATAAAAATGTTGGCATACTGTGGGGCCATGCGGGTACCCATCGCAGTGCCGCTGATTTGAAGGTATACATTGTCACCAAATGTGAAATAGTTATGGGTCAGGACAAAGTCACAAAGTTCTGCCACCAGGTTAGCCGTGACAGTATCGGGGATACTGTTCCTGACGGCTTGTAGTCCATCTTTGTGTGGAATGTTGGTGTAGAGGGCTTCTACATCCATAGTGGCTAGGATGGTGTTTTTAGGAAGATCACCAATGGACTGTAGTTTCCTCAGGAAATCGGTGGTGTCTCGAAGATAGCTGGGAGTGCTGGTAACGAAGGGCCTGAGGAGGGAGTCTACATAGCCAGACAATCCTGCTGTCAGGGTGCCAATGCCTGAGATGATGGGGCGTCCAGGATTTCCAGGTTTATGGATCTTGGGTAGCAGATAGAATACCCCAGGTCCTGGCTCCAGGGGTGTGTCTGTGCGGATTTGTTCTTGTGCTTTTTCAGGGAGTTTCTTGAGCAAATGCTGTAGTTTCTTTTGGTAACTCTCAGTGGGATCAGAGGGTAATGGCTTGTAGAAAGTGGTGTTGGAGAGCTGCCTAGTAGCCTCTTGTTCATACTCTGACCTATTCATGATGACGACAGCACCTCCTTTGTCAGCCTTTTTGATTATGATGTCAGAGTTGTTTCTGAGGCTGAGGATGGCACTGTGTTCTGCATGGCTGAGGTTATGGGGTAAGCGATGCTGCTTTTCCACAATTTCAGCTCGTGCACGTCGGCGGAAGCAGTCTATGTAGAAATCCAGGCTGCTGTTTCGACCTTCAGGAGGAGTCCACCTAGAATCCTTCTTTTTGTAGTGTTGGCAGGAAGGTCTCTGTGGGTTAATATGTTGGTCAGAGGTGTGTTGGAAATATTCCTTGAGTCTGAGACGTCGAAAATAGGATTCTAGGTCACCACAGAACTGTATCATGTTCGTGGGGGTGGAGGGGCAAAAGGAGAGGCCCCGAGATCGGACAGATTCTTCCGCTGGGCTAAGAGTATAGTTGGATAGATTAACAATATTGCTGGGTGGGTTACGGGAACCATTGTTGTGGCCCCTTGTGGCATATAGTAGTTTAGATAGCTTAGTGTCCTTTTTCTTTTGTAGAGAATCAAAGTGTGTTTTGTAAATGGCTTGTCTAGTTTTTGTAAAGTCCAGCCACGAGGAAGTTTGTGTGGAAGGTTGGTTCTTTATGAGAGTATCCAGTTTTGAGAGCTCATTCTTAATCTTTCCCTGTTTGCTGTAGAGGATGTTGATCAGGTGGTTCCGCAGTTTCCTTGAGAGTGTGTGGCACAAGCTGTCAGCATAGTCTGTGTGGTATGTAGATTGTAATGGATTTTTTACCTTCAGTCCTTTCGGTATGATGTCCATCTGTTTGCATTTGGAGAGGAAGATGATGTACATACCACACAGACTATGCTGACAGCTTGTGCCACACACTCTCAAGGAAACTGCGGAACCACCTGATCAACATCCTCTACAGCAAACAGGGAAAGATTAAGAATGAGCTCTCAAAACTGGATACTCTCATAAAGAACCAACCTTCCACACAAACTTCCTCGTGGCTGGACTTTACAAAAACTAGACAAGCCATTTACAAAACACACTTTGATTCTCTACAAAAGAAAAAGGACACTAAGCTATCTAAACTACTATATGCCACAAGGGGCCACAACAATGGTTCCCGTAACCCACCCAGCAATATTGTTAATCTATCCAACTATACTCTTAGCCCAGCGGAAGAATCTGTCCGATCTCGGGGCCTCTCCTTTTGCCCCTCCACCCCCACGAACATGATACAGTTCTGTGGTGACCTAGAATCCTATTTTCGACGTCTCAGACTCAAGGAATATTTCCAACACACCTCTGACCAACATATTAACCCACAGAGACCTTCCTGCCAACACTACAAAAAGAAGGATTCTAGGTGGACTCCTCCTGAAGGTCGAAACAGCAGCCTGGATTTCTACATAGACTGCTTCCGCCGACGTGCACGAGCTGAAATTGTGGAAAAGCAGCATCGCTTACCCCATAACCTCAACCATGCAGAACACAGTGCCATCCTCAGCCTCAGAAACAACTCTGACATCATAATCAAAAAGGCTGACAAAGGAGGTGCTGTCGTCATCATGAATAGGTCAGAGTATGAACAAGAGGCTACTAGGCAGCTCTCCAACACCACTTTCTACAAGCCATTACCCTCTGATCCCACTGAGAGTTACCAAAAGAAACTACAGCATTTGCTCAAGAAACTCCCTGAAAAAGCACAAGAACAAATCCGCACAGACACACCCCTGGAGCCAGGACCTGGGGTATTCTATCTGCTACCCAAGATCCATAAACCTGGAAATCCTGGACGCCCCATCATCTCAGGCATTGGCACCCTGACAGCAGGATTGTCTGGCTATGTAGACTCCCTCCTCAGGCCCTTCGTTACCAGCACTCCCAGCTATCTTCGAGACACCACCGATTTCCTGAGGAAACTACAGTCCATTGGTGATCTTCCTAAAAACACCATCCTAGCCACTATGGATGTAGAAGCCCTCTACACCAACATTCCACACAAAGATGGACTACAAGCCGTCAGGAACAGTATCCCCGATACTGTCACGGCTAACCTGGTGGCAGAACTTTGTGACTTTGTCCTGACCCATAACTATTTCACATTTGGTGACAATGTATACCTTCAAATCAGCGGCACTGCGATGGGTACCCGCATGGCCCCACAGTATGCCAACATTTTTATGGCTGACTTAGAACAACGCTTCCTCAGCTCTCGTTCCCTAATGCCCCTACTCTACTTGCGCTACATTGATGACATCTTCATCATCTGGACCCATGGAAAAGAAGCTCTTGAGGAATTCCACCATGATTTCAACAATTTCCATCCCACCATCAACCTCAGCCTGGACCAGTCCACACAAGAGATCCACTTCCTGGACACTACGGTGCTAATAAGCGATGGTCACATAAACACCACCCTATATCGGAAACCTACTGACCGCTATTCCTACCTACATGCCTCTAGCTTTCATCCAGATCATACCACTCGATCCATTGTCTACAGCCAAGCGCTACGATATAACCGCATTTGCTCCAACCCCTCAGACAGAGACAAACACCGACAAGATCTCTATCATGCATTCCTACAACTACAGTACCCACCTGCTGAAGTGAAGAAACAGATTGACAGAGCCAGAAGAGTACCCAGAAGTCACCTACTACAGGACAGGCCCAACAAAGAAAACAACAGAACGCCACTAGCCATCACCTTCAGCCCCCAACTAAAACCCCTCCAACGCATCATCAAGGATCTACAACCTATCCTGAAGGACGAGCCATCGCTCTCTCAGATCTTGGGAGACAGACCAGTCCTTGCTTACAGACAGCCCCCCAATCTGAAGCAAATACTCACCAGCAACCACACACCACACAACAGAACCACTAACCCAGGAACCTATCCTTGCAACAAAGCCCGTTGCCAACTCTGTCCACATATCTATTCAGGGGATACCATCATAGGGCCTAATCACATCAGCCACACTATCAGAGGCTCGTTCACCTGCGCATCTACCAATGTGATATATGCCATCATGTGCCAGCAATGCCCCTCTGCCATGTACATTGGCCAAACTGGACAGTCTCTACGTAGAAGAATGAATGGACACAAATCAGACGTCAAGAATTATAACATTCAAAAACCAGTTGGAGAACACTTCAATCTCTCTGGTCACTCGATCACAGACCTAAGAGTGGCTATACTTCAACAAAAAAGCTTCAAAAACAGACTCCAACGAGAGACTGCTGAATTGGAATTAATTTGCAAACTGGATACAATTAACTTAGGCTTGAATAGAGACTGGGAATGGATGAGTCATTACACAAAGTAAAACTATTTCCCCATGGTATTTCTCCCTCCCACCCCACCCCCCACTGTTCCTCTGATATTCTTGTTAACTGCTGGAATTAGCCTACCTGCTTGTCACCATGAAAGGTTTTCCTCCTTCCCCCCCCTGCTGTTGGTGATGGCTTATCTTAAGTGATCACTCTCCTTACAGTGTGTATGATAAACCCATTGTTTCATGTTCTCTGTGTGTGTGTATATAAATCTCTCCTCTGTTTTTTCCACCAAATGCATCCGATGAAGTGAGCTGTAGCTCACGAAAGCTTATGCTCTAATAAATTTGTTAGTCTCTAAGGTGCCACAAGTACTCCTTTTCTTTTCACTTATAGTTGGTTACTGCATGTTGTTAACATGATGTCCAAAGCTTGGTGGCTTCCTGGCAGATGTAGGTATGATATTTTGAGGATCACCCAGACCAGGGGTTCTGTCACTGCCTGCCTTGTAAGCTTGGGATTCCTTAATGCTCTGCTGCAAGCTCAGAAGGAGCTTTGAGCGCCTTAACTTGGTTCCCTAGCCTACTACTAGCCTTTACTTTTCATAATTAGATGCCCCCAAACTTTCTATTATTTTGATTTTGAATGTATAACACCACTTTACCAATTAGGAAAAGATGTGATTTTTTTAAAATCTTTTCCCTTCTGATTGGAGTTAGAATTAAAATGTCATCTGTTTTCACATGATCATTAATAATGTACACATGAATACAGTCAACTTGGGATGGACTAGGGTTTAACTGCTGCTGTAAATAAATGTAGAAAACATTTTTGTGTAGGTCCCATCAAATGTGATAAACAGCTTCAATTCTTGAATTTTTTAAAAACATTCATTTAAAATTTGAAGACATTTCCATCAGACTATAACTATGAGAAAGTATATTAGATATTAGGATAAATTAAATGTCTTTGAAACCCTTAATATAACACATTCTTTTAATGGGCACCAATTTAAATCACATTTTAGATTGAAAATATTTTGCCTAGTGTTGTTACAAGTACCACCCACAATTACTGTAACTGTTAGTTTAGAATAAAACAATTGTTCAACTTTTTCAGCTCATTTACTCTCTACGTTCTGTTATTCTTGTTAAGGTTCCCTCCCCACTCTGAACTCTAAGGTACAGATGTGGGGACCCGCATTAAAAAGACCCCCCCAAGCTTATTTCTACCAGCTTAGGTTAAAAACTTCCCCAAGGCACAAATCCTTCCTTGTCCTTGGATGGGTACTGCTGCCATCACCAAGTGAGTTAGACAAAGATTCAGGAAAAGACCACTTGGAGTTCCTGTTTCCCTAAAATATCCCCCCAAACCCCTTCACCCCCTTTCCTGGAGAGGCTTGAAAATAATCTACCAACCAAATAGGTAAACCAGATTCTTAAAAACCAAAACTTTATTATAAAGAAAAAAAAAGTAAAAGAAGCACCTCTGTATAATCAGGATGGAAGGTAACTTTACAGGGTAATCAGATTCAAAACACAGAGGATTCCCCTCTAGGCAAAACTTTAAAGTTACAAAAAAACAGGGCTAAACCTCCCTGTAAGCATAGGGAAAATTCACAAGCTAAAAACAAAAGATAATCTAACATGCCTTGACTTATTTACTTACTCTTCTTGCAATATTGAGACTCATTTTAGGATGATTTTAGGAGAAGGAGTTTTCTGACCTGATGCTTCTCTGCTTCCCCAGAGAACACAGAGCACAAACAAAGCCCTCCCCCCCCCCTCCCCCAGATTTGAAAGTATCTTCTTTCCCCATTGTTCCTTTTGGTCAGGTGCCAGCCAGATTATTTGAGTTTCTTAACCCCTAACAGGTAAAGAGGAATTCTAGGCTACCCTTAGCTGTATGTTTATGACAACTCTGGATACTCAATTTCACTTTGTGTGGAACTTTCACCTAGCAACAGAGAAAAGAAAATACTTAGATTGTGAAGTCCTCAGGGTAGGGATTGTCTCTCACTATATTTGGACAGTGCCTTGCACATTATGGGTGCTACTGTAATAAAAATGATCAGATTTTTTTTGGTAGGAAAACTGATTATAAAAGGACAAATTGTAAGGGGGACTCAAGAAAAAATTTAGTACCTGAAACTATTTTTTACTCATTTTGATTGAAGTGTCCAGATCCTCCTTGAATTGACTTGCATTACTACTATTTCACATCTTTGGAAGGAAGGTATATAGGTGATACTGCATGCACCTTGTGATGTACCGAAGGTTCTCCATCACCATCTCACAGTTGCAACAGTTCTCATTTCAGCAAATGATAAAAGAAGTGGTTCTTTTGAGACCATCAGCAGTATTGCTTTCATTCTCATGGTAGCAGTGTGCTTCAGGTGCATGGTTCCAGTCCGTAAAGGTTTTTGGAGTGAGACTACTTTTTAAACAAGAAGTCAAGGCCAAGTCTCAAAAAGGTCCATAAATGTTTATTTTATTGAGTTTGTCTGTTGATATTTCAGCTAGTCTCTTTTAAAGAAATTTCTTCTGATTTTGGTATTCTGTCCCTTTGTTTTTAAATTACTATATTAAATAGAAAAGGAGTACTTGTGGCACCTTAGAGACTAACAAATTTATTTGAGCATAAGCTTTCGGGAGCTACAGCTCACTTCATCAGATGATCTGATGAAGTGAGCTGTAGCTCCCGAAAGCTTATGCTCAAATAAATTTGTTAGTCTCTAAAGTGCCACAAGTACTCCTTTTCTTTTTGCGAATACAGACTAACACGGCTGCTACTCTGAAACCTATATTAAATAGATTATTTATATAGAGTAACTCAGTTTTTGGCTTTCACAGTGCAATTTTTTTAATCAGTCTTCTTTGGCTGGAAAAAAATCAGGGTAAATCAAACAATGCGAGAGAGAATCTAGCCAGTAATGTTAATAGAGCATAGTAATAAGATGTGGACTGCCCTTGAATTAAGCTATACTAGGTATGGTGAGGAACAGAATTATAGATCAGCAAACTTATTCCTTCTAGCCAAGGTACTGAATTAAAAACTATGACTTTGTGTCTTTGAAATGTTAAAAACACTATTTTATCCACTATTATGAGAGAATTCCAAATCCATGCATAATGTAGATTCTTAAAAAGTTGGGACTTCCCTCAACTACACCTTTTCACTTACAACAGTGTTCCTCTTATGAGAATAATTGGAATTGTCCTGTACTTTTACATAGACTTAGTTTTTAATGTCTCACATACCTTACCTATGTACTCTGGTTTCCATAGACTGTGTATTTTGAAGACTATTTTGGAATATTAAAGATGGAAGTGTGGAAATTATATTTTTTTGCTATTTTCTGTGACCATTTTATTTGCTCAGAAGCTGGAGAGAGACAAATGAAATGTTCCTATGCAGAAATGCTTTAATATAATGACTGGTATTAGTAGGGTGACCATATGTCTTGATATTAGGAGCTTTGTCTTATAAAGGCAACTGTGCTCCCCCCCCCCCCAAAAGTCCTGATTTTTCACACTCGCTCTCTGGTCACCCTAGGTATTAGTGGATCCTCCAGGTAAAATTCTTTTATACAGGAGGGTTATGCTGGTTATATGGTTGATATCTCTTTGGCTGTTCTGAGAGGGCTGTTCAGATAGTGTTGTACAAATGTTCACCACCATTTTTGGTCTCATTTAAGTTCATAGAGCTACTTATCACTACATTTGGTAATGTTTGCAAATCATTAGTCCCAAGTCCCAAATAGGATGCTTCTCAGCTTATGTACTTTGGCATTTGACTGTGCTTCACTACTGACAAATGTTAACTTTTGCTAGCTTTGGATCTTGGCATATTTTTATTTTTAGCAAGAATTTTACACTTTGAATATGTGGAAGAATTCCATTGACTTAGTGTTAGACATGAAGGAGCCTTAGGCATGGGGAGGAGTTTTAAAAACATAAATATAAACTCAGGTTAAGAATCTGGAATGAGACATCAAAAATAAGGAAATGCAAAATTAATGTTTTTATTCCTTAGCTAGGTATTGCTGCTTTGTGCCTCTTGTATCTGTAGGCAAAAGTCAGCATAGGTCTTGTATAAATGTCTCCCATCGCTTTTGTTGGAGAATATGTACTTGCATTTATAGTAATCAAACTAACTTAAAAATGTAACGTTTGTGATAGTTAATCAAATTTTCCTAGAAGGAATATGCTTTGGATATTGACTTACCATAGGGTTGGATGGGAAAGTGAGAGGAGAGGTAGAGTGAATTTAAGTTTTCCTATGATGGAGGAGATCTGTGTGTGATAAAAATACATAGAATTTCTTTTAATGAGTTGCATTTACTAATTCCCATGCTGCGGTAAAAACTGTACAGTCTCTTTCCCCAAAGAGATGGGGAGAGCTTTTTATTGATGTTATGAAGCCTGAGTGAATACTTTTCATCAGAGTCTGGTAGTGGGTTTTTTTAAAAAAGAAGAGAATACATAAAATCTGGTTTCTAGCAGTAAAAGCTATATTCCATAGTGTAATTTAAACCAGGATAAGAGACAAAACTAAATTTTATTTTTCCTCTAGATTTTCATCTGAACTCTCATCTATCAACACTGGCAAATATTCACAAGATTTACCACACCCTCAATAGGCTGGTAATGACTTGCAATCTTCTCTGTATTTAACAGCTAGTTATTTACTCTTGAATGAATTTATTTGTGCTATGAAATATTTAGATTATTATACTTAAAAGATTTTTTTTCTTTTCTTGTGGGAGGGCAATGGGTTTGGGGAGTCCACATTAAGGTTTCACAGTTAACTGTCACTTCTTGTGCTTTGATTGCTTAAGGTTGCATGTGTATGCACAAGAGGTCAAAATTAAGATATGGCTGTGTCCAGTGGAGCCCTCGTCTCAGTATGTGTACATTATGGTATGCATGGAAGCATGTGTGAAAACTGCATTGTTCCTTTTGCTTATAGTTTTCATCAATGTCAGGCTCCTTACGGCAAATGTGGGAAAACACACTGTAAACACTTCCGTCCATTTAGAGCAATATAAAGAATGAGGCATGGGCTTTTGATGATTCTTGCCTCCTTCACTGAACAGTCTCAGTATTTTCCACAGCATAGTTAGCCATCCACACACTTGGGTGGGATCTGAGTTACCCAGGAAAGAATTTTCTGTAGTATCTGGCTGGTGAATCTTGCCCATATGCTCAGGCAAGCTGATTGCCATATTTGGGGTCGGGAAGGAATTTTCCTCCAGGGCAGATTGGAAGAGGCCCTGGACGTTTTTCGCCTTCCTCTGTAGCATGGGACACGGGTCACTTGAGGGAGGATTCTCTGCTCCTTGATGTCTTTAAACCACGATTTGAGGACTTCAATAGCTGAGACATAGGAGAGGTTTTTTGCAGGAGTGGGTGGGTGACATTCTGTGGCCTGTGTTGTGCAGGAGGTCAGACTATATGATCAGAATTGTCCTTTCGGACCTTAGTATTTATGAATCCATACTCTTACAGTTTAGGGCAACTGCACCTGTATTTCCCGCAGTGGTCCATGCACTGTCAGGCTTTCAGTTACCCAGTTGTTTCTCCTGGATAGAGACACATGTCTCTCTCCCTTCTGACCAGAGTATTTTTAGGCTGCACAGATGCCTGTCTTCGCTGTGCGTGTCCCAGCACAGATAGGTTGCTCGAGAACACCTGCTTGCTTTTTTTTAGGGATGGTTACCACTTTTAATTGCTGCAATTGTAAGGTGCCACACAGCACTTTCTGTGCAAGCCTACTTTATTTGTAAAGTAAAAAGCGTTACAGAGAAAACATTTAAAACAGTAAAAGAACCTAAATGGGTGCTAATAAGCTTACCAGAATTAACCACAGCCCTAACATGGATTCTGACAGGAGCTGTTTTTTAATCTCCTCACCTAAGGAGATTTCTTGTGGTTACCAGTTTATTACAGCTTCAGCTCAGAACAAGCACCCAGTCTTATGTGACCTCAGTAGGCCAACTCCTTCCGAACCTAACTTAAGGATTGGGGCTTTCTGTAAATCAAGGTCCTGTCCATTTTCTGGATCAGGAAGAAGGCCATGAGCCAGTTTAAAACCAGGCTATTTTATTTAAAAACCTTTTTTGGTCTGTTGATTTCTGGAGAAAGCAGTTTCAACTAGTATATATAAACTTTTCTGGGGAGGTGGTTTCTCTGAAAATGTTACAATCTTGGTGAATTTGCTGAATTATCCCCTGGTGTTCTCCTGTTTACCCTTCCCATGGAAATACATACAATTCCACAATAACACATACATAATTGACTTTTAATGAAACAGTGAACTCCAAAGATGTTAAAATGAATTCATTAAGGTTTAATTTAATACAATACTTTTATTTAAGGTATTGTAGGAAATTTAGAGCATTATATCTTCCTCCTATAGAAGTGGGTGTAACTAGAGGGCTGGCTGACACCCTAGGGGAACCCACTAACTGAATCGGGCGACACATTCTTCCTGAAGGGGGGGCATGAAGCCCCACCTCCTCTGTGGCCCCTCCCTTGTCTCCCTATTTCCCCTGAAGCCCTGGCCAAACTGGAAACCAGAGCCTGGCTTGGGAGCCTCCACATGCCCAGGGTGGGGAGGAACCTGAAAGCAGCCCCCAGGCTGTGTCCTTGCCCCCCAGACTCTTCACCCAGGACAAGTGGAAGGTCTGTGGCTCCCCACAGCTGCCCAGGCTGCTCTTACCTGGTCCAGGCTCCAGCTTCTGGCCTGGCCAGGGGCAGGGCTTCAGGGACCGAAGACCTGCAGCCGGGCTATGGTAAGAACTGCCCTGGCAGATGTGGGGAGCCACGGACCCTCCATCTGCCTTGTCTGGGGGGAGGGGCATAGACTGAGGGCTGCTCTTGGCCCACCCTGTCCTGGGCAAGTGGAGAGTCCGTAGCTTGGTGGGGTTGGGGGAAGAGGAGGTGCCGGGGGCCAAGCCCATGGCGAAAAGTGGACGGGCCAGGCCCGTCTACTTTGAAAAATGGGAGGGCCATGGTCCCTTAGCCCCCCACAGCCTGTTCTGGCACCCCTGGACTGAATGCTTGGACAGATTTATTTCCTGGATGCCAGTTTTGTTAGTACCTTTTGTAATTTCACGTTTAATTTGCGTAGGTAACAAACATTTTGCTAGCACGTCAGCATATTTTCTTCAAAAATTTGTACAGCATCGTTGCATAACCGTTTTGCAGAATTTCTTTTTTTAGAATCTATAAGGCTGATCTTTTACACGCCCCTTCTTACTCTTGTTGCTCCACAACTTTTGGGTGTAAACTTGAGACCTAATGTTTCCCACTTACATCTCCCATGTCTCTTGGTTCTCCAAGTGGTCAGCCGCCTCAGTTCTGGATTGAGATTCCCCAACCCCCATGGGAATATTACAAACAACCATTCTTTGGCTCAAAGGGAAAAATTGAATCATAGAATATCAGGGTTAGAAGGGACCTCAGGAGGTCATCTAGTTCAACCCCCTGATCAAAGCAGGGCCAATCCCCAACTAAATCATCCCAGCCAGAGCTTTGTCAAGCTGGGCCTTAAAAACCTCTAAAAAGGAGATTCCACCACCTCCCTAGGTAACCCATTCTGGTGCTTCACCACCCTCCTAGTGAAAACGTTTTTCTGAATATCCAACCTAAACCTCCCCCACTGCAACTTGAGACCATTACTCCTCGTTCTGTCATATGGTACCACTGAGAACAGTCTAGATCCATCCTCTTTGGAACCCCCTTTTCAGGTAATTGAAAGCAGCTATCAAATCCCCCCCTCATTCTTCTCTTCTGCAGACTAAATAATCCCAGTTCCCTCAGCCTCTCCTCATAAGTCATGTGCTCCAGCCCCCTAATCGTTTTTGTTGCCCTCCGCTGGATGCAGTGTGGGGCCCAAAACTGGACACAGTACTCCAGATGAGGCCTCACCAATGCTGAATAGAGGGGAATGAACACGTAATCGATCTGCTGGCAATGCTCCTACTTATACAGCCCAAAATGCAGTTAGCCTTCTTGGCAACAAGGGCACACTGTTGACATATATCCAGCTTCTCGTCCACCGTAACCCCTAGGTCCTTTTCTGCAGAACTGCGCCTAGCCACTCGGTCCCTAGTCTGTAGCCGTGCATGGGATTTTTCCTTCCTAAGTGCAGGACTCCACACTTGTCCTTGTTGAACCTAATCAGATTTCTTTTGGCCCAAATTTGTCTAGGTCCCTCTGTATCCTATCCCTATCCTCGAGTATATCTACCACTCCTCCCAGTTTAGTGTCATCTGCAAACTTGCTGAGGGTGCAATCCACGCCATCCTCCAGATCATTAATGAAGATACTGAACAAAACCAGCCCCAGGATCAACCCTTGGGACACTCTGCTTGATACCGGCTGCCAACTAGACATGGAGCTATTGATCACTACCCTTTGAGCCCGATGATCTAGCCACCTTTCAGTCCATTCATCCAGCCCATACTTCTTTAACTTGCTGGCAAGAATACTGAGGGAGATCGTATCAAAAGCTTTGCTAAAGTCAAGGAATAAAACATCCACTGCTTTCCCCTCATCCACAGAGCCAGTGATCTCATCACAGAATGCAATTAGGTTAGTCAGGCATAACTTGCCCTTGGTGAATCCATGCTGACTGTTTGTGATCACTTTCCTCTCCTTGAAGTGCTTCAAAATTGATTCCTTGAGGACCTGCTCTATGATTTTTCCAGGGACAGAGGTGAGGCTGACTGGCGTGTAGTTCCCTGGATCCTGCTCCTTCCCTTTTTTAAAGATGGGCACTACATTAGCCTTTTTACAGTCATCCGGGATCTCCCCAGATTGCATGAGTTTTCAAAGATAATGACCAATGGCTCTGCAATCACATCAGCCAACTCCTTTAGCACTCTCGGATGCAGCGCATAGGACTTGTGCTCGTTCAGCTTTTCTAAATAGTCCTGAACCACTTCTTTCTCCACAGAAGGCTGGTCACCTCCTCCCCATGCTGTGCTGCCCAGTGCAGTAATCTGGGAGCTGACCTTGTTTGTGAAGACAGAGGCAAAAAAAGCATTCAGTACATTAGCTTTTTCTACATCCTCTGTCACTAGGTTGCCTCCCTCATTCAGTAAGGGGCCCACACTTTCCCTGACCACCTTCTTGTAGCTAACATACCTGTAGAAACCCTTCTTGTTACTCTTAACATCCCTAGCTAGTTGCAACTCCAATTGTGATTTGGCCTTCCTGATTTCACTCCTGCATGCCTGAGCAATATATTTATACTCCTCCCTGGTCATTTGTCCAAGCTTCCACTTCTTGTAAACTTCTTTTTTTGTGTTTAAGATCAGCAAGGATTTCACTGTTAAGCCAAGCTGGTCGCCTGCCATATTTGCTATTCTTTCTACACATCAGGATGGTTTGTTCCTGCAACCTCAATAAGGATTCTTTAAAATACAGCCAGCTCTCCTGGACTCCTTTCCCCCTCATGTTATTCTCCCAGGGGATCCTACCCATCAGTTCCCTGAGGGAGTCAAAGTCTGCTTTATTGAAGTATAGTATCCGTATTCTGCTGCTCTCCTTTCTTCCTTTTGTCAGGATTCTGAACTCGACCATCTCATGATCATTGCCTCCCAGGTTCCCATCCACTTTTGCTTCCCCTACTAATTCTTCCCTGTTTGTGAGCATGAGGGAATATGTCAGGGCTGCCTCCTTGTGCAGTGGCTTTCAAACAAGCACTGCTTTTAACAGCAGAAGTGTTGGGCCAGGGAGTATTGTCAGACCTTTCCCATAGCCAAATTCCTTTCTTTGTCCCACATCCCCTGAGATTGCAACCCAGAGACTCTGCTGGGCTCACCTTAGCTCCTCTGGGGATGGGGGAAGGAGTATTGATCCCCCACTGGTGTGGCTTTTTGTTCCCCACACTCTGAGTCAAGGTGAGCAGAATTTCCTCTCTCACCTGGAGGAGACCATCAAGCAGTCAGATGCTGTGGGAAGATGTTCCCTTTCTTTCTTGGCTGCAGTTACCTTTGTCATTTCCCAAGTAGCTGTCTTAACCTTGCTTCAGCATTTCCCACCCTGGGGTCAATGTTATATATTTGGCAGCATGGCGCAGCTGCCTCAGTCTCCCTACTTTTGGCTAGAGACACTGCCATATTTTGCTCCATACTGCTCCGGGTCCTTTTGAAGGGTTGGCAAAGAGCTTAATTCCTTTGTTTGGGGCCCAGTGAATTTTTTTTCAAGTCAGTAGTCTTGTCCTTTCTTTGAAGCAGCAGGTAATCTCATCCCCTTCCTCCTAAGGTGTTTGTAGATGCTGGGGTTGCAACCTGATTCTTTTTGGACACTAACAGGGAATGTGACTCCCTCTTCCCCTTGTAAGCTATTCTATTTGCATTTTTGCTTACATACTCTCGTCTGTCTTAGGCTAACTGAGAGAGTCGTTTACTTTTTCTGTTTTCAATGTTATAACATCATTTTCTAAAAGCAAAGAATATGGAATATCTGAAAATACCACCTTACACTTTCTGGGTCTGTATAGAAATTTGTGCTGTAAGTAGAATGAAGGCATTCACACCAGGAACCTTAACTCACGTTTCACACTATGGTAGCATTTGATGGGGCTTCACTATATGGGACTAAAGTATAATCCTGGCTGTCCCCATATCTCTCCATACAGTGAATTTATCTCCATTAACCACCACCTTCTGCTCCTACTGTTGATGGGTTGGATTTGCAACTTTGAAGGTGCAGCAAGACATGTTTGCAATGGTTTAGCATGAACATTATATGCCATTGGCAAACTGGCTGTGTGACTTTCTCCCTCTGGAGGTTCAGCTACACAGCTACCTCTGTGAGGTTGAGGTGCAGCTGGCTTTCCCAGCACTGCAGTGGCACTCAGTGGGTGTTGTGAGCATTCTCGGGCAAAGTGATCCTGCTGGCCACCTATGGCACACCATTTCTCCTCCTGATCCAGGGCTTTTGAGAATCGGTTTCCCTCCCTGTCGCGGGGAGATGACTCACTGGTGCGGCATCTCCTGTCAGTTTTCCTGGGAATGAGCTCTTCCAGCCAGGAGTGCCCTCTGCAGGCCGACGTCTCGCCTGCCGCTGGCCCCTGTGTCCCTCCCGGACCCCTGTGCCCTCCTTGTCATGGTTCGGCCCCAGCGGTAACCCACAATCTGAGTCTCCCCACTCAGGGGATCCCTCAACCCCCACCTTGCCTCAGTGGCCACTGCCAGTCACCATCTAGTCCCTGCTCCCTGGGTCAGACTGCAGTCTATGAACCGCTCATCATCGGCAAGGGGGATTGGACCAGCTGCCTCTGCTTATCTCTGGGCTGCCCCTCTGCAGCCCCAGTAGTCTTTCATAGGTCTTTCACTAGGCCTGGAGCCTGGGGCTTTGCTAGGCTGGAGCTCCCCAGCTCCCTCTGCCCTTCCCCAGAACTGCTCCACTTCAGGTACCCTGCTAGTACCTTTTGTGTGTCCTTAATTAGGCCAGAAACCTGGGGGTTTGCTCGGCTGGAGCTTCCTCTTCCCTTCCCCAGCACTGCTCCACCCTAAGTATTTTTCTTAGCTAGCCAGGTCCTTCTCTCTCTAGGAAGCTAGAGAGAATGTCTGTCTGTGCTTCTGGCCCACAGCCCTCTTATAAGGGCCAGCTGGACCCTGATTAAGCTGGCCACAGTTGTGGCTGCTTTCCCAATCAGCCTGCTTTTCCCATTCACAGCCCTCTCGCGGGCTGCTTTAACCCCTTCAGGGCAGGAGCGGGGTAGTCACCCTGCTACACACCTCCTTGGGTGCAGCTCTTCGCTTGGGCCCGATTCCTGTCCTCTGATCCTGTTCCCTTCCTGTTAGTCAACCTGGATTTAATAGAAAACTTATCTGCATATCGGTCAGCCCATTTCCCAGGTCTGGTTACATTTCTGGAATTTTGTCTGTTAACCATGATTTCAGGTTGGGGTACCAGAATTTATAGCATTGTTGTTGTATACCTATTTATTATTCATAGGCTTCATTGATAGTTTTACATTGATGGTTTTACAAAAGGTAGATCGTGCCAAACCAACCTAATCTCCTTTTTTGAAAAAGTAACAGATTTTTTAGATAAAGGAAATGCAGTGGATCTAATTTACCTAGATTTCAGTAAGGCATTTGATACCGTGCCACATGGGGAATTATTAGTTAAATTGGAGAAGATGGGGATCAATATGAACATCAAAAGGTGGATAAGGAATTGGTTAAAGGGGAGACTGCAACGGGTCCTACTGAAAAGCGAACTGTCAGGTTGGAGGGAGGTTACCAGTGGAGTTCCTCAGGGATCGGTTTTGGGACCAATCTTATTTAATCTTTTTATTACTGACCTGGGCACAAAAAGTGGGAGTGTGCTAATAAAGTTTGCAGATGATACAAAGCTGGGAGGTATTGCCAATTCGGAGAAGGATCGGGATATTATACAGGAGGATCTGGATGACCTTGTAAACTGGAGTAATAGTAATAGGATGAAATTTAATAGTGAGAAGTGTAAGGTTATGCATTTAGGGATTAATAACAAGAATTTTAGCTATAAGTTGGGGACGCATCAATTAGAAGTAACGGAAGAGGAGAAGGACCTTGGAGTATTGGTTGATCATAGGATGACTATGAGCTGCCAATGTGATATGGCTGTGAAAAAAGCTAATGCGGTTTTGGGATGCATCAGGAGAGGCATTTCCAGTAGGGATAAGGAGGTTTTAGTACCGTTATACAAGGCACTGGTGAGACCTCACCTAGAATACTGTGTGCAGTTCTGGTCTCCCATGTTTAAAAAGGATGAATTCAAACTGGAGCAGGTACAGAGAAGGGCTACTAGGATGATCCGAGGAATGGAAAACTTGTCTTATGAAAGGAGACTTAAAGAGCTTGGCTTGTTTAGCCTAACTAAAAGAAGGTTGAGGGGAGATATGATTGCTCTCTATAAATATATCAGAGGGATAAATACAGGAGAGGGAGAGGAATTATTTCAGCTCAGCACCAATGTGGACACAAGAACAAATGGGTATAAACTGGCCACCAGGAAGTTTAGACTTGAAATCAGACGAAGGTTTTTAACCATCAGAGGAGTGAAGTTTTGGAATAGCCTTCCAAGGGAAGCAGTGGGGGCAAAAGATCTATCTGGCTTTAAGATTCTACTCGATAAGTTTATGGAGGAGATGGTATGATGGGATAATGGGATTTTGGTAAGTAATTGATCTTTAAATATTCAGGGTAAATAGGCCAAATCCCCTGAGATGGGATATTAGATGGATGGGATCTGAGTTACTATAGAAAATTCTTTCCTGGGTATCTGGCTGGTGAATCTTGCCCATATGCTCAGGGTTTAGCTGATTGCCATATTTGGGGTCGGGAAGGAATTTTCCTCCAGGGCAGATTGGAGAGGCCCTGGAGGTTTTTCGCCTTCCTCTGTAGCATGGGGCATGGTTGACTTGAGGGAGGCTTCTCTGCTCCTTGAAGTCTTTGAACCATGATTTAAGGACTTCAATAGCTCAGACCTGGGTGAGGTTTTTCATAGGAGTGGGTGGGTGAGATTCTGTGGCCTGCGCTGTGCAGGAGGTCGGACTAGATGATCAGAATGGTCCCTTCTGACCTTAGTATCTATGAATCTATGAATAGTGGTACCCCTCTCATATACTTCCCCATGTCCTTACATAACCATTAATTTGATTTGAAACATCAGCATAAGTCATGTCTTTATTTCTGAATTCCCTGTACTCTTGTAACAAAGCTTGTTTCCAGCTTTCATAATCTTTATAGTCCGCCCTTCCTATTAGGATAAAAATGTCCAAGACCTTTGTCCCAGACAGTAGTGGAGCCAGGTACCTTACCATGTGCTCCTTTCCCACCTTATACAATTTACATCCTATTTCAAAAATGTGTAGGAACACATCCATTTCATCCTCCTCCCTAAAACAAGGAAATAGATTGGAGTCTATACCACTCACCAGTACAAGTACCTGTCAGGGCTAACTCCACCTGTTGGACTCTGGTTCTGCTAGCATGGTCTTTCCATTTCACAGTGACGTTGGTGCTCCCTATTCTTCTCTCTCTCTCTCCTCCAGCTGTTGCTGGTGCTTCTCTTACTGATGCTGGTTCTCCCTCTGTTTTTTCTTGGACTGACACTGCCTTCCCTGGTCTGCGAGCTGCTGGGTTTCCAGACACATTCTGTCCCTCTTCTGCTCCAGCTGTTGAGCTGTCCATCACTCCTGTTGCAGTGGTGTAGATGGAGCACAGTTGCTGTCATTGCTAACTTCGTCCCTCTTTTGGGCATTGGCTCCAAGATTCACCCCGTC